>NC_133403.1:13261182-14559352 GCF_047511655.1 Castor canadensis
AAGCCCTGGGCTGGGCCACTGAACCACAGTGGCTCTACCGGAGACCAATACTGTCAGTGCTGAGGAGGCCCTGGAAAATCACCCATCTGCCGGTCCCCAGTGATGACCCTGCATGGATCTGCACTTCTTTGATACTGAGGGAAAGTGTGTGGTCAGACAGAATGCATCTTTGCGGGCACATAGGAAACTTGAAGTAAATGCCACCCTATTTTCCCCCTCAGTGGCGTGTGCTATACACTCTGCATCACACTGTCTCTTCCAGGGTTGGCTCCATGTCCCTGCACACTCAGCTGTTCTTAGCCAGGCCTAAGCAGTTGTGCTGTTTAGTTTGCTGTCCTTACAAACAGTGCTGTGGACATTCCTCAGCCACTCAGAAGCCCAATTTGCCATTTCTTTCCTGTGATCTCTGTGCCTTTGTTAAGTAACACACATGTGCTTTAAATATTAAAACAGCATAAATTCCTAAGAAATTTTACAAGTTCCACAGCACATAGATGCATTTAAAAATAGCGTTTTTTTTTTTTTTACAACTGGCTTTGCTAAAAGTTGTTACTTTTCAGTGTACTAATAGGAGGTACTCCAGAAGTTGAAGGTTATACGTTCTATAAAGCATGCCAATGATAGTACCTCTATAAATTGTAAAGTCCCAGCACTTCCTGTCCTGAGGGACAAGTGGACAGGCTGACAAAGTGAGAAGATACCAGCTGCTTTCAGGGAGACAGAGCTCCAGCTGGTTCCTTGGCTTCCTGAGATGTGGATGTACCCAGTCTCTTTTTCTCATTTGTAGGAGGCAGGAATTGGTCCCATAATCTCATGGTTATCAGATTTTTCTACAGAAGGCCACCATCCTCCTGAAAGTGCCCATGTGAACAGAGAAGAGGGGCAGGGACTCATCTCAGAAAGCAGTGGGCTTGGTGGCAGCAGAGGCTAGGATGCTAGACATCAAGAATATTCCCTGCTCACACCCAGCTGGGCCTCACAGTGTGACTATGTAGGAAATTATGCTGTCTTATAAATCAGAGATTGAAATTCAGCAGCAGTTGGTGAGTACTAGATAGATTTAAAAACCTTATAGACATGGGAGGAATCACTGAATATACCTGCCTCATAGGTTAAATTTGTAATTGAGAGAAACGCAAGCATTTCTACATCGTGTGATCTTAGGAGGCACTTGTCTCCTTGAGCCTCAGTTTCCCTGTTTCTCTAGCATGGTTTCTGAGGGTTGTTTGTCCCTGATGCAACACATATAATTTCATTTTTGAAGTTAGGATCCTAATTTGGGGGACAACTCCCCTTCTGTCCTTCATGTTTCCTAGGAAAGTGCCCGACAGGGTGGCACCACTATGAAGGCACAGCCAGCTGCTACAGGGTCTACCTGAGTGGGGAGAACTACTGGGATGCCGCACAGACCTGCCAGCGTGTGAATGGTTCCCTTGCTACCTTCTCCACTGACCAGGAGCTACGTTTTGTCCTGGCCCAGGAATGGGACCAGCCCGAGCGGAGCTTTGGTTGGAAGGATCAGCGCAAGTGAGTCCTGGGGGTTGGAGTCTGGTCACCTGTGAACCTGAGCAAATACCTGGCAGCTAGCATTTGGAGAGGGCAGATCCCCACTCTCTGGAAGCAAATAGCGATTCAGGGGCTTCTTGTGGACATCAGGGTGGAGTTGGGGGCTTGTGAAGGGGGAGGGATTCCTAGGCCCTGTTGCTGCCTTGTGGGGACTCTGACTAGCTCCTTTCATTATTCCACCTCTGTGGGTACAACTGCAGTTGATAAGCATGGCCCAGGTGTGCCGGCCTGTATCTCAAGAGGCTGGTCCTGATGTGAGGGGTGTACCGTGGGTGGGGATTCCTTTTGAGAAGTAAGTCCTGCTGGCTCTGTGCTCAGTACTTTCGTTTATTCCTCCCAGAAACCTCAGGGGCTCATGGTGGGCACACATGTGACTGTGGACATAGGCTCAGTGGGCACATGCCAGGAATCAAGCCCAGGCAGTCTTCCAGAGCCTGACTCCCAAACCCCAGGCTGTGTGCATTAAGGGGAAGTTTGAGGATGTTAGTGACCACACATCCTCCGCTAGGCCCAGCATTTGGGAGATGTGGGGGTTTGTTCGGGAGATAGGATGTACTGAGGCCTGCAGTGTGCCACCTTTGAAAATTGTATCATGCTGTCCCATCCATGCTGTTGGGGTTGAGGGTTGGCTAATGGCAGCCAGTTACTGTCCTTTTTCCAGAGTGCAGCATAGCTCTGTGGGGTCGAAAAGATAGCCATTGCTCCCTGTCAGTTGTCTGCTGCCTCCCCACGATAGCATAACTGCCACACTGCTTGGCTAGGTGGAAAAGGGCTATTTCAAGACAATCTTGGTTTCAGCTCCACAGTTACATCCTGTGTGTTGTTGGCAAATCAGAAGACTAAGCTATTGATCTTAATGCAGCAGCAATGTGAGAAAAAGAACTCTTCACTCAGGTTGTTTTACCAAACCCATGAGGAAATGCCTGGGAGTCCAGTGAAGAGGCAGGAGAGCATCAGCCAGTGAATGAAAAGCCCCATCTCCTTGCCAGCCACATGTGTGCACAGTGCAGGCTGAGGGCATAGCAGCACCATGCCCGGGCTCAAAACATGGCAAGCAGGCAGGCCTGCTGATGAGTATCTCCAGAGCTGAGGCTGGAACGCTGGAGCAGGGGACTCAAACTTGGAAGATGCTTATAGCAGTCAGCCTGGTCCCTGTACAGGATCCCTCAGTGTTGAGCAGTATGCACTTGCAAACACACTGCACAGGAGGCTGGCTGTGAACAGAAAGCTGTGCACGTCTTTACCCTGCTTGGTACTGTGTATTCATAGGTCCTTGTTTTGTCATTGAGGTATAATTCACACACAACAAAATTCATCCCTTTAGGGTGTACTGTTCAGTGGTTTTAACACATTTAGAGTTGTGCTCCTGGGACTTTTGACTACCAAGAATAAGGTTGTCCTGGCTTAAAATGTGACGGCTTCATGGGATTAGCTAATAAGAACAGACTTGGCAGGATTTACCAGAAGTAGACCTTTTTCTCACCTGTGAATTTATTGCTTAGAATTTTAGCTAAAACTTAAGTCATTCATGTTTTAGAAGTTCAGTTTTCTAGAGGTCGATAGAACTGTTAAAGCAGATACACAGCAGATCTACAACGTTACTCAGCGTTGGTCAGTGGTACAGCACTCACCTAATGTCCCAGGATTTGTCCTCAGGATCAAAAAGCATACACACAAACAGATAAATATCCTCAGCACCACTAAATAAATAAATAAAGCACATGTGCTGAGGTCTCTCTTTCTGTCACCTGCAGGCTGTGGGTTGGCTATCAGTATGTCATTACTGGCCGGAACCGCTCCTTAGAAGGCCGTTGGGAGGTAGCATTCAAAGGTAAGTCTTTGTGGCTATTTGAGCGTAATGGTATCATTCCTGTGTATATACCCAAACAAATCAAGGTTAGCTTACTAGAGAGATTCCTGATTAACTATATTTATCACAGCACTGTTTCACAATAGCCAAATTATGGAATCAGTCTAGGTGCCCATCAGCAGAGTACTGGATAAAGAAATTGTGGCTTAGGGCAGATGGAGTGGCTCAAGTGATAAGAGCTCCTGTCTAGCAAGCATAAGACCCTGAATTCAAACCCCAGTGCTGCAAAAGAAAGAAATAAATTGTGATTACACATCATGGAGTTTTACTCAGCCATTAAGAATGAAATTATTTCATTTATTGGAAAATGGATGGAGCTATAGATCATCATGTTAAGTGAAATAAGCCATTCCCACAAAGGCAAGTATCACATGTTTACTCTCATTTGTACAAGTTAGGGGAAACAACAGAACAAAAACAAGGTCATAAAAGTTAAAGAGGGACTAGTAGAAAAATGGGAAGGGAAAAGGGGAATGGAGAAGGGGATAAGGCCTGGTAATAGAAGCCAGGCATGTTGTTTCCCGCCTGTAATCCCAACTACTCAGGAGACAGAGGCAGGAGAATCTCAGATTCAAGGCCAGCCCTGAACTCGCAAAAACAAAATACAAACAAAGGGCTGAGGTGTGGCTCAAGTGGTGGAACACTCGCCTAGCATGCATAAGATGTCCTGGGTTCGATCTCCAGTACCAGGAAAAAAAAAAAAGAAGAATGTGATCAAAGTACATCATATAAATATATGGAATGCCATGATGAAACCCCTTACTATATGCTATTTAATATACTCCAAATAAAAAAGGAAATTATTCTAAGTCAGAGTGTCACTAGGTTGTCCCCTCCTCCCTCCCACTCTTCCTTCTGCACCCCAATCCCATCCCCCAGCCTGCAGGGGACATGGAGAGGAGGGTGCCCAAGATTTCAGGATGATACTCTGGGGCTACTGCACAGCCCACTGTTCAGGCTCCATGTGGGACTGAGGCCTTCTCTGTAATCTGTTGTTATTTCTCACTGGCTACACTGTCAGTCCTCCCTTTGGCCAAAGAGGGTAGCGGGGAGAGGGATGGAGAGAAGTTAACCCACTGGGAATTAAGTTACAGTTACATAAGAGAAAGACGTTGTGGTGCGCTGTTGCACAGCAAGATGACCATAGATAACACTAATGTATCATGCTAGAAGAAAGGATATAGGATGTTTTCATCACAAAGAAATGATAAATGTTTGAAGAGTTGGATATGTTTAACCTGATTTAAACATTAGACAGTGTATCGTACCCCATTAGTATGTATAGTCTTTATGTTTTTTATGTATTAGCTAAGTAAATTTATTTAATTTTGTATTAAATTTAATAATAAATTAAGCAATAGGTATAACTCAGTGATAGAGCTGTTGCTTGGCATTCACAAGGCACCCTGGGTTCAATTCCCAGGCCCCCCCCTTTAAAAAAAAAAAGAATAAAAAGTTGAATTAATAGTTAAGGACTTTGGGGCATATAAATGAGCATAGAAAGTGGGCCACTGATAATGAACCAAAGAGGAAAGGACAAACTTTCTTAGTCAGAGAGGTTGAGAATTAGATTCCAAAACCTGAAGGAAACTATCAGGTAGATAGAGTTGTTTCAAAGATTTTATGTCAAGTTGCTTGGAAATACCAAGGAACAGAAAGAAAACATAGGTACTATAGGCAGTGGAGTCCCCCTGGCCTTTCCCTCTCCTATTGCCCTATTGCCCTGGATCTTTGGAGTTCTGCCTGGGAGCCATCATTGTACCTGCTGTACTTGCCACCCAAGCCATATTCCTCTAGACTGCCCTTTGTTAGTTCTTGCCTATTGGGTTTGTCTTTAGGCCTCTGGCTTGAGCTCAGGTCCCTGAGACACATCTCAGTCCTGCTGCTTATGGCTTCAGTGTCTCTGAGAAACACAGTAAAGAGTGGTGGGCTCTAAAACAAGGTTGCAAATAGTCAGGACCTCAGGCAGCCAGCTTCCTAGAGAGAGGCAGGGCTCCAGAGAGGCTGTCACTATGCCTGGCAGCTGGGCCAGGACAGGGAAGAGAACTAGAGGCTGAGGGCCACACCCACTGATCTCTGTTCCTACTAAGAACATCCTCCCATTCTTGTGTCTTCTGATTCCTTACTGAAAACACCACCCACATTTGCATTTCCATACTTTGTGTATGTGTGTGAATTAGATGGCTTTTGACCTTCTAGGCCCCAAAGTCATGATGTGCCTTGTAGAGGACCATTCTACTAACTTTTCACCTGCTCTCATCTCAGCTGTTGGAGGTGAATCTTTTAAATGCTGTAGTTCAGGCCAGCCTTCAGGACAGTATTGACACTAGTGAGTATGGCTGTCTTCTGGATACTGACAGGTAAAGAGGGAAGGCATCTGTGTGCATGGCATGACAGCATGCCTGACTCGGTGGATTCGGACCCTTGTCCCTGGCCTGAGAATGGCAGAGGCCCCAGATGGGCTGTAATGACCATGTTTGTCTCAGTGGCTTTGTTGGGATATAAGGAGAACAAACCTAAAATTTAGAAAAAGATAGTGTATGTGTCAGTACTGGTAGCTATGGCTGCCATAGGATCCCATTTGTGTAGCTCAGTGGACAAGTGGTCCCAGTGCAGGAGGGGGTACTTGTGAACGGCATCCAATAGCACTGTACAGAGACAGCCTGCTATTGGCTGCAAATTTGGGGGTTCTGTTAGTAGATTTAAGTAATAGTCACAAAATGAATATGTGGTTAAAAGAGATTCTTTGGCATATAAAAGCAATATGTGACTCTTGATAGCATCTTGGGTTTGGGAGTTTTTGGTTTTTTTCTTTAATTTACATGTGACAATTAGGGATTTGAATATGGGCACACAGATGATGCTGGTTTTCTCTTTCTTTAACTCCACCTCCAGAACAACTCATAATGTGTCAAGCTGTGTGTAGGTTCTGGACCAGCTGAAGAATCTCTTTTAATCTCATATTTGTTTTGTGACCACTAGCAGAATCCCCCTCCATGGCCATCTGCAGGGGAAGGCATCCACAGTGGCCAGGGAAGGAGAGGAAGCAAACAGTAGGCTGAAGCTGCATGTGGGTGCATCACACTCTTCTCTCTGTTTTTGTGCATTTAAAATTTTTCATACCAGAACTATTTAAGGAGCGTTCTACCAAGAGAATGTGGAGTGAACTGGGCATGGTGGCTCAACGTCTGTAATCTCAGCTACGTGGAAGGCAGAGATAGAAGGATTATAGTTCAAGGTCAGCCTGGGCAAAAAAAAAGCAAGACCCCCGTCCCAACAAATAAGGCAGGTGTGGCAGGTCATGTCTGTGGTGCATGTCGGTGATCCCAGCGACACTAGAGGCGTAGGCAGGAGGATTTCCATCTGAGGCCAGACTTAGGCAAAAACACAAGACACTCTGAAAAACAGCTAAACCAAAAAGGGCTGGAGGCATGGCTCAAGTGGTAGAGTGTTTAAGGCTCTGAGTTCAAACCTCAGTACCACCAAAGAGGGACAGATTTAGAAAGAGAGAGAGAGAGACTGAGACTGTAGAGTGAGAAGAAGACTGAAAACACAAAGGCGCGTGGCTGAACCTGTCTCCTGCCTCCTGCCCCCAGAAGGAGCTCTCACCAGTTACTCTTTGCTGTTCATGTCATGGTGCAAAACCAGAATGGAATTGACTGCATCCAAGAGAGTAGCCCGTAGCTCAAGGAAAAAGTACCCTGGAAACAGTATGAAGTACTTTTAAATCTTTTGTCATTAATGATGAAACTAAGAATGTGGTGTGCCTAAAAATATTAGCTTAAAAAAATTAGCCTCACAGTAAGATGTTTTAGATAGTCTGTTTCAACTACATCTTGTGCTGCTTTCTTCTTCTTTTAAAAGGTTCTGAGTTGGCACAGTGCTGCATGCACGTTACATGTATTTATCTATGCCCCTATACAGCTCCCGTCAGCTCCTGGGCCACTCCCCAGGAGGTGCCTCTGCTGCTCACAGCTCAAATGTGCACATGAGCCCTGCCCAGCGATGCTGAGGCTCTGCAGATTTGGCAGCACTGGGTCCTAATGTATGCTGAACTCGGAGCTGCCACTGCCAGCAGACACAGGCCCGTCATTTTTATAACATGCAAAAAGTGTGAAAAAATGCAAGTCTTTGTTGACTAGAGAGAATCAGTCATATTTTCCCATGTGCCACCCACAGGGCCTCCCATCGTCATGGCTAACACCGTTGCTTCAGTTTCTAGCTATTCATGTCTGTTATTTATTTTAAAGCACAAACGTGAAACATACTGTGTAATGTGCACATGCATTGTGTAAATTCCTCTTTTAAGATTCACTCAGAGCTGGGCATGGTGGCACACATCTATAACCCCAGCAACTGGGAGACTGTTCAGGGGAACCAAGAGCATTCCCGGTCTCACATAGTGAGACCCTATCTTTTTTTTTTAAAAGGTTTTGTGGGGTTTTTTTTGTTTTTGTTTTTGTTTTGTTTTGTTTTGTTGATGGTACTGGGATTTGAACTTTGGGCCTCATGCTTGCTAGGCAGGCACTCTACCACTTAAACCACTCCACCAGTCCTGTTTTTGTGCTAGGTATTTTTGAGATAGGGACTTGCTTTCATTTTGCCTGGGCTGGCCTTGAACCACAATCCTCCTGATTTCTGCTTCCTAAGTAGCTAGGATTATAGGAGTAAGTCACTGGTACCTGGTGAGACCCTGTCCTTTAAGCTGGGTACTGAGAAGGTAACACCCACGCACAGGAAATCAATGTGAGTCAATGCCCTGTATAGCTATCCTTATCTCAACCAGCAAAAACCCTTGTTCCTTCCTATTATTGCTTATACTCTCTCTACAACAAAATTAGAAATAAGGGCAAAATAGTTTCTGCTGGGTATTGAGGGGGGGGTAGAAGGAGGAGGCGGAGTGGGTGGTAAAGGAGGGGGTGGGGGCAGGGGGGAGAAATGAACCAAGCCTTGTATGCACATATGAATAATAAAAGAAAAATGAAAAAAAAAAAGCTGGGTACTGGCTGCTCACACCTGCAATCCTAGTTTCTAGGAGGCAGAGATGAGGAGGATTGAGGTTTGAAGGCAGTTCCAGGCAAATAGTTTGCAAGACCCCATCACAGAAAAGGGCTGATGGAGTGGCTCAAATGGTAAGAGTGCCTGCCAAACAAGCATGAGGCCCCAAGTTCAAACCCCAGTGCCACAAAATAAAGGAAGGAAAGGGAGGGAGGGAGGAAGAGACTTACTTAGAGCTTACTTACTTAGACTTACTTACTTACTTAGACTTACTTACTTACTTACTTACTTACTTACTTAGGTAACAGTTCCCATCTGTTACCTCCTCCCATACTTCAGCAAACACGCCCACTGGTGGGACTCATGTGCATCCCAGGTTAACAGAGATCATCCTCTCTGTCCCGGTGTTGTATCCAGCAGAAGACAAGGCTATGTTGTAAGATCCTGATGGTAAGATCAGTAAACAGAGCTTCAATCCTGAACCCAGCCATGGGACCTAGCATCTAGAAGCCTCAGTAAGCAGTGAGGGAGAGGCCAAGCTGGAGTGGGGTCAACCAGGGAGAGGCTGCAGTGTGCACAGGGAAGAGAACCCCAGTGGAGCAGCTGCCTCCATCCTGGGAGTTCTGGGGGAATTCAGACAGCCCCGTGGGCCCTATGCAGGGTTGTTCTGTGGGTGCTGAGGTAGCAGGTTGGAAAGAGGAGGTACTTCTTGGGGAAGCAGATGGCATGCTGGCTTGAAAAGTAAGTGAGGGTTCTCCTAAGCTGAGGAAGTAAGGGATAGACACAGGTGGGGGTGGCTGTCTTTGCAGACTGCAGATGTGGCAGCAGAGGCACATTTAGATGCCTTGCATGGTAGGCTAAGAAGTGACACCCGAGCAGCTCATATATTGACAGTGGGGGGACTAGAAGCTTGCCACCACCCTGTTGCTCCAAGGACTGGATCCTCTGTGGTGGAGGTGGGTGAGAGGAGGGGTGTCCTAAGGGAGATTTAGGAAGATGGATTTCTCTAGCGTTAGCCAGGGTGACTGTATTTGTGATGCCTTTCTCCAGGACCTTTCAGGAAGAGTAGGATGGCTGAACATGTACAGGAAAAAAACCTGTGGAAGGGTTACTGCCAGTTAAGTACGGGGAGTCCTTGGCTCCCTCTCAGACCTCATGCCCTTTCGAATACACCCAGGATCTCTACACTGGTCATCAGCCCTGAAGCCCCACTCAGACCTGACACCCTGATCATCAGTCACCTAATCATCACAGTAGCCTCCAGGCAGTGCCCTTACTCCCAGTGTTTCCTCACACACCTTCTAGAAGGTCCTTTTTTCCTTGGCTTCAGTCCTTCATGGCTCTCATTTCTTGCAGTTACAGTCTTCAACTGAGGCCAGCAGCCCCCTTCCCTCTCTGCCCACACCTGCCATCCCACCCTTCTGTCCAGCCCCACTTCTGCTTTGCTCTTGGCTCCCACTGTGATCCCTTCCTGGGATGTTCCTGTCCAGTCTCCCGGGTTTAGGCCTTGGTTGATGTCTAGAAACTTTGTAGCAACTAGGACACTTGCCTAGGAAGCTCAATACCCTGAGTTCAATCCCTAGCACCTCCCTGAAGAAAGGGACACACCACATTGCCATCTTAGTGAATGATAGCTTGAGGTGTATTCTGTCATTCTACCTTGTAGGAAATGTTACTTTTCTACTTGTAGTGATTCTTGTTGGATTAGGCAAAAGGAATCTTGATGGCCCAGCTTGGAGGGCTCCTGGGACATTGCTGAAAATATGTTGGAGGTTAACATCCCCCTCCCCAAGCACACCCCGTATCCTCATGCTGTCAGGGTTTCTGTTCACCTTATCCCCAGCCGGGAGGGCAGGAGCAGAGTGGGTGGCAGTTTTCCCTGAGCTGTGAGAGGGTCCTAGGGAACCAGTGCCTGCCAGGACTCACTGTGACCAGCTGGTGGGGATGCTGATGCCCTAGGTGGGTGTTAAAGTTGATGATTCTGCCCTAATAGTCCATGACTCACAGATGCTATACAGAGGCATTCTGGGTGCTCCATTTTTTACTAGATATGTTAGACAGTTTTTTATCACGGTGACAAATGCATGAAAGAAACAACTTAAAAGAAGGAAAGAAGCAGGGCATGGTGGCACACAACTGTAATCCACACACTCAGGAGGCTGAGGCAGGAGGATCACGAGTTTGAGGCCAGCCTGGGCTACCTACTGAGACCCTTTCTCAGAAAACCAAAAGAAAAAAGAAAAGGAAAGATTTATTTTGGTTTAGTTTTAGTGATTTCAGTTCAAGACTAGCTGGATCTATTGTTTGGGGCCTAAGGCAAGACAGAATAATATGACAGCAAGAGCATGTTACAGAGGGTGCTTGCCTCATGATGGCCAAGAAGCAGAGACAGGAACACACCCCTATAACCTCCTACCACCAACTAGGTCCCATCTCCAAAAATTTCTCCCACCTCCCAATGATGTCATCAAATTATAAATTCATCAATGAATCTATCATAATCCACTGATAAAAGGCATGATAGCTTATTCCTGTAATTGAGGTGGAGATCAGGAAGATTGCAGTGTGAGGCCAGCCCAGGCAAAAGGTTCACAAGACCCCATCTCAATCAATAAAAGCTGGGGGCAGTGGTACATGTCTGTCATCTTAGCTGTATAGGAAGTGTAAACAGGAGGATTGTGGTCCAGGCCAGCCCTGTGGGAGAGCCTGTCTCAAAAATAACTGACCCAAAAGGGGCTGGGGTGTGGTTCAAGTGGTAGAGCACCTGCCTAGCAAGCACAAAGCCCTGAGTTCAAATCCCAGTACCACCAAAAAAAAAAAAAAGCCTTCATGATCCCATCACTTCTCAGTGATTAGATATAGTCACTGGGGATCAAGCCGTCATCATGTGAGCCTCTGGTGAGCACTTTATATTCAAACCATGACACTGGGCATTCTGTCTTAGGAAAGAACTTTCTCTTACCCATTTGTTCTCGATCCATTTCCCCACTTATTTATTCCTTTTTTTCTTTTTTGGTCTTTATGAACTACACTCCCCCCCCCCTTTTTTTTTCTTGGCAGAACTGGGGTTTGAACTCAGGGCATTGTGCTTGCTAGGCAGGTGCTCTACCACTTGAGCCACTCCGTCAGCCCAAACTACATTTTTGTTGGTATGAACTCCTGTGTTGTAATTCTGTACTTCATTACTCAAGCTGTTTGTCTAACTTTAAACACTCCTAGCAAATCACCATCCAGCATACTCTTCTTTCCTAGGTAGCACTTGTCACTACTGGGGTTTTCTCGTTTCTTGTCTGTTGAGGCCCTGCCAGGCCTGGTGTCTGGAACTGACTTCTAAGAGGTCTCAGGAGTCACGCATGTGACTGGGACCACAAGGAACCACTAGCACTTGGTGGTCTACAAGCTATAGTCCCTTTGAGGACTTTGCATGACTCTCTGCTTACATTCTGTTGTGTGCAGGCTTACCTTTTGTCTGTTGCCACAGGCTCGTCAGAGGTGTTCCTGCCCCCAGACCCCATCTTCGCTTCTGCCATGTCTGAGAATGACAATGTGTTCTGCGCCCAGCTCCAGTGCTTCCACTTCCCCACCCTGCGGCACCACGACCTTCACAGCTGGCATGCTGAGAGCTGCTATGAGAAGTCTTCATTTCTGTGTAAAAGAAGTAAGTTCCTGGAGTCTGTCTTCTCAGGAAGCTGTCAGAGCCCTGAGGTCAGCCTCCAGTAGGCTCTGACCTCAGATGCTCTGAGGCAGATCCATCCACTTGGCCTCTGTAGCTCTGTGGCCTGAGCAGCTGTGGGCATCTCTAACTCTGCTTCTCTTTCTTAGGGTAGAGACCATAATTGTACCTTTCCCACTTCAGTGTTGTTAGGAGATTAAAAGGCACCTCTGGAGCATCTGAGTCCCTCAGTCACCTCTCCTGGCTCCATAGGTCCTTCCTGCTCTTTACTCTTTGCCTTATCTGGACTGCTCCTTCCCCCATGGCTGGCATGAGTCTTTCCCTGTCCCTCTGCCAGTGCATTCACCCAAATTCCACATCAAGGCCCTTTTCAGCTTTGGGGGCTCACAGTATTGTCGTGCCAACCAAGGACGGGATTATGTGATGGAGGTGAGAGGGTTGTAGCAGCCTTGGCAGCTGCTGACAGTTGCTAATGTAGGAGTCCAGTTCAGCTAATGACCTCAGCTGTGTTGTTGTGGACCATCCCTCTCTCCTCTGCTGGTGTGTCACAGACCAAGACTTCATGTGCATCTCGGCCTATTTCTGGACTCCATTCAGACTCTTGGCTCTCTCAATCCTGTATTAGTGCCACACTGCTATCCTTAGCTTCGCTGGCATTGGGACTCCTCTTGACAATTATGTCAACTTTTCTTGGCCTTTTTCTCTTTTACATGGACTTGAGGATTTATTTGAACATTCTTATTCTTTTAGTGTGAGAATTCTCCTAGATTATCTATGTAGACAGTTTTGTTTCTTTCAAATCTTGGACTTCTGTTTCTTTACCTTTTTTTTCCTTATTAACTTTTCTCACATTGACTAGAAGTAGTTTGAACAGTTTTTCCTTCTCAGCCTAAAACAGAACACTTTTAGTGTGTGAGCATTAAATATACACTTTTTTTTTTTTTTTTTTTTTTTTTTGGTAGTACTAGGGGTTGAATTCAGGGCCTAGAGCTTGTTAGGCAAGTGCTCTACCACTTGAGCTATGCCTCCAGCCCAAGCATACTTCCTGTAGGATTTTGGAACATATCTTTTTGAGGTTAAGAAATTACCCTTCTATTTCTACCTTTCCAGGAACAAAACTATTAAAATATTAAAGAATGTTTGGTATTTATTGGGGTTATGTGATTCTTCTTTAATCTCTTCAGTTTGTTCATTTTTTTATTTCACATTAGGAGATTTTTTTCCCCCTTTTTTGGTGGTACTCAGGTTTGAACTTGCTAGGCAGTTTTGAACTTGCTAAGCAGGCACTCTGTGCTTGAGCCATGCCCTAACCCTTTTTACTTATTTTACTTTCAAGTAGGGTTTCACACTGCTGCCTGGGGTCAGTCTCAGACTATAATCCCCCTACCAGTACCTCCCAGGTAGCTGTTGTTAGAGGTATACACCACCACACTTGGCTTATTTGTTGAGATAAGGTCTCTAACTTTTTACCGGTCTGGCTTCAAACCTCCGTCTTCCTGATCAGTGCCTCCCATGTTCCTCACATTAAAGGTGTGAGCCTCCATGCCTTTGTTTTTGTTTTGTTTTGTTTGAGACAGGATCTCACTCTGTTGCCCAGACTGATCTGTAATTCCTGGGCTCAAGTGATCCTCTTGCCTTAGCCTCTCAAGTACCTGAGACTGCAGGTGTGTACCACCACACTAGTCCTGGCGTTTTGTTTTTTTTAATACATATATTAGATTGCTGGATTTGGTTTACTAATACATCATTCAGAATTTTTAAGCTTAAGAAGTAAGCTTGGCCTAGTTCATTCCTTTTCTGTAGTCTCCTTAAGTAATTTTTGTCTCGTGAATATTTGTTTGTATAAGGTAAGGTAGGGAGCAGTCTCTTTTACCATTCTCTAAATCTGTTTATGGAAGTTGGGGATAACTTGTTCTTGAGTATTTGGTAGACCGTGCCTTACAGGACCATCTGCATGGGGGAGGGGGCATAGATGTAATTTCAAACTTAGGGAAAAGTTGCTGGAATAGCATAATGAACTTACTCTTGTATACTCTTCACCAGGTATTTGTATTTTGCTACATTTGCTTTATTATTCATTCTCTGTGCATATTTTTTTCTGAATCACTTGTGGGTAAATTGGAGATACTGTGGACCCTTGCTCCAGTGTATGTTTCCTAAGAACAAAGAAGGACTTAAGTGGTCAAGTGTCTGTCTAGCAAGCCTGAGGCCCTGAACTCAAACCCTAGTATCACCAAGAAAAAAAAACATTGTCTAAGAACAATGAATATCCTCCTATATAACCATAATACATTGTTCAAAATCAGGAAACTCAGCCTGAATATAATACCATCCAGTAGTTCACAATCCATTACACCAGTTTTGTCAGTGGTTCCATATCCTTTGTAGCTACTTTTTTGCAGTGGAGCCAGAATCATGTATGGCACCTAGTTCTGATTTTTTTTTTTTCTTTTGTGGTACTGGGGCTTGAACTCAGGGCCTTCACCTTGAGCCACTTCACCAGCCCTATTTTTTTTTGTTTTTTTGTGAAGGGTTTTTTCAAGATAGAGTCTCGCCAACTGTTTGCCCAGGCTGACTTCAAATCACAATCCTCCTGATCTCTGCCTCCTGAGTAGTTGGGATTATAGGTGTGAGCCACCGGCACCTGGCTTTAGTTGTGATTTCTAGTTCCCTGTCTCTGAAGTTTACTAATTCTTTCCATGGCTGTCTCAAGTATGAGCCTGTTGAGGGCACTCTTCTTCTGTTTTGTTCATTTTTTCTGTGTCTTTCAATAGCTAGTATTTTTGTTTGATTCTTTCTTACAGTTTTCATCTGATTGGGTTTTTTTTTTTAATTAAATAATTGTGTGTGTGTGTGTGTGTGTGTGTGTGTGTGTGTGTGTGTGTGTTAGTGTTAGTTACTGAGGACTGAACCCAGGGCCTTGAGCTTGCTAGGCAGACACTAAAACACTGAGCTACATCCCTAGATTTTTTTGTTGTTTGTTTTAAATTTATACTAGGAATTAAACCCAGGTCGTCAGGCTTGCTAGGCAAGTGCTCTACCACTTGAACTACACCCCTAACCCTTTTGCTTTTATTTTGTTTTTGAGATAATGTCTTGCTAACTTTGCCCAACCTGGCTTTGAACTGGAGATCCTCCTGCCTCAGCCTCCTGAGTAGCTGGGATTTCAAGTCTGTTCCATCATGCTCAGCTCGCTACTAAATTTCCCATCTGATTTTGTATGTGTCTGCCTTTTCCACTAGCGACTTTAACATATTAGTCACAGTTATCTTAAATTCCCCGTGGGATGGTTCCTTTGTGTCATCTGGGTCTGGTTTTGTTGACCATTTTGTTTGAAGTGTGACTTTTTTCTGGGCATTTCATTGAAAACCAGACATTTTGTGTAGGAAATAGACATTTGGTGCTGGCAAGTAGCTACACCCTTCCTTCCATTAGGCTCTTAGTGCAAGGAGATATTTAATACTGTGAGAAGGTATCTTCGGGGAGAGTTGGGCTGGGCTTGGGGTTTGTTAGCATAATGTTTACCATTGCTACTCCCCAGCTTTCACTATGCCCCCAGTTCATATTCGGTAGCAATGTCTTGAATAGCTGTTCCATCCTCCATGTTAGGCCTTCTCTTTGGGCTGCCTCTCATAGTCTGCCTCTTGGAGATACACCATTGTGAGTGAGTCAAAGCTTTAGCCTGGTGGTGTTAGGGGCTGATGTTCTCATTAAACCTCAGACTTCCCTGAGGCCAGTGCCCTGGGTTTCCAGGGTATGGCTTTCATACATGCTTAATCTACTCCTCTAGCTGGAGTTGGATCTAGCACTGAGGCTTTCACCAGTATTCCAAAGACTCCAAGTGCACCCTGATTTATAGAGGTGAGCTGATCAGAGAGGGTAGGTAGCAGGTTTGGGGGTTCATATTTGACTTTTTCTGATGGTTCCTAAGTTAGAAGTACAGGTACAGAATAAGGAAGCTGGCAGTCACTGACCAGATCTTGAATGCCCTGGTTGGTCACTGAATAGGTGATGGGTTCTTTGGTCACATATGGCCTGACCATTGTCAGATACATCATGAGGCAGAATTGTTAAATAAATGGTACATATAGTCTGTAACCTTTGGTGTTAGCTTTTTGCTACTCATAATTCCGTGGAGAGTCATTCACATTGTTACTTAGATCAAGTTCGTTCCTTTTTATTGGTGAATAGCAGTTCATGGTTTTGTTCCGGTAACCATTTGCCTGTTGAAGGACATCTGGACTGATTCGTTTTTGACTATTGCAATGAAAGCTGCTGTGAACATTTGTGTGCGTATTTTTATGTAAACATTAGTTTTCATTTCTTTGGGATGTTTACCCAGAATTGCAGTTGCTGAGTCGTTAGGATAGTTGCATGTTTAGTTTTTTTAAGAAACAAGCAAACTCTTTTTCGGAGTGGCTATACATTTACATTTCCACCAGCAATATCTGAGTGACCCAGTTTTCCCTACTTTTTTTTTTTTTTTGAGATACTGGGGTTTGAGCTCAGGGCCTACACCTTGAGCCATCCCACCAGCCTTTTTTGGAAGGGCTTTTTTGAGATAGGGGCTCGTGAATCTCCATCCTCCTGATCACTGCCTCCTGAGTAACTCTCTACTTTCACCAACAGTTGTTTTCACTGTTTTTCCTTTTGGCCATCCTAAGGGATGTGGTACCATCTCTTCCTGATTTTTTTTTTTTTTTTTTGGTGGAATTGGGGTTTAAATCAAGGCTTCTTACTTGTAAAGCAGGCAGTCTACTGCTTGAGCCACACCTCCAGTCCCATGTCCTTGTGATTCTAATTTGCAGCTCTGAGCCACATCTTTTCATGTGCATAATTGTCATCTACATATTTTCTTTGCTGAAATATCTGTTGATGTTATTTGTCCATTTTTTATTTGGATTGTTTGGGTTTTTTTAACTGTTGAATTTTGATAGTTTTTTATGTATTCTAGATACCAGACCTTTGTCAGATATACGGTTTACAAACATTTTCTGCTGTGTAGTTTGTCTTCATTTTCTTCACAAAGATTTCAATAAAACAAAAGTTTTTAAGCTTGATGAAATCCACTTTATCAACTTTTCCATTTTATGGATTGTTTTTTGAATGTCAAATCTTTTAACTGCTTTTTGCCTAGCTTTATAGTCTGAAGAATTTCTCCTGTTTTTTTCTAAAAGTTTTATAGTTTTATGTTTGACACTTAGGTGTATGATCCATTTTGAATTAATATTTTTTATTAGGTCAAGCTCCCTTAATCTAGTATAACTTTGCTCCCACATGCCTCCTATGTACTATATTGGTAAGTGTGTGTAAGTGTGTGTGTGTGTGTGTTGGGGATTAAACCCAGACCTTTGTATGTGCTAGCTAGGCAAGCACCAGTGAGCTGCATTCTCACACATCCTCAGCCCCACCTTCATTTTTTGAAAGATAGCTTTGCTGGACCTGAATTTTTGATTGACAGGCTTGCCTTTGAGCTTTGACTACAATATCCTACTACCTGTGCCCTCAGTTGTTTCTGCTGAGAAGTCAACTATTAAGCTTTTTTACTTTTAAGTCAGAAAGTTTTTATTTAAGGAATTTCACATGTTGTGATTCTTCACTATACATCATAGTTCCTCTGAAGATGAAGTTCAAGATTTCTCCTCGAGGTAGCTCTTTTTAAAATAACTGATACTTAATCCACTTATCCTGTCAGCCCATAATTCTTTTGATTTGTTTTGTGGTACTGGGGTCTGAACTCAGAATATCTTCCTTGGTAGGCAGGTGCTTTATACTTGAGCCACGCCTCTAGCCCAGCCCACAATTCCTTATTAGGCTTCCTTTATCTCCACTTGAGATATAGCCATACTGATGACAACTTTGAAATTCCCCAGCTGAGATCTTTGGGATCTGATTTCTTCAAGCAGTTTATTTTTGGATTACTTTTAGGGGAGATGAATCTCTGGTTCTTAACTGATGACATCCCACTTCTCTAAACATCAGTGAGTTCAGATCATCTTAGTACAGATCTGTGGGATCTGCCAATACTGCATTTAAAAAAACACGAGCCACTCATAGTATTCAGGTTCCCTTATAAGTAACAAGTCATTTTCTGTTTGCTGCTTTTAAGATTTTCACTGTCTTAGATTTTCAGCGTTTTTACTATGCTGTGTCAGTTTGTGGGTCATTTACATTTGTCCTATTTGGATCCTGTTTGTTGCATTTCCTGGATGTGTAGGCTTTGTTTTTTATGGGATTGAGGTAGTTTTCAGCCATTATTTCTCTTGACTTACTTCTTCTCCTTTTGGAAGTTTCAGTTCCCTATGCTGATGTGCTTGACCATGCAGCATACTTCTCCAAAAGCTCTGCTCACTTCTCTTCATCCTTTTCTCTCTTTTGTGGCAGGGAATACTTTTGTGTGACTTGTTCCCCTGGGACACCTGGCCACACGGATGGCAAAGATTTGGCCCCAGTCTTGATTGAGGCACTGAAGTTTCTGAGGTCTTTTTCTAGACATCCCCACCTCATTTGGAGAATGGAACAAGCTTCCTTCTTGTGGTCCTTTGCCTGTTGCTGAACGTGTATCTCTCTGAGGACCCCTCAACCCTTGTAGCCTCCCTAGGAATTTGTCACATCTGCCTGTCAGCTTAAAGGTCTGGTTGTAGCTGTTTCCTTTGTGCAGTTCACTACAAGCATCTTAACTCCAGGAGCTACTCTTCCCAAGCAGAACCTGCAGCTTCTTTGAGACATTGAAAACATATTCTGATTTAAAATGGTTAAGTTCCATAACAGCTGCAGCTAGAACTGGGAAAGTCTCATAAATATACTACCTAATCAACTTAAAAGCAAATGCTTCAGACTGGAGGTGTGGCTCAAGTGTTAAAAGTGCCTGCTTTGGAAGCACAAAACACTGAGTTCAAACCCCAGTTCCACCAAAAAAAAAAAAGCAAATGCTTCTACAGGGACCTTCACCCTGAAGGTTGCATTCTTCTCTGTTCTGGCCGCCTGGGCTCTGTGGGCTGCATTTGCCCTAGCCAGGTGCTCTTTGTTGTAATAGTGTGCTGTAGTGACTGCTGTCTGACAGTTTTTCCCAGCCCAGGGAGGACTCTGGACAACTCCTTAGTTGCCACGTCCCCTCCAAAGGCCTAGGTCTGAGTGGGAATCTGGGCTCATTTTGTTGGCAGTGCATACATCTGTGCACACGTGTGCCTGTTGCAGGTCAAACATGTGTTGACATCAAGGACAATGTGGTGGATGAAGGATTCTACTTCACTCCCAAGGGGGACGACCCATGCCTGAGCTGCACCTGCCACGGAGGGGAACCCGAGATGTGTGTGGCTGCCCTCTGCGAGCGGCCCCAGGGCTGTCAGCAGTACCGTAAGGACCCTAAAGAATGCTGCAAGTTCATGTGTCTGGATCCAGGTAAGACTTTTTTTTGGGGGGCAGTTCAAAGGTGGGGGGAGGAGTTGAACAGGACTTCACACCTGCTAGGCAAGGCCATTTTTGCCTTGTGGGTTTTGGTTTTGTTTTTTTTGGGTTTTTTTTTGGTTTTGATTTTGTATTACTGGGGTTTGAATTCAGGGCCTGTGCTTACTAGGTATTCTACCAATTACACCACGCCCCCAGTTCTGCTTTAGTTATTTTATGCCCAGGCTGGTCTGGACTTTGAGCCTACTATTTATGCTTCCCTGAGTATCTGGGAATAATACACACATGCCACCACACCCAGCCATTGGTTGAGATGGGGGTGTCATGAACTTTTAGTGGTCTGGTGTTGAATCACAATCCTCCCAATCTCTGCCTCAAGTAGCTAAGATTACAGGCTGCACCCACCATACTGGGCCCAGGTGAAACTGACTCTTGCGGGTAGATAATGAGTTAACCTCCTCCTTCCGGGCCAGAAGCTAGACATCCTTTTGCTTCTTCTGTAGTGGGAATTTACAATCCCTCATTTTACGTGACACAGCAGCAATGATAGCACTTACAGAGCTGTCTCAGAGGCTTTTTTTTTTTTTTTTTTTTGGTGGTACTGGGTTTTAACTTAGTAAGCACACTACCACTTGAGCCATTCCACTATCCTGCTTTAGTTTTTGGATTTTTTCCTAACTCATTTCCCTTTTATTAAAGTCCATGTTACCATTACATGGCTTGACACTCAATAAAGGAAAATTTGTTCAAATAAGATAATATGTTATCATCAGCATTTCCAGTGTACAATCAAGTAGCAATATCAATAAATCTGTGGGAAGCCCATCTGTGGGGTTTTACACTTTGTCAAGACACAGTTCCTCTGGAGTGGAGATTCCCAGTTTGTTTAAAGTTAGTCTAAGTCCCTCGATGACATAGGGCTAGATTTCCTTATGAAGTCCTGCTTTGTCCTTAACAACTTTTAGGATGTGAACAGCACTAGCAAAATCATTTAACTGTCTTCAAGCCTGCAAAGCAGCATCAGTGATTTTGGGTTTTGGAACCAGATCATAGCCAACAAGAATGGTCACCCCTTTACACGATTCCCAGGCTCTATGTCTGGTTTGTTGAAGTATGTCACCCAGAGAGCATAGTGGCAGCGGGCTGGGGCCTGCTGAGTGCTGGAAGCCTCTAGGGACAGCCGGGCCACTGTTGCCACCGCTGCTGCCACCGCGCAGCAACTGAAGAGCAGCACCTAGCATCGCGGTGATAGTGACACACTGCCTGAGGCTGGAGAGAAGCTGGGTGTGAGCTCGTGGGCCTGCTTATGTTTCAAGTAGGGTCTCGCATTTGCCTGGGCCAGCCTGGATTTCAGTCCTATTTATACCTCCCTGGTAGCTGGGACCATACACACATGCCACTGTGCTCAGCTTATTGACCGATTTAGGATCTGGCTTTTGGCATGGGCTCATACTGCAGTCTTCTCCATCTCTGCCTCCTGAGCAGCTGGGATTACAGGTGTGAGTTGCTACACCGAGGATGAACTTGAATTTGACTGTGGCCAGTTGTTCACAAATCAATTGAAACTGCAAGCTTCAAACCCGTCTTTCTTCTCTCTTTTTAAGATTCAAGAGCTAGACTTGCAATTTATGCCTACATTTGAGTTCTTCCTCCTTGTATTACAGTGTGCTGTGGAAGGTAGTGACAGTTGTCCTTGCTTACAATCATTGATGTTTGCTGATAGAATATTCAAGGAAAAGAGTATTACCTTCAGTTTTAAGATAAAACTCCTCACCACTAGGTGGTGCTTTAAGGTGGATGCTACACAGGAATCTGCTTTCGAGATGACCATCCACCTCCTTCTACTTGCAACAAAAGAGCAGCAAGGGGCTGGGTGAATAGCTCAGTGGTAGAGCACTGAACTAGAACATGCAAGGCAGGCATCCTGTACCCAGCACTTTAAAAAAAAAAATGCTCATTAGCACTTACCAGGCACTCTGCCTAGCATGCATCATTGCCACACATCAGAGCCACTGGCAGCTCTGCATGGATTCAGGTCTCAAGTATGAATCAAAAGCATGAGTTTGCTTCTTTATTTGGTGCCACAGTGTGAGAATGATGTGGTAGGGATTTATGGAATCCCCTAGGCTCGTAAACGATGCAAAATAGCAGTGTAGGCAGGCACTACTCCAACCCCCAGGGGAAGAGAGGCTAGAACTCGAGTGTAGGGATACAACTGTGAGAACTATCCCTGAGTGAAATCATGCCTTGAGAGCTGCTGGGTGGGAGAGTAGAGCTATCCTTCAAAGCCTGTGTTTAAGACTGGCAGAAGTAGGCACTGGTGTATGTACCATCAGGTTTGTGCAGTTGACTGTAGTGAGTAAGCCGAGAGGCCATGCTTGCAGACAAGCCCACCAGGGGACAGGGAACTTGAGATCAGTCAGGAGGGCCCTTGGGCATCCCCCTTCCCACAGGGAAGACAATTTTCTGCTCACATAGGGTGCATCTGTACTGGGTCATGAAAAACTGATTGGACACTTAACAAGTTTCCTGTGCTTAGCCACATCACTCCAAACCTTGAGCTCAGTTACCGTCTCTGGGAGTCAAAGTCTGTCTCATCTGGGTTCCTGATTCTGTTTCTCAAGAATCTCCCAGTGCTTCCCTGCCACTCTGTTCAGGCTTTGTAAAAACGACTAGGTTATAGAGGATGCCCCATCTGTGACATATGTACCCTATTGAGCCTGCCCAGCCCCAGAGTGAGACCCAGGCCCAGAGCTGCTTCTGAGCACAGTCAGATCACCTTAGCCAGAACCTGCTCCACCTGTGCTATGGGTATGTCTCCATGGGCTCCTGACTTTCCCAGAGGCCTTCTCCTGAGAAGTACCAAGGATCAGGACTGCTACCAAAAGTGGAGACACTAAGCCAGTCACTGGAGGCTCACTCCTGTAATCCTAGCTACTTGGAAGGCTGAGACCAGGAGGTCTGCAGTTCAGCAGATCAAGGCCAGCCCATGCAAATAGTTTGCCAGACCCCACCTCCAAAAAGTAACCAGAGCAAAATGGACTAGAAGTATAATGTCTCAAGTAGCAGAGTGCCTGTTTTGCAAGCATGAAGACCTGAGTTCGAACACCAGTCCCACAAAAAAAAAAAAGATAGTAGGAATAGGGTCTCAAATATTATCTTCAGTGTCCCCTGAGACACAGCAAGAGTGTCTGCTCTTACCACTCTGTTCAGCGTTTACTTGAGGTAAAAACCATTTCAGAAGTAAAAGGAATGGAAAGGCATTCAGACCAGAAGGGTAGAAATGATTACTCTTTGCAGATGACATGACTAGAAAATCCCAGAGGATTTACAAGAAAGTCATGAGAACTACTATGTGTGTTTATCAAGGTCTTCAGATATAAAGTCAATATACAAAAATCTATACTACCTGTAAACAGTTGGAAATTGAAATTTTAAAGAAAAGTACCATTTACAATAGCACCAAAAACATGAAATTCTTAATTATAAATCTTACAAAAATCTGTATACATTGTATATGCTACAAATACAAAACACTGAGGAAAGAAAGAAATCAAAGGCTTAAATAAAGGAAAGATACACCATGTTCAGGTATCAGAACATTGTTTGATATCAAACAAACCTCAACATTGTTTGTAGATCAGTTCTCCCTAAATTATCAATCCTGACCAAAATTCCAGGTGTTTTTTGTAGGCATTGACAGCTGATTATAAAACTTATGTGGAATGGAAGAGGAATTTGAATAGCCCAGTTTTTACAAAGTTATAGGATTCATAATACCTAATTTACAAGTTATGGTAGAGCCTAGGTAATCAAAACAGAGTGATAGTGATGAAAAAGTAGAAATAAAAGTTGATGGAACAAAATAGTCGCACACTACCTGGTAAAGTGATATTTGACAAGGATGCAAAAGTAATTCAATGGAGAAAGGATAGTCTTTTAATAAGTGGTGCTGGAATAGTTGCATATCCATATGCAGAAAAAGAAAAAGGAAAAATTTTAAATTATCCTTCACCAAAGAATGTATATGATGACCATGAAACACCTGAAAAGGTGCTTAAAATTGGTCATTAAGGAAATATGTTAAATCTACATGGGGTGCCTTATAGAGAGACTTAAATAATAACACTGATAGCACCAAGTACTGGAGTGGAGCAGCCAGAACTCTTAACATCCACCCCCTCCTGCACTGGTGCTCTGAGGCAGCCCTGGTATCATAAGGCCCTGAGAGTGGCTGATTGGGTGCCCAGCTGTTGTGAATAGTGGAGCCCACATTGAGGTCCAGGTCGCTGACCTTTGATCCCTGCTGACCTTCACCTACCATATCTGATAGAGATTTTGAAACTGTCACCATGTAACCAAGCTCAGCACTCATCACTGAGCTCTTCATGCACTGGCTGGGTGGCCATCTGGAGATGTATTGGAATGATTCAGGCACCAGATTAAGGGTCAGGCTGGTGGACTTCAGGGCACCCTTAGTTCCAACAGCATCTACCCCAGCAGGACGTATCTTCTGTCTGGGAGTCCAGGGCCCCATGGAGGAAACAGCCGTGTTATGGGTCCCCTAGAACCTCTGGACTGGCCTCTGAGTTCTGGGACAGGCTCTCTTCTTTGTACCTTATTGCAAGTGACACTTCTCCTGGTCCTCATCATGGAGGGCCAGTTGTCCATGTGAGTTTATTTTAGAACCAATTATGAATTAGTCACTTCAGGGAGACATTTTTCTTAGGCATTTCCCTGGAAAATCTGAGCTGGCCACCAATTAACAGACATCTCACCAGCCCCTTGGGTCAGTGGACTTCTTCCCAGGGAAAGGAATGAAATTTTTGCCAGTAGAAGTCAGAAGACTCCAGAAAAGCAGCTAATTAGTGAGAGGATGTATCTTTTTCACATGTCCACTTCGCAAGTGTTGTCAGGAACAAATACAGCTTTTAGGAGATGGTTCCTGACCCTATAGGAAGAGGGCAGGAGCCAGATCTGGCCATCTATGTTGTTACGGAGTGAATTGGGCTGGCAAGAGAGTGATTTGAAGGCTCTGGGAGTCAGTCGCTCACACGTAAGTCGTGAAGTGTCTCTTCGGGACTGGCCTTTGGGAACCTGCTTGCCTGGGGACGTCACCAGGTGTTCCTGAAACTCAGTAGGGTCCCTGCCTATACAGGGTCCCTCTTCGAGGAGCTGACAGGCTCCTCCTCCTCCTGAAGCCTGTCATTCCGAAGGTCTTTATCTTCAGTCTGTGGAGGCAGGTATGCCTGGGCCACTTGCTGGTCTCATCTGTGCTTTCATGTGAGTCTCCAGTGTTGTTCAAGTTAAGAGCAAGTAGACATGCCCGTCACAGTGTAGGCACTTAGCCAGTCCAAGCCCCCTTCCTTCTCACCTGGTACCACACATTTCTCCCACCATCAACAGCTCATAGCCAACACCAGAGACCTCAGTGCGCCGTGCAGCAGGACAGGACAGGGGTCCACCTCCATAATATTGACATATTAGACCAGACATTGAGTGGTGGGCACATTAGGATGTCAGCACCCCTTGCCTCTATACACTAAATTCCAGTAGCACCTCCTCCCCAAGTGTGACCACCAAAAGGATGGAGGGACAGAGGGGGCCAAGAAAGGCTGAGGAAGGTGCTACAACTTGGACCTGTTGTTTCTTGGCTCCCAGCCAAGCAGGAGGTTAGTTTCATGGCTTTTTCCCCTGATATTCATCCAGCAAAGAGGTAGAGCCAGTGCTACCCCAATCCTCCTCCACCTGTGTGGATGTGCACAGAGTAGCTGGGTGTGGAAGGGTATCTCTGCATTATCGTGTGTAGTGAAGGCTAGCACTGCAGTCTCAAGTGTTCTTCTGTGTAGATTTGCCCAGGGCTGGTGTGCGATTGGACTGTGTGTTCATTGCCATGGCTTGTGAAGGATTGAGGACTTGTTCACAGCTGCAATGGAGGCCCATTTATGAACGCTATTGAAGTTGACTGTCCTTTGTGAGCCTTGTCCTTGGCAGTTGTTAGAGGCTCCTGTATGCAGCAGCAGCTTTCGTCCTCCCCCAAGTCCCTCAGTGAAATATCATAAATCCGAGTCCCAGACTTACCTGTGCTGTTGCTTCTCCCCATGTGTCACCACACCTGTCCCAGTCTTTGGCATTTCTTCCTTTGGATGCTATGGCACCTCCTCATGGATTCCCTGACCTCCACGCCCCTTCCCTGCAGCCTGTCCTCACTACACCTACCTTGGACCGAGCTCTGCAGGAGCACCGCTCCCACTCCCACTGCCCAGGGCTCCATCCAAAGAGACCCCGGCTTTCTGGGAAGGAGGCTGCCTGACCTCATCTTGGCTCCTTGCTGGTTCTGGAGCTCTAAACTTTAAAGAGCTGCAGGCCTCAGACAACAAGCGTCCTGGGAAGGCCTTCCCAACCCTGACCTGCCCTCCATCTTTCCCCTTGATCTTGCTTCCTTGTTTTGGGAACATAGGCATAACTGAAAATTATGTTCTAGGTCAAGTGTGTCTCACACCTGCATAAGTTCAGGGTGGCAGGGATGGCGCATCACGTCCTGTTGAACAAGGAGGGCATGGTGGGGCACAGCCTTGCCCCTGGGGAAGGACTTGTGGCTTCCACAGGAGTGTCACACCTCAGCTGCATCTGCACGCCCTGAACTGCTCATGCTTGATCTCCTAGAAATACCAGTCCCAGGACACAGTCTGCACTTCTTGTTCAATGACAGTTGGAGGGGTGTTTACACACAGCGACCATCTAATTCTCATAGCTTTCTAGAGGAAAATGCTGAGGTTCTCAGTGTGAATGAGCCAGGGTGGGGCCAGGCAGTGATAGTACCCCACAAATGGCTCCTCTGTGGAAACACTACTCCAGAAACATGTTCCCTTTTCTGCTTTCTGTGCTGTCACAGCACTCGACTTTGAGCTTTTTTTCGCCCTTTGTTCCTAAGAGGTTGTCAAGTACAGTGGTGTCCTCCATGCGAGCATCTCTTCCTGTGTGTTCCTGGAGATCGAACCCAGGGCCTCATGCATGCCAGCACTTGCACTACCACTGAGCCACACCAGCAGCCCTGCAAACTCCTTTTCCTATAGTGGCCAGTTTCCTTCCCCCTCCTCACAGATGGCAACAGCCTGTTCGACTCCATGGCCAGTGGGATGCGCCTGGTCGTCAGCTGCATCTCCTCCTTCCTCATCCTCTCACTGCTGCTTTTCATGGTACACCGACTGCGCCAGAGACGCCGGGAGCGCATTGAGTCTCTAATTGGAGCAAACTGTGAGTGTGCTGAACCCCAGCCCCCTCCAGGTCTACCCTATCCTGGGTTCTGTCCCTTCCAAGGTAGAGTCTGGGGTAAGATAAGGTGTAGCAGTTTCTTTGGTGAAAAAGTTAGGGAGGAAGGAGAGGCTGAGCCTGTCCCCACTAGTGGAAGTTGCAGGGGCCTCTGCCACATACCTGTTCCTGAGCTGAGCAAACCCTGGGGGAGGCAGAAACACAGGCAGGCATTTGAGGACCTATCCATGGGCTGAAAGTAGAGGCAAGCCTTCTGTCCTCTGAGCCTTAAAGCAGGAAGGACAACCCTGTTCATTCAGACAGTGATATCTCTTTTCAATGACCTGAGTTGTGAGTGTAGGCTACCTGCCAGGGGAGATGCCTCAAACAACAGTGGCCACACAAGGTGGCTGAATTCCTCAGCAGTGTATCAGGCCTGTCCAGAAGGCTCCTGTACAGTGTGAGGAGGGATGGGGGCAGGTGGTAACAGGTAAGAGTGACACTTGTGTGAGGAGCCACTGGTGCCTCTGATGGCACCTGGGCTGGGCTTGAAAGCCCCCTACTGTCACAGCCCTGGTTTCTCATCCATGACCCTCCTTCAGGCTCATGCAGCTCCAGGGTGGGAAGAACTCAAAGACCTTTGTGGGTTGGACATCTGGAAGAATGTTAGAGCTGGGGAGAATGTAGCAGTCCTAAAACTGGCGCTCGCAGTAAAGGGACAGGGCAGAGTAACAGGTTGCATGTGGGTGATGGGGTAAGGACACATTGGTGGAGGGAGCCAGGGACAGGCTCTTCTACCCAAGTTGGAGCTCTTGTGTGAAATGTGAGGTGTGTTTGACAAGTGGGAAACTGGTTATAGCAGTTTGGCGCTCAGGGATGGCAGGCTCAGTCTTAGGAGGGAGGCTCATGAGGCAGGCACTGTGCCTCCAAGTGACACAGCTCTGCTCCCATTTTTCACTATTGATGGCCCAGTGCACCACTTCAACCTTGGCCGGAGGATCCCTGGCTTTGACTACGGCCCAGATGGGTTTGGCACAGGCCTCACCCCACTGCATCTTTCTGATGACGGAGAAGGTGGGACTTTCCATTTCCACGACCCTCCACCTCCCTACACGGCTTACAAGTATCCAGATATCGACCAGCCTGATGACCCACCACCACCTTACGAGGCCTCCATCAATCCTGACAGTGTGTTCTACGACCCCGCAGGTACCTGCCCAGCCCAGGGAGAAGGAACATGGCATTGTCAAACCATTAGACATGCAGGGCCAAGACCACAGGTCTTCCTGAGCCCTAGAAGCCTGAGGACCTCTGTTTGTTTCTGGCCTCTCTCTGGTTTTCTTAGGACTACCTTTGCAGAAAGGGCTGGGTTACCCTCAGTATGTGGGACCCTCTCTTTCTTCACTCCCTCTTTTTTGTTTGTTTGTTTGTGGCACTGGGGTTTGAACTCAGTGCCTCACACTTATTAGGCAGGCACTCTTACTGCTTTCGCCACTCCACCAGCCCTTTTTTTGTGGTGGGTTTTTTCAAGATAGGATTTCTCAAGCTATTTGCCCAGGGCTATCTTCGAACCATGATCCTCCTGATCTTTGCCTCCTGAATAGCTAGGATTGTAGCTGTGAGCTACTGGCACCCAGCTCCTCCCTCACTCTTGTGAGCACCTGTTAGTAGCTGAGTACAGGCCCCCTCAGCCCAGCTCTTTTGAAACAGTCTGTAGTCAGGCAGTAGTAGTCATGGGACAGGAATAGCTGTGACCCAGATGTAGGAGCAAGTCACTTGGCTCTAAAGACACATATGCACATGTAGTAAGCTAAAGAGACTGCTGTCACTGTTCTGACAGTCCCTCGTCATGTCAGAAAGCAGCTCTGGGAGGTGGGCCAATTGCTTGAGTCTTTTTCCCATCTGATCCCGAAAGTTATTCCTCCTGGGACTGTGTAGCTGGGAAGGAACGTCCAGTGCGTATCCTTCCCCTCATTGCCTCCCTGTCACTGCCCCGGCATGCAGCGCAGGTGTCCTGTCCCCGTTTCCTGTGTTGTCTATCCTCCAAAACACCCATGCCTGAATAACACTGCAGCCCTGCATGCCAGCAGAGTGGGCATCTGAGGCTGGCACTGCTGTTTTGTGCAGGGATGCAGGAAAGACTTGGATTTGACCCCTGCCCTCAGCAGATTATCACAGACTGTTGTCAGAGAGGCCAGGATAGGGGATAGGAAGGATAGCTTAGTGGTGGAGTACTTGCCTAGCATGTTCCAGGTTCCAAATTGCATTCCTATCACCACAAAAAAGGGAGAGCCTGGGTAGGATGAGCTTCCTGGAGGGGCTGCCACTGGGGGACAGCAGGTCCCAGACACCAACCTGGGCTGGGCCAGACTGCTAGACAGGGCCAGGGAAGAGATGCAGCCCCAGGACCCCTTGCCACCAATTTTCAGGAGCAGTCCATAGTAATGGGCAGGCAAAATTTAGGAAGTTTGGATTGCCTCCTCCAAAGCTTCTCTTGGACCAGAACTTCCTGCCAAACCCCGTGTGCTTCTCAAGGCTGGCTGCTCCAATCCTGTCTCCTGTCCTCTCATTTTTCACAATCCTGTTGCAGCCCTGAGTGCTCTTCTGTTCTCCTGGGCCCAGTACCTCTCAGGATCACTTGCTCCCACCTTCCTGCTGAGCTGGTTCTGGCCCCTATTGAGTCTCTGGTGGTTTCTCTCTTGACTTTCATTTGTTCAAGTGATTGTCATTGCATCTTGTCCTCCACGAGGCAAGATGAAGCGATGTCTACTTTATTCACTCTGTGCCCTACACCTTGCATATACCAGATGCCAGCCATGAGGCAGCCAACCAAAGGGAGCAGCGGGCACAACAAGGCCCATGTGGGGAAGGCTCTCCCCCTAGACTCTGAGGTCCAGAGGTTCCCCCAGGACCTTCTCACTACCCAGCAGTGGTAGGAGTATTGAGGCAGGGATGTCCCCAGTCTGCCCAACCTCATTCCCTCGTTCCAGGCCCTCACTTGCCTCTGACACTTCTGTCTCTTGCAGATGACAATGCATTTGAGCCTGCAGAGGCCAGCCCGCCAATCCCAGGGGACGGAGGCATTGACGGTGCATTGCCCAGACACTTGGAGCAGTCTCTGCCTCCTGCGGAGGCCTCCTTGGCAGACCTTGAAGACTCTGCTGACAGCAGCAGTGCCCTGCTTGTGCCCTCTGATTCTAACCAGAGCGGGAGTGCCCCAGCTGCAGAGCCACCAACAGGGGGCAGCCTCCATATCCGTGGCTCCCTCAATACAGTGGTATAGACAGCCCAGCCTGCAGCCCCAATGGGCTGGGAGCACCTGTTTGCTGTTGAGAAAACACCGATCCCTGTAGGAAACTTGAAGGGGCCTTGCCACAGCCTGGACCCACTCCACTGCTGCACACCCACCAGTGGGTGTGTGTGTGTACATAGAGACTACAGACAGCTTCCCTCTGAGAGTGAGCACCTGCACCAAGTTTCCTTGAGGGCTTCACAAACATGCATAGCTTTGGGTCACTATCTTTTTTTTAAATGGCATTTCAGAGGAAGGTAATGGAAGGCACTGGCTGTGCTCAAACCAAACACATCTTGGGTGGGCTTGCTCACTGCAGTGTGCCACCTTAAGAAGCTTTTTGGCCAGTCATCAACTAATCACTGAACCCCTGGGTGGATGGAGTTTGGGGCTGCTGCAGTGTCCCCATGGCAGCTGCTCAGAGGCAGCAGGGGTACCTGCAGACTGTCAGTGTTGACACAGAAGGTCTGCTTCTAGGGAGATGGCCTTGAGGGTGCTGCACCAGCTGCTCTGGGGATGACTCCTCCAGGTCCAGCTGTAAGCACTGAGGTCCCTGGAGCCCTGAGAAGGGGGCCTGGAAGGAGGTAGAACTCAGTGCCCTCTTTCTGGCTGGGTTTTGTGAAACCTGGCTCTTTGACAAGAGACCCGAACCTGCCCCTCCCATCTCCATGGCATTGCTCTGCATGGCTCGCCCAGGAGGAGGCTCTGGACCTCCGCTGATTGTTGGGCTGAGCCAGCTCCTGTCTGTCACACTGGAGCCCTGGGCCCTGCCTCCTGTTGAATGGCCTCTGGGCCTGGTCTGCTCCCACCCCCAACTTATTTGTGCCATAAGGATTGTTTCTTTATGAGGAGGGGTGGCTGAAACAAGCATCCTGGGCTGCACCCATCTCCTGAAAGTCCACTTCTTGCACCATCGCCACCACTGAAGCTCAGTGCCTGGTGGCTGCATGCACAACCCTCCAACCCTCCCCAGCACTGGGTACAGGAGGCCTTTTGCCTGCTCTGAGCAGTGGCCTTGTCTCCTGACATGAGCCTTTAGCATTTCTGAGGTTTGGAGATTAAGCGGGTTCTGTGCGATTTTTAGCACATCCATATCTTTTCTACCTTGAATGTCTGGATCTTTTCTTTTGTGTGTGTCCATGTGTGTCCGTATGTGGCCAAATGTTCGCAGGTGGTGGTTCACAGGACCTGGGATGGGGCCCCACTGTCTTGTGACAGCCATTTCATTGTGGGCTGTACTGAGACAGCAGAGTCCAAGCCTCTGCCCTTGGCATAATCAGTGGAGCTGCGACCCTTGTCCCACTAAAGGAATGAGAAGAGCAACTGAGGCTTGTGGTTGGTTCTGTGTGCCTTGCAGCAACAGACCTCTGTGGACAGCCAAGTTCTAGTCATGTTCTCACTCTGGTTGGAAACCCATTTTCTCCTTCCCACACAGAAGGAGAATCTTGAGTTTCCTACAAACCTGACCTGCATCCCAGAGCTGGCTGGGGGTGTGAACTTTCTCATTGAACAGCTTGACCTACAAGCACCAGATGCTGCAGGCCGCTATTTCCTTAGAATCACATGACCCCAAGAGCCTCACATCCACTGCCAGGAACAGAGCAGGAAGGACACTGTGCCTCTGGTGTGTGCTGGATGCTGGGCAGCCAGGCTCCAGAGCAGAATCAAGAATCTGATTGGTGCCAATCAAAAGGGTCCTGAGGGCCACCCCAGGAGGGCTCCACAGAGCTCAGAAGGTCCCTCTAGGCCTCACAACCTGTGTACAGGGCAGGGCAGCAGGCACAAGGTGGGTGGGACTAGGAAGCGGCCTCTGGGGAGTAAAGGACTGTTGGGGCCAGTCAAGCATGTAGGAGGTGCTGAGGGATAGGGTGACTTGCTTCGAGACTAACCAGGGTTCTGTCCACTGTGCTCTCAGGTTGCCTGGTGACCTTCCCCTGGGGAGCATCAGGCCCCCCCCCAGGATACTCAGACCAAGCACCATAGCCCTCTGGCCACCAGCTTCCTGAGGCCTGGCAGAAGGTCTGCAGGCAGGGCCATTTGGCTGTTAAAAAGGGAGTTGGGGTCTGCCCATCTGTGGTCACCCTGCCATACCATCTGCCACCCTCTGCAAGATCTGATTGATGAAAATTCCCGAGGCCAGCATTTGCAGAGACTTATGTGCTTGTGCCCCTTGCCTGCCCCATACACTGGGCCCCAGAGGGACAGGCCAAGCTTCTCGGAGGCCCCCTCTCCCTGATTGCCTTGTCACTGTTTCTGAGAGACCAGGTGCCCTCCGACCTGCCTTGTGGAGGTGAATTTAATACTGTACATTGTCTTAATGCCTGTTTTTACGTTTTCCTTTCACTAAGGGTTTTAGTTTGGGTGTATTTTTCTTAAGATGCTGTGAGAACCATTTCATCCAAATGCCAAATAAACTTGTGTTCTGGAAGAGGTGTGGTTAGTCCTTGGTGTGACCCTGCCCCATAGCTGCCACTGATTGTGGAGGGAGTGGCTCCGGCATGGCCTTTCAGCAAGACTCTCTTAGGATTTGCAACCCTTGCAGGTGTCCAACAGAGGCGACTTTCCTGGGTGACCTGGGGCTGAGCCGGTTGGAGGGGGAGGGCTTCAGCTTCCCCCAGACCCTTTGGTAGGGTAATCCTTGGAAAAGGGGCATCAATAGGAAGGAAATGGTAGTCCTGTAGTGGGGTTGCTGGTCACAGGCTTACAGTGAAGCAAAGGTCCTCCCACACCCCCGTCTTGTTCTCCCTCAAGTCCTGAGCGCTGGGATCCAAGGTGGCCTCACCCTTTGAACTGACCTTTTTGCTGATGGCTTTGGCATGTCACTCCTAGTCCCCAACCCCCATTTCCTCTACTGTAAATGGGAATGACAATAGGACACACCCCCTCCTTGCAAGATGAAGGCCAGCCATTAGACTGACTTGTAGCCTATGTTGGTTTCCAGCCCTGGGATCGGGCGCCTGTCTAGTGAGTTCCCTTCCCTGGGGCCCTGCCTGAGTGCCACCCCCTTCGACCCTATCCAGGGCCCGCCCCATGATCCTACAGGACAGCCACGCCCCTAGCCCATCCCACTAATGAATATGTAGCAGCCTCACTTCAAGGTTCTTTGACACTTTCTTGTTCTCCCAAGCCACAGCCGCCAGCCACCTCCACACCATGTGGGTCCTGGGTTTCCTGCTCCCCTTCCTCCCAGTGCAGCTGGGGGTGCAGTCGATCTCAGAGGGTGAGCACTGCAACTCTGCCTATCCCATCTGGTCTCCAGTCTACCCAACCCTGTCCTCTCCACCACCCATTTGGTTCCACTGGTATGTGTGTGGGATGGGGTTTGTGGGGGGTAGGGAGAGTTTGGGAGGAGATACTTGAGGTTTCAGACAGGAGAGCAGGCTCTGAGCCAGACTCTCCTGGGCCAAGCCTGCTTCCTGTTCTTGGACCCTGGCTGGGATGGGACTTGAAGAGAGTCCATATAGCAGGTCTCTCAGCACTGTCCCCTGCCCACTGTCTGCAGGTGTCTGGTGCTACGACTCCCAGGACCCAAAGTGTGGTGAGAACAGTTACATAAGGCTGTGTTGGATCCGTCTGTGACCTGGAGATAGTAGAGAGGTTTATTTAAACTTGGCCACCACACTTCCGTGGTCTCTGCAGTTTCCTTGTGTTCCTGTAACTAAATGACACACATTTGTGTGATTGTTCCTCTGTGTGTGTCTGTGTCAGCTGTAATTCCCCAGTCCTGCTGGTATCTGCCTGTCACTGTGGAGGCCCACGTGCGTGCATGTAGTGGAGGTCCCAGTGTGGGTGTGCCAAATCCTCCACTCTTGTTTCTTGGTGGGGCAGTTGGCCTGCAAACTTGGTGGCTAGGTCAGATGCAGGTGAGGGGGGGAGCAGAGCCTGTAACTTGTCCAGTTGTGTGGAAGAACTTTCCCAAAGCTGCCTACTCTTTGGTGTGTGGGATCCACCCTCCCCTGTGCACCCCAAGGCTGCCTCCTTGACCACCCCTAGAGACCTCAGACCTTGTTTCCTCAGGCCCTACCTATTGGAAAGAGCTAGCCCCTGCCTGTGGGGGCCCAACCCAGTCTCCCATCAACATTGACCTTCACCTGGTCCAGCGGGATGCCACTCTAGGGCCCTTCATCTTTCAAGGCTACGACTCAGCACCTCCAGGCCCTTGGACCCTGGAAAATGACGGCCATACAGGTCAGCATCCTAGGACCAAGATCCCCACCCACCCCACCCCCCGCCAAACAGTAGCAGGAACTCAACAGCTTAAAGGAGCCCCCATGGGTACACAAGTGGCAGTTCACAGAAACAGGGATCAAGACACACACACACACACACACACACGAGCTGAGACTCCATACAGAGGTTAGGAACCACACAAATACAAGTCACTGATCTTCACAAATGGGCTAAAAAACTCTATGCAAGTATGGGATTTCCATAAGAATCAAAATACCCACAAAGCAGGAACACGCACAGTGGCCAACACACCTGTCCCCCATAGGTGTCAGGAGCCTCCCTACAAATAAAGACCAGCTACCACTCCTGAGGACCGAGTCAGGGCACACCCAGCAGTCAGGATCCCCTCAGCCCCCAAGATGCCTGGAGAACGCCCCACGACTACACAGCTGGAACAGGGCTGCCCTCACTTGCCTAGCTAGTGGGCAATTTCCACTGCAGGTGGTGATGAGTCCCAGGGAGAGGAAGAAACTGTCATGTGCTCCTCACCTTCAGTGCTACTCCGCATGGATGCTGGTCCACACAGCCACCTGGAGATTCAGGGAGCCGGTCTGCCCTTGCCTGCCTACCAACCTGTGCAGCTGCACTTCCACTGGGGGAGCCCCGGGCACCCAGGCTCCGAGCACAGCCTGGACAGGCAGCACCGGGCCATGGAGGTAGGCTCTGGCTATGGGTAGGGTGGCAGGAGTGGCCCATGGAGGTGAGGGAAGCAGGGAGAGGGAAGAGGGCATCTGAATGCCTTGTGAGGTCTGTGCCTCCCCAGATGCACATGGTCCACGTGAACACAAAGTACCAGAACATGGCGGAGGCACAATGTCACCCAGATGGCCTTGCAGTACTGGCTGTGCTGTTGGAGGTGAGGGAGGGGCTGTGTGACTCCAAAAAAGGGGTACAGTTTCCATAAAAGGATGTTGGGGAGCAGGGTGAAGGGAGCAGGGGAGTGTGTGGGTAGGGAGAAGTAGTTGTCAGTCTTCCACATACTCCCAGAGTTCTCACCTTTGGAGACCCCCACTCAGAGTCCCTGTCACTGGAATCCCCCTCTCCAGGAACAGGACCGTGACAACCTCAATTTCTCTGCCATTGTGTCGGACCTGAAAAATGTGTCTTCCCCTGGTGAGGAGTGGAGAGGTCACATTCGGGCTAGAGGTTGCCGGGGGTTGGAGGGCAACAGAGCACATGGAGAGAGGTTCCAGTCTCCTCTCCCCTCTCCTGACCAGGGGTCTCAGTGAATCTGACATCCACCTTTCCTCTGGCCTCGCTACTGCCTGGGGCCTCAGGGCTCTCACGCTACTATCGCTACTCTGGGTCACTGACCACCCCGGGCTGCGAACCTGTGGTGCTCTGGACGGTCTTTGAGAGCACCATACCCATCGGGCGTGAGCAGGTGAGGCCTCTGCCCCCACCCAGGGCCAGGCTGCCCTGCTTCCCTCAGCTTCAGCCCTTCAGCTCGTCCCCTCCCCATTTTAACTCATTTCCGCCTCACACCCTCAGGTAGCCCAGTTCCACACTGTGCCCCAGGCCAGGCTACCAGGTTTGCACACCGTGCCGCTCACCGATAATTTCCGCCCACAGCAGCCTCTTGGAGGGCGCAAGATCTCAGCATCACCAGGAGCCTCCATCAGCGCAGCAGCCCCACCCCACACCCCCACCCTGGGGGATTTGCATCAGGCTCTAACAGGCCTGGGGCTTAGCCTGTGGCTCTGGCAGGGTCCCTAGGAACCAGGCGTGATGCCCCCTCCTACAATAAACAATACACCTACCGACCTCGGTCCAATGTGACTAGGGAGGAAGTGGGCTGGCACATAACCAAGAGACCCCTAAGAGATCCTCCTCCATCCCACCCCAGACCTTCTTCCAGAATCCCCAGACCCACCCCCCAGATCCCTCTCAGAGGGAGAAAGGGTCCCTCACCCCCAGCCTACACTTCACATCTCTGTGCCCTGGTCAGATGGGAAAAGAAAAGCCAGCACATCTTAAAATGCCACCTTTAGCACGAGATGACACATTTTATTTAAAAACTGAGCTGGGTAACCAATTTAGGGATACTGTGCTCAGGTAAATGATAATCCTAGAGAAGTTCACCAGGCCAGGGGGTGAAATATTGTTCAGTTCCAGGCTTTGGTACTGGCTGGGCTGGGTTGCTGGATCCTGGTGACAGAGCTGGGTGGTGAAGTCCTACCCCTGTGACCTAAGGGAAGTTAGTTTGCAAAGTCTTGAGAGCAAGGTGACACTTTCTAGAAAGATGCTGGTGTCCAGGCAACCACGGGAAGGCTAAATGAAGGGGTAAAGTGTCCTTCTTGTCACTGAGACCTAGGGATACTGACTAGAGAGACTGGACAGGTGAGACTGTCCAGTGAGCGGGGTAAAGTGGACTGCCAGTAAAGTGATGGTGGTTAATCAGGCCGCTGTCTGGTTAATGCCATGTGGGAACTGGATTTATGTATTGGGACAGCAGTTCCCTCAGTGACACTGTGTCTCAGCCACCCACTTGTCCATGGCATCTGTTGCATAGTGTGTGGATGACTTTTCCAGCGTAAGCAGGCCCTGCTTCCTCCCTAGGACCTTTAAAGAAAAAACAAACTGCTATCAGCAGCCCCAGGGACTTCAGCTGAAGACCCCCTGGACCTGCCTGCTGTCCTGCTGGCAGGACCCTGACCCTGATCTCCCCCCCCCAAGACAAAAGGGGCTCTATCCGCTCTCTCAGGTCCAGACTTAAGTCTCTAGAAGTGATCACCCGATCACCCCAGTCTCCGATCCTGGGCAATTCCCAGTCTCTGTCGCCCACCCTCCAAATGCTGGAGCCTTGGCTGGTGTCGCCTAGGGGACTCATCTCATTTCGAACTGCGTCCATTTGCCCCCTCCAGGGGATACCAGAGCCCCGCCAGCTAGCGGCTCCTTCCACACCTCGTCCTGGGCGGCCCTCGGTGCGAACGCCCTCAATCTCCGCCACCTTGTGGGGCTCCTGGCGGCACCGGAGTTTTCTTGGGGTTCTTCCGGGCCGGGACTCGGTTCGCACCGCCGTCTGCAGGAGCATCAGGAATGTCGTCTGCGGGTCTCGAGGCTGCCATCAAAGCGTTGACGGTGCCTAGCGCCCTCAGCAGGGCGGGGCCTCGGGGCGCAGCGCGGGGAACCGCACGGGGCTCGCGGCGGGCGGGGGGGGGCGGCGGCGGCGGCGGCGGCGGCGGCGGCGGCGGCGGCGGCGGCGGCGGCGGCAGCAGAGCGCGCAGCGCGTCCAGCTCGGCCCGCAGCTCCGCGCGCAGCGCCTCGAGCCCCGCACCCAGCTCGGCGCGCACGGCCGCCAGGCCCTCCTGCAGCCGCCGATCGCTCACCTCCAGGACGCCCGCGGGGTAGGTGGCCCCGCCACGCGGCTCCCCGCACACGGAGCACACCGAGCCGCTGCCACGCGCTTCCGTCCCCTCTCCGGGCCCCGCCGCCCCGGCCCCCGCGCGCTCCACCAGCCGCAGCAGCTGCGGGGCCTCTGCCCGTGCCGCCGCCGCCGCCCGGAGCTGGCCCCGCAGGCGAGCCAGGCGGCCTGGGGCGCGGCCGTCTTCGGGGACAGCCCCGTTGGGCTGTGACCCGGCGGCCCGCCGGCGGCCCGCGCCTCGCCGCAGTGCCTCGCTGGCGCCGTACGCGCTGCGCGCCTGAGCCCACGAGCGCCCGGACTCCGCCGCCATCCACGCTGCCACCGCCACTACCACCACCACCAGCGCTGGGCCTGGCGCGGAGTCCCAGTCTGCAGCCTAGCGACCGCCCCGAGCGACGCCTTTATGGAGACGGCCCCTGGGATGGCTCTGGGAACGACCAAGGACCTCGGGGAATCCCGCCTGGGGCCTGGGAGGCTGGGGTTCCAGGGGGCCCTGGGAGGTCGGTGCCAAGCAGGCACGGGTGTGTGGGACTTGCCCATGGGGACACTGCTGTTGGTTGAGTCCCGGGTGGGTCCCCATATGAGGCTTGGACTGGCTTTCTGCAGAGGTGACAGGACATGGAGCAACAGCTGCAAATGCTGAGGCACTGCCAGCTCACATCCTCTACTGGAAGCTGCTGTCTTCATCGCAGTCGGGGGCGGGAGAGGGGATGGGACATGGTCATGGACCCCCACAGACCTCCTCAAAGGCTCAGGGCCACCTCCTCCATGGGGGGGATGGAATCCAGAATCTCCTGCGTACTAAGCAACTTCTAAACTACACGCCCAGCCCAGGCTACTTTTATGTCCTCACGGTGTCCCCTACTGTCTACACAGCTGCAGAATTTCATCTTTGTCCTTGGTACCTCCAAGCTCCTGCCCCTGCATTCGACCTCTTTAGAGTCTTCGTTCTGGAAAGTGCCTCAGCCCTCACTAAAACTGCAGAAATCCCAGCCCATCTCACACTGTATCTGGCCACATCTTTTTTAACTTGTTCTAACTCAGTAACCTTTAGCCCTCTGGGCTTTTGCATAGGTAAATGGTTCCCACTCATCCCAGACGGGCAGAAAAACCTTCTTTGCCACCCGATCTCACAGCAGGTAACTGAAGCCCCTCTCCCCAGGACCCTTCACACCCTTTTTTGGGGAAGGGGAGTCTTGCTGTTCTTACCCAGAATGACTTCATACGCCTAGACTCCAGTGATCATCTCACCTCAGCCTCCCATGTAGGTGATTCCCCAGTGCTTGGCTCACAGCCAATTTTTTATTTTTTTATTTATTTGGTGGGACTTTTTTTTTTTTTTTTGTGGTACTGAAGTTTAAACTCAGGGCCTACACCTTGAACTACTCCACCAGCTCCCTTTTTGTGTGTCTGTGTGTGATGGCTTTTTTGTTTTGCTTTGTTTTCCGAGATAGGATCTCACAAAACTGTTTGCCCCAGATGGCTTCAAACAGTGATCTTCTTGATTTCTGCCTCCTGAGTAGCTAGGATTAGCCACCAGCACTCAGCAGGGCTGGGGTTTGAACTCGGGTCTTTCTTTCACGTTTGCAAAGCAGGCACTCTACCGCTTGAGCCACACTTCCAGTCCATTTTGCTTTGGTTGTTTTAGAAATGGGGGTCTCGTGAGCTATTTACCCAGACTGACCTCCAACTGCAATTCTCTTGAGCTCAGCTTCCCAAGTAGCTAGGATTACAGGTGTGAGTCACCAGTACCTGGCCTCAAAGTCAATTTTTAAATGGCTTTTCCCCCAGGAGCCCCTGAACCCAAGGCTGGGTCACATTCTCCTGGATGCAATCTGCCCCAGGACCAGGTCCTAGGTGTTGAAATACGCTGATTGTTGGATGAAGGAGCACATGGATGAATGGGCGGGGCTGGTCTCGCTTTTACAATAGAGAACTCAGGGGGGAGGAGCCAGGCTAGGCTCTTTCATCTGGTCTACCTCCTCAGCCTGGCATCGGGACTCATGGCTGTCCCTGCATCTCTTTTACCTTCTGTGCAGCTCTTCACCAGTGCACCCCTGTTCATTCCTGCCTTGGTGCCTTTGCACGTGCCCCGCTGCCTGTGGGCCCCTCTACAGGGCAGCATCTCCCCATCAGGCATGTTGTTCTCCCTGCACCCCAGGGGCTAGTTAGGACTCTGGGTGGTCTGGGCCTTGGGGCCTCCCCTACCAAATTGTGAGAAGGGGGAGCCTGGATCCAGCAGGGCTGAAAGGGGAGACAGCAACCTTTGTCCCCAGGATGCACAGAAGCTGGCCTGTCTGCAGCTCTGTGCGGGTCTGCATGTGTGGAGACAAAGGAACGCTGTCCACCCTGTAGCCACTGTAGAGAGTCCCCATGTTCCCTCTAGTTCACTCATTCACGTGTTCATTCACTGAAGCCTGTCTCTCTGGAAGGTGCACGAGGGGAGGTAAGAATTTGGCACTCTGTCAACCTCTCAGAATCTCCCCCATTCCCGCTCAGTCACCTGCTCCCCCTGGGACTTCCAGCACCTGGCTTTGCTCGTCCCTAGAGCCTCGTTAACCACACTCCCACACCAACCCCAGTAATTCAAATGCTGCTTACTAAAAAAGCCTTGGATTCCCTCCCCAGGCCTACTGGAGACAGGCTATGTGACCGAGGGTCTCTAAGCCAAGTACGCACCTGTGAAATGCAGGAGAACCCTAAGATCCCAGGGCGGGTGGCAAGGAGACTAAGAGGGAGGGGGAAGGTGCAGGGAAACTGCAGGCTTGCCAACCGGTTTTGCTGTGTCTGACTAAGGACAGGCTGGGGCAGGTAGAGGCTGAACCTTTGCAGCGAGCTCAGACTGGGGCTACAGATGTGGAGCCCAGGACATGTGCAGAGGATGGTGCAGGAAGGAGCGAGCGTAGAGTGGTAGGGAGTCCTGGGACCTCGATGATCCTCAGGTGGGCTGCCCAGGTGTTTGTAAGGGGTAAACAGGCACACGTATCACATGACCTTGAGCCCCCAAGCTCAAGTGCAATGAGGACCAAGAAGTAGGTGGAGGATTCCTGGCCCGGGTTTAATCGGATGCTGAGGTCTGGAGGTGCAGGATGGGGTGGAGAGAGAGATGGGCCTTGCCTAGGCTAGCTGGGCAGTGCAGAGGTGTAGCCCTGAAGAAGGGTAGGACAGGAGGCAGGGGCAGAGCTGAAGGGGTAGGGGGTGAGGAGGAAGAAAGCAGATCTGCCCTCTGCCCCAGTGCAGGGCCAGACTCTGTGGGGGTGGGGAGGTGGGCAGCAGGCAGTCCCCAACCTGGCCCCTGGCTCCATCTCTGTACATTCAGGCAGGACCTCCCTCTAGGTCAATGTGCTTTTTATTAACTCGCTAACAACGTGGAGGGGGTGGGTGTTGCGAGGAAGCCTTGGAGCTCCAGACAGTGGTCTAGATGGGCCAATCTCTCTGTGTGACAACTGTTGTCACTATTGCCTCTGTTGCTGTTAAACCCAGGCAGCCAACAGAGACAGGAGGATTTATTTCCCTGAATCAGAGAGCAATTGGGAGCCAGCAGAGCATTCAACCATGTTTGAGGGGTCTCTGGGAACCTTCCAGAAGAGGGCAGCTGCAAGAATCTGACTGACCAGAAAGGGGGAGGGGAGCAGCAGGTGTGACAACAGCTTTACAGTTCTCAAGGGAGTATCTGGAATGTACAGACCCCCCAGGTGCGTCCAACCCCCAGACCCTGTCTTCTGCAGGTGTCTGACCATCGGGTTCCCCCAGCACAGCTCTGGGGGAGGCAGAGGAGGTAGAGATGCAAACAAGGGTCCCTGAAGCTGGTGGAGCATTAGGTCTTGGCCTGGCTTCAAGGGGCTATGTAGGGCGTGGCACACCAAGGGAAGGCCTGAGGGATCTCTGTGCATGTCTTAGAACTGCTTCTAGAAGGTGGTGGAGAACTCCAGAGGACCCCTGGGGAGGCGGAGTAGAGGTCAGACATGGCAGGTATGTCTGATCTCTCCAGAGGATCCAATCACCATCAGGGTTCTGGGTTCAGAGGCTTCACTCAGATCTCTGATGCCCTAAAACCAGAGTTTTGGACCCCAAACCCGAATTCCTGGGCTTCCACATGTCAGGTCCAGCCACTTGCCCTCTGTATGCCAAATGAAAGTAGATTTTTACACCACCTGGGACCCACCATGGGAAGAGGCAGAGTAAGCTCTCAGCCCATCTTTGGGGTACAGATATGAGCTGTAGGTTTAGACAGACAAAGAATTAGGACAGGGGACAAAAGGTACGCATAGTTAAACAGTCCCAGTCACAGCTGTGTTCCAGTGGTCAAGAGGAGCCGGGTTGGCCATTATCTCAGTCCAAGGGTTCCCAGAAGGGTTCTGGAAAAGACGTTATCGCTGGTACCACTTGAGGGGAGCAATCTGGTTCCCATGAGATGATCACTCCTGATCCAGGGTGCAGCCTCATCATTACAGGTGAGTGTCCTCATTTGGGGGGTGGTCTGTCCTGCAAGTCTTCACTGTTCCTTAGGGGAAGTTTCAGTCCCTTGTCACAAAGATGAGATCAATCATTCCTGTCCTTCCTCGATTCCAAGGTGGCTTTAGGAGAGAATGGCTCAGAGCAAAGACCAACAGGTGCAAAATGGAGACAGATGCCAGACTTTTCTCCTGTGTTTAGTTAATTCGTGGATCCAAGTAAGGAGTTTTCAACAAAAGCAGTTTAAGCACCTCTTACAGCCCTATCACCTGGCCTCAATTTCCCTACCTGTCAGGGTATTACAGGAAGAACTAAGGGTCCCATCAGTTTCCCAGTTTCCATATAAGTCACAGGAACTCTTTTTTCTTTTTCCCATGTCTCCCCATTCACAATACAGACCAGGCACAGGGTCTGGGCCAAGGTGCATACGGGGCAGGTTTACTTTGCTTTCTCTTTCTATACAGTCAATGTTAAGAACACAGCCTGTGGTTAGCTCCAGGTGGCACTTGAGGTCCAAATGAAAAGCATTTCAAGGGGTCTCACAAAAAGGGGAGTCTCACAAGGTAGCAGTTTAGCAAGGTTTTTGGTTTTGTTTTTGTTTTTGGTGGCACTGAAGTTTGAACTCAGGACCTCATGCTTGCTAGGCAGGCACTCTTACTGTTAACAACAATGGTGCAGTCTGTGATCAGAAGACTTCCAAATTCTTTGTGTCCCACGTGGAAGAATCCATGGCAGGACACGTGGGTACACATGGAGTTTATTAAAAATTAGGGAAGGGAACTACAAAAGGGAGCATGGTGGGCACAGATGGAAGGCAGAAACAGAGCATGCTTCTCTTTTCCAGGTGCCTTTGAAACTTATGCTGACCTATGGGAAGGAAGAACCTGGTGATTCCCATCCAATAATCAATTAGTGGGGAGGGCATGGGCCCAGGCCAGCTGAGGTGGTCAGAACTATCCCTGAGCCAGGGTGTGGGCAACCTACACACATCTGCCTCATTACACCTGGAGCCATACCACCAGCCTTTTTTTTTGAGCTAGAGTCTCCAGGGTTGGCTTGGAACCATGATCCTCCTGATCGCTGCCTCCTGAGTAGCTGGGATTATAGATATGACTCACTAGTGCCCAGCTAGCAAGGATTTATTTTAAGATAAAGTAGGGAGAAATAGGAAAAGGACAGAGAAACATTTCCTGCACTTTACACACAGGAAATGGGAGTGAAGATTCAAAAGAGTGGCTCTATCTGGGGTCATTGTACTTTCTGAGCTGGGGGATTGCATGGAGGTATCCAGCAAGCTGTGATCATTAGAGACAGTGGTTCAGGGTGAGTGTGTTACCCCAAACAGGGCCAAGGTGGAACTTGTTATATTCCAAAGCATGCAGATGTGGTTCAGGCTCACCCAAAACATGACTTCCGCTTTGAAGGGTGGACAGCAAGAGGTTCACATGTTCCCCAAAGATGGCAATTAGCCAGGGAGAAATGCCTCCTTTCCTTCCCAAGAAACACCTGTTTATGCCAAAATCTTTATGCCAAAACATATTCCTCCCACTAGCAATTAAAAAAAACCCTATAAAACCTGCATCCAACTCCTACTTGGGGGACAACAGTTTCTGGGTCCCACTGAGTGACCCCATGTGGCCTTTCCTTTCTCTTTTCTGCAAATAAAACTTTTCTGACCTTTGCTGTTCTAGTCCGCCTTTGATTTCCAGCTAAGAGCAGAACGAGGACACCACCCAAAATTGCCAGCGCATTAGTTTGTCAGACATACTCCTTTAATCTTTCTTTGCCCATCCAAAGAGTTTGCAGTTTTTTAACATCTCAAGGAGAGGCAGATTCAACCTTTTAGGCTCTTATAACCTAACAAGAGGAGAAGGTGATGGGAACTTGCTGCTCTGATTTTTTAGTTTTTACTTCCTGGTTTGTTTTAATTTCTGAGTCTGGCTCTTTTAATATTATTTTTAATTTCCCTGTCACCTCATTTATCTATTCTGCCTCAAGAGCTCTGGATGAGTCTACAGTGGTCAGGACATTGTGAGAGCAGCAGAGGTTCGAGGGTGTGTGTGGCCATATGACAGCAAGTGACAACTTCCCAGACTCCTGGGCCACAAGTGGACCTCAGTCATGGAAGAAATGACTTGTCAGAGAGAAATGACTTGCTCCAATGTCTTACTGCAGGGTCCAGGGCTTCCTGTGTGTGTTGAACTTGAAACACACCTTGTCCCCAAATGCCCCTGGGTCCTGGAACTGTTCCCTGGTCTGCCTACAAAGGTCCTCCCTGGAACAGTCCTGGGGCAGGTGGCAGGGGGTAACTCATTACCCGGTAATGACCTTTTCTGACCTCTTAATGAGCTCATTACCTGGTAATGACTTTGTTTGCCTGGGCCTGGCGTCAGCAGCCTCACCCACACCCCCAGGAATACCTGGCCTGTGGTGGCTCTGACCAGTCTAGATTGTCCCCGCATGTGCGTGGGGCCTAGCCCAACTCCCAGAGGGACAGTCTTGGGTTCCTGACTATCCCCTCTCAACTGCATAACTGGCCCTTACCCACTGTGACTCGCTCTCCCACCAGACAGGGACAGAGATCCTTTGCTTGGCCAAACTCTCAGCTGAACCTGTTTAACCTAGCTTGTAAACCTTCTTTTAGGCCCATCTGTGCACTTCTCTGTAAAATCTACTTTTAGCAGAACTTTGCCAAATCAGTTTAGCAAGAGCCTCCAACACCTGCTCCCTTGATATCTGCCCACCCTCCACTATCCAGTGGGGCTCCTTGGCCTCCACCCCCTCAGGTGACATCTGATCACCTGGACTGTCTTTAGCCAGAACTCCTGGATCCCTGATGTCTCCTCTCACTCACTTTCCATCCAGTGACCCACCCTGCTCCCAGGCCATAAATTCTCACCTTCCACCTGGGTCTGAGTTGAGCCTCACACTGCAGAATCCCATTGCCTTGATCCCTGCACCTGTCACCATGGTCCTGAATAAAGTCCTCCCCACTGTGCTTTACGAGTGTCACTGAGTCATTTTTCTCTGAGCATGGAGACCAAAGAGGGTCAGTATAAAGGGCTCCTTGCGTGGCAAGCCATCTCAGAGGGACATGCCTGGCCCAAACAGGTCTTGTGGGAGTTTCCCTTTCCTATGCCTGTAAGGGTGAGGTTCCTGGGCCAAGGCCATCGTCAAGACCACTGGGGATGGACATTGTCCATCATTGCTGGTGAAGGGAGCCTGGGAGGGGAGTCCATGTGCTAGGTTAGGCGTTCCAGGGCATCGTTGCGTCTCCCTCAGCAATTCTCGCTGTCTTGTCCATATTTAGGCAAATTCCCACTTTGGGCCTATGTACATCCTGTCCCCAAGGCCAGCTCCCTTGCTCAGCCTCAGGACACAGTTTATATCCCCCTCCTAGCAGGGCCTTCCCTGTCCCCTATCCTTCTCCAGGCCTCCTCTGGGTCTTTCTGCTAGGCATTCACTTCTCTTTGCAATTTCTCTTGCTAGTGGCTCTGTCCCTAGTCTCTTTCTCCCTTTATTTTATTTATTTGTTTATTTTTTGGGACTGGAGTTTGAATTCAGGGCCATCACCTTGGGCCACGCCACACGTCCTTTTCTTGTGATGGGTATTTTCAAGATAGGGTCTCGAGAACTATTTCCCCAGGCTGGCTTCAAACCTCGATCCTCCTGATCTCAGCCTCCTAAGTAGCTAGGATTACAGGCGTGAGCCACTGGCACCAGGCTCTATCCTCCTTTACATCTAACTTTCACCAGGACAGGAGCCTAATCCCGCCCCCTGGAAAAATGCTCAGCACACAGCAGACATAGCAGCTACTTGTCCACTGTCGGTGAGTGAAGCTGTTTGCACAGGGCTTGACATTCAGTAGGTACTTAATAGATTTGGCTTCCTTTTGGGGGCTTGTTTAGGCTTGCTCCTCACAGTGGGGCCCAGCTGTAGTGCTGACTACATGACCAGCTTCTGCCCCAAATGCCTGAGTCAGAACAGGGTCCCCTCCAGCCCTCCATCCTCCCTCTGCAGTTGGGAGGCCAAGGTTTCACCCACCTGTGCAGCTGGGGAGAGGCAGAGAAAAGGGTGTGCACGTGGAGTTTTTGTCACTTCTGTCTGCTACCCCAGTGAGCTCCCTTTGAGCCATTTTGCCTTGGCAGGGAGGGACGAGGCAGAGCAGTTGTGGACCTCTATCCAAGATTTGAACCTGATTATGTCAGACATTTGTAACTAACACCCCCATCCTATCTCCAGGCTTGAAGGAGATTAATTATTCTCTTTATTATGTGTTTATTGTAGTGTGTGATAACACAAAACACTACCTAACTTCTACCTAAGCCAAAAGTATCCATAACAAACACCTGCGAACCAACTACTCAGCCAAGAATGACCCCAGCACAAGGCCATTCCTCCTCTCCAGAGGTGCCTGCTGCCCTGATCTGTATGTCCTTTGCTTTTTATAGATTTGTTCCTATGTATGGAGATATCACTAAGTAGCATATGAGTTGCTTTTGCTTGTCTTTGACAGTGTTCACTGTGTGTAGACTTCTAGGACTTTCCATTCACACCCAACATTACTTTGTGTGTGTGTGTGCAGTTCTGGGGTTAGAACCCAGGACCTCATGCATGCTAGGCAAAGTGCTTACCACTCAGCTACATCCCACCCCCACTCCTAAGGTTCATTCATTTTGTTGCTGCAGTTCATTCATATTCACCACTGTACAATACTTTAACTGATTTATTTATTCGGTCAGTGGACAGTTGAATCGTTCCATTCTTTTTGTTTTGTCTGTCTTCTGGAGCCCATACACAAGTTTCTCAGAGGAATACTGAGGTGTAGAACTAGCATTTGTAATTCACATAAATATTGTAAACATTAGAGAAAATTCCAGTTGTTCAGCAATTCCCAACCTCATCAGCCCCATGCAAAGATTATTTTTTGTATGGCAATACTGGGGCTTGAACCCAGGACCTCACAGTTTATAATACTGAATCTTCTGATCCGTGAACATAGTATACCATCTCTTATTTAGAACATCTTTAATGCCTTTCAATTAAGTTCTGTTATTTTTCAATATAGGTTTTATATAATTTTGTTCGATGTTTCAGATCCCTTAGTTTATGTTGTTACTGCAAGTGATATATTTTCAAAATTGTATTTTCTACTTGTTTTAATAACTAGTATAAAAAATTTAGCACACTTTCTATGATGCTTTACAGCCAGTAGCTTTTATGACTTCTGGGAATATGTTTTTTGTTTTGGGTTTTACATGTACAAAAAATAATATAATTTGTGCATAATGACTGTTTTTAAAAGTAGCCTTCAATCTTTCCCTCTACCCATTGGTCTTTCTTACAGCATCGGCCAGGACTTCCATAAGATGCTAAGTGAAAGAGGAACTTTAGCTCTGAATTTTAAAAATACAGAGTTGAAATGTTTAATTTTAGTAAACTGACTTATTCTTTTCTGCCTTCAAACAGATAACCTAATCTAGGGCTATGAAACCATGACTCTGGAAGGTCTTGCATGGTGACGGTAAGCTATAACTGCTATAGTTGCCACTTTGGTATATTAGTCTGGTTTTCTGATGCTATTACAAAATTCCTGAGGCTGGGTAATGTTTAAAGAGCAGAGGTTTATTTAAATCATAGCTTTGATGGCTGAAAGTTTAAGGTTGGGTAGCTCATTGGTTTGGTCTTGAGCAGTCACATAGCAAGACAGGAAGCAAGAAGGGCAGACACTAGGCTTGCTGTTTGCATAGCAAACCAGTCAGGAACAAACTGAGGTGCTGCAACATTAATCCCTGCTGAGGGTGACCACCAATGACCTAATACCTTGTACTAGGTCCTTATTAAAAGTTCCACTGCCTCTCAACATTGCCACACTAGGGGCCAGACTCCCAGCACATGAACCTTTGGGAGGCAAACCACATCCAATCTGTAGCAGCATGTCAAGTAAAGCCACACACACAGTCTGCCATGTTTAATGCTTCCTTAACTCCTGATTCAGGGGAGATGCAGAGACCCAGGACCTCAGCTCTGCAGTGGACAGCCGATGGCCGGGAATCAGTGAGCGAGCAGCCCACTAGTCTCCCGCCTCCCTCCACACATGGGCTGTGGAGGCCACAGTCATACTCTTCATTTCTTTCCATGGGTCTGTCTGTGCTGGACTTGCATTGGAGCTAGGTAGTACATTTTAGCATCCGAGAGGCCTAGCATCTTCTTCATGGGCCTTTCCTCTAAAAGTTCTGGCTATTACCTGATGGTATTCCACCATGTGAATGTTAAGATTATTTTTGTTGATTAAATATCAAAATGTGGTATTTTTCCCTTAGGAGGCTGAGGAAGGAGGATCAAGAGTTGGAGGCCAGGCTGAGCTATGCAGGGAGACTGTCTCCAGAAAAAGAAAAAGAAAGAAAAAACAGTGTTTGCTTTTTTTTTAGTAAGACTGCATTGGATTTACAGATTAATTTAGGGAGAATAATAATAGTACATAGCACATGTATAATTGTATATTATATTGTTATATTATAATATAAGAACAAGGTATTTCTCTGCCTTGATTTTTAACTTTTATTTGTGTATCAGCTGTGTATTTCTGAGGAATTTTGTTTTCTGGCTTGCTTTTATACTGCTGAGACTCTCTTTTATATATATTTCAAGCTGATTATTATTTCTACAGGAAATATATTGCTTTAAGGTATTAATTTTGTGACTGTTAACATTTTTTATCTTTCAGAAGGTTCTCCAGGGCTTTATGCGGTTTCATTGTCCTCCCTTCCTCCTTTCCTTCCTTCCTTTTCCTTCTCTCTCTCTTTCTTCTCTCTCTCTGCCCCCCCCCCCTTTAGACAGGGCCTCATTATGCATTCCATACTGGCCTTGAACTCTCAGCTGGGCACCTGGAGTTGCCCAGCTACAAGGATGCAATTTGATCAACAAATAGAGATGATTTGAACATCAATTTTTCTATATTTATATTTGATTTCTTTCTCTTAGGTCTATTGGAAAATACTTTGAAAAGAATTTTTATAGAGGTACTTCTTGGCCTGTTGTCTTGGTTCTGATTTCAATGGAAACCCCTATTTCACCATTAAGCATGGTACCGTATTTTTGTTTGAAATATATACACGTATCTCCCCACCACAGTTATATCTAAGCCAAAGCCATAACTAGAGAAAAGTTTATTTTAGCAATGTTTTCTCTTTGTTGTTATTGTGCATATAAGTACATATGACTGTCGAATCTCTATACCAAAAGCATTAATATTTGTAAGATTGATTGGTTTGCATTTTTCTTTTCTATACTCTCCTCAAGTTTAATATTATGGTGCCTTCAAAAATGTTTTGTATTTTATTTTCTATTTTCTATTCTGTTCTACTCTACTCTATTCTATTCGATTCGATTTGATTCGATTCGATTCGATTGCAGTGCTGGGGAGGAACAAGGGCCCCCTGCGTGCTAGGCTTGCACTCTATCACTGAGCTATACCCCCAGCTCCATAGCAGAATTTGAAAGTACGCTGTCTTTTTTTTTTAATCTACCTGCCACAATTAACAGCAGAATAATATATTCCCTGAATTTTTGAGAGAAATTACACATCAAGCCATCTAGGCCTCCTGACTTTAAAAAAGGAGGAAGGCTGGCCACAGTGGCTCAAGCCTATAATCCTGGCTACTTGGGCGGCAGAGATCAGGACGATGGCCATTTGAAGCCAGTTCAGGCAAAAAGTTCATGGAACCCCATCTCAACTAAGGGTTGGGCACAATGGTTCATGCCTATCATTCCAGCTACATGGGGAAAGCACAAACAGGAGGATCCTGCGCCAGGCTGCCAGACATAAAGCAAGAACCTATCTCAGAAATAACTAACACAAAAAGGGCGGAGGGCATAGCTCAGTGCCATGCTGAGGGCATGGATAACCTGCTGGAGGACCTGGGTTTGATCCCCAGCAACACAGAACAACATAAATTTAGTTAAAGATTAAGTTAGATGTCCTCTTTCTTGTGAAGTTAATCTTGAAGATTTTTGTTTATATATAGTAAATAATCTATTTCATTCCCATTTTCAAGTGTATTTGTATAGAATTGTGCACTTGATTCTAGCCCTCTAAAGTCGTGGCTGTTCCCTCTTCCCTTCCCTCCCTTCTCTTCTCTTTTGAGAAGAGAAGCTTGGCTATGTTGCCAAGGCCAGCCTGGGAAAACTGGGTTCAAGCTGTACCTCTACCCTAGCCTCCCAAGTAGCCGGGAGCACAGGCTCGTCTCTCCAGCTCCTGTTTCCTTCCCTTATCACGAGTTTTGGATATTTGTTCATTCTTACTCTATGACTTTCTGTTGCTTTTAAAATACCCTTTTGAATTTGTCAACCTTAGATTTCTGTCTGAAACTTTTTTTTTTTTTGGCAGTACTGGGGTTTGAACTCAGGGTCTACACCTTGAGCAACTCCACCAAGCGATTTTTTGTGTAGGGTTTTTTTCAAGATCAGGTCTCACAAACTATTTGCCTCAGCTGGCTCAGAACCCTGATCCTCCTGATCTCTGTCTCCTGAGTAGCTAGGATTATAGGCGTGAGCTATTGGCACCGGGCTCCTGATCCTTTCATTATTGTTGTTGTTCTCCCTGATGTTTTCTATTTTAACTTTTGCAAAAGAGATCATAATTGCTCGCTGAAGCATTTTATAGTGGCTGCTTTAAGGTCTTTCTCAGATCATTCCAACATCTGTGTGATCGTGTTTGTCTCTGATGATTGTCCTCTTCCACTAGAATTGAAGTTTATTGTTGTTATTTGTTTGTTTGTCTTACAGTTCTTCATATTTTAAGCAACTTTGGATTGTCTACTGATATTTTTGCATATTGTTAGGAGTTTTAGATGCAGTTTGACTATGTCAGTCAGTGGCACTTCAAATACTGGTGTTTGTGCTCTTTTCTTTTCCCATCTGGTCATAGTTACTTTTCAGAGATTTCCTGTAACAGTGCTATGTGTTCTGTCCAGGTTTTGTAGCTGCATTTCGTGGGAGTGAAAAGTTACTGCGTGATTATTCCACCTAGAGCTAGAATCCTTTTAACACTTTCTACTCTTGTCATTTGTGATTTTCCTCTGCCATGAATGCTAAGCAAGCACTTTAACAGAGCTGCAATTTTAATGTTTAAAAATCATTTTGCCTATTTCTTTCTGAAACCTATAGAATATTACTCTATGAGTTATTTGAATGCCTTTCCCTGTTAATTCCATTGTCTGTCATTTCTGGGTTCGTTTCTTTGGGTTCATTTTTCTCCTCATTATGGATTGTATCTTCCTGATTCTTGCCTGGTAGTTTTTTGTTTGTTTGGTCTGGTTATGTTGCCCAGGCTGGTCTCTAACTCTTCTGCTCAAGTGATTCTCCCAACTCTGCCTCCTAAGTAGCCTCGGGATATAGGTATGTGCCACCATACCCAGCTCTGGTAATTTTTTTAATTGGTGTTAGAAATATCCAGTGCTGCTGTGATCACAAATCAGGCACATGTTTGAAAATTGATGGGAAAGGCAGAATTTACTTCTGCAGAAGGGTGTGCTTCTGACTAGAGTCAGGCAAGCAAGCAACACCAGGGCAGGAGGACTGCCTCAGTTTTTATCCCTAACATAGGACTGTCCCCTTGCTCTAGTGGAGGGAGCTCGGGTTCATAGCCTTCACAATTGACTAAGGTTGAGGTTTAGGAGAAGAGCAGACACGATTGGAAAGCATGAACATGAAACCTACTTTGGTTGGTGCACTCAAAGTCAAAGGGGTGACCCATGAGGTGGGTATTTTATGATTCTGGGGAAACTGAGGCCTGAAATGACTGTTTGACCTGAAATGGCAGCACCAAGTATATAATTAATCCATGGGTGAAGGGGACCTTGAAGCAGAGATGCCGCTGGACAATGATTACCCTAAAACTAGCAGTTTGAGTTTAAGGCATCCAATGACAAACAGTTTTCTGTTAAAGGTAGAAACTTTACCCACAACCCTGAGATTAGGATTCTCATGCTGTACTGACTGAGCTAACCCTTTGACAGAAAAGACCCAATTTAGTTGACTGTCACAATTGGGATGCTGGATGTTGTGAATTTTTATATCTGGGTTTCTGAATTTCGTTACATTCTTTACTACCTGCAGAGCCTTACCTGTTGTGAGCTTTCTTGGGAGTGGTGGAGCGATCCTAGTACCCGGATCCTGTTCTGTGGGGAGGGTCATGGCACTTCACTGGCACGCTCCATGGCAACCCAGACCTCCCCCCGCCCCCACTGCTAAGGTTTCCTCTTGGTTGACTTAACAGATGGACTCGTCTGCGGCTCTCTGGCTGAAGCTCCCTTCTCCACCAACTGCCTGTCTTGGTGGTGGAGGGTGGTGGAGCCATAAACCTCTTGAATAAGTGTGTCTGTGATTCAGGAGTTTGCTAAAGGACCACCACTCCTGTCTCAGTAGGTGCCCCTCAGTGGTGAGCTGTCACAGGTGATAACCTACCTTGCTTGTGATCTTTCTCCTCCCATCCCATTTGACTTTTGGGATTCCCATGAGCCACGTGGTGGGGTTCACAACTTTGCTGTTCATGGTAGTTATCCTGGTTGGTATTAGTCACCCAGCATCTTCAGATGAGAGGTAGCACCGCGCAGAGGCAGATGGGGCTCACAAATTTGTCTCTGCTCTTTCCTTTCTCTGGAAAGTTGAGCTTCCAGGTTCTCTGGGCAAGGGATGTCAAGATGGCACCACCAGTTCCCTGTGTGGAGCTAAGTGGGTGCCAGGAAGTCAGTCTATGGGTCTCCTTGGTCCTGGCACTCCTGCAGGTGGTCAAATGACCAGACATTTGGGGAGCCTCTCACATAAAAAAGAACTTACCCCTTGCAATTGTTCTTCAGTCTGTTTTGGTGTATCCAAGGAATATTTTTGTCTACCCCTTGGGGCAGTGTTTACCTAGGATTGTAGATGGCAGAGCCTGACTCATTTCTGTGGAAATTTAATGGTCATAGCCTGGGTGTCACCTGCACGTTGCATTTCTAGGGTCAGAGTGGTCAACGTGGTGGCCTGTGGATGGCTGTCTGTAGTCCCCGGATAGCTCCCCATTACCAAGTGGCTGATGGGCCTGGGTAGCCATGTGTCTGACTTGCTCCTAACATGTTTCAAAATCTGTAGCGTTCAACCTTGTGACCACTCAATAGAGCCTCACCTGACACCTGCCTGAGCTTTCTCTGTGGTCCCAGCACCACTGGGGCTTCATCTCACCACCCTCTCTGCTGCTAAACCCATGTTGGGGAAGGGTTTTCCCAATAGATTTTACTTTGAGTTTTGTTGAATCCTAGACAATCTGAAATGGGATTGTTGACATAGCCCGTAGCACTGTCAACTTCTGCCCACGTGGCACTCCCATAACCTGGCAACTAACTACGGTTGCAGTACGCCCCCCAATGTTCATGTGTTGAAACTTAATGCCCATTGTGAGGTATTAAGAGGTAGAAAATTTGTAGTGTTTGGAAGTAGGGCCTTTGGGAGGTGATTAGAATAAGATAGGGTCACCAGAGTACAGCCCTCACGATTGAATACTGGTGACTTTATAAGAAGAGGGAGAAAGACCAGAGGAAACGTGTGTTTCTTGTCACTTGCCACGTGATACACTTTACCACCCCCAAAGTCTTCCCCAAGAAGGCTATCGCCAGACGCAGGCCCTTGAACCTCCAAAAAAGAATCTGTTACAGTAACACCCAGTAAGTGACAAGCAAGCCTATCACTGGCAAAGAACCCCCTGCACCACCTGTAGTTCAGTTGCAGAGGTCCTAGGAGGGGCCATGTTTGCCCACCTTCCACATGTGTCCTAATGCTTTTACTACTGCCCAACAGCAAAAAGAACCTAACAGCACATCTTTCTTAATAGAGTCCTTCTTAAATTATAACGAGGTATATATTTGAAAGCATGCTATACACAATCATTTGTGCTAAAAACCAAATGCTTCACTAAAACTCTAACATTGACCACTAGGATTGATCAACATAATATTCTCTGCAGATAATATGGGAAATTCACAGATGGAAGACACACAATTTTTAGCACACTGTGTTCCTTGATTTTTTTTTTACACAATTGCAAAAGCAATTGGTTTTCCATTTCTGAAAATCCAGTTGATCTTCCAGGATAACGTCTGCTTTTTGTTGTTTCTCTTGGGCTTTTTTTTTTTTTTTTGGTACCTTTGTTTCATTCTTGGGGTAGCAGTGTTTATAGTACTGACCTCGTGTGGTTGGCAAAATAATCATAGATATGATTAGACAGAAGTGGCAGTCTTTCGTGTCTTATCTTAGGAGTGGCATAGCATTGGTCCTTACCATGAAGCAAAGGTCACTGGGTTCATCTTGGAGGTTGGATCCCATGGCATCTCTCTTTAGCATTTCTTTGTTGGCCAACTGCCTTTTTTAAAATATGTCTCTGATTAGGGAAAATGGTATCTCGATGCCTTTTTTTTTCCAATATTGGGGATTGAACCCAGGTCCTGATGTGTGCTAAGCACACATATGTATCATTGACTAATATCCCCAGCCATGACTTCATTTTAATGTACACTTTGTTGAGAGAAGTTGAACATTTGTTCATTGACTATTATCCCAAGCATGCTTCTTATGTTTGGGATTCCCAAGACCACCTCCAGGTTTGATGGTTCCCTGGGAAGACTTGCAGGACTCAGCACAGTACTCTGATGAAGTGTTTTTGTTTTGTATTTTACAGTGCTGGGGATTTAACCTGCAGCACATGCTAGGCAAGTGCTCTACCACTGAGCTATATCCCCAGCCTTACCATAGTGCTTTGACTTATGCTATGGTTTGGATATGGTTTATTCCCCCCAAGGATTCATCTTTTGGAGGCTTGGTCCCTAATTTGGCAAAACTGACATGTGTCGTGGACCTTTAAGAGGTGGGACTTAGAAAAAAGTCCCTTGGCCATTGTGGGTGGCTGCATCCAGAAGGGATTAAGGTAGCTCTCTTAGGACACTTGAGCTCTCTTGAGCAAGTTGCTATAACAGGGAGCCCAAAGAGGCTGGTAGAGAGCTCAAGTGGTAGAGAGCCTGTCTAGCAAGCATCAGGTCCTGAGTTCAAACTCCAGCACTGCCAAACAACAACAACTCAGAGAGCTGCAGAGTGCAATCAGTGTGGGCATAATGGGCAGAGACACAAGACAGACAGAAAGAATGCTTGAAGAAATAGCACGTGTGTGTATGTGTGTGTGTGTGTGTGTGTGTGTGTGTGTGTGTGTGAGTGGCGGGGGTGGGGGGCTGGGGATCAAATCCAAGGCAAGGCAAGTGCTCTACCACTGAGCCATATCCCCAGCCTCTGGTTTCTTGAGACAGGGTCTCACTACGTAGATCAAGCTGACCTCAAACTTGTAATCCTCCTGCTTCTGCTTCCTGAGTGCTGGGCTGTAAGGCAGGCACCAGCAGAATAGCTAATTTTTAAAAAAAAATTTAATAAAACACATTAGTCTATATAGCCAATAAGCTCAATGAACTCCAAGTAGGATAATTGCAAAGAAATTCAAACCTAGGCATATCATCAACTGACAAAGGCCAAGACAAATAATCTTGAAAATAACAAGAGACAAGTGACTCGTCACATACAAAATATCCTCGGCAAAATTAACAGAAGGCTATCATCAGTAAACATTAAAGATAAGGCCGTGCTCAGCAGTTCTCATCTGTAATCCCAGCTAACCTGGGAGGTAGAAATCGGAAAGACTGAAGTTCAAGGCCAGCCCAGGCAAAAAGTTGGCAAGACTCCTGTTACAATCAATGAACTGGATATGGAGGAATAAATCTGTGATCCCAGCAATGGGAGGCCATAGAAGGAGGATCACAGTCTGAGGCTGTCCAGGGCAAAAACTCAAAACCCTACCTAAAAAATAACTAAAATAAAAAAGGACTGGGGGCATGGCTTAAGTGGTAGAGTGCTTGCCTAGAATGTTTGAGACCCTGAGTTCAAATTCCAGTACTGCCTCCCCCCAAAAAACAATAGGAAGACACATTAAAAGCATTGAAAAAGTCGACCACGATTCTATCTCCAGGAAAGTTAGTCTTTAAAAATGATTAAGATAAGATATTCTCAGTAAGCCAGGCACCAGTGGCTCACGCCTGTAATCCTAGCTACTCAGGAGGCAGAGATCAGGAGGATTGCATTTTGAAGCCACCCCAGGCAAATAGTTTGAATACCCATCTTGAAAAAAAAAATCACAAAAAAGGCTGGTGGAGTGGTTCAAGGTGTAGGCCCTGAGTTCAAACCCCAGTACCTCACACACAAAAGATAGTCAGTCAGTCAGACCTCAGAAATATCCATTCCCCTATACCTTTTCCTTTTATCCTCTCCCTTCCCACTGGTACCAACTCCTAGACAGGACCTGTTTTACCTTTCTATCCTCTGTTTTGAAAAAACACATTTTTATTTAAGATATCTTTATAGGAAGTTTCGTTATAACATTTGCATGTGTATAGGTATTTTAATTCCAATTTGGTTCTTCCCCTCCATTTTTCTCCTTTCTACTTTAGTCCCCTTCTTATGGCAATTTCAACAGGTTTCTAAACATTCAATCTTGTTTAGAAAGTACATGCACCATATTCACCTTCTTTACTTCTTTCTTTTATCCTCCTTCTCCCATTAGTGACCTCCCTTTAGTGTGACCTGTTTTTCATTCTTGTCCTTCTAAACTGTCCAATTAGAAAGCAGAGATGGGCAGAATGCATTTTAAAATGATTCAATTACATGTTGTCTACAAGCAACTCAATGTAGATTCAAAGCAAAAATAGATGGCAAGTAAAATTGTGAAAAAAAAAAAAAGAAGATACTCCACCAGTGTTGGTGGCTCATGCCTGTAGTCCTAGCTACTCATGAGGCAAACATCAGGAGGATCTCTGATCTCCGAAGTCAGCCAGGGCAAATAGTTCACAAGACCCTATCTCAAAAGAAAAAAATCACAAAAAAAGGGCTGGTGGAGTGGCTCAAAGTGTAGATCCTGAGTTCAAGCCCCAGTACTGCAAAAAAAAAAAAAAAAAAAAAGATATTCCATGAAAACATATCAAAAAAGAACTGTGTGACTACATTATTATCAGCAAAATGGACTTTAAGATAAAAATTGAGCTTGGCACAGTGGCATACACCTATAGTTCTTGATACTTGGAAGACTGGGTGAGAACCCATTTCATTTATACAAAAAGGACTAAAATTGTTACTAGAGACAAAGAAGGACATATATATTAAAAATTCTATAAAAATAAAAGGGCCAATACATCAGATGTCTTCATACACAGGCTCAAGGTACCTGAAGCAAAAACTGACACAGTTGAAGAGAGAAATTGATAATTCGACAGTAAGAATTGTATGCTTCAATACCCCACTTGCAATAATGGCCTGAACAGAACAGAGCAGATAAGAGATGGGTAGTGAAATAGAAGAGTTGATGACATTACAAACCAAGTGAACCCAACAAAAATCTACAGAACACTTCATCCAACCATGGCAAAAGAAACATCTTTTGAAGAGCACATAGGACATTCTTCAACATAGACCATAAAACAAGATTGGAAAGGTGGAAATCATGTAAAGAATGTTCTGTGGGAACAAAGGACTTAGAAATCAGAAACAGGAAACCGGGTAGAGTTCACAGGTATGTGGAAATGAAGGAACAGACTTTCTTTTTTCTTTTTTTTTTTTTTGTGGTACTGGGGCTTGAATTCTGGGCCTCATGCTTGCCAGGCTTTCCTAGGCAGATACTCTATCACTTGAACCACTCCACCAGCCCAGTTTTGTGTTGTGTTTTTTCAAGATAGGGGATAATATACTATTTGCCTCAGGCTGGTTTTGATCTCTGTCTCCTGAGTAGCTAGGATTATAGGCATGAGCCACCAGCCACTCCATCAGCCCTTTTTTTTGTGTTGATATTTTGGAGATAGTTTTGTGAACTATTTGCCCTGGCTGGCTTCAAACTGAGATCCTCCTGATCTCTGCCTCCTGAGTAGCTAGGATTACAGGTGAGAGCCACTGGTGCCTGGCTAGGAGCAAACTTGTAAATACCCATTTGGCCAGGGGAAATTAGAAAATATTTTGAGATGAATGAAAATACAGCATTACCCAAGCTTACGACATACAGCTAAAGCAATAACTAGAGAAATTTATAGCTGTATGTACCCATACAGCTGAGGGCTGAGGGCATGGCTCAAGTGGTACAGCGTTTGCCTAGCATGTGGAAGGCTCTGGGTTCAATCCCCAGCACTGCAGAAAAAAAAAAAGAAAAAAGATCTGAAATCAATAACAAAACCTTCTACCTTCTGAAGCTAGAAATGTAAAACCAAAATAAACTCAACTAAACAGGACAAAAAAAATTAGAGCAAAAACAAATGGAATACAATAGATGATTCCTTGAGAAGATCAGCAAAATTGGCAACGCTTTATCTAGATTTACTAAGAGAAAAAAACAGAAGACTCAAATTTAAGAAAATACAGCTGGACGCTGGTGGCTCATATCTGTAATCCTAGCTACTCAGGAGGCAGAGAGCAGGAGGGTCGTGGTTCAAAGCCAGCCTGGGCAAATAGTTCACAAGACCCTATCTTGAAAAAAACCATCAAAAAGGGCTGGTGGAGTGGCTCAAGGTGTAAGCCCTGAGTTCAAGCCCCAGTATCACAAAAAAAGAAAGAAAAGAATAAGAAAATCCAAAATTAAAGCAGAAATATTACTACAGACCTCCCAGAATAAAAAGGATGATAGATACTATGAGTAATTGTCTCAGTAATTAGATAACGTACATGAAACAGACTAATTCTTAGACACAACCATCAAAGCAGACATTCTGAGGCCGGGGATGTAGCTCACTGGTAAAGTACTTGCCCAGCATGTGCAAGGTCCTGGGTTTGATCCCCGGCACCGAGATTAAAAAAAAAGACATTCTGAAAAGACCTGCAAGAGAAGAGGCTTCCATAGTGATCCCAAATTTTCCTACAAGGAAGGCAGATCCAAGTCCTCAGCAACTTCACTGGTAAAAACTATGAATGTGTAAATATAAGTATAATGAATTATTTACTGATTCTTTCAAAAACTAGAGGTGGAAGGAACACGTACCAACTCATAACGAGACATGTGTCACCCCGATACAAAAACCAAACATCATCACAAGAAAACTACAGGTCTTGTGAATGTGGGGAGGGACGGGGGACATAAGGTGCCATCTTAGAGCCAGAGTGTCTGCTTAATTGTTGGAAGGGACAGAAGTTGAGTCATTAAAATGGTAAGTGACTATTTGTATATGACATAAACATGGATATGCTATGGATAAAAGTGCTGCATCTGTCAAAACCTTGAACCCCAAGGCCCCGAGGCCTCTGCTTCTGAAGCTATATTTTGATGTTCAGAGATCAGAATCTCCTTCCAGGAACATGGGCTCAGGATATTTTTACTGTTTGTTCTCTGAGTTTGGAAGCAGAAGACTGAGGCCGCCCCACCTGGGGCTCCCTGTAATTCATCCTGTAAAAGTCCTGAAGGTTAGGGCCTGGGACCCCAACACCTAAGCCTCTGGCTTTCCTAAGCAGTGCACCAGGTGTGATCTTCCAGTTGGTTCTGAGAGGATCACCAGAGATGATTTGGAGGAGAATTGCTAGGGGCCCCTCTGTAGGTAAACTACGGGAAGGAGTCTGGGGGACTCACACACAACACTAGATGAACTGGAGCCAAAGATTCAAAACTGAAGCAAATTATTACTAAACCAAGCCTTGTATGCACATATGAATAATAAAAGAAAAATGAAAAAAAAAAGAAAAAAAAAACTATGCAAAATAAATAAATAAATAAATAAACTGTACAAAAGGCAAAAAAAAAAGAATTTTACCATGGAGGTCTGCTGGAGTGGCTCACATGGTAAGAATAACTGCCTAGCAAGTCTGAAGCCCTGAGTTCAAACCCCAGTACCACCAAAAAAAATTCTAAGAATTTTACCATGGAAATGTAGGAAAAGTCAAAACAGCTGGTATTTTGTAGGCCCCAAATAATACCCCCGATTGTGACAGACTAAAGATTAATTTTCACTCTTTGTGCTCTTGTTCTGTGGCTCACTTGGTCAACAGGATGCGGTGGAAGTGACACTTTGGACATCGGGTCATAAGGACACTTGCTGATGAGTCTTTGGCTCACTCTCTGGGCCCCCTCTCACAGCAGTCACTGTGCTGTAAGAGGTCAGACCTCATGGAGAAGTGATTAGGTTGACAAATTTGTTGGAAGTAATGAATTATCATCCGGAATCACTAACTTTTTGGAGGGCATGATACACAGTAATATATACCTGAAGTAGTTGATCTTTCTATTTCTGGTGCTATTGAAAATAAGAATATTTTCCTGGAATATTTTACAATAGTATTGCCAGAATATAGGAAAACTGTTGTTTTTTATATATATATATATATATATATATATATATATATTTTTTTTTTTTTTTTGTCAGTACTGGGATTCAAACTCAGTGCCTCACTCTTGACAGGCAGGCACTCTCCCACTTGAGCCACTCTGACAGCCCTGATTTGTGTAGGGTTTTTTCAAGATAAGGTCTTGCAAACTATTTCCTGGGCTGCCTTCAAACCATGAGCCTCCTGATCTCTGCCTCCTGAGTAGCTGGGATTACAGGTATGAGCCACCAGCACCTGGCTTCTATATTTCTTTAACTGCAAATCCATTGAGTTATTTAACTATATTTAATCATTGTAAAGTTATCATCTTGGATTTTCTAGATATATAATGACAGATTTAAAAATAATTGTTTGTTTTATATTTTATCATTATACATCATTGTATCTTATTGTGTTTTGTCTTATTGTAAGCACTTGAAATTTCCAAATAATGACAGATGGAAATGATTTTATGTGGTTTATGGATTTTTTATTAGCCTACATTAATGGTAAAAGGGGATTTCATTGTGACCATCCCATAGATGCATACAGTGTACTTTGAACAAGTTCACTCTCTCTATCAGATTCCCTTATCCCTTTCCCTCCTCTCCCCTAGTTTATGGTTTTTGTGGAAAATTCTCTAGAGTTTTCCAGTAAGCATACTGCTGGCTGTTGATGCAAGGTAAGGAAGTGCCTGGTTTACTAAGAGTTGGTCTGTTATAATCACAAATCAATGTTCCTTTTAACACACTCTTCCATTGAGTTTCTTGGATGATTTGGAAATCAAATCAGAGAAACAGAACACCAAACAGTGCTATACTTTCTTGGCTGCCTATTGCTGCATAAGTACCTACTCCAAAATTTAGTGATTGACATCAGACACTATTTTCTTCAGTCACGATTCTGTAATCAAAAGTTTGGGCAGGGCTGGTAGGGATGAGTTTTCTGGGCTCAGTGTGGCACAGGCTAAGTTCACTCACCCAGATGCACCTAGTTCGAGGCTGCTTAGGGTAAGTCCAAGCTGGACTTGTTCCCATGCTGGAACCTGAAGTAGGACTACAGGTCAAGGCCCTTGGTTCTTCTTTCTGTGCTCTCATCCTCCAGTGGTCTCTCTTTTTATATGTAGCTTTTTTTTTCCCCCTGGAATCACAGCTGAACATCCCACCAGTTGAAGCAAGTCACAAGGCCAACCCAGACTCAACAGAAGAGGCTGTGGACTCCACCTCTGTGGAAATTAGAGTGGCTGAAAATTCCTTGACACTTTCTCCCTTGGGAGATGCAGTCTCTGTCCCCTCCTTTTGCATGTGGAGGACTTCAGCCGAGAGATTATTACAGAAAGGATGCTATGTGATATTGTGTGCGCTGTGTCTCCCACCTTGTTCTCTTACAATGTACTTTTGTTCCAGGTGCTTCCTTTCTGGTTGCTTTCTTTCAAGCAGTGAGAAGAATAGCCAATGGAGAGGCAATTCCACCTGAGCCTGACCTTCTGGGCATTTCAGTCTGGGCTTCAGTAAAGAAGCTTCCAGATGATTCCATCCCCACCTGTTGACTCACTCCAGCCATCTGAGTCACCCTTTTATTAAGGCTGCAGAGTCGTGTACAAGCCAGCCCTGACAATCCTTGTCCAAATTCCCAACTCACACATGCATGAGCATTGATTGATTGACGCGGTGTTGAGGGTGGAGCGTTACACAGCACAGATAACCAGAACAGGACTTGCATCTGCAGGTGGAGTGCTGCTGTAACAATTAAAACCCGAGACATGTGCCATTGAAATGGGGACTGAGTTGTGGAGCAAAAACACGATAGGTCTTGAAGAGGCTGATCATGGGTCTTGAAGAAACGCAAAGACTATGCCATTGGAAGCTAGAGGGAAAGGAACTTCATTGTGTGGTGACAAAAGTAGATGGGTATGGTGGCACAAGCTTATAGTCCCATCTTTTCAGAAGGCTGAGGTGGGAGGGTTGCTTGAGCCCAGGAGTTTGAGGCCAGTTTGGGCCACATAGCAAGAACTATCTCCAAAAGGAAAAGAAAGGAGAGGGAAGGAAAAAGTCACTGTGGAAAAATGGAAAGTAATGAAATAGAATCCACTTTATGCTTTGGACATACAGGACTGGGATCTTCCTATTTACACTTCCTGTATAGCTGTGATGGCAGGGATGCACCACCATGCCCAGCTTTTTAGTAGTTGAGATGGGGTCTCAACTACTATCTGAGATGGAACCAGATGAGAGGCTTTGCAGTTAGCGTTGACGATGTCACCTGACTTGTATCTACCCACAAAAGGATGAGAGAAGAGGGAGATGAAGTGATAAAGGATCTACTTAATTTTTAAGCAGTATTGGGGAAGATACAAAAAGGAACTCAGTCACTCTTTTGAGTTAACAGAAGGGCCTCAAAGTGAAAAGGGGCCTTGGATCAAATCCATGTACCATTAGGAAAACACAGCTTCATAGAGAAGAGGAAGCTAGTACAGTTCTCTTAAAATCAGTTTAGGTCTCCTGTAAATCTTATTAGGGTCACTTCCTTAGACCCGTATACCTCTTTGAGATTAACCCTTCTTTACATTGGGCCTATTTTTATGTTGAGTTGTCCAAGGAACAATACACTTGAGCTTTGTAGACGTCCTTTGGTTTGAGATATCACCCTAGATCTTTCTGCAGGCTTAACAAATAATTTTATAATCTCATCTTTTTGAACACTTGAAAGATTTGTGGAGATATAATTTACCTACCATGCAACTCACTCATTTCAAGAGTAGAATTCAATGTGCTCTACTTATTCACAGACTTATGTAATCATTGTTTCAGTCGATTTCAGGATATTTTCATTACCCTTCCAAAACCAAAACAAAACCCACCCAGAACCATTACCAGAACTTTCCATTTGTTCCCCCAAGCCCAGACTTAGGAAACATAGGGCAGAAAACAACTTTCTAGGTCCTATGGCTGCTCTAAAAGTAAGACAATTTAACATAAGACATAAGACAATTTAACAGGAGGAAAACAATTTTAATTAGGTATGTACCCATTAAAGTCCAATGGAAATATGAAACTCAAAGAAGTGGCCAGATGACTGAGACTTATATATCATCCTGAGCTACAGAAAGAAATAAAGTTTGATGCTTCTGGAGATAAACTATAGGAAAATGAGGGTAGAAGATAATAGTGAAGTCAGGTGTGGTGGTGCACACCTGTGATCTCAGCACTCAGGAGACTGAGGCAGGAGGATCACCAATTTGAGGAAGCTTAAGTTACTTAGTGATACCCTATCTTAAAAAAAAAATAACAATATCAAATAAAGGTTGCCTTGTTATGTAGATAAGAATCTCTCAAGACTCAAGGTTGCTTTGCAGCAGCTCTCTTTCTGCTGCAGATACTTTTGCTAGAAATTTACTTTACAAAGAGAAAACTCAATCTGGGTGTGCAGTGGCTCAGGTTCCTATAATCCTAGGTATGCAAGAGGCAGAGATCAAGAGGATCACAGTTCAAGGTCAGCCTGGGCAAAAACTTCATGACACCCCATCTCAACTACTAAAAAGCTGAGCATGGTGGTGCACTCCTGCCATCACAGCTATGCAGGATATGTGTAAATAGGAAGATCCCAGTCCAGGTCGGTGTAGGCATAAACTAAGACCCTATCTCAAAAATAATCAAGGCAAAAAGGGCTGAGGGTGTGGCTCAAGTGGTACAGCATCTGCCCCTAGCAAGCATGAAGACCTGAGTTCAACCCCAGTACCACAAAAAAAGAAGAGGGAGGAGGAGGAGGAGAGGGAGAAGAGAAGAGGGAGAAATTTGTACTTTATTTTAGGCAGTTGAGGCAGAGGCAGAGGAAAAGAGCTTTTGCTGCCTTGACTGGTTCTCAATTACTTTTAGCTTAAATTAATAATATGCCACTTTGTCCTGCATTGCTTATGGAAGTCTTAGCTAGGTGTTCAGTTCACTCAGTGTATTTTCTACTTTCTGTACTACTGCCGGTATTTGCTAAACTTTCTGCCACAATATGTAACAAGGATTCCCTCATCTCCAATTTTTGAAACATTTTCCTTTCTTTCAAGCCTTCCTTTTCCTTTGAAGTCTCCTCAATGACCACCAGACTCACTCTAATAGATCTTTCAAAGGCATTTGTGATTTCCTTACCACTCCTCTTCTCCAAGTTCTGCTGGCTTCTGACCACTGCTGATGTTTCACTGTATAGTTCTTTTCCTTTCTTATTTATTTTTGCAGTACTGGGATTTGAACTCAGGGCCTACACCTTGAGCTACCCCTTCAGGGGAGTTCATTGTACAAAAGATAATAAATACAGATATAATGAGTGTAAGTAACTAATGAAGATAACTAATTTCAGTATTTGGAAATAGGGTTACTATGAAAATAAAAATCACAGGAAGGGCTGGCGGAGTGGCTCGTAGTAAGAGTGCTTACCTAGCAAGTGTGAGGCCCTGAGTTCAAACCCCAGTACTGCCAAATAAATAAATAAATAAATAAATAAATAAATAAATAAAGGTGGTTCATGCCTGTAATCCTAGCTACTCAGGAGGCAGTGATCAGGAGGATCCTGGTTCAAAGCCAGCCTGAGCAAATAGTTTGTGAGACCCTATCTTGAAAAAAACCCATCACAAAAAAGGGCTGAAGGAGTGGTTCAAGGTGTAGGCCAGAATTCAAACCCTGGTACCAAATATATATATATATAGTGGAAAGGCTGCTGTGTGACTCATGAAACCAGGTCACAAAAACACTGAGCTGCTGCCTTGTTGTCTTGGGTCACTCACTCTGGAGAAAGTCAACACCACATCCTAAGAACACTAGAGAAAACTGGAGAGGTGGCAAGAAAGTGAGCCTGGCACCAGATCAATACAGGTTGATCTTGGAAAGTGGATCTGCCAGCTATGGTGACGACTTGACTGAAACCTCAGGACAACAGCTCAGATATGCCACCAGACATGGTGTAAAACAGTCTGTTGTTTACAATTGTGAGCTGCCAGAACCTAGCTCACAATATCCTTTTTGTTACAGAGGCCAGCCCTATTCATTGTGGAAAGTACATCAGGGTGTGAAAACCAGGAGATCAGAATTGTTGGGGCACCACAGGTGGTGCCAATGCTGATGTGGTTGTGTAGAGCTTGTCACTAATGCTCCACCTGAAGTGAAATGGAGTGGGGTGGCAGTGTGACCGCAAGACTAGGCTCCCACCAAGACCCTCCTTCACAGGCACATGAAGGTGGACACTGTTAGGGGCCATTTGACCTGTGTAAAAGCAAGGCTGGGCTCCTGTCCTGTGGGGGGTTTTCTCCTGGGCCTGCCATGTCTGGCTCCAGAAGAGACAGTGGGAGCAGAGAGCCTAGGAGAGCCCTGGAGGACTGGCCAACCACTACCAGTATCTCTGCTGCCAGGGCCTGAGCTTTTCCAGCAGATAGATGTGGGTGGGACAGGTTCCTTGTCTCTGCCCACCCCTACCCAGGTGATTACAAACTCACACAGATAATTTAAAGACCCAGGCCTAGAAATCCATCCCAGGGGCCAAATGGACCTCAATAAATATTCCAACTCCAAAACCTGACATGGTCATTCTTACTCTAGAGATGGCCTGCTTTCAGTCTATTGAAAGTGTATTCCTTCTCTAATAAACTCTATTATTAATTACTTTTACTATAATCTCATGTTTTGCTTGAATTTTTCTCCTGCTAGAGCAAGAACCAAGGTATTTACCAGCATTAAACTTTCCAGTCACAGCCTCCAAGTCTCTATCCTCCTTTCAGACTTGCTAGTGCTGGGATTACAGGTGTGGCGACCATCCGTGTGGAGAACATCCATGAATGTTCTTACAACTGTCTCTTTCATGTAAGATTCTTGCATTGTCCTATATGTGTATTTCACAATCAAAATCATGGAAAGATTATTTCACATATATTAGGATGCCTGCTATCAAAATCTAGAAAATAAGCTGCATGCTGGTGGCTCACGCCTGTAATCCTAGCTACTTGAGAGGCTGAGATCAGGAGGATCTAGGTTTAAGGCCAGTCTGGGCAAACAGTTTGTGAGACCCCGTCTCCAAAATAACCAGAGCAGAGTGGACTGGAGGTGTGGCTCAAGTGGTAGAGCGCCTGCTTTTCAAGTTCCTGCTTTGTGAACTCAAAGCCCTGAGTTCAAACCCCAGTTCCACCAAAAAAAAAAAAAACTTAGAAAGTAGAAAGTATTGATGAGGAGTCAAATTGTACCCCATGTGCACTACCGTTGGGAATGTAAAATGCTGCAGCCACTATGAAAACAGTATGGTAATTCCTCACAAAATCAAATATAGAATTGCCATCTGATCCAAAAATTCTGTTTGGAAATATAGCCAAAGGAATTGAGAGCTGGTTCTCAGCATTACCCCTGTTCATACCATTCTTCACAACAGCCTAGCATGCAGGCAACCCAAGTGTCCACCAGAAGGATGGATAAACAAAATGTGACTTATTCAGCTTTAAAATGAAGTGTGTTAGCTTTCTGCGAGCGTAACAAATATCTGATAAAAGGATTCATTTCCTCTCACCCATTTGGAGGTTCCCATCAATGATCAATTGGCTCCATTGCTTTTGAACCCGTGGTCAGGTAGCACAAGATGGCAGGAAGTATACCGTGAAACAAATGGCTCACCCATGGCTCAGGTGTGAAAGAGAGGAAGAGATGCCATCAAAGTGACCTGACGATCTCTCACTAGGCTCCACTTCTTAAAGGATCCACCATCTTCCAATAGCGCCATTGTTGTAGTCATTGATAAACTGAAAATTCAGCTTCTTAAGTCCCACATGGATGCATCCAGGCAGGACACATAGACACAGCGAGGGTGATAAGAAAAGTTCATTAAATGGTAAGCGCTCTCCTTAAGCGATCTCAACACTCCGCCTCAGCAAAAAGCAGCTAAATGAAATTTCATTTACCTTTTTCTTATCTATCTATATCTATCTATTTATCTATCTACCTATCAAAAGGCAGGAATGTTGGGGTTAACAGTTACAACAGCCATGTTAGGACTAGACCTCCTCCCCCCTTGCAGGTGGCTTACTAGAAACTCCCCACCTGACCCCAAAGACTAACAAAGGGACAGTTGTTAACCTTTAGCTCCTCACATGGGTGCCAAGGACAGTTGAGCAGACAGTAACCTACCTACACCTTACCTTCCTTGGTTGCCCAGCAGCGGTATCCCTTAGTGACCTTCCTGGTACTTTTCTACTAGTCTTCTATATCTAGCCCAAGCCTGTGTGTGGCAATGAGCTCTAGTTGTCTTGCTGGGGTCCCCCTCCACAGGGGTCCTGCCTGAACAATAAACCCTGTGCTGGTGTTTGAGCTGTTTCTCTGCCTCTTCCAGGGAAAAAAAGTTACAAACAGCCATGATGGACTGGATGAGACAGCCCAGGGGTCAGACACCTGTGGCTCATGCCTGTAATCCTAGCTACTCAGGAGGCACAGACTAGGAAGATCACTGTTCAAAGCCAGCTCGGGCAAACAGTTCACGAGACCCTATCTCAAAAAACCCAACACAAGAAAGGGCTGGTGGAGTGGCTAAAGATGAAGAGCACCTACCTAGCAAGTATGAGACCATGAGTTCAAACTCCAGGACCACCAAAAAAAAAAAAACCAGGCTAGAGACCAAGGCTTTAAAACTTTGGGGGACACTTATCAAAACCACAGTGATACTGGATCACTGATCCTGAATTCAGATCTGGACATAGTTGATGAATGAAGATGCCAGACCACGAGTCAAGAGTAAAGCAAGTGTGCATGGTTTATTGAAAGGACAGCAAAGCTCCCGCATGGGAAGGGCTTAGGGAAGCTAAGCTGTAGCATAGCTGGAATCTAGGGAGTGATATAGAGCTCTGCCAGTTTTAGATCCAACGGTTCTATTTTGAAACTTACTACATTTGTGATTGGTTGGTGCTTAGCTTCCCACTGAACCCAGCCACCTAGCAACTATATCTTGATTAATTATTGCCCAATCACTTCTAATCAAGCAGAACATTCCAAGAAGGTTGGGTCAGCTCATCTTGACCTTGGGATCCACCACCCACATCTTGCCACTACATCCTTTTATCTTGGTAAGAAGCCTGTAATTTCTTTCATGTCTCTTCATTTCTGCTTCTAAAATGTTTCCCTCATCCAAAATGGAGTTGCCTCTGTCATTCGTTCCCCTCAAAATAGCAGGAAGGAATTCTAACATGCTACAAGTGTGAACTTTGAGAACATTATGCTAAACGAAATAAGCCAGTCACAAAACATATATATACATGAGGTACCTAGAGTAGTCAAATTTATTAAAAAAAAAACAAAAGAAAGAAATTAGATACATGGGTGCCCAGGGCTGACAGCAGAAAGGATGGGGAGTTGCTTAATGGGTATAGAGTTTTGGATTTATGGGATGAAAAAGTTCTGGAGATTGGTTGCACAGTGTAGTGAACATCTAGAAATGGTTAGCATGGCATCTTTTATGTTCTAGTGTTTTTTAACTACAAAACAATACTTACTTAAGAAAACAAACATTGAGGACACTGCGAGCCTACAGAATGCTGCTTGACAGGGCCCCTCTGTGTCCTGTGGCTCGCCTTTCTGGAGTTTAGGTGCTGGTAGCTTGGCTGGCCCAGAGGGAGCATCCCTGTACAGCTGCCCCAAAACAGCAGTCCTGGGGGCTTGAACTAACTCAGTGTCAGGTATTTGGGACAGTGGTACAAAACAAGGACAATGGGGCTCAGGTGTCCATTCATTATTGCCTCAGTGCTTATGTAGAACACGGTGTTGGGCACCAGTCTTTAGCTCACATTAGCCTTGGGATGGCGAAACTCTCTGAAGGAAGAAGGTTTGGAGGGGTTTGTGAAGGGTAGGTATGATTTGGACCAAAAAGGAGGGGGGGCGGGGAGAAGGAATTCCAGGTAGAGGGAATAGCATCTGTACCTTCCCAGAGACTTATGGTGCCATGCTGAGATGTCTTTGTTTTATTTAAAAGACTCATCCCATAAAAGTACCACATTAACACTGCAGGAATGTTAGAAAATACCAATAAGCACAATAAACAGTAGTTCCCGTCGTTCAGAGGCATGGCTGAAGTGGTGGAATGCCTGCCTAGCAAGTGCAAAGCCCTGAGTTCAAACTCCAATACCACCAAATAAGTAAATACTCATCTCATACTCTTCTCCTCCTCAGTCCTATTCCTGTGATTCTCCTTTACTCCATCCCCTGTTCATTTTCAGCCATTCAAGAAAGACAATCTTCATTTTCTTCTTTTATCAGCATCCATATAACCACTCATCTGTCACTGTTTACTTCTTTGCTCGTGTGTCACAGTGGCTCCAGTTTACCTGACATATTTGAAGCTACATATCTGTTTGGAGAGCCAAAGAATAGTATTACATGACACATGGCTTTGTCTTAATCTCTTCCTGATCACACATCCTCCATTTTTAATTTCTTTCAGATAAAGAGAACAGATCTGGAACTAAAGATTCAAATTTGGGGCAGTAATTTGTGAAGGATATGCTCAAGAAATGATAATCAACAAAGAAAAAGATTGAAATCTGTTACTTCACAGGAAACTTTCCAGAAATGTTGACCATTTAGAGAACCATGTAGGAAAGATAGTTCCTTACCCAGGAGGAAAAAAAAACCCTCAATCAGGAGAATATTCACAAAAGCAATAGATATGAACAAGGGTTTAGATTGCAATTAAACATCAGTCAAAACAAATTTCCTTCACAGAAAATAGGGCATGGGGTGACAGATAACCTAGAACTTTTCACATAACCTAGAACTAAGTAACCATCAGAAAATCTAGTGAAATGAGTGAAAGAGGGTACGAATTTAATTGTGGGAAATACTTCAGCTATCATTGACTCTCATTGAACATCAGAGTGCTCATATTGAAAACATCTGGACCTTATTAAATATCAAAAATTTGAGGGTTGGTGGAGTGGCTCAAGCAGTAAGAGCACCTGCCTAGATATCAGAAATTTGGTATTAGGGGAAAATGCCTCAAATGTAAAAATTGTGGCAAATCTCTCAGCAGGTGAATGCATTTCATACAACATGAAAGATGTTACACAGCAGAGAGCCCATGTAGTGTATGTGGAAAATCATTCAGCTGGCATTCATCCTTTAGTCTACATCAGAGAACCCATATGGGGAAAGCACTATGAGTGTAGTGAGTGTGGGAAAGCCTTCAGCCAAAGCATCAGAGGATACATACAGGAGAGAAGCCTGGTGAGTTAAATACGTTATTAATGTGGGAAGGCCATCAGTCATAGTGCACATCTTTCTCTGTATCAGAAAACTCATACTGGGAAAAAGGCAATGAATGTGGCAAAGTGTTTATTCAAAGTATTCCACTCATTCATTTCTCTCATTCTGGAGAGAAAACTTATGAATTTACCAAACGTGGTAAAACCTATAATCCTAGTTCATCCCTAGTGCAATGTAAGAGGATTCATACTGGAGAAAAAAACACTTTTAATGGAAAGAATGTGGGAAATCCTTTACCCAGAGAAGTCAGCTTACTTTACATCTGACAATGCACACTGGAGAGAATCCCTACAAATGTACTGAGTACAGCAAAGCCTACAGTCACTGGTCATCCCTAATTCAACAGAAGAGGATCCATACTGGCAAGAAACCCTTTGAATGGAATGGTTGTGGGAAAGCTTCCCGACGGAAGACACACCTTCCTCAGCACCAGAGAATTCGTACTGGAAGTAAGCCCTACAAATGTAAAATATGTGACAAATCATTCAGTAGAAGTACACGTTAATCAGCATCTAAGAACTCACACTGAAGAGAAAGACTACAAGTGTAATGAGAGTGAGAAAACCTTTGATCAGAGTACATATCTGATTCAACACCAGGGGATGCACAATGCAGAAAAGCCCTATCAATATCAATATAAGGAAAGTGGAAAGTTTATTACTGTAAGTGTATACTGTGCTCAACATTAAAGAATTCATAAGAGAAGAAACCTTACTGATGTAGGTGACAAGCATGAAGAAATCCAGATTGGAGAAGTATATATAACATGGGAAATATCTCAGCATGAATCGAGATATTCTTCAACACTCATAAGTTAATAAAGTAGAAATCCTAAAAATTAAATTGTAGGAAATGTTTCATTTTTAATATGCCATATATTAAACATGCTTATCATGAAGAAAACTATGAGGTAATAACTGTGCAAAATGTTTCTGTTCAATAGTATCTCTTCCCAGAAGTTAAAGGAGAAACACTAAGGGGAAGCTTATAGGTCACATTTTTTTGAAGAAAAATTATATTATTGTACTGGGGGTACACTGCGAAATTGACAAAAGTTCTTACAATATATCACAGTTGAATTCATCCCCTTGATCATTCTCTACATCACATTTTTTAAAACTATGAAAAGTTTTACATGAGAGTTAGGTTAGGTCTTTTTATACACCACGTTGAGGTTCTAGAGAAGGTATAGAAATAGTATCTGTTGAGCCTGTAAATGATATTATAGCTGAGGAGGTGAAACACACATTTTAAATCTGGTGCCCCACTTTATTTTTATTCTGAATTTTTTTTTGTGGTGCTGGGAATTGGATCCAGGACCTCACATTGCCATGTAAGTGCTCTTCCAACCAGAGCTGCACCCCTACCTCTGGACCTGACTTTATATACACATAGATTTCTTATCTCTTTCTTTTTTTGAATGTAGCACAATCTGTAGTTGAACTTGCGATCCTCCTTCCCCAGTCCTTCCTGATGAGTACTGGGATTGTAGACAAGCTCCACCAGACCTAGCTAGACATAGCTTCAAATACTGTAGATGAACAGTCAATAAACTATGGCCTATGGCCCTAAAATCCATCCTGCCATCTGTTCTTGTAAATAAAGATTGGTGGGAACAATCGCATCCATTTGTTTATATATCATTTATGGATGTTTTCTCTCTACAAAGGCAAAGTTTGGTTGTTGTGACAGGCATTGTATGATGATGTCTTAGCTTGCTGGGACCCCGTAACAAAATACAATAAACTGGGTAGCTTAAATCCCAGAATTTTTTATAGTTCTGTAGGGTGGAAATTCAAAATCAAAGTACTAATAGCTTTGTTTTCTCCTATACCTTCTCTCCTTGGCTTGTATGTGACTCTCTTCCGTACCTATGCTCCCCTGGTGTCTGTTCCTCTTCTTATGCAGACATCAGTTCTATCATTTAATCTTAACTACCCCTTTAAGGGCCTTACTTTCAGCACTTCAACATTTGGAGGGAACACAATCCAGTCACAATGGGCCTGCAAAGTCTTGTATTTTACAGGAAAAGTCTTCTGAACTTCGTGTGTATGTATAATAAACTATAACTAATATGTCAATATTCCATATAGTATACAAACTATAATATGTAAAATTATTAAATTATACCAACACAGTAGTCACAGTGTATCAACACAGAGAACTTAACCATTTTGTCAGTACTAAATTATTTTGCAAACATTGGCAAAGGGAAATTTTCTTTGGAAAAATGGAAGGCTTATGTGTTTCTTTGAAGATAATTATATGTATTTTCTAACAAATATTTTTTGCAGCAAACGAATCCTGTTGATTACCTGCTACTCACTGTTGTGGAGGGAGGGGTTCTCTGCCCTACCTAGTACAACATGGCTGTACACAAGACACTGGCCAGGTGACTGACAGTTTATTTGTCCTGTATCCTCACAGCTCCGGGAAGGGCAGCACCCGTCATATACCATCCATGTGGGTTACACGCAGGCACAGAGTAAACTAAGAAGGGATAAGGGAGGCAGGTTTGGTAGGAGTAAGAGGGTGCTGCCCTGCAGAGTCCCTGGAAAGATGTGTCTGCCTTATACCATCCTCAAGATGGATCAAGGATCTTAATGTCAGACCCCAAACTCTAAAGTTGACACAGGAAAGAGAGGAAATACTCTGGAGTTAGTAGGTATAGGCAAGAACTTTCTCAACGGAACCCCAGCAGCACAGCAACTAAGAGATAGCATAGATAAATGGGACCTCATAAAGCTAAAAAGCTTCTGTTCATCAAAAGAAATGGTCTCTAAACTGAAGAGAACACCCACAGAGTGGGAGAAAATATTTGCCAGCTACACATCAGACAAAGGACTGATAACCAGAATATACAGGGAACTTAAAAAACTAAATTCTCCCAAAACTAATGAACCAATGAAGAAATGGGCATGTGAACTAAACAGAACTTTCTCAAAAGAAGAAATTCAAATGGCCAGAAAACACATGAAAAAATGCTCACCATCTCTAGCAATAAAGGAAATGCAAATTAAAACCACACTAAGATTCCACCTCACCCCTGTTAGAATAGCCATCATCAGCAACACCACCACCAACAGGTGTTGGCGAGGATGCGGGGAAAAAGGAACCCTCTTACACTGTTGGTGGGAATGTAGACTAGTACAACCACTCTGGAAAAAAATTTGGAGGCTACTTAAAACACTAAACATTGATCTACCATTTGATCCAGCAATACCACTCTTGGGGATATACCCAAAAGACTGTTACTCCAGAGGCACGTGCACACCCATGTTTATTGCGGCACTATTCACAATAGCCAAGTTATGGAAACAGCCAAGATGCCCCAGCACTGACGAATGGATTAAGAAAATGTGGTATCTATACACAATGGAATTTTATGCAGCCATGAAGAAGAAAGAAATGTTATCATTCGCTGGTAAATGGATGGAATTGGAGAACATCATTCTGAGTGAGGTTAGCCTGGCTCAAAAGACCAAAAATCGTATGTTCTCCCTCATATGTGGACATTAGATCAAGGGCAAACACAACAAGGGGATTGGACTATGAGCACATGATAAAAGCGAGAGCACACAAGGGAGGGGTGAGGATAGGTAAGACACCTAAAAAACTAGCTAGCATTTGTTGCCCTTAATGCAGAGAAACTAAAGCAGATACCTTAAAGCAACTGAGGCCAATAGGAAAAGGGGACCAGGAACTAGAGAAAAGGTTAGATTAAAAAGAATTAACCTAGAAGGTAACACCCACGCACAGGAAATCAATGTGAGTCAATGCCCTGTATAGCTATCCTTATCTCAACCAGCAAACCCCCTTGTTCCTTCCTATTATTGCTTATACTCTCTCTACAACAAAATTAGAGATAAGGGCAAAATAGTTTCTGCAGGGTATTGAGGGGGGGAGCGGGAGGGGGTGGAGTGGGTGGTAAGGGAGGGGGTGGGGGCAGGGGGGAGAAATAAACCAAGCCTTGTATGCACATATGAATAATAAAAGAAAAATGAAAAAAAAAAAAAAAGAAATTCAAATGGCCAAAAAACACATGAAAAAATACTCACCATCTCTAGCAATAAAGGAAATGCAAATTAAAACCACACTAAGATTCCACCTCACCCCTGTTAGAATAGCCATCATCAGCAACACCACCAACAACAGGTGTTGGTGAGGATGCGGGGAAAAAGGAACCCTCTTACACTGTTGGTGGGAATGTAAACTAGTACAACCACTCTGGAAAAAAAATTTGGAGGCTACTTAAAACACTAAACATTGATCTACCATTTGATCCGGCAATACCACTCTTGGGGATATACCCAAAAGACTGTGACACAGGTTACTCCAGAGGCACCTGCACACCCATGTTTATTGAGGCACTATTCACAATAGCCTAGTTACGGAAACAGCCAAGATGCCCCACCACTGACAAATGGATTAAGAAAATGTGGTATCTATACACAATGGAATTTTACGCAACCATGAAGAAGAACGAAATGTTATCATTCGCTGGTAAATGGATGGAATTGGAGAACATCATTCTGAGTGAGGTTAGCCTGGCCCAAAAGACCAAAAACTGTATGTTCTCCCTCATATGTGGACATTAGATCAAAGGCAAACACAACAAGGGGATCGGACTTTGAGCACATGATAAAAGTGAGAGCACACAAGGAAGGGGTGAGGATAGGTAAGACAACTAAAAAATTAGCTAGCATTTGTTGCCCTTAATGCAGAGAAACTAACACAGATACCTTAAAAGCAACTGAGGCCAATAGGAAAAGGGGACCAGGAACTAGAGAAAAGGTTAGATCAAAAAGAATTAACCTAGAAGGTAACACACACGCACAGGAAATTAATGTGAGTTAATTCCCTGTATAGCTATCCTTATCTCAACCAGGAACACTTGTTTCTTCCTATTATTACCTATACTCTCCAACAAAATTAGACATAAGGGCAAAATAGTTTATGCTGGGTATTGAGGGGGTGGGGGGGAGAGGGAGGGGGCGGAGTGGGTGGTAAGGGAGGAGGTGGGGGCAGGGGGGAGAAATAGCCCAAGCCTTGTATGCACATATGAATAATAAAACAATAAAAAAAAAAGAAAGATATGTCTGGCTTGTTTCAATAATTCATTTTCTTTTTTTTATTCATTTATTCACATGTGCATACATTGTTTGGGTCATTTCTTCCCCCACACCCCTCCTCGCTTCCAGGCAGAGCCTGTTCTGCCCTTATCTCTAATTTTGTTGAAGAGAAGACATAAGCATAATAAGAAAGACATAGCATTTTTGCTAGTTGAGATAAGGACAACTATAGAGAGAGATTCCTAGCATTGCTTTCATGTAAAATGTGTTGCATCCCAAGTTGATTCATCTCTAACTGATCTTTACACTAGTCAATAATTCATTTTCTTTTCTTTCTTTCTTTTTTTTCCATACTGGGGTTTGAATTCAGGGCCTCATGCTTGCTAGACAGATGCTCTTAACCACTTGAGCTGCTCCACCAGCCCTGTTTGAATAATTCATGACTGATGGGCAGGTGAAACCTTTAGGTTGAGGACCAAGTAGAGAGCTGATAGGAAGAGCCAGGTAGGGAGCCTGGGCCTTTCCAACAGGGGAGGGGACCATGTGTATTCTAATTAAGCTTTTAGGGACCCAAAGCTCAGAGACGGCTCTAATTTAGCTCTAATAATACACATAAACCTTAGGAACCAGGTTTAGCAGGGCCGGGGGTGGGGGGGGGGACATGGCTCAAGCGATAGATCATTTGCATATTTAAGGCTCTAGATTCAAACTCTAATATTGAAAAAAAAGGTTCTGTCATTGAACGCCAATCAGACTAACAGCACAAAGTGCAGCCTATGGCCAGATAGAGCTCTCAGCAAACTTGTCACGCAGGTAGCAAATCCTTACTGCCCCAACTTCACAATCACTTAGGAATTAACAATGGCAAAACCACTAACACCCTTGCACAAACTGTGGCCATTTTACTGAGTTTTGTACATAGACAACAGTGGGAGAGGACGTGATGTGAGGAAAATACTGTGTGCCAACTGGTTTTGATTTTGAATAAAATAATGTATAGCTATGCATTGACTAGCTGGTTTGTCATCCAGAAAGTAGCCATCGTTTTACCATTCAGCCAGGTGTCTATGGTTTATGAACTTTATCAACAGAATTTCTGTTCCTTTTGACTTTTCTATGGACTCCCCGTTAATCACTAGGCTCTAACGGAGCCAGACTGGAAGAAACACAGGCTTAGCTTTCTGCAACATTTCCTGGGCACAGGGCAGGAAGCTGAGGAGGTGGTTAAGGAAGCCCCATGCAGAATGTGTCTGTGACCATCAGCAAGGTGGCTGTCTCTTGTGAATCCAACTCAGCTATCTGAGTGCACCTGGCCTGTCAAAACCCAAATCCAGATGAGCAAGGCAGAGTTCTGCAAGTGCACACCTGGTTTAACAGCATGAGTTTGGCCTTCTGGATAGTGGGTGATCTCTTGTCCATGAACCCAGCTGGCCTATCCAACCTTTTGGCCTCGATCATGCTCTGTGATGACACTAGGTTGGGTAATATGCACCCAAAGTTGGTGCCAAGTATAGGGGAAGGGTATCATGATCATGTATCAGTAGTGTAGAAATAGGGCTTAGTTGGGGAAACCTTACAAGAAAAAAGTAAATGGGAACTTAGAAGCATGCCATCTCCCAAATTCTCATTATTCAAGAACAAAACTAAGATGCAGCTATTCTTTATCAGTCATGGCTAAAGTTCCAGCAGAGAGGAGTCTGCATAGGCCACAGAAACATCCAGAAAGGAGAGCTCTTAATCAGAGAGTAATAACTCCATTTTATTCTTCTTCCATATTTTTGCACCTATTTTTGGTCCTTTGGTTTGCTGTAAAAACTTAAGAACAAGCTGGTCATGGTGGTGAGTATCTATTATACACCACTCAGGAGATGGAAGGACATAAAAAGTATAATTTTTTATTTTTTGCAGTACTAGGGCTTGAACTCAGGGCCTTCACCTTAAGCCACTCCACCAGCCCTTTTTTGTAATCTTATTTTTTTCAGATAGGGTCTCTCAAATTATTTGCCAGGGCTGGCTTCAAACTGCAATCCTCTTGATCTCTGCCGACTGAGTAGCTAGGATTACCGGCTTCAGCCACTGGTGGCCCACTCAAAAAGTATAACATTTTATCAAGTGTATTTCCTGCATCTACTGAAGATATTTTTCTCATCTATTATTTAGGCTATGTATATTGATCATTCTTCAAATATTAAACCAAATTTGCATTCCTTGAATAAAATCTACTTGGTCATGATACTTACCCATTTTTAAGTATTGCTGGATTTTAATTGCTAATATTTTATAAAAGATTTTTACATTAAAAACAATTTTACATTTATATTCTTGCATATGTGTTGCATAATTTTCTTCCCTTGAAATTCCTTGTCAGGTTGTAGCATCACAGTTAAGTCTCAGAAAATAAGCTATAAAATGTTCCTCCTCTTTTTATTTCATAGGATACTTTGTGCTCAAATTGATGTTATTATTTTTTTTTCTTAAGTTGCTTGGTGGAATTCACCATCTGAGCCTGGAATTTTTTTTTTTCCTTTGGTGAGATGGGTTTGAACTCAGGGCTTCATGATTACAAAGCAAGTGCTTTTCTGCTTGCGCTTGAGCCACACCTCCAGTCCATTTTGCTCTGGTTATTTTGGAGATGGGGTCTTGCAAACTATTTGTTCAGGCTGGCCTCATACCACCATCCTCCTCATCTTGGCCTCCCAAATAGCTGGGATTATAGGTATGAGTCAATGGCACCTGGCTGAAGTTCGTTTTTGAGAAGGTTTTAAATTACACATTTGTTTCTTTTAGACATAGAACTATTTTGATTTTCTTTTTCTTCTTATGTAGTTTTGGTAAGCTGTATTTTTCAAGAAATTGTCACTTTAAACTGTCAGATTGCTGACAATTTGTCATGAAGTTTGTTATTGCTCACTGATATTTTTCTTTTATGTCAGTGATATACACAGGTATCTCTCTTCTCTCATTCTTTATGTTGGTGATTTATGTTTTTCTCTCTCTTTTTTTGATCAGCTTTATGTGTTTTTTTTAAATCAATATTTGATTTGTTGATTTTTATAACATGTTTTCTATTTTTTATTTACATTCTTAAATCTTTCCCTCTAATTTGGGGATTTAATTTCTTGTTATTTTTAGTTACTAGCTTAAACTATGATTCTTAACTTTTTCTTTTCTTTCTGATACCTTTTGTGAGATTGAAAGGGGCTTGGTTAGTTTCTGCTAGTCTTGAGATAAATCATAATATGGCATGAGATCATGATGGCAAGAGTCACAAGGATTCTTGATTAAAAATTAATGTGGAGAGGGTGAATGATCCATTTATTAACAAAATAGATGAAAGAATAATCGAACGGATTACTTCATAAGAAATTGTGCTACAGCTCTGATTAAAACATATTTTGATTTGGATGCTCATCTGGAATAAGGAAGAAAGTGTGCCTAGCAAGCAAGAAGCCCTGAGTTCAAACCCCAGTACCACCAATTTAAAAAAAGTTGAAGTGAACAGGTAGACTGGATGTTGCTAGAATAAACAGAACACCAATAATTATATTGCTAAGAGTTGAGGTACAGAAAAGGGAACTCAAACAGTTAATGTTAGTGTTAGGGCTAGAGTGGGTATAATGGTAATGAGGAAATGTTAAATTTTTTTTTTTGCAGTAGTGGGGCTTGAACTCAGATCCTTACCTTGAGCCACTCCACCAGCCCTTTTTTGTGAAGGGTTTTTCGAGATAGGGTCTCAAGAACTATTTGCCCAGAGATCCTCCTGATCTCTGCCTCCTGAGTAGCTAGGATTACAGGCATGAGCCACACATCCGGCTCAGTTCTAGGATTTGAACTCAGAGTCTCGTGTGTTTGCTAGGCAGGTGCTCCACCATCTGAGCCATGCCATTTTCAAAAAGGGTCTTGCGTTTTTGCCCTTTGCATATGTGTTCCATAACTTTCTTTCCTTGAAATTCCCTGTCAGGTTGTAGCATCACAGTTAAGTCTCAGAAAATAAGCTACAAAATGTTCCTCTTGTTTACACTTCCTGCATAGCTGGGATGAAAAGGTGTGCATTACCACATCCAGCTGTTTACTGGTTGAGACAGGGTCTTGGGAACATTTTTCCCTGGTCTTGAACCCTAGTCATCAGGATCTCTACCTCCTGAGTAGCTGAGATTATAGGCAGGAGCAATAGATTGGAGTAAACCACAGGGACCAATGACATTTGAGTTCTTTTTTTTTTTTTCTTGGTGGCACTGGGGTTTGAACTTAGGGCCTCACACTTGCTAGGCAGGTGATCTTACCACTTAATCCACTCTGCCAGCCCTTTTGTGTTGGGTTAAAATTTTTGAGATAGGGTCTCATGAACTATTTCCCCAGGCTGGCTTCAAACCTTGATCTTCCTGATCTCTGCCTCCAGAGTAGCTAGGATTACAAGCATGAGCCACTGGTGCCTGGGCTCTTTCTCTCTTTCTTGTACTGTGGTTTGAATTCAAGGCTTCCTGTTTACTAAGCAGGCATTCTACTACTTGCATGATGCCTCCGGCCATTTTTACTCTGGTTACTTTTGAGATAGAGTCCTGCTTTTATCCAGGCTTGCCTGGACCACAATTCTTCTACTTTAGGCTGCCCTCCATCACTGGAATGATGAATGAGCATGTGCCATGATGCCACTAGCACCTAGCCATGTTTGGGCCTTTTCAAAGTTATATATTTCCTAGTGTTTTTTGTTCAGTTAAAAGTTAAGGATCCTATAGCAAAGAGAACTGGGTTAATTCATGTGAGGAGATTAATTCTAAACACCTTTGTTAAGAAGAGGAGTTGAACCTCTGAAAACAAAGTTTTCAGTCTTAAGCCAGGTGCCGGTGGCTCATGCTTGTTAATTCTTGCTACTCAGAAGGCAGAGATCAGGAGGTCAAATCCAGCTTGGGGAAATAGTTCATGAGACCCTATCTCAAAAAAATCCATCACAATAAAAGGACTGGTGGAGTGGCTCAAGGTGCAGGCCTTGAGTTCAAATCCCAGTTTGCAATTACCAGACTCTGCCACCTTAACAAGTCCTGTTCTTGGGTAGGGTATGGGAGTATTGTATTAAGTTAAGATTACATCATCTATTGGATTAGAGAGCTTTATGAAGTTGGCCTGGTTTCTCTTGTCCTTTCAAACTGGGAGAGATTATGAACAGATAAAAACTGACCTGTAGTGCTCCAGTCTGAACTCAGATCAGGTGCTCCACCACACCAGGTCGGTTGTTATTTTTTTCTTTCACAGATACTGGAGATCAAACACTACCACTGAAGCTGCATGCCCAGTCCTTGGCTTTCCTTTTTAAATAATAATTTTTGCTGGACATAGAATTCTTAGTTGACTTTTTCTTTTACCCTTTGAAGATTCTATTCTATTGTCTTCAGGGTCCCATTGTTTCTGACAAGAAGTTAGCATCCTTCTTTGTATTGTTACCTTCAATGGAATGTGTCTTCTTGGTGTTACTGATTTTTATCTTTCTGTTTTCAGCAACTGACAGGTGTGATCTTAGCTTCTACCCTTTCTGGGGTTCACTGAGTTTTTTGAATCTCAGTATTGATGTCATTCTCAATTTTGAAAAAAAATACATATGGCCATCTGAGTCTTCAAATAATTGTCCTGCTTCCTTCTTTCTTGTCTTTCTAGATTCCAAACGTATATGCTAGACTAATTATTCTCAAAATGCTGTGAAGGGACCTTTGGGAATCTTTAAGATCCTTTAAGTAGGTCCACAGGCTATATGGATATATATATATATATATATGTCTATAAATACTCATGCATACACACATGCACACACACATGCACACATGTGTAAGAATACTCTCATGATTATCTACTGGGGTTTCTATTACCTACACTATATGTGATATCACAGGAGTGAATGGTGAAACAGAGAGGAGACTTGAGCTATCTTCTATTACATTTAAAGACTGGAAAATGTGCAAAATGGTGCTTCTTACTACTTTTAACACAAAATACAGGGTTTCCCATTTTTAAATCTTATGTATGTTAACATGTTAGAGGTTGTGTGTACCCCAAAATTACTATGTTGAAGTTCTAACATCTAGTTTGCCAGTGTGTGGCCTTACTTGGCAACAGGGTTTTTATAGAGGTAGAAAGTTAAGACAAGGTCATTGGAGTGCTCCCTAATCCACAAGCCTAGTATTTTTATAAAAAGGGAAAATGTGGAGAAAATTTGGAGATTCACACACAGAAAGGATGTATTATGAAGATGAAAGCAGAGATTGAGTTGATGCTTCTACAACCAAGGGACAGAAGTTTGCCTAACCACCATAACTCTGGGAAGGCCATGCAATTCCTTCTTCCTCCTAACCCTCAGAAGTAACCAACCCTGCTAACACTTCTCAAACTCCTAGCTTCCAGAACTATGGGACAATAAATTTATTCAACTGATTAATTTGAGTAATTTTTATCAAACTGTTTTCATCAACGATTTTTAAAACTTGGTTCTTTTTAGGAATCCATTTCTCTTCTGAGCTTGCAAATTTACATAATTATTTGCCTATATTTTCTTACCAGTTCTTTAACATATTTGTAAAAGTTGTTTCAAACACTTTGCTAATCGCATCACTGGAGCAATCTGTGATCTTATTTATAAAAATTTTTGTCATTGCTATGGCTCAAACTTTTTTATTTTATTGTGTGTCTATTAATTTAAAAATTTTTTAGATTGGTCATTGTGGATGAGTAATGAAGAAATTCTAAATTTTTATCTTCTTCCCAAGCTTTTTTTCTTTTTTTGGTGGCACTGGGGTTTGAACTCAGGACCTGCACACTTGCTAGGCAGGCATTCTTACTGCTTGAGCCACTCTACCAGCCACCACCCTCCAATTTTTTTGGATGGATTTTTTTGAGATAGGGTCTCATGAATTATTTGCTTGGAGCTGACTTTGAACCTAGATACTCCTGATCTCTGCCTCCTGAGTAGCTAGGATTACAGGTGTGAGCCACCTGCACCTGGCCTCCCAAGAGTCTTGAGTTTCATTCAGGTGGGCAGTGCAGGTGCACTCTTCCATGTTGTGGAAGTTTCATTTTTGGCTCTTAAAGGTAAGTTTATTTTAGTTTTGCTTTTGGTCCTAGGGTATAGCCCACAGTACTGGGCTATAGTCCTTACCCAAAAAGCATGAACCTTTGTTGGCTCCAGTGGAAAATGTGAGGTACTTAACATATTCCTTGAAAAGGTCTGAATAATAAATTCTATGGAAATCTCCACTCTATAATTTTTTTAGTCTCCAATTAATACCTCCCCTTAGGTTCCTGGAGGTCTTGTATGCTTTACAAGTTACCCAAGGATTTGAGAGGGATAGGGTTTTTTATGCAGACTTGATGTTTACCCCTATTTGGCTATCTCTGTTCCTGGATTTTTCCTCTTAATTTAGAGTCACTCTGGAAACCACAAATTCTCACTTCTCTATCTTCGACATATTGCTTTTTGCCTGAGATCTATTAAAACTTTTATTGGCACAAGGGCTGGCCTGATACAAGCTAATTTGTGATTATTGGAACAGGTTAAAAAATATTTCTCTAACCAAGTTTCGGGGTCTCATGCTTGTAATCCTAGCTACTTGGGAGTCTGAGATTGGGAGGATCACTGTTCCAGAACATCCCAGGTTAAAAAGTCTGCAAGACCCCCATCTCAACAGAGATGGTGGTATGCAGCTGTCATCCCAGCAATGGCAAGAAGCTTAAAATAGAAGGACTGAAGTCCAGGTTGGCCTGGGCAAAAAGTGAGACCCTATCTCAAAAGTAACGAGAATTAAAACTGTTGGAGCCATGGCTCAAGTGGTAGAGCACCACCCTCACAAGTGTGAAACCCTGAGTTCAAATCTAAAACCAACTAAATAAGTAAGACACCATGGGACGAGGTGCCTGACTGGTTAAGGTGATGGAGTGCTAATGTAGTAAGACATCAATGTATTTTGGTCTTAAATTTTCCATTTAGAAAGGTGTGTTTGGCATTTAAATTGGTATAATACCCGTATTTTTTTTTTGGAGCTTCACATAGCACTGCTAGTCAGTCCTCAAGATTTTGCATGGATGAGAAATTCAAGGGCCAGAAAGTGACCTGGAATCCCTCTTTATCCAAGTGTTAAGCTTAGGCTACATAGTCTTAACTTAAATGCCTTGCCCAGACCCAGAATTCAGCCAACTGAAAGCAATAATTGCAAACTTCCATCCTCCCCTGGTTTCAGGCTGAACACATCCCTGTCACTACTGCTTTCTTACTGGGCAGAGACATGGGTGGACACAGCTCTCAATATAAAATATACCTAGGAGCATACTGGTTTATATACAGACACACCACATTTGTGAGACTCACAGTGACATCCATATGTACACCAAGGTACAGATATGCAAAGACACACATACTGATGAGCTTGTGAGACAACACACACAGAGTGACATGCAATGGAGGTACACTCAGACTCACAATTGGACCTATGTGATCCACAGTCCCGCGATCTTAGAGAAGGGCTTACCCGCACCAACCCAAATTGTGAGAACAGTCACACACAGGTCTACAGCATCACCTGTACGAGACCCTGTACATAAGCACACTGCTACACAGAACACACCCGGACAGTCAGATAGAGATGATACTATGAACTATCTCCAGTCACTCATACAACATACAGAGGGGCATAGGCACAAATAGGCACCTAGTCATTCATTCAGATCTGTATGACTACAGTGAGCCACACGTGTATACATGAGTGCACTCCCAGACACAGATGCCTGCTACACACATCCAGACACATCCCCAAACTGTTGATGCCAGCCACATAAAGGCTAACAGACTTACCTGTGCTCAGGTATATGTATACTGAAGACACTCCAGTATCTTAGAAGCACACCCAGGTGCAAGACACAGATCAAAAATATGAGGCAAAAGCAACACAAAGTCACAAATGAGCTTAGTGGTTATGCACACATATACAAAAACCTAGACCAGAGAGACACAAGTTCACATTTACACAGAAACTCACGTATTATGTAGCCAATGGCTACTGTGAGAGTATAACATACATACATACATTCACAGATGTCCAGAGAAACAATGACCAGCTAACACACACACACACACACACACACACACACACACACACACACAGAGTCACAGTCAGATTTGCAAGGCTCAGTGTCACAGTTCCACACCCTCGCAGGAGCTGGGCTGGAAAATTGTGCTGTTGAACGCTGGTATTGCACTCATCAAGGGGAGTCTAGTATAGCTGTCCCAGCATGGGTTCTAAACAGAGGTGACAAGTGAGAGCCTGGAACCAAGGCTAGGCTGGTGTCCAGGTGGGAGTCTGAAGAGTTTAGAATGTGCCCCAGCCCACCCACCCCAGATCGATTCTCAACAGGAAATAAACTCCATCTCTAGAGTTCTTCGGCCTCCTCCTAACCGTGTGACTTGGGACAAGTTAGCCTACCTACCCATACCACAGATTTATTTCTCCAATGCGGGTATAATAATAGTTATCAAAACTATTGAGCAGTTTGCCAGAATATATATAATGACATTTTGGAAGCATGGCTTGGCACATGAGAGGAGTTCAATAAATATTAGCTGTTACTAACCGGCTGTGGTGGTATACACCAAAATCCACGCACTTGGGAGGCTGAGGCAGGAGGACTTCGAGTTGAGGCCTGCTGGGCTACATAGCAAGACCCTATCTCAAAAAAAAAAAAAAAAGGTGCTCAGGCCTGTTATCCTAGCTACTCAGGAGGCAGAGATCAGGAGGATCGAGGTTCGAAGCCAGCCTGCCCTAACAGTTCGTGAGACCCTATCTTGAAAAAACCTATCACAAAAAAGGGCTGGTGGAGTGGCTTAAGATGTAGGTCATGAGTTCAAACCCCCGTACTGGGAAGACAAAAAAAAAAAAAAAGGCCTCTTACTTTTTTTGGTTTTAGTTTTGCTTGGCAGTCCTGGGGTTTGAACTCAGTGCCTCGGGCGAGCTAGGTAAGTGCTCTACCACTTGAGCCACGCCTCCAGCCCAGCCTTTTATTACCTTATCCCTGTGTTAATAACGGTTAACATTTAGAGCACTGGGCCAAGGCTGGACTATCACCCAGGCTCTTTCCAGCGCCTTGAGTGGACTGCTACCCGACCACCTGGCCTGTCAGAGCCAGCTTGAGACTGCTTGTCCAGAGGGGGAGTCCTCCAGTCTCAGGAGGCACAGGAGGCCCGGGCCCGTGGGAACCCCTGGAAAGCTGCCCACCATCGTCAGTATCCCTGCCGCCAGGACCCTAAGCCTCTTCTGCAGAAAGATGTGGGTGGGAGCCCACCTTCCTCCACCTGGAGACGTTGGAAGAAGACAATTCCACCCGCCTGGGCGCTGATTTTAATTAGACACCAATGCAGCCGCCCACACACACCCCATATAGGTAAACAACGCCGTCCCCAGTAGGGCGCGAGACAGACTCAAAGCGCGGCCCTGCGGCTCCCGGAACTACAGTTCTCAGGAGCCAGTGCTACACACTCGGCCTGGAGGGCTAGGCAGCCCCGTGTCTTCGCGCCTCTTGAGAAATGGAGTCCGACGCCTGCGCAAAGACTCCTGGGAGGTGTAGTTCACTTCCGTCCCACGCAGGCGCACATTCCCGCGGCGGCCGCCGGGGCTGCTCTTTGTGGTGGTCTCCGTGCTTTTGTGGGGTTCGGGTTGACTTATTTGCCTGTCCTTCCGACAGTTCATTCGTTCGCCTCAGGCTTGTCTGCCGGGCTGTACTCTGTGCCCGCTGGCTCCGGAAGCCAGAGTCCGAGGCCTGACCGTGGCTCCCTAGCGCGGGGTTCACAGGAGGACAGGCGACAGGATGGCCAGGCGTGTGATGGGGCCGGGGCGTGAGCGCCGCGTGGGTGTCGGAGTGTCTGCGGACCGGTGTGATGTGGCGTGAGCCCAGTGTGCGGGGCGGCGCGTGGCTGAGCCTGTCCGAGCCGAGCTCAGGCTGGGCGGGGGTGGCGCTCATTGCGACCCCCGGGGCTGTCCTGCAGGCCGCTGTCCCCGAGCCCCAGCAGCAGGACACGCTCTTCTAGAGCTGACCAGGGGCCCTGTGGCCTAGTGACGCTGCCTAGACGCGCGCGCCATGGAGACCACGGTCCCGAAGCCCGCGGAAACTGGTACAGCTTGGCTCCTTTGATCAGTGGGTTTGTGGGTTCGCACTTGGGGAGACTGACCAGAGAGGTCAGACTAGTTTACCAGAAGCACCGGGCTAGACTGTGCTAGAGCTGAGGCTTGCTGCCCGCTGAACCTGTCTCTTCGCCGGTTCCTGGCTGGGCCAGGGCTGGGTGGGCTTCAGCTCGGCCGTGAGCGGGTGACTGTGGGCAGATTTAACCCATTTCTAGTCTCATTTTTCCATCCCCAGCTTTTTCCGCTCCGAACCCTACTTCTTCTGCCAAAGAGAATCCAGAGGATAAATCTGGTTGGGGTCTCCTGGAAGCCAGATCTGAGGTGAGTGACTGTCTTTTCCTTCTTCATGAAGAGAGTGGGCACATTGCCCAGATCTGCTGCAGTCAGCTATGGCCTGCACCTGGGGACCTGCTCTTCAGTCCTCAGGAAGTTTCATGTTTAGTGAGAACAGCTTCAGTTGAAAAGCTTAGATAACACGCCCCCAGGTGTATGCAGGAGATGAACTGTCACCAGTGGCCCTTCCAGCCAGATTCAGTCCAGTAGGTGAGCCCAGGAGCTGTGCTGGCAGCTCTAAGAAATGGTTGTGGCCAAACCTGAGCTTGGGATATGGGGTCACTTTGCTCCCACTCGGGTAAGAGTGATGACGGGAGGCGCCTGGCATGGAAAAATCTGGAATTTTACAGAACCCACAGGCTCAATAAGGAATTGGTCCTGAGGCCAGTTCTGCAGCTAAGTACAGCCCAGATCCCTGCTTTTACAGTTTTTGGACTTTTCTCCTCATTTTGTTCTAGCAGCAAAACCACCCAGCCTGTGGTGGTCTTTATAAAGATGCATTTGGCAAAATGAATATGAGGTGATGAAAAGTGTAGAAGATGGAGGATCTTTTGACTTCTTTTTAGAATTTTGTGATTGTTAATCTTCCACTTGAAAGAGGTGAGGTGTGATTCTACAGAAAGCTGTGAAACGTATCTTGTGAGATGTGCCGAGTTTCTGGGATTTGTTAGAATGCTCTGCAGTTGTATGAAACACTCAAGAAACAAGGCAGTCAAATGTAGGGTGAGATGTCATGATGTCTAAAACTTTTACATGCTTTACTCAAAAATGTGTGTGCGATGTCTAAAACTTTTACATGCTTCACTCAAAAATGTGTGTGCTTGGCCTCCTGGTGCTTACCACAGTCTGTGTTCTTACACTGACTGTATAGAAAGAGGAGGCAAAGTAAACCTATCCTATATACACCTCAGCCCAGGCCTTGTGCCTGGTCTGTATTGTGAATGGGGAGACATTAAAAAAAAAAGGAAAAAAAAATGTGTGTGCTTGAGCTGGGCATGTGTGTATACATATAAATATCTCAAGGTGGTAGCTCCCTTTTTGATTATACCTGAAAACAAAAGTTTATTCTTTTATAATTGAGTAGTGAGTCCTGTAAATATCAATTAAGTCAAGTCGAACAATGGTGTTATTCAAGTATTATATCAGTTTTTGCTTTATGTGTTTTGAAGCTCTTTTAGTAGGTGCATCTGTATCTGGGATTGTCATAAGCTCTTAATCCCTTTATGTTATGTCTGTCTCTCTGATACTCCTTGTTCTGAAATCAGTTTTGTCTAATTTCAGTGCATCTACTTCAGCTTCCTTCTGTTTTTATTTATTTATTTTGCAGTACTGGGGCTTGAACTAAGGGCCTTCACCTTGAGCCACTCCACCAGCCCTATTTTTGTGAAGGGTTTTTCGAGATAGGGTCTTATGAACTATGTGGCCAGGCTAGCTTTGAACCATGATCCTCCTGATCTCTGCCTCCTGAGTAACTAGGATTACAGGCATGAGCCACTGGCACCGGGCTTATCCTCTTACTTTTAAACAATGTTTGCATTTAATGTGGGTCTCTGGAGCTGATGTATAGTTGAACCTTACTTAATATTTTTTTAAACTTGATGCTAACAATTTTTATCTGCCTGTCCTGAGATCAAACCCAGGGCCTTTTGCACATGCTAGGCAAGCACTCTACTACTGAGCCTGGGTCTTACTTTTCTATTCAGTTTGATAGTATTCACCTTGGTTAGACCATTCACATTGAATGTAATTGGATTTCTATCTGCCATTTTGCTGTCTGTTGTCTTTTTTTCCTCTACTTTTTCCCCCTTAATGCCTTTTATTTTGAGGTAAACAAATACTATTTTAATATTAATACTATTATTATTAATATTATATCTTAATATTAATACTATTTAATATTAGAATAAATATTAAAATAAATAATAATTAGAATAATATTCTAATACTTTAATATTAATACTGTTTAATATTTAATATTTTCTTGATTCCTGTGATTTTATCTTTTTCTTTTTAGTTACTTGACTGGGAGCTAGACATTGCAAATGTTCTTTGTTGAGTGCTGAGTTTTTTGGAATTTCTAAGATAGTTCTGTGATTTATCCTGGGAACACTGAAAATACTTAGCATCAGTTTGATCCTTTCAGGAATCAAAGCAAGTCCAGAGTAGAGTGCCAACTGGGAAGGGGGTCTGATGGTACACAGGGAGGGGGTAGATGTGAGACAGGAAGGAGTAGGAGGCAGTCAGGTGAGGACACTAACTCTCTTGGTCCCTTGTGGCACAGAATTTGCTGATACATTCAAAGTTTCCTTCCTTAGAGTATGATAATCATTTCCAGCCTGGAGTTGGATCTTATTGCAATGGTGACTTTTGAAAAGGAAAAGAGCTGCTGGGCTGTTTGTACTGTATTTATAGTACTTCATACTGTACTTTTAAGTTTTGTAAGTTGGAAATTCTCAACCCCAGAAAGCATAGCATCCCACCCGGGATATGTTATAGCAGCCACCTGCAGTCCCCAGAACCGCCAGGACACCATAGTGTCCATTCAGCTCACTGTCCCAGTGACTCTGTGTCATTTCAGGAATCAGTGACTTTCAAGGATGTGGCTGTGGACTTCACGCAGGAGGAATGGGGTCAGCTGGACCCTCCTCAGAGGGCCCTGTACCGGGACGTGATGCTAGAGAACTACCAGAACCTTCTTGCCCTTGGTGAGCTTGGCTCCCTGGAGGCTGGGCATCTGTTTTGGCCTTCTTCCCTATGGTAGATGTTATGAGGATTCCTTCAGCACCAGTGCTGCCACTAGACATGGCAAGTCTTTGAAAACATGACCTCTGTCTTGGGACACCTGGGTCAAGAGGCTCCACAACATCAAAAGTCCCCACACTGCATTTTGATAGCTGGCAGATCCTCAGAGTTGTGATTGGTCCCAGAGTGAGGAGCATGGAGGAGAGGGAGGTCTGCTGGGAGGAGGAGAGTAGGACCATGGACACTTGGAGCCCATCTAACCTGGCGCTTTCCTCAGTTGACAAAGGGAGAGTGTCATATGGGTTTCAGAGTGTGCACATGGCAGTGCTTCTGAGTCCACTTACCACTTTGGGGCCTGGAGGGCTTCCTGTTTCCTACCAGTGGCACATGCTTTGCAGTGCCTTGTCATTGCTTGAGGTCATCCTACAAGGTCAGCTGGGCCTGAGAGCCGCAGCACAGCTAGCTTCATCACTTTCTCTCCCACAAGCAGGGCCTCCAGTTCACAAGCCAGATGTGATCTCCCACCTGGAACGAGGTGAGGAGCCATGGCAAGTGCACAGGGAAGTCCCTAGAGCGTCTTGTCCAGGTGAGCAGGTGTCACAGGAGAAAAGGTGACAGTCCCCTCACTTCCATCTCTTCCCCTACCCATCATGCTCCCATTTTTCTCCTCAGTCCCACTGCTCTGGACCCATCTGTGCCTTTCTGTACTGCTAGATCCTCCCTCCCTTCAACATGTATTGAGCACCGAGTGTGTGCCAGACACTGTGCTGGGAATACAGCCATGAGCAAAACTGGGCCAACGTCTGCCTTCTGATGGAGGGTGGGAGACAGAAATACATCCATGTTTATGTAAAGACTTAACAAGTGTTTGGGCTGGCAGAGTGGCTAAAGTGGTAAGAGAACCTGCCTAGCAAGCATGAGGTCCTAAGTTCAAACCCCAGTACCACCACCAAAAAGAAAAGACTTAACAAGTAGCATTTGTTAGTGGGGTTGAGAAGTCATGTGTGTGGAATTGGGAGTCAGGACTTTCCTCACTGAGAAGAGGAGGGGGAGAGGAAAGAGGATGGAGGGAGGGAGCAGGATCACAGCAGACATACCCACCCTCCATGACTGAAAGGGAGCCCTGAGCCCCCTAGCAGGAGGCTGACATGGCTCTTCTCAAATGTTTTCTCTTTTAGAGACTTCTAAGTTGGCTAATAAATAAATTAATTAACTAATTTCAACATAATGTAGTGGACAGTGAATGAAATGCTAGGCATCTAGAAAGCTTGAGAAGCAAATTTTTGTGGGAAAGAGGACGTGAAGTAGTTAAACACAGCCACAGAGCCATTTGTGAAGGGCCTGGCATCTGCAGTACAGAGGTGAGGCAGGATCTCTGCTCCTCAGCTCTACCCCTTCCACAACTTCCAGTTCTGCAATGGGTGCAGTGGTGACCACATACCCAACTTCATGGACTTTGGTTCTCATTCCAGTTTCTGCTGACCTCTCCATTCTCTTTCCCAAGATGACTTTTTTTAGGTCAGGTGCAGTGACTCAAGACTATAATCCCAGCTACTTGGGAGGTGGAGATTGGAAGGATCGAGGTTCAAGCCCAGCCCCAGGCAAAAAGTTCACAAGATCACACATCTGTAATCCCAAATGTGCAGGAGCCCATAGGTAGGAAGATTGCTATCTGAGGCCTGCCCCAGGCAAAAACAGAGTCCTTAGGGCCAAGGGTAGGGCTTCAGTGGTAAAACACAAGGCCCTGAGTTCAAAACCCTAGTACTGCCAAAACCAAAATTACTTTTTAAAGGAATTAATGTTCTTATTCAATTAATATATGTGCATTGTGAAAATTAGGATACTACAGAGAAGTACTGAAATCCCCTATAATCTTTCCACCTAAAGATGGCCATGTCTCATTTCACTATTTCCTCTCATTTGCTCCTCCACACATCTGGCTTGCCATATGTGCAGGTTCTACATCTGTGGGTTCATCCAAAAATATTTGGAAAAAAATTCCATCTGTTCTGTACACGTACAGACTTGTTTTCTTGTCATATTTCCTTAACAGTGTAGTCTAACACCTATTCACATAGCATTTACCTGGTGTCTGGTATTATAAAGTATACAGGTGGGTGGACATGTGTAGGTTGTATGAAGTGTTGCACTGTTTTTCCTAAGAGACCTGAGCACCCACGGGTTTTTGGTAACTGAGAGAGGCCCTGGAACCAGTCCCCTGAGACTACTGAGGGATGACTCAATACAAAGCACACACCACTGGACTCCTGTGCACTTGGAAATCTTCCCTTCTCCACTCACCGTGATGGGCTGAGCATCACTGTGTGCTCCTTATTGACTGCACAGTATCCTGTCATATGGATGCCCAGGTATTTCAGCAGCCCTGATTATCGCTACAACTTTTTTCTGGACCTGGGCTGTGGAGAGAGGATTATGAAAAGCCTCTGGGAACTGGACATAAGCAAGGCACGATGTGGCTAAATTGCTTTTACCTATAGGCCAAGATAGGCACAGCCCCAGCCACGAAACAAAAAAGCAGAACAGCTGCGTCTCCTAAGTTTAGGTTCAGAGAAACAGGAACGCAGGTTTCTCCTGTTACAATGTCACACCCCTCCCCAAGAACCTCTGCTCCACCCTGTTTGCCACTGTCTATAAAAGGCCCGCTGAAGGAAGACATGATGGGTTTTTGGGGGCTTTGGCTTGGTTCTTTTGCTTTGGGCCTTTTGGTGTGGGAAGCTTTTAAAAGGGAAAAGAATTACTAAAGGGAAATTGCTGAAGGAAGAAGAATGGCTAAAGAGGGGTTGATAGAAAGTCTGCACCGAGAACTTTAACACAGGCCTTAGAAAGGCTAAGCTAAAGAAAAGCCAAAGACAGAACTTTACAGTGCAAGTCTGAGCACCAAGGCTTTAAGAAAGCTAAAGAAAGATGGGACGGTGCAAGTCTGGGGGCAAAAGACTTTAAGAGTGATTAAGCTAAAGATAAGATAGAGAAAACATGGAACAGAGCGAGTCTCAGGAAAGAGATTTTAAGCAAGGTTTTTTTTTTTTTTTTTCATTTTTCTTTTATTATTCATATGTGCATACAAGGATTGGTTCATTTCTCCCCACTGCCCCCACCCCCTCCCTTACCACCCACTCCGCCCCCTCCCTCTCCCCCCCCACTCAATACCCAGCAGAAACTATTTTGCCCTTATTTCTAATTTTGTTGTAGAGAGAGTATAAGCAATAATAGGAAGGAACAAGGGTTTTTGCTGGTTGAGATAAGGATAGCTATACAGGGCATTGACTCACATTGATTTCCTGTGCGTGGGTGTTACCTTCTAGGTTAATTCTTTTTGATCTAACCTTTTCTCTAGTACCTGTTCCCCTTTTCCTATTGGCCTCAGTTGCTTTAAGGTATCTGCTTTAGTTTCTCTGCGTTAAGGGGAACAAATGCTAGCTAATTTTTTAGGTGTCTTACCTATCCTCATCCCTCCCTTGTGTGCTCTCGCTTTTATCATGTGCTCATAGTCCAATCCCCTTGTTGTGTTTGCCCTTGATCTAATGTCCACATATGAGGGAGAACATACGATTTTTGGTTTTTTGAGCCAGGCTAACCTCACTCAGAATGATGTTCTCCAATTCCATCCATTTACCAGCGAATGATAACATTTTGTTCTTCTTCATGGCTGCATAAAATTCCATTGTGTATAGATACCACATTTTCTTAATCCATTCGTCAGTGCTGGGGCATCTTGGCTGTTTCCATAACTTGGCTATTGTGAATAGTGCCGCAATAAACATGGATGTGCAGGTGCCTCTGGAGTAACAGTCTTTTGGGTATATCCCCAAGAGTGGTATTGCTGGATCAAATGGTAGATCGATGTCCAGCATTTTAAGTAGCCTCCAAATTTTTTTCCAGAGTGGTTGTACTAGTCTACATTCCCACCAACAGTGTAAGAGGGTTCCTTTTTCCCCGCATCCTCGCCAACACCTGTTGTTGGTGGTGTTGCTGATGATGGCTATTCTAACAGGGGTGAGGTGGAATCTTAGCGTGGTTTTAATTTGCATTTCCTTTATTGCTAGAGATGGTAAGCATTTTTTCATGTGTTTTCTGGCCATTTGAATTTCTTCTTTTGAGAAAGTTCTATTTAGTTCACATGCCCATTTCTTCATTGGTTCATTAGTTTTGGGAGAATTTAGTTTTTTAAGTTCCCTGTATATTCTGGTTATCAGTCCTTTGTCTGATGTATAGTTGGCAAATATTTTCTCCCACTCTGTGGGTGTTCTCTTCAGTTTAGAGACCACTTCTTTTGATGAACAGAAGCTTTTTAGCTTTATGAGGTCCCATTTATCTATGCTATCTCTTAGTTGCTGTGCTGCTGGGGTTTCATTGAGAAAGTTCTTACCTATACCTACTAACTCCAGAGTATTTCCTACTCTTTCTTGTATCAACTTAAGAGTTTGGGGTCTGATATTAAGATCCTTGATCCATTTTGAGTTAATCTTGGTATAGGGTGATATACATGGATCTAGTTTCAGTTTTTTGCAGACTGCTAACCAGTTTTCCCAGCAGTTTTTGTTGAAGAGGCTGCTATTTCTCCATCGTATATTTTTAGCTCCTTTGTCAAAGATAAGTTGCTTATAGTTGTGTGGCTTCATATCTGGATCTTCTATTCTGTTCCACTGGTCTTCATGTCTGTTTTTGTGCCAGTACCATGCTGTTTTTATTGTTATTGCTTTGTAATATAGTTTGAAGTCAGGTATTGTGATACCTCCTGCATTGTTCTTTTGACTGAGTATTGCCTTGGCTATTCGTGGCCTCTTGTGTTTCCATATAAATTTAACAGTAGATTTTTCAATCTCTTTAATGAATGTCATTGGAATTTTGATGGGAATTGCATTAAACATGTAGATTACTTTGGGGAGTATTGACATTTTTACTATGTTGATTCTACCAATCCATGAGCATGGGAGATCTCTCCACTTTCTATAGTCTTCCTCAATCTCTTTCTTCAGAAGTGTATAGTTTTCCTTGTAGAGGTCTTTCACATCTTTTGTTAGGTTTACACCTAGGTATTTGTTAAGCAAGGTTTTAAAGAAGACTAGAAGCAAGGTTGTAAAGAACTGCAAGGAGTAAGGCCTTAAAAAATAAAGATAGAGAAAAGAAGCAATGAGGGTTGTACATCTCCACCCAAGCTCCCAACACACCTGATCCTGCTTTCTGTCTGTCTATTCTTCTCTGAATCTCCAGTCGCCTCCAGTTAAACCCAGTTAGGTTCAGTAATAACAAGGGAGGGAGCAAGAAAACAGCACCCCTCCACTGGTCCTCTTCTGTCCCTGTCCTGTACACCTTCTGCAGACTGACCATGTGCCTGGTGGTGGCCTCACCTCCCTTGTAGTGATGAGTACTGTCACCTTCTGAACTACACCCATGTCACTGACCATCAGGTGGCCCTGCCTTCATGTTCCCATTAGCTGGTCCCATTCCACATGTCTGAAGTTAGACAGCACTTCTTCCCGTCCTGCCTTTGTAAGAACTTCCAGCATGCGCTCAGGCCTCACCGCTGAGTTTTACCTTCTCCATCCACCCTCCCGCCACCCGCCAGGCAACAGCAGGGAGCACAGTTAAATTTAGCACCTAAATATTTCTTGAGTCTGTTGCTTCGTATTCATCCTCACAGCTCAGACACTAGTCTGAAGGTGCCATTTTCTAACCAGATTATTCACGTGACCTCCTTAACTGGTCTCCTGCTGACCAGCTTTGTTCCAGCCTCTGTGCGTGACACCAAAGCCATCTTTAGTATGTCACCCCTATGTAGAAAGCCTTCCTTCCCCAGGACTCTTCCTATTGGGTACCTCATCCTACAGGCACCACCTCTTGGCCTTCCTCACTGCTAACCTCATCCTCCTCTGAGGCACCCTCTTGCCTCTGAGCTTCTGTATGCACTGTTCGATCAGTGGCAGGCTCTCTCCTGCTCACCCTCCACCTAGCTGCCTGCCCAGACAGGTCAGGATCCCCACACTGCACAGCAGGGAGCAGCTCTGCCTATAGCACTAGACTGCTCTCCTTGAAGCTGTTAGGGAAGATAGAACTAGAAATAAAAATCTCCTACCAACATAGAACACCTTTCCACAAATGTAGAAGGAGAAAAACCCTTTTCATTATTGCATAAGCATTTAACTTGGTGCAGTGCATATCCCAGGCTTCATTTACGGAACCAGGCCAATCCAGCCTGTCACACATGTCAGCTGTCTTCCTCCAAGGGAAAAGGCAACTTCCCATATCTTTGTAACAAGCAGCAGGCTACATCTGGGACTAAATTCTCACAGAGAGAGGGACAGGACACCACCTTCCTTCTTTGTGTGCACATTTCACAGAGTGGCTCTAAGAATGATGTCCTTAGGGTACAAAGCCAGCAAGAAGACTATTTTGCTTCTAAAATGATATCCATGCCTCTCAGAGCTAGAAGCATTTGCAGTTCCAGCTGTTCTAAAGGAAATACTAAAGAGAGATGGAGTACCAGGAATTCTCTTTGGACACCAGAAAATTTTTGTCAGTACTGGGGATTGAATTTAGGGTCACACCCCAGCCTTTCACCTGTAGTTTTTAAATAAGATCTTGCACTTTTCCTAGGCCAGCTTCAGACCACCTGGGGTTATAAGGGTTTGTCACCACACCCAGCCCCAAGGAAGTATTTAATCATTCCTTCAGACCTGTGTTAACACCAGCACCCGACCTACTTTCCGGTTTCCTTCTCTTTCCTTCCTGCATTGTGCCTTCACGACTTCAAGCCCTTTGGCTCTCGTGGTTTCCTCTCTCATTTCCCGGCTTACCTGCATCTCCAGGTCGACTGTCCAGTCTGAATCCAAGTCCATCCTAATGCCAGCTTACAGAAAATTCTATTTGCCATCTCTTACAGAGCGGGAGCCTACTGAGATGAAGGAAGAGGCCACTCCACAGCAGGCTGCTTGCAAAGCAGAAGTGTCCCAGGAGCTGATCCTGGCACGGCTGCAGAGGCCGGGTCTTCTTGGCGCCAGCCTGGGCTATACGCAGGCATGGGAAGCCCAGATGGTCACTGTGTGGAACAGCGAGGCCACGCTGCGTAAGCCAGCACCTGCCACGCGCTGGGACCTCACAGAAGAGAGCTGTTGGGGACATCGTGGGTCTGTAGAGGGATTCCCCCTCGGCTGCCCCCCGTCCACCCAGCAAGGTGTCCCTCCAGGAGAACGCTCTCCTGCCAGATGCCCCAAGGACAGCCAGACCATGTTGGGGATAACCCCAGACCACCAGAGAACGTGGCCAGGGGAGAGGGTTTTCAGGCCCGGGAAATCGCCAGCTGTGCCCCAGCAGCGAGGAGGGCTGGGGATTGGGCCCCGCACGGGCCCGGGCGTCTTCACGTGCGGCCAGTGCGGGAAGAGGTTCCCGCAGAGCGCGGCCCTGGCTCTGCACCAGCGCTGGCACGTCCGTGAGAAGGCCTACCAGTGCGGCGAGTGCGGCAAGGCCTTCCCCTGGAGCACCAACCTCCTCGAGCACCAGCGCAGCCACACGGGTGAGAAGCCCTTCTTCTGCGGCCAGTGCGGGAAAGCCTTCAGCTGCCACTCGTCGCTCAACGTGCACCAGCGCATCCACACGGGCGAGAGGCCCTACAAGTGCAGCGCCTGTGACAAGGCCTTCAGCTGCAGCTCCCTGCTCAACATGCACCTAAGGGTGCACACCGGCGAGAAGCCGTACGAGTGCGGCGCGTGCGGCAAGGCCTTCAACCAGCGCACGCACCTCACGCGCCACCGCCGCATCCACACCGGCGAGAAGCCCTACGAGTGCGGCGCGTGCGGCAAGGCCTTCACCTGCCACTCGTCCCTCACCGTGCACGAGAAGATCCACAGCGGCGACAAGCCGTTCAAGTGCGGCGACTGCGCCAAGGCCTTCAGCAGCCGCGCGCGCCTCACGCTGCACCAGCGGACGCACACCGGGGAGAAGCCGTTCAAGTGCGCCGACTGCGGCAAGGGCTTCAGCTGCCGCTCGTACCTCGTGGTGCACCAGCGCATCCACAGCGGGGAGAAGCCGTTCAAGTGCAACGAGTGCGGGAAGGCCTTCAGCTCGCACTCCTACCTCATCGTGCACCAGCGCATCCACACCGGGGAGAAGCCCTTCGACTGCAGCAAGTGCTGGAAAGCCTTCAGCTGCCACTCGTCGCTCATCGTGCACCAGAGGGTGCACACCGGGGAGAAGCCCTACAAGTGCCACGAGTGCGGCAAAGCGTTCAGCCAGAACCACTGCCTCATTAAACACCAGAAGGTCCATTCTGGGGAGAAAGCCTTCAAATGCGGCAAATGCGGCGAGGCATTTGGCTGGAGCTCGCGCCTCCTGGAGCACCAGCGGCTGCACGGGGAAGAGAGGCCCTTGGCCCTTCAGCTGGGCCGCCACTTGCTCAACACCTACTACGTGCCCGGTGGCCTGCTGGGGGCGGGGGACACAGGGGAGCGAGACGTGGACCGGATAAACGCCCTGGACGTGGCAAAGCTCTTGTGTGTGGTGCAGCCCGCCGCCAGCAGGAACTTCCCTCTGGGGAGCAAGGCTGGCAATTAGGGTGACCTGCAACTGGTCAAGGTAGCCACTGCCAGAGCTGTCCCACAGGTAGGCACCCTCACCTGGCTTGCTCCTGCAGAGGCAAAGCCTGACCCCTGGCCTCCCATGGGATCCACAAGCCAGGACCCCTCTTGCTCCAGCTGGTCACGCCCCGGGAAGACATTTCAGAAGAGACTTGAGGCCACTTGAGGATGTCAGTCATCCTGTTTTCCTTAATAGGTCTGGAGGTCATTTATGAAGGGGGGGTGGGTTCTTGCCTGTATACAAAAATGAAGGCATGTCAAGTGTGGAGTCCTTAGACAGCCTCCTGACGGGTTTCAGTCAGGAATTCCCTTGTAAACTATTATGTTCAGAATAATAATTTAAAATAATAAAACAGAAGAGTTGCAAACAGGCCTACCTCCATTATAGTCCATTATTTTATTCCCAGAGGGGAGAGAATGTCGGCGGCATTTGGAAAACAGTGGACTTCCCTGACTTGCTTCAGGTGAGCTCGGGCAGAGGCTGCAGTCTGCAACAGCTCACTCAGGGTGTCCCTGCAGCAGTCTCAGCATGGTCCCTCATTGTAGTCAGGTCTGACAGGCCAACATCACACTTTGGCATTTAGCCCCTGGTGAGAAATTGAGAGCAGACAGACGCTCAGTGTGTCCAGAGAAGATGGGCATGCATGGAAACAGATGTATCTAGAAGCTTTCCTTCACTGACCGATGCTGGGCAGGCACCCCAGGCAGTGCCTACCCTTGCACCACTTAGCTCCAGTCAGAGGTGAGGCCTTCCATAGGGCCTTGTGAGGTAGTCAGCTTCATGGCTGTCCCATGTGGGGCGGTTGTAAAAAAATTCAGAAAGACATATAGGAAGACAGTATAGATGCTTCTTGGCTTAAGATGGGTTATATTTTCTGATAAACCCATCATAAATTAAAAATAATGAAGTGAAGAATGCATTCAACCCACCAAATGTTTTACAAACATCACAGCTTAGCAACACCACACTGTAGAATACCAGTTATTGTCTATCCTCATGGTGGCATGGCTGCCTGGGTGCTACAGCTCAGTGCTACTGCTCAACATTTCAAGAGAGGATCAAATGGCATTTTGCTAGTCCAGGAAAGGACAAAATTCAAAGTATGGTTTCTACTAAATGCATGTTACTTTCACACCTTGGTAAAGTGACATCGGAAGTTGAACCATCGTAAGTCAGGCATCATCTATTTTAATCTGAAATTCCTCATTTCTACTCAGTCCTATGCAAGGATAAGCGCCTTCTCGGTGATCATAGTTTGTATTTTGTATTGTTCTCTAGTTTATGAAATGCTTTCTTCCAGAAGCTAAATAACCACATTTCAGAAAATGTGTACTTAAGAAAAATAAAACACCCATAATTCTTAATAAAATTGCATTTTTCACTTTGATACACTGCCTTCTGCCTTTTTCATATAACAGTTTTACATTTCTTTAAAATTAGTGTAGGGGCTGGGTATGGTGTTGCATTCCTATACTCCCAGCTACTCAGGAGGCAGAGGTAGGAGGATCACAGCTAGAGGCTGGCCTGTGCAAGAGCATGAGACCTTATCTGAAAAGCTAACTCAAGCTAAAAGGAGTGGGGGTGTGACTCAAGCAATAGAGTGCTGCCTAGCAAGATGGAAACCCTGAGATCAAACCCTAATACTGATTTTTTAAAATAGCATATGTTATTTTTTATTATTTTTTACTTAGCTGTATAGTAGAATCTTTTCCCCAAATAACTGAATTGTCCTTATAGCTATAACTTAACTGGTCTGTTACTTACTCTTTTGTTGTATGTTGAAATTATTTCTCTATTTGGTACTATCATAAAACATTCTTGGGCTGGAGGCATGGCTCAAGTGGTAGAGCACCTGTCTAGCAAGCATGAGGCCCTGAGTTCAAACCCTAGAACTGCCAAAATGCATACGTTCATATATAATTCTTCATTAACCAGCTTTTTTCATTCTCCTTTTTGAGTAGATTTCTAGAAGTGAAGATTTTGAGAAATGAACATCTTAAGGAGTTATTTAAGTACGTTCTAGTCGTATGTTTACAAAGTAGTACAATTTTGTTAATCAGAAGTCAGTTCCAGGGTGAATTTAACTAAGAAATATTGGAAGCACTTTTGTAAATGTCACAGTGTACCCCTAGTACAACAACAATATAATAAAAAATAAAAGTAAATGAAAGAGACCTCCTCCCACCAAAAAAGAAAAAAGAAAGCAGTGTCAGGCTGGAGATGTGGCTCAATGCTAGGCACTTGCTTAGCATGCCTGACCTGCAATCCTCCTGTTCATGCTTCCTGCGTAGCTGGGATGATAGGTACATGCCACCATGCCCAATTTTTATTGGTTGAGCAGGATTAAGCAAATTTTTTGCTCAGGGCTGGCGGCGAGCCTCAGTCTTCCTGATATTCATCTCCCAAGTAACTGGGATTAACAGGCAGAAGCCACCACACTCACTTTGGTCTTCTTGAAAATTGTTTGAATGTATCTTTTGTTCCTCTTTCTAATGAAGTCTTGACATTTTCTTTTTTTTAACTTTATTTATTGTTTTATTGTTATAGTGGGGGTACATTGTGGCATTTATGAAAGTTCTTACAATATGTAAAATATTTGGAAACAATGTGTCTTAATTCAATTTCATAGCAAAAGGAATCATTTTCCAATTTTTTTATATTTATATATTTAATACATTTAATCTGTAATTTAAAACATTCTCATAAAAAAAATCTCACCACTTCCTTTCAACTCTGTACTACAGGTCTTCACCATCTAATAAGCTAATAATTAAAAGTAAAGATCTAAGAAGTGAAATTATGTGCATAAAAAATATTAAAAATCTGCAGCTAAATTTCGAGAGTAAATTTATTATCATATATTTCTGGAGATCAGAGGTCTACAATGGATCCCCAGGGTTGTGTTCCTTCTGGGGGAGACATTTTCTTAAATTTACATATAAACACCATTTTCCTCTCTGTTTGCATACATGTATATTGAAGAAATTTGAAAAAAATCACAAAATTGTAATAAAAATGACCCTCAGTATTAGTTTGTGGTTCATTACCTGGAGATCAGTACTGTTAAGTACTGTTTTTTACATCCATTTCCTTCCAACAGTTTTCTGTGCATGTATGCATATGCTTTTTCTTTAAAAACAAAATTAGAGCCGGGCACCAGTGGCTCACGCCTGTAATTCCAGCTACTCAGGAGGCAGAGATCAGGAGGATCACAGTTCAAAGCCAGCCTGGGCAAAGAGTTCCATGAGATCTTTTCTTGAAAAACCCTTCACAAAAAATAGGGCTGGTGGAGTGGCTCAAGGTGAAGGCCCTGAGTTCAAGCTCCGATACTTCAAAAAAAAAAATAGAGGGCTGAGGGTGTGGTTCAAGCAGTAGAGCACCTGCCTAGCTAGTACAATGGTCCTGAGTTCAAACCCCAGTACCGCCAAAAAAAAAATAATTTAGATTTATATTATATATGTCTTTACCCTTTTCCACTTAATGTTTTTAATGAGCATTTTCTTTTATGAGTTATTTTTCAAAAACATCGATGGCTAAATCTATTTTCTACTTTGTATTATTGTTTGTCCATTCCTTTATTTTTGAATATCAAGATTGTATCTATACATATGTCTTTTTTTTTTTTTGACTTTACCTCCTGAATAGCTAGGATTACAGGGATGAGCCACCGGTGCCCGGCTTATACATAAGTCTTGAACACAAATCTTTGTGCCCATCTTCCATTATTTCCTCAATGAACTCTGAGAAGTGAAGTTATCCAATGTAGGTTATGAGCATGGTAGAGTTGTTGGTTGAATCCAATACAACGGTCCAAGTTTGTACTGTCATGGTCAACTCTGACAATGCCCATGTCACCACACCTGGTCAGCACTTACTTGATCTTATCATCTCATTTTTTATTTGTCACAGGTCTGCCTCAAAACGCTTTGCCTTTGAGACTCCATTGCATCCAGGGTGGCCACAGGTGCCAGTTCTGAACTATGGGGAAAGTCTGCTAGAGATTTGAGGGAAAGTGGTTTTTTTTTGGGGGGGGTTGGCAGTACTAGGGTTTGAACTCAGGGCCTCCCACTTGTTAGGCAGGTGTTTTACCACTTGAGCCACTCTCCCAGCCCTTTTTTGTGTTGGGTTTTTTTTTTTTTTTGAGATATAGGGTTTCATAAACTATCTGCCCAGGCTGGCTTTGAGCCATGATCCTCCTGAACTCTGCTTCCTGAGTAGCTAGGATTACAGGTGTAAGCCACTGCAAGGGGGACGTCTTTACTTTCCTGATAGGAGAACCTCTTCCTTCCTCCTCCCCATCTCCTTTCCGCATGGGAGGTGGATATAACGCCTGTAGGTATAGTTACCATCTTGCAACCATGTGACAATTGAGAACAAAAGTCACACAGTAAAGATAGTAGAACGGAGGGTGAGAAGGACCTAGGCCTTTGATGAAATTTTTTACTGTTGTTTCAGCCACAGACACTGAACCTCCTGAAGTGTTGATATAGAAGAAAAATAAACACCTGATGTCTACTTGTCATTCCTGACTCAAAGGAAGAGAGGTCTAATATTTCACTAGTAAGTAAAAGGCTGATCCTGTGGCCAGGATTGATTGCTCGTCTCATTAATGAGCTAGCTTTATAGGCCTAGTTTCTTAAAACATCAAAACAATCAGGACTAGATGCTGAATTTTACCAAGTATATTGTTCTCAAAACTAAGCATACAGTTTTCTTTTCTTCATGTGGAGATTTCACTGGATACTTGAGAAGATTTTCTGATATGATTCCATCTTTGTATATTTGAACTAAGCCCCACTTAGCAATGGTGTGGTAACATTTTACTATGTGTACACTCATCAAGCAGAATTGTTCAAATTGAGTCTCAGATTTTTTTATCTTGTCTTTTTCTTTTTCTTTTTTTGACACCAGGGGTTGAACTCAAGGCCTACACTTTGAGCCAGTCCACCAGCCCTTTTTTGTAATAGGTTTTTTTGAGATAGAGTTTCACGAACTATTTGCCCAGACTGGCTTCGAACCTTGATCTCTGCCTCCTGAGTAGCTAGGATTACAGGTGTGAGCCACCAGTGACATGCTTTATCTTGTTTTTTTTTGTTGTTGTTGTTGTTATTTTGTTTTTTGACCTGTGGCTGGGAGCTTCCTCCTGCACCCTGCAGGAAGGGCTGCACCCAACCTCATCTCCTGACAGCTGGCTAGACACCTCTGATATGACTGTTCTTCCCCTTTGCCTCAAAACAAAAAAGAAAAATCAAGCGGCTGGGGACGTAGCTCAGTGGTGCAGTGCTTGCCTACTATGTTCCATCCCCAGCACTGCAAAAACAACAACCAGAAAATGAGGTTTCCTCCAGAATTACTGTGGTGGCAAGACAAGAATCCACGGAAGACCGAGGCGTCTACAAGGTAGGAGATGCACCGGATGGTATTACCTTGTAAATGATGATTTAGAACTGAGGCAAGGGCTGAAGGTGTAGCTCAGTGGCACAGTACTTGCCTAGCACCCATCCCCAACATCACAAAAAAAAAAAGAAAAGCAACAAACCTCACTTAATTTTCTGAATTATTATAATGACAAACATTTAGTATAATAAGCCATTTGCAGTATGAAAAATGAGATAATGGTCCAGAGTTGTTGCTATGGCCATATTCCAGAATGCTTTTGGTTTCCCTTTCCTGACCAAAGCCCTGAGGGACCAGCAGAAGCAGGAGGGAGCCCCAGGCAGATGGCTCTGCTCAGCAAGCTTCCCTCCCCCGAAGCTGCTGTGGCCAGGCGCTGCAAACCATATCCCTCGAGGTTCCAGATAGGTTGTGCCAGAGGAAGCTACAGGTGGAGACTGGAAGTGGAGAGGAAGACTGAGGGGTTTGTTTCCTGTCCCCAGATTTTCCCAAGCAGCAGAAGGTCTTCCGAACACCAGAACAGCTCACTTGTGGGGTGCCAAAGTGTATGGGGGGGAGGTTGGGGTTGGGGTTACCACTGGGAATTAAGGTAGTTAGGAGTTGAAGGTTGGTGTTAGGGCAGAAATTAGGGTTAGAATTAGGGCAGACTACTTTTCAGGCCATGAATATCCACTGGAGCAGAGAAGTATGGGAGTCATATGGAGGAAGCTGGGGCAGGGAGCAGTTGCTTTTCCATTTCCAGAAGTCTAGTGGATTCTCTAATTATTGTTAGTATTGTTTTACTAAATGTGGCTTAGCCACAGTCACCTGTGGTTTACTTATGTAATCTTAGCTCCTGGGAGGCTGAGATCAGGAGGATCACTATAGGAGGCTAGCCCAGGCAACTAATTCTCCAAAGCAGAACAAAAGGGACTGTAGGTGTGGCTCAAGTGGTAGAGCACCTGCTTTGCAAGCATGAAGGCCTGAGTTCAAACCCCAGTCCCACCAGCAAGGGGGAGAGAGAAGGAGAGAGAGAGAGAGAGAGAGAGAGAGAGAGAGAGAGAAGAGGTCTCACTATGTTGCTCAGGGTGGCCCTGAACTACTGATCTCAAGGGATCCTCCTACCTCAGCCTCCTGAGTAGCTGAGACTATAGGCATACACAAGCACACCTGGCTTGATTCTGTCATTATTAATTCAAGGATCATAAGATATGCAGGCACTTTGCACATTTCAGTAGAAATTAAAGTTAGTTCAGAGCCAGTGCTTTACAGGCACAAAAACTATCTAACACATTTTGCATATTCTAATTCCATGCATTTTTTGGGGGGTTGGTGCTGGAGATTGAACTCGGGACCTTGCTCTTGCTGAGCATGAGCTCTACCACTGAGCTACGCCTCCAGCTGTTAATTGCATAAATTCTTTTAATAAATTTTGAATTTCCAAACATGGCTTTTTTTTTTTTTCAGTGCTGGGGATCAAGTCCAGGGCACTGTACATGGTAGGCAAGTATTTTACCACACTGAGCTGCACCCCCCAGCCCTTCCAAATGTGTCAAATCACAGAAATCAATTTCAGTTTGCATTTCTTCCCCTTATAGAATTGTTGGAGTGCTTATGGGATCTATTGAGGGAGGCCTCTCTATGCTTCTCATAGCAGTGTGTGTTTTCCTGAAAGGACACCAACTGGTGCCACATGCCCATCTTCCCGAATGGAATCCAACTGATGCAATAGCCTTAGGCCACACCACCATGTCAATTGCTACCTTATTGGCTTTACTGGTTCTGGGCCAGAGCTGGGAGCAGAGATGTTCTTTAGCATGTTGAGCTAAAACATTCCTCGAGTGGGTCCATTATAGCTTTTGGCTAATTTTGCAACAATCCCCATTGGATTATGACTTTGTGTCAAGAGTCCCCAAGAGGGCTGGGGGCACGGCTCCAGTGGTAGAGGCCTGCCTAGCAACTGCAAAGCCCTGAGTTCAAACTCCAGTGAGGAAGGAGGGAATGAAGGAAGGAAGGAAGGAAGGGAAGGAGGGAGGGAAGGAAGGAAGGAAGGAAGGAAGGAAGGAAGGAAGGAAGGAAGGAGGGAAGCAGGGAGGGAAGGAGGGAGGAAAGGAAGGAAGGAGGGAGGGAAGGAAGGAGGGAAAGAGGGAAGGAAGGAAGGAGAGAAGGAGGGAAGGAGGAAAGGGAGGAGGGAAGGGAGGGAGGAGGGAAGGAAGGGAGGGAAGGAAGGTAAGAAGGTGGGAGGAAGAGTCCAAAGACCACCCTCCCTCAAGCTTGATTTGCTGGAAGGACTGCAAAACCCAGAAGTAACTGTGGCTTGTTGCAACAAAAGGATACAGACTGGAATCAATAAAGGTAGGGTTGAGGTGTAACTCAGCATCAGAGCACTTACAGAGCACAGTGAGGTCCTGGGTTGGATCTCCAGCATGGCCAAAAATAAATAAATAAAAGCAGCAAAGGGAAAAGACTGCTGGGTGTAGTGGCACATGCCAGAAATCCCAGCTCTTGTGAGGCTAAGAATGGAGAATTATAAATTCCAGGCCAGCCTGGGCTGCTCCAGAGCCTATCTGTCTTAAAAAATGCAAGCTGGCAGAGTGGCTCAAGTGGTAGAGTGCTTGCCTCCCAAGTATGAGGCCCTGAGTTCAAACCTTAATACTGAAAAAAAAAATGCGTACCTGTGGCTCACAGTAATCGTAGCTATTTGGGAGGCTAATATTGGGAGGGTGATGGTTTGAGGCCAGCTGGGGCAAATAGTTTGTGAGACCCCCATCTCTTAAAAATAACCAGAACAAAATGGGCTAGAGGAATGACTCAACCAGTAGAGCACCTGCTTTGCAAGTGCGAAGTCCTGAGTTCAAATCTTAGTCCCACCCAAAAAAAAAAAAAGAGAGAGAACCCCTGCTAGCAAGTGTGAGGCCCTGAGTTCAAACCCCAGTACCCCCAATAAATAAATAAAGAAAAAAACCCATGAGGTAAAATCCAGAGGAAACTAAACAGCAGCTTCCAGGTGTCCCTTCCAGTGGAGTTGGAGGGGACATGTCCAACAACGAACGACATGTGTAAAGTTCTGTCAACCAGAGCAGCACTCCCAAGCCTTAATGTCACGGGTTATTATGGAGCCTAGCTGAGCCAGGTACTGGTGGCTCACACCTGCAATCCGGGCCACTTGAGAGACTGAGATCAGGAGGACTGAGTTTCAAGACCCAGCCCAGGCAAATCATTTGGGAGACTCCATCTCCAAATAACCAGAGCAAAATGAAATGGCTCAGGGTTAGAATGCCTGCTTTCCGAGCACAAAGCCCTGAGTTCAAACCCCAGTCCCCTCCTCCCCCCAAAAGAAGAGAAAGAAACTATTTTACCAGGATTAATGTACAGAGGTTTTATCAGAGCCCAATCCACCCGGGGGAAGAGAACTAGCCAACCCCAGCTTCCTCTAGCCATTCTGTCCCATTTAAAAACTGAGGAAGGGCTGGTGGAGTGGCTCAAGTGGTAGAGTGCCTGCCTGGCAAGCATGAACACCTGAGTTCAAACCTCAGTATCACCAAATAAATAAATAAATAAAACATGCCAGGTGCTGGTTGCTCACACTTGCAATCCTAGCTTCTTAGGGAGCGATCAGGAGGATCTCGGTACAAAGCCAGCCTGGACAATTAAGTCATGAGACCTTATCTCAAAAATTCCCAACACAGAAAAGGGCTGGTGGGGTGGCTCAAGAGGTAGAGCACCTGCCTAGCAGGTTCAAGTCCTGCCAAAAAAAGGACAGTTTGAAGAGACACAGCAGACAGCAGAAACAAACTTAGATTACGCTCAGATAATGAAGGGATGATGGAATTATTAGACGAGGAATTTGAAATACCTTTAGTTAATATGATAAGGATTTTTATGGGAAAAAAGTAGACAACATGCAAGAGCAGATGGGTAATATAAGTAGAGAGACAGAACTTCTAAGAATCACAAAGATGCTAGAGACCAAACACTAATAGAAATGACGGACTTGATAACCTAGATGAAATAGACTAATAATACCTTGAAAGATATAATTTTCCAAAACTCACACAAGGAGAAATAGACAAGCTGAATAGGGCCTATTTAAAAAAAAAATTTTATTAGCATATAATATTTGTACAGGGGGGATAGGCCTATATATTCTTTAATGAATTAGTAATTAATAACCTTCCAAAACAGAAAGTACCAGACCTAAATGGGGTCTCATAATTACCTACAATCTCTTTCAGAACACAGAAGCAGAGGGAATTCTATAAAGCCAGCCGCTCTTACACAAAAATCAGACAAAGACTTTACAAGAAAAGAAAACTATAGACCAATATCTCTCATGAACATAGTTGCAAAAATTCTCAGTAAAATATGAACAAATTAAATCTAGCATGTATGAAAGGAATCAAACACCATGACTAAGTGGGATTTATTCCAAGTACCCAAGGCTGGTTAAATATTCAAAAATAAATTAATGTAATGCATTACATGAACAGCTTACAGAAAAATCATATGATCATATCAATATATGCACAAAACACATTCTAACAAAATGCAATATCCCATTCATGGTAAAAACCCTCAACAAATTAAGAAGATTTAGGAACGTCCTCAAGGAGACAAAGAACATCTACAAAAACCATACAGTTAGCGTTGCATTTAATAGCGAGAAAATAGAAGCTTTCCTGCTGGGATGGAAAAAAGGCAAGATACCCTTCCCACAACTCCTCTCAACATCATATTGGAAGTTCTAGCTAATACAGTAGGACAAAAAAAAAAGAAAAAAAGGAACAAAAAGTGCTATGATTTTGCGTTGTTTGACCCACCAAAGGATCGTGTGTTGGAAGTTTGGTCTTCAAGAGGTGGTGAATCTTTAAGAGGTGGGGCTTAGTGGGAGGCCTTTAGGTCATTGGGGGTGTGCCCTCAAAGGAGATGGTAGGACCCCTCACCCATCCCTTCTTTTGCCTCTCTTTTGCCCCTTGATCAAGAGGTAATGGTTTTACTCCTCCTTATCCCCTGCCACTTCTGTCTGGCATCCCCACCAGAGGAGTAAAAACAATGGGTCTCTAAAACTGTAAGCCAAAATAACTTTTAAAACCCCAAAGAAGCTTCATGCTCCTCTAAAACAAGTTACACAGAGCATTCAAACAAATTCTCAAGTTGTGGTGTCCCTGTGACATCCCCTAAACTCAGCTGATGGCATCCACTCCAGCCCTCCACAGTCAGGGACACGGAATGTCCCTGGGTATTACTGACGACAATTGTTCTTGCAAACATGTAGTTTGTTGTTTCTCACTCACTAAGCAATATTTTTTTAATCTGTTTCCCCCTATTCCACCACATTTAAGGGATCAACTGCCCACGTTCCTGGGACATTACCACACATAAAATGGAAGACACGCAAGGTTGCTTACCCTGACCACTGTCACAATATTCAGCTTTGCTGAATATTCCAATCCTTCTGGTCCCCTCTCCTCTTGCATTTCTCATTCTTGGAACCGATGCTGTATTTGGAACATAATCATACTTTGTAATGGGACTCAGGATCTTCCCAAGCTACTAAAATTATAATATAGTGCAATATAAATTAAAATGAAAATGTCAAGAATGGAGGCCATTACATAAGCAAGTTAAGGGTGACTGTCCCCGCTGTTTCTTCATTTAACTGCATAATTTGTCTTTTTTTTTTTCAACCCAAAAGGGCAATGGCATCTCATGATGAATTAACTTGGCCTTACCCCAGCGGCCCAGTAAGGATCCAGCCTTAATGCCCTGAAATGGTAAAAATCATTCTGTCTTCCATGAAATAACATTTGGGGCTACAGTTTGCTGACAATGGTGTAAACAGCAACTACTTCAACAACCTTTGCTCACCTTCGCTTTTGTTTGCTTTTCTTCAGTTTTATTTTTTGTGACAAAACATACATCACATAAAATTCACTATTCTGACTTTTTTTTTGGAGGTACTGGGGTTTGAACTCAGGGCTTCATGCTTGTTAGACAGATGCTAGACTACTTGAGCCACTACACTAGCCCTTTTATTGTGTTGTGTTGGGTATTTTTTCCAGATAGGGTCTCTTGAACTATTTGCCTGGGCTGGCTTCGAACCTTGATCCTCCTGATCTCTGCGTCCTGAATAGCTAGGATTACAGGCATGAGCTTATTTTGACCATTTTTAAGTGTACAGTGCAGTGGCATTAAGTACTTTCACTAGAACGTTTTCATCATCCCAAACTCAAACTCTGCCCCCACTGAACACCAACTCCTACCCCAGCCTCTGACAACCACAGTTCTGTTTTCTATCTTGACAAGGTAGACTGTTCAAGACACCTCACGGAAGTGGAATTATACAGCATTTGTCCTTTTGTGTCTGGCTTCTTTCACTTGACATCATCTAGTTTCCTTCATGTTGCCGCATTGTCAAAATGTCCTTCCTTTTTCTAGTCGATCACATTCTCCTCTGAAGGCACATCTACACCTTTACCTGGTTGCCCACAGGGTAGCACACACCTGTGCTGGCAGAACGTTGATGAGATCCACTTATTCCCCACCACTACCTAGAGGGGACTAAGTCCATCATTACCCAGGCGTGTCCTTGATTCAACTCCCACACTGGTTTACTGGTCCACGGGGCTACACTAGGCTGGAGTTGGGATGGAGCTCAGGACCTCACACCTGCCAGGCAAGCGCTCTACCACTGAGTTACATCCTCAGCCCAAGTGGGCACACACTGACATTGGGAATAACCTGGCTTGGGACCCCACACTCCCTTGGGCAGTCCCCTCCTGCAGTCCAAACAGCTGGACTGTATTTCACTAGGGCTGATGTTATCCACTGAGAAGTTGCCCTTGTGAGCCTCTAGATGGCACCACAAGTCCATTTCTACCTCACCTGCAAACTTCAACCAGGTCCCAAAGGCCGTTCTAAAATTGCAAGGGTGTCCTGAGGCACAGGAGGCAGCTGTGTGCTTGTAATACCCATTGCTGAGCCTTCAGAACATTCCCTGCACACACACCTCACCTCTCAAAATGCACATGACAGCAGTAATAAAAGTCACTGGAAAATCCCCCGGGGGATCACTGTATTCTAGTGACCCCTCTTCACCAAGGGGAGGGGAAGAGAAGGGAAGGGAGGGAAAGGAGGGGAAGGGAAAAAGAAGAGAAAATATCCAAAATCCTTTGAACAAAAGGGCTGGGGGCATGGCTTGAGCGGTAAAACACTTGCCTAGTAAACACAAGACCCTGAGTTCAAACCCCAGTACCACACATACAAAAAAAAAATGTCCAAAAGGTTTCTGAGACTGATGAATGAGCAGTTCAGAGTTCATTACTCAGCCCAAGGTTACCAGGAACCTATGGAGACCCATGACTTCATCCTAACCAACACGTGTGTGTGTGTGTGTGTGTGTGTGTGTGTGTGTCTGCTGCTGGGGGTGGAACCAAGCCCTTGCTCATGCCAGGCAAGTGCTGTACCCCTAAGCAACACCCCCAGCCCCAGTCAGCCTCTTTATAACCAGGTGAGTGATCTCAACCTTGCAACTGGCCTCATCCTGATGGTGACCTCACCCAAAGTTGATGCTCTCTGCCCATCTTCTATGAGCTCATCCCAAGTGGAACCATCCATGATCCCATTCCTTGTCAAAGGTTCCCCCTATCTAGATGCTCCCCTAGGTTCCCCACTTGTCCTCCTCCTGCTCTGTGTCACATGACCTCCACATATCCACTTACTTATTTTTTGATTCTTTTGCTGTCTGCTGCCCAGACCTCTGCTCTCCTAACCCCAGTCCTGACACACCACTGTTTTCTCGGTGTTTCCCCCAATCATTTGCATGTAAGCTACATCCAAACCACATATTTTGAAATATACAAATTGTTGTGAACATCACTTACCTGTGCATATTGCAGTCAACCCAACTGATCCAAATGAAACCCTCATGACAGCTCAACTTGATCCACCTATTCAGCTGGCCATATCTCTAAGCCATCTTCCCAGTGGGTATGGATTCTTAATTTAATTTCAAGACAGGCAAATAAACCAAGCATCAGTAGCTCACGCCTGTAATCCTAACTACCCAGGAGACAGAAATTAGGAGGATCGAGGTTCAAAGCCAGTCCAGGCAAATAGTTCACGAGATCCTATCTCAAGAAAACCCTTCACAAAAAAGGACTGGTGGGGTGGAGTTCAAACCCAGTACTGCAAAAAGCAAGCAAGCAGAAAAGACTCAAAAGCCATATACTCTGAGGGCTCTCACTCAACTGAGACAGACCTATACAAACCATTAGTCTATTCAAAAAGATCACCAAGTGGTAAGGCTAGGAAACCAAAAGAATGTAGCCCCATACTCAGAGGTAGAGATTAGGAGCATCATGGTTCAAGGCCAGCCTGGGCAAAAAGTTAAGGAAACCCCATCTCAACAAATAAGCTGGATGCAGTAGCATGAGTCTGTGGTCCCAGCTACAAGGGAGGCCATAGGTAGGAAGATCACTATCTGAGGCCAGCCTTGGGCAAAAAATGTGAGACCCTATCTAAAAAAATAACTAAAGCCAAAAAGGACTGGGATATGGCTCAGATGGCTATAGAGCTTGCTTAGTAAGTAGGAGGTTCAAACCCCAGTACCATAAAGAAGGCAGAAAAGGGAGAGGGGGAGGGAGAGGGGAAAGGGGAGAAAGAGAAGGAGAAGGAGAAGGAGAAGGGGATGAAGATGGAGAAGAATCCAACCCCAGAAGTCAAATAAGTACGTAAAGGGAATCCAAATCACCCAACTACTTCAGGGTGGTGGTGGGGGGGGGTGGAGATAGGAGGATCATAGTTGGAGGTCATCCTGGGCAAAAAGTTTAGGAAGACCCTATCTCAAAAACAAGGCAGGTATTTGATTGGAGATGTGGCTCAAGCATAGAGTACCGAGTTCAAACACCAGTACCACCAAAAACAAGCTGGATACATGCCTATAATCCCTGCCCAAGTACATCAGGAATCGGGAGGCCAGGCCAGTCCAGGCCACATCAGGGCACCCAAATTGCAGGAAGTGCCTTATTCAGGGCAAGTCTTGGAATAGATGTGGTTCTGTTTCACCTTTTGTCAGAGCATGAAAGAAGCGGTGGGAGGCGGGGGGATTTCTTACCCATCCAGCTTTTCTGGAGCACGTGGCTCAGATGAATTTCACACCTCAGTGTGCCTGTTTGGACAACTGTGTGTGTGTATCCACTGTGTGTCTGAGTCTGCTGCAGTGTGTGGGTTTTAGAGGGAGGGCTAGTCCCCTACTTAGCTCCAGGAGTGCTGTGTGTACTTGTTGCAGGATGTCTGTCTCTGTATTTCTGTTTGCCTGTGGAATTGGTGTGCTCCTTGGTGTTTGTGTGTCTGTGCATCAGGTGTGTGTGTGTGTCTGAGCAGAGTGTGCACGTGTTGTAAGGTAGGTACCCAGCTCCTTATAGCTGAGCCTGGTGGAGCGCATGTGTTGGTTGCAGGGTATACATCCGGGTGATTCTTCCATGCTGGGTGCATATCCTGGTGTGTGTTTCTGTTTCTGTGGTTCTGTGTAATGTGTGTGTCTCAGTGCTTCTGTGGTGTGTGTTGCTAGTGAATATCTAAGTGTTCAGATGGCTCTGGCAGAGCATGTGTGGGTTGCGGGGGTGTGTCACTGTGTCTTTGTGTGTCTGGCGGGGTGTTGTGTGTGTCACTAGTGGAAGCTGGGTATTGTTGGGGGGTCGTGATGTTGACGAGTGTCGGATGATGGTGGCATGAGTATTTCTCAGGATGAGGGGTGTTCCTGTCGGTGGGCGGGGTGCAGGTACACGAGGATGTTTTGTCTGGTGACATGTGCATGCGGTGTGTTGTGTGTTTGATGAGTGTGTTGCAATGTGTCATCTCATATTTCTGTGTCTGGTGGAGGAAGTGTGTTTGTGGGACCCGTATTTTCCTCTTTTTTGTTTTTCAGTGTGTCACGGATTGTGTGTGTAGTACAGGGAATGTGTGTTTCTTGGTGTCTCAGGGTGCAGGTGATGCACGTATACGTTTGTGTGATATGTGGCTGCTTCTGGTTTTGCTGTATCTGGCTAAGTCTGTGTGCTTCAAGGGTATTTGCCTCTATGTTCCGATGTCACCCGGATATACTGTGCATTGCAGCGTGTGCCTTTGTGTTTCTGTGAGTTGTGTGCTGGCTGGAAATGTGTGTGTGTTTCCGTGTGTGTCCGTCAGTGCACGTGTGCAGTGTTGCTGTGTTTGTGAGTGGCAGATCATGCATTTATGCTGGACAGTGAGCATCTGTTTCTGTCTAGCAGAGGGTTGTGTGTGTCTAGGTACATCTGTGTGCTCATTGGCAGGTATCTCTCTGTGTCTTTGGGTCCAGTTGTGTGTGGGGGTACACATGGCTCTCTGCATTTCTGGGGCTCTGGTAGCTTGTGTGTTTGCCTGTGTTTCACGTTGAGGTTGATGTTTTTGGCTAGTGTAAACGTGTTTGTGATACAGGGCGAGCAACTGCTGGTTTGGCGGTGTGCGTTGTGTGTACCCTGTCCTGTCTGTGTGACGTGTGCCGCGTCCCTGTTGGAAACCAGACTGGGCCCAGGCCCCTCTCCAGTCCCCACATTCCTTTGTGCTCTGTGCTACAAAAAATATTTGCGTTTTCCACGACTCATAATTTTTCCTCCTCAATCGCTACCAGATGTGGGTCCTGTGGTCCCCATCCCCATGGCAACGGAGGTTCCAGCAGCTGCGGTTCCCTTTTGTGGCGCCTGCCCTGGGAGCTGGCACTGCTGCAAGCGGTGGGGGTGGGGAGAGCGGGTGGCAGGGACGGCAGAAGACAGTTGGGGGACCCTCCTGGGGAGACAGGCAGCACAGACTGGCTGCTGGGGTGTGTGTGTGTGTGTGTGTGTGTGTGTGTGTGTGTGTGTGTGTGTGTGTGTGTGTGTGTGTGTGTCAGGCGATCTTTGCTCCGGAAGTTGTCCACAGAAGGGCTTTTGCCGGTTAGGCCTCAGATGCTTGGGGGTTTCCAGGGCAGAGGGAGGGGAGGCCCCAGGAGAGCCCAGTCATTGAGACACACCTGCACTCCCCCAAATCACAGACTCCCCACTTGGGGAGTGGGGGAGCAAGAGCTAGGGGTGCTGGGTAAGGGAGAGGCAGCATGATGGTGTAATAGCTCTGGGGGGGCCTGGACCCCCACAAAAGTGATTGTCCTCCTCTTACTGTCCTGGCTGACTTTGTGCCTGTGTCCTCAGCCCCAGCAGCTTGCATGGCCTGGTGCCTGAAGGAGGCAGAGGCCAGCCAGCCACAGGGCTAAGCTGGGAGGGTGCCTGGCTGGCTCGAGGGAAGTCGTTGTGGCCAAGAAACTGGCAGCCCTCAATCCACATGCTGCCTGACCCAGCCAGGGGCAGAGACCAAATGCCTGTCAGTTGTTCCTGTCTCCTCTATGGCAGTTGGCTATCTCCACTCAGATGGCTGAGCCCCTGCACATGTGACCAAAGTTGACCTCAATGTGTTATCTGGACAGAGGGGGAGTCCCTGAGCAGGCCAAGGGTCTTCTGTTGTAGAGAGACAACAGAGCTGGACTGAAGGCTGGGCAGATCTCAGCAGAATCAGAAGACTGAACTGGGCAACAAAAGCTGGAGAGAATGGCCTGGGGCCCGCCGGACAGAGGCAGAGATGGAGAAGAACAGACTTAGTTTCTGGAATCTTCCAGAGGTCAGTGGGAACCATGGAAAGATAAGGGTCTGTGGCCACTTAGGAGGACAGGCTGGAGCATGAAAGTACCTGCGACAACTGGTCAGAGGAAAGCCAGCCCGGAGGGTGGTGTGGCCAAGGCTGGCAGGAGTTGGAGGCAGGGGCTCTGGGCCAGGCAGGCTCCAGCTCCCTCTCCCCTCCACCTCTCCAGCAGGCAGGCGGGTGAAGAGTTTCCGGCTGAAGACAAGGAGCCCATTGAGGTAGACAGCAGGGCTCTGTGCAGCGGCAGACTGTCTTGTTTGTGCCACATGAGGCCTGGCTGGAGGCTGAGCCTGCGGCCCACTGGCCCCTGGCCCCGGCCTCGGGCCCACCCCAAACAACTCTGACCTCCAGGTTTAACAGTGGCAGCCCAGTGGGAGAGGTCCCCATCAGAGGCTCCCCATCCCTTGCCCAGCCCATTCCAGCCAAGAGACAGCCTGCATCTGTTCTGACCCATTCTTCCTACCAGGTGAGCAGTTGAGAATGGGGCTGGCCAGGGCAGGGGCCCCATAAACTCCACTAAGAACGACAGACAGGTGGACACAGCCCACTGTCAACGTGGTCCCTGGAGCTCTAGCGTTGGACGTAGGCTGAGGGATCCTCGGAGTGCATGCATACTGGAAGAGATCACATCTTTGGAACATTTTTGTCTTGAGTCTGCAGGCAGGGAGTAATCAGAGCTCAGAAGGAAAAAAAAAAAAAAGGCACTTTATTAAGAAAGCTTTGGCCAAGACCCTGCTGGGAGGAGCCCATCCTGGGGTCCCCAGGTGGGATGAGAGAAGCCCTGCCGGGGGCCTATAAATACATCTCCTCAGGCCACTAGGGTCGCCCCTGGGGTTCCCACAGCGTGTGGGGTGGTGGGAGGCCATCAAAACCAGCTCGACAGCTGAGGGACCAGGGCTGGGGACACTGGGGAGAGAAGGAATGGGACACGCCAAGGGGGTGCCAAGTTCCCCGAGGAGCAGAGACCAGCCCTCCCCCCCAGGCTCGGGGTCAACCAGATGCCCTAAAGCCCGGTTGGTGGTAGCCGCTGGCTACCAAGAAAGGGAACCTCCAGCCAGAGGCACCAGGCCCTGGCCAATGAGAAGCAGCCAGGGCAGAAGGGTTTCTGGCCTTAGCCAATGAAAAGGAAGCCCCAGCCATGAGCACTCTTGGCCGGTAAGAGGAGGTCCCTAAGCCTTGGCCAATGAGACGCGGGTTGGTGGAAAGCTTCATAACTCGGCAAATGGGGAAGGGAGTTGCCTGCAGGCCTCGACCAATAGGATAGGGAACTTCTCGCCTGAGCTCTACTCCAATCAAGAAGCAGCTGCTGGAGCCCGAGCCAATCAGACACAGCCTCCCCGCCGTGCCGCTCGGGGCCTCGGCCAATGGGAGGCTTCCAGTGTCCAGGCCGCGTGGGAGACGTGAGGCGCTGAGCGCGGGGTGGCAAGCAACGCTGCTAAGCCGGGGGAAGCTGTGTGCGCAGCTGAACCCCTACTAGAGAGTGGGTGCGCCCACCCTACCCAGCTCGCCTGCCGCCTCCCTGCTCTTCTTGCGGGGCGGCTTCTGGATGGGGGTCTTCTTCCGAGGGGTGTCGGGCGCCGGCGTGCCGGCCGCCGCCTTCTCGGGCCCTGTGACCTCGGGAGCAGGGGACGCGCGGGCCGGCGAGGCGGGCGGCACCGACCGTTTGGCCTTCTGCGGTGGCGCCGGCTTCTCCCAGGGGCCCTGTGCGCCCAGGGCTCCCTCCGCGCGGCCCAGGCTGCGAGTCTTGCCGCGCAGCTCCGCCGCCAGCATGGACGCGGCCTCGGGCGCGCTGCGCGGGGGACCACCGGCGTCCGTAGTTTCCGAGAGACCGGAGCCGTGGCCTCTTAGTCGGGCCCTGGGCGGCGAGGGCACGGCCAGGGCCGGTGTCTCCTCGGCCAGCCCGGGGGGCTTCAGCGTCAGATCGCGGGTACGGGGGCTTCCGGGCTCGTCTGGCCGCGCCGACGTGTCGCTCGGTGTCCTTTTCCTCTTGCTGGGGCTGGGCGCAGCCTCGGGGCCCGGGAGTGGCGGCGAGGGAGCACGGACCGCGGTGGCGGCGCCGTGCTTGCCGTGGATCCAGGACACCTTGGGCTTGGTGGCAGGGTCAGGTGGCGGCGGCTTTCTGCGCTCAGGCGATGGCGACAGCGACAAGCCCCCAGCCTCACCCCGGGCCCGGGCCGGCCGGGCCTCGCGCCGCGCCACGCGTGCGTACAGTGCCCCGCCGGGCCCCTCCACGCTGGACGCGGACCGCTCGCTGTCAGAGGACGCGGGGACGGGTGTCGCCTCCTCTGCGTATGGCGCGGGCGCGGGGGAAGGCGCGGGCGCCTCGGCAGGAGCAGCGGCGGTGGCCTCCGGGTCTCGGCTTTCGGCGGCCGCCTCTAACAAGGGGAGAGCAGCCGGTCAAACCCCCAGGAATCGCTCTGGAGCGAGCAACCTTCCTTCCCGAGTCCAGGCTGACGCTGGGTCGCCCTGGCATCCAGGCGGGCCTAGTGCACTGGGCACCAACCACAAGCTTAGTTTTCTGAGCCCCAGGCTGTGCTGGTGATTGCTGGGGGCGGTGAGGGACACGTTTTTTTGGGCCTGACTTTGTGTCCCTTCCCCACCACAGTCCCTTCCCCTGCCTCTGGGTCCACCGTCATCAAATTGGATCCCCCAAGGGGTTTCCACATCTTTTAAGTAGTAAGCCTTCTGAGACTCCTGGTTAGTGACCCGCTCAAGGTCACCAAGATATGGACAAGGGAAAAGAGAGGCCAGCAATCCAACCATTCAGCCTCCCTCCTGCTGTCTGTGCTCACAAGGCTACAAGCAAAGGTCCATCTTGCTACACTACGGATTCCTGCTCCTATCTCCTCTGCCACTCCCTACCCAGGCCCAGAAATTTCTCTCTGCCTGGTTTCCCCCAAAAGTGAACTGGGCCCATGACTAGTAACAGGGCCACTCATCTAATCAGGCCCCAGCCCAGCCCAGAACAGCAGAGTCCAGCTCTGTAGCTGCCAGTTCACAGAACCACCATGACCGTGCTCGCTGCACTGTCTGTCCCCACATCCAGCAGAGATCTTATAGCAGGAGCATTTCACAGGGCTGAAAAGATACACAAGCAAGGCCATACTCACCCTCGTGGGGTACACAGTACACGGGGCCTTCATCCGTGGTGTCAAAGGACGAGAAGGAGGCCCTGGAGGACCACGATGGTGACGGCTGCTCCAGTCCTGAGGGTGGTTCCAGGAAGCTGCAGTTGAGTGTGTTGTCCAGGTCGTGATGGGCCACTGGGGAAGGAGTGAGGCAGAACTGTCAGGGGCCCTGCCTTGCCCCAGCTTGTGCCCTCATTAGCCAAAAAGAATGGAGTGATCAAGACCAACCCTACCCTAAGACTGCTGAGGGAACAAGAAATTCAACAGACAGAGTGACCCTAGACCAAGGCAAAAGAATGGGTAACAGCGGGCCCAGTACAGAAAGACGAGAAGGGACAATCAATGTATGTAAAGATGCAAGGCAAGTGTATGCAGCCAGGAAGCTGGAAAAGGTTGGGCTAAAGTGTTGGGAAAAGGTCAGAGAGACAGCTGGAGAGAACACTTGGCCAGGACAAGTCACCAGGACTTCCAAGCCATGCTTTGGATTCTGTTTTGTAGGACTTGGGCCATGCAGAGAGCGCTTTTGAGACTATGCAATGTCAAAGCCCTTAGGCTCAGCCGTTCTCAGCAGCAGGCACCTCCCAGGCCTGACCACCAGGGATGAAGACCCCACATTGTGGGGGTCCCCACAATGGCGATCTCCATTCCACAGAGGTGTGGGGATGCAGCCCCGAAAATGTGTCCACAGATGCTGCTGGGTTGACCAAAAGGTTTTCTCACTATCCCCTTTACCTCCCAAGAGCCTGAATGTGCCCCAGCAATCTTCAGAAACAAGTGAAAAGCTGGGTCCACCCTGGTTCTGCGCCAACACAAGGAGGAGCAGCAAGACCCCCACCCGTGGCCCCTTGGGGTGTCCAGGGACCAGCCTGCTGCTTTCCAGGAAAGGATCAGTTTGCAGCCAGACATTCCCACGCATTCTCCTACAGCTCCAACCGAGAAGGATGTACGGTGCGGTTCTACAGCAGCCTATCAGGTTCAAGTGTCATCCACACGATCGTGATGCAGTCACTCACAGGTCCCCTACGCCGCCTTCCACACACACCCCGCTCCCTCATCCTTACCTACGACTTTGGGCAGCTTCTGCCTGCGGAGCGGGATTCGGGGCAGCTTCATGCTGATGCGGCTGAAGCGCCCGCACAGGCGTTGCGGGGCCTTCTTCCTTCCAAGAGACAGCTCCCTGCGGAGGCGGGGCCTGAGCGAAGGGACGGGACTGGGCGGGGCGGGTCGAGCTTGGTGGGAACTGAAAAGGGCGGGATTTGGGCCCTGGAAGGGCAGGATGCGCCGGAGAAAGGGTGAGTCCTGAACCACGTGGACAGGTGGGCGGTGTCCAGTCTCACCTGCGAGCCGGGTCCTTGCCTCGGCAGGCGCAGCAGCATCCGAGCAGCGAGAGCAGCAGACCAAGGAGCAGGGTGAGAAGTGCGCCCGCTCCCATTACTCCTTTGCGCTGGTTGGTCTCTGTGGGGGTACCGAGTCAGCGCGGGTACCCGCATCCCCCTCGCTCCTTAACCCGATGACCCTCACCCACTCACCCAGGCGGCAGGCACCAGTAACTGGGTCGCATGAGTCCTCGTGGCAGCTGCAGGCCTGGGCACAGTCCACGCCGTGGAGTCCGGGTGGGCAAGTTACATTACAGCTGCGGGAGCATGGGGTCAGGGCAGGCCGAAGTGGCCCTCAGCCTCCCGCCACAGTCGCTGGTCCCAAGCTCCCGTCTTAGGGATTGAAGCCCACTCCCTCCTGCGGCCAGGCACACACTAGATAATATTTTGGACATGAACGTATGCATCATCTTTAGAGCAGGGTCTTGAGGATGAGACCTGGCCATCTGGTGAGGTCTTTTCTGAGGCTGACTGTTGTGTAGATGGGAAGAGGGGCTTTCGGTCCAGACTACTGACTGTAAATGGAGGTCCCTACTGCGCTACACTAGATCTGGGTCACTGCAAGAGCCCACTTAGCTAGATCCCAGTCTGAGCGTCAGGAGACTGCCCCCAAAGAACCTGTTGCTACTCCCTAATTGGAGTTAGGGGCCAAGGAGCGGAGAGGCCAGCCTGATCCCACCTGGTCAGCCCCTGAGGTCTGACTGCAGCTCCCAGTGTCGGGTACATACCCCCTAACCCCTTCCAGGTCCCAGGGCACTCACTGAGGCCCGTGGACACCAGGGCTGCAAAGGCAGCGCCCAGACTGGAAGTCACAGTGGCCGCTGCCGCAGTCGGCGCACACAAAGGCACAGTCCTCGCCGTAAGTGCCATTGCTGCACTTGGTCTCGCACCTTAGACAGAGCAGAAGGAGGTGTCAGCAGAAATGGAGGTGAACGGATCCGAATCCCACAAAGCCCTCCAAGGCGGGTCTGGGCCAGGGCAGGACTGTGGGGCTGCGTGTTTGGGCCGAGGCCAGGGGCAGGCTGCTCACCGGTCGCCTATCCAGCCCGCGTTGCATCGCGTACATTTGCCGGTGACATGGTTGCAGGCATGCCCGTCGCGGCAGGGCGGGCAGCGGTGGCCACAGCCTTCGCCGTAGAAGCCGGTGGCGCACGGCTGGTCGCATTTGGTTCCGTTCCAGCCGGACTCACAGGTCAGGCAGCGGCCCTCGGCTACAGTGCATGGCTGCTGGCCCTTGCACTGGCCGCACCTAGGGAAGGGTCCGGAAGCTAGGCGGGGCGGGGACCCGCCTCATCCCCGCCCCCATCAGTGGCCCGCTCTTTTCCCTCCGCGCCCCTCCCCCCAACACCGGGGCCCCAGGCTTACCGGCGGCGACAGCCCAAGCCATAGAAGCCGGCAGGGCACGGCTCGCGACAGTACTTGCCGCGGTAACCCGGCTCGCAGGCGCACGTGCCGTCCACAGGGTGGCAGCGGCCGCGGAAGCACTGGCAATAACGATCACAGCGAGCGCCAAACGTGCGCTCGCGGCACTGGCAGCGGCCACTTTGCTGCTCGCAGGGCGACGAATTGCAGGCGCACTGATTGTTGCAGCTGCGGCCCCACCAGCCAGCGTGGCACAGGCAGGCGCCAGTCTGTGGGTCGCAGCGAGACGTGGCGCTGCAGTAGCACGCGCTGGCGCACTGAGCGCCCCACCAGCCGGGCTCACAGCGACATGCGCCGCTCCGCGGGTGGCACGTGCCATGTTGGCACTGGCACGCATGCTCGCAGCGCGCGCCCCAGCGCCGCGCGTGACACGTACACTGGCCCGTCACGTCCTCACACTGCCCGTGCGGGTGGCAACTACACCGCTCCTTGCAGTCGGGACCCCAGAACTGGCGCGGACACTCTGCAAGGACCAGAGGATGCGTGGCTCTGTGGTTTGTGCGGGCGGCACGCCCTCCACCCCCACGTCTAAGGAATTCGCCCCACCCGGAACCCGCCTCCTTGCTGAGGCCCCGCCCATCTCCCCAATTTCCTGTCCCGCTGCCCAGTACCCGTCTCGTCCCGCCCCGCGCTCACTAGTGTCGCAGTTGGCACCGAAGTAGCCGTGGCGGCAGCGGCACTCCCCGGGCCGCACGCACACCTCGTTCTCTGAACACGTGGAGTTGCCTTCGCACACCGCTGCGGACAAAAGGGGGGTGAGCTGTCGCGCGTGTTCTTCCCACCTTCTCCCAAGACCCGCCCGCCCAAGTTCCCGGGATGCCCCACTCACCGATCCCACACTCGTCCCCCTGCTGCCTCCAACCAGCGCAGCACGTGGGCACCTGGGAACTGCGAGCAGAGGGAGAAACACAGCTTGACCTCCCTCCCATCAGCCAATCCCTAATCAGCTCAGGGTTCCCCAGCAGCCTCCACGTGGCCTCCCTGGGTGCCGACCTAGGGATGCAGATACAATGCCGTGTGCCAGGCACTGTTGTAGGTGCGGAAGACTCAGAGTGAATAAGAAAAACACAAATTCCGACGCTCAGGGAGTTGACACTGGAAGGGGGCATTGAGCGCACCACAAAAAGCTCACCTCTGAGAACTTTCAGCCCCACCCCATCCACCCCCTCATCCCACCTCTGTGCTCTTCTGCCAGCCACTAGACTAAAGAAAGGGCCCTGTGAGTGCCAGAGGGCAGCATTAGGGTAGGGACTAGGGAGGAGACCCTGGCCTCTGGGTCCTGCTCAACTGGGGTCTAGGGCATCTCTTGGAGCTGGTGGCCTGGCCAGACAAGTGTCAATGACTGGGATGGCTCCAGGATAGGCTGGAACAGAGAGACAAACCTAGGGAGTGCCCTAGGGGGCACTCCCGCCTGCTGTGGGGAATGAACACACAGAGTCCTCCACGGACACAAGGAAAAATAAAACTGAGGGCCCAGAACACCAGGGTAGGACTTCAGGGGGAGGGAGGAGAGATTGGAGAATCTACCTGTATTTGTTTTCCTCATGTTTAATTTTATTTGTCTTTCCAAAGTACACAGTGTTGCCACTGTAGGGTTTTTTTGGAGGGGGGACATACTGCGGCTTGTCCCAGAGCCTGACACATGCTAGATAAGTGTTCCACACCACCACGCTACCCACCCAGGCATTTCTGCTGGCATAGTGACTGAAGCCGTACAGCGCCTGCTTACCAAGTGTGAGGCCCACCAATAAAAATAACAATAAATAAATTCATACTAATTACAGCATGTCGGTCGAGTGGTGTGGCCTCAAAAGCCCCAAGAGGAAGGGTGTGTGGGTACAAAGGTGTGGAGGCCCACTGCACCCCTGGAGCGCCCAACCATGGTTGGGAGGCAAAGGAGGCTGAACCTGGACAGCCACTGAGGCTGCAGGTTTCCACTGTCACATCAAACCTAGAAGAATTTTGCCTCAACCCTATAGGAATGCAGCAACCATTTACTCTTTAGAGAAAAGGAGTGTGTGTTCAGAATCTAGAATCAGGATGTGATGGTGGGAGAACCACGACCTGGTGGGGTGGGACAGAGTGAAGGGAAAGGCTGAAGCCTCCCCACACCATTCCCTGCACTCCTGCCTAGACTGCAGAAGAGGTCTTGGGATAAACTTGGCATAATTCCCACACTGTGAACAGGGCTCCAAGGCCCCAAGAAAGTCCACTTTCCACCCAAAAGAGCTTGGTTCTCCCTCTCCTAGGCCAAAGTCGGGACCTGGGGAAGAGGGCCCATAAAATCCCAAATCAGGGGAATGGGCCCAGCATATTATCCACAAGTAAAACTGGAAATCAATCAGGCATGAATCTCCCTATGCCCCCTCCCCCTTTGTCTCCACCCAGCCAGCCCAGACTCAGAGGCTTCAAGGAACCCATCTGCAGGGTGACAGAATTCCACCAACCCACCCCCACTCAATTCTGTCTGGTTTTGAACTCTGGTCTCTGGATGGAGATCCTCCCCAGTTGTCCCACTTGCAAGCAGTTTTGCCAGATGGCCCCAGTAACACCCCCCTCTTTGTTAGATAGCCTGGTACATGACTCTGTGACTAGGAGCCTGGTTTTAGGACTACCCTCAACTGGGCTTCATATCCGGCTCTGTCACTTGCTGTGTGACCTCAGGCAAGCAACTTAACGTCTCGGAGCTGTAAGCTTCTTGACTATGTAGAATGGGGCTCGTGGATTTGGCAGAAGGGTTAATAGAATCATGATGTGGGCAGTGAACAAGAGCTCTGTCATGGTTGTGGTTGACTTCACTGTCTGCTCTCTAGCCCACGCAGACCCTAGGAATTCTGGAAGCCTCTGAGTATAGTTGGTCACCCCCAGCATGGTGGGCACCCAGGCCTCACCACCAGCGGACAGAGTCCATTTGGGTTCACCAAGAACAAGAATGTCTCCTTCTTGGAAAGGTTGGCGGAAAAACCCAGGTTGGGCTGGCAAGTCAACTTGCTCACCATCTTACAAAGGTGTTGTGGAGAAAGACATCTGGTGCAGGGTGCACTCTCCAGCTTGCTCTAAGTGGGTGAGACCTTGGGAAGCTGCAGGCTGCCTCTCTAGAGCTCACTCTTCCTGCTGTAAGCAAACCTATTGTGATTTCTCCCATCTTAGAATCAGCTCTTTGTATCCATGCCTGACCTTGTTCACTCCCAAACCCAGCCAGGGAGGCTTCTTTGCCTGCAGCACTGCCACCTGGAAACCCACCTATTGGGCTCTCCTTCTGCCCCCAGGACACCTCTCCTCCAGTTTCTGTTGCCATCCTCAGATCACTCCTGTCCTCAATTCTGTCTACACTGGTTTCTTCAAGGAGCTCCAATGGGACCCTCCCCCTAAATGCCAGATTTGCAAATCCAACTGCCCACTGGACTGTGTAACCACAAGGAGAACTGGGGGATTTCTCAAAACTGGCCTCCTGACCTCTATACCTCAATTCTTCTCCATCTCAGCTCATCTCTATCTTTCCAGGCTTGGAAGCTGGGACCCAGGAGGCATCTGTTACTTCCCTCTCATGGCCACACTGGATCCACTGAGAAATCTACCTGCTTTCTCTTCCAAACCACATCTAGGTTGAGACCAATTCACCCTTGCCCTGCTGCAGCCTTCAGAGAGCCACCTTCCATTTCTGTGGTGTCTCTAAGTGTCTTCTAGCTGGCCCCAGCTTCTACCCTCCTGCCTCCCACTGCACCCACCACCTGGAAGCCAAGCCTGGACAGATCCACACTTCCCCCTAGCAAAGCCCAGTTACCCACAGCCCTAAGAGAGCCCAAGTCCTCAAACCAGTGGGCAGATTTTTGTGCTCTCCTGGGCTCTGCAGCCCCAAAGGTCCTTACTGTTTCCAAGGTGCCCTTTGGAATGGGCACTCTCCTCTCCTGTGGCCTGTGCTCACTCACACTTCTCACTGGGTCTCCTCGTATTACCCTCCAAGGAAACAGCACTCAACACCTCCTAGATGTGGGTCTAGATGTCTAGACCCACGTGCTTCCTGGGTTGTAAGAACCCCTCCTGCACCCGCACAGGAGTGGCACAAGAGCGTGGTCTCTGCTGCTGCTGCTGTCACTGTTCCTGGCTCAGTGCACACCCCTCTCTCTTGCCAGGATAACAAAAGAGATGGTCCAGACCCTAGGTGGCAGTGTCCAGAGTGACCTGTCCTTCCCATGAACCCTCTCCACAACATGATCACGGTAATCTAAACCTCGTGATGTGATGTGGTTTCGTCCCATCACCAATCCCACTTTGCAGAGGTGGAGAAAAGCCCAAAAAGGTTAAGGATTTGCCCAGTTCCGCACGGCTGGGAAGCGCTGGCACGACCTTGAACGCAAACCCAGGCTCTTGGTTATAGAAACTGTCCGCCTCCAGAGGAGGTCAAGGAGAGCGGGAGTCAAAGGCCGTCCAGTTCCAGCTCCCAACAGCTCCATGCTGCCACCGGATCCCCATCCCTGGACCCAGCCGGATCGGGGGAAGAGGCCCGGGGCGGGTAGACAGAGCTCGGCGGCCATCGCGCCCTCCCCCTCTCCAGGCACGGCCCCGCCCGCCGCCGCCGCCGCCGCCGCCGCCGCCGCATTCCTGGGGCCGGGGAGGCCCGGGAGGCGGCGGTGGCTGCGGCGTCGATGCGAAGCAGATGGCGGGCCAGGCCGGCCCCCGCCTCGGAGGCGGGGCTCGCGGCGGGGAGGGGTCTTCGCGCCTCCCGACCCGAGTTCGGAAACCCCGTGCGGCCCCCTAATGCCCCTTTTCTACCTTGATCCCCCCCAAACCCTTGAACGTGATCTCAGCCTCCCCCGGTCTTGCAACCTAGCGCGTCCCAGGGGACCCAGTCCGGAGTCCCACGGCTGCCTCTCCAGCTGCCCGCGGGTGCGGCGCCCCCCAGCACCCGCCAAGCCGTCCCCACACATCCTCTCCTCCCCGCAGAGCAGCGATGCCCTTGACCTCGCCGTGGCCTCTGACCAGCAGACAGGTCCCTTGACTCCTGCGCCCGCTCCTGGCGTCTTGTCCTTGTCTTTGCCCTCCACCAAAGCTCCCGGGCCCACCGCTCTCTAGGCTGGGCCTGTCCCCTGCTCGTCCCACACCAGCTTTCCCAACCGGCCTCTTGTGGCGATCCCCCTTTGAACTGCCCCTCTGTCCACCCGGTATCACCCCCTCCCCCTGAGACTCTCCAGGGGTTCCGACATCCTCCGGTCCCCAGTCATCGTTGTCCTCTCGACTCCTGTTTCTGGTCCATTCTGAACTCCTAATCCTCAATGCTCACCTCCACCACCATCCTCCTCCCAACGTCGCGGGCTCTTTCTAAGACGAATCTGTCCACGTTTCGCCCCCTTCAAGACTTTCCTGGCTCCCACCTCTCCGGAGCGCCGCTCGTCACTTGGCCCCTTCCCTCGCCTCCCACTCGAGGCTCCAACCACTCGTGTCCCGAGCCTTTGCACATGCTGTTCCTTCTGCTTGGAATGCCCTTCCTCGACTTCTCCCCATGGCCCTCATAATCCAACCCACGAGTCGCTTTTAGGGGATCTTTCCTGAAATCTCAGACACCATGTGTCACCCCTTTGGGCGTCCACAGAACTCCGTTATCCCTTCAAGTGACTCTGGTCCAGGGTATCCGTGATGCATCATCGTGGCCTGGGAGTCCAGGCTCGGCCTGGAACGGAACTGGCATTGGCGAGGGCTGCCCGAGGGGCTCGCGCAGGCGCCCCCCCACCAATGCCAAGCATCGCCCCCGCCCCCCGCCCGGTCCCCCCCGAGAGCCCCCCTCTCTCCCCTCCCCCAGCCAGGCCAGGCTCCTACCCGGGCGCGCGGCACACGTTGCGGCCTCGCGGGTTCAACTCCTGGGACGCCGCGAGGCCGGACAGCAGCCAGAGCAGCAGCAACAGCGGGGACGACGGACCTCCGACTCCCTGGCGCCGCGCCGGCCCGGCCCCCCGGGGCCCTGCGCCCTCCATGCGGCGCGGGGCAGGCGCGGGTGGGCGCGGGCGCGGGTGCGGCCGCAGCGAGAGCGGCCGGAAGCGGAGTGCGAGGCCGGGCGGGGGGCGGCAGGAGGGGCGCCGGGCCGGGCAGGAAATTCCACATCGGCTCCCTGATCCCGGGCCAGCCGCGGCCGGCCAGGCGGCAGCGCCCGCCCCGTGCGCCAGACCCCACCCTCAGGCCGCGCCACCGCCCCTCCGCGCGGCCCCCGCCCCCACCTGGCCACTCCAAAACTTGAGGGCGAACTTGAAGGCAGCCCGCCGCGCGTCGGGGAAGGGAGGGGCCCACCGAAGGAGTGCCCTGTTCCCGCGCCTTTCCCTCCTCTCCCCAGACACCCACCCGAGCGGCCGCCCCTGCGTTCACACTGCGCAGCCAAGCCCTGGGCTGGAAGGGGGCGGGGGACGCGACGCGACAACTCCTGCCCCCACTCCAGCGCGCCTTGGAATCGGACAGGGGAAGGTGACCTTAAAAAGGCCCTGGGCCATAAGCCCACCCCTGGGTTCTAGTAATAAGCGCAAGGGACCAACTAAGCAAGATGCTGGACGCCTGTGGGTAGATTCGGTCTGGACCAGAGGCCGGTGAAAGGGTAGGGGGGGCTCCCTGTAGGGACAGACAGGAGAGATGGAGGTAAACTGGCCCAGCCTTGGCCTCTTAACAGAATGTGGAGGTAAATGCAGAGGAAGGGGACATGAAAATAGGGACAAACCCAGGATCCCTGGTCAAGGAGTGAAAAGGAACAGGGGAACCCAAGACAGGCTGTTTGAGAAGGCTGTTGGTTTCCTAGAGGGAAAGGTCCAGAAGGTGGAGAGTGGAAACCTCTGCAACACTACAGGTGGGATGACAGTGAAGCACTAAATGGGTTAATTTGACCCTAGCAAATCTGGTTTTCACTTTACTTCTGTACCTCGCTCCTTAAATAACCTAGAGTGAGTCTTCCCAGAGAAAGGGGGAACAAGAAAATTCCAATCTTAGACCCCCTACCCCAGGTCAGTAATCTTTCTTCAGATTTGCAGGAATCAGAGATGTCTGGTGACCTTAAGATAATATCCACAAGCTCCTCAGAGCTGCTGCTTGCTACAGAATTAGTGACCACTCTGGGTGCCCATCTGGCTGTGGCTAAAAAGACTTCTCCCAGATCCCTATATAAACTTAGCTCTGAGACTCCTGGGCAAGATGGAACTTTACAGCACGAACCCTCTACTCCATCTTGCCAGATTGTTGCCAATAAAGCTTTCTCCTCCCATCACTGTCTCTTGAGTCACTAGTCTCATGGGGTGACAGTAGAACTCAATCTTTCACCGTTACAACAGCACAGGTCAGAAGAACAGCTGAATGAGAATTACAGGCCTCCTCTGGGGAGGAGGGGCTAGATCCACCTCAGGCTCATAGGCAGACGTTGCTAGGCAGGAAGCACAAATGCTCCCTGTGGGCAGCCAGACCCACCAAGGAGGAGTTTGTCTTTTAGTACTTAAGGTGGGAGGGCCTGAGTAGGAAGCCAGCACCTGTTTTCTCTTGGGTGGGGGCCAGAGACTCCCTGAGGAGGGGTCCAGGCAGTGTGTGGAGGGTGGGGCTGGAGGATGGGGCTTAGAACCAGAGTCCCTAACAGGTCCATGGAATTGCAGAATGGCAGGCTGGCAGTGGAGGACGGAAGGAGGAGCAGCAGGACATTGAGAGTGGGACCTAGGGCCTCTCCCTTAGCCTTTAGCCAGGCTGGTGGAGGAGGGAGGTGGGAAGGTCTTCCAATGTGGTCATGAATGCAAACACTTCTCAGGAACAGGTGAACAGGCCAGCCACTAGTGGGTAGCTCAGCCTGGGCACAGCCTTGACCTCAGCAGTGCCCTCCCAGGGCTGGGTGCCCCTCCCATAGAAACTCCTGTAACTATTGCCAACACTTGTGGCTGTAGTGTTTCTCCTGAGTCACCGTTATAGGCACTGACCTTCTCTGGCCTAGAAGGGATGCTCACCTCAGCTGGGCCCAAGTTCGTGAGTTGACACTACCAATTCAGCCAACTTTTCCCCTGGACCAACTCCCTGCCCCAAGGTCCCTGACATCTGTGAAAGGCATGACTTAGACAATGCCCCCTCCCCCATCACCAGAAACTTCTCAGTGGCTTGGATCTCTACCCACCCGTCGAGTGGCTCCCTCAAGACAAGGACTATCCCCAGCCTCCTCTCAGCCTGACAACCTCCTGCATGGGTCCCTTCGCAGACACCTTGCAGTGGATGGCAACATTGGGGGAGCTTCATCGGTACCTGTGGCAGCTCCTCCCTCTGCGGGTGGCTAAGAAGTATGGTGAAATCAAGGATCATCCCCGCAAGGCCTGGCACTAGGTGGATACCAGGGTAGAGAAGCTTGGGGTTCACAGATGTCCACAGACAACTATTGTGCAGACAAATTGAGAAACTGGATTCTGGCCCAATACTTCTGGCCAGAGTGGCTTCTGGAAGTAGGCAGGTCTTGAAGGGTGAGGATTTGGGATGAGAGCAAGGCCTGAGAACATGGCCTTACTAGAGGGCCCAGATAGGACTGCCTCAGCAAAGGGGCAGGAGGAGGTGGTATTGTATGCTGAGCAGGGCCTCAAGGCTGCCACCCGGCCTCTGCCAGAACACTTTCCACATACATCTCCATGTTCCCCCTCAGCAGACTCCTGCTTCTCTGCAGATCACAAGCCTTTGGCCACACCTGGCTTAGGTGGGGACAGTGCCAGCAAGCTGAGAACATGTGGAGAGTGGCCAGGCATTTCTGGTACTTCTTTCCAGAAACCTCTGGTGTCCTTCAGGACCTGCTGCCTTGGCCTACCAGGTGGTGGGAGAGACACAGAAAACGCTGGGTCTCAAATAAACAGAGCGGGCTTCAGACCTCACTCTCAGAAGGTGACACAAGGATATAGCCATCCAGCCCAGCTGGAAGTAAATCACTGGGGATCAACACTGGGTTTGCCTGCGTGTGTTGCCGTATTTCCTCAGGTATACCCAGGCCCCAAGACAGTGAAGAAGTTCACAATACTGCCCTGAGGATAGATCAACTCCAAGTCTCCACCTCAGAGTGGAGAACACAGAGTGAATGATTTCTCCTCCCTGTCCCCATTCCTCCACTGTCTCCTATTCCATGACAGGGCACCAGTGTGAAGACTTCGTGGGACCCATGCTCTTCCCTGCTGACCAGGAGAGGGCACAGGACCTTGGGAAGCTCCCACCTGTCTGCAGGGCAGGTTCTTGCTGACGCTTGCAGGAGTCTGCAGGTGAAGACCCTCAGGCAGGAAGAAGGGACCAAGTGTCAAAATTGGTGTGGGCCACCCAGTCTATGTGGAGGTCCAGGCTATGTCTGATGGCTCAGAGAGGATGGGAGAGGCACCATTAAAGGTGAGCGGGGGAAGGTCCCATCTGCTGTTTGATGTAGCCTTGAGACAAGGTGCATGATGGTCACCTGGTGAACCTTTGGGAAACGCAGTCAGGAGGTTGGGAAAGGCTGCGCACAGGCAGTCCCTGTCAGGACTGCACAAAACGACACGGCCACCAGTGATCACACACCAAGGCTCCATTTCATGACTCTCAGGCCAGGGCTTTACTCGCCCCTGCCCCAAAATGATTCATTTTTGCAGAGCTGGGGACCAAACCCTGGGCCTCATACATGCTAGGCAAGTGCCCTACCACTGAGCCACACTCCCAGCTAAGAGATTTCTACTTGGAAAGACAGCTGGTGACAAGTCCTCTTAGGCCTTACAAGGACAGGCCCTGGTCATTCCCTCAGAGGACCTCAGCCTTTTGTGGACATTTCTCATTGTGACAATCCACAGCTGGAGAGTCAGTAGCAGCCTGTGACAGGTTGCTGAGGGGCCAGAGTGAAGAAAGGCTGGCAAGAGCCTGTAAGTGCCAGAAGTTCACCAGGCCCTGGCTGGGAGAATTCCTCTGCAAAGTTGCACAAGCAGTCAGGGACGCCCCCCGCCACCAGGTTCCAGGTAGCCACCCTTCCCGCTCGCTCGGGATACCATGCTTCCCTCCAAGGCAGGGAGGCAGCACCCTGACCTCCTGCCCCTTAGCTCAAGGAGAGGCCTGGCTCCCATGCCATAACCCATCTCCCAGGGCCGTTCTGACCCTGAAATCTATGTTCCCCCAGAAGCCACACCGATGTACTGAGTGGAAAAGAACCAGGGCTATAGCCACAGGAAAACAGTCAATACCTTTTGTATAATGCTTTATTTTATTTACTCTGACAACATGGGATCAGAAAAACCCAGCAGTAGGGGATCTCTTCATCACCAGAACCAGTCCCAAGTAACTTTATGTGCCTCTGCTCTCTCTCTGCCCTCAGTGAGCTCCCAGTCCCTTAAGGCCCTGGCTGCTGGTGGGCTGCTCACAAGCCACATCCTGTTAACAGAAAGAAGGGCACCATGTGCCTTGGCCCCATCACCTGGGCTGCCAGTCTCCAGGACCTCTTGAAGAAGAGACCTTCTCAATCCCAGCAAGGACTAGATCTGGGGAAGGCCAAGACAGCTGGTGACGGGAACCCTTCTGGGCTCACCAATGAGGGCAGGGCCTGGTCACTCCTTCAGAGGATGATAGCCTTTTGGGAACATTTCCCATCATAATATAATCCACAGCCACAAAGTCTGTAGCAGTCCTCAAACACCTGTGGCAGGCTGGCCAAGGGCTGGAATGAAGAAAGGGCACCAGGAGAGGGTGAGCCATGAGGGCCTGGGGAAGGGCCCCCCACCCTGGAGCCAGGTGTTCTGGCCCCAGCCCCATGGACCTTGCTGCCAACCCCTCCCTAACTCCAGGTGAAGAACCCTAATCCTCGCTGGAGTTGTCAAATTCCTCCCAGTCTGACACACTCATCACCTCAGAGGCGAAGTCCACATCAGCCTGGCTGCGGTCTGGGGTCCCTCGGGGCGGCTCTCTGAGCAAGGAGCGGGGAAGAGTGAGCACACAGGCTGCCAGGCCTGAGATGGAGTTATCTAGCTGGGGTCCCTCATCCCAGCAGTCCTTCTCCACATCGTAGATGTGCACATAACCTGTGCGGCTGCCACGGTTATGAGAGCGGCCACCCAGCACATAGATCCTGTTGTCCAGCACGGCAATGCCGGGCTCGCCATGCCCAGCTGGAAGTGGGCAGACCGATGACCACTGCCCAGATGTGCAGCTGAAGCAGGCCACCTGCAAAGCCAACACCAGGGTGAGCCTGGGCACCTGCTGAAACAAGCTGCCAGCCCACCCCAGGCAGCCTTAGTCACCTGCCACTGTCTGACAGGCCCTTAGAAGACTAACACACCTAGAACTAAAGCTTCCTGTCCATGGGTCAGGAGGGTGCACTGTCCTGCCCAGAGATGGACAGCTCTGTAGCACTGTAGCCCCCCGCCCTCCCCCCACCTAGAACAGCATAGCTCTGGCCTCATTCTACCACAAGCCTTTCTCCAGCCTACCTAGCCCATAACCAGCCTTTTGCTCCCACATGTGTGGGCATCCTCTCAGCAGGCTGCCATGTTCTATGATCTGAGGGTCCTGCCTCTCTCCCCTCCACCAGACTGAAACTGAATGAGGACACTGAGCCGCTCAAATGTCTTTACCTCTCTCTAGTACCCATCACTAGCATGAGTACACATGGAAGTTGTTACTTGCTGACTAATCATGACCATGAACTCTTTCTCTTCTTATCAAAATTCTCCAAAGCTACAAAAACTTGGGAAAATGTTCAACCTACTAGTAATCCAAGAAATGCAAAAACAAAATGTTAACCATTAAATTGCAACAACTGGGGAAAAGAAAAATCACAAAACCCAATGCTGGTGGGCATGCAGTAAAGCCATACTACCGTATATCTGTCTGGTATGCCAGGAGAGGGATTTGGCAATAGGTAGTCAGAGACACAGTCCAGGCCTGGTGGTGCATACCTGCAATTCCAGCACTCTGGAATCAGAGGCAAGAGGATCGTGAGTTTGAGGCCAGCCTAGGTATATAGTGAGACTCTGTCTCCAAAAAAAAAAAAAAAAAAGACATAAAAGTCTTACTTGATTGGGATGTTTGGTTTTCTAGTTGTAATAGGGAGAGTAATGCCCCTCCCTCAAGATATCCAGGTCCTAATCTCCACAAGTGATGAATGTTAATTTATATTGCAAAAGTGACTTTGCAGGTAGGATTTAGGGTGTGGACCTTGAGGTCAGGTGGATTTGGGGGTGAATTTTCTGGGTGGTCCCATTTACAGACTTAAGATGGTTCAACTTACAATTTTTCAGCTTCATGATGGTGCAAAAAAAAGTGACAACACATTCAGTAGAAAATATACTTTTTAAAATTTTGACTTTTTTGTGGGCTGGTGATGCATGATATAATCCTCTTACAAGATGCTGGACAGAAGGAGCCAGCTGCAGCTTCCAGTCAGCCAGTCCACGCCAAGGGGATCAACTGTGAGGTAAGCTGTGAGGTTCTGTCGGTTAGGTGGATTAAACACATTTTTGAACAAGAATATTTTCCATTAATCATGGGGTTATGAGGATGTAACTCCATCCCCATCATAAATGGAGGAGCACTGTAATTGTACAAGCCCTCAAAAGTGGAAAAGGAATTCTGACAAGAGGAATAGGAAGTGAGGAGGACTCAACCTGCCCTTGCTGGCTTTGAAGATGAAGTGGCCCTGAGCCAGGGACAGAGGCCACTAAAAGTCATCAGCTGACAACCAGCAAGGAAACCAGAACTTCAGTCCTGTGGCCACTGAGGCTGAATTCTGCATACAGCTGAGTGAGCGGCAGACCAATCTTTCCTAGATCCTCTGCATGAAGGAAAGATGGCCTGATGACACCTTGATTTCAGCCTGCCAGACTTATGAAGAATAAATTTATGTGAAATCACTAAGTTTGTGGTGATTTGTTAGGGCAGTAATAGGAAACTAGTATGTTGGCCCAGATTCTCACCACAGGTGGTCCAGTCCTATCCCCTAGCTCCCAAATCAGTGGTCTAAGGCAGGGCCTAAGAACCACCTCCCCTAAAACAGCACTCCCATGTGAAGCAGATGCTAGTCTGGGATCACACTTTGAGAACCTCTATATGAACATAAGAAAATCCAAAATACCTGAAAAGCTCTTCACAGCAAGTATTACTCATAACGTGGTGAGGAATATTTTTGGTTTTGGTTTTTGAGACGGTGTGAGGAATAATTTGACAGAATACTACACAGCTACTGGGAGGGATGGGGCAGGTTGTGGTTATGAAGATGAGCAATAAACTAGAGAAAGCCTAGGACCAATGTCAGTGAGAGGGCATACTGGGATGCTCTGTTTGTTTTGTCTTGAGACAGGATCTCATGATGTAGCCCATGCTGGCCTTTGACTATACCTCTCGAGGGCAGGAATTATAGCTATGTACCACTACATCTGGTTTGGGGTGCTCTTTGCCTACAAATAGGCAGAAGTATTCACAGGCAGAATGAAAACCCAAGGTTTTCAGTCACCCAGGTATGAGTGCTTTTCTCATCCTTCTCCATTCTTTTTTCAAAGGTTCTAAGCCGGGTGCAGTGTAATCCTAGCTACTCAGGAGACAGAGGTTAGGAGAATTGGGGCTTGAGGCCAGTCCAGGGGAAAAAGTTATGAAGACCTCATTAAAAAAATAAGGCTGGAGGCAAGGCTCAAGTGGTAAGTGCCTATCTAGTGAGTGTAAGACCCTCAGTTCAGACCCCAGTACCTTCAAAATTAAAAAAAAAAATTCTTTCAGATGAAAAGATACTCTAATGTGGACACATCACTACCCATTTCTGCAAACTCACAGAGCATGCAACACCAAAAATGAGTCTCACATCAGCTATGGACTCAGGGTGGTGGTGTGGTAATAGGGGTTCATCAACCATAACATATGCCTCTCTAGTGGAGACAACCACAGCAGGGGAGCTGGGCCTGCGTGGGGGCAGGAGCCATATGGGAATTCCTGGTACCTCCCACTCAATTCACTATGAACCTTAAACTGGCTCTGCCAACTTGAGTAGGCAGCCCCAGACCTGGCTCACCTGGTGCACGTCCCTCCTGTAGCCAGCATCATTGTTGCTGCCCCCGATCACATACAGCTTATCGAGGAGGGTAGCCATGCCATGCCAGGCACGCCGGACAGGCCCGTCAGCCAGGGTATGCCAGGTATTGTTGCCCGGGTCATAGCAATGCGTCTCTTTCAGGTAATCCTCCCCTCTGCGGCCGCAGGTAATATACATCTTCCCTTGTAATGTGGTGCCTGCGTGGGCATACACCTGCATGGAGCCACCGAGAGAGCCAGGGTGGGTAGGGAGTAGGCAAAAGGGCAGTGAGGAAGGCAGCCAGCACACGTGCCTGGCAGTACTTCAAAGCTTCACAACATCGTGGCTTGCTCCTCACATGATGGGGAGAATGCTCCCTAGATTCTGGCTGGACATACTGTCCTACACAGTGACCCTAACTTCTCAATAAGGATAACACATCTATAGACCCAGAGATCAAATATAATCTTTGTTTCTCCTTTTCCCCTAAAGGAAACATCTGGGTGGGGAAATTCCAAGAAAATCAAGCCTCCTTTGCAGTCATGACACATGGGCAATGATGACCAGCCCTTGTTGGCCTCTGTCCCTCCTTCACTCCACTGGCTAAGCAACCCTCGAGGCCTGCTGACCCAGCTTTCCAGATCTGTCTGCACATAGTATCTACAGATATAAAAGTTGATGTGAGCAGGAAAAGAATGAGACACAAAATCAAATACAGTTGGCCCACTGTACCTGTAGGCTCCTCATCTGTGGAGTCAGTCAATTGTGGATCAAAAATACTCAAATACGTTGCGTCTGTACTGAACATATATAGACATTCTTTTCTTGTCATTATCCCCTAAATAGTACTGTGTAACAACGGTTTACACAGTATTTACAATGTACTAAGTATGGTAAGCAATCCAGAGATGATTTAAAGTATACAGGAGGATATGTATAGATTTTATGCAAACACTGGCCAATTTATTCAAGGGACTTGGCAACTCATGGGTTTTGGTATCCTTGGAGGGTTCTGGAACCAATCCTCTGTGGATTCCAAAGGAGGAATGTACAAGGAACACTACCACTTTAGTGATAAGTATGGAAAACACACCACACACTGCTTAATTCTGGTACTCAACTTCCCATGGGCTTTCTACCTCCACTCTAGGGAGCTGTGTCCACACGGTGCAGCCCACAAACTTGCACGTGTATCCTTCATGTTGTACCTGTCCCCTCTGGATCCACTTACTCATACCTAGCAGGCCACAAGAGGCACTATGTGTTTTCCAGGGAGAGGAGCTCCTTGGAGTGTGGAGGCTGTAAGTCTGTGTCACAGGGTCACTAACCTTACGCCTTCTGGGTAACACAGGAAGAAACGGGACAGGTAGACAAAACAGTAGGCAAGACATGCACCAAGGGATTGGATCTTTTCCCATCACTAGTGGCAGTCTGGGAAGGTTTATTTTCTTGAGTAAGCTTTCAATTTGAGGTAAGCAGAGAGGCATATGTAGTTGGAAGCAGTAACAGCGGTCCCATGTACCCCTCATGTAGCTTCCCTCAGTGGTGAGAGTTTCTATTACAAAATCATGACCAGGATACTGACTGATACTGATGCTGTCCCAGAACTTCTCCATCACCACCAGAATTCCCCAACTGCCCTTTTAATAGTGCAAAGGCTATTAGTACCAAAATGGAGTTGCTTGTGTTGAACCCAAACCAAACACTGCTGGGAGGCCATGAAGGAAGGAACCTCTGCACCTATGCCAATGAATCCATTAAGTTACTTCTTCTATAGGGGCACCTCCCTAGTAACAGCCAGCATTACCTGTGAATAGCTGCCAACACCTGCAGTCAATGAGGTTCATTCCAAAACAGCTTTTGTGGACTGCTGTCTTTAAAGGTTTATCCTGGGGCTTGAGGAGTGGCTCAAATGGTAGAGCACCTGCCTAGCAAGTGTAAAGCCCTGAGGTCAAACCCCATGCCACAAAAAAGAAAAAAAAAAGCTTCCCCTTGACGAGCCCCTCTTGGATGTGCCAATAGTCCACCACAGCACATCTCCAGATCGTAATCACTCCCTTGCTATTCTCAAATGAACACTTTATTCTGGAGAGTCGGTCACTCTATTACTCAATTTAAGTTGACAATAGTCATATCCACTTGCCTTGTGCTCCAAATCCCCACACCTAATCCCCATTAATCACGAATCTCTGCTCCATTTCTATAATGTTGTCATTTCAAGAATATTATGAAATTTTTTTTGTGTGTGGTTAATGGATTTGGACTCAGGGCTTCACACTTGCTAGGCAGGTGCTGTACATGTGAGCCACTCTGCCAGCCCAGCACATAACCTTCTTAGATTGGCCTTCTAGGCCTACCCAGATTCTCCCAGGTTGCTGCATTTATGCATAGTTGGTTTCTTTCTATTGCTGTGTGTCTACCTCAGATTATTTAACCACTCACCTGTTGAAGGACATCTGATGTGTTTACGGTTTCTGGCTATTACCAATAAGGATGCTATGAATATTTATGAGCAAAGAAGTCTTCATTTCTCTGGGAATAAACTGCAGGGGAAGGCAACTGCTGAGCTGCGTGGTAATTAGAAGGAACCGTCATTCTTTTCTGGAGGGTACCAATTACATTCTACCAGCAAAGCAGAACAACACAATGTACCCACATGCTCACCAGCATGGAGTGTTAGCACTTTTTATTTCAGTCATTCTGATAGGTGGCTCTCTCACTGTGACTTTATTAGCATTTCTCTGATGGCAAATGATGTTGTCTATATATATATTTTGTATGTGTGTGTGGGGGGTACTGGGGTTTGAGCTCAGGGCCTTCACCTTGAGCCACTCCACCAGCCCTATTTTTGTGAAGTGTTTTTTGAGATAGGGTCTCACAATGTGTTTGCCTAGGGTGGCTTTGAACTGTGATCCTCCTTATCTCTGCCTCCTGAGTAGCTAAGATTACAGGCGTGAGCCACCGGAGCCCACCATGTTGTGGATTTCCTCATATGTTTATTTGCCATCTGTATAGCCTCCTTAGTGCAATGTCTCTTGCAATCTTTTTTATATGTTTGAGACAGGTCTCACTATGTAGCCCTACCTAGCCTCAAACTCACAATCCTCCTGCCTCAACCCCCTGAATGCTGGGATTATAGGCATGTGCCCCTGTACCTGGTCTATTCCCCACATTTTTTGGTGGGACTGGGATTTGAACTCAGGGCTTCATGCTTGCAAAGTAGGCACTGTACCACTTGAGCCACACCTCCAGTCCATTTTGCTCTGGTTATTTGGAGATGGGGGTCTCGCAAATTATTTGCCCTAGTTGGTCTTGAACCTTGATTCTCCAGATCTTGGCCTTCCAAGTTAGCTAGGATTACAGATGTGAGTCACTGGTACCTGGGGAAAGTTCTTTATATATATGGAAACTAGTCCTTTGTCAGATACATGGTTTGCACATATTTTCTCTCACTCTGTAGCTTCATCTTTTTTTTTTTTTTTTTTTTGGTGGCACAGGGGATTGAACTCAGGGCCTTATGTTTGCTAGGCAGATGCTCTACCACTTGAGCCATTTCTCCAGCCCTTTTTTGTTTTGGGTATTTTCTTGAACTATTTTCCAGGCCCTGTCTTTGAACTGTGGTCCTCCTGATCTCTGCCTCTAAAAGTAGCCAGGATTATATGCATGAGCCACTGGCACCTGGCCTCATTTTATTTTTAAGAGGGTCTTTTATAAACAAAAAATTTTAGTCTTGAAGAGGTTCAATTTATCAATTTTTCTTTTTATGGCTCACATGTTTGAAATCAAATCTAAAATGTCACCTAGATCCTGAAAATTTTTTTCTGCTTTTTTTTCCTCTAAAAGTTTTATAGTTTTAAACTAGGTATGGTGGCATTCTTGGGAGCCTGAGGCAGGAGGATCTCAAGTCCAAGCTATCCTGGGTTATATAGCAAGTACCAGCCAGTCTAAGCTATACAGCAAGACCCTTCTCAAAAAACCGAGGGCTAAAGATGGAATTCAGTGGTAGAGTTCTTTCCTAACATGAAGGGCCCTGGGATCTGATTCCCAGCACACACACAAAGTTTTATACTTTTACATTTAGTTCTATGAACCATTTTGAGTTACCTCCAAACCACACCTTAGCCTGTCCATTTCCCTCCACAGCCCCAGCCTTGCTCAGGCCCAGCCTCCTTTCCTCATGCTCCTCTCAGCTTTTCACAAGCACTCTCCAAACTTCCTCCTCTCAGATAGACTGAAGTTGTCCCTGCTCTGGAAAGTCTTTCCCCTGCAAATGCTGCCTGTTTTCTTTTAGGTCTCGGTCTGACACTTTCTCAGATAGTTTATCTTCACTTCACCTGCAAGAACCCTGCCCACCTCCTGAAAAATTTCAGCTCAATTCCTTCATTTCTTTAATCCCACTTACTGCAGTTGTAACTACTTTACTAATTTGTTGGATGGTCTCTCATGCAAGGCTATAAACTCCTTGGGGGTGACCAGGTTTGTCACTTCTTGTCACCACGGGATCCCTAGGATTTGGTACATGGGAGGCACACGCCTGAAAGAAGGAAGGAGAACTGGCTTCCGTGAAGCTGTTTGAAGGCCAAGGTTGCCCCTCTGTGGCCAAGCTAGAGAACTGCAGTTTCCCTTGCAGCCACAGACAAAGCTGACCAAGCTGCTCCCCGCACCCACCCTTCCCGAACTCTAGGAATGGGATTCCTCAAGTCTCAAGGGCCACCTGACTTTTTGCATGAAAACTCTGCTCCATTCTCTAGGATTTGGGGAAGTATCCCTCCACGGAGGCTTCCTTTCTCCAAAGAAGCTGAGGAGCAAGGAGCAGGCCATGGCTGGAAGCATGCAGCTGCCTGTGAGGAAGGATGGCTGGAATCTGCTGGGGCTGTGGCTAGTGACTTGAGTATAGAAGCTGGACCCATCAGGGAAACCCCACTCCAAGCCCACTGGGGTCAAATCTCAGTCCCTGGAGGTTTGGAGAAGAGCGAGAGAGAATGGCTGATGGAGTGGCTCATATAGTAGAACCTGCCTAGCAAGAATGGGGCCCTGAATTCATGCATTAGTACCACCAAAAAGAAAGAAAGAAAGAAAAATGGCAGGCAGTGGAAAGAAGTTCCCAAAGGTCAGAACTCCTGCCAAGGTCCCTGAGCAAGTGTGGGCCAAGTCTGGGGCAGAGCCAGTGTGTGTGGCCTTCACATCATCCTCTGCCTCTGCGGTGCTCGGGTACCTCCAGAGGTGTCAGCACACAACAGGTGCTTTGCAAACAGCACTACTGGCACTAGCAGGATGCATACCCTGTTCTCAGTGGCTAGGCCTTGGAAAACCATGGCCAGCAAGGCCCCTTCCTCCCTTGGGATTCCACTGCTGATTTGGGGGCCAGGTTCCAGTACCCCAGAGCTACACAATAAATGAAAAGCACCTCCCTAAAGCATCACTTCTGCATAATGAACATAATTTTAAACATCTCCAAATTGGAATAAAGCAAAGTAGTGTTATTCAGATGTACGTGATATTTTAAAAATACAAAAACAAGCAGGGCTTCAGTGGCTCATGCCTGTAATCCTAGCTACTCAAGAGGCAGAGATCAGGAGGATTTTGGTTCGAAACCAGCCAGGGCAAATAGTTCACAAGACCCTATCCTGAAAATACCCAACACAAAAAGAGGGCTGACAGAGTGGCTCAAGTGGCAGAGTACCTGTCTAGCAAGAGATCAAATCCCAGTAACTCAATAAATACATAAATAGCCAGGCACCGGTGGCTCATGCCTGTAATCCTAGCTACTCAGGAGGCAGAGGTCAGGAGGATCGAGGTCTGAAGCCAGCCCGGTTATCTCCAAAAAAGGCAACACGAAAAAGGGCTCGCAGAGTGGCTCAAGGTATAGGCCCTGAGTTCAAGCTCCAATACTGAAAAAAAAAAAAAAAAAACATAAATAAACAAAATAAAACCTCAAGACCATCTTTTTCTTGGCTCCTGGAAAGCCCTGTCCTCCAGGGCGCCTATGAGACAGATGTCCAAGCACAGGCCTGTGAACCAGGCTGCTGAGAGCCCTCCTCTCTCAGGGTCCCTCCTGTTTATGATATTTTTGGAAATGTTCCAGCTCATCTCAGCTAGGACAGGGGACAAGAAAGGAGGTTTTCATCTACAGAATTAAGCAACTTCATGGATCAGCATGCTATGGCAAGAACTCAGCATGGGGCCACTGGTCTGAGGAATGAAATCTGGAACCTTGATGTACCCTCTCCCTATATGGCTCCACTAAAGCACTCAGTGCAGCATCTTGGCCTAATTTCCTGGCCTGGGACTAGTACTAGCCTTGACACCTGAGCCTGAGTGCACGGCCCGGGAAAGGGCAATCTAGCAGAAGGCCCCTCTTGGAGGGCTTCCTTACCTCCCTCTTGAGTGGGGCCACATAGGCCCAAGAGTTGGTGGCAGGGTCATAGCGCTCCACAGTACTCAGGTCATTATGGTAGTCTCGGCCTGCCACGGCATAGATGTACCTGCCCACTACACACACACACAGATCTGCATGCTCCTGCTGCAAGGACTGGATCTGGAACCAGCGGTTGTGCCTCGGATCGTACCTTTGAGAGACACGAAGACAGCACATCACTGACCAAGAGGGCAGCTTGCCCTTTAGGCCAACATTTCCTGCCCCTCCTCTTCCCCCTATGCCACAGCCTACCTTGAACAGCCCCCAGCTGCCCCCACCCATTAGTACATGCTGACCCAGCAGGTGATACACACCTGAACATAGGTGTGCTCATACGCACAGTCTGGAAAATGGGGTCAGCAGTCTCCTGGGTTTCTGCCCATAATGCTGGCCCCTTCCCAGTGTAACCTTTGGGAGAGTTTGTAGCCCACCCAACTGTCTATGCTAGGCTGCCCAAAGGCTGTTACAGCTACCTCTTTCTTACCTGTCCCCAATTCAGGAAGGCTCCTAGTTACAGCCTCTCAGACAGACAGGCGAATCAGTCTCCCCTAACACACTATTACATGTGGTCTGCACATAGTACCCACCACAGCCTCAGCCTTGTTAATACTCACCATTTGGCTGGGCATAGTGGTTTATGCTGTAATCCCAGCTACTGGGGAAGTAGAGATTGGGAGGACTGCAGTTCAAGGCCAGCTTGGGCAAAAAGTTATCGAGACCCCCCCCCCATCCCCATCAATAATCTTGGCAAGGTATCACATGTCTATGGTCCCGCTATGTGGGAGGCTGTAGGTGGGAGGATCATGATCTGAGGCCATCCCTAGGCAAAAACATGAGATCCTACCTGAAAACTAACTAAAGCAAAAAAGGGCTAGAGTAGAGGCTTGCCCTGAGTTCAAGTGGTAGAGGCTTGCCCTGAGTTCAAAGCCTGTTTGGGCAAAACCAAAAAAACAAAAAACCACTAATGTGCTAGGCTCCCATCAGTCTGTCAGGCACCTTAAGTAATTGTCCTGTTCTCTACTCCCATGGCTTTCCTGACCTCCCAGCTGGGGCATCCTCTCTTTCCCACCCCTGATGGAAGCTTCCACGGAAGTGGACGTGCTAACTCCTGCCTGAACTGTGCACTCCTGAAGGCAGAATTCTGTGGGATTCTAGGGAGGAAAGACACTACAGAAGGCCAGAAGAGTCTGTCTAGGCCTAGGAAGGCTGCTAGGCTAAGGCCACCTGTGGGACAGCCTGTAATATTGAATAGCACAGGCCCAAGCCACATAGAGAAGGGAGAGTATGCAAGACATGGAGGGAGGAACTTTGGCCTCTGCTGACCTCTTTCTCAACCTACAACTCCCTCATCAGGACCATTTCACAGACAATGCAGCTGTCTGCAAGTCAAAACCTTGCTTTCTAACTCTTTTCCTGCTGTCATTAAAAAAAAGTCTAGTCTCCAAGCAAGGAGCATCATCCCCTACCCCTGCACAGAGCCAACCCCTCCTCACTGCCCACCTCAAAAGTCTACAAAGGCTGTCACTCAGTTCCTTTGCTATAGCCCTGCATCTGCCTACACAGAGCTTCTGATTTGCCAGAAGTCTGATCTCAGCTACCCAGCATTGCCACCTGTCACTCATTGCTCTCTCTGTAGTTTGGACTCACTCTTGCAAATGCCTCTCAGACACATCCACCTGGCTACTCACCTGTTCTCAACAAACTCCTGTGCCCCCATCTATCTACTCCCACTCATACCAGCAAAGGTCTTGCTCACACACTCCAAAATCCAATGCCTGAGCCCTGTACCTGAGGCCCTTCACAGGCCAAGTCCACACTCATTTTCCCAGCATCCCTTGCCCCAGACTCGGCCCACTTCCTGAGGGCTTTTTCCCTTTCTCCCTGTGCCCAGGTCTGGAAGTCTGTTAGGCACATATGAAACACACAGGCTGTTGGGTAGACACATATGATCCCAGAGCTACGAGGGGCCAGGATCTGTGAGCCTGAAGCCCCCAATTGTCTCTCTTTCCCCAACCCATTCCAGGATGGGATTAATCTCCTGGAAGAGAACAATACTAGAGCTTATTCTCTCTACCATGTGAGGACACAGCAAGAAAGGGCCCTCACCAGAACTGAACTGGCTGACATCAAGACATCAGATTTCACAGAACCAGATAGAGAAATAAATATTTGGTGTTTAAGCCACCCAGTCTATGGTATTTATTATAGCTGTGTGAGCTGACTAAAATATTGTGGAACTGGAATTTGAACTCAGGGCCTCATGCTTGCTAGGCAGGCACTCTACTACTTGAACCACTCTACCAGCCCTTTTTTGTGTTGGGTATTTTTCAGATAGGGTCTCAAGAACTATCTGCCCAGGCTAGTGTTGAATCTTGATACTCTTGATCTCTGCCTCCCTAGCTAGGATTATAGGGGTGAGTTACCAGCCGCCTGGCCTAAAATGACAAATTTTAATCCAGATATTTGGATTGCAAAACTTACAAACTGAGAGGTAAAACCCAGAGTTGGTTCAAAACTACTGGGAGAAGACGAAACAATCCTTGTTAAATTTACTGACAAGTTCCCTTTCTCACCTCCAGCATCGGGACTCGGCTCGGAATCCTTGGACATTGTTGTCCCCTCCGATCAAGTACACGAAGTTGTTGAGCACCGCGATGCCCTGGTTGGACATGCGGGGGGCCAGGGAGGCCGTGAAGTGCTTCCACTCTCCTACCAGGGGGTTCAGGTACTTGGCTTGGTCACTGAGGACAGTGGATGGTGTAGAGTGAATGCCCCCGAAGCCTACAACACACTTGAAGTCTGAACGTAGCTCCGTCTGGGGACCTTGCAGGCTGGGCTGCAGACTCTCATTCCGGTGATACATAAGGGCACTGGCCACTGTGTCCCGCAGTGGGCTAGGTCCCAGCTTGTCATGCAGCCGCTGAAGGACCTCAGCTTCCATCAGGGGAAACCGCACGGTCTCGAGGAGCTTGGGAGGCTCATGCAGGGAGATTTGGTCAGCCTGCACCTGTTCCAGGGTGTAATGGTACAACAGAGCCCCCTCATACACCTCAGTCTCACAGGACACCTCCAGACGATTGCTGCTGAGGAGGGAGTAGACCTTCTCTAGGGGAAGCTGGCGGTACTTGTCAGTCCGGGAGAAAGCCACAAAGTTTTTGAGGATATAAGTGTCCAGCTGCTCAGTCAGGCGGCTCAAGTCAAAGAGCTCTGCCAGCCGGTAGACATCGAGGATGTTCTCTTCATCCACCCAGGACATGAGGAAATCACAGCAGAAATGGATAATTTCTGGGATCTGCAAAGAGAATGACAACCATTCAAGTCTTGACTGGAGAACAGCATATGGGGATGCAAGACAGGATGACAGCAGAAATACAGCCCTTGCACTGGTCCTAGGGTATGGAGAAGCAAAGTAGAAGCCCCCAACCTGTCACACTAGACATGCCTGAGGCTTTCTGCAGACTGGCTGGGTTTAAATCTTGGCTTGGAGATGTGTGGCATGTTCTTAACTTCTCTGGGCCTGTTTCCTTTTTCATTTTTTTTTATTCTTAGTTTTCTTATCTACATAATAGAAATAAAGTGAGAAGAAATATGTTGAGGATGAGTGCACAGGAATTACTTGCCACAGAGAGAACCCTTGATATATCTCAACTACCTTTCAGATCAAAAGTACCAGCTCTTCAGAGAAGCAAGAAACAGCACAAACCTTCACATAAAAACTGTCACTGTGTCAGACATCTCTGCTTTGGAAGGGGCCTGGGACCACTCTCTGCCCCTACCCACAGACTCTCTAAAAGAGCCTGCCTTTCCTGAAGTGCTGGGAACAACAAACATAACCAACTCTCATAATGGGCAGCTCAGCCCAAGCCACAGGCCAGTGACCCTACCAGGTCCAGGCCCCATGCCACTCACCAACCATGTGCTCCAGACTCACCCAGCACACATCTCAAGTCCTTGACTTGGAATTCTTGAAAAGCTGGCAAGCTATCCTGGGGCCCTCCCTTGAGTCAAGAACCCACTGGACTCCAGTGAGTGCAGGGTCCCCAGGTGGTAGAATTACCCATCTCCACCTGCACAGAAGCACCAGTGGGAGGAAAGGAAGGCATGTAAGGAAATGGCACTGAGAGGAAGGGAGCTGACAATGGGCCCCATGGTCCCAGAAGGCTGTTAAAGGACACCATGGGTGACAGGCACAAGAAAGGGAGACAAAGGGAAGGGTTCTAGAGGAAACTGCCTGGGAAAACAAACCAGGTACTGATAAATTCTTTAGGAAAATAGGATTTTAGAGTCTCTCTAAAAATGCAAATACAGTTGGCTCTATCTGCAGGTTTCACTTTTGAGGAAATAAATAATATTTGAATATTGAATATTTGCATATTGAATATTAAACAATCAAAAATATTTGAAATAACCCATTGTGTCTGCATTGAACATGTAACACTTTTTTGTCATTATTACCTAAACAACACAATATAAAAACTATTTATATATCACTTACATTGGATTAGGTATTACAATAATCTAGAGACGATTCAAAGTGTATAGAGAAGATGTGTATAGGTTATATACAAGTACTATACACTTTTAAAGAGACGAGCATCCTTGGATTTTGGTGCCTACAGGGGATCCTAGAACCAGTCCCCTGAGGATCCCAAGGGATGTTGTATCAGACTAACAGCATCATCAATAAAGTAACCACAGCATGAGGGGTTTTGCTGGTATTTGCAGCATATTAATAAACATTTAAAATCTGCTTTTTCCTTAATTCAAAATACAGTTCATGCTTGCTTGCCAGGTGATACTCTAAGGGCTGAATGAATACTCACAAGCTACTGGGGATATGGGCACCCCAAGTGAGATGTCCCCATGATGCTCTCTTAAACCCTGAAAGTCTTCACTTGACCACTTGTTTTATCCCTTAGCAGCCACTTCTGCTTTGTCACTTCTTCTTAAAATGCTACTTCTGTCTTGGGCCCGGGCCCTGAAGACCAGGTTCTGGGCAGAATGTGAGATCCAACAGCTCTTTGTGAGCTTTAGTAACAATTTCCTGGAAAGAACCAGGCGTTCCACACCAAGAACTCATGGCTTCCCATCCTTTCTCTTTCATATCCTCTTTTTAGAAGAGCAGGCCCATTCAGGAGCCCAACAAGAGATTCAGAGAAGGGAATTATTTGCATGGAATCATACAATGAACACAGTTTCACTGGGATTCAGACACAAGTCTCAGGGGACACTGCCAAGTGTCTGATAACAGAACTAGTCCAGGACATAGGACAGGGGGACAAGCCACCAATAGTTACTACAGGAACAAACACGATCTGGTAGGCCTGCAGACTCCATACTTTATGCCAAAGAAAACTTGTATATGTTAAAAAAAAAACTACACCTGGTGCCAAACATGGTGGCATGCATCTACTATAATCACAGTACTGGGGAGGCTGAGGCAGGAGATCCCAAGTTCAGGGCCAGCCTGGTACATAGTGAGAACCTGTCTCAAAAAAATTGCCTCTGATGAGCTGGTGGAGTGGCTCAACTGGTAAAGCACCTGCCTAGCAAGCATGATGCACTGAGTTCAAACCCCAGTACCACCCTGCTTCCCCCCACAAAAAAAAGTATGTTAAAAACAAAGCCAGGACTGTTTGAGTGGCTCAAGTGGTTAAGCATCTGCCTAGCAAGTGTGAGGCCCTTAGTTCAAACTGCAGAACTACCAAAAAAAAAAAAAAAGTTTAGAAACATGGACAAAAAAATCTTTGGGCTGGAGGCATAGCTCACATGGTAGAGTGCCTGCAACCGTGAAGCCCTGAGTTCAAAAAGTACTGCCAAAAAACAAAACAAAGAAACAAACAAAAAGCCCAAAGCCTACTGCTGCCCCTAAGGCAGCCTTTGCAGCACTGGGGCAGATGGCCCAGGGTGCTCACACACAAAAGTCAAATAGAAGAGAAGAGATTGAAGGCCTCCAAGCTGAGGGTGAGAGGAAAAGTGGTGATGGGAAAGATGATTTGGTGACAGTGTGCCTCAGTGATGCATACAGGAGAAGAAGGCAGCAGAAATAGAGATAGAAATCCGGACAAAAGAAAAGGAAGTGAAAATAGAAACGAGAGACAGTGATGAACAAGAATGAGGAAGATGACATATCCAAACTTGGATATAGGGAATGAAGATGGTACAAAAGCTCAAGGAGCCTGAGGCTCTGAGCCCAGGGTACTGGAAGAGTGGTCAGAGAACACACAGAATAAAAGACTGAGGGGAGAGCACCTGGAGGGCGCAGGCATAGAAGAGGACGTGGACAGCACTAGGGGGAAATATTCTGAGGTCACCGAGGAGAGGCAGTTCTGGGAGGCTGGAGAACTGGATGAGGGATACCAAAGCAACAATGACAGGGAGGTGGAACAGAAGAGATCGCTGAGCCAAAAAAAACATAAAGTAAGTCTTCTGTTTGTAAAGGCTGCCCTGGCTCATTCACCCCTCATGCAAGTACAAGGTTAGTTGTGCTCAGACTAGCCCAATAAGCACATGTCCTGGAGTGATACCATGGCACTGCTGTGCTGGTAGGGCCTTCAGATATCCCTCAAACAGGATGGTTTTCCTGTGACTTGAGTTTTTTTCTAGTTGCTCCAAACATGCTATCATCTGAGAAAAAGGTCAGAATGATGAACTCAGTACAGCATTTCATTTCAAGAAAGGTAGTTAAGTGGTAACTCTGACTAGCAGTTAAAAAGCACCTGTAGGCCCAGCCCTCTGTAACTGTACCCATACCACTCAGATTCAACAGAAACTTCTGAAATGTAAAGCACATTGTCAAAGCCTCAGAAAACAAATATTTTAAAGGGACAGGGCTAGGCCTAGTGGTATACGTCTACAATCCCAGCTACTTGGGAGGCTGAGGCAGAAAGACTGTGAGTTTGGGGTCAGTGTAGGCAACACGGTGAGACTCTATTTCGAAAAGAAAAAGAGATGTGAGTGGCCAAACATAGAGGGTGGGCAGAAAAGGCCTGCATGTGCTGCAGGCTCACCATTGCCAGACATCACAACACACAGGCCATCACAAATACCAGTCTCAGACCTGGACCACTTGCCTCACTGTGGCAGGGAAACCAGGCAGAGGAAGGAAGCAGCAAAAAGTAAAAGGCGGAGGCAGAGAGGAGGTTGGGCCAGGAGCACTGGGAACCACTCTGTTTTAGCTCCCACGGCTCAACACGAAGGTGCCCTCCCCGCTCCATGACCTCCTTCAATTCTTAACCTCCTGATCTTCTTGACCCACCCCCACCAATGCCACTGCCCAGCAGGCAGCACAAATGTATGGGAAACCCCATAGTGGTATGGGTCTGCCTTGCCTCATGCGGCAAGCCTCACCTGAAGCTGACAGGCAGCAACCAGTGTTTCCTGCACGTTGCTGAGGCTGAGCTCCAGCTCAGAGGTGTATATGAAGTGCAGGATTTGGCACATAGCATTGTAGGACACACCGTGGATTAGGACCTCTTCCTGTTCCATCTCCTTTAATCCCCCAGCAAACATCCCTCTGCAAAGCAAAGAGACAAGGCAGGTTACACGAGTCAGTATAACAGCTCAGGCTACAAACAACATTCAGAAGGGACCAAGAGCCAGTGGCAGGGCTGGTTATGAGTGTGCATGATAAAATGCTGACTGTTCTGTGCTCTGAGTACACAGCCTACACATGGAGTCAGTCTACATGTAGGAGGAGCCAGACCAAGCCTGGGCAGCCATCCTAGAAATCAACTGGTCTCCCTTTCCATGGGCCTGCAGGAGTCCCACACGTGCCTTACTAGGGCAGGCCCATGCCCAGCTTGCTGGCTGCTTCATCCACTTACAGCAGTTTCCAAGTCAGAACAGCAGCAACTCCAGACCAAGTTTGAAAAGAATATATTAATTAATAGGAAACAATGAGCTCCTATCAAATACCAAGAGAAGGAGCGATATAAAAGTGTAATGATACTGCTGGGCACCAGTGCCTCACGCCTGTAATCCCAGATACTCAGGAGGCAAAGATCATGGCTCAAAACCAGCCTGAGCAAATAGTTCATGAGAACCTATCTCAAAAATAAATAAAATTTTAAAAAACCTTCACAAAAAAGGGCGGTGGAATGGCTTAAGGTGAGTTCAGGGCTCACTACTAAAAAAAGAAAAAAAAAGCTTAATGATACCAAAGGAGGCAAATAAGCAAAAAAGAAAGAAACTAGGGCTGCAGGTGTAGGGCACTTGCCTAGCATGTGTGAGACCTTGGGTTCCATGCCCAGAACTGCAATAAAGAAAGAAAAGAAAAAGAAACAAAATGGAGAAAATGCCAAGAAGGAACTCAAAGGGTATATGACCTGGGAACAATGCCCTGGAGCTTGGAGACGGGGCAGGGACAGAATCCTCTAAGGAAATGAGACTCAAGAGTGAGGCTGAAAGAGCCCATGTCAGGCAGAAGGCATCTAGGTGCACAGATCCCGGGGCAGAGGAGAGTAGTGCTCAAAACAGCCAAGCCAGGAGAGTGACCCGGAGGTGAGGGAGGGTCAGGCAGGTCAGAGAGAGCCCTGCTACCTCTAGGTCAAGGTAGCATGTGCACTGAAATCCAAGCAAGATAGGATTGCTATAGGGGAATTTTATTGGGAGTGACCTGAACTGATGGTTTGTTGGCCTAGAGTAGAGGGGCTGGAGAAAGGGGTGTGAAGAGAGCAGTTAGGAGGAGCGACCCTAGGGAAGGCAAGGTGGCTAGAAAGCTGCAGCTGAGTTAGGGCTGGGACACAGCAGAAAGCACCTGCTGACACACTGATTCTAGGAGGGCTCTAAGTGCTCTGCTGGATGCAGCATCTGGGTGAACAGGGGAAAATTCAGGAGGAACGAGTTTAGAAAGGACAGTCATATTTTGTCATGGCATGGAAAGTGAGAAGCTTGTGAGACAGCCAAGTGGAGGCACCAACTAGATATCATGAGATAAGTGCAGGAGATGAAGATTTATTATTATTATTACTACTACCGTTATTATTAGTTCATGGTGCTGGGGTAGAACTCAGTGCTTTACTTGTGTTCTACCACTGAGCTACACTCCCTAACCCCTCTAAACCCTTCACCCCTGGTCCCAGGGCTGAAGACTGAATCTGACATCCAGCATCTAGGAGATGGAATAAGAACTTTTTTTCATTGTACTTGTGTTTTGATTAAATAACATACATGATACGAGATTTATAATCTATAAAAGGTGGTGGTGGAAATCCTCTGGCACCTTAGCTCCCAAAGTCTAATTGGTTCCCTCACCAGGGCAGGGCAGGGCAGGGCAAGGCAGCTGCATTATGGGTTTTTTTTTTTTTCTGGCGGGTGGGGAGGCTGACTAGGGTTTGAACTGAGCCTTGAGCATGCTAGGCAGGTGCTCTACCACTTTAGCCATGCCTCCAACACTTTTTTTGCTATTATTTTACAAATAAGGTCTCTTGGGTTTTTTCTTTTTGGCAGTGCTGGGGTTTGGACTTAGGGCTTTGTGCTTGCTAGGCAGAAGCTCTCTCTTGAGCCACACCTCCAGTCCCTCTCACATTTTTTTGGGTTTCTTTGCCTGAGCTGGCCTCGAAATGAGATCCTCCTGATTTCTACCTCCCAAGTAGCTGCAATTACAGGCCATGAGTCACTGCACCCAGCTGTTGTGCATTTTATGTTTTCACTTTACAATAAATCTTGGAAGCCAACTCTTACCCATACACAAGCTTCCTCACGTGTAAAGGCTGTCATCACTTATTTAACCCGCTCCTTCTGGGGTACATTAGGTTACTTCTACTGTCCCAGTTATTTCACAAAATGGATACCCTCACCCCATATTCTGTGTCTGTGTCTTGGTAGGACTAATTCCCACTAATGCAACTGCTGGGTCAAAGGGTTGACACACATTCACACTTTGACAGTTCTGCCCATTTGTTCTTCCTTACATCATTCCCCACACTGGGGCTAGGTGGCTTCCTTCCACCCCATCTTCATAACCCAGGAAGACACTGGCTGTAACTCTGCTACCATGATGGAACAAACCTTATTGTGAATGGGATAGAAAAATCTCATCATATGTTAAGAATTACTTCTATTATTTTTTTCTGAATAGTCCAGAATCTTTGCTAGTTTTTTTTTTAAACTTTCTTATTCATTCTTACTCACTAGAAGAAATCTGTCATTTCTTGGATAAGCCTAACTTTTTTTTTTTTTTTTTTTTTTGGCAGTATGGGGTTGGAACTCAGGGCTTCATGCTTGCTATAGGTGCTCTACTGCTTGAGCCATTTCCTGCCTTTTGCTTTGGGTATTTTGGAGACAAGGTCTCTCACTTTTTGCCCAGGCCAGCTTGGACCTTGATCCTCACAGTCACAGACTCCCACCCAGCTTGTAATGACAGGTGCATGCCACTGCACCCAACTACTGGTTGAGTTAGGGTTCTCCCTAACTTTTTGCCTGGGCTGGGCCTCAAACTGCAATTCTCCTGATCTCAGTCTTCCAAGTAATTAGGAGTTCAGGCATGGGCTACTGATGCCTGGCTGTTACCACCTTTTCATCTTCTGAAACTTTCTGCCATGCCAAAATCTGTCTTTGGGTTTTTTTGTTGTTTATTGTTGCTTTTCTTTTTGTTTTGTTTTGGATTGTTGTGTAGCCCAGGCTGTCCTCAAACTTGAGATCCTTATGCCTCAGTCTCCTGAGTGCTTGTATTACAGGGATGCACTATCAGGCCCTCCCTCCCTCCCTCCCTTCCTTCCTTCATTTTAGTGGTACTGGGGCTTGAACTGAGGGCTTCATACTTGCCAGGCAGGTGCTCTAGCACTTGAGCCACTACGCTAGCCCAACCTGGTTATCCTTATTTTAATGTAGTCAAATTTATCATATTCTCTTCTTGCCATTGCATTTTGTGTCAAACCTAAAAAGGCTTTTTCCTTCTCAGATTGCATCATAAAACAGCTCCCCATGTTTTCCTCTAGTTTATTGTTTAATCTTACACACTTAAGAATTGTTGATCAGGCCAGTAGTACACATTCAGTAGTAGACCATGTGTCTAGCGTGTGAGACTCCCCTAGCTTTTATCCCAGAACTGCAAAACAAAAGCAAAATCAAAAACAACTGTTGATCCCTCTGGAATTAATTTTGATATAGGATAAATTTTGGTAAAGCAAGGGTCCAACTTTGTGTTTTTCCATATGGCAACTCTGATAATCTCTCTTCCTTTTCCCCTGATTTCTGATTTTTTTCCTTTGGTAAGACTAGGATTTGAACTCAGGGCTTCACCCTTGCAAAGCAGGCTCTTGCAAAACAGGTGTTCTACCACTTGAGCCACACCTCTAGTCCATTTTGCTCTAGTTATTTTGGCAATGGGGTCTTTTGAACTACTTGCCTAGGCTGGCCTCAAACTGAGATTCTCCCAATCTCAGGCTACCAAGTAGCTATGATTACAGATGTGAGCCACTGGCACCTGGCTTCTGAAATCTTTTTTTTTTGGTGATACTGGGGTTTGAACTCACAGCCTCACACTTCCAAGGCATGTGTTTTACCACTTGAGCCACTCTGCCAGTCCTTTTTTATGTAAGGTATTTTCAAGATAGAGTCTCTAGAACTATTTGCCTGGGGCTAACTTCTGAGATCCTCCTGATCTTTGCCTCCTGAGTAGCTAGGATTACAGGTGTGAGCCACTGGCGCCCGACTCCTTCTGTCACCAGAAGCAGTTTCAAATACTGCAGATTCATAACATCTCCAATATAGGGTAAGGCTAGTCTTCTTTCATAACCTTTGCTTTCAACAATTTTCTGACCACTGATTGCTCTCTTCATTTGAACTTTAGAATCAGTTTCTGCAATATCCCACCCAATAAGCTCTCCTGAGAACATAGTAAACATTTACGTTAATGCAGAGAGCTGGCATCTTTGCAATGGACATAGTGGTCTCTCTATGTGTCCAGCTATGCTTGAGATCTCTTTGAAGGTCTTACAAATCGTCTTCCTACAGGCCTGGCATGTCTGGTAAATTTCATTGCCAAACATTTTCTTCCACATGTAGCCATCTCTTTGAAGCACTTCCCCAGGCACTGTGTAGCAGTCTGGACTTTCCAGAACTGTGCTATTGCATGCACTTCCCTTGTCTGATTCCTTTGCTTAGGACCTCCAGGATCATGCTGGCAACAATAGAGATGGCAACACTGTGAGCACTGACCCCTGAGCAGGGTGTGCGCATTTGGACTGACCTAAACTCTTACCATCTTAAGAAAGGATCCACTGCATGGACCTTGATTGGACCCTGAATAGAGAGGGAGAGAGGAGCTGAGACATTCAGGAAAATCTGAATATGGACTTAATATCTGATGAAATTACAAATTTTCTTAGATGTATAATAGTATTATAAGATACATGAGAGAAAATCCTTAGAGAGGTACACTGAAGTATTTACAGATAAGAATGTCATACAAAATTAGAGATAAGGGCAAAATAGTTTCTGCCGGGTATTGAGGGGTGGGGGAAGAATGAGGGGGCGGAGTGGGTGGTAAGGGAGGGGGTGGGGGCAGGGGGAGAAATGACCCAAGCATTGTATGCACATATGAATAATAAAACAATGAAAATTAAAAAAAAAAATGCCATGATGCCTTCAGGTCCTCTGAAGTGAATCTTACAAAATGCTCATAAATGATGAATCTAGGCTAAAGGCACAGATTTCTTTGTTCTATAGGATCAACATCTCTCAAAAAGAAAAATTAGGTAGGGCTGGAGGTGTGGCTCAAGTGGGAGAGCACCTACTTAGCAAGTGCAAAGCCCTGAGTTTAAACCCCAGTGTCACAAAAAAAAAAATAGTAATAAATTACATAGTTTAAAAAAAAAAATCTCAAAAGAAAAATAACATACATCCACTCTTCTTTAATTTTTATCAAAAATGGATTATTTAGGGCTGCTGGAGTGGCTCAACTGGTAGAGCACCCGAAGGACAAATTCCCCAGTACTGTCTCCCCACTCTGCCCCAGGCCAAAAAAAAAAAAAAAAGGCTATTTAGCCAGGCATGGTGGTACACATCTATAATACCAGCTACTTGGATGACAGAGGTAGGAGTATTTCAAGTTTGATATAAATTCTGGCAAAGTTAGTGAGATCCTATATCAAAAACAAAATTTAAAAAAAAAAAGGCTGAGGGTGTGGCTTAAGTAGTGGAGTACTTGCCTAGCATGCTCAAGGCCCTGGATTTTTTTTTTTTTTTCTTTTTGCAGTACTGGGGTTTGAACTCAGGGCCTATACCTTGAGCCACTCCTACCAGCCCTTTTTTGTGACAGGTTTTCCTGAGATAGGGTCTTGCAAACTATTTCCCTGGGCTGGGTTCAAACTGTGATCCTCCTGATCTCTGCCTTCTGAGTAGATAGGATTATAGACATGAGCCACCAGTGCATGGCTTATTTTTTAAAAAAGGTATTTATTCTATTTTTTTTTTGAGATGTGTCTATAATCACAGCTACTCAAGAGGCAGAAATCAAGAGGATCATGGTTTGAGGCCAGCTAAGGCAAAAAGTAAAGTGAGACCCTTCCACCCCCCCCCATCTCAACCAACAGCACCGGTGGAAGGATAGTTGTCAGAGGCCAGCCCCAAGCAAAAAGTGAGACCCTATAAGAAAAACAGCAAAGGCAAAACAAAGGGCAAAAGGTGTGGTTCAAGTGTTAGCCCTGAGTTTATACTCTAGTACTACAAAAAGGAAAAAAAATGGTGAGAATGATAAATTTTATGTCATGTGTTTTTTCTTTTCCTTTTCTTTCTGTCTCTCCTCTCGCTTCTCTCTCTCTCCTCTCCTATCCTCTCCTCCCCTCCCCCTCCTGTTCCCCTTCTCTCTCTGGAAAGTTTGAGATAGAAAAGTAGTAAAGAATACAGCTCTCAGAGCTGGGAGGGGTCCCAAGAGAGGGTGCCCAATCTAAAAAGGATGTTCAAGGGCTGGGGATGCACTACAGTGACAGAGCACCTGCTTACCATGTTGCAATGCCCAAGATCCCATACCCAACACTGCAAAAACATTAAAATAAAATAAAAACTGGTTACCACAGGGTGGGAGAATGAAGTGGGAGGGCAGGGTAAACTGGTTCCTCCCTGACCATATATTTTCACCTATTCAAAAAGTTTTTAAATTATGAAATGCTCACAGTTTAACCTTGATGCTCATAGATAACCTTGCTGCTCAAGGTTACACATGCCAACTAACTATAGCTGTAGATATGTATGCAGACACCTGCTAGGTTATTTTTGATCAATTAACAACATGCATTATAAGAAAGATTCCCTAATATAGGACTAGTCTTTTCTTCAGAACACAATGTTCACCTTGCTAGGTTGCTCTGAAAGTTCTACTAGGCACAGCAGGCTCTGTGTTCCAGGGACTCACTGAAGATTTTCACATGGTCATTCACAAATAAGCCATAGTTTCAGTGTGGGGTTGTCCCTCCAACTTTGACACTAGTGCTATGCAACTATGGTAAAAATATTTTTGGAACCCCCCCTTTTTCCTAAAATCACTCTGAGCAAATTCAAATGGCATTGGAAGGGCTAGGAGTTGTGGTTCATGACTATAATTCCAGAGATAAAAGGACTGCAGTTTGAGGTCAGCTAGGGCAAAAGCATAAAACCCTGTCTGAAAATAAAGCAAAAAAGGGCTGGGGACCTGGCTCAAGTAGTAGAGCACGTGCCTAGTAAGTGCAAGGCCCTGAGTTGAAACACCAGAACCACCAAAAAAATTAAAATAAATGGCATTATACCTTGTTCCTAAAAAATACAACTACCCTGGGAAACATCTAGGCTTTATGCTTTTGTGAGAGATAATAACTTTTTCTCTCTTCTGGGGATGAAGTCCTGTCAATTTTCATTTTCTAGGTAGTCATCAATCTTATCTAATGTTTCAAACTCATGGCCACCAACTTGAGTAAAGTATCCCTGTATAATTCAGATAGTGTGAAAACGAAGGGAGGATGAGATGACCCAGGGAGGCTGTAAACAGGACAGAATTTTTTGGGTCCTTCAGACCATAGAGGTCTAGGGTCAGAGGAACCAACTCAGATGCAAACAAGGTAAACAGGTGAGAGTAGGGTCACAGGGCCAGAAAAGGTGTGCTGCACAAAGTTACTAACAAAAGACCTAAGATGCAATGTGACCATCCAACTCCTAAATCACACAGTGAGGTGCTGTCTGGGACAGGGACAGTACATCTCTCTGCCCTACAAGGGAAGCAGCATCTTGTAGGGAGGAGAGTGAGATCCCTCTGGCTGGGAAAAGATGAAGAACAATTAGGGAAAGCTCCCCAGAGAAGGCACCTTGGATGGGCTTTGAGGGAAGATAAAGTTCCCTGTGGCAAGAAGGGCAGAGGTAGGCAGTGCAGCCTGAGAATAACACCAAGAGTACAGACGCAAGAGAGGATACAGTAGGCAGGACTGCAATGCATGTGGCTGAAGAAGACATGGAGTTAACAGTGGGAGGAGAGACTGGTACAGACTCCTGGGACCAGGTGTCCAGGAGTATGTAACACCTCAGGCTGCAACTTTCAATCCTGCATCACCATACAAGGGGACAGCCCCAGCAGCTACAAGGAGCCCCACACAAAGTAAAATCCTAAAACTTAGACCTGGAGGGACATGCCTGTAACTCCAGCACTTAAGAGGCTAAGGCAGGAGGATAGCAAGTTCTAGGCCAGCCTAGGCTACATAACAAATCCCTGTCTCAAAATATAATAATAATAATAATAGTAATAAAAAATCCTACACTTGAAATTGAGTTCTGTTCGTCATAAAATAATTCAAGTAATCAATAAAGGGGACAAAGCCAACCTGTGTGTCCCTTCTCCTTTTGCGGGATATTCACGAGTTCAGCATGTGCTCTTTCAGATTTTCTAGTTCTCTAGCCAGTCCTAAGCCTCTATACTCCATCAATAGACACCCTATCCTGCCTATAAGTGGCTGCACTGGACACTGCAGAACACAAGTCCACCCTCAATCTCATCCTGTACCAGAACAGGTACCTAGATAGAACTGCAGGTCCCAAAGCAGGCACAGTGGCTTACTACTGTAATCCCAGAGATCAAGAGGATCACAGTTCAAAGCCAACCCAGGCAAAAAATTGGTGATGTCCCTCCCCCCCATCTCAACCAATAAAAGTTGGGTGTGGAGGCATGTGACGATCATCCCAGCTACAAGGGAAACAAATAGTAGGATCCCAGTCCAGGCCTGTCTGGCATAAATGTGAAACCCTACCCCCAAAATTAACTAAAGCAAAAAGGGCTTGGTGCATGGCTTAAGTAGTAGAACACCTAGCAAGTGAAGCCCTGAGTTCCAGCTCAGTACTACCAAAAAAAAAAAGTGTAGGGCCCTAAGCAGGAGACCAATGCACCCCCAAATGCCCTTCCCTCTACCCTTGCTCACATAGGAAATTACAAATCTGTCACGTGAAGGGGATGTGGTTCAGTGGTAGAGCACTTGCCTAGCATGTGCAAAGCCCTGGGTTAGATCCCCAGCACAGCAAAAATGCAAACAAACAAAAGAAAACCTTTTATCCCTTAGTCTTAGTAAGAGGGAAAAGGTTCCTTTATCATTTAACCTGAATCAAATAACTGAAACAAATAAATACACATGATATGACCTGGCAATAATCTATTTCTGAGACAAGTCTCAGAATAATCTGAGACGAGTCTGGGCTCTCCAACAATGTCACTTTCCCCTCCCTTCCCAAAGGTCAGCACACACCATCCTGGATTAGGAACACTTCCCATGAGAGGCACCCCCAAAGGAAAGGTTTAAGAATTACTTCTGGGGGATGTGAAAAAATACAGAATGCTTTTCATCAGTTAGGGAAAGGCAGTGTCCACACTAATTTTTAGGAACAGTGGTGTGACAGGGATAGTCAGACAGACTGAATTGAGACAGGATTTTGAGCCTAAAAGGTTGCAAGAGCAAACCCAGAAGGTCCTCCTGGCTCCACAGTCCCCTGCCAGCTTTTCCTGTAGACTCTAATCTGGTTAGTACCTCTGCTGAGTGGACTGTGGTGCTGTGTCCTTGAGTCTACCCTACAGGTGGCTTTCAGCTCCCCCACCCTGCTCACCATCCTGTATGTTAAAGTTTAGCGAAGAGCTCGGCTAAACCCCTTGAAGTGAAGGATGTTATTGCCCCTAGACATGTCTATAGCAAGAAACCCCTGGATCACATTCTCCATAAACTCCTGGACACCAGAGGCACATAAACCATAAAGAAGTACTTTGCTTGACAGTTCTTAAAATTGAAAAAATGAGAACTACCATGGAGTCTGGAATACAAAACAATCAAAAAGAATCTGTGGGGGAGGGGCAAGGGCAGGTGTAGCTCAGGGTGTAAGGCCCTAGGTTCCATTTGCAGCACTGGAGGAAAAAACAATTGGAGTTGGAATGGAGTGAGTCCCACAACCTAGCTGGTAGCCTTTGCTCCTGAGCCTCATTCCTCTCACCGTGTGTGAGGAGAACAGTGGTACCACCTTCTCAGGGTACAAAGCTGTGCAGACAACAGAATACAGAAATTTACTCATTTAACTCATGGGTACTGCCAGACATGGTGGTGGTACAATGTATAATCCCAGCACTGGGGAGACAGGAGGATCATGAGTTAAAGGCCAGCCTGGGGAACACAGTAAGACCCTGTCTCAAAAAACAAAGAGGGATGGCAGAGTGGCTCAAGTGGTAAATTGCCTGCCCAGCAAGCAAAGGCTCTGAGTTCAAACCCCAGTACCACCAAAACCAAAATAATCAAAAACCACCATAAGTGGTGGCTCATGCCTGTAACTCCTAGCTACTTGGGAGACTTAGATTGGGAGGATCTTGATTTGAAGCCAGCCCAAACAGTATGAGAGAGCCCATCTCCAAAATAAGTGGAGCAAGATAGACTGGAGGCATGACACAAGTGGCAGAGTGCCTGCTTTGCAAATGCAAAGCCCTAAGTCCCACCCAAAAAAAAAAAAAATCATGGGTATTAAGTATCCATGTAACAACAACTTGTGATGGCTAATTTCAGGTGTCAACTTCACAGTATTAAAAAATACCTAAAAAACTACGAAGTCATTATCATTTCTGGGTGGTTCCCAAGGAGACTAGCGTTTGGAATCAGCGGATAAATAGGAAAGACCCACTATCAGTATGGGTGGACATCATCCAATCAGTTGGGGGCCCACACAGAAAAACAGCAGAGAAAGGGTGATCTTTTCTCTCTCTCCCTCTCCTTCTCAGAATCTCTCTCTCCCTCTCTCCCCCTTCTTCCCTCCCAGAACTGGCACTCTCTTTATCGCCTGCCCTTTGACATCAGAACTCAGGCTTTCTGGACTTTGGACTGTAGGAGTATTCCAGGACTCCCTGGAATACTCAGACCTTGAGCCTTGGACTAAGAATTTCACCACTGGCCTTCCTGGTTCTGAGGCTTTCAGACTTGGACTAAGCCTTGTTATAGGAATGCCAAGGTCTCCACATTAAAGATGGCCTGTCATGGATGGGACTTCTCAGCTTCCATAATCATGAGCCAATTCTCTTAATAAATTTCCTCTCATACATTTATATCCTGTTTGTTCTGTCTCTCTGGAGAACCCTGAGTAATACAGTATGTTAGGTTCCAGAATAGGAATAAAAGATTCCAACCCAGCATATGAAACAGACAAGTCACTGGTTCTTCCCAATGTGCCAAATGCTGGCTCTGGGTCATACAAGAAGCCATGAGAAACACTGAAGGAGCTGCACAGCCCATTGTGAGGGCCAGTAGCTAATACCTGAGGATGAGAGGTTAGAGCTAAAAGGTGGATAGTCAGGGAGGGGGTGACACAAAACATCATTTAGCTATGTATACACAGTTAGTAATCACCTGGCTTTGGGCTTTAGCACCCATCAGGTACCAAAGGAGTAACCAGGACCCATGTGGACCTCTTAGCTTGCATTATGATAGTGGGGGAAGGTGCTGAAAGACTTGGGATAAGATGTTACAGCATCTTTAAAAAAAAAAAAAAAAAAGCAGTGTGTGTATACAGAGAGAAAGCAATGTGGTAAAGTGTTAACAACTGGTATGTAGTCAGATGTTTATCATACTATCCTTTCAGTTTTTCCATAATTTCATATTTTTCAAAAATGAAAATGCTAGGGATGGGGATAGAAACCAGAGTAAAGTAAAAAGTAAATGTGTTTTACACCAATGTGCATAGGAGGGCTGTGTATGCAGCTGGGTGCACCCTCCTCCTCTGCCACAGAATATTCATTTTGTAAAATGCAATATTACAAGCATGATTACATGCAACTGCCAAGCACGATTATCTTTTGAAGAGACAACATGCCCAAGAGAGAACAGCTGAAAGAAAAACTCCAAGGCCTCTTCTATGTCACACTTGTTTGACTAAGTCTCCAAAGCAGACAGTGGGAGAGGCTCCAGGAAGAGCAGGAGAACCAGTCACCATCAGTACCAGCATGCCTACCAGTGGACTTATAAAGACAGGTCTGGGTAACTCACCTGAAGTAATCACAGGATGCAGCCAGCAGGATGCGATGCGCCTCGATGTGTCTCCCCTCCACCACCAGGACAACATCAAAGAGGATCCCACTGTCTCGGAGAGCCAGCAGGCCTCGGAGCAGGGCCTGGGAGTGCTGCGTGCTGCGGTAAGTGTTGTTGACGCAATGCGGGTGAGAGGGCTGTGTGGGCAACTTGCACAGTTGGGTGAACTCCTGCTCCTCTGCCATCCTGACAGCCACACCAACCCTTACCACTGCGGCCTGTCAGCTGGCAAGACAGGGGAAAGGGAATGAGCAAGCAGGCAGCACCCCCTTGCCACACACACTGGTCACCACAACCCCTGCTCCTTACCCTGCTGCTGTGCCTCCCTCTAGCTCACCTGCCCATTCTTTATGATCCCAAACCCTCTAGTTCCCTGTCACCTCCCAGTTCTAGTCCCACTTGACCTTATTCCTAAAAACCTGTGTTCCTTCATTCCAAGGTTCTTCATCCCACTTTGTCTCCTTCAGCACTGCAGTAATATAGAAGTTGGGTGTGGTGGCACTTGCCTCTAATCCCAGCTACTTAGGAGGCTGAGGCAGGAGGATTGCAAGCTCGAGGTCAGCCTGAGTAATTTAGTGAAAGACTCTGCCTCAAAACAAAACTAAATAGGGTTGGGGATGTAGTTCAACAGTACAGTATTTACCTAGCTTGTGTGAGGTCCTGGGTTCAATCCTTAGCACCCAAAGAAAAACCAAAACCAAAAAACCTCTTCCTCTTTCCCAGTGAAAAACAACAAATTGGGATCCCCCTTACAGGACTAGATACATAAAATGCCAAAGTGGTCAGGAAACCCAGTGTTGGAACTCTCCCATGGGAGAAGAGGGCAGACTAGCATTTCCAGTAAGTGCCTTCTTTTACTAAGAGTCTATGAGTCAACCACAGAAACTTGAACTGATGGATTTGAGATCATATAGGGATGGGAACGCAGCTCAGTGGTTGAGTGCCTAACAAGCATAAGACCCTGGGTTTGATCCCCAGAACAACAAATAAAGATATCAACACTACATTTTTTAAATTCAAGATTACTTTCTGAGCTGGCAGAGTGGCTCAAGTGGTACAGTGTGTGCCTAGCAAGCATAAGGTCCTGAGTTCAAACCCTAGTACTGCGCATTTTACTTTCTAATAACTGAGTCAGCATACTCAAAAACTGCAACTGATTTGAACAGGAGCCTTAGAAACCTAACCAGGAAAACAAACCTACTGCAAATACACTTGTGCCATTCACCTACAACGAACAAATCTGAAGCAACTGTGAACAGCTTTGGGTCAGGGAGTGGCCAGCCTATTCAATGAGATGTGACCTGTGGCTGAGTTGCATGGTCTCTTGGCCATAAAATAGCCAATTACAAGGCCATGAACATCTGTCTTCTCACTTCATATTGCCCTACTTTCCCCTCTCCAATTCCCTTCTGCATCTTTAAAAGCAAAAATTTTTCATGCTAATATAAAACTGTTCAAAAAGAAGGAGTCTCCCTCCTCATTCCTGAAGGCACACATCTCCCCATTCCCACCCCCATCTGGGCCTGTGTGCTTTGGATCCTCTACTGCCTCCCATCAGACATGCTCCATTCTCTTCCTCAGTCTGCCTTCCGGACTTGGGTCTTCTGCCCACCCACCCACTTTTTCTCACATACTGGATTGATTTGTCTTTTCACCAAAGCCCTAGAGATGGCTGGAGCCAAGATGTAACCCCCATTTACCACCTCTAGCTTAGGAGTCTCTCCTGCCTGGAAACTCTGCCCTAAGGTGAATCCCCCATCTCGACCTCTTCTTTTTCTCTCACACAGTGTACCTCCAGCTCAGTGCATAATCCAAATAGGAGCCTTCTCAATTGATCTATTTTTTTAAGATGACTCAATTATCTTTAATTAATTTATTTATTTAGGCCTCAGAACCCTGAACTCAGGGCCTCCAGTTAGCTAGGTAGGTACTCTACCACTTAAGCCATGCTCCCAGCTCCTAGTGGCTTTTTTTTGTCAGTGGTACAGCTACAAGTGAAATCTCATGGTCTCAACAATCTCTTTTCTTTTGTAAGCCTGTGTACTATCAGACCCTCTGATTCTGACTCCTCCTCTCCCCTATCTCAGACAGACACATCCCCTTGCTCCAACTGGTTTCCTTAATTCTTGCCTCATCCTCCCAGGCCTCTACTGTCCCGGCTGCACGGAGGTCCCAAAACACCCCTGTGAGTATGCTACCTGACTTCCCAGGCACTGGCTCCCTGTAACCTCATTCAAAACCTCCTTCAAGCCTTCCTTCATTTGCCCTGTCACTCACTGGTCCTTAGCCCAAAAGGGACAGCCATCATCCTCTCAACACTTTCAGTCTTCCTCCTAGGCCTGTCTTACCTCTCATGACCCTGTATTGGTCATGGTTGAGCTCAATCACTTCCACCTCTACCACTTTGTTGTGAATACAATAAACATACCCTGGAACCTGTCTTATCTATCCACCGCAAGGAGAGTTAGGTCTCTTCAGGACTTTGTCTTACAAGCATCTCAAAGTTCCTATGGCCACATTTGCTAATCACAGACTCTAGGCACTTATCTCCTATCTCTAAACCTCAGTTGGCTCATTACCACAACTAACCATGTAGTCAGGATGGTCTCATTCTGAGAGTGACTGTGAGAACTGATGGTCTCAACAATGAGCCACCTCATTGTGTGATGAGATCACAGCAGCCCATCTGCCCTCTTAGGAAGGAATGGATGATAGCTACACCTTAAACACCCACCACAAGAACAAGTACAGTAAGACAGGAAGACAACTTCCTTGGTCAGGCAAAGCACATTTATCAAGCATAATGAAAGGAACTCAGCTAGGTGCTGAATGGGGCATGAAGACAAAAAAACAGTTTCCTGATAGGAAGGAGCACAGCCTGGGATACAACATTCAAGATCACATGTATATCCAGGCATGGTGTTGAACACCTGTAATCCCAGTACTCAGGAGCTTGAGGCAGGAGGATCTCGAGTTCAAGTCCAGCCTGAGCCATGTAGCAAGACCCTGTCTCAAAAAAAGAAAAAGAAAACAAAACAAAACTGAGCATATGAAGCCAAGAACTAACCATCACCAAAACATTCATCTCAGGAGAACAGGTGTTAGGCTCAGGAATTCAACAGAACCTTAGGAAACAGTTAAAATGAGCAAACGAGAACTTAGGGAATAGCCACCAAAGCTGGAAAATCTCAGAGCCATTGAGACAGAAAACAACAAATTACAAAATAGTTTGCAAATTTATAAAAAGCTAGAAGGCACAAATTACTATCCAATATTGCCTACAGATAGATATAATGGTATAAAACAACTTAAACAAATTTATTAGAATGAGAAATGCCAAACTCAGGGTTATGATTAGCTCTAGGAAGGAAAGGGGAAATGTTTTATTTGTTTTAAAAAAAAGTGTAAAACAGAACATTAGGATCTGATAGGAATGTTATTTCCTGTACTTTCCTGTAAGTACGAAATGTTAAATAGTGAAATCTCTTATGTATTTTGAGTATATAATACGTTAACATGACTCAAATTCAAAAGGCATAAAAACGTGCACTGCAAAACTGCCCTTCCACCTATGCTCCAACAAGATCCTCTCCCATAGGAAGCTATTTCACCTTCCTGCAGACCCTTCCAGAAGATACCTATGGAGTGTCAGGCAGCTCTGCATATCTGTAACATTCCTCCCTCCTTTCCATTGGTTTTTGCATGTAACTTCATATCCCTCCACAGTCCATTGTATGGAAAAACGTGTTTTATTTAACCAATCCTAGGCAGACATCTGGGTTTTTTCCCATTGTTTGATATTGCAAACAGTTGTGCACTGAAAATCATTTAGATGTGCCATACAAACAGCAAAGGACAATTTCCTAGATACAGAACTACTGGGTCATTTTAATTTTAATGAGTATTTGTCATGTTATTAGACATTACCAAATTGTTCTCCATGGAAGTTGTACCAATTTGTTCTCCCACTGGCAAAGTATGATAACCTGATTTGGGCCACATTCGAGCTCACCAAGAGTATTTCTTTTACCTCTTTGCTGATTTAGATTAAAAAAAAAAACATTTCGGAGTGTTAACTACATTTTTGTAGTTAAAAATGTATAATCTACAATATTTTTTTAAATAATTAGATGAAAATGCAATACATCCTTCCTTGTTCTTTTCTGATGACTTCTAAAATAATAATTTAAAAAATGCTCTTATGCTTTACCAGCTGACATCCTCATTCTCCTTTTCATTTGACTCTATCCTGAAACCCTTTCCCAGTCCCAACCCCAAGTGCATATCCTCTCCAATTCTAGACCCTCACAACCAAGGTCCCTCCATTTCTGTGCTGGTTCAAATCTTTAGAGTGCTTCAGAATCCCAAGTAGATACAAACTGAAGGCGGCAGAATTAATTTTTAAGAACTTAGGGATGAGAATCAAAATCATTTTAGAGGAATTTTCAACTCAACATCATTTACTGAGTAACATCCTCGGTCTTCCTGGACAGTATGAAGCAAGGTCTGTAACCAAAGTAAAGGGAAAGGGTTGGGAAGAGCAGAGGAGAGTGGGTCCTCACGTCCAGAGAACCCGTCCAAGGGGTGCCCATTTGTTCTGAATGAGCTGCCAGAGAGCAGACTCGAGCACCTCAGTGCTCAAGGCCCGTCCTCACGAATGCCCGGGGCGAGGGGCCCCAGGGAGGAGCCAAGGCGGACGGTGGGGGAGCCCCCGCTGAGCGAGCCCAGGTCCGTTCGTTCCGCCCGCGCAGCATCTAAAACAGTGAGACCTGGCGGCCGACGCTTCTGGACCAGGCGATTATTGCACTGACAGCGCGATCTCCGGCGTCTCTCCGGAAACTCGGCGAGGTGGCCAGGCTCGGCGCCGGTGCCTGCAGCCCCCGGCCCCTCGACCTCAAGCCCGGCCACAAGGCTAAGGAAACCGAGGCTCGGAAGGCCAAGAACCGAGGTCACGCCAGGTGGCGGCGGCCGGGCCCGGACCCACCCGCCTGTTGCAGGTCCCGCCCGCGCAGCGCCGAGGGTCGCGGCCGGGTAAGGCCACACGCGGACTGGCCATGGGCGACAGGGCCAGCCCCGGGGAGAGGAGGTCAGTCGGCCAGCAACCGCGCGCAAGCCCCAGCCCCCGGCCCGCAGCAAAGCGCCGGCCCCAGCCCCGCCGCGCCCGGGGGGTCTTGCCTGCAGCGCCCCCGCCACGTCAGGCCGCGGGCTCACCTCAGGCCACCGCCCCCGCGCCTCCGGCCCGCGCCCGCCCTCGCTCTCCCGCGCCACTAGCACGCCCGGGATCCTGTGCCCGCCCGCCCGCCGCCAGCCTCCTGCAGCCCGCGCTCCCCGCAGCCTGCCCGCACAGCCCGCACGGCCCACACCTCGCAGCTGACCTGGAGCCGCCGCAAGCTGAGGCCGCACTCGCAGAAGGCGGGAGGTGGGGCGGGGTCTCGGCCGTCACGTGGCGCACTGCGCAGGCGCAGTCGGAGGCCTGTGGGTGCCGCGGGGGCGGGGCAAGAGCGCGGGGCCTCGGGCTGCGGCGCGCCGGGTGCGCGGGGGGCGGTCCTGCAGCTCCGGAGGCGCTCCTCCGCGACGCCCTTCGAGAAGGGCTGCCGCTTGCGAGCTGCGCTCCGCACTTGGCATTGCTCCAGGCACCTGGCGGGCCGGAACGAATGAATGAGTGCATAAAGGGATGAACGCCTTAGGAGCCGTGCATCCGTTTCACCTTCTCTACCTCCCTTCCTCCTTCGCTCGCTCACTCAGTCCCTCCTCTCTCCTTCGTTCAGTTACTTATTGCCTTCCTCGTTCGTTCAGTCGTTCCCTCCCTCCTTTTTCCCTCCTAACCTCATCCTCTCCCTTGCTCCTTCCCACATCCTACTTCTCTTAAGTAGGGCCTCAGAAGGTCTCACGACCCCTTCTGGGTGTAGGGGCAGTAAACAGATACAGGCTCAGTGAACGGGTGTTGATTTTTGGAGATTCTGGAGTCTGATTTCCCAACCCCAAAGCCTGTCTCCAGCTGTCCTGAGGAGGGTTTTGGCATTCATTTTTCTCTGTCTCACCTCTGCCGGGCGGATCCCATTGTATATCCAAGGTTAGAACTGAGCCTCCTCATAGATGGGGGCCCACGAAGATTTCTAGTTTTGAAAGGGGCTGTGGAGGGTGGGGGAGCAGTGGGAAGAGAGGATATGCTGGGCATAGCTGTGGTTAAAAAGAAAGGGGAACTGGAGACACGGTTAGGTGATAAAGTTCAAACCCCGGTACTGCCAAAAAGGATGGGGCCAGGAATAGTGAGGCACTGTTGTAATCTCAGCACTCAGGAGGTATTGGTAGGAGGATCCAGAGTTCCAGACCATCCTGGGATACATGGTGAGACCATATGTGAGAGAGAGAGTTGGCAGAGGGGTGGAATGGAGAGGAGGAAGAAAATAAGTGAAAGAAACCCTGTCCTAACTGAATCCAAAGTGCTATTTGAAGGGGAGGACAAGGAAAAGAGGAGGACCAGCCTCCAGAGAGGAGGTACCCAATAGGAGTCCTCTTCTTTCCAGGAAGGCTTTCTGGAGGGTGTGTTCCCCAGCTGTGTACAGAGGAGGACTTTTGGGGAGCAGGAAAAGCATCTCAAGAAGGGGATAGGGCTGGGATGTAGCTCGGTGGTACAGCGCTTGCCTAGCATGCGTGAGGCCCTGGGTTCGATCCCAGCACCAAAAAAGAAAAAAGACAAAAAAAAAAAAAAAAAGAAGGGGATAGTGTCAACAAAGGCATGGAGATCCAGCAACATAAATGGTTGAGAGATTGCCAGGATTTTCTGAGCCTAAAAGGTTGGAGACCAGATCCTGCCTGCTGGGGACTGGATGTGGCCTAAGAGCAGCCTTCAGACACAGTGGACTGAGCAGAGAGACCATTAGAAGACAGTGACCTCGGGAAGTCAATCAGAGAGGACAGAGGGCAGACCTGGCTGGAATCCTGGTGGTATAGTTTGGGCAAAACATGAGTGTCCGCCAAAGTCCATGTGTAAAGGTTTGGTCCCTACAGTGGTGGTATTGGTATATGCTGTGGACCTTTAAGATGTGAGACCCGGTGGAAGGTCCTGAGATCAGTGGAGGCGTGTCTTAGGAGATTGGGTGCTCTGGTCTCTCAGACTCTCACTGCTTCCTGCCTGGAAGCAGAGACTGCTCTCCTTGCTCTGAGCAAGGTGGCTCCATTGCCACCTGGCACCCTCACCAGAACCGTAAGTCAACGTGGCCACTCAATCTTGAGTTCATATTTCCAAAACTATGAGCTTAATAAGTCATTTCTCTTTATTAAGTTGATCACCTCAGGTTTTTCATTGTAGTAACAGAAGGCTGACTCAAGCCTTTTTCCTGTGTAACAGAAGGAAGCTCAAGCTGAGATATGGAACACTGAGGCAGTTTAGCAGGAAGCAATGTTTTGTTATGCTGACACAGACTCAGCAGACTCGTGTCCAAAGGGTAAGCCCCAAGAACGAAGGGGTCTCACCTTATATACCTTTGCAAGCAGGTTAGAGAAGCAAAAAGCAAGGTCTAATCCATATGTTGTTATATACAATTCTATAGGCTACTTTACCCTAGAGCTACGTAACTTTTCCCCCTCCCCAGTGTTACATGACCATCTCCATGTTCAGATTTCTCAGATTTTATCTCTCTGCTATGCCATCCCTACTTCCCTGCTACTTTATCAGAACTCAGGCCTAGTTTGTTTTCTTCTGATCCTCCTCCCTGCTACATCATTCCCCTCTTTGATGCTCAGACCCACTTAGGGTCAAAGAGCATCATCTTAACTTAGGAGATTGTATGTTCACAGCATCATTACATATGTAGCTGTTTTTGCTTCTATAATGGCCTCCATAATAGTCCTGGTAGACTGAACTACCAGGGGACCCAGGCAGGGCAGTATTAAGCATGCTCCCAGGAGTAGGCTGATTGCCCCATTAGGGTTTTGAATCTGCCCAAGTCAGCGAACCATCCTCCAAACAGGTCATTGGGATCCCATCCTCTCCAAGTCTGGATGGGGACATGGGTAAGCTTTCTCATTCTGTTTGTGACTTCTTCTATGACCTTTCCTTCATCATCAATCTGTAAGCAGCAGTTGCTCAGGTTAAATTTTCCATAAATTCCTCCCTCAGAGGCCAACAAATAGTCTAAAGCCAAGCAGTTCTGATTGATGGCATTGCACATCTTAGTGCTTTGTTTTGTTATCAAATTGAGAGCTCTTGTGCTTTTATTAGTTATAATTTCAACAACAGCCTGCAGCCTGATGATGTGGTTGAGCATATATATAGGGGTGCGATAGCCCCAGGACCAGTCTTCTGCCCAAATGGCAGGACCATTTTACTGGACGATATGCTCAGGAGGCCATTCATTATCTTTCCTATTGCCAATTTGTAAGGCACCTGTTTTGTCTACTTAATCTTTCTTCATATGTGGGGACTCCAGTTTTTCACCTTGTCTGAGGGGAAGTAAGAAGAAAGATGGTCTGATTGAGCCTAGCACATAAGACCCAAACCAGCTGCTAGGTAGCAACATATAAGCTTGCTTCCCACAGATCTAGATAGCCCCCTAGGCGCCTGCCAAGCTATGTTTGCAGTAAAATGGTTCCAAGCTTTTTGGAGATTAGAAAAGTTGGCCAATGGGTGGGGCTGGGGTTCTGTGTGATTTGGAACTCCCCACCATTGGTCTCTTGGGCAGTGTCATTGTAAAACTTATGTCCCTGAACAAGTTAAATCCCCTACCAAGGTGGAGAACTGGCCTTTTGGGTAGGAAATACAGTAATTTCCAATGATGGAAGATTTTGGGAGCCAGAGGCTTTTCCTGTGTTTCAAGAAAGCGGTCTCAGTAAAGGGCTCCTGTGGGTCCAGCTCCCTTGCTTCCCATGACCAACATTCTCCCATATTGGTCCCTCCACAAACAATATGAAGTGACATGTAATGTCTGGGCTATGGACTCGGCCAGCAAGAGGAACAAGTTTTTGGTCTTGACAGAAATAGGGAACCCACTTTTCATTTCCTCATAAAAGGAATGAAAGACTTGCTAAGAGGAACTCTCGTGGGTAATTGTAATGAGCCTGAAGTACAATAGAATCCTGGGGTCCTCACCCTTTCCCTCAATTAAAATGCCAGTCAACTGTCCCAGCTCTCAGTTGGGTTCACCGAGATTGAAAATGGTAAAAGTTGCTGTTTCCCCTCTCTGGAGAAGGGCGATGGCCCCTTTTCTCTGCCAAGTTGCCCATACCACACAGTTCCAATAAGAGCAGTAGAGTTCTTCATAGGACCCTCAATAACCAATATGTGGGTTATTTTTTGGACACATATACTTATTATTCAGCCTATAGGCCCTTTCCCAGGCTAAACCCCCACAGTAGCCCCAAATAGCGGAGTTTTTAGCTATTGAGGCACACACATCAAAGTATATGGACACAGGTTTGTTAGGGTCGCTAACCCTGGTACAGTAAATGAGGCTCCCATCACCATGAAAGCTTCAGACTTCTGGCCATTGCTCCTGAGGGCAGTAGGTGGGGTTGAAGCAGATATGCTAGTTACCATGGGAGCACACTAGATAGGTGGTATGGTTGTGAGTGTGTGACCCAGTGACAGTTCCTGCACAGGAATAGTAAGTATGGAAAAGCAAAGTCCTAGTGACAACACTTCCTGCCCTAGTAGTATGCATACAAAGGTCACAAGATGAGGCTTCTGGGACCATGAGGGGAAACCAGATCAGTAACAATAGACAGTAGTTATGCATCCTACCCAAAAGAGGTAGAAAAGAGCTAATAAAAACCTTTTGCCATGAGTCCAGTCATCAGGGTTGGTTTCTGCCAAACCTATGGCCAAGACTAGAGTGAGAATTATAGCAATGATACAGACAAGGGGTGACAATGCATTACAGTGAAATAACTGGTGTGGAAAACAGTCTGTTTGTCCCATTGGTGAGTCAACTCCTCAGGCTTCTGCTGTGCATAGATTAGTTAGCTTCTGAGGATGATTAGAGCAGAGCTGTTGTCCCTTCTTCCATGGTCCCCTGTTGTTTCCTGGGAAGCAGAGTCCTGCCAAGGAGGGGTGATGATGTTCTGGAGTGTGATCTTACATGGTGAAGCCGGATCAGGGATGCATTCCCACTCGAGAGAAGCTGGCTTAACTCGTCTGTGGTGGATCCAAGGAGAAATCTCTGCTACTTTAACTGCAGTGGGGTAGACAAGACAACAACAAAAGGGCCTCTCCAATGAGGCTTTAGTGTTTGGACATTTCATTCCTTTGCCCAGATGGCATCCCCTGGCCTGTAAGAGTGTGTGGGAATTGTTAGGCTAACAGGAAGTCTCTCCCAGACCCAGTCATTGATCTTTGAGAGAGTTAACCTGAGGGCCTGCATCTGCTGCCTCAAGGTGAGGTCACCTATTTCCTTAAGGTCCCCCCATATGCTCTTGATTAAGGGAGATGGGCATCCATAAAGGACTTCAAAGGGTGAGAGCCCTGTCTGCTTCGTGGGACAAAATGTAATCCTTAGTAATGCTATGGGCAGTAATTGATATCACTGCAGATTGGTCTTCTGACACAGTTTTCCTAACTGATTTTAGGGTTCTGTTTATGTGCGCTACTTTCCCTGAACTCTGGGGGTGGTAGGCCGTGTGCAACTTCCAGGTGATTCCTAAGCCCTTAGCCATCAGCTGTACTACCTCTGCTACAAAGACTGGCCCATTATCTGACCCAATTGACACAGGTATTCCAAACAGAGGGATGATTTCCTTTAACAGACATCAGGCCACCTCCCGGGCCTTTTCAGTCCATGTGGGGAAGGCTTCCACCCATCCTGAGGAGGTACAAACAAACACCAACAGATATTTGCATCCTCGAACTCTTGGCATCTCAGTGAAGTCCACATCAAGTTTTCAAGTAGTTCCACCAACACTCTGCACCTGGGGAGGTGCTCTTAGCCCTTGTCTGGGGTTATTTTTAGCACATAGGTTATATCTCTCACATACTGCCTTACTTATGCTGAAGAGCTTGGGGACATAAAAATGCTGAGCCAGGGTGGTCTCAAGGGCTATTCACCCTGAATGAGTTCCTTCATGGAACTGCTTGACAAATGTAGGGGCCAGCAACTCAGGTATGGCAATGCTGCCAAAAACCAAACTTCCACCATCCATTTGGTAGAAAATTTCCCTCCTCAGTCTTAAACCAAGCCTGTTCTTGTGGTGTGTACCATGTGTCCCATTCAGCTAAGAGGCATGGGAACAAGGCAGCTGTCAGAACAGTTGGGGATGGTCCCTTGTGAGGGCCACTTGTTTGGTCTCTTTGTCAGCTTTCTGGTTTCCCCAGGTAATTGTTCCATCTCCTTTTTCATGCCCTTGGCAGTGTATAACTTCCAGTATAACTGCCACCCATTTAGGGGCCCACACAGCATCTAGGAGCTCAAGGATTTCCTGCCCATACTTGATACTTTTTCCTTCCGAGTTAATGAGTTCCCTCTCTTTATATAAGGCCCCATGGACATGAATGGTTGTGAAGGCATATTTAGAGTCAGTGTAGATGTTTACCTGTACTCGTGCAGCAAGGTGGAGTGCCCGTGTGAGGGTGACAAGTTCAGCTTTTTGTTCAGAAGTCCCTACTGGCAGCAAACGAGCCTCAAAAACTGAATAACCGGCAAAGCACGTGTCATTCCAGACAAAGCTCGTGTCATCTGTGAAATATTCAATGTCCGGATTCCTGATTGTTTGATCAGTTTGATCTGGCTGGCTTGAGAAAACCTCATCCATAACCTCTAGGCAGTCATGCTCCTGGGGACCTGAGTCAATCAGCAATAGAGTGGCCGGGTTTAGAGTCTTAGCAACCTCCAGCCAGATGCGTGGGTTTTCACATAGCATACTCGGTATTTGACCATCTGAGAGTTAGTCAGCCAATAATTTCCCTTATACTCCATGAGTGTCAGGACAGAGTGGGGAACTCAGTGAGTTCTTGCCCTAGGATGAGCTTGTCTGCTTTGTCACCAGGGCAACAGTGGTTACCAGAGTACGTAGGCAAGGCAGCCATCCTCAGGAAACCACATCAAGTTGTTTTGACAATAAGCCACTGGATGGTTCCAGGAGCCCAGTAACTGAGTCAGGACCCCAATTGCTGTTCCCTTTCACTCATGTACATACAGGAAAAAGGGCTTAATCACATCTGGCAGACCTAGAGCAGGGACGTTAGTGAGTGCCTTCTTGATTGCTTTAAAGGCTTTCTCTTGCACCTTCCCCATAGTAATGGCTCCCATTCTCCCCCCTTTGGGGCTTCATAGAGGGGTTTGGCCAAGAGGGAATAGTTAAGTATCCAGATTCAACAGAAATCTACAGCTCCCCAAAATTCTCTAATTTGCCAGTGGATTTTAGGGGCTGGGATGGAACATACAGCCTGTTTCATCTCAAGACTAAACCTGCGTTGCCCCTGAGACAGGTGAAAACTGAGGTATTTGACAGTGTTTTGGCAAATCTGGGCCTTTTTCTTAGAGGCTTTGTACCCTGTCTCCCATAAACTAGAAAGAAAAGACAAGTCCCTTCCATACAGTCCTCCTGAGTTGGTCCAGCCAGCAGGAGGTCATCTACTTTTGTAGGTGGTCCAACACAGTTGGAGGAGTGTGCAGCTATGCTGGTCAGCTGAGAAGGCTTTTAGGTTGGATACCAGGGAAGTTCCAAAATAGTGGGCAAATTTTTTCAACCTGTGGCAACCAAGTCCAGGTTAGTTGCCCCTTTTCCCAAGTGTTGGGATTTTCCCATTGGAAAGGAAAAATAGGCTGTCTCTGTGGGGCCAGGCAGATGCAGAAGAATGCATCTTTAAGATTTAAAAAGGTAAAAAGCTTCACCTCAGCTGGGATGAGGCCTAAAAGCATGTATGGATTTGGGACTATGGGGTGCAAAGTGACAGTCGCTGAATTTACTGCCCAGAGGTCCTGAACTGGCCTGAAATCCTCAGTTCCGTTTCTGGACTGGTAATAAGAGGATGTTCCAGGATGACTGACAAGGTCAGAGGATCCCATATTTTAAAAGTCAGTCAAAGTGTCTTTGAATTCCGACCTGGGCCTTGCAAGGAATGAAGTACTGTTTTTGGCTGACAGGGGTGGCTTCTGGCTTTAGTCCCACCACTACTGGGGGCACATTTTAGGCCAGACCTGGGAGGTCATCTTTGGCCCATACACCTGGAATCTTGAAGAGAAGCTCAGAGATTTCAAGAGGCCTCCCTTCAGGGATATAGAGCTGCCATTCCTCCTCTTGTGCAATCGCGAAGATTAGAGTCTTTGCCTTGGATCCTCTCAATTTTAAGGCTGCTATATCATCTGAATCAAAAGTTATCTGTGCCCTCAGTTTGCACAGCAAGTCCCTGCCCAATAGACCCACAGGGCCATCAGGGAGATAGAGGAATTCATGCCTTACTTCATGACTCCCAAGCTTGCATCATCTAGCCATTAGGAAGGGGTGGTGGACCCAGTCCTCTGAAGCCCCAATAATAGTTGTATGCTTGTTGGAAAGAGGACCCACTGGCTGGGTCACAACTGAATGCTTAGAACCTATGTCCACCATGAGGTCAATGGGATGGCCCCTATTTTAATTTGGACCACAGGCTCCTGAGAGCCCAGTAGTATGGAGCCCTGTCTGTCCTAATCTTCCTCATAGCCTTCCAGGCCTGCCAGACTGACAATGTTTTCCTCTCAGGGGCTGGCTCCTCTGCTAGTTGGCTGATATTTTCCTTTGAAGACCTGGCCTCTGCCTCTAGTCTGGGAGGCCTTTTGGAAGTCCTGGGCCCATCGGGGTCATTCATTCTTCCAATGCCCTTCCTGACAACAGTAGGCACATTGATTTCGACCTAGTATCCTCTCTAGGGTGGGGGTGTCCTGGGGACATTTGTCCTCACCCTTTGGGATTGTCTCTGCCTGAATTAGCTCACTGGGGCCTATCTAACTGTCCAGCAAGGGCTGCTGCAAGGAGATCCACTTTCCTTTTTATCTTCCTGTTAGCCTTCCACTTAGCCTCCTGATCTTGATTGACAAAAACCTTTGTGGCCACCTCCAGAAGCTGGCTAGCATTCATTCCAGTGAATCCCTCCAGTTTTTGCAATTTTCACCTTGTTTCCCTGGGCCTGGCTAACAAAAGCAATGTTGATCATCTGTTGATTTTCAGTGGCATGAGGGTTGAAGGGGGTGTTTAAATGGAAGGCCTCATACAAGTGTGCATAGACCTGGCAGGGACTCATCTGGCCCCTGGAGGACTTCTGATGTTTTGCTCATGTTCGTGGCCTTTTCCCCTCCTTCCTTCATGCCTCCCAATAATGCCTCCTAATACCATTCAAGTTGCTGGTAATCCTGGCTATTATTGGGGTCCCAATAGGGGTCTTTGTTGGAGAAATAGGCCTGAGGATATGCTTGGGTGTTTAGAGTGCTTTCAGGGGCATGATCTTCTAACCCCTTTAGAGCTGCCAGCATTACACAGCATCACTCTTCAGTATTAAATAGTGTCAGGAGAAGCTGTCGACAGTCTGTTCAGGTAGGTTTGTGAGTCTGGATGATAGACTGCATCAAATCAATCAGAGCCTGGGTTTTTCCATGAAGGAGGGAGTATGATGTTTCCAGTTGAGGAGGTCTGTTTGTGGCAAAGGGCTAATAGACGAATACCTGTCTTCATGGGGCTCTGGATTTCCCTCAGGGGCATCTGCATACCGGAAGGAGTCTGAAGAGAGGAAGAGTCCTCATGGAGACTGGTTAGATATTCTCAATCGAGTGGGGGATGTGTGGTGAGCACTGGAGGACTCAGAGTGGGTATGGAGTCTATAGGACTCGGTGGTTGTGGGGGTTAGAGGAGTAGAGGCCCCTGAGGCTTCCAAATCAGATTTTACAGGTGTGACTGTCCCTCAAGCTTCTCCATCCAATATTGGAGGTAGAGGTGTGGAACTGGGAACTGGTGACAGACGTGGATAGCATGGCACATAGGGTGGTGGTACCTCCTCAGGTTCCTCAGCCAGTATAGACTTCTTTGCTTTTTCTCTACACTTGAAAGTTGCAGCCACCCTAACTGCCATAATCCTCAGGCCTCTCCTAGGTAAGGCCTTACCCATGTAGGCTGGCTGAGAACAGCATCCTGCCAGCAATCAATATAGGGAAATTGTTCTGGGTGCCCAGGCTTTCCTACAATTACTCCATAAACTTCATCAACCACAGTTTTATGTAGTGACCCTTTCAGGGGCCACCCTACGACAAGAGCAGGCCAATCTGCTTCACAAATGGTCCTAAGCAGATTAGGAGTTAACTCCAGAGTCTCCATTAAATCTCTTTTTAAAGTTTTTAAAAATACACTCCAAGGGAGTGATCTTACTCTAATTTCCACCCATTTTCCTCCCATTACCAGACAGCAAGACAGACACAGAGGGGTAGGGGTTTTGAAGAAGAGGTAAGGAGTCCTCACTTTCTTCGTCCTTCATCTGCTCCCCTTGTGGAGATTTAGGCATCTCCCGTCCGTAGTGAGTCCATATAAACCCCAGACTGGAGGCCCTGTTAGGGCTCCCCCTTGACCATATGAGTTCACCACAGTCTCGTGGATCAGGACTCCTCAATTGCTTTGCAGCTAGGCTGTCTCGGGCTCGCACTTTTACACATGTTCACATAGTACAGTACTTCCGCCCTCTCCCTGAAACTGAGAGACACAATTTCACCCCAAAAAGCAGTTACTAGGGTGTCTCCCTGGGTGTTGGTCAGTCTCTCCTTCTGCCTCCTGAGGCAGGGCTGAATTCGAACTCATGTTCTTATCAATCTGACAAGTGGTGCTCCCCTCCCCTCACTGGTTCCTGTGCCTCACTGGGTTCTGTTATGCACCTGAGGCCCTAACCCTGACTCTCCAGGAGGACCAGTCCCTCCTCCAGATCTAGCTGTCTTTTGGCACCTGGCAGGATCTTCTCCTGGCAGTCTGGGGGACACACACTGGCAACAAGGGAGGTGAAAAAATCAGTCTCTGCAATCCCTACAAACAAGCCCCCAAGAGATGTTGTGGGAATCTCAAGCTGAGATATGGGACACTGAGGCAGTTTAGCAGGAAGCAACGTTTTATTAGGCCACACAGACTCAGCAGACTCCTGTCCAAGGGCTGAGCCCTGAAAACAAAGGGGTCTCACCTTATATACCCTCGCAAGCAGGTTACAGAAGCAAAAAGCAAGGCCTAATCCATATGTGGTTACATACAATGCTACAGACTACTTTATCCTAGTGCTATGTGACCTCCCCCTCCCCAGTGTTATGTGACCTTTCCATGTTTGGATTTCTAAGGTTTTATCTCTCTGCTTTGTCATCCCTACCTACTTTATCATAATTCATGCCTAATCTGTTTTTTCTTCTGATCCTCCTCCCAGCTACAATATACCTGGGAAGGAGACAGTTTCCACAATATGGAGGAGTGAAGGGTGAGGAGAGGTAAGACCAAAGGATGGCTGAAGACAGTGGTCCCACTCTAGCCACAGGGAAGCCAGAGCAAGATTGGGTTCTAGGAAAGACAAGGCCCAGCATGGCCAAGGGCAGAGTGAGGAGCCTGCAGAAGCCCAGCCAATGGCCTTCCTAGTGGTGGGTCAGGCTGGAGGGGGGTCATTGGCATATTATGTAACACAATTTGAGGTGTGCAACAAGGCAGAACAAGTATGGGAGGAAGGAAAATGACTGAAGGCAAAACCAGGAGGCATAACAGTGCTCTGGGCACCCTGATAACAGGAACCCACAGGGGAGGCAGAAAGGAGTGACCCCAAAAGCTCAATAGAAACCAATGTGAGGGTAGACTTAAGGAGAAACTCTGGAGGGTGAACTGCTTTGCCTCACCACATACACTCTCCATGGTGTTCAGCCTCACCCCAGCAATGAAGATTAAAAAAGGCAAGAAAAAAAACACTCAAGAGAAGCCTTTATTGAGCCTAATGTTGCAAAACCAGGGGGCAGCATAGGAAGGTGTGTCCAGGCTGACTCACTTTCAGCATGCTTATTTAGCCAGAAGACAGATGTGACAGGGATGACTGCACTAATCATGCCAGTCCCTTCGTGTAAACGAAAGACTGTGCTGGCACCAATCACAAACCTTCTGTTAGGCCACAAGGAGCCATGCTCTCCCTCTGGCCTGGGTGCAAATGGCTGCAAGGTCATCTAGAGTACACCAAGGCTTGTGACAGCAAAACATCTGGTGAAAGCTGTTTGAAACAGTCATGGTTGGGCTAGTGCCTTCAGGAGCTGGATTTGTGCTTCAGCAGAAAGCAGCTGTGTTTGCCATACAGCTTCCTCAAGGTGTCCATGGAGTGTTCAAAGCAGCCAGTGATGGCATACAAGTAGTTTGGCTGCTTGGCTGGCAGTCCTTCACTTGAGGCAGCCAGAGCACCAGGGAAGGATCTGCCAGCTGTCAATTAGGGAGTTACATCAACCAAGCCTCCAACATATTAGCTTATTTAAAAAAAAATTAAATGTGGTTCTTGCAATAAAGGACTATTATTAACATTAACAGTTACTTAACTGTATTTAACAATGCTTTAGCTGGGCACCAGTGGCTCACATCTATAATCCTAGCTACTCAGGAGGCAGAGATCAGGAGGATCGTAGTTTGAAGATAGCCCAGGCAAAAAGTTCATGAAACCCTATCTCGAAAAAAACCCATCAAAAAGGGCTGGTGGAGTGGCTCGAGGTGTAGGCCGTGAGTTCAAACCCCTGTATCAAAAAATAAATTAATTAATGAATAAACAATGCTTTAACAACATTCAAGTTCTGCCCCGATGCTCAAGGGTGAAGTGAGGTGGGTCCATATATGACATGCCATGACAGATTCCATCTTAGTGGCAACAGAGCTAACCCTCACTAGACATTGAATCTGCCATTGCCTTAATCTTGACATTCCCAGGATTCAGAACTGGGAGAAATATATTTCTGTTGTTTATAAACTACCCAGTCAATGGCATTTTGTTATAGCAACAGGAACAAACTAAGACAGAGGCCTTTGTGGTGTTTGCAGGAGCTTTTCCTCAGAGTGAAAGAAGCCAGCCTGTAGTGACTGAGAAGTGAAAGGAAGTGAGGACGGGAAGATCACAGGAACAAGCCTGGCCTCTGGGATGAGAAGAGAGGTGACCCCAGTGTAAGAGAAGAGATTGGGAATGAGGGGACATGTAAGGAGCATGAGGTTGGGGGCTGTCCAGGACAGGAGGAAGGAGACACTCCTCTGTCATTTCTGAGATCAAAAGACATCTCAAAATACATCCTAGATCTGGTCAGTGGCTCACCAATTGGAAAGCTCTAGAGGTGGGGAATGGTAGGATAGCAAAAGCCACAAAATTCGCTTTACGCAGGACATTCAGGTGGCCTCCATTTTATATATGTTTCCTAGAGTAAGGTCCTAGTCCATTTCATGCAGCATAGACTGGGTAATTTATAATGAATAGGCATTGGTTTGGCTTATGATTCTGGCAGCTAGGAAGTGCCAGATTGAGGGGCTGCATCTGGTGATCACAACACCAGATGTTCCTGCTGCATCACAACATGGCAGAATACTTCACATTGAGGAGAGAGAGTGCATGAGTGCACTTTTACAAAAAGCCCACTCCTGTGATAATGACATTAACCCATTCATGTGTACAGGGCCTTCATGACTTAATCCTTTCTTCAAGGTCCTACCTCTCTACTCTGTTGCATTAGAGATTAAATTTCCAAACAAGAACTTTGGGGGACACATTCAAACCATAGCAGAGAAACTTCTTGAGAGGAAGAACTTCATCTGGGCCTGGAGGTGTGGCTCAAGTAGTAGAGCACCTGCCTAGCAAGCACAAGGCCCTGAGTTCAAACCCCACACCACCACCACCAACAGCAACAATGAAACTCATCTGTTTTTTCATGGCTGTACTCCTAATGCTTAAAGAATGGTCTGCAACTGGGTACTGTTGAATCATGCCTATAATCCTAGCTTCTTAGAAGGTAGAAATCTGGAGGATCGAGGTTCGAGACCAGCACAGGCAAATAGTTCAAGAGACCCCATCTCCAAAGTAACCAGAGTAAAAGGCACTGGAGGAGTAGCTCAAGTGGTAGAGCACCTGCTTTGCAAGGATGAAGCCCTGAGTTCAAACCCCAAACCCCTCAAAAAAAAAAAAAAAAGCAAAAAAAGAATAGTCTAGCACTTGATGGAGTGCAGGAAATGCTACCCCAAATATGGCATCTTGGCATATTTTAAACTGAAGGAAATTGAGAAAACTAAGCCAGATGTGGTAGTTCACACATTTAATTCCAGCTCTTAGGAGGCTGAGACAGGAAGATTTTGAGTCCAAGGCCATCCTGGGCTATATAAAGAGACCTATCTTTAAAAACAAAAACAAACAAACAAACAAAAAACTTGTGAGCCAGGCACAATGGCTCATGTCTGCAATTCTATCTGTTCATGAGGTGAAATCAGGAGGATCATGGTTTGAGGCCTGCCTGTGCAAAAAGTTCATGACACCCCATCTCAACCAATAAAAGCTGAGCATGGTGGCACCTATCTGTCATCCAAGCTAGGTGGGAAGTAGTCCATGCCAGCTCCAGCATAAATGTAAGACCCTACTGGGAAAATACCTAAAGCAAAATGGGCTGGGTGTGTGTGTGTGTGTGTGTGTGTGTGTGTGTGTGTGTGTGTGTGTGTGTTGGGTTTTTTTAGCTAAGTGATAGAGCACTTAGCTAGCAAGAATGAGGCTCTAAGTTCAAACACCAGTACTGACCAAAAAAATATGAGAAAGCCATGGAAGTAGAAAGGTCTTCTCTAACAAAATCTTCCCCCTCTCACCTAAAGACACTCATAGGGCAGGCATCCTGCCCTATGCCCAGAAGGAAGGAATGTAACACAAAGAATCTGAACAAACAAGTTCACCTAATTTATTACTATTAGGTTATTCTTTCTTTCTGTCCAATCACACTTCTACACGTATTAGTCAGCTTTCCAATGCTATGACAAAATACCTCAGATAAACAACTTAAAAGAGAAAAGGTTTATTTTGACTCACAGTTTCAGATTTCTGTCCATGGTTGTTTGACTGTGTTGTAATGAGCCTGTAGTGAGGCAGAACACCAAGACAGGGAGTATAGGGTAGAGCAAAGCTGTTTATCTTGTGGTGGCCAGGAAACAAAGAGAAGAAGGGGTCAGGTACGCAGCATACCCTCAAGGGCACATCTCCAACTAGGCCTCACCTCCTGAAGGTTCCACCACCTCTCAATAGCACTATCTGGCGGGGACCAAGCCCTCAACACATGGTCTTTTTTGAGGGAAGGAGGGACATTTAAGATCCAAACCATAACAATGACTGTCCATTTTTTTCATCTTCTCTAACCATAAATGTACACATTTTTCCCTGGGACTTTGGGTCTTTATTTCTGAAGGTTCCTATGTGTGAGAAATACACTCACCTGTCTAAACTCAAAGAATGGACTCAGAGACACGTAGAGTACAGTGAAAGTGAGACTTTAATGATGACCTTGCAAGGTGGGTGTCTGCCTAGCAGAGACACCAGAAGCTATTACAATAAGCAATATTGTAATGAGCCAGTGATGGGAGTTCTTGTCTTTGCTGGGCTTAGGAATAAGCTCAGGAGACACAGATAGTGCACACACAGGTAGATTTATGAGATAAAGAAAAAGCTACAACTGCAGCAGTACAGCAGAGCCCAGAAACCAGTGGCTGTCTGCTGAGGTGAAGGCTGGAGCTTTTTATGGATGCTTTAACTCTGGGTTAGGGTAAGGGTTAGGTGGGTTCTTTCCATTGGCTGTGGATTCACCTGTGTGGGCTCTCTTTGATGAGCTGGCCTGTTTGTCCCTTATGGGCAGTGGGGGGAGTGGAACAACCTTGAGAGCATTCTGTTTATCAGCCCTGTGGCAGATCTATGAGACCATGTATCTCCTCCTCAGTGTGCAGGGCTCATAGTGCTCTCCATGGAGGGATGGGATACTGACTCATTTGTCTTTTAGGTTCCCAGACCCAACAATATATTGTCCAGTGTTCAAGTCCCTCCCCCAGTTCCTCAATGACTGGGTACTATGGGGTATATATTCTTTTCCCAGATATTGCCTAAATTCTATTAGCCTCTTGGGTTATTTAAAATATGCCTCTTTTATTATTATTTATTTTTGGTGGTACTGGGGTTTGAACTCAAGGCTTTATGCTTGCTAGGCAGGCACTCTATCACTTGAGCCACTCCACTGGCCCTGAAAATTTGTGGTAGGTGTAGAATTTTAGATTCACAGAGTTGACCCATTAGGTCTCCCCACCTCCCACAAGTGCAGTTTGAACTCTGGGTCTCACAGTTGCTAGGCAGGAGCTCTTACCACTTGAGCCTTTCCACCAGACATGGAATTGGTCAAATTTTAGAGGCGGGCTTTGTGTCAGGAAGGTCTCCCTTTGATACGTGCTTTCTGGCATGTAGCTTTTACATATGTGATTTACTCCTCCCAGTTTAAGGTCCTGTATCAGTTGCCCATCCCCCAACATCCGCAAACTGATATGCAAACAAGCATCTAAGGTCAAATGCTTTGCCTTGAAAATGGACCACCACTGACTTTATTTCTAACCCTATGTCACATGAAACTTGCATTAAATAGGAATGAAGATGTAGTTCACTGATAAAATGCTTGCCTAGAATGTTCAAGGCCCCTGGTTTGATCCACAGCACTACTAAACAAACAAACAAACAAGTAAATGGGTATGCTTTTCTCCTATTAATCTGTCTTTTGTTTTAAGAATGTTAGACATGAACCTGGTGCTAGATCAGAAAATGGTTTTTCTTTACATGGGGCAGCTAAGACACCTCTCTCTAGAGCTTATGAGAGCGTGGAACATCTGACAAAATGCCAGACAAAAGTTAAGAATTTTTAATTCAGGTCTACTGTCCTGGATCTCTTGCCCAGTCAAGAGTGCAAGATAAAAACTTCTTATCCCTTTCTACAGTCTTTTCTATCAAAGTGTGTCGCCATCTCAGCTGCTTGCAGTTCCAGGTTCTTGTTCATTAAGCTCTGTTTTCTTGCCAAAATTACTGCCTACCCCACTCGCAAATTCCAAGTGTAACATAAGCTAATCGCGAGCAGACTGTGCACCCAAGCTCAACCAATCTGAGTAAAGGAGACAGGGCCCCACTGCATCGGGGATAAAAATGCATACTTAGTCTGCTCCTTGTGAGTGCTGTGCCTGTGTGCCTGTACACCCTTCTGCAGAAGTAAATTTTGCCTTGCCAAGATGACTCTGTTTCTGTGTCTTCATTTGCGACCCCCGTGGTCTTCGGGGGTCTTCTTTTTAACAATCTGGGGACTTGTCTGGGATAATCCCAACCAGGAGATGTGCTTGGAAGCACATGTCCCTCTGCCTCATTGTGGTGGCTCCAAGCAACCAAGAAATCCTGTGCACAGATCAGGGAGGTAAGAAACACCACTGACTGGCAAAGTATTCCTTGGTGGTTGGGGAAGATCGTGGAGGTTGCATGGGAGTAAACGAAACGTATCTGAGACACGGGGAGAGTGTGGAGTCCCAATCCACAGTTCAATAGCTATCAAGGTGACTACATACAGCTTAATGGCAGTCCAGTTGGACCTAGATGGGTGCTTAATGCCAAGTAGCACCACCAACTAGATATTGTCCCATGAGGGACTCTGTTGGATAGACGAAGCATGTGGGGTGGTGTTCAAGACACCTCCAGGAAGTTAGGAAGGTTGAGCATCTACCTGGCATTCTCATCAACCAGGTAGACCAGGATGGGGAAACATCACAAGAAAAAAAGAGTTCTAAAGAAGATGAAGCTAATCTAAATGGTATGAGCTGAGGTTGGAGCTGCTTCTCTCTGGGATTGTTTTCCACCTAATTCTGTCTCTAAATCTCTCTGAACTCTCTACTAACAGTTAGCCCCTTTAAGTCTTGCTTTCTAGATGGGACACTTTTCCCATCACAGACATGTCAAGACCAGGAAGGGGAACAGGTCATGTCCAGGTTGCTGCAGGTGGCAACCATGGGCTGGCCGGTTTTGCTCTCCTGGCCAAGACACCACGTAGTTGGGATTATGGACCCACGCCCTCCACCTCATGTATACACAGGCTCGAGGAACCAGAGAGAGAATTTCAATTTCCTTTCTAAGCTTTTCTTTATCTCCTACAAAATGCCCATGTGTTTAAAATTGGAACCTTAGTAGTCCAGTTTGTTACATTAGCTAAAAGTCAACAAGACAGCCCCCTTCTTGGGTTTGGTTATAGATTCAATAAAGCATTTGGGTCTTTTTTTTTTTTTTATGATTATAAGGGACACCTTCCCTGAAATTAACTCTTGATGGACTAATTCATTTTACCTTTTGCATGCTTACTAAGATAGCCAGATATCACCAGTTTCACTGGAGATGTGATCCCTTTTCCCTTGCCTGATATGCAGATTCTGATTTAAAAAAAAAAACAACTAATATTTGCTGTACTTTTAGGTTGATTTTGAGTTTCTAGTTTGTCTAACAGGAAATTTAGATTCTATTTTGGTTTTTTGCAGGAAAGGGATGGTACATATTTAAAAAGGAGGCTTAAAGAGATCTGTTGTAATTTGCATAAAAATTAAAGACCCTGAGCTTATCTTGTTTCTACCCTAAGGAAAATTCTAACTTACACATGGTTTGAAAGGTTTTCCTATGAGTGCACTCTAGTTGTTTTTATGTGTCTTGCCTTTTTTGATTGTTAGGGAATTGTAGATCATCTATACACCCTTAAATTGACATTTATGGCATGCCTAATTTAAACCTTTTTTGCATATGTGTGTGTTTAAATAACTTTAAAATGTTTCTTATTATAGAGTTACAAAGGAATTGCTATTCTGTTCTCTTCTTTCTCTCACCTCTTCTGCTACTACTTTTTAGAAAAACCATGTTTTCAAGGTTTTATTTCAACCAGGTCTAACTAAAATACAGGAATTATTTTATGGGCAGTAATCTTGATCTGTTTCATCCTGTCTTACATTCAGCTGTTTCATAATTGGATTTGTCTTTACTTGTATCAACAAACAGTTTAAAATTGCCTTTCTTCATGGGTTTATATAGTAAAAATAAAGCTGACTGAAAAGACAATTTTACTTAAATTTAAAATTCTTGTAAAAGTTATTTTAAAGTACTGTAGCAGGGAGGAGGACCAGAAGAAAGCAAACTAGGCCTGGGTTCTGATAAAGTAGCAGGGAGGTAGGGATGGAATAGCAGAGAGATAAAACCTGAGAAATCTGAACATTGAGAGGGTCACGAAGCACTGGGATGGAAAAGTCTTGTAACACTAGGATAAAGTAGCCGATAAAATCGTATATAACCATATATGGATTAGACCTTGCTTTTTGCTTCTGTAACCTGCTTGCAAGGGTACATAAGGTGAGACCCCTTCGTTCTCGGGCTCAGCCTTTGGACACGAGTCCACTGAGTCTGTGCTGGCACAATAAAACGTTGCTTCCTGCTAATCTGCCTCAGTGTCCCATAACTCAGCTTGAGAGTCCCGCAACATTTCTTGGGGGCTCATTGCCAGGATTGCGGAGATGGTAATTAGTCACCTCCCTTGTCACTGGACTGTTGGAAGAAGATCCCACCAGGTGCCAAAGGACAACTTGACCTGGAGGAGGGATTCATCTTCCAAGTGAGTCGGGGTGAGGGCCTCAGATGCACAATGGAACCTGGTGAGTCACAGGAACCAGTGAGGGGAGGGGACCACTGCTCATCAGACTGGTAAGAACCTGGGTTAAAATTCAGGCCTGTCTCAGAAGGCAGAAGGGGAGACCGATCACCTCCCAGAGACCCCCTAATAACCCTACTTGGGGTGAAACCAGGTCTCTCAGGTTAAGGGAGCTGGGCAAAAGTATGTGAGACACCTCTGAGAGTTAAGGGAGGGTTGAGCTTTTCCTGGGAAACAGTCACAACTGAGGTTAAGGGATGGATATCAAAAAATTCAGTTCCAAAGAGGGAAGACTCCCAAGAGAACAAATGCATCATCCACCATTCCACCGGATAGCCCTCTGGGTATAATTTTAAAGTTTTTTCTTTTTTTGAGAATGTACTCTAAATTTTGTGTATGTCAATTTGTTTATAACATGAGCAAAATTTAATTTGCTCCTGGAATTCTAGCTCATCTTATATGTGCTTAAGTTGACATTCTTTCTGGCATGCTTAATTTATAAAACTTGTGTGTGTGTGTAAGCATCTTCAAAATGGTTCTTAAACTGCTGTTATAAGGTTAATATGGTACTCAGGGTAACAAAAAATCAGGGTATTTGTTTTAAAGATCTCTGTTATAAACTGCTTAAGCTTTTTACATATAAATATGTAAACATCTTGAGAACAGTTCTAATTATAGAGTCAATGTAAAAAATTATTACTCTGTTCTATGGCTACTTTTAATAAAACAGGTTTTCAAACATATTTCAATCAGGTCTCACTAGGATTCAGTCATTCAGGGGTTAACACTCTGGATCAGACCAGAAAAGAAAAAGAAAGAAAGAAAAGTGAGGTCACAGCCTGCAGCAGGAATCTTAAAATTTGGGTAGTTAAAAATGACCTTAACTTGTTTCATTCTTTTGTAAATGACATCTGGGATTTAATTCTCCCTTATAATACATGGGTCTATTATCAAATGGGTTTTCTATAAATTGTTTTTGTACAAAAAATAATTTCAAGGTTGCTTCCTTTCTGGTTTTTTTCATACAAATATAAGGTTCTCAGTAAAAAGTTTATGAATTATTTTCAACAAGTCACAAATATACATATATATGTATATGTATATATGGTATTAAGGATATGGTTTTTTTAAAAAATAGAAGGTTAAAAAATACTTTTAAATTAAAAAAAGGATAAAGACAAGCTCCCCTAGAAGATACAAAATAAGCTGTCACAAAGACACAGGGTAAGTTGTCATAAAAAGGTGGAGCTTATAAATGCTTATGTAAGTGATTAACTAAAATCCAGTTACATTAAAGGTTTTGTAAGGTCAAAATTTAATGTACTGATGTTAAACTAAAACTTAATTCTCTAAGCTCATAAGAACAAGGCTATCTTAAAATATTGTATTGTTCTTGATAACATTTATAAAAAAAACTGTCTTAAAAATGGTTTTTGTTTTGTCAAGATAACTGTCAGGAATTTTTGGTGCTACAGGTTACTCCATAAATTTGTCAAGACAACAAGAGTTTATGAAAACACAGAAAGGCTAGAGGCACTGAGCACAGGGAGTGCTGCTGCACTGATATGAGGGCTGAGACAGATTTACTTATGTAAAACAAAGTAAAAAAAAAAAAAAAAAGCCAAAGTGCATCCTCTAGGTAGGATAAAAAAACTCAAAAAGGAGCACAGAAGAAATGCCGGCAGAAGAAATTTTTGGCCTGGGATGACCAGATTGGGTCTGTTATTTTAGTGGGGGCTCCACTGACTACAGGTTGGTGGGATCCTGCTGTATGTCAGGAGCCATGTGTTAATGTCAACAATCTTGGATTCGATCCCTTATCAACATCTGAGCCACAATTATTGGCCATTAGGTTTCCTAACTCCATGCTTCGTCCCCATAAATATTTAATTGTGTTCTCTGGTGATCTTTGTCAAGGTTTTAACTACTGAGGTAACTGAGTCATGTTCATTTAAGAGTTGGTTTATGTAAAATTTTCTAGATGACCTCATGGTTAAACTACTGTTGTCTTGGATGATTCTAATGCAGTTTGTATCCTATATGTGTCCGTGACTGGGCTATTTGGGGTCACTGACACAGTTCTCTTCCCTCAATAGATGAAAAAAATCTAAGATTTTACTTTAAGAGCAACAACTAAACTAATATGTATATATAACCTCTATAGAGATTAAATTAAATATATTTATGTTTTTCAAGTTTATCAAGCCTTTTAAAATATAAAATTTAGATAAGCATGGTAACAAAAAGTTAGTGGTACTGATATACTGTTCTGTTAGTTGCTAAATTGTTCATCAGAATTTTAACCATGACTCTTAATTTTTTGTCATTACAATTCTGATCCTTCTGGGACATTTACAATCAACTCCATAAAAAAATGACTCTAATGAGTACTTATGTGTCAACCAGGTTAGCTTTTTAGACATCTGCTTTTGTTAGATTTTGTTTTGCATTGTCCTTGTCTAGAAGCCCACTGCCTAAGAGCCACTCCTTCTAAGCCTCTTTGTTGCTTAAATTTGGCCAAAATTGTCTAGTTGGCACTCCCTCCCACCTGATCTGCTCATTACATCCTGCCCGCCCCCCACGACGTGGAACTAAAACCAACCAGACATGGAACCAAAACCAACCAACCAAACAAAATCCAGGAAAGAGCAAATCTTCATGATGAGGAAACAAAATAACCAGTCGAGAAAGATCTTCAGTCTATGGCCATACCACCCTCAATGTGCCCAATCTCATCTGATCTCGGAAGCTAAGCAGGGTTGGGCCTGATTAGTACTTGGATAGGAGACAGATCTTCAAAAGAGATTGCTCAGAGACAAACAGTTTGGAGACAAGGGGGGAATGCCATTAAAGTTCAAATGGAGTCACTCATGCCAGACCTCTCAAAACTAACCAAGGCCAAGAGGATTGAGGAAATGGTTCTTATATACGTGTGGCCATCTGGCATTAAAGCCCTTCCAGATACAAACTCAGATTTTTAGACGGGGTCTTCTATTAGAGACAAAAAATAACTATTTTTACTGGCTCTAAACATGTCCTTTGATATGAAAAGATGATGGTTTTAATTTTTTTTTTAAACAACATGTTTTCTTGGACATATGTACTGATAATGTATTGTTGCCTTGATAATTCTACTCAGTTAAAAAAAAAAGACAATGTCTGGGTAAAAGAATAAAATGTCCAACCATTAAAACCCCATTGGAGGTTTTAATGGGGTTTTTTTTGTTATTTTGTCTACTACTCCCACCACAGTTAAAATAGCAGAGATTGCTCCTTGGATCCACCACAGTTGAGTCAAGCCAGCTTCTCTCGAGTGGGAGTGTGTCCCCGAACCAGCTTCACCGTGTAAGATCACCCTCTGGAACATCAGCACCCTTCCTCAACAGGACTCTGCTTCCCAGGAAACAATAGGGGACCATGGACAGCAGGATGACAGCCCTGCTCTAGTCACCCCAGGAAGCTGACTAATCTACACACAGCAGAAGCTTCAGGAGTCGACGCTCCAATGGGACAAATGGACTGTTTTCTATGCCAGTTATTTCACTGTAATGTGTTGTCACCCCTCATCTGTGTCTGTTGCTGTAGTTCTCACCCTAGTCTTTGCCATAGGTTTGTCAGAAATCACCCCCACTGATTGGACTCATGGTGAAGGGTTTTTATTAGCTCTCTTCTACCTCTTTTGGGTAGGATGCATAACTACTGTTTATTGTTACTGATCTGGTTTTCCTTCGTGGTCCCAGAACCCTCCTCCTGTGACATATATATGCATGTTACTTGGCAGGAAGTGTTGTCATGAGGACTTTGCTTTTGCATACTTACTGTTCCTGTGCAGGCACTGTCACTGGGTCATACACTCACAACCATACCATCTATCTAGTGTGCTCCCATGGTAACCAGCATATCTGCTTCAGCTCCACCTACTGCCCTTGGGAGCAATGGTTAGAGATCCGGATAGTCACAACCTTGGGTCCCTCGTAAGCAGCACCCAGGTGTTTAGCCCTGATAAACCAATGTCTGTGTTCTTTGATGCATGTGTGGCCATAGACCAAGGTGGGTGTGGAGGTACAGGCTGTACCTGTGGGAGTCCTGCCTGGGAAAGAGCCTATATGTCAAATGAAAAGTAAATGTGCCAGGAAGACAACTCTTGGCCATGTGATGATAGAGTAGGTTCTTATTATTGCCCTTATTGGGGTTGTATTTCATGGGCCACATGGCAAAGGGCAAAACATGTAGCCCTCCTTCACAAGGGGATAACTGCCCTTAACTTCACCCCTGGCACTGGTAGCCTATAATTTTCATGTTATTTAAGCCATCCAATTGGACACAGTAGTTAGTATAAGAGTATATGAAAAGGGCCTTAACCCTGGACTCTAATGCACCTCAAATTAATAACTGATATCCATGAGAGTTCCTTATACCAAGGTTTTCACTCCTTTTATGAGGAGATAAGGAGTTAATTTTCTATCTCTACCAAGGTCAAAAACTTGTTCCTCTCACTGGCTGAGTCTATAAACCCATACACTGAATGTCACTCTGTGCTATGTTTGTGGGGGGACCAACATGGGAGACCATTGGCCTTGGGAAGCAAGAGAGCTGGACCCACAGGAGTCTTTTAATGAGACTGCTTTCCCAAAACACAGGAAAGGCATCTGGTTCCCAAAGACTTCCATCATGGGGAATTACACTGCCCAAGAGACCCAATGATGGGGAGCTCCTTACCATACAGAACCCCAGCCCCACCCACTGGGCAGCTTCTCTAATTTCAGGAAAGCTTGAGACAATCTTAATGCCAACATAGATTGGCGGGCACCCAGAGAGCTATATTTGATCTGTGGGAAGCAAGTTTATACAGTGCTACCTAGCAGGTGGTTTGGGTCTTTCATGCTAGACTCAATCGGACCATCCTTTTCTTGCTTCCCCTCAAACAAGGTGAAAAACTGGAAGTCCCATATATAAAGAAATATTAAATAGACAAAATGGGATGCCTCACAAATTGGCAATAGGAACGATGATGAATGGCCTCCTGAGCGAATCATCCAGTACTATGGTCCTGCCACTTGGGCAGAAGACGGGTCTTGGGACTACCGCATCCCTATCTATATGCTGAACCACATCATCAGGCTGCAGGATGTTGTTGAAATTATAACTAATAAAACTACAAGAGCTCTCAATTTACTGACAAAATAAAGCACTAAGATGCACAATGCCAGCTATCAAAACCACTTGGCTTTAGACTATTTGCTTGCTTCTGAGGAAGGAGTTTGTAGAAAATGTAATCTGAGCAACTGCTGCTTACAGATTGATGATAAAGAAAAGGTCATTAAAAAAAAATCACAGACAAAATGAGGAAGCTTGTCCATGTCCTATCCAGACTTAAAGAGGATGGTTCTCTGCCACAGGCGGATTTAAAACCCTTATAGGGGCAATGGACCTAATCCTAGGGGCATGCTTAATACCGCCCTGCCTGGTTCCCCAGTATTGAGATCTACCAGGACTATTACAGAGACCATTATACAAAGAAAAATGGCCACGCATGTAATGATGTTATGAAAATACAAACCCCTGGATCCAGATGATGCTCTCTGAGGCAAGGCGGGTCTGAGCATCAAAACGGGGAATGCTACAGCAGGGAAGAGGGCCAGAAAAGAAACAGACAAACCTGGGTTCTGATAAAGTAGCAGGGAGGTAAGGATGGTATTGCAGAGAGAGAAAACCTGAGGAATCTCAACGTGGAGAGGGTCACGTAGCACTGGGAGGGGAAAGTCATGTAACACTAGGGTAAAGTAGCCGATAAAATTGTATATAATGACATATGGATTAGACCTTGCTTTTTGCTTCTGTGACCTGCTTGCAAGGGTATATAAGGTGAGACCCCTTTGTTCTTGAGGCTCAGCCTTTGGACAGGAGTCCACTGAGTCTGTGCTGGCACAATAAAATGTTGCTCCCTGCTAAACTGCCTCAGCGTCCCGTAACTCAGCTTGAGAGTCCCTTGCGCAACAGTACAAGTTACAAAGTCAACAAGTAGAAAGGATATAAAAAGGTGTTGAGTATGTGTTTGGAAAAAAGTTAAAGGGAGAAAGAGTGCTTTTGGATGAGAAAGAATTTTGTAAAGAAAGGTTTGTCTTAAAGATTGTTCCAAATAAAGAGGAATAAGCACAAAGCATCAGAAGTTTCAGAATATTATCTAAAGTTCCTGAGTCTTAAAAATGTATGATAGATGGAGTTTATAAAAGTTAATGTGTGTAATTAAGTTAACTGTAATTTAAGAGATAACTAAGGGATCTCTTAAAGTCAAACTATTGCTTGTGGAACTTATCGGGATTTTGACTCTAGGAAACTGAGTCCTAGCTAAATGTCTTTTCTGTGATGTTTGTACATTTATCATGCCAAAATGTGTGGGCTGCATATCTAAATTTCACTGAAATTCTATACAACGTTTAGGGGTTATATTCTATACAAACGTTTATGGGATTAAAATTATAAAAGTTTAAAGGGACCAACACTTGGTCAATAAAAAACAAACACACACAAATAATGCAGCCTATTGCTACCTACAGGGGGAAGCACATGTAACTTATTTCAGGGTAAAAGACACTCCAGGCTGTGGAGGCATTCCTCTTTCCCCTAAAGGCCTGTAAGTTTATCCCAACTGTAAGAAAAACTACTTAAAAGAGCCATAGTTCAAGAACCATCATTTGCTTACAATAAAGGTGGAAGTTTCTTTATATTGATTGTGAGGCTAGTATTGTAACTTTTTGAACTATAATCTTTGCTTATGGATCAGTTTCTCTGAAATTATGAGCTCAGTCTCTCTTCAGCTCTATCATCTCTTAGGCAACAGGGACTGCTGGCCCAGCTACCACTCGAATTTCCAGTGCATCCACACTGGGAGATTACAGACTTGGAGTGGAGAGAAACTTGATCCAGCCTGGGAGGGACCTTATCAGGTGTTACTCACTACCGCTTAGAAGGGATTGTCCCACTATATCTGAATAAAATGAGCTCCAAGGAGGAACACTGGACCGTGTCTTCAGAGCCTGGCAATACCAAAGTAACTTTTAAAAGACAATTACTGGAACTATTTTTCCTTTTTCACTTGGGGAACTGTGTGTTTACCATTGATGTCACCCAAAATTCTTTTCCTTGGACTGTTAAGTTTGATGCATGTCTTGTTCTCCCCTGTGGTGAGCCCCCAGGGACGTCAACTCTGGGATAAGATTATATATCTGTGCTTATACCCTGGCTCCAGAGAGGACTATCATGATGATTTTGGTTAAAACTTAGAAGGGCCGTGTGGTGGCTGGTCAGATGTTGGGTGGACTACACAGTATAAGGGTTGGACCTCATCAGCCTATGGGAGGAAAAGTGGAAACAATTACAAATATGCAAATTAGTAGAGGTCTCTCTCCTCAGTTGCCAGCTCTACCAATGCAACCCCCTTTCGTTGATCATAGGTGACCCACATACCATGACCATAGAGGCTTCCATCTTAAGGCATTCTGGATTGGGGGCTGATGTCTCTGGAAGAGACTCCATAGATACATTCCTTTTGAGATTAATTAAAAATACTACAACTATATCTTCTGCTGATGATAGGCCCCTTTCTCCAATGCCACCCCTCAAACCTAATAGTGACCAAGCTAAGGTTACTGTAGTGGTGGTTAAAGATTTAAAAACAGACCATCACTATTAAAACTGGTTATGGGGGAACTAATACCTGGTTGAAATGGATTAAATATTCTGTTCACACCTTAAACAAAAGCAAAGTTACTTGTGTGCAACAGGAAGGCCAGATGCCAAGTTGTCCCTTTCCCTTTGGGATGGACCTCAGACTCTACTAAAATAAAATACACAGTAACACTCTTCCCGAAAAGGACAGCTTGGGACAATGAGTCTTGTACGACCTTGTCACAACTGTTTCCCATGGCCAAAGACTCTGAGGGGTAAAAGCCACCCTGGTTGATTAGACCCCCATCCTAAAACTCTCTCAGGGTCGGGGGGAAGAATTAGAGTTTCTGGAAAATGCATCCAGGTGCAGTGAAGACCAATCCTTCGAAGAGATGAGCAATAAGTCTGCTCTAACTGTCGCCAGGCAGATGTCTTGTGGTATTGCAGTGGATCTTTACTTGAGACTCTTCCAGTCAAATGGAGTGGGACTTGCATCCTAGTCCAATTGGCTATCCCTTTCACTCAGGCATTCCAGAAACCCATACCTTCCCTAACCAAGGAAAGACAGAGACAAGATCTTGTTTCTCCTAGAGGGTTGTTTGATGCCCATGTCTACATAAATTCCATTGTGATCCTATGAGGAGTCCCTGATGAATTCAAAGAAAGGAACAAGGTAGCACTATTCTGGTGGTCCACTATTAATAAAAATATGGACTGGATTAACTATATTTATTATAACCAGCAGAGATGTGTCAGCTTTACTAGGGATGCAGTGAGGGGAATTGCAGAACAACTAGGCCCCACCAGTAAGATGGCATGGAAAAACCAAATGGCCCTAGACATGATTCTGGCAAAAAAAGGAGGAGTATGTGTCCAGATTGGGGATGAATGCTGTACATTCATCTCCAACAACACAGCTCCAGATGGGACCATAACTAAGGCTCTCCAAGGCCTGACAACCCTGTCAAATGAACTGGCTAAGAACTCAGGGATAAATGACCCCCTTACTAACTGGCTAGAGCAATGGTTTGGGAAATGGAAGGGGCTGATGACCTCAATCTTAATATCCCTCCTTGTTGCATTTGGGACAATGGCTGTAATTGGGTGTTGTGTTATACCCTGTATATGGGGACTAATTCTTAGACTCATAGAAACTTCCCTAACTAAACAAACTCCCGTATCACACCAATTATTGTTGAGTATAGCTGAAATAGAGAGTCAGATAATGTTAAATGAGTTTGAACAAAAGAACGAAAAATAAAAAGAGGGGGGGAACTGTGAGGAAACCCTCTTTTCTATCAAAGTGTGTCACCATCTTAGCTGCTTGCAGTTCTGGGTTCTTGTTCACTGAGCTCCTTTTGCACCAAAATTACTACCTACCCCACCCTCAAATTCCTAGTGTAGTGTTAGCCAATCATGGGCAGAATGTGCACCTGAGCTTGACCAGTCCCAGTAAAGGGGACAGGGTCCCACCACATCAGGGATAAAAATGCAGACCTATGGTCTGATCCTTGTGCTTGCTGTGCTGATGTGCCTGTGCACCCTTCTGCAGAAGTAAATTTCGCCTTGTCAAGACAATTCTCTGTTTCTGTGTCTTCAATTGTGACTCTGGTCGTCTTTGGAGGTTTATTTCTAACAGAGGCTCCTGGTTTGATTCACAACATTACTAAATAAATAAACAAACAAGTAAATGGGTAGGATTTTCTCCTTTTAATCTGTCTTTTGTTTTAAGAATGTTAGACATGAACCTGGTGCTAGATCAGGAAATGGTGTTTCTTTTTCTCACTCACCAGTGCTTACACTCAACATGGGGCAGCTAAGAACACTGCTCTCTAGAGCTTATGAGAGCCTGGGACATATGACAAAAAGCCAGCCAAGTTTAAGAGTTTTTAACTTAGGTCTACTCTCCTGGATGTCTTGCCAAGTCAAAAGTGCAAAATAAAAACTTCTTGTCTCTTTCTTTCCAAATTCACATTAGTGAGGAAAACATTTAAACTGCTGTTTAAATTTGGTTTGAGGTATCCTTTTGTTATTAGTCTTTTTCCTCCCAGGGAGAACTGTATCTTTCCTGTTTGTCTCATTTGTGTCCTGAGAGCTCAGTTTTATGATGCCAGATTGCATCAGGCAGCCAGGCAGCCAATCGATTGTCTGGGAGCACAGTTAGTGTTTTTGACTGAGACAACTCAGAGAAATTTGTAATAACAGGTTCCACTCTATAAAGGGCTTTTTGTCATCTCAACCTTCATTGCTTGGTTGGTCACTTGTAGGGTGTCACAGATTTACAGGTCTATGACTGGAAATGTCTGATGTTTCTTAGATGATCTTAGAAATCCTTAACCACCGATGGCAACAAAGGTTCTTTGTTTTTTGTCTTTTTTTTTTTCCCCGGTGACACTGGGGTTTGAACTCAAAATCTACACCTTGAGCCACACCACCAGCCCATTTTTGTGATGGGTTTTTCAAAATAGGGTCTCACAAACTATTTGCCCAGCCTGGTTTCAAAACGTGATCCTCTTGATCTCTGCCTCCTGAGTAGCTAGGATTACATCAGCATCTGGCTATTTCTTTTGACTGGCTTTGCAAGTGCTTCTGAGGCAGGCAAAAATGAAGGAAAGTTCAAGACTCACAAAAAATATTCCATCTCAGATTAGCCATGCTTTGGCTCAGTGTCTACCCTTACCTGGCCAAGGACTGCCAATGCCCTCCTCATTCATTGATTATTGGATGGGAATCACCTGGTTCCTCCCTTCTCCTAGGTTAGTGTAAGTTTTAAAAGCACCTGAGGAAGAGAAACACTCTAGACCTCCACATTTCACCTGGGCCCCACAAAGCTCCCCTTTGTATTTTCCTTTCCTAACTTTTAATAAACTCCATTTACACTCACGTTGTCCTGTAATGGAGTCTTCCCATAGGACATAAAGAATTTGGAAGTCTTTTGATCACAGACTGAACCGGCACCATTAACAGTTCAGGATCTTGAGAGGACCACATCTTTTACACCATCTTTTGAGGGTGTCTCTTTTTTCCATGTTACAAGTCTTGGTTACTGGTTGTGGGAGTGAGTGTGTTTGGGTTAAAAGAAAAAAAAAAAAACACCTAGGGATATAACCCAGCTATATGCAATCCCCAGCTCCGTAAACAAGCAAATATAAACTTTACTACATTTTCACATCTTGCCTGAATTCTTCTCATGGGACACAAGGGCCTAGGAATCTTCTGACCAGAGTCTTCAGAGACCACTCATCTGATAACAATAATAAAATGCATATGGTGTAGATAAACCAGCCAATTTGTAATACTATCTGTCTTCGTCCATTTCCTGTTGTTCTAACAAAATACTTGAGGCCAGGTGATTTATAAAGAACAGAAGTTTAGCTGGGTACCAGTGGCTCACGCCTATTCAACATCTGGCAAGGACTGTCATCTAATCCTAGTTACCCGCCCCCTCCTCCAAATACAGTCATGCTGCTATGATATTGTGAAATATATATTTGGTCTTTGTCCCCATTTCCTGGCATATGACCTGTAAAATCCTTGGAATCTCTGGAGAAACAGTATCTTTTTAAGTGCTAACAAGTCACAATGGCTGGCAGCCCATAGGTAGTTTCAGAATGGGGGCTTGTTTCTGAGATAGGGATGAGACTTGCAGTCCCACCTCCCAGCTTCCAGGGAGGGTAAAAGCTAATTAGATCACAAATGGCCAGTGATTTAATCAGTTGTGCCTGTGGAATAAAGCCTCCATAAAAACCACATCAACAGGGTTTGAGAGCTTACAGATAACTGAACACATGGAGATTCCTAGAGGGTGACATGCCAGAGAGGGCATGGAAGCTCTGTCTATATGCCTTCTTCTGTACCTCAACCTATGTTTCTCTTCATCTGTATTCTTTGTAATATCCTTCATAATAAAGTGGTATTTTTCTTTAGTTTCATGACCCCCTCAAGCAAATTAATTGAACCCAAGGAGGGGGTTGTAGGAGCCCCAACTTATGGTCAGCTGGTCAGAATCACAGGTAGAACAACCTGGGGCTTGGGACTGGTATCTAAAAGTGGGGATAGTTATCTTGGGTCTGAATCCTCAACCTGTGGATCTGACCAAACTTCCAAGTAGTAGTGTCAGAACTGGGTTGACCCAGAGAACACCTGGCTGATGACCACTGCAGAACTGATTGTTTCCTTGCTGATGGGGAGAAATCGTCACAACTTTTAGGGACACAGAAGTCTTCTGTGTTAATTGTTGTGTGAGAGCAGAGGTGATGGTTTGTTTCTCCAACACAGCTGCATAACAACATTTTAGTCAATGACAGACTACCTAATATGACAGTGAACCCATAAAATTGTATCGTCTCGTGATGTTGGAGCCTTCTTAGTTTGTATAAGTATACTCTGTGATGTTAACACAATGATGAAAGCACCTAATGATGATCTTCTCAGAATATATCCCTGTCATTAAGTGACCAATGACTGACTGGACCATTAATATATGAATTTGGTGATTAAGTGTCTAACACATGAACTTTTGGGAGACTCATTCAAATCATGTTTTATTGACTCACAACTAAAATTTTAGAACCAAAACTATAATGAGCTCTTCCCATCTCTCTTTATATGTGTACATGTACATATGTATGTTTACATATTATGTACACATGTTTTTCTACTTCCAGATAGTCTTGTTATGGAACCGGCAATGTTCCATGAAGGAGGTCTCCAAAAGGGAAGAAGCCTTTAGGTACCAAGTTTGTGATGTTATTGCAAAAAAGAATTTTAGGACATCTTGAGGTAGATATCGAGAAAGTTTATTAGTAAAGAGAATCAAAGGAAAGATAGAAACATAGTACACAACCCAGATAAGGGTGTGGCACATCTAATTACAAGTGCAAAAAGTACTCTAACATCAGGCGTACTGTTAGAAATAAAGCCAGTGACTGTCCATTTCCAAAGCAAAGCATTTAACCTGGAGTGAAAATTATTGGCTGCTTGCTTGCATATCAGCTTGTGGATGATGGATATCAGTTTGGAGGGCCAACTGACAAGGGAACTAAAACTGGAGGGGTAAATCGTGACTGAACAAGGAAATGGGTAAAAACTATGTATGTGCCAGAAAGCACACCTTGAGCTACAGCCCTAAACTCTAATAATTATGTTTTAAAATGTCTACTTTAAGTTCAAAATCTTTTTTTGGGCCAGATCCCAGTGGCTCACACCTGTAATCCTAGCTACTTGGGAGAATGAGATTGAGAAGATAGTAGTTTGGGTTGGAGGCCAGCCTGGAAAAATACTTGGCAAAACTCAAAAGACAAAAAAAAAAGAAAGAAAAATTTTTTGGTAACTCAAAACCTTAAAGTTGGCTGGGTGCTGGTGACTCACACTTGTTATCCTAGCTATTAGGGAGGCTGAGATCAAGAGGATTGAGGTTTGAGGTCAGACTAAACAAACAGTTCATGAGACACTGAAACTGGAATTTTGGACCCAAGGCCCAAACTCCTGAGATTCCGTATGCCAAGTTGGGCCACCCACCTCTAAACACCAAATAAACAGGCATGGTGACGGCAGAGAATGGAGATTTATTACACAGCTCAGAACATGCAGTGGGAAGAGGCAGAGTAAGCTCTCAGCTCATCTTCAGCCATCTTCAGGGTACAGACATGAGCTATAGGTTTAAGTAGACAAAGAACCGGGGGCAGGTGACAAAGGAATGCATAGTTTAACTGTCCCAGTCACAGAACACTCTTAGTGTTCTGGTTGGCCATTATCTCAGTCCAAGGATTCCCAGAAGGGTTCCAGAGAAGATGTTATTGCCGTCATCACTCAAGGGGAGCAATCTGGTCCCCATGAGACGATTGTTCCTGCTCCAGGGTGCCGCCTCATCATGATAGGTAATTCCTCATTTGGAGAAGTGGTCTGTATGTACTACATGTTCCACTGTTCCTTGTGGGAAGTTTCAGACCCTTGTCATAAAGATGTGATCACTTCTGTCCTTTCTGGAATCCAAAGTGACTGTGAAGAGAATGGCTTAGAGCAGAGACAGATACAAAATGGAGGCAGGGATGCTAAGCTTCTCCTGTTTTTAGTTAATTCATGTGCCCTGCTTTTTTTCAGCAAAGCAGTTTGAGCACCTCTTACAACCCTATCTCCAAAATAACCAGAGCAAAATGGACTGGAGGTGTGGCTCAAGTGGTAGCACAGCTGGCTAGAAAGCATGAGGCCCTGAGTTCAAACCCCAGTACTACCAAAAACAAAACAAACAAAACCTTATAGTTATGCTAAATTAAATTAAGTAATAGGTATTCATAGTCATTCATTGTCTGGGCCACTTCTAAGTAAGATAAAATGCTCAGATGCTATGCAGGAGTTTATCCATTTTGGCTTCTTAAATTTTACAGAAAGGCAAAATATGTTTGAATCTGTTACCAAACATGAGGAAGCACACGTTTCTAGAAATTATGAAATTAATCTATAGAATGTTGGTAAGGCAGGCCAGGACATAGAAAAGATGGGGACTCTCCAACATATATGGCTTAACATTGTATTTTGGATTGAACATTTTCTCTCTCTCTGGGCCCAGTACTGCTGAAATAATCATATAAGGAATTCTATTAATATTGGCTGAGAGGCTGGCATGGTGCTTCATGCCTGTAATCCCAGTTACTCAGAAAACAGAGGCAGGAGGATCCAGTTTGAGGCCAGCCCAGGCAAAGTTATTAAAACCCTAGCTCAAAAACAAAATACAGCTCAGTGCCAGTAGCTCTCACCCCTAGCTAGCAGGAGGCAGAGATCAGGAGGATCGTGATTCAAAGCCAGCCCAGGCAAATCTTTCCACAAGACCCTATCTTGAAAAACCCTTCACAAAAATAGGGATGGTGGAGTGGCTCAAGGTGAAGGCCCTGAGTTCAAACCCCAGTACCACACACACACACACACACAAATACAAGGGACCCAATGTGGTGGTTAATATCTGCATATTTTGAATCAGTGTATATGGTCCCTTCTTTGTCCTTTAAGTGTTTTAAGACCTGAGTTAGGGCAAACAATTCCCAAGGCTGTGACGACCAATCGTTAGGGAATCGGGCTGATTCTGTTATAGTCATGGCCTCCCCGTCTACAGTAGAACATCCATCGTGCCTTTTTCCCTTGATTACTGGAACCCGGTCTGGAAAGGAGTTTCCCTGAGGTCTGGCCTCACTTTCATTTGATATTCAATAATATCTAAACATTTATGTTCAGGAGCTCCTCCCTCCTGCTTTCCCACAAAGAAAGTGGCTGGATTTAGGGCCTCATCAGTAGTTAGAGTCACGTCATCCTTTCCTAGCGAGATAGCCTCATACTTTAGGATCCTGGACTCTGTCAGCCATCTACCCACCTTTTGGGTTCGGATCGTTCTAACTTGATGGGGAGTGCTAATAACTAGACTTCCCCAAAGGTGATTTTTCTACTTTCTTCTGTTAGAAGGGCTATAGCTGCTATTGCCTGCATGCAGGCAGGCCAACCTTGGGTGACAGAATCTAGGAATTCAGATAAGAAAGCCACATGTTGACGTTGACTCCCATGTTTTGGGGTTTGCACCCCAAGGGCAACTCCCTTATTTACATTCACAAAGAGGTGAAAAGGCTGTTCAAGAGAAAGCAAGGCTGGCACTGGTGCTGTGATAAGGGCTTGTTTTGGGTCATCTATTTGTTCTAGCCCCTCTGGGGTCTGAACAAGGGGGTCCGGTCCCTCCTGGGTCAATTTGAGATATAAAGATTTAGCTTTAAGGGCATATGAGTCTATCCACAGCCAGCAGTATCCCACTAAGCCAAGGAACTTTCTTAATTCTTGTTTTGTTCCTGGGAGAGGGAGACCAGTGATTCCTTCTATTCTTTCTGGACCAATCCTTCATTGGCCCTTACTGATCAAATGTCCTGGATAATTTACTTCAGTCTCAGCAAATTGTATCTTATTCTTTGAAATATGAAGTCCCTGGCTTCCCAGGAAATTTATAAAGCTAATGGTTGTGTTAATCACCTCCCCCTGATTATCCCCTGACAAAAGTAAATTGTCCACATATTGGAGGAGGCACATGTGAGGGGGTCTAACTTGAACTTTTCTAAGACTTGTTCTAAAATCTGGCCAAAGAGGTGAGGGGAGTCAGTAAATCCCTGGGGAAGGACAGTCCACCTGTACTGTTGCTTTCACCCTGAGTGGGGCTCCTCCCATTCAAAGGCAAATATGTCCGGACTGTTCACATCTAATGGGCAGGCCCAAAATTCGTCAAGTCTGTTACACTAAACCACTCATGGTTATATAGAATTTTGCTGAGGAGAGTGTAGGGGTTCGGGACTACTGGGTGTTTAGCTTGGACTATTTGATTGACAGCTCTAAGGTCTTGAACTAACCAGTAGGACCCATCTGTCTTTTTGACTGGGAGGATTGGGGTATTGAAGGGAGATGTACAAGGTTCAAGGAACCCATCTCGTATCAGTCCCTCAATAACTGGCTTCAAACCTATCCTCCCCTCCATAGGAATAGGGTATTGTTTTCTCCTAACAACCTCCCAGTTTTCTTTAATTGAACTTTGATAGGTGTAACCTGGAGGCCACCCCAATTCCCATCTCTAGCCCAGATTATTGGCTTTAATTTGTTTCTTGGCCTATGGAATAGGCAGATTTAGGGATGCTTGTATTTTATCCCTTTTTACATGTAAACTGATTCCTAATTGGGTCATTAGATCTCTTCCAAACAGGTTGGTACCTGCCTCAGGGACTAGGAGAAATTGTATCTTAGTGGTCCTGTCTTAGAAATTAACACCTGTTTCTTGTAATATTTTAACTGAAAAGCTTTCTCCCTTTATCCGGGAGAATAGATTAAGCCCCTGGGCAGAAGACAGAGCGAAGATCTGGAAGCAGCTGAGTCAATCAGGAAGGTGACAGTTTCACGTTGTGGTCCCACTTCTTAATTTATCAAGGGCTCTGAGTGGGAACCTTCAAGGTAAAAGAGCTCCTGGGTCCTATTCTTCATCAAGGGTCATTAAGGGAACAGTTTCCCTATACTCTCCCATTCTGGACATTCTCTCTTAAAGTGCATTTAAAGCACTTTTTTCCCCTCTTTTGTTTAATCTTCTGACTTTCTGATTTCTTATACCCGGATGAGGGAGGCTGGGCTGGTTGAGGTCCAAGAGGATATTGGCCTTTCCCTATTAACCTGCTCTATCATGGATAACATAATCTTTGCTTTTTGTTTTTCTTCCTCTCTCCTTAGATATACCTTTTGTGCTTCTCCTAATAACTCCTCTATGGATCTATTTTTCAAAATTTCTACTTTTTGTAATTTCTTTGCTATATCTGGCCAGCTGTTCGTAACTAAGTGAAATTTCAACATTCCCTGTCCTAAAGGGTCTTCTAAGTCTAGCCCAGTATACTTTCTCGTCTGATCCTCGCAACGGCTCATGAACTCAGTTGGTCCCTCATCCTCCCTTGTTGGACACTAAAGGCTTTAGAGAGGTTTTGTGACCTTGGCACTGATTCCTGGATTCCCCTTATTATTACATCTCTTAAATCCCTCATATTTTCTCAGTGTCCTGGGGTGTTGTGATCCCATTGAGGCTCTTGATTAGGAAACTTAACATCAGCCGCTGGGACATTTGTTCACGCTCCCAGATAGCCATTGATGCTCTATGGATCATAGCTCTTTCCTCCTCCAAGAAGAGAATTCCCAAAATAGACATTAACTCAGCCCAAATGTATATCTGTGGTCCCAAAAATTGATCAACCTGTTCTGAAACCCCAAAGGGATCCTCGAGAAAGGGTCACAACTCTTTTTTAAGTTTCGGACCTCAGAGCTGGTAAGGGGGCATTTATGAACCCAATTTCACCCCCTCCACGGGGGACCTCCCTGAAAGAGGGAGTATGGTCTTTCCCCTTGGGACTGAGGAAAAGGTGGATTCTCGATGTCCCGATGACATTGCTCTAACTCCTTTTGGAGTTGTGGTAGGGACAGGTTTTGGGTAAGGAGTAGGGGGCAGGGAGTTGAAAGGGGGCAAAGGTGGAAGAGTTGGGAGGAGGAGGTGGAGAGGTGGAAACCTGGGGTGGCAGCATGGGGGCCAGCTCTGGCACCTGAACCAGAGGAACAGCAGGGTGATGGGTGGGGGGAAGGGAGGAGAGTAAATCCCAGTTAGAAGGGGTTTTGGGGTTTTTTTCCTTTTGTCTTTTTTTCTTTTCTTTAAGCAGAAACAGGACTATGGGACTTGTCTCCAACACAGGGCACATTCCATCTCCTCTTGAGTGACTGGGCTCTTGTCGTTAACATGCTCAATTAATAGTTGACAAATTTTGGCCAAAAAACCAAAGGCTTTAAGATCAGTTCTTGGGTCCAGATAAAACAACAGTATTTAACCATTCTTTGTTTCTTCTTCCCTGTAGTATAGGGGCTATCATCCCAATATTTTGACATCTTCCCTAGGGGCTCCCAGAGGGTATTTTATCCTGGGCCTTTTTTTTTCTGGCTTCCCTCTTTGCTGCCGTTATTTCCCATTTCTCCCTTCTGGTCGACTGTGCTCTGTCTATCAGGAGCTCAAACCACCCCCCCCCTTTGCCTTGGAGGTTTCTTGCACTCTGATTCTTTTTCACTTTGTCCGGCTCCACCCATGTCCTTCGTGGGAGCTTGAGGCACCTTTGGGTAGCCTGTGGGTCAGTATAAACTCCTGACCTGGATTAGATTTGAAAATATAATCTGCCTTAAATAGTATGAGGTCACCTCTGAACTATGGATCAGGACTCCTCTTGTGCCACACGTCACCTGACATATCTCATTCACACATCACACAGCCTCCAATACCCTGACCACCAAGACATTACTTGTTTGTGCACAAAACTCACATAATCACTTCGGTTCCTGTCTTCAGAGCTCTTTTACCTGCATTTTCAAGAAATTCTGGAGTCTAAGTTCATTCTCAAATCCAGAAAGTTGTCACTCTCAGCTGAACCTTGGGGCCAATGCAACTAGGCAGCAGGACGAGTCTCTTCAGGGAAGGGCCAGGATCCCCTTCCAGGACAGAATGTAAGATCCTGGACAAACCCCCAAATTATTGGAATTAATAACCCTCTGATGCCAAAAACAGACACATAAGAGACAGAAAATCTTGACAAGGCAATTTCTCTTCATCAAGAGGGTGCAAGCATGTGCTCACTCCAGCTAAGCAAACACACAAGCACAAAATGGCTGACAGTGGCTCCTCCTTATATCCCTGATGTACCCCTTAACCCAGGATTTGTCCAGGTCAAAGTTTATAATCTCCCTCGATTGGCTAAAAGGCTTGGGGGATGGGTTAGGGCAAACAGTTGGCGGGCGATGGAGTCATACAGGAATCTGGAAGAAGGACCCTTTAAACATGCAAGTCACCTAAGATGGCAACCTGAGGAATTCTTAAGTTATCTAAGAGGGTAACAAATACTTTGATAGAAAAGGTCATTGTTCTTACGGGGTAGAGCGCTTGCCTAGCATGTGAGTGGCCCTGGGTTTGAGCTCCAGCACCACACACACACACACACACACACACACACACACACAGCACCGACATAAAACTAGAATTTTGTCTTCTTTATTGACACTGAAACTAAGCATTAAAGATGTTTTCTTTCATTATTATGAGTTTGATAACCAGCAATAGTCTGGTTAACCTGTCTAGCCTGTTCATTGTGTAATACTTTAAGAACTGCCTATAAGCAAACAAATCAATGACAAGAATCACCTGAGGAAATAATGGTCTTTGTTCTTGAGATTTGGAGCACTGAAGAGCATCTCATGCTTAGGTGATTAGGACCAGAAGGACACCATCTGGTCCACTGCTGTTGTAAGACACCCAGCACCCGTTGGAAGAATATACCCACCAGGCTGGACCGTCCATAAACAACTTTTTTTTTTTTTTAGGTACTAGGGTTTGAACTCAGGGCCAAAACCTCAAGCCACTCCACCAGCCCTTTTTTGTAAAGAGGGTTTCTCAAGATAGGGTCTCTGAACTCTTTACCCAGACTAGCTTCAAACTGAAATCCTCCTGATTACAGCCTCCTGAGTAACTAAGATTTACAGGCATGAGCCACTAGCACCTGGCTTACATAAACTACTCTTAAATCAGCTTTCTAGCAAAATGGGCTTTAGATAAGAGTCCTCCAACTTCTCATTGAGCTGGCTTTTCAAATAAAGTCACATTTCTTGGCTGAACATCTTGTCTCTTGACTGTTTTTGTTTTTTGTTGGTTTTTGTGGGACTAGGGTTTGAACTCTAGTTCATACTTACAAAGCAGGTGCTCTACCACTTGAGCCACACCTCTAGTCTATTTTGCTCTGGTTATTTTGGAGATGGGGTTTCAAGGACTATTTTTCTGAGCTGACCTCAAATCTCAATCCTCCTGATCTCAGCCTCTCAAGTAGCTAGGATTACAGGCCACCAGTGCCTGACTGAGTCTGATAACCTTTTTGACTCACATCTTGAGTCTCTGGGCACAATGTAATTATCTAGTGGGTCCAGATCCTATAGTCAAGGGGTAAAGTTGATCCAAAGTTCACATTGGGAAGAAGCACAAGTCCTGTTTCCTTAATGGCCTCCCTTTTCCATTTTGAAAAGCTCTATTCAGTGTTATTTCTCTTGAGATTTCCCTTTATTTTCACACCAGCTGTGATTGAGCTACCTTGGAAGCATATCCTCCACGCTCAGCAAAACTTTCAGATGATTGCAGCACTGCCTGAAACTTGGTAAACATCTTCGAGCTGTATCAACCAGCTAAACCTCTCCTGAATCCCAGACCACAGAAACCCTGAAAGACAATAAATACTTATTATTGCTGCTTTAGGTTGCTTAGCTGTGGTCTAATTTGTTATGTCTGAGCATTACATAACTAACACGGTAGCTGTTAACACTTAAATAAAAGAGTGTCTTTCTACACGCCAACAATTCCAGTTCCATGTATCTATATCAGAGAAATAACCCCAAATGAAAATAAGACAGCATAATGAAAGATATTTATTGCAGTATGTGTATACAGTAAGCACATATCACAGAGAGGCCTTCCCTCCATAAAGGAGGTGGATACTACCTAACGCCCACCTCTAGAATTTGACCAATCCCAAGAGAGGCATATTTTAACTAACCCAACAGGAACTCTAAGTGACATAGTGGGTGGGAAGGGGGGGTGAGAATGTACATTGCATAGTACTCAGGCAATGAAGAACCACAGAGGGACTCTGCTGAGTAGAAGCACCAGAAGAGCAGGCAGGTTCTCCATCTTCCTTGGACACTGAGTTTGCATTCCCCACCAGTGCCACCACCACCTGGCTGTCCTTCAGATGATGTGACTACACCCATACTTGAACTTTGCAGGCAGTGCATCCAGGAACTGCTCCAGCACCAGCAACTCTACCATCTGTGTCGTGGAGCACACACTGGGCTGTGGCCACTAGTGACACAGTTCACAAAGCTGGGCCACAACCTCTGAGAACCTGTTGGCTCCTCATGCTGAAAATTCCAGAAGATCTATCTGGTGAGCAGCTTCAGTGTCAAGTGGATACTTGCCCAGCTATTGGACTGGATCTCTGAGGATGTCTGGGCTCAGGCCCTCATTTTTGGCATAGAGGATCTGGATCTGGGCATTCAGGGGACCAGCTAGCTACCCACCACCTGGTTCAGCTCAAGGACCTCAACAACCTTGATTTTCATCAGGGGATTCTCAGCAGGAAGGGGATCCAATTCAGGGTCCAGTGTAGCTCCAGAACATTCTGGAAAGATATCCTGAAGAACTTTTCTCTCTCTTGACTGGGAGTCTTTTGCCTCCTCTGAGAGAGCACATCTGGCTTGGAAAGCTGAAATTCCTCTGAGACCAGATTCCTGTAATTCTCCAGAATTGCTTCTGGATATAGAGACTTCAGTGGGAGATGTAGCACTCCCCACTCCTCCAGAGTAAAAGTCAGTGATGTATCTTCAAAGGTCACTGATTAACAGGACCAGACCTTTGGAAGGCTGAAAGCCATGCTTTTCTCCTCAATGTCTCCCTCCAGAGAACGTGTAGGGTCACTGTGTTGGCAGCACTGTGCAGTCTGTGATCAGAGGACTTCCAAGTTCTTTGTGTCCCACTGGGAAGAATTCATGGCAGGCCACTTGGGTGTTAATGGAGTTTATTAAAAATTAGGGAAGGGACGTACAAAAGGGAGCAGAGTGGGAGCAGGTGGAATCTGGACGCAGAAAGAGCATGTTTCTCTCCATGTGCTTTTAAAAGCTATACTGACCTATGGGAAGAGAAGAATCAGGTGATTCCCACCCAATAATCCACGAGTGGGGAGAGGCAGGGGCCAGAGCGTGGTCAATCCGAAATGCAATATTAAGTCATACATCTTTTGAGTCCAGAACTTTCCCTAACTCTAGCCTGCCTCGCTTATGTGTGGCACAATGGTGACCCTCAGACTGTGGTCCTTCATTGCTTTTTTTTGAACTTAGGGCTTGAACCAAATAGCTAGGATGACAGGTGTGAGCCACCTATGCCTAGTCCTTTGTTGCTTTTTTTATTTTGTCTTTCATTGCTTTTTTAAAAAATTTTACTTGAATTGAGATCCAAATGACGATCTCATTTCCAGATGGTTGGGGTGCTGTGAGCCAATAAATTATAGCATGAACTTTGGTGCATGGGGAATTCCTGCATTAACACACCTTCTGAGAGTTGTCCTTTCTTTTTGTTTTCTTGCTGGAACCCTATGAAGTTACAGGAAGGATGTCTAGCCAATGGGTACCAAGTTTGTTATGTCATCACAAAAAAGAATTTTAGAATACACTGAAGTAGAGACCAAGAAAGTTTATTAGAGCTGGGCACTGGTGGCTCACACCTGTAATGCTAGCTACCCAGGAGGCAGAGATCAGGAGGATCCTGGTCCCAGGCTAGCCCAGGAAAAAAAAAAGTTTGTGAGAGCACCCCCATCTCAACATTAAAAAAAAAGAAAAAGTTGGGTATTGGTACTGAGATTTGAATTCAGGACCTAACACTTGCTGGGTAGTTACTCTACTACTTGAACCACTCCATCAGCCATGTTTTGTGTTTTCGAGATGGGGGTCTCACAAACTATTTGCTCAGGCTGGCTTGGAACCACAATCCTCCTAATCTTTACCTCCTGAGTAGCTGGGATTACAAGAGTGAGCCACTGGTGCCCAGCAATCAAGCTATTCTTTAATCCAGTGTTCATCACTGAATTCCTGGCTCCTGTTTCCTATGCCTCATTTCCCCTGATCTATCCTGCCTCAGTTTCTGCCTAGGGTCTTTGGAGAAATTTGCTAGAAGCCAGATAATGTCACCAAACCTCTTGACTTCATCTTTTAGTCAACCTAGAGAAAACTTAGCTCATTATATTGAACTGAGCATGGCCAAAAGTGTTTGCATCTACTATTGTCCCTTTTTGAACATGTACTCCATGATCTTGAGCTGACCATGCCTAAAATGTGTCTGCCATCTTGTCTTCTTGAAGTATGACTTTGAACAGGGCATGCTCAGGGATGTGCCCACCCATGATGGGTTTTCCCATATGATTTGGTAAAGCCTCTCTCAATTAAATCCCCCATGCTTCCTTTCCTTGGGCAGAACATTGCTTAGGAAGCAAGTCCCCATGCTCCCCTTACCTGTCATAAATCGCTTTCCACACTTTTATCTCCTGGTTATGTTACCAGATGGGTGGATTCTAAGAGCTCTGTCAGAAGATTCCTAGAAGTCCTGCATGGGAAGAATGCAAACATGATGCAGAAATGTAGAAAAGTTTATTGAAAGTGGGGAAAAATCTGGGCGGTCTTTGCAAGATGGGCTAGCATGATTGACAAGTTTGATTAATAAGTCCTTAATAAGGTCTTAAGGTCCTTTCATAAAATGTGAAGCACTTGGTGCACGCACTTATGCTAACTCAGGGTTTTTTGTTTTGTTTTGTTTTTCAGTACTAGGGTTTGAACTCAGGGCTTCATGCTTTCTAGGTGCTCTATCACTTGAGCCACTCTGCCAGCCTCAACTTTCAGGTCTCTTAATTATGCATATGAGGTGTGCCTTTACCTGAGAGGTAATAGAGGGAGAAATTTCCCACAGCTTCCTATCTTGCAACTGCAGGGAATTTACAATTGGGGAGGGCTCTGCAACTGCTAAGATTTTACAGTTGAAAAAAAATTACAACTGTGAAGGATAGCTTTGGGCTGAGAGGGCTCTAACAGGAAATGCACTGGGTAAAGTCACATAGCACCTGAAATTTCCATGGCTTCTTTCCCTGTTTCCTAACCTGCCTCAGTTGTGATTTTTGGACTTGCACTGAGCAAAATGTGAACTTTGGGTTACAAAGTTTCTGAAGTCTTTTAATCTTTGGGTTCTTGTATTTTTATTATCTTTTTTTTTAAGTTTTAGCAAGGATTCATTTTAGTATAGCAGGATAAAGTAGGAAGAAATGGGAGGGGAAGGGAGAAACATTTCCTGTTCCCCATGCAGGAAATGGGAGTAATGACTCCCGTATTTTAATTCTGGTTGGAAAAACTGGGTCCTAAGTCCTATAGTCTGGCTGGATTTCAGTGTTGGCAAAGGCCTTATCAGACTACCATGACTGTACTACCTAAGAGGAAGCTAAGTACTACTGTCTGATAAAAAAGGTTTAAAAACTGTAAAAATTTGGAGAAATCTTTATGCTTCAAAGGAAAACTATACATGGGCTAGAAGAAACCATCTGGGTTATGAGAATCTAGTCTATCATTGCCTGTAATTTAATTTACAATTCTGTATATTATAGATAATAACAAGGAAAAGCAATTCTTGCCAGGCACCGGTGGGTCACGCTTGTAATCCTAGCTACTCAAGAGGCAGAGATCAGGAGGATCATGGTTCAAAGGTAGCCCCAGCAAATAGTTCCCAGACTCCATCTGGGAAATACCCAACACAAAAACAGGGCTGGAGGAGAGTCCCAAGCAGCAGAGCACCTGCTTCCAAGCATGAGGCCCTGAGTTCAAATCCCAGTATTGCCCCCCAAAGAAAGAAAAATCATTCTTGTCTATAAAAATGCCAGTTCTGTTGTTGCCGGCAGGGTGAAGTCGATGATCCACCTTCTTTGTGTGCTGTGGGGAAGAATTCATGGCAGGCCACGTGGGTGTTAATGGAGTTTATTAAAAGTTAGGGAAGGAGATTACAAAAGGGAGCATGGTGGATGCAGGTGGAATCTGCAGGCAGAGAGAGCATGCTTCTCTTCTCCAGGTGCTTTTAAACCTACACTAACCTAGGAGCAGGGAGGAACCAGGTGATTCCCATCCAATAATCAATGAGTGGGGAGGGGCATGGGTGGTTCCCAGGCCAGGGGAGGGGGGACCCTAAGCCAGAGCATGGTCAATCTGAAATATAATATTAAGTTTCTATGAGTCCTGAACTTTTCCTAATTTTAGCCTGCCTCAAATTCCCCCTGAGAGACAAGATCCAAAAAAAAAAAGTCTTTTTGAGGTTGCTGAGTTGCAGGAGTTCTCTTTTTCTTCTAAATCTACTTTGAGCTGACAAGAGGCAGCAGACCCCACCTACAAGGGAAAATTGTCTTTCCTATTTCTTTCCCTTGGGACTCATTTGGACACAAGGTGTCTGAATTCTTGTCCAGCATAGTCAAGGTTTCTCATGGAGGTCTCGTTCATCTATAGAGATCAATAGCCAATTGTCTCTTGATTTGGGTCCAGAAGGCTTTTATCCTGGAAGAGATAAATCTGGTTTAGAAGGCAAGACCTGAACATGAACAATGATCAGAATTGGGCCCTACCAAGTGTAGCAGGAAAGATAAACAATCTAAACTTTTATTTTGAAAAAACGACAGGCTCATGGTTATTTTTTTTAATAGGTGCCTATAGTTGTAGTTATTTTTAAACATTGGATGGCCCTCTGGACTGTCACTGTAGTGGGCAGTTAAGGACTGATTGGGGGGTAATATTTATGTTAGGGCCAGGTGTACCAGGGAGCAGGTGCCAGTCCAATTAGAGGGTAAACATCAATGAGTCCTGTACAGAATGAAGATTCACAGTGTCCCCAAATAGAAGTTAGCTACTATTGAAAGTTATATTGCCTTTGCTGAAACAGAAGGTCTGAGCCAAAGACATGAGTTTGCTTTTTTGCCAGAAGCCTAGAAAGCTTAAATATTAGAGCATATTTGTAAGAGCCCCTTTTTAAAGTTTCTTGGCTTTGGTGCCTTTTAGAGGTCTGGCATAATTGACTCCATTTAGATCTGGAGAAGTCATGTAATTTGTGTAGTCCTTTTGAACTGTCTCAGGTAGCTGAATAACACTTTTTCCTTTAAGAAGTTGGGGAATGACCTCTTAGGGGTCATGTCTTCTGTTCACTGAACAGTTGTCTCTGAAGAGTCTGCTAATTTGGCAGTTTGTTCCCCAGAGCCAGGAGTAGCTTCTCCCAGAAAGTTGTAGTTTCTTCCAGAAAGTCATAGCTTCTTCCAGAAAGTCAGATTTGTCCCATAGAGGAGGAGGAATAATGTATCAAACAGATCAGAAGTCAGTGCCAATGTGAACTTTCTGGCCAAATTAAGCAACAAAGAGATTTATTTTTTAAAAAATGACTCTTAGGCTGGGCTTAATAAAATCTAATTGTCCCCTAGGGGATGTACCAATACCTTTAAATTGCTGTAATGTGTCAGCAGAAAACAGTTACAAAGTTTTTACAAGGAAAATACAAAATCACCCCAATGCTTAAGAATGTCTGTCCTGTTTGATAGATAAGCACTTGTCAGAGTCATTTTCAATGGGCTTGTCTGTAAATGTTTTAGAAGGATCAGAACTGTAATGACAAAACTTAAGTAACCATTGTTAACAGTTTAGCAATTAACATAATATTCTAATTACTTTTAATTGTATAGATTATTTATTTTTGCAGTGTGGGATTTGAACTCAGGACTTACAACTTTAGCCACTCTACCAGCCCTTTTATGTGATGGATTTTTTTTCAAAATACGATCTCATGAACTGTTTGCCTGGGCTGGCTTTGAATTGGAATCCTCCTGATCTCTGCCTCCTGAGTAGCTAGGATTACAGGCTTGAGCCTGGGAAAAGAGGCTTAGACACCAGCTTGGTAAAGTGTCTTTTTATAACTATCTTAAAGGGCTCATATACTTAAAGAACATAAAGACACCTATTATATAAAGGACCCAATAGCAGCATCACAGTTTAAACCTCGAATTTTGGTTAGGTACAGTAACAAGTTAGTGGTTGTCAGTACTGTTACTGTACTAACAATTAAGAACCCTAAATTTTTCAACAGTTAGTGGAAAGGCAGTGTCAGTAATTTCAAATAGACCCTGTTTTAATGCTCACTTGCATATCATACATATAAAACAATGTTTAGCCAAACAGATATCAGGCCTATATGGCAGAGCTTTTAGCATTTGTCACAAAGAGCAGAAATGTCAAAGACTTTACTAGATAGAATGTACCTTAGCTAAACTATAGCTGTTTACATGTATATACTTTAACTCTATAAATGATTTGTAACATTTAGATACATGTATAGGCACTAGCAGTATTAGAACAATTTAAAAGAATTTTACTTATTTTAAACTTAGTTTCCTCAGTGTTATCAGAAAAATACCTTAGGGTTTTTGCATCTGACAATAAACTAATTTAGGCAAAGACTAGTAAATAATTTTAAATAGGCTATGTAGAGAACTTACTCATTGAATTTGCTGAGTTTTTTTAAAAATATTTTTAATGTATGTTTACTAATAAGCAATAAAACATCAGAACTATCACACACTGGGCAAAGAAGCTGATACCAAAAAATGGTATGTAAAGTGAAAAGATAACATTATAAAGGAAGACAGTCTGTAGAGTGTTAAAAAGCAAACATTTTCATATGAACTTCTGTAATCAGTACAGAATTAACTACCAAATCCAAACTGGACCAAGGTAAGCTTTGTTGACACAAACCCATTGCCCATGGTCAGTTTTCACATCAGGCCAAGAGGTTGTAGTCGGTTCGTAAATTGAGAAGAGTGGGGGAATGAGTACATTTTCTAAAATGATAATAATAAACCAACAACATTAATATCTCAAATGAATAAATACAGAAACAGAGATAAGGGAATAAGCATAAAGTTAGAAAACCCAATGACTGAGAATCATGGCTTGGATATTGATAAGAAATCACATCCTAGGCTGCTGATGTTAAATAACAGAATGGCTTGGGACACACAGCAGGGTTGTTGTTGACCTGCAATGTAGTCTATACAGCCCAAGAATAAGATTCAGTCATTGGGAGTTAATGATACATATAACACATATTCATCCTAGGATGAATCACCTTTTTGTAGACCCCAATAAAAACGTACAGTTTCATCATCCCATCTAGAGGGTGAACTTTTGGTTTTTTTTTTTTGTTTTTTTTTTTGTTATCAACAGTTACTTTATTGAGTTTTGTATTTTATTTTATTTTATTTTATTTTTTCATTTTTCTTTTATTATTCATATGTGCATACAAGGCTTGGTTTATTTCTCCCCCCTGCCCCCACCCCCTCCCTTACCACCCACTCCACCCCCTCCCGCTCCCCCCCTCAATACCCAGCAGAAACTATTTTGCCCTTATCTCTAATTTTGTTGTAGAGAGAGTATAAGCAATAATAGGAAGGAACAAGGGGTTTTGCTGGTTGAGATAAGGATAGCTATACAGGGCATTGACTCACATTGATTTCCTGTGCGTGGGTGTTACCTTCTAGGTTAATTCTTTTTAATCTAACCTTTTCTCTAGTTCCTGGTCCCCTTTTCCTATTGGCCTCAGTTGCTTTAAGGTATCTGCTTTAGTTTCTCTGCATTAAGGGCAACAAATGCTAGCTAGTTTTTTAGGTGTCTTACCTATCCTCACCCCTCCCTTGTGTGCTCTCACTTTTATCATGTGCTCAAAGTCCAATCCCCTTGTTGTGTTTGCCCTTGATCTAATGTCCACATATGAGGGAGAACATACGATTTTTGGTCTTTTGAGCCAGGCTAACCTCACTCAGAATGATGTTCTCCAATTCCATCCATTTACCAGCAAATGATAACATTTCGTTCTTCTTCATGGCTGCATAAAATTCCATTGTGTATAGATACCACATTTTCTTAATCCATTCATCAGTGCTGGGGCATCTTGGCTGTTTCCATAACTTGGCTATTGTGAATAGTGCCGCAATAAACATGGATGTGCAGGTGCCTCTGGAGTAACAGTCTTTTGGGTATATCCCCAAGAGTGGTATTGCTGGATCAAATGGTAGATCGATGTCCAGCTTTTTAAGTAGCCTCCAAATTTTTTTCCAGAGTGGTTGTACTAGTCTACATTCCCACCAACAGTGTAAGAGGGTTCCTTTTTCCCCGCATCCTCGCCAACACCTGTTGTTGGTGGTGTTGCTGATGATGGCTATTCTAACAGGGGTGAGGTGGAATCTTAGTGTGGTTTTAATTTGCATTTCCTTTATTGCTAGAGATGGTGAGCATTTTTTCATGTGTTTTCTGGCCATTTGAATTTCTTCTTTTGAGAAAGTTCTGTTTAGTTCACATGCCCATTTCTTTATTGGTTCATTAGTTTTGGGAGAATTTAGTTTTTTAAGTTCCCTGTATATTCTGGTTATCAGTCCTTTGTCTGATGTATAATTGGCAAATATTTTCTCCCACTCTGTGGGTGTTCTCTTCAGTTTAGAGACCATTTCTTTTGATGAACAGAAGCTTTTTAGTTTTATGAGGTCCCATTTATCTATGCTATCTCTTAGTTGCTGTGCTGCTGGGGTTTCATTAAGAAAGTTCTTACCTATACCTACTAACTCCAGAGTATTTCCTACTCTTTCTTGTATCAACTTAAGAGTTTGGGGTCTGATATTAAGATCCTTGATCCATTTTGAGTTAATCTTGGTATAGGGTGATATACATGGATCTAGTTTCAGTTTTTTGCAGACTGCTAACCAGTTTTCCCAGCAGTTTTTGTTGAAGAGGCTGCTATTTCTCCATCGTATATTTTTAGCTCCTTTGTCAAAGATAAGTTGCTTATAGTTGTGTGGCTTCATATCTGGATCCTCTATTCTGTTCCACTGGTCTTCATGTCTGTTTTTGTGCCAGTACCATGCTGTTTTTATTATTATTGCTTTGTAATATAGTTTGAAGTCAGGTATTGTGATACCTCCTGCATTGTTCTTTTGACTGAGTATTGCCTTGGCTATTCGTGGCCTCTTGTGTTTCCATATAAATTTAACAGTAGATTTTTCAATCTCTTTGATGAATGTCATTGGAATTTTGATGGGAATTGCATTAAACATGTAGATTACTTTTGGGAGTATAGACATTTTTACTATGTTGATTCTACCAATCCATGAGCATGGGAGATCTCTCCACTTTCTATAGTCTTCCTCAATCTCTTTCTTCAGAAGTGTATAGTTTTCCTTGTAGAGGTCTTTCACATCTTTTGTTAGGTTTACACCTAGGTATTTGATTTTTTTTGAGGCTATTGTAAATGGAATTGTTTTCATACATTCTTTTTCCGTTTGCTCATTGTTAGTGTATAGAAATACTAATGATTTTTCTATGTTGATTTTATATCCTGCTACCTTGCTATAGCTATTGATGATGTCTAGAAGCTTCTGAGTAGAGTTTTTTGGGTCTTTAAGGTATAGGATCATGTCGTCTGCAAAGAGGGATATTTTGACAGTTTCTTTACCTATTTGTATTCCTTTTATTCCTTCTTCTTGCCTAATTGCTATGGCTAGGAATTCCAGTACTATGTTGAATAGGAGTGGAGATAGTGGGCATCCTTGTCTGGTTCCTGATTTTAGAGGGAATGGTTTTAATTTTTCTCCGTTAAGTATAATGCTGGGTGTAGGTTTGTCATATATAGCTTTTATAATGTTGAGGAACTTTCCTTCTATTCCTAGTTTTCTTAGAGCTTTTATCATGAAATGATGTTGGATCTTATCAAAGGCTTTTTCTGCATCTATTGAGATGATCAAGTGGTTTTTGTCTTTGCTTCTGTTAATGTGGTTTATTACGTTTATTGATTTTCGTATGTTGAACCACCCCTGCATCCCTGGGATGAAGCCTACCTGGTCGTGGTGAATAATCTTTTTGATGTGTTGCTGAATTCGATTTGCCATTATTTTGTTGAGGATTTTTGCATCAATGTTCATTAAGGAGATTGGCCTATAGTTCTCCTTTTTGGAGGTGTCTTTGCCTGGTTTTGGGATAAGTGTAATAGTGGCTTCATAAAATGTGTTTGGCAGTTTTCCTTCCCTTTCTATTTCATGGAACAGTTTAAGGAGGGTTGGTATCAGTTCTTCTTTAAAGGTCTGATAGAATTCAGCAGAGAATCCATCAGGTCCTGGACTTTTCTTTTTGGGGAGACTCTTGATTGCTGCTTCAATTTCATTTTGTGTTATAGGTCTATTCAGGTGATTAATTTCCTCTTGGTTCAGTTTTGGATGATCATATGTATCTATAAATCTGTCCATTTCTTTTAGATTTTCAAATTTATTTGAATATAGGTTCTCAAAGTAGTCTCTGATGATTTCCTGGACTTCCATGGTGTTTGTTGTTATCTCCCCTTTTGCATTCCTGATTCTACTAATTTGGGTTTTTTCTCTCCTCATTTTAGTCAGGTTTGCCAGGGGTCTATCGAGAGGGTGAACTTTTGTTTGGTTTTGGTAAAATTTTCCATCACCCTATAGCACCAAAATCCACTGACAGTTATTTTTATAAAACGGAAATCCATTTTTTAGAAATACACATTAGTATCTCAAATTTTGACCACAGAAAGCTCTATAGGCAAACTCTAAACTATAGCCAACCCAATCACACACGTATAAACTTATAAGACCTTCATTTGCATCTTGAAACAACTTCTGTAAAAACCCGAATTTAGACAACACTGTTTTAAATAAAACTCTTAGCAACCTTATACCTTAAAAGACTCAGGAAGAAAAGTAAATTAAACTATCTTTTTTATAACAGCAATCTACAAGGAAACGTGTCAATAAACCTAACTATGTAAGAGTTAAATGTAAATCACACTAACGACAGAATGGGCAATGATTGCCTCTACATGAGGCAATTCATAATGTTTGATCCTTCTAAAGTTCTATCATGTGTTGCTTTTTTCCTCTTTTTTGATTATTGTTATACTGGAAGCACATTGTGACATTTACAAAAATTCTTACAATATATCATAGTTGAATTCACCCACCCCCATTATTCTCCTTTATCTCTCTTCACCCTATTGCTGGAATAGTTACAACAGGTCTCATTTTTCCATTTTCATATTCATACACACTTTCCTTATATCCTCACCCCTCCCACTGCTGCCAACCCCCAGACAGGATCTGTTCTACCTTCCTGTTCTCTGTTTTAAAAGAAAAAAATATTTGTTTTTTAAAGATAGTTATAAAGGGAGTTTCCTGGTGACATTTCCATGTATGTATGTATTATAACCTGAATTGGTTCATCACCTCTATTTTTCTCCTTTATTCATGAAATGCTTTTAAAGCAATAACCACTTCCTACCTACACAGAGTTATGAGCTCTAGGCCAAATATGGTAGAGGGGTGTGTTAATCTGTTTTGTGTTGCTGTTACAAAATAGCTGAGGTAGGTACTTTGTATAGAAAGGTTTATTTAGTTCATGGTTTTGGAGGCTGAAAATCTAAGATTGGGTGACCCCGATCTCTTTGGATGTTTGTGAGGAACTTCTGATTTTTTTGTTTTTATTGTGGGACCAGAGTTTGAACTCAGGGCTTCACGCTTGCAAACCAGACACTCTACCACTTGAGTCATACTTCCAGTCCTGGTGAGGGCCTTCTGTTTACATCAAAACATGGCAGATGGCTTCACAGAGGGAGCACCAGCAAGAGGAAGTCACATGCAAGACAGGAAGGAAGCAAGCAAATAAATCAAGAAAGCCAAACTCCAAGCAGTAGAGTGCCTGCTTTGCAAGTGAGGCAGGCTAGCAAACAGGGAGAATAAGCCACCATGGGACTACCTTCTTTTACCCAACCTGATATCCTCATGCTGGACTTTGCAAGATAGTGTCTGAAGTGGTGCCTTTGAACCTGGCTTGCCTGGTAAAAGGAGGCCTGCCCCCAATTTGACCTCTCAGGCCAAGTCCTCTACTTAAGACCTCATGAATATTGGTTGTATCTCATGCATGTACTTGAAAACCTGGAAATCAACATAAGCATGCAGAATACCCCAAGTTATGTAATAAGGTTGTATTAATTAAAGCTGCCAGGCACCTTAGTCCCTCCCTAAGGACTGCCCATATTTTTCCTACCTTACAACTTATAAAATGGGCGTCAACAAACAGATCAATGCTTCTGTGCCACCTGGCAGGAGCCCAGGTGAAAGTGTTTTCTCTCACTCTTTCTTTCAATAAAGTTTTGCAATTCATGTCTGCAGTTTTCTGCTCAGGTGACACAAGAACTTGGGATCTTCTGGACTAGGGTCTTCTTAGACCACCCAGCCTAGTAACATAAATGCCTCCTTTGTAAGTGTGAAGCTCTGAGTTCAAATGCCAATATCATCAAAAAAAAAAAGAAGAAAGAAAAAGCAAGCCAAACTCACATTATAAGACCCCATTCTCAAGGGAACTAATGCAGTTCCATGAGACCTAACTCATTCCCTTATGAGGGAATCAATCCCTTCTGAAAATGGTGCCCTATTCCCTAATTGATCTTCCACTAGGCTCCACTGCTTAAAGGTTCCACTGCCTCTCAATACTGTCACACTGGGGTCCAGCTTCTAGCACATGGATGTATGGGCCAGAGATTGTATCTTTGGGTCAAGGGGTGGGGGAAGAGGTGGCCCAAACAATGTATACACATGTGAGTAAATGTAAAAATAAAGCAAAATTTAGAAAAAGGGATTGTATCTAAGCCACAGCAAGGGGTTACATCTGGTCGGTGCCTGGATGGATGGAGGAGTAGGTAAGGACCTTCCAGGGAAGACTGGTCCCCCAGTGAGCTGGAGGCAGGGAAACTTCTCACTTCCTCCTCCCCCGGACTCTCAGCTCCTGACTGAGGCAAAACCAAAGCTAGGGGTTTACATAGCCCTGTTTGGGCTTGGTGCTTAGTAGGCATAACTAGGTGCTGGCGTACACTCTTCAAGGGGCAAATTGGTGACTCTCCATCTTGTGCTTGTGGACCAGACTACTTGATCTCAGGATCTTCATTACCTCACTTTCCTCCTGGGGACAAAGGTACAGTCCCCTTAGGTTCAATAAAGCTCAACGTTTATATTTTATTTTCCTAAAAGTATTTTCATGCTGGGTGCTACTTGGGAGGCTGAAATTTGAAGAATCACGGTTCACTGCTTTTCCCAGGCAAATAGTTTGAAAGACCCTCATCTCCAAAAATAATCAGAGCAAAATGGGCTGGAAGAGTGGCTCAAGCGATAGAGCACCTGTTTTGCAAGCGCAAAGCCCTGGGTTCAAACCCTAGTCAAATTAAAAAAAAAAAAAGTATTCTCATGAGTCTGCAACTCTTTATTCTGCTTCAAACTCACTGATCTTCATTGAGCAAGTCTGTCTGACTTCCACAGATGTTACAGGAATCTGGAACAAAGACACAGGACACCAAGGCTTTTCAGGAAGCAATGTTTATTAGCTTGCCAGCTATGCAGGTTACAGAAGCAAAAGGCAAGGTTTAATTATTGGCTACTTCACCCCCAGTGCAACGTGACCTTTTTCACGTTTAGATTTTTAAGTTTTATCTCCCTGCTATGCCATCCCCTTCCCCCTGCTTCATTATCGGAATCCATCCTTCTTTCCTTCCTCCCTCCCTCCCTCCCTGCCTCCTTCTGTCCTCCCTCCCTGCCTCCTTCTGTCCTCCCTCTCTCCCTCCTTCTTTCCTCCCTCTCTCCCTCCTTCTTTCCTCCCTCCCTCCCTCCCTGTCTTCCTTTTTCTTTTTTGGTCCTCCTCCCTGCTACACAACAAAATACAGCCGTAAGTGTGACCTGAGATTCCAATTCAAACAGAGAGATTTGGCGGTGGCAGGCAGGTAGTCGCAGGAAAGCAGGACACATAGCAGGTGCTCACACATATTTGATAAAGAAATGCCCTCTTCCTAACAGGCAGCTTGGCCCGGCATCCCCACGGGTCCGGATCCCAGGACCAGCACACAGCAGGGTTGCAGGAAATGCAGGTCAGTACCTCCTGCGAGCAGCACCTGGGACGTCACGCAGCCACCACTCTCCCCAGCCGGAGTATCTGAGGTTCCTATCTGCCACAAAGACAGGCCAGAAAGCAGTGTAGCTCCCTGGATACCACGCGCTAGAAAGCGACGTTGGAAGGGCTTGATCAAGACTGTCCCAATCGCAGTCGGAACTCCATTTCCCATAGGCCCATGCGCGCGACTCAATTTCCCACAATTCCTCATATACTTCCGGCGCGGCCAGGGAACCGAGGACTGCTTCCGGCTTTGGGCCTGGCGCTGCGGTAGAGGCGGTGGCGGCGGCGGCGTCGGTAGCGGAGAGGTACTCGGGCTGTGGGAATAGGGCTACCGGCATGGACGTTTCGGGGCAGGAGACCGATTGGCGTAGCGCCGCCTTCCGGCAGAAGCTGGTCAGTCAAATGTGAGTAGGGGCCGGGGAAGGGCGCGGGGATGGCCAGGTTTTCCTTCCTCGCGGGGCGGGCGAGGCCGGAGCTGTACTCCGCGGTAGACCCCAGACGCGGGAACCTGTGGGGTCTCGAGGGTGCCAAGAGACCAAAGGCGGCAGGGACCTGCGTGAGCCCTAGGGTATGTCCCGCCTTCGGTTCCCCACTGTGCTCTTGGCGGACAAGGACAGCTTGTTAGCTTTCCTGGGGCCGAACTGCAAACCAACGAGCCTTGGCTTATGAGTCATCGTCCTGAGCTTTCTCATTCGTCATTTGTGTGCTTTGGGTGCAGACTTTCCCCTGCTTTGATTTACACTGAATACGGAAAAGGATCGAGCCATCCGTAGTGGACTTAGCAGAGCTAGGTGCTTCGTGGTTTCTCTTCCAGAAAAACGCATCAGGATGAGAGAAATTGAAGGAGGGCGAAGGGAAGATGAGGTTGGGAGGGTAGGTGTTTGGGCGGTGAGGACGAAGAATCTAAGGGTGACCCTCTGAAGAAGTGTGGACTTGGCCGAAGGGTGGTAGGGAGCGGCTGTCAGGAGGCGATCATGGGTTTTGGAGGAGGGAGTGAAGAGGTCCCCCCCCCCGGGCTGGGGTTAGTGCCCCTCCCGACGGAACGCCAGCCCTTTACCTCTGACTACTTGTTTCACTTAGCAGTTTTTACTGAGTTTTCTGGCGTGTTTAGCTCAACAGAAAATTGCTCAATTCACAGCCCCATTCCCCGAGGGATGAAGGCACTGTCAGTAAAAGACAGACACAGCACACAGTCTTGCCAGCGTTCCGTCATGGGGGATGTGGAGGCTTCCTGCAAAGTGACAGTTAGCTTCAGCAAGTCAGAGCAGTCTTGTAGAGGAGGTGATGAATAAATTGAGTCCTAGAAGGACGAGTAGAAGTGTGAAGGGCCATCATTCCAAACAGGGATTGGGCAAGTGTGAGTGCTTGTTGCGTGAGGACCTGCTGTAGGCGGAATCCTGAGATTGGAGAATAAGGACGTTCAAGAGATAATGGAATGAGGGTGAGCAGGTGCTGGTGTACCAGTTAGTGGTGGGGCTGTTGTGCTAAGGACTTGAACGTGTGTTTGGCATGTGACCTGTTTCCAGGTCCTGAAATGCCAGTGTTGGGAAGATCCCTGAGTCCCTGTAGCAGAATCAAGGACTGACGAGAGGCCAGTTAGGCTGTTTGGGTGTATTTTTCTTTTTTTGCTGTTGGGGGAGGGGTGTGGAGACTTGTCCTTTTTCACCCTTATATTCCTGCTGTTAGATCATTGCCTATCATATCACTCCATAAAACAGTTGTGGAATGACTTATTCCAGCTAAAGGCCTTCATTAGACAGTGGCAGAAACTGAAAGAGGAGGACAGATGCCAGGGGAAGGGGGAATGTGTGAACAATCTGATGATGACTAACTGGATGGAGGGGGTGGGGTAAAGCTATGTGGAAGGAAGGAAGCTGGACTGAATGCTGGGGAAATCTCTGTACAGTGGAAGGAGTGGCACTGCCACAGAAGCACCTCTTGACAATTGTGCAGACGTTGCAGATCAGAAAACAAGTGTTTTGTTGATATACTTGAGTTATCTGTAGGTGAAATCTTGAGTGCTAACCTACTTCAGGGCTCTTGCTAGAAAGGCCCTCAGGGCAAGGATTCTTCTTTGGGAAAGCCCTGTAATGAACCAGTTGTCATCACAAGCAATGTGAGGGCTGAGAAGTGTCAAGAGTGTTATAAGAAAGAAAGGTTCAAGAGTTTCTGGGTGTTGAGGTTGACTGAGTACTTCATAATTTAGCTTCCTTGTGCTTCCAGGGGAACTGAGTGGTCTCGCTCTCCTTCTCTCCCTCCCCCCATCTCTGCCAGATTTCGCTGCTTATCTTTATTTTTTTTATTGCTGCATAGCAAATCACTACACGTTTGGCATCTTAAAAAGACATAGATTTAATATCTTGTCATTTCTGTAGAAGTTCAGATAAGCTTACCTGGGTCTCCTGCTTAGAGTGTTACAAGGCTAAAATCAAGAGGTTGGCAGGATATATTTCTTGCTGGAGGCCCTGGGGTAGAATCTGCTTCCAAGCTCATTCAGGTTGCTGGCCAAATTTAGTTCTTTGTACTGAGGTGTCCTCTTTTCTTTCTGCTGTTTGCCAGGGGTCAGTTTTTGCTCCTAGAGGTTGTTCTTTCTCCATGCTATCTATGAGGCCATTCCAGCAACGGCTGATCCTGCCACATCTCATTTAAGCTAGAGAAAACTGTCTAAGGTTTCAAAGGTCAGTTTAGAACTGGGCACACTTAGGTAATCCAGGACAGTTTTAAAGTTTGTATACTTAATTACATCGGTGAAGTCCTTTCTGCTATATAATGTAGCATATTCACAGGTTTCAGAGATTGGCGCCGTCTCTTAAGGGGGAGGGGCATTCTCCTGCCACAGCTGAGTGAGCAGTTTCAAAGGCTGCCTTTTAATATGATGTAGGTGTTCTCATTTTTCAGGTTTCTCTGTTTTCTGGCTAGGGCTTACTTTCCTGGTGCCTCGATTTATTGTGTTTATGACTGAAGGAGGATTTGCATTGGGTGTCTATATATCTTTACTTTTAACTCCCAGTGTTTATGCTGCTGTTTAAAATTGGCCATTTTGGGAAGCATTTTGAACCTAGTGATTTATAGTATATGAGGGAATAATGAAAGCATAGGGCTGGCGGGTGTAGCTCAGTGGTAAAGGAATTGCCTCGTATATGTGAAGCTCTGGGTTTGGTCACCAGCATTACTTTGAATTTAAAAAAAAAAAAAAAAGCATAGTAAAACCCTGGGAAGTTTCAATGGAGGGGAAAGCATCTGATTATCAGTTTATTTTTCTCCTACTGACCCTTAAGGATCCACCAAGAGCCTTGGAAACAAGGCCTCAGAGCATAGGCTTATCAGGTCTCTGGACTCCTACTGAGAAAAAGTGATTTTGAGTTGGGGCTGACAGGAGAGCTGTAAAGTAGACTGCCCTTGTGGGAGTCTCTGTAGTCTTCTTGGTGTTTCCCCCTGCCCACCTTGTAGGCCTTTCCTAGATTGCTACCTCTCCCACTTACTTCCTCACTGGTCCTTCCTCTCCCAACAGCATAGATGAGGGTGACCTGCATTTCAAGGGGGCTCATCAGTCACTTCCCTTAGAATTACAAAAAGAAGCTCCAGCTGTCCCACTAGCCCCTCATTCTGGCCTGGTTTGCCTTCTTCATCTCTCATCCTGTTTCAGCCTTTCCAGCCTTTCCATTTCTTGAACATGTCAAGCTCTTCCTTTGTTTTGTTTATTTTTATGTGCTGGGGATTGAACCCAGGGCCTTGTACATGCTCAGCACATATTCTACTACTGGGCTATACCACCACCTCTTTTTTAAACAATGTATTATCAAGTATTCAAGGTATTCAGAAACGGGTATATACCGGGCTCTGGTGGTTCACACCGGCTACTTGGGAGGCTGAGATTGGGAGGATAAAGGTTTAAGGCCAGCCTGAGCAAATAGTTTTTGAGATTCCCACCTCCAAGATAGCCAGAGCAAAATGGACTGGAGGCATGGCTCAAGTGGTAGAGCTCCTGCTTTGCAAATGTGAAGCCCTTGGTTCAAATCCCAGTCCCATCAAAGAAAGAAAGAAAAGGAAGGGGTAGAGTTCTCCTCATTGTTGCGTTAAGCAGCTCCTTCTCTTCCTTCAGGTGTCTACTTCAGTATCAAATACTTCCCTATTGCACCTCTCCCTACCGTGCCTGAAGTGGATCACCCCTCTGATAGGTTTTAGTCAGCCCTTTTTAGTTTCCCATGGGATCCCCATCCTGTATGGCATGGAAGAGTGTAGAAGGAGTTTTTCCAGGGGGCTGCATGAGCCACTTTTCATATTGAAATGGAATTATTATTATTATTTTTTTACCTGAGCCATTGCGTGTTGTGAAGCTTTAGAACTATAACTTTCTTCACTGAGTGACCTTGGGCATTATTTAACCTTTCTAGATTGTATCCCTCATCTGTGTAATCGTAGGAGCCCAGTCTGTCTCCTAGGGATGGCGGGAGGGTCAAGGAAGAGACCACTATGCAAGCTCTCACAGACATCTGGAGACACAGTAGTGAGCTTCCTGACACCTCCACCTATGCCCTTTCAGGGATAGGAGGTTCTGTATCCTTAGACAGTAACAGTGATACCCGAAGTCTGGTTAGAGGACTTGATGACACTTAAAGGAGCCGGTAGGTATGGGAGCTGGAAAATGGTTGGTTTAGATTGGCTCTTCATTGAACATCTGCTCTGTCTGCAAGAGCCTACAGGAGAAGCCATCCTTTGAGCTCCTTGAGCAGGCTTTTGTGGGGCTTGAGCCTTCCTCAAGGAATTGTTGGGTTAATGCTAACGTGTTCAGCTTCAGCCTCCTGGAGAACAAGCCTGTGTCTGTTGTGACTAGTGCTATGCCTAAAAGAGTAAGTTCGCAGAAAATACGTAAGCAGTGAACGAATGAGAAGACTTTGTCAGTCATTTCCTCCCAGTTCTTTTAAATTTCTCTGCCTTTCTATTCTTGAGGCTTTTATCCCTCTCACTCCTCAGTACAGCAGATTGCACATGTAGGCGTGAAATAGATAAATCTTTGTTGGGCTAAACAGAATGCAGAATGGAGAAGGCACAGTTGGGGAAGGGTGGCCTCATGTGGGGCTCTGGTGAAGTGCCAGGAGGAGCCCAAAGGAACATGTTGTGAAACCAGGGCAAACAGGTCAGCTGTTTCTCCTGGTGAAGCCCCCAGGGAGATGTGAGCTCCAGGTCTCACACTTAGGAGATGTAGAGAGTTTGACCTGGACCGCAAGCAGAAAGTCAAGTGCTTTTTAGGCAGAAACAAAATAAAACAAATCAACACAAGGAACAAAGAAAAAAAAAAAAAAACAAAGGAACAACAGCTTTTAAGAGTCTTGGAGGCCTTCAAAAGGACAGTAAAGCCAGTTGCTGATGGCTCACACCTATAATCCTAGCTACTCAGGAGGCAGAGATCAGGAGGATGTTAGTTCAAAGCCAGCCTCCGGCACATAGTTCATGAGACCCTATCTTGAAAATAGCCAATACAAAACAGGGCTGGTAGAGTGGCACAGGTGATAAGAATGCCTGCCTAGCAAGCGTGAGGCCCTGAGTTCAAACCCCAGTAGTAGTACCCCCACACACACACACACAAAGAATAGGCAGTACCTTCAAACTTGGAAACCAGATCCTGCTTGTGGGTCCTTGTGAGGCAAGAGTCAGTTTTGACGAAGCTTTTACTGTGGCTTTTTCCACTCGGGCCTCCCAACAACCTTGTGCCATTCTGACCCTTATTTTCTAGCAGAGAGGCTGCTGAGTCCCCCTTCTTTGTCCACAGCCTCGTGGTGGTTTAAGTGAGTGCACTGACTTACAGATGTCTGTATGTAACCCATTACCAGCATGTATGCTTCCCAAGGCCAGGGCTCTGTCTCTGCTTATCTTCCTAGCCCAGCGCCCTAACAGTGCTGCTCATGCTGGGCCAACAAAAGTTATTGTTGAGCCTCTAGACCTGTAGTGACATTACTGAAGTGACATGAGCTTCTCTGTCATCTGCCCAGGAGTCCTGGGCTTTTTCAGCAGCAGCAGCAGTAACTTGACATAGGGCATATTGTGCTAAGCCCCGTGGAAAGAGTAGACATATGTTAACTCTTCACCTCTTCATGTTGCCCTGCCTGTAGATGCACCTTTTTTTGTTTTAGTTTGATATTTGATGTTTGGTGTTTTGGTTTGTTTTTTTGGTGGTACTGGGGTTTAAACTCAGGGCCTTATGTTTGTTAAGCTGGAGCTTTACCACTTGAGCTACATCTCCAACCAATGTTTTGTTTTTTTGAGACAGGGTCTTGCCCTGTAGGTCAGGCTGGTCTCAAACTTGAGATCTTCCTGCCTGTGCCTCCTGAGTTCTGGGATTACAAGTGTGGGCCCTCAATGTCCAGGTCTAGACAAGAAAACTGAGGCCTATAGGAGAGGCCACTGCAGCTTGTAGTTACTCTGCATGTTACAAATGAGTGCTTGCTGGACTGTAGCATGAGCCATCATGCTGGCTTGATTTTTGCTTTTGAGACAGAGTCTCACTATGTAGCCCAGGCTGGTCTCCAACTCAGAATCCTCTTGCCTCAGCCTTTTGAGTGCTGGGATTACAGGAGTGTACCAACATGCCTGGCCCTCTGTTCTACTCTTAATGGAAATTGAGGTTAGTTCCAGTTGTTGGCTGCATGAAGGCAGCTCAAGGAATGGTTGTGGTTCTCTCTTTTGGTGGATATGCACTTTCTGGGTTGTGCACGAAGGAGTGGAGTGGGGCTTGGGTTAGGGAGTGTGGTCTTTAAGCATGTTCTGCTGAACAGTTTTCCTAAGAGGTAGCAGTATATGGCCAGTGTATTTTGACTTGCCCAGTTTACTTCCCCATGGCAGTGTGGGGGAATTCCACTTGCTCAGCATCTGGCATTGTCAAGGCACCTGCTTTTATAGCAAGCACCCTTGTTGGTTTTGAATGCGCATTCAAATTTGAGACTCCCTTGGCCACAACAGTAGGATTGGGTAAAGTTTTAGGGATGAGAGAGCCTACAAGGAAAGGGTTGGTATGATTTGGTGACACTATGTATATGTGTATGCATGTGTGTGAGCAGAAGAAGGGAGGAGCAAGAGACAGGTATGGACCCCTGCAGGGAAAGAGCCCCAACTCTACTGATTCTGAGAGGTGTGCAAGGCCATGATGTGGGTAGAGGGTGACAATGCCAGCAGCCCTTCCCAAAGAGAAATGTCCAGTAGTCAGTGGTGTAGGAAGCAAGCCTCTGAGGACATGGAAGTGGGCCTTTCTTGAGGCTGGGGTGAAGCCTGTTTGCCAGCTGGAGGGAGTAGAGGGTTCTAGAGGAGGACTGTGGTGGGCAGAGCTGATGTGGAAAAGGATGTGAGGTGAGAGGATGAGCACAGTACAACCACATCACAGCCTCAACAACTACAGCAAACTCAGCCCCGTCTCCCTCTTGTTTTGGTCAGTACTCAGGACTTTGGGTGTAGTACTTCATTCTCTTCCAGATAACATTGTAGAGGATTGAAAAACAGGAAAGCGTTTTCCATATTCTCTCCTCCCAAACATGACCAGTCCCAACATGCTGGTATATTTCCTCCAGTCCCATGTGTATGTGTAGCGTTATATGATGTCTAGTAAATATGTAAGTACATATACAGATGTACTTTTGAAGTGGAATTGGGCTATGAGTTTAGTTTTGTGTTGTGGCTTTTCACAGCTCAGGCTGCATTCTCTCCCTGGGTGGGCTCTTGCTGGTACCTATGTGTCCACCAGCCCACATTTACAAGAGGTGTAGATCATGCATACCTGTTCCACAGGCTTGAAATATCGTTTGACTTACTGCTACTGTTGGGGGGAAATTCTATTATGAACTTTTTCAAGCATTTCCAGGAGTAGAGATAATAGAAAATTGGTTTCCCAAGTCCTTTGAGAGATAGCAACATATGGCCAGTGTTCTTTCACTCTCCCATCCCCTCCCCCTTCTGGACTATTTTAAATAGTATTCCAGACACCACATGATTTCAGCTGTGAGTGCTTGAGTGCAGATCTCTAAAAACTAGGTCTTCCCCACCCCAATACCACAAAACCACATGAGATAAACATTTAAGTGTCTTGGGTTGGCAGAGCACGTCCCTGCCATGTGCTTGCCTAATGGCAATTGGGACTAGCTGGGGCTGGAGGAGTATAGTCCCAGGACAGGGATCACAAGGCTTGTCCCCACTCTCTTGGTTCTTTTGAGGTCTAACTAATGGATTGAAGTAAATGTCAGAAGCTTGCGATATCTGGGCCAGCTCCGATAAGCACATACTGTTTGAAGGGCAGCAGTCTTCTCTTCAGGTTATTTCTTTCATTGATCTTGCTCATTGGGAGCAGAAAGACATCTCAGTTGAGTAAGAGAGGAGTATGAAGAGAAAATGTGTCAAGTCTCTGGAATTGGTATTATAAGAAAATTTCTTTCTGCAAGACCAGAATACTCATTCCTCCATGTAGGTGGATGGTTAAAATTTGAAATATATATTTTTATCTTGTGAAAAATCACTTGTATGTTTCTTTAAAAAGTCAATGAATTAGCATGGTAATGTTTGTTAACGTTTGCCAACAAAGGAAAGGAAGAAGCTGTGATCTGTTTGGGATAATAGTTTGGCAAACACTCACCCAGCTACCTGTGAGGTCCAGAGGCCAGGTGTTTGCTTTGGTTACTTTGGTGCCCAAACAATTGGTGTCTCACCATTTCCTCACTCAGAGTTAAAACACCTGTGCATTGGGGCAGTAAATTGGCTGCAGGATCATTAGAAGGTCAAGGGGTGGCATGGGGTGCTGTTCAGAATACTGAATGAGAACAAAGCCTGTGCTAGTGGAGGACAGGGAATAGACTTTTCCACCTGATGTGATAAGGCATTGGAGCTGCAGCCAGAAGGCAACTGTCAGATGTGTCTGGGTGCATTAGCCTCATCTATCCTGGAGTCAAATACTACTCTGACGGTGGGTCCACGTGGAGAACTGTGGCAGGAATGGAAGGTGGTCATAATTGCTGATAGAACACAAGTTGTCTTTTTTGTGTTGGCTGACGCAGGAAGGTTTAGAAGGGTGAATCCACATTCTTGTAATCTCAGCTACTCATGAGGCAGAGGGATCTCGAGTTCAAGGCCAGCCCAGGCAAAGTGAGTGAGACCCTGTTTGATAAACAAAAATACAAACAGAAGGCCCGAGGATGTGGCTCAAGTGGTAGAGTGCTCACCTAGCATGCTTGAGGCCCTGGGTTCAATCCCCTGGCATATTGGTTCACATTTGCTCTGGTCAAACAAGTCCTGAAGTTTGGGGACTCCACTTGTGAACCTCAGGGGCTCTCCTGTCTCTACGGCATACGTTTTATGTGCATTTTGTCATTTGGTTTTGAATTCCTTCAAATCTTATCAAGTAATATATGCACATAAATTACAAAAGTCAAGGAGTAATAAAAGACTTCGCCAGAAACTATAATGGTTCCCTGTTCACCTAGTCCTCCCCAGAGGCAGCAACCACCTTTAACTTTTGCTGTTTCTTCTGTCATATGCCTGTGGTTCTCAGTGTGTGCACTGACTCATCAGTTTATGAGTTGTATGAATTACCTGGTGACTTGACTCTGTAGCTCCTACCTACACCATTACCTTTGCTTCTCCCCCTCTCATCCTCCTAGGAGTTTACTTTCTGGGTAAGTCAGTAGTCAATGTTTATATCTTATTCCTACACAACCCAATATGCACAGCTGAGCATAGTGGCATACTGCAGTTCAATGTTACTTTTTCCTCAGTAGAGTACAGGGAAAGAGGGAAACCCTTTTAAAACTGTGCCTAGTTTTCTGTGTCCCTGTTACTGTTTCTTCATACATCTTTTAATTGCTTCTCAGCACAGTTATCCCCAGGCTCCACACTACCACTCTGTCAGTTATAGCCCTTCCCTAGGATCTCCCTTCTGGAACCCTCCAGGCAGTAGCAGTGGCAGTGGCCACCACAGGTGTGGTGAGGACAGCCCTTAGGAGACTCATTTCTTTTTTTTTTTTTTTCCGGTGCTGGGGTTTGACTCAGAGCCAACACCTTGAGCCACTCTACCAGCCCTTTTTTGTGATGGATTTTTTGGAGATAGGGTCTCCCGAATTATTTGCCCTGACTAGCGTCGAACAACAATCCTCCTGATCTCTGCCTCCTGAGTAGCTAGGATTACAGGCGTGAGCCACCAGTGCCCAGCAAGGGACTTGTTCCTTGAGCTGCACAGCTATAGCCTGTTGTTCTCCTGTGTCCAGTCCCTTGTTTCCCAAATCTTGTGTCTCTTTGTGGTTCCTTCCATCCCTCTACTAGCTTCTTGGGAAAGAGCTCCTGAGAGTTAATTTTCTGGAGACCATGCCAGCTTGGGTGCATCTGTACTCCTCATTGGGGCATAATTCTGGAGGATTTTTTTTTTTAATTTGTTTTAAAGAGGAATCTCCCTGTGTTGTCTAGGCAGGCCTCGAACTTCTGGACTCCACTGATCTTCCCACTTCACCTTCCTGAGTTGCTGGGACTAGAGGCATGAACCATCATATCTGGCTTCCTGGAGGATTTTAGAAACATGTTCCACTGCATGGCAACTGTGCCAACCAAGTGCTTCTCTTCCAGCGTTATGGCTTTGAGCCTTTCCAAGATCAGGTCTTGCCTAGTGGGGGAAGTTCCATTGAGTCATTTCAAGAGAATTTCATTCCTTCCACTTTCTAGGATTTTTGTCTGTAGTATGTGAATGTTGCCTCTTTGGGATGTCTTCTCATTTTCTTTATCTCTTGGCTTCTGTTACCCATATTTTTGTCATTGACCTCTGCTCTCTAGCTGATTTTCTCCATTTTATCTCTGATCTTTTGCTGCTAAGATGTTTTTTATTTCTTAAGGGAACACACACACACACACACACACACACACACACACACACACACACCCCTTTTTTCTTCTTTGTGATCTGACTTTTCCTTTCTGTTAAATGGATGCAATGCAGTGTCTTATCAGTGGATAATATAACTTCTACATTTTGTTTTTTCTGCTAGTTTCTGTTATTCCAAATTATTCTTTCTCCTTTATCTGCTGTGTTATGGTGTCGAAGTTCCTGGTTTGCCAGCTGCTAACTCTAAGAGAGGGACACTGTAAGGCTGAAGGAGCTTTCTCTGAGTAGGCAGGGCTTGTCAACTGGGAGCTTTGCTGGAGGCTCATCTGGCTATAGGGTCTCTGAATCCTTCCTCCAAGATTATGGCTTTCCAGATGCCAGGCGGCAGAGTGAAGGGCTGGTGGATGAGTGGGTCTCTCAGATAGTATGGATCAGGTCATTTAGACCTACGTCTCTCCAGCTGGGTAGATTGATTCCCCCCCACCTCCAGTTTTTTTCCCAATAGTAAACCTCTAGTGTCTCCTGGTGCAGGGTTGGTTACACACAGTATGAAGTAGAGGAGGGGGTGCGGGATAACAGACTAGGAAAATGTGCAGCCAAAGCTTCTCCTTCAAATGTCAGGGCTGGACTTGAGCAGCTGAAAGCACAGAACATCACAGATACCTTTCCCTTACTCTCTTATAGATGGCTAGTTACTTTTTTTTTTTTTAAAGATGGTTAGTTAAAAAGATGGTAGACATCTTTTTTAAAAGGCAAAATCTTTTTTTACTTTATGTAATCTGCTTCTGGTGACATGCCTAGGAAAATCTTCATTGTCCTGATAGCGTATAACTCTTCCTGTGTTGCCTCTTAGTACTTTATGATTTGGCTGTTAAGCTCACAGGGTAAAAGGTCCCACCCACATGCTAGCTGTGGGCTCCTGTCCCAGATGGGTGAACAGACTCTGCATATGCTGCTGGTGATTTGCCAGGAGGTTACTTGGGTGGGGTGAGGTGGGGTGGGCAGAAGTTTCTCCTGCCCTACAAAAGGTCACTTGACTGATAAATATTGTGGTTCTCAGAATTAGAAGAAACCCGTAGAGATTACCTTTGGAAAGAACATAAAATCTGTCACACAAATGGATGGGAGAAAAATCTCCTGTCCCCTTGAGGTCAGGAGGATGAATCTGTGATCCAGGGAGGAAAGAATTTTCCTGTGTTAGACACCTGTGGGAGACCAGAGGAATAGTTGCTTTGCAGGAATTCATGCATCCCTTCAGCAGTGGGAAAGAATGTGGGCCAGGAAAGGGGAATTGGCAGTGTGGGGGGTGGGAAGTGGTGAAGAGGGTGGGATCAAATAGGCCTCCCTGAGAGGTGAAAGAAATGGCCTTGGATGGGCATAGAAGGGAGGGTCAGGAGAGGTCATTGAGAGACCACTTAGTGCTTATCATCAGCATACCCTGGGAATGCCCTTCCTGTTGGAACTGTGGGGGTATGGGCCAGGTGAGTCAGAGTCCCAGTGGAGAAGTATCTCTATCTAAGGGAGCTGTAGACCCTCACTGGCCCCTCATCTCCCGGGAAAGGGCAACACTGACAGTTACTCTGCATTGGAGTATTTTCAGGATACTGTCTTACTGTGCAGTCAGGTAGGTCCTTCTCTGACTTACTTTGTTTTATGATGCTGGGGATAGGACCCAGAGCCTTGTATATGCTAAGAAAGACCCCCCCCCAACCCCTTTCTCTTTCTCTTTCTCTTTCTCTTTCAGTGTTGCTAAGGATCAAACTCTCAAACTCAGGGCCTTCTACATGCTAGATAAGCTCTCTGATCTTTTCTTCTTTTTCTTTATTATTTTTTTGGCACTGCCGGGGATTGTACTCAGGGCCTGGGACTGACTAGGCAAATGCTGGTACCACTGAGCTACATCCCCAACCCTTTTTTTTCCTTTCTTTCCCTTTTGTTTTTAAGATAGGGTCTTGCTGTGTAGCCTAAGTTGGCCTTAAACTTGCAATCCTCCTGCTTCCGCCTCCTGAGTGCTGGGGTTACAAGTGTGTGCCACCACACCTGCCTGGCTTATTTCTTTAAAGCATACTTAGAACAGACTGTGAGGTGGCATTGTCATGACCCGCCCCTTGCAGGGAGGACATGGTGGCACTTTGAGGTGCATTGGTTGTAGACTACAGCAGCCAGCTTCAGAGCAACCATCCCCATCAGAGGCTTTGCCTGCATTAGCACACTTTTAGTTTGATGTCCATGTCATTCAGTTTGACATTTTTTTACTTTATCCTGCACTGGTTCAAATTTCAAGAACTTGGCCTGGATTCCAACTTATAAATTGAATTTTCAAGTTTTGGGACAGGGAGGAGAAGAATAACAGGGCCATACTAGACAGAGACTATGTCAGCTGTGCCAGTGCTGGGCCTGTCCTCACACTCTGGCCCCAGGTTTGTACCTTTCTCCTGGCCACAGGCTTTTGGAACACCCCTTTTTGAAAATGATGTGCTTAGAGGTAGGGAGTGCCTCCCAAAGACCCAGAGGTGGTAAGTGGCCAGACTGCACTTGGAGCCCACACCCTTCCCCAAAACTTTGTCTGCTTTGAGTCAGGCCCAACTGGCTTATACCTTCACCCACCCCAGCACATGTCTGTCCCTGATCTCCATCACCTGGATGCACTTGTTTGAAGCTTGGTTCCCCCCAGTGCCTGCCACACTGACTCTTAGTTTTACACATTGTTTCCCATAACAATACCACTCTTTGCATTAAAAGTAGTGTGTTATCTTTTCCAGCATTGATGAACTGCCTACTGCATGCAAATGGGTACCGTCAGCTCTGCTCTTGGTGTTCATAGTACATTGGGACCCATGGACAGGAACCAGTGATTCCTACAGGAGGTTCCACAGGTAGCAGGGTGTCTCTGAGGCACATAGCAGGTGTGTCAAGTGGAAGCAAAGTGGGAGGCCCCAGCAGGACTGGTAGAATGTTCAGGCAGCATGCAAAGTGGCAGGGTTACTGTCCTCAGGCCCTGAAGAGAATGAGTAGCATGGGTGCAGGAGCAGGCTCTGGCAAGGCTCCCTGCCTTGTTGGTAAGGACCAAAGCATGAGACCCTCAAAGCAGGCGGGGGCATAGCCCAGCTGCTTCCCACACTTGTTGGTAATCATGTGACTTGGCAAGTAGGTGGAGGTGGTAGAGGCAGGAACTAGAGAGAGGGTAGAAATTGCCATAACTGCAGTGGGAGATGGGGTGAGGGTTTGATCCTTAAGGAGTTGTAGGTGGCAACGAGGAAGTGAAGGGGGTTCCCAGGTATCTGGCATGGCACTTGATGTAGGCAGATGAGGGTATCAGGAGGTTTCTTTGGTGTGCCATTACTGGCTGCTCAGATAGGGTAAGGCAGTGCTTTTCAGACATACCATGTTCCAGGGGCAATTCTAGATTGTAAGAACATCCTCGAACCTCCTGGTAGAGGGAGTTCCAGGCCTATGATGACAGATAGGTCCTCAGGGGCCTCGAGTCTAAGCCCTGAACCCTGACCAGGGGAATAGGCATGGTCATGACAACCAGGAGGAAAAGCTAGTGCATGATCCAAGGTAGACAGAGGAGTGGCCATTTGGGTTCAGTTGCTCAGAAAGCATTCTGGTGAAGGTGGTGGTAAAGTCCAGCTCAGGGTAAGCAGACAGGGACAGCAGCCAGTGCTTCTGGGTCCTGACCACAGCTCTCACAGTTGATACCTGCGGTCTCAGAGTGAGGAAGGGAGGAGCTGACCTAAGTACAAGTGTGAATTATGAGTCCATGTGTAGTCAGTACCCAAGAACTGAGAGGGTGGAAGGGCTGCCCTCTGCCAGGGACAAAGTACAGTATTAACAAAGATGGAACTACCTGCTTTCTGTTTGGCTTGTCTTCTGTTTTGTGGAGAATGATCTTTAGACTAGAAACCAGAGCAAAAACCTTTTTTAAAATACAGTTTGCATATATTGCAAAGCAATAGCAATAAAAAACAGCATGGTACTGGCCCAAAAACAAATATGAAGACCAGTGGAACAGAATAGAGGACCCAACAGAATAGAGGTCCCGGATATGAATCCACACAGCTGTGCCCACCTTGTTTGTGACAAAGGCACCAAAAACATACGATGGAAAATAACCTCTTCAACAAATGGAAAAAGTGGTTATCTGCCTGCAGAAAACTGAAACTAGATTCATGTTTATCACCCTGTACTAGTATCAACTCAAAATGGATCAAAGACCTTAATATCAGACCCAAAACTCTGAAGCTAGTACAGAAAAGAGCAGGGAATAGTCTGGAAGCAATAGGTATAGGCAAGGACTTCCTCAATAGAACTCCAGCAGCCAAGCAACTAAGAGAAAGGATGGACAAATGGAACTACATGAAATTAAAAAGCTTCTGCACAGCAAAAGAAATGGTCTCTAAACTGAAGAGACCACCCACAGTGTGGGAGAAAATATTTGCCAGCTATACATCAGACAAAGGACTGATAACCAGAATATACAGAGAGCTCAAAAAACTAAACTCCCCCAAAATCAATGAACCAATAAAGAAATGGGCAACTGAACTAAATAGAACTTTTTCAAAGGAAGAAATCCAAATAACCAAAAAACATGAAAAAATGCTCACCATCTCTGGCCATAAAGGAAATGCAAATCAAAACCACACTAAGATTCTACTTCACCCCTGTTAGAGTAGCTATCATCAAAAACACCACCAACAATAAATGTTGGTGAGGCTGTGGGGAAAAAGGAACACTCATACATGGCTGGTGGGAATGTAAGCTGGTGCAACCACCCTGGAAAACAATATGGAAGCTTCTTAAAAAAACTAAACATAGATCTGCCATATGATCCAGCAGTCCCACTCCTGGGGATATACCCAAAGGAATGTGACGCAGGTTACTCCAGAGGCACCTGCACTCCCACGTTTATTGAAGCACTATTCACAGTAGCCAAGTTGAAGCACTATTCACAGTAGCCAAGTTATGGAAACAGCCAAGATGCCCCACTACTGACAAATGGATTAAGAAAATGTATTTATACACAATGGAATTCTACTCGACCATGAAGAAGAATGAAATCTTATCATTTGCAAGTAAATGGATGGAACAGAAGAACACCATCTTAAGCAAAGTTAGCCAGGATCAGAAGGCCAAAATTCATATGTTCTCCATCATATGTAGACGTTAGACCTAAAACAAATGCAGTAATATTATTGGACATGGGTCACATGCTAAGGGGAAAACACATAAAGGAGGAATAGGGAAAGGTAGGAGACCTAAAACTTGAAAGTGTTTGATGTGCCCACTGTAGAGGAGCTAATAAAGTAATCTTAAACTGACAGAGGTCACTATGGGAAGGTGACCGGGAAGTAGTGAAGAGGTCTGGTAGAGATGAACCAATTCAGTTTGTAATACACATGTGCATGGAAACTGCTAGGAATCTCCCTGTATGGCTATCTTTATCTCAAACTAGCAAAAATGCTGTATCTTTCTATTATCTCTTATGTTTTCTCTTCAACAAAATTGGAGAAGAGGCAGAACAGGTTCTGCCTGGAATCAAGGGGTTGTGGGGCAGAGGGGAGAGATGGTCCAAACAATGTGTGCACATATGAATAAATGAATAAATAAACCAAAAAAATAAAATAAAGCACAGTTTGCAGTTGGTGCCAGTGGCTCATGCCTGTGATCCTAGCTACTTGGGAGACTGAGATTAGGAGGATTGAGATTCCTGGCCAACCCAAGCAAATAAGTTCAAGAGACTCCATCTCCAAAATAACCAGAGCAATATGGACTGTGGGGTGTGGCTCAAGGGGTAGAGTGCCTGCTTTGCAAGTGTGAAGCCCTGAATTCAAACCTGGTCCCACCAAAAAAAAAAAAAAAAATCACAATTTACAGAACTGAAAACAGTGCTCAGTCATCTTGGTTTATTTTTCAGCCACCAAACCTGAAGAGGCTCTTTGAGCAAGTACCATAGAGGGGACATGTGAGTGATAGGGCACAGTTCTGCCCTACATAGCCCTGGTGCCCAGCTGGAGGAGCTCCTTCCTCCTCAGCTCTGGTCCCTTGCAGCAGCCCCTCCTTCACAACTCAAAGCTCACAGTCTCTGCTTCTGCCAGTTCCGTTTTCTGCTGTTGAAGGGCCTGTTCTAGCTTGTCACTATAGGCTGTTTCTGACCTCCAGCCAGGTAGATGCTCTTCAGACTCTGAGTCACTAATAGTTGGTACCCATACCAGTCACGTCATCTGTGACATTACCCTGGCAGGACAGGGCAGGACTCATCCCCAGCACATGCTCTAGCATCTGGTGCTTTTTACCCACTGCTCACTAAGCATGTTTCTTTGGCCCAGTCGCCAGACGTGGTCCCACCACCTCAAAGCTATCACAGTAAGTTGTGTTGTGGGTCATGTCTTTGTGCATGCACAAGGCATCTTTGCCGCAGTAGAGATACACCAGTCTCCTGGGGCCTGCCAGCCTACCGACTTCAGCAAAAGTGTCTGGCCACGGCTTTGGAGGACTACTCTTAGGAGCCTGGCTTGGCCTTCATTGATTGCTTCTTTTCAGCACAGTTCCCGTCTGTGTGACTGTGTCCCTTTCAGACTCCTTTGCATCTCTTTCTTCCTCCTATGATGACACCTTGCATTCTGGGTGCACTGCCACCCAGGCAGCCTCCAGGCTGTGCTGCTCTGCTGCAAGTGCTTGCCTTGATGCTCTCCCTTGAGATCCCCTGTTGGTGCATAGTTCTGTGACTCTCAGCCCCTGCTAAGTCCCTGTGTGGCTGGTTTACCTCCAGTCGTCTTTTTATGCTGCTGTCAAAAGCTGGGAAGAGGAACAAGTAGGGCTGGGAAGGCATAGGTGAGACAACCTTCTGCAAACAGGTCTCAGTGACTTCTTATAGCCTACCAGGTAATGTCTCCATCTCCAACATGGAGTGCTTGCCCTATGCCAGCCTCAGCACATGTACACTGGGTCCTTGCCGTACCCCTATTCTTGCATGTGCCTGTGCCTTGCTTACTCACAAGTCTGATCCTGTGAGTGAGCTAGTTCTTTTGTGACTGTCCTACATCATTACTCTCATGTCTCTTGCGGCCCCAGGGATGTTCTCAGTCATGTGTCTGCTCCACCCCTGGATGCCTTGCAAGCAGGAACCTGTTGCTGCCGCTTTGCCTGAGTTCAGGCTTCAGAAAACAGATGAGAAGGTAGGAACTGTGCTTGTTGAATGAAGGAGCTACCAGTGTGATGGGTCAACATTGTTTTATATTTTGTACGCTTCTTGGCATTGTCTCCTTCCTGTGATTTCTTTAGGGAACACAGGCCCAATGCTACAGCCCCGTTTCTATGTTCTTCGGTACTTGGACTTGGTTGGTTTGTGTTTGGAGTGGGTCAGAGTGCTTTTGAGCAAGGCTGGACCGGGCTTATTTATTCTACTCTGAGGTGAGGCTATAGAGCCCTGACATACTTGTTGGTTTGTTTATCACAAGACAGGCAGGGAGGAGGCCTAATCTACAGGGAAGAAGGCAGGCTGTGAGCAGATCACAGTGATCAGGCCATCAGGCCCAAGCCTGATGGGCCCCCTTCCTTTCTAGCAGGTACATACCTGTTCTTTCTCTGTAAGTAGTACACATATCTGGGGGGTGGGTGTGGGGAGTGTGTGCTGTTATCATTCAAGGGGAGCTCAGTTTAGCTTATATGTGGAGCTGTTTATCCCTTTGGAGCACCTGTGTGATGTAAAACCTTTAATGGGGTTTCTTTTCTAACTATATCTGTATTAGCAAATTTGTTTTTAAGATATTTTTCCACATTTGTGTAAACTGTCTCGTCTGCTAAAAGTCGTTGAGGTTAGGGCTGGTCTTTTTGGTTCCATTAGGAGAATATGTGTTGTCCCATATAGGGATTCTTTCCTTGGGAGAGACTAAGAGATGGTTTTTGTGCTCCATGTACTTTATAGAGTAGGAATCTGGACCTGGGGTCCCACTGTGCTCAGTGGCAGAGTTTGGGGTAGGGACCCAGGCCACTCAAGAGACCAGGAAATAGAGGCTGGCTGACCACTCATGGATCTAATCATACTTGACTTTGTGCTGGTTGTGAGCAGTCTCTAGGGACAGACCCCTCTGTCTCCTTAGTCCAAGGGCTTCCTCTTTGCTTTGTAGTGATCACCTTTCCCATTCCTTCCTTCTCACAGCTCTGCCCACTTGCTCCCATGCTCATCTGCCTGCAGTTGCTCCACTGAGTGCCCCTCCCCTTGTGCCTCTGCAGGACCTCAAATAGGCTTGTGTGCCAGGGACAGAACCTGATCCACCCAATAGGTAGCTGCCATGCAGAGCTGCTGACCAGGGACCCCACAGAAGCAGACTTGCTGATGTGTGTTACTTCTTTTGTATTTCAGCGAGGATGCCATGAGGAAAGCTGGTGTGGCTCACAGTAAATCTAGCAAGGATATGGAGAGCCATGTGTTCCTGAAGGCCAAGACCCGGGTAAGGAACTGTTGGGTGGAGCCCCCCCTCCCCCAGGAGAGAAGCTTGGGGAAGAGGGAGTGTTGCAGGGAGTGGGGAGGCAGTTGCTCACTGCTTGATTATGAACACAGTTGGCTTTGCCTTCTGCATTCTGGATCCTCCAGTGTCTCCGTGGAATGGGGAGCACACTGGATGGACACCTAGGATGCAGACCCATCCTCCAGCCCTAGACCTCACTGTTGGCCCTGCTGTCTGGTCAGTCTCCATGAATCCTGCGGAAAGCGCTTCTCCTGCTCCTCTGGCAGGAGAAGTCTATTCAGAACTGGGTCTCAGCTTCAGTGGGATCCTCCCTGAGTCCCAAGGACTCTGACGTGTGGGTTCAGAAGGTTTCTGTTGCCTTTTGCTTAGTGAGGCAGGTAATGCTTGTTGAGGTTGGGACATCATAGATGCAGTGAGGAAAGGCATTTCCATTGTGGGCTCTCATTCTGGGCCAGGTGTGGCACCTTGGCCTTCAGGTGACACTCTCATATCATCCATGGGCTCTCCCTGGGGCAGAGCCATTTATTAGTAGGAATAAAGCAAAATAGTAGAGATGAAAACTTTTGTGTGTGTGAGCACGTTTGTGCAAGGAAGAGCTCTAAACACATACTGGGGTGGGCTCTGCTCTGGATATTTGTGATAAGCATTTTGTTTTTAAGAGTATTAGATTGAATTCACGCACTGTGCAATTCACTCATTTAAGGTATGTAATTTAGCTGTCTTAAGATATTCACAGAATTGCATGGACTGTCTCTGCAGTCTAATTTCAGGACATTTTTTGGGCTGGTGGAGTGGCTTAAGTGGTTGAGCATCTGCCTAGCAAGCACAAAGCCCTGAGTTCAACTCCCAGTACCACCAAAAAGAAAAAGGTTAAGATAATTTTAGGACATTTTCCAGAAGAAACTTGGTACTCGTTACTGATCATACCGCCTTTTCCCCCAACCAACAGTAACCACTGAACTACTCTCTATTGCTGTGGATTTGCAATACTCTGAATTTTCCTTATAAATGCAGTTTATATGTTTTCGCAACTGGTTTCTTTCACAGAGCATAATCCTTTTCTCATAGCATTGTTGGTTGTAGAATGTACCTTGTTCCTTTTTATTGCTGAATAATATTCCATCTGTGAATAGTTATATCACATTCTTTATATCCATTTATCAGCTGGTGAATATATGGGTTGTTTCCACTTTTGGCTAAATAAATACTGCTATAAATATTTACATACAAGTTTTTGTGTTGACATTCTTATGGGTGTAGTTGTTGAGTCATGCCATAAATTTTCATTTAACCTTTTAAGGAACTATAAGGCTCTTTTCAAAAGGAGCTGCACCATTTGAAACCCACCAGCAGTTATGAAGTTCTAGTTTCTCCCCAACACTCATTACAGTCTTTTTTAAGTTTTTTTTTGGGTGGAGGGGAGTAGTGGTTAAACTCAGGGCCTCACCCTTGCCAGGCAGGAACTCTACCACTTGAGCCACTCCACCAGCCCTGTTTTTTTTTTTATTATTACAGTTGTCATAGTGCGTATCAAGTGGTATCTCACTGTGGTTCGATTTGCAGTCGCCTGATGACTTATGATGTTGAGCGTCTTTTTGTGCACTTTTTGGCCATTTGTATATTTTCTTTGGAAAATACTTGTATCCTTTGCCCATTTTTAATTTGGTTGTTGGTGTTTTTATTGTTGGGTTTTAATAGTTCTTTATGAGTTTGGATATAAGTTTCTTATTAGATGTATAATTTGTAAATATTTGAAGAATGGGATTTTGTTTTTGTATTTTCTTGCACCTTAAAGAACTTTGATGAAGGCCTATTGAACTGATTATCTCAGCTTTTAAAATGTAGACCTTGTTGGTTCTGCATTATTGTTTATTAATTCTTAACAAACCACCCTAAAAGTTAGTGGCTTCAGGGAGTGAGTTATTTCTCTTAGTTCTGTGGTTCAGAAGTTGGGATAGTTGGAATTGTCCGGCTGGGCTCACTTCTGTCTTGTCTTGTGGCTGTATTCATTGGGCATCCAGGCTGGGCTGGAAGATTTATAAAGGCTTCACTCTTATGGCTGCACATCAGTTTTACTGGTGTGGCCTCCGTTTAGTGTCTCTAGCAGCATAGTTCCAACTTCATTGCAGCACTGTGGCTGGCTTTCAGGAGGAGGAAGGGGAAGTTGCCAGTCCTCAGAGGTTATGGAACATCATTTGAATACAGGAAGTTGTAAAGCCAATGCAGTTCGGGGGTGGGGGTGTTTCCTCTACTTCTTGGTGTGAGCAGCGGCCTGTGTATAGAGGGAATCCAATGATTTTTTTGTGGGGCCTCATGGATGTGAGTAACCTCGGAGACTCTCCCAGTGGGATAAAAAGTAAGTCTTCCATCCCAAAGGAGATTTCTAGAAGCACAACAGCCCCTTACCATCACAGTTTACTCTGCCCTGATCTCTGAATTACTTCATATTGCATTGCATATGCTGTACCTTAATAAGTTCAGTCCAGTTCCTTTGATTAAGGTGACTCTAAATCCCTAACTCCATAAGGAGACTCTGACTAATTGGAAGATAAATTTTTATGAGAGCAGTATTAGAAAATTTCTGTGTTGTTTTTACAGAGACAGACAATATACTTAGGCACTGTCATCTGCTGTCTACCTTTTTATCTACCACTCAGTCTTTCCGTGATGGTGCGGTGAGGACCTTCCTTCTGGGAGGCACTGTGGGAAGACTCTCCAAGTTAGGATGGTAGCTCCTGCACACTTGTACCTGTTGCTGCTGCCTGAAGATCTGTTAGAGCAGCAACTGTGAAAGAATTTAAAAGGTGAACCCTGGAGCAGGGAGAATGATGAAGAAGAGTGATTTATCTGTTGAGATAGCAGGAGGAGGAGCTGGGAGGTCATGAGTCATGGGTGAGGGGATGATCCTTGGAATCTTTTAAATTTTTTTATTGTTATTATTTTGGCAGTACTGGGGGTTGAACTCAGGGCATCACACTTGCCATGCAGGCGCTCTACCACTTAAGCCACTCCTCCAGTCCTTCCCTCGAAGTCTTGCAGGTCCAGGCATACCGTCCTGAAGGGAATCAGAGCATAGTGTGCATTGTAGATTGTCTGGTGTATACCCCAAAGAAGGAAAGTCCTGAGTGCTTTTGCCTTGAGGAGTTTACCAAAATGCTGGGAGTGGGCATGTGTCTCACATGTGGATGTTGACTCCCCAATTAAAGCCCCCTCTGTCCTGACATTGGCTGGCTCCAGGCCTCGTGATAGATCCCATTTGCAGACTTTATAAAGTTATGTCCCCTATAAGGCCATGTTCTGAGTATTTCACATGTTTGAACTTACTGATCCTCACTCAGCCCTATAAAGTAGATATAATACCATTCTACCCAGTCTATAGATGTGAAAACTCAGGCACACAGGTGCTCATTGCCTGTTCAGGATGTCCCATGGCTAGTAGAATAATACCCTGGGGTTTTGGTGTCAGAGCTGATAATCTTACTATTATTATTAAACTTGCATGTGTATATATTGTTTGGGCTACCTCCCCCCACCCAGCTGATAATCTTAACTATGTCTCTTTCTCTCTCGTCTACCAAAGCAAAAGATACCCAGGCACTTACTTTAATCCCTGAAGATTTTAATTTTCATGGGTGAGACTCCTCTCTGTCTAAATGAGGCTGAGGGAAACAAAATAGCTGTGCCTAGGGTGGTAGGCCACAGTGATAATGGTACTCCAAACACTTCAGCTGGCCTTCCAAAAGTTCAGGAGATTTGGTTTTGAATAAGAAGGTAGTCAGGGGTCTTGACATCTCTGTGGACACCTACAGGGGCAGTGTGGAAAGATGCTTACTAGAATTGGTTGAAATTCTGAACATTTATTTCAGAAAATTATTTAAAATACTCTTAAGCAGTTGTGGAAAATCAGTTCCAGGATCCCCTGAGGATACCAAAATACTCAGATGTTCATGTCCCTTCTATAAAATGGTGGCCAGGCTTGCACCTGTAGCTACTCAGAGGCAGAGAGATCAGGAGGATCTAGATTCGAGGCCTGGGCAAATAGTTCAAGACCCCATTTCCAAAATAGCCAACAGAAAAAAGGGCTGGTGAGTAGCTGGTAGAGCGCTTGCCTAGCAAGCACAAGGTCCTGAGTTCAAACCCCAGTACTGCCAAAAAAAAAAAACAGTGATATTCGTACAGTACCTACACACATGTGTATACTTTAAATCATCTCTAAAATATAGTACTTAATACAATGTAAACGCTGTGTAAATAGGCCACCCCTTATTTGATGACCAATTGTATTGTTTAGGGAATAATGAACAAAATTTTGTGTGTGTGTGTGTGGTACTGGGATTTGAACTAAGGGCTTTGCACTGCTTTGAAGTACAAAGCAGCATCTACCACTTAAACCACACCTCCAGTCCATTTTGCTCTGGTGATTTTGGAGATAGGAGTCTCATGAGCTGTTTGCCCAGGCTGACCTCCAACTGTGATCCTCCCAATCTCATCCTCCTAAGTAGCTAGGATTATAGGTGTGAGCCACAGGCACTCAGCCAAACACAAATTTAAAAAGAAAAAAAAAATATTTAAATCTGGGTTGGTGAAAGTAGGAATGCAAAACTGGCGGATACAGAGGGCCAAGATTATGTTAAACACACACCACTTATTTTGCACTAATATGGTGTTATGCAAAAGTAGTTTATGTTTTGGGTATAAAACTGAATCCTAAGTGTCAAGGTGAAACTTGGAATCCAGAGAAACTGAGAACATCAAAGCTGACTGGCTCCTTGGGACTAAATAGACTGCCTGAGCTGAACAAGCAACTAGCTGGAATCAGTGGAACAAGGCAGGATGAGGCAGATGATGCCAACATGCATCTGATAAAATAAGGCTTTTTTTTTTAAATTTTTTCTTTTATTCATATGTGCATACAATGTTTGGGTCATTTCTCCCCCTCCCCCCCCCCGCCTCCTCCCTTACCCCCCTGCCTCCTCCCTCTCCCCCCCTACCCCCACGCTACCAAGCAGAAACTATTTTGCCCTTATCTCTGATTTTGTTGAAGAGAGAGTATAAGCAATAATAGGAAGGACCAAGGGTTTTTGCTAGTTGAGATAAGAATAGCTATACAGGGAGTTTACTTGCATTGCTTTCTTGTACATGTGTATTACCTTCTAAATTAATTTTTCTTGAACTAACCTTTTCTCTAGTTCCTGGTCCCCTTCTCCTGTTGGCCTCTGTCACTTTAAAGTGTCTGCATTAGTTTCTGTGCATTGAGGGCAACAAATGCTACCTAGTTTTTTGTGTGTCTTACCTATCCTCGTACCTCCGTTGTGTGCTCTGGCTTTATCATGTGATCAAAGTCCAATCCTCCTGTTGTTTGCCCTTGATCGAATGTCCACATATGAGGGAGGACATAACGATTTTTGGTCTTTTGGGCCAGGCTAACCTCACTCAGAATGATGTTCTCTAGTTCCATCCGTTTACTTGCGAATGATAAGATTTCATTCTTCTTCATGGCTGCATAAAATTCCATTGTGTATAGATACCACATTTTCTTAATCCATTCGTCAGTGGTGGGGCATCTTGGCTGATTCTATAACTTGGCTATTGTGAATAGTGCCGCAATAAACATGGGTGTGCAGGTGCCTCTGGAGTAACCTGTGTCACATTCTTTTGGGTATATCCCCAAGAGTGGTATTGCTGGATCATATGGTAGGTCTATGTTTAGATTTTTAAGAAGCCTCCAAATTATTTTTCAGAGTGGTTGCACTAGCTTGCATTCCTACCAGCAGTGTAAAATGGTTCCTTCCCCCCTACCCCCACATCCTCGCCAACACCTGTTGTTAGTGGTGTTGCTAATGATGACTATTCTAACAGGGGTGAGGTGGAATCTTAGTGTGGTTTTAATTTGCATTTCCTTTATTGCTAGAGATGGTGAGCGTTTTTTTGTGTGTTTTTTGGCCATTTGAATTTCAAGAAGGCACTTTCTAAGAGTCCTCAAAAGCCTAAGGTCCTGCCAGGTGAGATAGTGCATGCCTGTAATTCCAGCGTTCAGGAGGCCGAAGCAGGAGGATTATGAATTCAAGGCTAGCTTGGGCTGCATAGCAAGGTTAGGCCAGCCTTGGCTGTATGTACATACGTAGTTATACACAAAATGAGGCCCACGGTCCAACTTTTCTTCAAGGACAGTTACTTGCCCAAGAGTTTAGGCATTGGAAGCCCTGAGTCTTAAACTGAGGAAAGTGTACCTTAGATGTGAACACATGAAAGGATTAGCATTTTCTTAACTATTGAGATCTGCTAGAAAGGTCTGGGTTGTGCTGGCTACAACTGGTTCAGAACGAGGCTCCAGCTTCTTTTTTCACCAAGAGCTGGGTTGCTTTGTTCCATCTGTCTCCATCTGTAACCATCAGGACTCACTCCTGCACTGCCCTTCTTTAAATGTACTTGCTCCCAAGCCTAATTTCAAATTCTAATTGTTTGGTTTTCAGTAGCTATATTATGCAGTTATTGAGGCACTAAGAGAAAGTACTTCACAAGTGTGCATCTATGCAGCATTCTCTCTAGTTTACCTGTGGAGAAACTGGGGGCAAGTTAAAGGAACTGGCGTGTTTGCTTGCTTGTATATGCACTTTCATTCTCTCTCACTGTCTCTGTTGATCTTTTAAGGTAGATCAGGCGCCCATTTGATATTTGTTCTCTTTGTTTTTTGGATGCCTAAAATATTTATTTATTTTTATTTTTATTTTTTTAGCGTACACCTTAAGCCACTCCACCAGCCCCACCCCACCCCTTTTTTTTTTTTTTTTTTTTTTTTGTGATGGGTGTTTTTGAGATAGGAGCTCACAAACTCTTTGCCCAGGCTGCTCTCAAGCCTCCTGAGTTGCTAGTATTACAGGTGAGAGCTAATGGTACCTGGCCTAAAGTATTTATATTATAAAAATAAAAATTTAAAATATGTGTGTCACAACATAATATTTACCAAAAGTCTCAGGGAGGTGAGAGCACTGACTTTGGAGTTTCTGCTCTATGATTTGACATAAATATATTTGGAAAACTTTCAAAAAGACTTTGTGACTACTGAGCTGACACTAGGAAAATTAAAGAGACCCATAATAACTAAAATAATCTTGATAAAAAGCACAGTTAGAATACTCACACTTCACAATTTCAGATTGTCCTGCCGTGCTACTGTGCTACAGTTAGTAATCAAGACTATGGTAGCAAAAGGCTAAGAGTATAAATCAATATAGTAGAGTTCAGAAGTAAGCTCTCATATTTACTGTTGCTTTTTTGACATGAATTAGTGGAAGAGGGTTGTCCTTTCAGTATAGGGTACTATGACAACCGGATAGCCATGTAGGTTTTTTTTGGGGGGTGGGGTTGAAGTTCAAATTTAGGGTTTTGTGAACTTGCAAAATAGGCACTCTATGACTTGAGCCACACCTCCAGTCCAGCCACATAGAAAATACTAAATTTGGATCCCAACTTCATACCATAAGCAAAAATTAGCTCAAAATGGGTTAGAAGACTAAATTTAAGAGCTAAAACTAAGTTGGATGACAGTGGCTCGCGCTTAAAATCCTAGCTACTTCAGAGGCTAAGGTTGGGAGGATTGTAGTTTGAGGTCAGCCTGGGCAAATAGTTTGCCCATCTTCAAAATAACCACAGCAAAAAATGGGCTGGGGGTGTGGCTCAAGCGGCAGAGCACCTGCTTTGCAAGCGTGAAGCCCTGAGTTCAAACCCCAGTCCCACCCAAAAAAAGGCTAAAACTATTAAGTTCTTTGAAGAAAATATAGGAATAAATCTGTGTGACCTTGGATTAGGCAGCAGTTTCTTACAGGTGACACCAAAAGCAAAAGCAACAAAAGAAAATAGGTAAATCTGACTTCATCAAAATTAAAAACTGTGCATTATAGAACACTGTCAACAGAATTGAAAAGACAACTCATGGAATGGGAGAAAGCATTTATAAATCATATATTTGATAAGAGTTTAATATCCAGAATATGTAAACAATTTATTATCAAAAAAGAGGCAAAGAATTTGAATAGTCTTTTCCCTAAAGATATAAAATGGAGTAACCACATGAAAACATTTTGAACATCACTAGTCATTAGAGAAAATGCAAATCAAAATCACAGAACTGGGCGCCAGTGACTCATGCTTGTAATCCTAACTACTCAGTAGGCAGAGATGAGAAGGATTGAGGTTCACAACCAGCATAGGCAAAAAGCAAGACCCTTTCTCAAAAATACCCAACATACACAGAAAAAGGACTGGTGGAGTGGCTCAAGTGGTAAAGTGCCTGCCTAGCAAGCATGAGGCCCTGAGTTCAAACCCCAGTACCACCAAAAAAAAAAGGGCACAAGGAGATACCATTTCATACCCATCATGATGGCTGTGATAAAAAAAAAAAAAAAAAGATAGATACACATAGCTTAGAGTGGAGGTACACACCTGTAATCCCAGCCTTTTTTTTTTTTTTTGATTACTGGGATTTGAACTCAGGGACCTTGTGCTTGCTAGGCAGGAGCTCTCCCCTTGAGCCACACCTCTGGCTCAACTCGGGAATTTGAGACCAGCTTGAAGAACATAATGAGACCCTGTCTCAGAAACAACAAAAAGCAAGCAATAAGCAACGTTAGCAAATATGTGGAGAAATTGGACCCTCATACATTGCTACAGGAAATGTAAAATAGTATAACTGCGTGGACAGCAATATGGTGATTTCCTCAAAAAAAATAATAATCACAAGTTAATATATGACTTCATAGGTATAGAGGTATACACCCCTAGGTATAAGAGTGGATAAACAGAATGTATCCATATCCTGTAATATTATTTGGCCATATTAAAGGAATGAAGTATTGATATATGCTATAACAAAAAAAAAATGAGCCCTACAAACATAAAAGAGCCACATAAAGGACTACATGTATGAATGCATTTTTATAAAATGTCCACAAGAAGGCAAATCAATAGAGATGCTAGCTTCCTGTGGCTGCTGCCATAAATTACTACAAACTTCGAGGCTTCAGTGTCTGGGTCCATGGCTCTTTGTATGTCTGTGGTTTTTTGGTTCTGTTTTTTGTTTGTTTGTTTGTTTGTTTTTTGAGATAGGATCTCCTGTGTAGCTCAGGCAGACCTTGAACTCGAGATCCTCTGCCTCGGCCTCCAGAGTGCTAGGATTGTAGGCATGTACCACTGTACCCAGCTGCTATATTTTGATCTATATTAGGAAACCTTTCAGTGAGACATAAAGTCTATAACTTGGAGCCTGCAGTTACTATGATTTGATCTAGGGCAGATCCTAGCCTTCACACTGCTATATCACTGTGTACCCCAGAGCTTATCCCCCACAGCACACGTTGGATGTGTGCAGGGCCCCTCCCTGACAATAACCTGACTGGGTCAATGTGAAGGCCTCCATCCTAGCTCAACACTTTTCCTACTAGTTGGCTATTTGAATCAGATCCACATCAGACCTCTCATGGTCTGTTGAAGGAATAGCACAGCCCGAGCTTCCTGAGCTAATGCCCAACTCACTTCTGCCTGTCCCTTAGCTGTGAACTGGGTGCTAGCTGGAAAGAGGAGAGAGTCTTGAAACCAAGAATGCATCCAAGGTGTCTTACTCATGGTACTTTCGAGTGTCTTGGTGTACCCACGAGGCCACAGTTCTTGGGAGTTTGCTGGGTGGCAGCCTGTCTCTCTTCCCATGTAAAGTTCCCCATTATCACCTGATGGTTCCATTGTTTAATTAGGGATTGCAAAATGCTGTTTGTCCTTAATTCTGGCTCTTCTCCCACATTCATTACATGGAATATTTCCATCAAGCTTTTTCTGGCTGGGCATGTTATGGTGCACGCCTGCAGTCCCAGCTGCTTTGGAGGAGGATTGTGGTTCAGTGCCAGCCTGCACAAAGTTGGTGGGAGACCCTACCTGAAAAACAAACTAAAAGCAAAAAGACTGGGCATAGCAGGGGTAAAGCCCAGGGTTCAATCCCCAGTAATGCCCCACCCCTCAAAAAATGCTTTTTGTCATCAGCTAGGGCTTCTTGGTTTTTTGAAACCTTGCTTCTTTGGGATTACCATGAATGCTTTTAATGGATCTTTCTAGCACAAGGAGTATCCCCCAGGACCTCTAGGGGGGACCTCAGGTGGTTTCCCTTGAGCAACATCTTGAGTTCAGGGCTGCATTTCTGGTGTGTTTTAGTCCATTGCATTCATCATTTTGATGTTTAGATGGTCTCATTCTCAACCAGTGTTAGCTTCCAAGCCCTTCCTGTCGCTCTAGGGGATCCTTACATGACCTCTTCGTCTTTTGTAGCTTGCTAGCATCTAGGGCCCACATTGGCCATTCCTCTGAGGAGTCCTAGGTCCTTTTGAGGGCAAAACGTTGGCATTCAGTGCATGCAGTGTGAGTGCTGCCCTGCTCATTGCCTGTGAGCCTTCCTGTGAGCAAAACTAAAACAACATGGGTTGTTTTGGGTTTTTTTGTTTGTAAGTACTGGGGGCTTTGCACTTGTTAAGCAGGAGTGCTACCACTTGAGCCACGCCTCCAGCCCTGCTCTGGTTATTTTTGAGATAGAGTCTTGCTTTTTGCCCAGACCAGCCTGGGATGACAGGCTCATGCCACCATGCCCAGCTTCTTGTTGTTGTTGTTGGGATGAGGTCTTGGGAATTTTTTTGCTCAGACTGGCCTGAAACTATGATCTTCCTGATCTCAGCCTCCTTGTAGCTGAGATGACAGACATGATGGGATCTTGAGAACTTTTTGCCTCAGCCAGCCTTGAACCGTGATTCTTCTTCATCTTAGCCTCCTGAGGTAGGATTACAGGTGTAAGTCACTGCACCCACCTTTGTTTTGGTTTTGAGAGTCTTGCTATGTAGCCCAGGCCTGCCTCCAACTCCTAGTCCTCCTGTCTCAGCCTTTCAGGCATGTGCCACCATGCCCGGCTGCAATATGCTTTTGAAATTACAACAAAAAAGCCGCATAATTTTCCTCTGATGTTTCCTAGTTAACTTTGCAGGGTTTTTACTTCTTTCATTTTGAACATAACGTCTTTTCTGTTACTATGAATATCTTGACTTTCTTATATCATTGGCATAGTTGTTTGTGTCACTCTCATATTACTACTAATGATAAAGTGTGGACTAAAACTTCCTAGCTCTGCGTGTCCTTAAGTTTTGTTTTTTTGTTTCCTTTAAGACAAAAGGCCACTCAAAAGAATTCTTTTCCTTATGTAATTCCAACATGAACTTGATATCCAGTTCACTTGTTTCAGTTGATTTCAAAATTTTAGGAGTTAATACCTTTTTCTTTTGATTGTTTTGTCTTCTCAGTGATGAAAGATTTACATGCTTTGGAAGTGAAAACTGGTACCAGTAAGTTTAGAAGAGGCTCAGTTCCCATACGTGTTGTTTACCTGTGATTTCAGTTTATCCTTCAAGTATTTCTTTTGGCAGATTTAAAGGTCATATACAATAGGCAACGTGTAGCACAGTGTGCAGTGGGCGTTTCTTTCTTTCTTTCTTTTTTTTTTTTTTTTTTAAGGCGTAGGTAAGTTTTTCTCCTTTCTCCTTTCTGGAGCTCACTCCATAGCGTGTCATTGGGCCTTTGTACTAGTACATGTCAAGCAAGTGTTGAAAGACACTCAGTGTGTTTGTGTGTGTGTGTGTGTGTGTGTGTGTGTGTGTGTGTGTGTGTGTGTGGTGTGTGTGTCTATCTGTCTGTATGTGTGTTGCTGGGAATCAAACACAGGTCCTCATGCATGTTAACCACATGCTTTGCTACTGAGGCATATCCCCTACCCCCTGTAGCTTTTTTTTTTTTTTTAACATTTTCCTGTAAACCAGGCATGTCAGTAGGACTTGCCTCATTGGATGGTTTGGAGAATTAAAGGCATTATTACTGGTAAAGTCTTTATAGCTGTGCCCAGCACCCTGTACCTTGTAAGTTCCTGAATATTGTCTGCTCTTGCTATGGGCTTATCACTTATAGTCTGGTAATATCTAGCCTTAAGAGCAGCATGGATACATAAAATTTTGATAGTGAAGATAAGAACAGTTTCCTGCTCATCAGCCCTTTTTCTCAGCTGTTCAAACAGAGTGGGGGTGCTTTTGAGCAAAAGGAAATAAATATCATTACACTTGGGGCTTTAACAAGAGGTCAGGTATGGACCTGTCTGGTTCCAGGTCTTCTCCTTGACCTTGGCTTGGCTGCTTTGTTTCTTCTGTTGAGTTTCCTTTGGCCCCTATACTTCCTTTGCCCCCCCATTAGCCATACCTCCATCCTTCCACAGACATCTGACTGTGGGGGTCCCTTTCACCCCTGGAATGTTGTCTTTCCAACCAGAAATTGGTAGGGCTGTGTACCAGGAGTGTCCCTTGGTGACAGATCCTTCCAGCTACTCTCCTTTGAGTCTTTCCCCTTCATGATACTCTGCTAATTCCTTTAGCTGGAAAAAAGAGTGGTGATGGTGTTAGGAGGTGGAGTGTAGAAACTGATGAGAGATAACAAAGAGGTAGATAGTGTCCTGTGGTTTTCACATACACTCAAACATGTTTGTTTTCTTTTTTTCTTTTTTTGAGGGACTAGGATTTGAACTCAGGGCTTCACCTTTGCAAAGCAGGCTCTCAAAAAGCAGGGGTTCTACAGCTTGAGCCAAACTTCCAGTCCATTTTACTCTGATTATTTTGGAGATGAGCTCTCTTGAACTATTTGCCAGATCTGGCTTTCAACCACTGTCCTCCTGATCTCAGCTGCTGGTGCCCAGCAATAAGCCTCTTTTTTTTTTTTTTTTTGGTGTTAGGAAGTTTGAACTCAGGGCCTCATACTTGCTAGGCATGTGCTCTAGCACTTGAGCCACTTTGCCAGCCCAGTCATGTTTTTCTGTCCCTCTCCCTTGTCATCATGTGCATGCAGTCTAATGGACTCTCAGTGCTACAGTGACTTGGGAAGACAATCAGTCCTCAGGGTGGAAGGCTTTGCCCTTCTGGGCTACCTTGCTGGAAGCATGGGCATTTCCAGGGAGGGAAATGATGCTTCTTTGAAGTAGGATTTTAACTCAGACATCCCTTTGTTGATTACAAGACAGACTCATTGTGTTGATTGTTGTGGAATATTCCAGAGTGAGTGTTCTTGGGTGCATACAGAACAATCACTAGAAGGCAGGCTCTGCTGGGCAGTTTTAGGAATGTGTCGACCCAGGCAGAAGACCTGTGTGGGCAGTGGCCTTCACCTGCCACCCTTCAGTGGCACTTTGCTTCCTTCCTTCCTTGTCTGTACAGCCAAAAGAGGAACATGGATTCCTAGCAGGCTCAGCCAGGGGCGCCCCATGCAGATTTGTGTGTACATACCACGTGATCAGGGGAAAGGCAGCAACAGGCTGTGTATGAAGAATGAAAGTGTTTCCATGCCGATAGTGCAAAGGCTGCCCGCCCTCCGATTGTGCCTTCTGTGAGAAGAGGGAACTTGAAATGGCCCCCAGGTCTCTTAGCTGAGTGTTCTTCCCATCAGAGTGGAGGAGTTGCTTTCCAAGGCTCTCTGTGCCCTTCTTGTTTGTTTCCTTGTGCCTCTTGTTGGCCTCAGAGGAGATCACTGACAGCTCTCTGAGAGCTGGATTCCAGAGGAGGCTGAGCTGGATGATCTCAGTCAGCCCCAGAGGCCAGCAAGCAAGCAGGCTTGCAGGAAGAACCTCGGCTGGGTGGCTGGGCAGGGTGGGGGAGCCGCATGGCTGTGTTTCTCATTTGGGTTAAACTGCCTTCTGTTTTTGTTTCAGGACGAATACCTTTCCCTCGTGGCCCGGCTCATTATCCATTTCCGGGACGTCCGTAAGTAAGATCGCACATTTCTGGGTTGCCGCGATTGCTGTGAGGGCCAGCTCTAGTGTCTGTAGGCTCTGGGCGGTCTGCGGCCCCTGAGTTGGAACATCTTTATCCACTCGCCTGCTTCTGGAAAGTTCCTCACTGGATAGCATTGGATTCCTGACCACCCGCCCTCCTAGAGCCTCAGCCTCAAAATGTGGATTCTGACATGATGGGAATGTGAGGCTCAAAGTGGCCTAAACTGGGCTACCGTTTTCACTTGTCCACTTGGTATCTCTCTGTCCCCCTTTTAATAGGACTTTGCTTTTACCTCTGGGCGGTTCTTAAATAAGCAATTTACCTTGGAACAGACACTTTCTTCCCTAATGGTTTTTTTGGCCAACGGGATCCTGACCTAAATGTGTGTTTCTGTGAGACTGGAAGCTTCTGAGGTCAACTTCCTAAGTCCCCACCCCTTGCTCACTGCCATGCTTAGGGTCTCTTCACCTATCATTGTGCCCCTCTGATTCAGAGGGTTCTGCTGTGGTGCTGTCTGCCTGGCAAGGCAACAGCCCTGGATCTTCAGAAGTGAGTTGTCAAAAACAGCATTCCTGGATGAAGGCAGCCTATGAAGGGAATCGGGGTTGGCAGCTGTTCTGGGTTCTAGCCAGCAGCCCTCCTGCCTACCCTGGTTGTATAAACACTGGAGACTGGCTCTTGACATGGAACTCTTCTCCTGTGGTTTAGCAGCAGGTAGAACATGTGTTATAGAGGCAATTGCAGTTTTAGTATCAGTCCTTCAGGCCAAAAGGGGACATTGAGAATCCCAGAGCTTAGTAGGGTTTGCTCCATACTAACTTCTTGTCAGAATGAACAGCAAGGTAGATTTCATGGAATCTCACTTTCTTTATGGTGTTGGAAAGGACTGGAAAGTGTATTAGAAGAGAAGGAACCAAGAATCTAGGGAACAAGCAGCTGGTTGTCCTGTCTGGACCCCCTATACTTTGCTCACTGGGACATGGCCTGGTGATGCACATGGCCCATAGTTTCGTGGGTTCACATGGAGGAACTGACCAAGAAACTCTGGGCCACCAACTGTTAGGGCACTTCTTCCCAAGGGGCTAGGGCCAGCTGACCTGACTTCCAGCCTTGGGCAGTCTCAATTTCCTCACCTTGGAAATGGAGATGCTGCCTCCTCAGAGTGACTAAAAATGGAAATGTCAGATTTTCAGCATCTTCTAGCCCCATCATGGGTTCTTGACACTCTTGTTTGCAGCTCGGGACCTGAGCCAAGACTCTGAACCTGGAAGGAAGGGAAGGCCCAGAGTGCCCAACACCAGGGTGCCTCAGCCTTAGGGGAAGTTCCCTGAGGCTTCAGGTGGACCCCTGAGCAGCTCTGAGCCCTCTCCTCCTAGGCCCCCTGTGTGTGCAGCACTGCCAGAAGTGGACATCTCCTCCCCTGATTGCCAGAAGTACCAGCAGCTTCTTGGGCTTAAGGCCCTGGGGTCTGTTTGTCTCATTTCTAGGCAGGGTCAGTTCAATTTTAGCAAATGAATTTTGTTCAGATGCTTACAGAACTGGCTTACACAGGGAAAAATACTTGTGTAAAGACTGGTTACTTTTTTCTTTCCTTTTGTTTTTCTGTAGATAACAAGAAGTCTCAAGCTTCTGTCAGTGGTAAGAGTTTTTCCTTTTGAAATAAAGTTTTTCCCAACCTCAGTTTTGGGGCAACATTAACAGGCTAGTGCATGTTTTGTGTGCCTGGGATAACCTGTTGCTAGAAGAGAATGTTGAAAATATCTGACGAGGAGTAGGCTGACCAGCCATACCTTAGCCTTTCCTTCACCCTGCCTTACTGCAGACTAAATTCAGATGATGCCTCTCCACCTGTTAAGTCTGGCAAAAAGATTATAAAGTCTCACAAAGTTATTACTTGAGCTCTCTGGGAGAGAACTGTCATGGTATGTTAAGTATAATAATCTATAGAAGCATGTAATAGAAGGTAGCAGTAAATTCAATTTCCTTAAGTTATAAAATTTGAGTTCAGAAATATTTCTATACTAATTTCAAGATTTTTATCACATAAGAGGAATTGTGCCAGTTGAGCCCTGGTCTCTGCTGACTGAACTGCCCATGAAAGGGTTAGCTGATCCAGGCTGACTGGCTAATCTCTAGCCTGTCAGAAAGGTTGTGAGGGTTGGCAGTGTGGCTCAGTGTTAGAGCACCAGCTTACCTAGCAGGTACATGGCCCTAGGTGCAATCCTTAGCACCATACACTAAAAAGTATGAGCTGACATCATAGACTGAGGCTGTGTGACTTAACCCAGGCAGCAAAGCTATAAATGGGGTGCCCCGTGCCCATGTATGCCAGTGCAGTGATTTTCAGCCAGCCAGGCCGGAAAGAGAATGCCTGGGCTCTGTGGAGCAAGGGGTCATGGGGCACCACCTAATTCTGTGGCAAGGTAACCTAGCCAGGCTACACCTGTCTTCAGGTAGCTGCCGTGAGTCCACGCTATTGTGATGGCATCATGCTCCTTCTCCTTGGTTCTAGTATATAGCATTGCTCACTGAGCTAAGTTTCTGCTGGCCTGGGGCTTAGTTAGCACAGCTTTGCCCCTCAGCGTTCTGTAGAGCCCTCCTTTACCTTTTAGCCTGCTCTGGTGTGCTGCTTCTGGCACAAGGCCACACTGGGTAGTGTCCTGCAAAGGCTGAATAGCAAGGTGAGGCGGTGGTGTGTCAACTTACGTATGCTCTCCCCGGGAAGGAAAGGATCTACCTAGCCCCTCCTGCTTCTCTGATCTGGCCTCTGTGGTCCTGCCTGCTAGGAGAAGGGCCCTTCCAAATTTTTTATCTCTGAAAGTGCACGCTGTGTGTTCACCCAGCAGGAGGACAGCCAGGAGGGCCATGACACCAGCTGCCCATTTTCAGTTTAGCTATACACATCAGAGGGATTGTTTGTCGCCCAGCATCAGGACCCTGGCATAGGCCCAGCTAGGGATGTAGGGTGTGTTCTCTACTATTGACGGGCTCGTGTTGTGGCAGCAGTGACCAACATACCCAGAATTCTGACCCAGGGCATTTGGAGGCCACATGACTCTGTCTCTCAGCATTTGAGACTTTGAGTGGATGAACCCATAGGTGGAAGGAGGTCTGTGCCCCATGAACCTCACATCTATGAGCCTGCCCAGCTCACGGAATTTACCTGAGACACTGTGCCTTTTTCCCACAGACCCCATGAATGCACTACAGAGCCTGACTGGCGGACCCTCTGCAGGAGCAGCTGGGATTGGCATGCCTCCTCGGGGCCCAGGACAGACCCTGGGTGCAATGGGTGGCCTTGGTGCCATGGGGCAGCCAATGCCACTCTCAGGGCAGCCACCGCCTGGGACCTCGGGGATGACTCCTCACGGCATGGCTGTGGTATCTACAGCAACTCCGCAGAGTGAGTACCATGCTTCCTAGAAAATTTGCCACTTTCTTGGCAGGTGACACTGCATTTTATTCCTTTGTTCACAATGTTACTGAGAAGAGCATGGAGAAGTCCCAGGTCGCTCTGTCCTACTGTCTGTGTTGGGTATAGAAAGGAAAGCTCCAAACTCTCTTTGAGCTACTAGAAGAGTTGAATGATACTGGGCCCTACACCTAGTCCTGGGCAGGAGGGGGTGCTTGTAGGAGGCTGGGAGGGCCTGGAACGATATCCAGGGGGTTGTGTTTTGTCACAAAGATAGAAACAGTATGTTTCATAGGGCTGAGTGTGTGGCTCAAATGGTAGAGCATGAAGCACTGCTGTTCAAACCCCAGTACCTTAAAAAAAAAACAAAAAACAAAAACAACAGCATGTTTCAGGGGATTCTCAGCCATGAATCGGTGCCATGTCAGCATCTCATGATCCCACAATCTTTTCCAAGGCCCGAGGGATACCCTTCTGGCACCACTCTTGCCCCTTTGTCAGTCCTGGCTATGGTTCACAGCCATTCTTTGTCAGGGCTCCCCTTCCTTGAAGGAAGATGCCTTGTCCTCTGTGTTTCTTTCTGTACCACATGCCTCTTGTGTCTGTATGTGGCTGCCCTGACTGGGTGTGGGGCTGTAGTCAAGTGTACTGGTTGACTTTTTATCGTCAGTTTCTATTTTATAGTAAGAAATGGTTTTAAAATTATGGGTTTACAGTGCTCACGTGATTTCTTTTATAATCCTGTTCCTAAGTCTTTGTCTTAAAGTCTTATTTGTCAGAAGTTCAATAGTGTAGCTGTGGTATCCTGCTCACACCCTCCCCAGTGTGACCTTGGCCCACATCCTGTTTTCAGCTTCTACGGGGCTTGGTCTACCGGGTGGCACTAGTCGAAAGTTGAAGTGGTTCTCTGATTCTACATCAGGTTGCTCTCTCTATCAGAGACCCTCCCTCTCTGCCCTTGACCCCCTTGTCTCCTTGGTCTATCTGAAATAGCTGATGTCACCCAGTGGGTATCTGATATCTCTTCCTGATACCTTCTGCAAACACCACCACATAATTAAGGATGATTCAGGTCTTCACCCAGTGTCCCCAGTAAGACAAAGCCTGAGTCAGATTTTGCTAGGGACTCTGCTGCTGTCAAAGTATAGAATAACCAAAGGTCACAAGAGTAACTTAGAAATAGGCGTCTCTTATAAAGGAGCTCTGAGTAGACTCAGCAGATTCAGAAGGAGAACAGAATGCTGTTTAAGCCTAACAAAGTACTACCAATCATTGTGTGCCAGCAAATGTCAAACAAGGCCAAGGAAAACAAAGGACTTTCACCAAAAGTTTTTCTAAAGGGCACAGTCTTTTATTCACTCACCATTTCCTCTTCCCTCCCAGGCCATTCTTTTAAGATGCAAGGTGTATTTATTATAGGAGAAGAAATGTCGAACATAAAAGTAGTAAATGTATAAACCTACACCAGTGACTCTCAACCAGGGTGATTTTACACCATAAAGACATTTGACAGTGTCTGGAGACATTTTGGGATGTCACAATTGTGGGGGTGCCATTGGCACATAGTGGATAGAGGCCAGAGATGCTGCTAAACATCTTACATAAGACAACACCCCACAACATGGAATGTGTTGTTGGAACCAAAATGTCAATAGTGACAAGATTGGGAATCCTTAGTATAAACAAAAACTACCTCTAAAATAATGCTCAGAGTTTATGTCTATACTCCTAACTACTTGGGAGGCTGAGATCAGGCAGTTCAAGGCCAGCCTGGACAAATAGTCCCAGAGACCCCGTCTCTAAAACAACCAGGGCAAAATGGACTAGAAGTGTGGCCCAAGCAATACAGCATCTGCTTTGCAAGTGTAAAGCCCTGAGTCCAAATCCCAGTCCCACCAATAGATTAGATAGATAGATAGAAAGACATACAGACAGACAGACAGATAAATAGGGATTGGGGGTAGGGGATATAGCTCAGTGGCAGAGCACTTGCCTAGCATGTGTGAGGCCTTGGGTTCTATCCCTAACACAACAAAAAGAAAAAAAGTAAATTTAGGAGAGAGGTTAGCATATTGGTAAACTTTACACTTTTAAGTTTAGATGTGATAAAATTGAAAAATAATTGCTAAAACAATGGAACTAATTTACAAATTTCAAAGCAGTAGGAAAAATGGAATAAGGAAAAAAAAAAGCAACATCAAAAATCTAAGCAACATATAAAGTCCAATCCAATCATCCAAAAAAATGCAATTAAAAGAAAAAAGCTTAGAAAATGAGAAACAAGGTCTAAGGATATAACTCAGTGATAGAGTACTTGCCTAGCATGCTGAAGGCCCGATTTCAATCCTTAGCACTCACTGCAAAAAAGAAAAAGAAAGACAATGGGAGACAAATAGCAATAAGCTGAAAAATATAAGTAATCATAATGTGAACTAAGCTTTTCTGATAAAAGATAAGAAATGTGATATTGAATGGAAACAATACAGCTGTATTATCCTTCAAGAAACATAGTATAAGACACAGACAGATTTGGAAATAGAAGATGAACAAAACTTGGGAAGTTACCTGAGTTCTCTTGGTAATTGCTAGTCAAGCAGACAAGAATTAATACATTAAGAGAAGATTTGAACAATGTAACAAACAACTTAATGCACAAGGTGGAATAGATGTCTATGAAAGTAAACCACAAACCAAGCCTCAGTAATTTCACAGAGTTATTGTCATTCACATTTTCTGACTGAGTTAGAAGTCTGTAACCCAGGCTGAGTGTGGTGGCTCACGCTTATAATCCTAGCTACTGGAGAGGTGGAGATTGGGAGGATCTGGGTTTGAGGCCAGCCTGAGCAAAAAGTTTGTGAGCCCCAGTCTCAACCAATAAAAAGCTGTGCATGGTGTCACATGCCAGTCATCTCAGATTTGAGGGAAGTGTAAATGGACACTCTGGCATAAGTGTAAGACCCTAGATCTAGCAGAGTGGCTCAAGTAGTAGGTAGAGCATCTACCTTGCAAGCACAAGTGTGAGGCTCTGAGTTCAAGTTCAAACCCTAGTACTGCAAAAAAAAAAATAGTAACTAAAACGTAAAAGGCTGGGGGTATGGCTTAAGTGATAGAGCATTTGCCAAGCAAGTTTAAGGCCTTGAACTCAAACTCCAGTACCTCCCCTCCTCCAAAAAGTAAAAATAAAAATAAAAATCCCAGCTACTTGGGAAGCAGAGACAGGAAGATTGCAAGTTTGAGACCAGCCCTTGCAAAGTTAGCAAAACCTGATCTCACAAACAAAAGGTCTAGAGGCATGGCTCAAGTGGTAGAGTGTTTGCCTAGCATGTGTGATACCCTGGGTTCAATCCCCTGTAACCCAGAGGTAACTTTGAGAGTTCTTATACTTACTTAGAATTGCTAAAATAAATCATGACAATAAGTGCTGCAGCAACATATTGCAGGTGAGAATGCAGAATGGTGCAGCTCTCTTGCTTATTTCTTTATTCGGTATTAAGACTTGAACTCAGGACCTCAAACTTGCTAGGCAAAGTGCTCTAACACTTGAGCCATCTCCCCAATCCAATGCCTATAACATGGAAATGATAAAAAAAAAAATTTTTTTTTTTTTTTTGGTGATACGGGGGTTTGAACTCAGGGCCTTATGCTTGATAGGCAGGTGCTCTATCACTTGAGCCATGCCCCCATCCCAGGTACAGCTTCCTTTAAAATGAGGCGTGCACCTCGGTTTGCATGCCCAACACTCTTAGACATTTATTCCAGAGAAATTGAAACTTCCTATAAACACCTGTGCACATAACTTTACTTGCAATAGCCTGGATCTGCAGTTACCTTTTGTATCCTCTAGCAATAGCCATACCATGAAGTACTACTTGGCAATAGAAGGAACTGCTGATACCACTACAACCTCGGTGAACTTTAAAGAATTATATGCATAGAAAAAATCCAGTCCCAAAGGGTTCATGCTATGTGGTTCTGTGTATATGAAACATTTTTAAATGTTTTTTTTTTAACTGTATAATTTTTAAGTCACGGATTTTTTTTTTTCTTTGCGGCACTATGGTTTGAACTCAGGGGCCTTATGCTTGCTAGGCATGTGCTCTTATCACTTGAGCCATTTTACCAGCCTAAATCACAGAATTTTAGAAATGAGGGGGAGCATAGCGTTTGCTAAGTCTTGGGGGGTGGGGTTGTCGAAGGGAGTTAGCAACTGAGGGATCCTTGTGATCTTAGAACCGTTCAGTGTCTTGCTTTGATGGTGGCTGAACCCATTCAGATGATAAAATTGTATTTAACTTAGTATAGCATTCACACAGATGAGCTCACGTTCTAGTTGTGATATTTTGTAGGTTTTTTGTTCTTTGAGACAGGGCTGGCCTCAAACTCACAATCCTCCAGCCCCAGCCTCCCCACCCCAAAGTAGTGGGATCACAGGTGTGCACCACCATGCCTAGAAATAAGTTAGAATTTTGCAAAATGTTACCATTGAGAGAAACTTGGGTTTAGCATACAAAAGATGTGTGTTATTTTTCAACAGCTTTATTGAAATAGAATTCTCATTAGCATATAATTCATTCAAAATGCACTGTTAATGGATTTTTGGTATATTCACAGAATTGCATAGCCATCATCTCAGTTTTAGAATATTTTCATCAAATGAAACCTCATCACAGAAAATCTTACAAGTGACTAGTGTTTACATTAGCATTATTCACAGTAGCCAAGTGGAAGCAACCCAAATGTTCATCTGCTGATGAGTGAATAAAACAAAATATGGAAAACCGATACAGTGGACTATTACTTGGTGATAAAAGTATACCAGTAAAGCTCATGACATTCCACAACCTGGGCAAACTTTGTAAATGCTATGCTAGGTAAAAGGAGATGGTCACAGAATAGCACATACTGTTTTGATGACTGGATCTCCTCTCCAGCCCAGCTGCAGCTCCAGCAGGTGGCGCTGCAGCAACAGCAGCAGCAGCAGCAGCAGCAGTTCCAACAGCAGCAGGCGGCGCTGCAGCAACAGCAGCAGCAGCAGCAGCAGCAGTTCCAGGCACAGCAGAGTGCTATGCAGCAACAGTTCCAAGCAGTGGTGCAGCAGCAGCAGCAGCAGCTTCAGCAGCAACAGCAGCAGCAGCAACATCTGATTAAGTTGCATCATCAAAACCAGCAACAGGTACCAGATTCCCCTGTTCCCACACCCGGCCTCCCTGCTTTAGTCCTTGATCCCTGGAACATGCATTGGCCACAGTGCTGGGTGCAGGGGCCTAAAACCAGCCCTCCTCTGCAGACTTCCTGAAGTGATAGACCCTGGCTTGGCAGGAAGGTGCTGCAGTTACAGGAGACTCTCTCATATGGTCCCAGGCAAAGGCCTGCTGTGAGGGCTGTAAGTGATTCATACAAGAATTAACTAAAGTGAGAAGAGAGGAAACACTCTGAACTCGGAGTGCTCGAGCTGTGCTATGGGCATGTTTCTTTTGAGGACCACACATGCCTCCTGTTTTGTCTCTGTTGATGTGTAGGCACAGTATCATTTGACCTCCAGCTGGTGTTCCGTGTGAGCCCCAATGGTCAGGAGCTGCTTTGTCCTCCCATAGATTGCAGTCAGAGTCTACACGTGTTCACAGTCTGTCCTCACGGCAGGCGTTAGTTGAGAGAGGAGAGCAACAAGAGGTCCTCCTCTACTTGCTGGTCCCTGTGGATCTTGGAGGCTCCTCTCCCAGAGCTGACAGTGAATCTTCAGCCCCTCTTGTCCTCTTCATCCTGAATAGCAGGCATCAAGCATCCTCATGAGACTTGTACTGCTGACTACTCCACTCCAAAACAGCATCATTGGAAAGGCCGCAGAATTCTGCAGTTGCCTGAGCTTCTAGCCCACTTGCTGTGGGATTGTACCTATTCCTTGTTAACCCTTCCTGAACCTTTGATACCTCCCTTGAGCCATCCCAGAGGTGGAGCCTATAGTGGCCAGGGCACAGACACATACTTAGTGTGATTTTGGTGTCTAGAAGACAGCTGGCATTGGCCTTGGGAGCTTAGAGCCCTTCTGTTGGACCTGCTTCTCTTCCCATGTGAGAGGTCAGCTAGACAGACCTCCCTGAAGGCTGAACTTATGCCCCCACACTGGGCTTCCTAGGCCCACAACTGGTTCCCCAGAGGCTGATGGGAGATAACCAAGTGCTGTTATTCTGTCTCTAGATACAACAGCAGCAGCAGCAGCTGCAGAGGATGGCACAGCTACAGCTGCAGCAACAACAGCAGCAGCAGCAGGCTCTTCAGGCTCAGCCACCGATACAGCAGCCACCAATGCAGCAGCCACAGCCTCCTCCCTCCCAGGCCCTGCCCCAGCAGCTGCCACAGATGCATCACCCGCAGCACCACCAGCCGCCGCCACAGGCTCAGCAACCCCCAGTTGCTCAGAACCAACCACCACAACTCCCGCCGCAGTCACAGAACCAGCCTTTGGTGTCACAAGCTCAAGCCCTCCCTGGACAGATGTTGTATGCTGCCCAGCAGCAACTGAAATTTGTGAGTATCCATGGCCCACCATGGAGCAATATGTCTCTTCTCACATCGTAGCATATGACAGCGGCTCTGTTAGCAGTTCCTGAGGCTCTTCAAGTACAGCATGTCCTTTTCTTTACATACTGGGCTCGGGTAGCCCTTCCCCATACCAGCCTTCACATGTGGCTCCATAGCACGGGCCAGTGAGAGAGCTACTTCTGCACACTGCACAGGGGCATCCCATCTTCCAAGTCTTGTGTCTGTGGGCACGCCAGAGTAGTGACCATTAGGTTGGCAGATAATGTTACTGTGCCAGAGGACATGCTGTATCCATTAGGCATCCACGGTTTTACTAACTGCTTGGAGTTAGATTCTAAGTCAAGGTGTTTTGGGGGATTTTTGTAGGGGAGGTTTTTGTTTTGTTTTGCTTTGTTTTTTGGGACTTGAACCCAGGGCCTCTTACAAGCTAAGCATGTGCTCTTCTACTGAACTACATACCCCCATCCCTGAGCCAAGGTCTTTTTTAGCCTTTTCATTTCCGTGTTTTTGAGAAGCATATTCATATAAAATACTATTTTCGGTTCCGTTGTACATCTCTATACTAAGTAAGTCCCTTCCATGATATTGATAGAGGACTGAATGTTGCCACCAAGATAGAGTAGGTAGCTGTGACCAGGGGCCATTTGAACACCTTTTTCAGTTTCTTTGGGTTTTGTGGCCTTTTCTCTTTGTGATTCACTGAGTGGCATGGGAATAGGCTCTCACCTGTGCTGAGTATTGAGGTGAAGAGTCGGACTGGGAGTGTCATGAGCAGCAGATAAAATCACTTACTTGGAGCCAGCCCACTGGGACCTAAACCTTTGTGTGTTCTTTGGTAGAATGTGCCCTGTCAGGATTGGGCCTCATGGCTTGGAGATGTTTAGGGAGGTGTTTTCTGTTGGTTTCTCCATGTGATGGTCCCCCAGTTGTCTGTCTTTCCTGTCTGGCTCTGTTGCCCAAGCTGAGCCTGCTGCCTCCTGGCCAGCACTGGTTTCCATGAAGGTGTTCGGGCTGGAAATAAGTGTCCTTGTGGCCAAAGGACAAGTGGGCTGGGCCGTGTGCTCAGCTTTGGAAACTATTGCTTTGCTCAAAGTGATGGTTGCTGTGATGGGTTTATGGAGAATGCCAGTGAGTGGGCTGCACTGCTTCTCGCCAGAGTTGAGAGTGGTGGGCTTGGCCTTGCCAATTTAGAACCAGGCTGATACGGGACAAATTTTTTATGTGTGTGTGATACTGGGCCTTGAACTCAGGGCCTTCACCTTTAGCCACTCCACCAGCCCTATTTTTGTGAAGGGTTTTTCAAGACAGAGTCTCGTGAACTATTTTCCCAGGCTAGCTTCGAACTGCGATCCTCCTGATCGCTGCCTCCTAAGGAGCTAGGATTATAGGCGTGAGCCACCGGCGCCTGGCCTGATGTGGGACCTTTCTGTAGACGTTATGAGACAGTAAGGTGACATCAAAGCCCATGGAGTCATGACGGTCCTATCTCGTATCTCAAAAAAGCTTTCATAGTTTGTGGGTGTTCTGCTCTGTGCCCCAGGTGGCTCCAAGTCACATTCTCTCTTCCTCAAGGTACGAGCTCCGATGGTGGTCCAGCAGCCGCAGGTGCAGCCACAGGTGCAGCAGGTGCAGCCCCAGGTGCAGCAACAGGCAGCAGTGCAGACAGCTCAGGCTGCCCAGATGGTGGCTCCTGGAGTCCAGGTGAGAACCTTGGGAGCCGAGGGCATCTTTAGTTGCTAGCAGGTGCATGACCACTCAAACACAAAGCTCTACAATGAGGTATCCTTGTTGGATTAGGTGCTAAGTTGGTAAAGTGCAAGTATTTTCTCCATTGCATTCTGTGAGGCACTCTCAAGGTCCTTAGGGTGGACTGTCCTGCTTGGTCACAATTTAGTTCTACCAGCTGTGTAGTGCCAGCTCCTTTCTCCCACTTTGAGAAGGTGTGTTAGAAGAACGTCCGGTTTCATCCTCCCTCAGCTTCTAGTGGAGAATCTGAGTCCAGAGCTGGCAGAGGTGGAAGGCAACTCTTTAGAAACTAGGGAGAATAATAGCACTGGGTTTCTCACTTCAGAAGTCTTGCCCAGGCATGTGCTGCAGCAGGAGTGTGAGAGAGGGCACAGTATGGGGAGAAGTATGTACCACTCCCATGTCACTGATTAGCGCATGCTCATTTTCTTTTTGTCAGATGTCAGTGGGGTGCTGGGGTACAGGAGGCTTTGCCCAGCGTGTGTGTGTGTGTGTGTGTGTGTGTGTGTGTGTGTGTGTGTCTCGGTGGGTGGGGCGGATTGAATATCCAGCGTCCCTGTGACTTGTCTGATAGACAAGTACACCAAGAGGCCTCACCTTCATATTGGCTAGTGTTTAGGGAGATACCTAGTTGGGGCCTTGGTGTCCCACTTGGTGGTAGAAATAGAGTTCTGACTCGGGTTGTCTTCAGAAGGAGTCAGAATGTGTCAGTGCATGCAGTGAGGCTGTTGCAGAGTTCCAGCCTGCAGCTAGTATTGTGGCCATGCATGGCATTTCTGAGGAGACCTGTGCTGGCTGGTTTACCCGTAACCCTGCTGATGCTAGAATCCATGTCCTTGGCGCCCTGGGTCACGCACTTTAGGATGAGGCATAGCCCTCCTGTCAGACATCATTTCACAACTGGAAGGTGGACTCAGTGACAGCCCTTTCTGGTCCCACTGCATTGCTCACGTCCCTGGGACACTGTCTGAGAAAAGCACAACAATGGAGGGAGTCCAAGGTGTTTGGCTGCAGCTGAGGTGACCTCACAGCCTCCCTTGTCACTAGGGTTCCTGTGTTACCCACCTGCTCAGGTGTGGCTTTGTGTGAAGCTACACCATGGAGTTCAGGATTGTGTCTGGGGGAAGCTCATTGCCTGTGTGCAGTTGCAGTGTCGGGTGGGTCCTCATGCCTCACCTCCAGGAAAATCTGTCCCCTTGGTCTCTTGTGTAGAGGAAGGACTTGGAGTGTGTTCAGAGTCGGCACAATGGTGTCTCAGCGTGCCTTCCCTGCCAGTGGAAATTGCTGCTCTTGCTGCTTTATGACCTTCCCTTCCCATGCTGGGACCACGTCGTAGGAACTTATGCACCTCTGGTTTGGCCCAGTATGAGAGGGAGAAGCTCCTTTTCATCCCATCTCTGTGTTTGGAAAGTAGTCAACCAAGAAATGGGTGATGTGTACAGCTGGTGTGAGCCGCATCTGCTGACTTGTTCACAAACTGCTAGCTCAAGGAAGTATGTGTCCTGCCACTTTGCAGGTATCTCATTGGCTACTAGAGGCAGGATGCCAACTGTGTGTGCTCAGTACCCTGCTCTGAACCTGTGTGCGGGTGCGGGGAATGGCTCTTCCTGCTGGCTCCACACCCCCTGCTTCAGGTGGAGGCCCCCATCATGTTAGTGTGGTGGGAGTGTGGCCAGCCATGGGCACAGTCACCTCTGAAGCATACATCTTGATTATTAACGTCCCTCCCACCAAGGTCTCAGGTCCATTTTTGTTCAGGTGGTGGCTATGGAAAGATTGCAGGATCTCTGGGAGCTAGGGAGGTGGAGAGTGGTTATCACTGTGGTGATGGGTGGCCAAGCTCTCCACCAGGGATAAGTGTTCTAGAAAAATTGGTCAGCCCTATGCTGTGTTCACCTGGCTCTCTTTTATCTTAGGTTGCTTATGTAGCTGGGAGGGGCAATATCACCTGCAGTGGGATTTACTGGGACCCAACAGACTTCTCTTTCCTCCTGTAAAACCAGAACAAATTGTGTCTGTACTTCAAGCAGTCCTATACCTTTGTCTTTTAATCTTCTGTTCTTCATGCATGTGAAAACTTAGCTGTAAGTCACAGGTTTGTACGAATTGTCATCAAAGACAGGCATCTGATATGGTCGCTCTCTGACTGAGCCTTGTCCAGCCGCAAAGGACCTCTGTTTTCCCTTGAAACTCTCCTATACAGTATGGCCACAGCAGGGAGAGCCAGGCCTACAGCCTGGGCTGGGGTGGAAGCTCCTTCCTTGGGATATCTTTCTGGGTAACTGTGTGATGGGAAGTAGTGCTGTGTCATCAGTTGACTGCTGGCTTGTCTAATCCAGTGAATACTGCTGGAGTTTTCTCTGGAATTTTTGACTAAAAGAAAACTTTCCTTGACAGTTCTCCTTTATAAGGAAACCAGCCAGCGGAAAAGTAGACTTAAGTTTTTCATTCCTTATTACTTTTCTTATTCCTGGAATAAAGTTTGCACCTCTCATACCACCTCACTTCCTACCAGGCCTTTCTGCCTTCTGGAAGGAACGCTGTTAGGCTCCTACTGCAGCGGCTAGTTGCGTGTGGATGCTATTACTGCCACCTGCCACCCAGTTCTGCCAAGAGCCCAGGACAGCATTACTTTCAGTCCCTCCCTCAGTGCAGATGTTGGGCCCTCACATGCCTCCAGCTCCCTTTGTGTCTGACATTGTTCTGGTGGGGAGGGGGGTGGACTCTTTGGGGATCATGTCCATATTTTGACAGACAACATTGGGATCATGCTCCATGCCTCATTCCTGCAGCAGTTGTGAGGTTCTTGTTGGCCTCTCTACTGATGCCTTGTCACCAGCTGGTAACTGCAAACATTCTGTGGATGTGAGCATGGGCCCCTGTGACACCGTAAGTGTCCCTGCAGGCCTGTGTCTTGCTTTGGAGCCTTGTCTCTGCTACTTCTTGATATGTGTATTTAATGGCCCACAGGACCTTCTTAATCTGGTGGTCCAACTCTCAACTTCCTGGGGTTTAATGGTGGTTTTGTCTTGTTGGGTGATCCTGGAATTTGATCCTGCTTCTAGGCAGATGTTCTACCACCTGAGCCATGCCCAAAGCCCTTTTTACATTAGTTATTTTTCAAGTAGGGTTTCATATTTTTGCCCAGTTGATCCTCCTATTTACACCTCCCGAATAGCTAGGATGACATGTGTGCACCACCATATCCACCTTTATTGGTTAAGATGGGGTCTTCCTAACTTTTAACTTGACCGGAGTAGCTTGAATTCCTGGGCTCAAGCGATTCTCCCACCTCAATGTTTTATTTTGTGCATCAGTGCTGCTTTCTTTCTGAACCCAGCCATATTTTGTTCTAGTTTTTTAACAGTCTGAATGCATGCAGGCCCTGCTTTCCAGGTACCAGGCATCCCTAGAGCTAGAGTAAGGGTGGTGGGGCCCAGAGCCATGACAGTGTTCAGCCTGCCTGTTGTAGTTTACAGTTCAAGAACTATAAACTGACACTGGAGAGGTCCTGGCTGGTACTGGCGTTCGTGCCTCTGCAGCCATCTTTGACGTTTTGGAACAGACCCAATTGATGTCCCTGTGGCGGTATGAGATCCACCAGGTGGCAACTAAAGTTCTCCTGGTGCCCCCTACCCTCCATTTTTCATTATGAAAGAAAACCAGTTCCTTTATAGCCACAAAGACCAACAGCCCTAGAGAGGCCTAGAGGAGTCGAGGGTTTGGAGGAAGAATGATGTGGTCAGCGGGCTTACCTGGGCTCATTTTCTGTTTCAGTGATGGTTGGTTTTTCTCCTAGTAAGCCTTGATGGCATGTCCTCTTTTCCAAGTCTGTCCTAAGAGCTTGATCTCTCAGAACTGCCTGAGCCCCGGAGGTCTAGCTCTGATGCTGTGTGGGCCACAGGATTCTGATGTGTCTGCAGTTCAGAGGTGTGTCCAGGATAACCAACACAGAAGTGTAGCCAGTGGGATAGGAAGATCCAGAAGCAGCATTCCTGGTAACTTCTAGATTCCTGGTGCCTAGCCAGGCCTGGAGATGCTGTGGGCCAGAACACATCAGCAAGCTTCCCTCCTCCCGGGCTGCCTGAGCTGCCCAAGTGTGCCTCACCTTGGCCCTCCTCCTGCCATGCACTGTGATTCTTGTTGCGATCACCTTGTCTGTTGTCCCTCTGTCCTCAAAGATGATTGCTGAAGCCTTGGCCCAAGGCGGGACGCACGTAAGAGCCCGGTTCCCACCCACCTCCACCATGTCTGCCATCCCGTCGAGCTCCATCTCTTTGGGCGGACAGCCCACAGCACAGGTATTTACGGGCCGGGCGGCGCATAGGGCTCGGCCAGGAGCTCGGGGTTCTTAGTGCCTTTGTAAAGTGCACTTGTCATCATTGGTGACTTCCTTCATGGTGCCTTTCAGAGTACCAAACCCAGTATCACTTTTTCTTGTTTTAGGCCAAGCCCAGCTGGTGTTTCTTGAGGGGATATGAGCAAATTTCTAGAGTTCTGTGGGATTTTTTCCTAGTTTAAAATAGTCATGCTGCTGTCATTTTCATGGTGAAATAGAAGCCAAGCAAACACTTTGGCTTTCTAGGACTATGTCTACTTACATTTAAATTATTAATTAAAATTAAATAAAACTAATAATTCAGTTTCTCAGTTTTACCAGTTACATTTTGAGTGCTCATTAGCCCTGTGGGGAAGCTAGTGGCTGACAAACCAGACAACGCAGATCACAGGAAGTGGCCATCGTGGGGGAAGTTGGGTTGGCCTACCAGGCACAGTGAACATACTACACACACACACCTTCTGAGGTAGGTAGACTCCTGGGTACCCATGTTTTTCAGGGCAGTGAATTCCTTTTTTCCATTACCACGTGAAGTTTGAAATCATCCCACAGTATATTCATTTGTTTAACAAATAGCTATCACCTACATTCCAAGGGGCCAAGCACTGTTCTAAGATTCTGAGAATAAAATGACACTAAAGTTTGTTCATCATACAGGCTTTCCATTTTAGTGAGTTCATTGTGAAAACCTCAGATTTGCTAAAAGACCTTCAAAATTTTCTTTTCCTTCGCAGGGATGTGTGTCAGTAAATACCTGCCCTTTCCTGGGGGCCTTGCTGCTGTTGCACCCCTGCCAGTGTGGTGGCACCTGTGTGGCCTCCTCTGAAGGAGGAATCCCATGGGGTTCACAGGCTCAGGCGGGCTATTGTGTGGACAAATGTCTTTAGGACCAGCATGCAAACCTGTTTGTGTGTGTGTGTGTGTGTGTGTGTGTGTGTGTGTGTGTGTGTAAACAAAAAGGTCCCCCACATTTTGAGGGAGTAGTATATGCTAGACCTTGAGCTAGATTCTTCATGAGCAGAATCTCTTTGATTCTCACTGCAGCAGGTTATAGTTTAGCCTGAGAAGGGCCTAGGAAGCTGGCATGTTGAGGATCAAGGGCTCAAATGAAACCTCAGACCTCAGTCTCTCAGGATTCTTCTGGAAGCTCCTCAGCCCCACTCTTGTTGCTGATCAGATGACCTTGCTCCTCCTCCTAGCTGACAGGGCCTTCCTACACTCCTGGGTAGACTTCCTGTCCCTTGGAGCTCCAGACTCCTACAGTGCCATCTTCTGGACTGGGCTGCTTCTTGTCTACTTCTGCTGTGGGGTGCTCACTCCCCACACAACCAACCCATCCTGCCCTTCCACCGGCTCATCCACTCATGGCCCTCAACCCATGCAGTCCAGCATCCTGGCCCCCTGCACTTCAAGTCTGTCCCTGTGTTGTGCCCATTAAGTAGGTTTTATTGTCATGCTTCCCAACTCCAAAAGCATGGAAGTTAGGTGGAAGGTTAGAGAGAATGTGAGAAAAAGTTAGCACTTGGTTCATTCTCACTGCATTCCTCACTCTCACAGATTTATTCATCACCACCTTCCCCCTGTTCTGCTTGCAAGTGGGGAGCATGCTACTGAAGCTTTGGGGTGATGTGTTGAGGACAAATGTGGCAGCATTTAAGAAATACTCCTATCCCAGTAGTATACTATAGCTAGAGGATTTCTGGTAACAGGAAACTTGGGAAAGTTTTTTTTGCGCAGTACTAGGGTTTGAACTCAGGGTCTACACCTTGAGCCATTCCACCAGCCCTTTTTTGTGATAGGTTTTTTTCGAGATAGGGTCTCACTAGTTTGCCTGGGTTGGCTTTGAACAGAGATCCTTCTGATCTCTGCCTCTAAGTAGCTAGGATTACAGGCGTGAGCCACAAGCGCCTGGCTTGGTTTTGTTCTTTAAAGCAGGCTTATTTGTTCATTCCTGTTGAGAGGAAGGCGGTGCTGAGAATAATTAGAGCAAGGAGAAAAGTTCATGGAGAGAACACTGCAGGGGAAGACTCCCTGAAGCCAGACAGTGCTTTGCAACCTGTCTCCTCTAGGCCCTTCCCACAGGGAGCTTCCCTTCACTGCCTTTATATGGCCCATGATAGGGGCTTCAGACCCTGTCTCTCTGGGAAGCCCCCTGCACACTTGGTTGTGAGGGACCTCTGGGTAAAGGAGCCATGACCATGTCAGAGCCTCAGAGGCACTGTGGCCCTGTATACTGGGGCATCCGTCTACTACATAGTAGACATCTATCTACTATATCGATAAGCGCCAGAAACCATGCACCCCTTTAGGAGACTGTCTTTCTAATCCAGACCCTCCCAAGAAAAGAGCCTCTCCCAGGAATATACCCACAGGAGCTGGGGGCTCAAGTACATGCCTAGCATGTACCGTGTCCCAAATTGCATCCCCAGCACCATAAAGATAAATAAATAAAATTTAGCTGAGAGCTGCCTCATTGCTTATCTGCCAGTGAGCCTGGCTGGAACCTGCACCCTGCTTGAGCTTTACCACACCTAACCTCAGCATGCCCTCCTCAAACAGCCCAAGGCAACAGGACACACACCAGCATCCACACTGCCTGTCTCTTTTACTCTTCCCTGTGCAAACAAACTGAATCCAATGAAACAGAAAAGCAAGTAGAGCTGTAAGCTTTCTGTCATGTCTTATTGGGACCCCTGTCTCTGTCCCAGTGTCCCTAGTCTAATTCATGTCATGGTGGAGATTCTCCATGGACCCCGATGACCATGGGCAAAGAGAATACTTAGAGAAGGGAGAAGTCCCAGATACTGTGCCCAGCACAGGGGGCCAATGCGGTGACAGGCACTCTGTCCCAGTATTTTCTCTGTAGGTGTAAGCCAGTGGCACCACAATGGAACCATATTCCCCTGTGCACTGGAGAGCAGTCCTGGAGGACATGCTGAGTACTAGGCTGGAAGCGAGGGCCATTTCTGGTATCAGTTAGGTATGGGTGGTGGGAAAGGGCTAGAGTTTATGGTGCCAGCCTGTTCTGAGGTTTCTCTGGGACAAAGCTCTCCGAACCTTTCTGCTCTACTGCTTCCAGGCCATGGCCCCTTTGCCCCTCTGCCCTCCCACTTCTCCCCTCTTTGTATGTATTCTACTTTCTTGACCAAGCAATTTTGAGACCCCCACAGCCTCTGTGAGCTGCTTGCAGGGTCCCTTTCCCAGGAAAGGAAGCGGGTTGTGCCATCCCCTGTGACACACTAGATGTGTGACCTTAAGCAGGTCACCTCCCTCTGAGCTCTCATTCCCGCCTGTGGTTTGCATTTGACAGATACTGTAGGAGGCATGTGGCAGACACTCAGAAGCTCCTCCCCTGGGAGGTGTGCCATTCTTATCTTGTGGCTTTTGCCTAGCAACTATGACAGACGCAAGCCTGGGCCACTGGCGGAATCAGACTCTACTAGGCTTGTTCTCTGACTGACTCAACAGCCCTTCCTCCTCTCCCAGGGGCTGGATTTCTTTCCCATCCCATGCTGCTCACTTGGGCAGCTTTGTCTGCATATGTGTCTTGGGGGGCCACTCCTTGTACTGGGTGTGTCTGTGGAACTTGGACCACCCAGTGCCAATACCTGAAGGATGATCTGGAGCTCTGGTTTTGTGCTTGGGATGTGAGGGGCCTTGCTTTATTTTCCCTCCTGCTGGAAAAGATCTTTCCTGCCTTCCATTCTCTGGGGTTTGCAGGCTGCCCTGGCTTGGAGCAGCTGAAGAACCACCTGGAGACCCTGTAGATACTGAAGTGGAGGTGCTTGGGCTTCCTCCTCTGAGATGTGGAGGAGGTTCAGGTGACAGATGGCTGCCCAGATGGGTCTGGAGGAGCCTCCTGCATGAGGAGACCTGCATGTCAGCCTGGACCCTGGAGCATGTAGGAGGAAGCTTCCAGGTGTGCTAGGGGAAAGGAGAAGCATGTTGCTGGGGACCTAGATCCCACTAGAAGGGAGAGGCCCCTGTCCTTGACGGCATGACCCAGTGGGTGGGCCTGGGTGTTTTGTTTCCTCTGGAGGCTTTCTCTGCTATCCATTTACGTGTCTTAGACTGCTGCCTCATGCCTGGAATCCCTGCCCTGCCCTCACCAAGACCAGAGGGGATTGGCAATGTGTGTACACAGTGTGCTCCCTGTACCTTCTGGTCTGGGTGCTGAGGTGGGAAGGTAAACTGTGAGGGGGCCTTTCCTCCATCATGGCCCAACCATGTGCCCTGCACCCACAGAGAAGCACTGAGCTTTGGGTTACAGACGGGGACCAACTGTCTCCTTAAAAGGGACAGTTGCCGGCTGGGCGCCAGTGGCTCATGCCTGTAATCCTAGTTAATCAGGACGCGTAGATCAGGAGGATCGAGGCTCAGAGCCAGCCTGGGTAAATAGTTTGTGAGACCCTCTCTCAGAAAAAAAAAATAATAATAAAACCCATCACAAAATGGGGGGTGTGGTTGGTGGAGTGGCTTAAGGTGTAGGCCCTGAGTTCAAGCCCAGTGCTGAAGGGGAAAAAAAAAGAGGAGGGGGACACAGCTGCTTGAGCAGTGACTGAGTATAGGTTGCAGCTCAAGACAGAGAAAGGGAAGGGGTGGTGGGGTCTCCAAGGTCATGTGAGAGGCAGGAATTCACTGAAGGGAGGGTCCTGGCTGACAGGGCTGGGCTAGGCATGGCGCCTCAGGGCCTTTACTTTTTATTCCTTGGTGCTATCAGTAATTCTCTGCATACAACTTTCTGGTCTAAGATTTTGTTGGCACATGGATTGATTCTAGAAGTGTGTCTTCAGTGTGTGGGACATGTGCCTGCCTTTGTCCCCCCAGGGCTTGCAATGTACCCCACCACCATGAGTATATTAGACCTACATGGGAAATACCAGTTGTAGTTGTGAACAACAGCATTTGCAGATGAAACCACACCAGTCCCATGTCTGACCTTGCTGACATTGGTCTGAGTCTCCACTCAGAGTGACGGGCCCAGCAGCTAGAGGCCGGCTATCTCACTCTTCCCCTTCCCACCCTGAAGAGTGTCTTGGTCACAAAGCAATGAAATCAGTTCATTCTGTCTGTTATTGCCCACAAGACCAGTGCCTTGCCTCTCTGGCCCAGGCTCGTGGGAAGTACCTGTTTGCATGGCACCCTGTGCCTGGGTGCCACCTACCACTCTGGTACATACTCCCAGGGGCAGCCTCCACCCAGCACCCCAGGCTGCACTGTCTGGTGCTCAGTGGAACAGGTTGGGGAACCAGAACAGGAGAGAGACAGCATGCCACTCACTCTGTGAGCTCTGGTGGGTGGGACTGAAAGGATTCATCAGGCTGCTGCTGGTAGGCCCCATACCCCCCAGTGCCTGGCCGGTGGGTTGAGCAGGCAGGGAGAGCGCGCATCATTTTCCTGGTGGACTCTGGGCCTGGTTCCACTCCAGGAGCTGAGAAGCCTCAGAATAGTCCTTACCTAGCACTCTAGGATGTGGCAGAAGAGTGTGAGAGGAAGGCATGAAGCTATGGCCTCAGACGAACTTCAGATACAGCATGCCTCAAGAGATAACACCTGAACAGCCCAGGTGCTGTGTCGCTGGGAAGCAGACTGTGGGAGATGTTGGCTCATGGTGATTCCAGTATAGCAAGGGACATCTTGTACTTCTCTCCTAGAAGGTGAGGGTACACATGTCCTATTCCCAATGCCCAGGTGCTGTGGTTTCAGCCCTTGGAAACTTCACCAGTTGGAGGTCACCCTGGTTCTTACAGAACCTGTTTGTGTTGTCCAGAATGCAGACTGGGGAGCAGAGAGCAACACTGTGGACAGGACTGGGCCTCTGAGAAGTAAAGGTGTGCACACCTGCAAGGCAGAGCTACACTTTGAGAGCCCAGGCAACTCTGATGCACAGTCACTTGTCCCTTCCAGTAGGCTCTGCCAGTACAGTTGAGAGGTGCTGGTCAGGACCAGGGACAAGAGTGAGGCCAAAGCATGTCACTTATGGATATACATGTGGCTTCTTGGGCCACCTAGCTCCAATTAAGCAGGTCCAAGTGGCTAAAACATAAGTCACCATGTTGTCACCACCTTGAAGCTGATCAGGTGAAGAGGTGCCACCTGTATGTCAGGCAGGGTGGAGGACTTGCATAGCTGGCCTTGTCCTTGGGGCAGTCAGCATGGGAATTGGGAGGGTTCCTAAGGCACATGGGAAGACTGTCCTATAGGTCAGCAGAGCAGAGTCCTTTCTCACAGACAAGAGCATCCCAGGCCTCCCTGCTCCTCACCCCACGTCTGAGAAGCAAGGGCATGGCCATAGCTGTCCCAGCCCAGAAGTCCAGGGGCCTCATGGCCCACATCAAGGAGCCAGGCCTCCCTGCCTGGTCTTCCTACCAGCCCCTGGGACACCACATCCCATGTGCTCAGGGGAGGGGCTTGTGCCTAGGCATGTGTGTGGCAGCATTCGGGAGTCAAGGGTATGGGGTGAGACTGGGGATCAGCCCTGGGTTCAGGGGGCAGGCAGTATAGAGGCAGGCAGGAATGAGTGGAAGTGAGCCGGCTGAGCCTCTCTGCTTCTAGGTCAGCCAGAGCAGCCTCACCATGCTGTCCTCGCCGTCACCGGGCCAGCAGGTACAGACCCCACAGTCGATGCCCCCTCCCCCTCAGCCGTCCCCACAGCCTGGCTCGCAGCCCAACTCCAACGTCAGGTAGGCTGGCCAGGGATGCCCCTCCCTTGGGGACAGGCCTGCCTGGTGCCCCACTCATACCTTCATTTCATTTCGCTGCAGCTCCGGTCCTGCCCCGTCCCCCAGCAGCTTCCTGCCCAGCCCCTCCCCGCAGCCCTCCCAGAGCCCAGTGACAGCCCGCACTCCACAAAACTTCAGCGTTCCCTCCCCTGGACCTTTAAACACCCCTGGTAAGCTGGGCCTGAAGTTGGGGTGGATACAGTCCCATGGGTCACCAAGAGTCACCTTCACCATCTCAAAGCCTCAACTTGTAAGGGGTGCATGAGCTTTCACTCTCCTCAGGGCCTCTGTGCCCCACCGAGGGTTTTCAGAGAGCTAGCCTCACCTCCATTCCTGCAGTGAACCCCAGCTCCGTCATGAGCCCAGCAGGCTCCAGCCAGGCCGAAGAGCAGCAGTACCTGGACAAGCTGAAGCAGCTTTCTAAGTACATTGAGCCCCTGCGTCGCATGATCAACAAGATCGACAAGAATGAAGGTGGGGCCCGGGCTGGGCACAGGGGCCCTGTGGACGCCCTCAACCTGTGTCTCAGTGTCCCCTCTCTGTCCCAGACAGAAAAAAGGACCTGAGTAAGATGAAGAGCCTTCTGGACATTCTGACTGACCCTTCTAAGCGGTGAGTTTTGTTTGCCCAGGAAATGGAGAGTCCCCAGAGCTTGGTGACAATATGTGTTTATAGTGGCCCTGCAGCTCTGTTGGTCCTGCCAGAGGCCATGGAGGTTCCACACAGGCGTGTGCTGAAGCTTCACGCCTGGACTTCACCTGCTCCAGTGTCCAGCCCTATTCTGGGCCACTGCTTTGACCCTCATGCTTCCTCCCTGTGGCCAGCACACCCTGACTCATCAGGCCACTGGCCAGATCCTAGTTTGCAGTGGGCTCACCATCAGCTCTGTAACAGCCTAGCTGAGTCACTGCAGGTCCAGTCGTGAGAGTGCCTGCTGGTGGTGGAGATGATGGGCTGGTGCCTGTGAGAAGCTGTGGAAGGCAGTGGCCAGCCAGGTTCTGAGGCCCTTCTTCCCACTGGCCATACACTGCCGTGAGCACCAGATCTTGGGCAGTGCCGCAGGGCTGAACCCAGTGGATCTTCTCCTATCTTGACACCCCACCCCAGCTCAGGCTCTGCTCCCTTTTTAGTAGGTTGTCCCGGTTCTGCCTGCCTGGATGAAATGCCAGTTGCTGCTGGCCTTTAGGCCCTCTTGCATTGATTCTTCCTTGGAGTTAAGAGGCCAGAGACTGGCCTAGAGAAGACTGAAACCTTCTCTGGCTGGCCCAGCAGCAGCTGTTGGCCTAGATGGGTTTCCTGTGGGGGTTCCCACGCAAGGCAGGCAGTGGTCGGGAACAGCACCCAAGAATCACCTGTATCATTGGCCCTCCAGCATAGAGGGGGCAGCCCACATAACTTCTCCCCTCAGGTGTCCCCTGAAGACCCTGCAGAAGTGTGAGATTGCCCTGGAAAAACTCAAGAATGATATGGCGGTGGTGAGTAGAGCCCCAGGCACCTCCAGGAAGGTCCGCCCGCAGTCCCCTCACCCCAATTAGCGCCTTCGTGGACAAGCATCAGTAAGGCCTGGGGCTGGGCCTAACTGGAAACTGCCCAGGAGGCTTCTTCCAGTCCAGTCAGCTGTGGAGAATGAGGACATGGAAGAAGTCACCCTTGATCCCCTTGGGTACTGCATGTTCCAGCCCTGCCCAAGGCCCAGCCTGGAGGAGGGTGCCTGAATGGGAGTGAGGCCACGATGGGTGGGGTTGTCTGCATAGGGGTGGAGGCTGTGGGTGAAGTTTCCGCTTTGAGTGAGGTGAGGGCCCTGGGGTATACAAGGCCTCTGCAGGGTGGGTGAGTCTGTGGGCTCTGGCTGCTGACCCTGCCCATCCTGTCCCCAGCCTACCCCCCCACCACCCCCAGTGCTGCCAACTAAGCAGCAGGATCTGTGTCAGCCACTCCTGGATGCCGTCCTTGCCAACATTCGCTCTCCCGTCTTCAACCATTCCCTGTACCGCACGTTCGTGCCAGCCATGACAGCCATCCACGGCCCACCCATCATGTATGTACAGCTGGGACTAGGCCTCATGGTGGGCAGTGGGCCCAAGGCAACATGTAGCCATGTGGTCACTATGCACCCCCTCCCCTCCAGAGCCCCAGTGATGTGTACCCGGAAGCGCAAGCTTGAGGAGGATGAACGGCAGAGCATCCCCAATGTGCTCCAGGGGGAGGTGGCCAGGTTAGACCCCAAGTTCCTGGTGAGCTTGGACCCTTCTCACTGCAGTAACAATGGCACCGTCCACCTGATCTGCAAGCTGGGTGAGTGTCCTGGCAGGGCAGGAGGTGGCTTGGGAGAGCAAGCAAGTTCTACACTGCAGCCCCAGGGCTCTGCCACTCATGCTAGAAGCCAAGTGCCCAGCTTTTCAAAGCATGGGTACTTGCAGCCTGCCCCTGCCCTCACACAGCCTACCAAACTACCCACGCAGCCCCAGCACCTGCTCGCTGCCACAGATGTGAGTCTACCTGCTAAAGGCCTGGAGTAGCCTTGGGCAGTACCCGTGGGCTCCCATCTACACAGGGCATTCCTTCACCTGCAGCGCATCTCTGAGGAACCCTGCAGGAGTAGAGAGCTTGTTTAAGAGCAGGACTGTGAGGCAGGCAGGTTAGAGGAGCAGGAGTGTATAGGTCTTGGGCCAGGTCACAGGTGTAACCTTGTGTGTTGCAGACGACAAGGATCTTCCAAGTGTGCCGCCTCTGGAGCTCAGCGTGCCTGCCGACTACCCTGCCCAGAGCCCACTGTGGATCGACCGGCAGTGGCAGTATGGTGGGTGAGCCAAGAGAAGACATCTGGGGGCCTGGGCAGCCAGGGCTTCCTAAGCTCAACAGCAGAGACACCTGTGCCCCTCCTACCTCCTCACCAGGCAGCTGGAGAGAAAAGAGCCTCTGCCCTGCATTTGTGTCCTTTGCCCTCTGTCCTGCAACTCCAGGCAGCAGTTGAGTGGGGGAGGGGTGAGCAAGCCGGCCTCTCTAGGACAGACGCAGCTGCTCCTGGTGGCCACCACTGGGAGCTTGGGCTCATTCCCATCTACCTGCACGATATGGCTCCAGAGGAGAGCTCTTTTGGTGGGGACAGTCCTAGTGAGGTTCACAGCAGGGCCAGGGTGAGTTCCCAAGGGTGTCAAGGAAGGAAAGCTTAGGGGTCCAGATCCAGTTCAAATTCTAGTTCTTCACCAAGGGTGTGACTCTGGGAAGGGAACCCGACTGCAGGCTCCTTCCAACCAGGAGACTGATAAGGTGCTTGTCAGAGGCCAGGTTTGGGGCCACTGCCTTGCTGAGGGCTTGGCGCTCACTGCCCACTGCTTTCTTGGTAGATGCCAACCCCTTCCTTCAGTCGGTGCACCGTGGCATGACTTCCAGACTGCTGCAGCTCCCTGACAAGCACTCGGTCACAGCCCTGCTGAACACCTGGGCACAGAGCATCCACCAGGCCTGCCTGTCAGCCGCCTAGCTGGGAACTGTGAGGACCACCAGCAGCCTTGTGGGGCTGTGGACCCCGCCTCGCATTGGACGTTTCTAGGTGTTGGCTTCCTTAGAGAGCCTGGGGTTAAGTTAGCTTTCCTGCTTTTATCTTCTGCCTTGGGGACCTACCAGACATTTCCCCATACTTGTGCAGTATGGGCCAGGTGGCTGTGGACCTGCCTGTACAGGAGAGAAGGTTCTCTCTGAAACTTCCTCCACTTTGCTCTGGCTGTGCTCCTTGCAGCTCTCTAGGCCCCATGTCCACTCAGCAGCATGAGGGAGAACTCAGGGTCTTGTCCGAGCATCCTGTGTGTCAGAATAAATTGTACTAGTTTCCTAGGAGAACATGGAGGACATAGGAAACCCTTATAACATGCAACTCTCTGGCCAGTGTTGGGTTCAGGCTGTTCACTTGTGACATGTGGGATACATCGTAGGGATGCTCCTTGATCCAGGGCACAGCTCCAGTTTGGAAGGAAGGACCTCCTACTCAGCATTGTGGGGGAGTGGGAACATTTGGGGACCTGTTCCTGGCACCTACAGTGGGTGCTGCTTCTCTGCTGTGAGGGTGAGGAGTGACTGGCCAGGCACTGATGTTGAGACCAGGCATCCTCTGAACAGCCTGTTTTGTGCCACCCTCGGAGAGTGTGCTTCTTTCAGGATGGCCTCCGTGGGTCACTTGCCACACAGGGCAACAGCCAGCAGCCCTCTGGTGAAGAGAAGTTCCCCTTTTTATATGTGCACTACTCTGTCATATGTGGTTCTTATAATAAATTTATTAATCCTGTGTGTGTCAGTCGTTTATCACTGCATCCCCTTCTCCACGACTCCCAGAGCCCATTATCCAACTGTCAGGGACACTGTCGATCTTAAAGGTGTCAGTGTCCAGTCTGGCCCAGAATGCCTGAACTTACCTCCTCTCTGTCCTTTTCCCCAGTCTGGTTCATGGTAGGAAATGCAGGTGGGGTAGGCACAAGTTGACCACCTCAAGGTGACAGTTTGCAGCTGCTATTCAGGTGATGGGAGGAGTGCATGTTATCTGGAGGGGACTTTTCTCCCTTGGGTGTGGCCCTCCATACAGACGCAGCTCAGCTAGACCCCTCAGCAGCAATGTGGGATGTGTCAAGGCAGCGAAAGACAGCGTGAGGCCCTCAGGAGAGTCCTATCTGGGCAGGAAACCGGGAGTAACTATGTGCCTGGAAGGCAGCCCCTGGACCAACCAAGAAACAGCCACCTGGCCTCCACGAAGGCCATTTGTGGCAATGCAGGTGCTTCTGGGGTAGCTGCAATGAAGTAGCCTCAGCTGCCCAGGAACCTTCCAGATTAGGTAAGGGACAAATGGCCAAGAGAAGACACCTGATAGCCATGAGGAAGGAGACTCAGGACTTGTAGGAACAAGTTTTATTTTCAGTCTTCAACAAGTAGAATAATATTTTGTAATGTGCTTTTGTGTAAATGTGGAATAATAGCAAAACAATAGCAAGAAAATAGACAGTTCTTCAATTCTGAGACCAAGTATTTTATCTGTTGTGTTTCGTCCGTCTTGGAATTTGGGGTGGCTGGAAGGTGGGAGAACTCGTGTGAGATGAGTGGAAAGACGCTGCGGGGTCCCAGGCTCAGAGCACGGAGCGGTGCAGGCGCTGGCTCTGCACCACCTGCAGACGCTTCTGCCGCTCTGCGAAACTGCTCTTCAGACTCTGCTTCAGTGCGGGCAGAATGGCGCGTTCTGCCGCGGGCATTGGGCCCAGAATCAGGCTGTCGGGGAGGAGAGGGGCCTCGCTGTGACCCAGAGTCTACCCGGAGCCAACGCTGGGCTGGGAGCAGGGCCTGCTTGCTTCTACCGTGCCCAGCCAGGCCACTGCCAGCTCTGCCTCAGATCCAACTCCCAGTCCTCCCTGTGAGCACCGTGCTGCAGAGCCACCCACTCTCTGGTGTCAGAGGACTCACCACTTCTTAGAAATGCTCTTGGTAGAGACCTTGGGAAACTGCGTGGCCTCCTGGTCCCTGGGGAAGGAAGTCTGCGGTAAGTCCACATTGCCAGGCCCTGCTGGGCCAGGGTGAGGCACAGGGACCACTCACTTGGGAGATCCAGGTCCAGCCTCAGCAGCAGCCTTGGACCTCTGATGTGCCTCCAGGAGGGACTTGAGGTGCTGCAGCTAAAAGGCAGGGAGGACAGGTGTATATGGGGGGCAGGTGGGGGGGCCCTTGGAGATGCTGGGCCACCCCTACCCAGGGCCTCACCTCTTGGGCCTGCAGGAGGTTGGCATTCCACAGCTGCCGGATGATCACCTCGCACTGCTGCACCGTGGTGAGCTTGCGCAGCTGCGGAGGCAGGCCCGCCAACGGAGCCGCCCCTGTCGTTTGCCTGCCCTTGTGCTGGCTGACTCCCACCAAGGAGGCCCCTGAATTAGAAGTCTCTACGTCCTCCTCTCTGAAACATCATTTTAGCACCCCAGAGGTGCTCTGCAGTTTGGTTTTGCCACCTACCCAACACCCTCCCCAGGAGAGCCAGGATGGGCAGGTGAGGGGACTGCTCCCTTCTGCAGTCCAGGATGCTCTGGGACCGGCTGTGACCTGGGACTGTTTTCTCCCTTCCCACTGAGGGGCAGATGTGGTCGGGGGACCAGCTAGCTGGCACCCCACTCCTGGTCTGCAGGTTGCATTACCCACAGCACATGCTCTGCAGCTTCGTGGAGGCCCAAGAAACTTGGGGGTCACCAGGGTCTTCTCTGTCCTGTTGGCCCCTGCCTCCCTGAAGCCAGTGGCCAGTGGCAGCAGGCCCATGCCTAGCTCCATTCAGGACCAGCAACCCAAGTCACTGTGTACTTGGTAAAAACCAAACTAATAAGGCCAAATAACTTTTCGTTTCTTGTCTCTGAGAAGGTAGTTTAGGGACTGCCACTGGTCGTCTTGTGGGCTCCGGTCAGCACAGGGTTCCTGCAGGACCCCCAGGGAAGGGGGAGCAAGGCAGTGCCCACCAGACAGCAGCTGGCAGCTGCTTCTACAAGCCTACATTCACTTTGGAGTCAGGCCCCTGAAGGCAGCAAAGTGGTGCGCTGGTCCCAGGGCGGGAACCTATGACGTGCAAGCATGGGTCCTGGGATGCAGGTCTGGCCCTTACTTGGCCTGCGTCTGTGCCCCAAGGACTCTGTCCAGCTTATTGTGAAACAGGGCGCTACTGAGGGGATGCTCTTCCGTGTTCGTCTTCTGTGCAGTATCGGCTTTTGACTCTCGCTTCTTGAAGGAGCCAGGCTGGGGCTTGATCTTGATTTTAGAGTTGGCTGCAGAGCAGACCCATCAGGGTCAGCCACTGAAGGCTTCAAGAGACACAGCCACAGCCCAAGAAGCCCCTCCCCCTGCCTCACTTTCCCACTCTGCAAAGAGGACATGGAAACAGTGCAGCCCTTAGACGGCTGCTGGGAGGGTGCCTGCCAAATGCTCCAAAACAGTCGCAGTAGTGGAAGCTGGCTCCCACTGTGCGTAGAGGGAAACTGAGTGAAGGCCCAGGACCCTGCCCACACACTTCTATTCGCCCAGGCCCACTGGCCACTGGCTGACAGAGTAGCAGAAGAGGCCCTGTGCTGCCCCTGCTCTGCAAAGGTCAAGGCCAGGGTTCCACTGGCAGGGCCATTCTGCCTCCATTTTCCATTTGTCTGCTTGGGGAACACAGGCAGAACAGGGCTTCTTCTTTTTTTCTTTTTTTTTGGTGAGAACAGGGTTTGCAAGCATGAAAGCGCTCTGCCACTTGAGCCACACCTCCAGTCCATTTTGCTCTGGTTATTTTGGAATGGAGTCTCTCAAACTATTTCCCTGGGTTGGCCTCAAACCATGATCTTCCCAATCTCAGCCTCCCAAGTAGCCAGGATTGCAGGCTTCAGACACCTGCTTGAGAAGGACTTCTGCTGGGCTGGGAGCACACATCCTCTCCCAGGAAGGGCTCAGTAGGTACTTGGAGACCCCTCTGTCAGCCCAACTTCTCACTGCTGTGCCCCAAGAGGACCTGCTGTGCCACCGTTCTGCTCCACAATGACACCTGGCCCTATTCTGCTCAAGTCTGCTCTATCCACCTCAGCCGATCCCCTCTTGGTGCCATCAGGGGCCACCCTCCCTGGCTCCCTTTAGCTGCCCGTGTGCCCCCAAATCCACAGGATTGTCCCCAAGGTCTGCCCAACAGAGGGCCCACTATGAGCTTGCAGCTTCCTGGTCAGCACCCCACCCTGGTCCCCCAGCAGGGCACTCCGAGCACACAGCAGGTGCCATCCCACTCACCCGACACTGTAGAATTGGAGATGGACTTGCTGGACTGAAAGCTTGATGTGGAGATGCTGCCTGCAGAAGGCACAGGGCTCAGTCAAAGATGGTAGCAATTTTCACCCAAGAGAGTCCACTTGTGCCTGCCTCCTGGCCTGGAGTATACATGCAGGGGCCTCCCCAAATCTGGCAAGGCTGCGTGCTCCCTGCTCTGTCTACACTACCATTTCCTGATGGGCCCTCGGGAATGTAGGGGAGCTGAAGACCAAAGGAGAACGAGGTCCTGCCTCAAGGCCTCCAGATCCTGCAGAGGTGGGGCCACTAACTTGGTTACTTATTGCCACAACAGATCACGGGGGCTTCTGTCCCATGCTGGAGAAAAGCCCTCCCACCACCCTATTCTCTGTGTCTTCAGGGAGAGCGCTGGTTTGGGTAGACCAGATTGGGGTGTTCCCACCTGGCACTATCGCCAGTCAGACCACCTGATGTCCCAAAGCAGTAAGCCCAAGAACTCAACCAAGAGGGGCGCTGGTTGCTCACTCCCATAATCCTAGCTACTCAGGAGGCAGAGATCAGGAGGATCTTGGTTCAAAACCAGCCCAGGCAAATAGTTCATGAGACCTTATCTCAAAAAAACCCATCACAAAAAAGGGCTGGTGGAGGGGCTGAAGGTGTAGGCCCTGAGGCCAAACCCCAGTACTGCAAAAAAAGTAAAACAAAATAGAAAGAACTCAACCAGGGCATCCTTGGGCCGGGCTGAGGAGCAAGCAAGGACAGAAGACCACCATGGGGATGAGGAAGTGCCTTAGACAAGTCTCTGTTTCCTTGCCCCAGTCTCCACGGTTGCTATGGAGATGGCAGGAAGGGTTCCCCCTAGGGACTCTGCCCAGGATGGGGAGCCTAGGGCTGGCCATAGCAGCAAGCAAATGAGAACCCACCAAGGTGTGAGGCCCAGGAGGCCTGGCTGGAACTGCTCTAGGGCCCCTTCCCATTTCAGGAGCTCTGCTCAGGTGAGAAAGGGTCCCCCACAATGTCCCAATTGCCCAGACCTCACGCTCTGAGAGCATATTACAGCCATAGCTGAGGGCAGTCCCCTCTGAAATGCAGAGGCCGGGGCAGCCAGGTGGGCACGAGGTCTGGAAGGGCCGCTGTGTGTGGTAACTTCCCATCCGGCGCCCAGGTTCTTCAGGCCTACCTTTCTTCTGCGGCTCCTGATTCATTATTAACTTGTAGTGGAGATCTGAAAGCAAGCACATGCTCTCCTTGTCACTTTCGAAGTGATAACTGCTCAGGGCAGAAGCTTAGCCCACTCCTAAACGTTTAGCCCAGCCAGTTCCCAGCTCATGACCACGGCTGACTAAAACCTGCCAAGTTTCTCCACCAATTCCTTCCCTTGCGCATCCTAGGTCAGAAATGCCTCTGGCTGTTGCCTGTCATCCCCCAACCTCATCCCTAATGTCCGTAGTGTGCCCACTCTGCCAGGCCAGGTTGGAACTTCAGAGGGACAAGGATGACGCAGGATGACAGCCCTCGAGGAGCCCCTGGCCATGAGTGAGCAATGCACTGATCAAGAAGAAATGCCTGACAGGAGGCGTGAGGAGCCAAGCCCAGTGGCTCCAGTCCGTACCCCAACTCCTTGCGAGAGGGAGAGTGGGAGGATGGAGGTTTGAGGCCAACCCAGACAAAAAGTGATGCTCCATCCCAACCAATGGCTGTATGCCTGTCATCCTGGCTATGCAGGGAAGCACAAATAGGATCATGATCTAGGTTGATCAGGGCATAAAGTGACACTGTATCTCAAAGAAATAACAGAAGAAAACAGGGATGGGGTAAGAAAACAGTCAAGTGGTAGACTGCCTGCCTAGGAGCGCACGTCTGAGTTCAGGCATGTGGAAAGGGGCCCTGACATCCCCAGCGAGCAATCCTTGGTACTCCGGGTAAAGACAGCAGCAGAAAGGGAGAGGAAGAAACTGAGGGTTGCAGGTCCAGGGGTTGGGCAAAGCAGCTCTGGTTAAAGTTCAAGATCGAGGGAGGAGCAGACTCACATCACAGAGGCCTGAAGCACAAGAGGATCCATGAGGGGTGCAAGTTAGGAAGGTCCTGCCTTCCCTGTGGTGGGCACAGGGCACCTGTGCCCTGTCTGCGGCCTGGGTGTGTTGGTGACAATTCACTGAGCTGTACACTCACAGTTTCCTGGGTCTGTTAACTTCTGTAACTTCACAGTGAGGTGGCCTGCCCCTGTCCTGGGAGCAGCATGCTGCTGGGGAAGCCATCTGGACAAAGTGATGACTCTGGGAAAGGGGACTAGCCGGGTGGGCAGGCCCCAGCGAGGGGATGCGACCCCACGTCCTCCACACCCCAAGCCCGTTCTAGAGTGTGTGCGCTGAGGGCTTCCGGCTGCAGGCTCGGGAGGGTTCAGGGCACCGGGGAGCCCGGCGACAGCCAGACTCACCCTTGTTTTCCCGCTTCAGGTGTTCGATCTCCTCGTGGAGCTTTACCAGAGTCTCCGAGTGCTGCTGCTGCAGGAACTGCAGGCTCTTCTCGAGGTCTAGGACCCGCTTCTGCGCCTCGCTGAGCCCGAGCTGCGCGGGTGGCGGTCCCCCGTGCTGCAGGCCCGCGGGGACTCGCTGGCGTGGGCGCGACGTGCCCCGGGAGCCCGGGGTCGCCGAGCTGATGGGACGCGCCCCGCTCATGCCGTTTGCTGCCGCCTCCGCAGCCACCACAGCACGCCCACTCACTGGCCGGGGCTGACCCGGCTTGGTGCCGCGTCGCCATGGGAACGGGAGCGCCCCCGAGGGGGCGTGGCGTACGACGGGGGCGGGGCCTGTGCCACGTTGTGCCACGTTCTGTCCCAGCGATGACACCAGACTTAAAAAGCACCGCACGTGCTTTTTTAAGGCTTGAACGTGTCTGAGGACCATCCGCTCGGGCTTCATTTTGTTCGTTGTGTTTTAATAGCTCACTTCTTGGATAGGAGATACGGTTGCAGGTTCAAAAATCGACTTCCATTTCCAGGAATCGCAGAATCTTTGTTCATTACGAAATGTGGGTAAGATAGGTAGAAAAAGAGATGTGAAGTACCGACAGGGACAAAACGCAGAAGGGGAAGGAGTTCTTGAAAGAGGAGCTGCTTTTGCCCGTGCTAGGCTCTCTGGTCAGCTAGCCCTTAACCATAAAGCGGAGGATGGTTTGGTGACTGCAGCTGAAAAGCAGAAGGATCCAGGGAGATGCTGGGAAGTTTGGAGCCACAGCAAGCTAAGGAGTCTGAAGCAATAAATTCCACTCAGATCTTTGGCCCTGAACTCACAAGTGTGTGTAACTAGGATTCCCAGGAGGCCAGGAGAAGATATAAGCAGCAGTTGGCAAAGCGCGTGCCCCCTGCTAGACTGATAGGTCCCTATCACCCAGGGGAGCTGCTGCTCTCCTGAAGGATCAGCACAAGTTGGAGGAAGCTGCGGGTGAATGAGTGACACAAAGATGAAAGTGGTGAGTGGAAGAAACTGTGCTGTGCTTGACCCACAGCTTATTTGATCTGGACCAGTTACTGAAAGGCCTTCTCTCTCTAAGGTGCCAGCTCAGCTGGATGGGGTTGTGCATGCATATAGTCCCCAACACTAGGTAGGGAGGCTGACGCAGGAGGTTTGCTTGAGTCCAGGAGTTTAAGGCAGCTTAAGCTACAAAACAAACAAGACCCTCATCTGAAAGCAAAAAAAAAAAAAAAAGTGCCAAGCCGGATATGGTGATTCATGCCTGTGACCCTAGCACTGGGGAGGCTGAGGCAGAAGGGTGACCAGTTTGAAGCCAGGACTATATGGCAAGACCCTGTCTTAAAAAAACAAAAGTACCATCTCTGCTTTGTGGCTTTCTTCAGAACTCCTAAGGGAGCAGTCTCGCATGAATATTAAAGTCAAAATTAATACCTGTAAAATGGCTGAAGTTGGAATTCTTAGTAGGAACAGGAGAGGCTGGTTGGGAAATCATTTGTTCTATTTTGGTCCCTTCCCACTTAGGAAAATTGTGCCTTCTAAGAATTCTGGCTTCCAGAGCCAAAGCTAGCTGAACTTTTAAGTGATGGCTACATTAAAAGTCATGTCTTATAGACTGTGAGGTCTAGCTCAGGAGCAAAGTGCTTTCCTAGTATGTGCAAAGGCCCTGGATTCAATTCCCAGCACATCAAAAAGGAGCCATCTCTCAATATTGGTAAGTCAGGGCTGGTCATTCAGAGGCTCTGACCTGGGGCTGGTCAGTGCAGTTCAGTTTTAACTATTCATGACTCTTGGAACCTCTGGGAGCCAAAGAAGAGGCAAAATTTGTTCCAAGTGGTCAGCTTTTCCTATCAAGGGCAGTTCTGATTTGTTGAAGAGAAGGTAAAATTCCCACAGCCCTGCCCCAACACAGGGCCTACCTTCTACAGAATTAACATGTCTTGGTTTTGTCTCTGCTGTACACGAATTTACAACACTCTGGCAGAGAAACAAGGAGGGTAGCCAGATGAATGGGCTACTGCTGCTGGGGAAAGGGGGTGCCATTTTGCCCAGAAGGTGTTTCTGCAGTTCCCAAGTGCCCAGGGACCCTGTCTGGGTGAACTTGCTAGAGACTGAACTGACTCAAGCAAGAATGGGTTTATTCCAATCCATGGTCAATTATAAGTTTTGAATTGACTTTTGGCCAGGCCCTAAAATGTATTCTGAGATTACATCAAAATAAGAAGCCTAACATTTACAACTTGAAAAAACTTTTAACCCCACCCCCACCACTTCATTAAAAAATCACCATGGAGATGCTGTTGTTGCTGGTGATTCATCTGCAGAGTGAATGAAGGGGAGACCCATGGTGGTTTATGACAGAGAACATGTGGTTGTCATATACTATGAATATGTCAGTGTTATCAAAAAGTGACTGTGTCTGTTATTCAAAGGTAATTATTTTTTGAGTGCTTGATTTTATTGAAGGTATAAATGACGCTTCTGACCATCTTTGGTTATAGACAGAAGATGGCAGGATCTGTCTTCGTGGATCCCTTAGTAGCCATACCTGCTGAAGACCAGTATGCCACGATTCTGCAAGGGCATACGTGACGGCTTGAGGGCCTGAGGTAACACTGTCCTATCACACCTGTGCTCTGAGGTCTTCCTGGAACTCAAAAGTGGAATTCTACACCCCAGCCTCCAACTAGCCTGGAGAACAGAGACCGATCCTTGCTTTACCAAACGTTATGGCAAAATCTAGCTTTAAAGTTGTGAATCAGGCGAACCATTATTTGTTTTTTTCAGGTATCTTTCAGAAACTTTGATTCTTTACTGGAGTGGATGCTGAGTGTCCTGGTATTTTAGAGGAAGAGGAAATGTCATTTCCAGAGGGGAGAGGTTAAGGCTGGGTCAGCTCCCCAGAGGACAATGGTTACAAAGTCCTAAAGAAGTAGCTCTGCTGCTTGTGGGGTCTTGGGCTGATGGAGGGAGGGGCCTCTGGTCAGCTCTGCTTATCAGATGGCTCATGAATCCTCTGACACCATCCTTTCCATGCCAAGCCTGGACCACTCTTCCTCTTCATTTCAGTTTCTTGTGGGTCACTCCACTATTGCAGGAAAACACTCCCAAGAACCCCAAAGATGATGCTGCTCTGGCTTGGAAATAGCCTGCCAGAGTCTCTCAGGTCCAGGGAAGGGAGTAGGAAGCAAATTCCACCAGTCTGCGCTGAAGACAGTGGCTGAATGTTACAGCTGGTGCAGCTTCCCCCGCTCAGTGAGCAGTGTCATGGCCATGGCATAGAGGAGGTAGACCAGGATGAGGAGCACGGAGCAGGGCAGGGGCCCAATGCGGAACAGAGAGGCCACAAAGAAGGCCAGCAGGAGTGAGAGCAGCGTCCGGTAGCTGCCCAGGAAGCGCAGGCTGAGCCTGGGGCCCCGGGCATGGCTAGCCTGCCTCCGCCCCACGGGGCTTAGCAGATGTCTGTTGGCCAGAGCAGGCTCAGTGAGGTGATAGCGACAGAAGCTGCCAAGGAAGTCATCCCGGGAACACAGAGCTACCATCTGGCCTGCAAACTGAAGCACAGACAATCAGGTGTGGTGTGGTGTGGTGTGTTACGTGTGTGCGTGTGTCCCAGGCCTGTAGGATCACATGGGGTGTGAAGGACAGGGAGCCATCTGGAGCAGGAGCATCCTGTGGAACCCACTTTAAGAAGCAGCCAGGCTGCTCCTGCCACTCGCTTACTCTGTGATTAATGGCAGATGACAGCCGGAAGAGCACGCGGACCAGACTGGCAATCTCGTAGCTGCGGATGGGCTGTAGCTCTGAATCCCCCTGATACTCGATTTCAAACCTTCGAAGCCCATTGATGATCTAGAAAAGTCAGGGAGTGGAAACAGTTCAAAAATTCATCTTTGCAAACAACCCAGAAGAGCTGTCTGTTTATTAGGGCAAAAGGGGAGTTGAGGACAAGTCATGTGACCAGCAGATACCCCCCCAGGTAACGTGGGCCTTTTACCTGGTAGCGGCCCAGAGGCGTGAGAATAAGTCCATCCTCCCCCACAATGCAGTCTGGGAGCTGCTTCTTCCCATTCTCATCCTGTGTGTTTCCTAGGGCGAGTGTGAGCTGGGCAAGCTGGGATTCGCTGAGCTGTTAGAGAAACATTTCTGCTTTCCACTTCAGGGTAAAGGGAGGGGACTGGTCTTTTCTTTGGTGGGACTGGGATTTGAACCAAGTGTTTCACATTTGCAAAGCAGGTACTCTACTACTTGAGTCACACCTCCAATCTATTTTACTCTGGTTATTTTGGAGATGGGGTCTCATGAACTATTTGCCTGGGCTGGTCTTGAACCTTGATCCTTTCAATCTCAGCCTCCCAAATAGGACTCTAGGCGAGAGTCATTGTGCCCGGTGGGGACAGTCTTCATCCCACCAGCCTCTGACAGTGGCAATGAAAGGACCTGGACATGACAACGTAGGTGCAGTCCTGTCTCCTCTGGGATAGGAGCCACACTGGCCCGCCCATGTGTTTAGGCGAGCCCTGGGACTACATGGGGCTAGTAGAAGAGTGACTCCCTCAGGGAAGGGGGCTGAGGGGCTGCCAGACAAATCCCACAGCTCATACTCGGAATATCTGGCGCAGGTATTCCAGGGCCTTCTCCAGATACTCATCTGTCTTGCGGACGCTGTCCTGGCCCATTTCATCGAGGTCATTGGCTGGATAGCAGCCATTTGGATCTGTGGGGCAGAAGCCCAACCATGACCATGACAAGAAAGAGCGGCCAGAAGGGCTCTCCACACACTGGTCAGAGATGGACTTGGCGGTCTGCTTGGCCTGTGTGATGAGCTGAGCTAGGCGCAAGACCTGCAAGGGAGGCATAGGCAGATCACATAACTGGAGGGCAACTCACAGGACAGGTATGCACTGCCACCCGGGAAGGGTGGCCACAAGGAGCCAATTCCAAGAGGGGTATACACCAGACAAGCAAGAGACCCTGAGGGGCATCATAAGTCTTACGGATAATCTTCTAAATGTGAAAAATTTCCCAGAAAACTGTATTATCAGAAAAAAAAAATTAGCCTTTACTGGAAAAAACAAAGAGGGGGGGGGTTGACAAAGCATCATCTACTCAACACCCAATCTCCTTCCTCTATAGGCACCTCCTTGGTTCTGCGGGTTCCCACAGGCTCAGAGAATCCACACCAGCGGGCACCTCTGACAACTCACCAGGGTCCGGACCTCAGGCCCAAACATTGGGATGTACTTGCAGTCCTGGCCCTCCAGGCTGTAGACGTGGCTCTTCACCTTGAATGAAGCATCAGTGACAGCTGGTGGCCATGGTGACAGGAAGCTGCCAGTGACTGTGGGAGCTGGGAAGAGCCGGTGCTGACGGTGGGGAATGACAAGTTCTGGCTCCAGAAATAGCTGCTCACCTGGAAGACAGGACATGAGTCTAGCACCTGATTCCCAGAGCAGTGCCTGGGTACTGAAGTGCTGGGTACCTGAGGCGCTGCCCCAGCAGCATCTCACACGTCAGTAACTGACATGTGGGTGACCAGGGCTATTCACAGGCCAGTAGCCGGCATGTGTGTAGGGCTGGTGGCCCAAGGATATAGCTCCTGATGCTGAGGGAGCACCAGCAGAATCAACAGGAAGGCAAACTCCAGGAGGAAGCAGCAGAAGCCAACACCTAACAAAGTCAAGACAAGGGCATGCTAGGGACCAAGAAGATCACTGAAATCACCCCATTAGTCAGCACAGAAAAACAGTTCCAAAGGAGCCACAGCTTGTGGCTTTGCTGCCTATCTCTTTGGAAGCTTCCAGCTGGAACCCCCATGTTCTGTGCTGCAACCACAGGGAAGGTAGAGTTTAGCCAGGTTCTAAGGCTTCATCACACTGATGTGACCCAAAGTCCCTAGACCACTTGTATCAAGCCACCTTGCAAGCCCATGAGGCACATAGGGTCCCTAGAACCCTAAGTGCTGATTCCCACCAGCTAAGGGTCTGGCCCAATTGGGTCAGAATAGGGCCTGCCTGGCTGGTCCAGGACTGAGGACTTACCTTTCTGGATCATTTCTGCCAAGTTGGGCTGGGCAAATACTTTAGCCACTCGGAACACCATAAGCGCATTTTTAGGGCTGACCAGATCTGTGCGAAGTGCCCGGTTCAGGAAGCCCACAAACAGCTTGGTGTACATCAGCAGGTTCTCCTGGACGAAGGGTGCCCTGGGGACCAGGATGGCTGGTCAGGGACCAGCCTGGCCAGGACACTGGGCCAGTCCTCCTGCTGGAAGCAGGAGCCACACTAGTCCTCACCCCTAAAGTCTTTGTTCTTCCCTGGACTTCTAGACTCTCCCTGGCCAAAGGCATCACAAATGGGAGGTGGGGGGGAGATGGAGGGAGAGAGGCCAGGAGCTATAGGGAGGACAGCAGGGCAGAGGCAAGCAACACCTAGGTCTTCTGAGGACAATGGATCCTCAAGGATAAGGCCTGTTCCAAGAGGACCATAGTGAAGTTGGCCCAGAATCCGACAGAGTGGAGGAAGAAACAGCAGGGGAGTACGAAGGGGAAGGCTTTGGTCCAGGGGAGGAGAGACCACTGGCGACACCAGGTGACAAGGGAGGCCTGGAGGGTTGGCTAAGTGTGAAGAATGAGAGAGAGATGGTAGGGAGGTAGCTGCTGCTCTGTGCTAGTGGGGACGGTTGGAAGGAGAGTTTAGTGATGACCGTGAACATCCACTGAAGTCAGGGCAGGGAAATCCATTCCAGGACCCAACAAAGTTCAGTTCAGGAAAGGCCAGTTATATGCCCACTCTACAGGGCCTGGGAGAAGAGCCCAGGAGGCCACAAGGTACAGGAATAGGCCAACAGAAGCACAGGCTCCTAGCTTGGCATCCACCCACTGAAGCAGCTTCTGCTGAAAGAAGCCAGTGTAGTGGCTTATAGGAGAGGGTGCTGGGGCTCACCATTTCTCCGACACGCACCGGGGCTGGGAATCACTGCTCTGAGCCTGCTTCTCAGGTGCATATCTCCATGGCTGCAGGTAGCTCAGCCACATCTCCAGGACCTGGTAAAGGAAATGTGTGCCCTGAAGGTGTGGGGGCTGGTGGCTCTGGACTTTGAGCCACATCCTTTGGGAATCCACAGTCTGGCTCTTTGGAGGCGACTCAGGAGGGAAGGTCTGTCCCTCAGTTGTAGAGTTGGGGCTCTGCCTCTGGCTCTTTTCGAACTAAGCACAGATGCTGAAGAGTGATCCACTACTCCACATCCTCCCAGGAGACTGTGGGAGGTAGTCAAGTATCCTTTCACCAGTCCCTGCCAGGAGTTAGGCTTCTGAACACTGCCCGGTAAAAGAGAGCTGGGCCGGGAAAGGCTCTTCGGCATCTGAGGGCCAACATGTCCCAAGGCCTCCTCTCCCAGGCCTCAGTGAAAACAGCTACTCCCCTCCTGTCTACCAGCACCATAGCAACCTCCTTACCAGGGCAGAGAACAGCAAAGGCCAGGCTAGCACTTACAGCTCTGAAGGATGCATCCAGGGGCCAGTGGCCGAAACAGTGCTGCAGGAACACGTACAGCTTCTGCTGGACAAACCGTGGTACAGCAGCCCTGCTAGGACAGGAAGGTCAGTGGTTGCTGCTTGCATGGGGTGGGAGGGCCTGCTCACACAGGCCCTGGACACTCCCTAGACATAAGACCTGTTTCTAGCCCCATTTGTCAGGAATGGGGGAAACCAAAGTTCAGAGAGGTAAGGAACATCCCAAGGACAAAAGTATGTAGGTAGTGAAGCCAATGTGATTCCTCCACATGCCTCACCTCAGTCCCCCACAAGTCACCTCCTCTGTTGACCCTAGTTAGTCTGTAGGGTGAGTGTCAGGCAATGGTCCCAGCCCTCTCTCAGACAGAAGAAATAAGGGAATGCCATCAGCACAGAGTTGCCACTTTGCCCCCACTGGGTAGGAAGTGATGACAGCACAGCAAGATGGGGTCTCTCTGGCCAGCCTGCTCTTCCTCCTGAACAGGACAAGTCTATAGGGAAGGCACTGGAAGGCACAGCTAGCTGCCTTTGGAGCTGAGACTCAAGCTAAGTAGGGGAGGAGACAGGCCTACCAGGACTCAGGAATTCCCCACCTGCCCAACCCTGTGGAGATCTCAGGTGCTCTTTGAACAAGAATGACTGTCCCTCATCCCACCTCCATACCCCAGGAAGGTCAAAGTGGGCACTGATAAAAGGAAAGAAGCCCACCCGCCCCACACCTACCCTCACCCTACACCCACCGTTTGAACTCCTCCAGGGGGCTGGTGGCATGGGAATGGGCAGAGGGTGAGGTCTGCTCTGGCTTCAGGCTGTTGGCAAAAGCATGCAAATGCTTCAACAGCAGGCGAACCACTAGCACATGTTCCTCCGTGGGTGCAAATGACTCCTAAGGCAGAGATGGAGGGCGTCAAAGTCTCAGGAGGTCTGTGGTGCCCAGTGGCAAGCCCCAGGTCTGAACACATCCTGCCCCAAGCTGGTTGCTTTGCTCCTCACAGAGGGCATGGGCCAGGCCAAGAGTGAGACCACGCCTCCCTCCCCAGGGCCCCCCAGGGCCTGGCATTCAGTGAACATGCTTCATGCTGCTGGATCTGAACTGAAGCTGATCACAGTACTGGAGCGCTTGGCCCAATGCTTGTATAGCCAGTCCTGGGGAAGGCTGACTAAACAATCCTGCAAAGTGCTTTTTCGGTGCAGCTCACCCTGAGAACACATGACCACGCACTCTGGGGCCCTGCTGCCTGTGCCGAGCCTCCGGGGTCCCCACCTCCTGGCCCGTCAGAGGGCAAGAATAGGGGAAGGCCAATAGCCCACCCTAGGAGTGTGTGCAAAAAGTTCACTAGGGCTCACCTTGCAGAAGTGGGAGCGTCTCCTTTCTCCCCAATTCCTTCTCCGGTCACAACCCCAATCCCTCCCACCTGTTCCCCAACCTGGTCACAGACAAATGGGGGCTCAGTCCCAGAGAAGCCCAAAGCACCACTCTTCTGCTGTGGTCAGCTAGAATTCCCAGGACAACAGTGCCCTCATGCTGTGAGCTGAACTGGATGAGCAACACAAATGTGGGATCTTTGAAGCCAAGGCCAGAGAGGAAGCCTTTTTGTCAGGTATACGTCTTCTCTGGTCATTTAGCATCTGAGGTAAGCACCTTGGAAATGGACTGTGGGGGCTGGGAGTGGGGTTGGCACCTGAAGGCAGGACCTTGAGTCCAGTCAGACATACTCCTATCCCCACACTCATCCCTCATCCCTTTGGGCCTCAACACACTTGTGATGCTGGTAAGTCTGGCAAAGGGCCTGACCTCCTTGTGCACCCCAGGGTGCAGCAGACTACGATTAATCCACTCAGACCTCCCTGCTATGAAAATGTCCTGCACCTAGGTGACACACCTCACTGACTGAACCCGAGGCGGGAACTACATGTGAGAGAGCATTTTCTTCTACTTATCTACAATTTTTCTGGGGGAAATGATACTGTAATTTTTCTGGGGGAAATGGCAGGCATTCTACTACTTGAACTACTCCACCAAACCTTTTTTATGTTGGGTATTTTAGAGACAGGATCTCGTAAACTATTTGCCCAGGCTGGTCTCAAACCTCGCTCCTCCTGATCTCTGCTTTCCAAATAGCTAGGATTACAGGCGTGAGTTACCAGTACCCAGGTGGAATTTTCAAGTCTTCGTACAATGCATTTACATTGTACATGAAGAAAAAAAAGGATGAAATACAATGACATGCTTTGTCCCCTGTGAAACTTTCTATTATATTAAGCTGGGAAGCCAGGACGTGAGCAGGCCTCTGCCCCGTGGATTAGCCTAATCATGGGATTAACAAGTTATCTTGAGAATGGGTTTACTATAAAAGCCATGTGGCGCTGGTGTCTCACACATGTAATCCTAGCTTCTCAGGAGGATTGCGGTTCCAAGCCAGTCCTGGGAAAATAGCTCATGAGACTTTATCTCAAAAATACCCAATACAAAATAGGGCTGGAGGAGTGGCTCGAGTGGTAGAGTGCCTGCCTAGCAAGCATGAGGCCCTGAGTTCAAACCCCAGTACCGCCTCCCACCCTGCAAAAAAAAAACCCATATGGCTAAGTTTGTTTATATAATTAATTAGTATTTGTGGTGCTGAGGATGGAACCACCAATGAGCTACGTCCCCAGCTCTTGTTTTTGAGTTTAAGGCTGGCCTTAAACTCTGGATCCTTTCACCTCCACCTCCTCAGTGCTGGCTAGCTAGTTCTCGAGTAATCCCTGCTTTCTGCCATGTGTTGCCTTAGGACTCTGCCAGCAACCAGGCTATCCATCAATGTAGTGCCTCAACATTGGACCAGAGCTATAAGCCCAAATAAACCTCTCTTTTTTATAACTTACTAGCTGATGTATTGTGTTTTAATGATGGAAAATAGACTAAGACATATAACAATGACTACTACTACTAATTAGCACTAAAAGACTAGAAGCACATCAATGCCAAGTTGGTACCCCAACTCGAGCAGCCTTCCCCTTCTCTATTGCCTCATTCTTGGCCCTTGGCCTAAGAGTCCAGCTTGTCACACTGACTCTTAGCTCTGGGAAGAAACAGTGCTGGTCTCCTACCCTTCCCTTCATTGCACCTGGCCGATCTCATCCAGCCTTCTGTGGAGACTCTGGAAGGCCAGGCTCTAGCCAACTATCACCAGCAGTAACTTAGCAACCTTTCAGCCTTCTTTCTTGCTAGGTTTGCCAAGTGGAACTTCTCTTACAACTTCCCACTCTTTCTTGCCCCAAATTCCCATGCAGAAACTAGGGCCACAGTTGCACATGGCCTCTGCCACCTATTCACTTTCCTCTTCTTCTTTTTGTGAAGCTTGGGATCAAACCCAGGCCTCATGTTAGGCAAACACTCTACAACTGAGCTACATCCCCAGTCTGCAACTTTCTAAGGGCATATCCTCAAAGCCTGCAGCATTACTCACTAGACACAGCCTCTCCAGAGCTCACTCTCACACCTCTCCTGCTGTGGAGGTGAATGGAGCCAGATGTCTTCCTAGGGACCCTGCTCAGGGTTCAGTCCTGCCGTAGGGCCTCTTCCTCCTCACTAGCTACTGCTTCTAAGCAGGAGCCCAACAGTTACCATTCTATGCCACCAACACTGCTAGCCCATCCACGTTTTAAATTGAAATTTAAGGATGTGAGGGCGATCTGGCTGCGACATCTGTCACCCCATTGATCGCCAGGGTTGATTCGGCTGATCTGGCTGGCTAGGCGGGTGTCCCCTTCCTCCCTCACCGCTCCATGTGTGTCCCTCCTGAAGCTGCGCGCTCGGTCGAAGAGGACGACCATCCCTGATAGAGGAGGACCGTTCTTCGGTCAAGGGTATACGAGTAGCTGCGCTCCCCTGCTAGAACCTCCAAACAAACTCTCATAAATTGAAATTTAAGTTCAATTGTGTGCTCTTTTTCCCAGGGTGAACTAGACAGAGCCCTGGCTGGAAGCACAGCTTCACATTTCCACTATTTCTCACAGGCAGTAACTCCACTGCTCCTGAAATATCACAGGGGTCTGAGCTCTGCTTCACTGACCTCAAATCTACCCATACATTTCTCACTTTTGATCAAGCAGACCACATTCTCCACGAGGTCACTGCCTGCTCTCGAATGAGTCTGGTTGGGGCTCTAGGGATGACAGCTTTATGGACTCTTGGGGAGCCCTGAGTGCTTCCCTCCCCTCTGCCCTACACAGACTTGGGGTTGGCTGCAGTCTCTAGGCTAGGTAATGGCTCTGAACAGGGCAGAAGACATACCACCCATAAGTCCCTAGACCTCTGAATCCTTAGTCACTTCCTGAGTACCTACATAGTGAAGGTGAGCTGGGTCACCACAAAGCTTCTCCAACACCTGAGAACTTGAGGCACTTCTGGCTGTCTAGGGGCTCAACCAGGCAGATTCTGTGACCCCCATGGCCAGTCAGGGCCATGCACCTCTCAGTCACATGGCCACATACCCCAAAATCAGGCTAATCTGAAAAGCTGGGGCCCAGGCCAGGCTGACACTGGTCCCTGCTTCCCCAACAAATGGGCTTTGTCTACTCAGAACTAGCCTCTCAGACACCTGTAGCAGGCCCCACCAGACCCTCACTCTGCCACTGCGCCGACATGCACTCTGTGCTCCCACTGCAGGGCAGGGGAGGGAGGGAAGAGAGCGGCCAGTACTTGGTAGGCGTGGAGGGCCTGGAGGCTGGGTTGGGCAGGGCTGTGGAGGGCGCTGGAAACACTGAGTCGGTAGTGCAGAACCTCCAACTGAGAGACAACACACAGAGAGAAGCCAGGGAGAGGCAAGAGGGTGGAGGATAAGACAGGGTGGGGAGGGGAAAAGAAGGGATGGGATAGGACAGGGGAATGGGGAAGTGGGGAGAGAAAGAAAACAGTGAGGAGCCCAGAAGAAAGGACAAAGGAGAAAAAACAAAAAAACAAAAACAAAACAAAATCACATCAGTGACAATCCAACAACCACTGCCCCAGCAACCTCAGGCCAGCAGAGCACCACCCCTCTCAGCAATAGACCAAGGCCTCCAGGTGCAGGCAACCCACTACTAGGCTATGCTGGGCACCCTCTTATGGGCTGAAAGACAGATGGCCCTTAAGATCACCAGGGAGGACTGAAGGGTTCACAAGCTCTTAGGTTGGCCCAATACTGTCCTTACAGAAGGGTCCCGCTCTCCCACCAACCCTTAGACACATTATATATGATAAGTGTACACCACAGATGTTCAGAGCCCAGGACCCTCATTGGAAGCTGGCCACTAAGGCCTGGAACACCTCAAGGCTCAGAAAAGAAGCTTTCAAGGAATCAGTTCCAAAAGAAGGACTCTGTCCAGAAAAGAAAAATATGCACAATCATCAGCCCTCCCTATACATGGCTTCCACATCCATGGATTTGACCAACCTGATTAAAAATATTAAAAAAAAAAATTTGTGTATCTGTCCTGAAAGTGTGCAGACTAATTTTCGTATCTTTAATCATTATTTCCAAAACAAAACCATATGACAACTATTTACATAATATTTAAATTGGATTAGATTATAAGTAATCTAGAAATGATTTAAATCATATGGGAGAATGTGCATAGGTCATATGCAAATACTCCCTGTGTTATATAAGGGAGCAGAGGATCCATGGATTTTTATATCCTGGGGGGAGGGTCCTGCAACCAGTTCTCCAGAGATAGTGACAACTAATTTATTGGACTTTCATGGGTTGTCTTTAGAAGAAATTTACCAAATTGGTAGGTAGGTACCAGTACAATCATTTCTTATGTATCTAAAACCTAATGCATGTCTCTTTCACAAATGGCTTGCTCAGAACTGAGAGGATTGGGTGGGTTCCCAAGGGCAGCACAGAACCAAGCACAAGCTCAGTTCATTAGACCACCCTCTGTTCCCACACCCCACATGAAATTGCTAAAGGTAGTGGTGCTCATTGGTTCAAACTAGGAAGACAGCCTCTCCTACCTCACTAGGACCCCTGCCCCCTCCCCACAGGGCTCCCAAGAGAAGGAGCCCACAACAACCTAGTCACAGCCACATACCCGAGGCAGCAGAAACCTTCAGGCTGGGAAAGTCCAGAACAACAGGGGTGATAGCTCAGCTGGCATGCTGTTGGACACCCCCACCCTGACTCCACCTCCTCAAAGCTCCTTGAACTACTGAAGCACCCCTTCAGCCAAGCATAGTTCAGAATGCCTGGCGCACATCCTGCCCCATGAAGGCTATGTCTCTTGCCCAAGCAGCACGCCTGCCAGGTTTCAGAAGGAGAGGTCAGAATGCACTAAGGAGACTCTCGGGGAGGGGGAGACTTTCTGTGAGGGGCAAAGGCCTCTCACAGCGTTCCTCTGGGCTAGACCCCAGGTTCAGCTACAGAGCTCAGAGAGAAGTTGGGAGCAGTTTCCCAGACAAGACCCTGCCCCTTCCTGTGGGAACATGGCAATGCTGCCCCCCACTCACTGGTCAGTGAGCATGAGCCCTGGACCCAGGTCCAATCATACAGGTGGACCTCAAGTGCTGCATTTTCTGCATCTGGAAATCAAGGCTAGGTGGGGACAAGCAAAGATTTCTCTAAGGTAGGTACAGGGCAGGCTCTGGTAACAGTTAGGGGCCTTTGATGATGGGAACTCTCACAGCCATCTTTCCGGGCTCCCACTCAGGTTTCTTAGGTTTTGTTTTCAGCCTCCATAAAGGAAGCAAGGGCAGAAGCTCATTACGCACCCTGTCCTCCCACTGCCATTCACTTAAGCATGTCTCATTCGCCCCAAGGTCTGGCTAAGAGGAAGCAATTATGGGAATTAAAGGGAAGGTACCTCCCTCCCTGAGCAGACAGTCCATTGACCCTTTCCCCTGGCCTTTGAAAACAGAATTCTCACAAATGACAGCCCAGATAGGCCTTTCTTGTTGGCCATTGAATGTGGTATGGGCTTCCACTCCCTTGGAAGACAGCAAGAGCAGCCAGGAAGACAATGCATTAAAGCAGCCCTGTCTCTGCTTGGCCAAGCCACATGCCAAGGCTGAGTGAACTTCCCGGGGCCCCAGGGCAGATGCCAGGCTCTGGGAACCAACCTGGGGAAGCCCAGCTGGCAGGCTAGCATGTGCCAGCCAGAAGCATGCAGCAAGTCTGCGCTGGAAGCAGGAATGACACTGTAGGATCTTTGTAATTCAAGAGGTCCAGGAGGAATCTTCAGCCTTTCCCAGTTCCCCAACTCCAGCATGAGTCCAAGGATGGTGATTTGGGGTGCCCTGTACTTTGAGAGAGCAGTGGTGGGGCCAAACCTCCTTCTCCACACAGCAGAGCACTGGGATGACAAATCTCTGCTCAATCTGAGGCAAACTGGAGGATGGCCTTTTTAAACTGAACTTCATAACCCACAGGCTCTGTTCTCTGGGAAACCTTCAAGGATTTTGTCTGGCAGTGTGAAAATCAAAGTCTACAGAGCAATCTGATGCACAGAAGCTGTAGAATGTAGTTGACACTGCCTTGGGCAGGGACCTGGGTGAGTATGATTCAAGCTGTTTCACAGTATATGACTCTAAGCACCCACACCACTCACTAACAGAACAGAACTGTTCTTCCCTCATGAGCCCAGTGGTGTGTCTACCCCAGGAACAACAACATCGGGAGATTCTAGGGACTCTGCTACCTCCACGCCTCTGCAAGAGCGTGTGCTACCAAGGGAGAAAAGGAGGGGAAAGGCTGAAGAAGAGGAAGAAGGGGAGGAAAAGCAAGAGGAGGAGCATGAAGCGAAAGCAGGCCAGGCCACATGCATGAGGGTACCACCCACCTACATAAAATGGTGCTTGCTGATGCTCTGGAGGAGGTAAGAGCAGTATGGGCAGACAAAGGAGGTGTGTTTATCATGGCAGGCAGGGGTCTGCCTACAGCCACCTGAGAGCACGAAGGCACTAGTAATGGCAGCAGGGAAACTGGGATGACTCCCAAAGGCACCCACAGCTTCCCCTGCCCCAGAGCAAGAGCACCAGAACATCAGTCATTCCTACCGCCAGAGAGGGGGCTCTGGACACTACACAGGAAGGACACCAGAAAGGACAGACCACCAGGGCTCCGGAGCCCACCACTTGGGGTACTAGCCCTCCATAAAGTGGAGAACAAGACCCACCTATGTTCAGCATCTGTGTGAGGGGTGGATGGGGGGCTTCTACTTCCATGATCTACAGCTAACTCACACTGAGAACAAGAAACAGCAGGTTGGCCAGGTTCAGAGGCAGCAGACAGGAAAAAACTGTAAAAACATACCTTGGCATGAGGGGACTGCATTTTTTGGTACATCTCCAAGGAATAATGATGAAGCCACATTTCAACAAAAACCTGCAAAAGAGCATTAGCTGGTCTAATTGTTCAACAATGGTGCTACAACCATTTGATGAGGAAGGGAGTTGTTCCAACAAATGATGTTGAGACAACTGGATATTCACATGCCAAAGAAAAGCTGAACCTTATCCCAGGCCATACACAAAAATTAACTCAAAATGCTACAGCAACCTAAAAATAAGAGCTAAAGCCAGTCTAGAAGAAAACACGTGGGGGAAACTTCATGATATTGGCTTTGGCAATGATTTCGTCTTGCATAAGCAGCAAAAGGAAAAAAAAAAAAGACAATCAAAATCAAAATTTTTGTGCGTCAAAAGCAATTATTAAGTTGGGTGCCAGTGGCTCATGCCCGCAAGCCTAGCTACTTGGCAGGATGAGAACAGGAGGATCACAGTTCGAAGTCAGCCTAGGCACATACTTTATGAGACCCTATCTCCAAAATACCCAGAGTAAAATGTACTAGAGGTGTGGCTCAAGCAGTTAAGTTCAAACTACAGTCCCACAAAAAAAAGCCACTAAATAGAGAAAAAAGGCAATCCATGGAATGGGAGAAAGTATTTGCAAACCACATATCCAGTAAGGGATTTATATCTAGAATAGGTATGAACAGAGAATTTGAAAACTCAACCAAAAAAACAGTCTGATTAAAAACGTGCAGAAGGACGGGGAGGTGTGGTGCCTGCTTTGCAAACATGAAGCCCTGAGTTCAAACCCCAGACCCACAAAAAAAAAAAAGTGAAAAATGTACAAATGTCTTAACTAGATATTGCTTCAAATAAGATATACAAATGGCCAAAAATACATGGAAAGATGCTCAACATCACTATTAGGGAAATGCAAATAAAAACAATGAGACACCATTTCACACTCACTGGGTGAGCTATTATCAAAAAAGCAAGCTGGGTGCTGGTGGCTCATGCCTGTAATCCTAGCTATTCAGGAGGTAGAGATCAGGAGGATCGAGGGTCGAAGTCAGCCCAAATAGTTCCATGAGACCCTATCTTGAAAAAACCCTTCACAAAAAAGGGCTGGCAGAGTGGCTCAAGGTGTAGGCCCTGAGTTAAAGCCCCAATACAGCGAAAAAAAAAAAAAAGAGAAGAAAATAGCAGGTGATACTGAAGAGGACAACTGAAAACCTTGTGATCTGCTGGCAGGAATATAAGATGATGCAAAAATTGTGGAAAACAGTGTGGTGGGGCCTCAAAAAAATTAAAAAGAATTACCATGTGAGTAAGCCAGGCATGGTAGCTCAGGCCTATAATTTCAACTACTTTGGAGTTGGAGTTTCAGAGGATAACAATGTGAGGCCAGGCAGGGTAAAAAGTTAGGCAGACCCCCATCACGCCTGTTACCCCAGCTTTGTGGGAGGTATAAATAGGAGAATCATTATCCAGGCTGGCCCAGGCAAAAACACAAGACCCTATTTAAAAAATAACTAAAGCAAAAAGGACTGAAGGTGTGGCTCAAATGGTAGAGGGCCTGCCTAGCCATAGTAAGCACAAGGCCCTAAGTTCAAAACCTAGTACCGCCAAAAGATGATTCAGCAATGCCCTTTCTGGGTATATACCCAACGTATCTGAAAGCAAGGTTTTGAGATAGTTATATATTCACATTCACAGCAGTCTAATATTCACAGTAGCTAAAAAGTGGAAGCAATCCAGGTGTCCACTGACAGATGAATGAATAAACAGAATATGGTATATCCATACAACAGAATATTACTTGGCCTTAAAATGGAAGGAATTTTTTTACCCTTTTGAGATAGGGTCTTGCTATGTAGTCCAGACTAGCCTGGAACTTGCTATATAGTGCAGGCTGGCCTTGAACTCATCATACTCCTGCCTCAGCCCTGCAAGTGCTGGGATTATAGGGATGCACCACCACACCCAGCAAAAGGAAGGAAATTCTGACACATGCTACAGCATGGATGAACCCTGAGGACTTTATGCTAAGTGAACCAAGTCAGTCACAAAAAGATAAATACTGCATGATCTCGATAAATTTTCTAGGGATGAGGTACCCAGAATAGTCAAATTCACAGAAACAAAAAGCAGAAAAGTAGTTCTTGAGGGCTAGGAAAACAGGGAAATGGAGAGTTTCATGGTTGCAGTTTCAGTTTTTAAAGATAAAAGACTGTGTTTCAAAAAAGAAAAAAGAAACAAAAAAAGGTTTCGACATTTTAGTTTAGTTTAGTTTTTGTTGTACTGGGGTTTGAACATAAGGCCTTGGGCCTATTAGGTAGGCACACCACCATTTCAGCCATACCCCCAGGCCAAAACTTATGTTCTATACATTTCACCACAATTTAATTTTATTTACCTACTTACTTATTTGCAGTATGGGGATTGAACCCAGGGCTTCATGCATGCTAGGCAAGTGACCTACCACTTGAACCACACCCACTAAAAGTTTCCATTTAAAAAAAAAAAAGGTACGGCAGCTCATGCCTGTAATCCTAGCTACTCAGGAGGCAGAGATCAAGTTCGAGGACAGCTGGGGCAAAAGGTTCTCAAGCCCTGTCTCCCGACCCCAATAAAAGATGAGTGTGGTGGTGTGTACCTGTCACCCCAACTACACAGGAAGCAAATAGGAGGATCGAGGTCCAGACTGGGCATAAACACAAGATCCTACTCAAAAAAAGAGAAGTAAAAAGGGGCTGGGAACATAGTTCAAGAGGCAGAGTGCTTGGCTAGCAAGCACAAGGCCCTGAGTTCAAACCCAGTGCCACTCCCCCAACCCCCCAAAAAACCCCAGCAATAGTATTCTGGTCCAGGAAACAGAATCTTCCAACCTACCCTATAAGCCTATGCCTTTGTCATCTATCCTCCTCATGGCCAGCGCAGCCTAGAGCCCATGTCAGTGTGAGCCACCTACACCATCACAGTCTCCTCTGGTAACAGCAATGATGTTCTTACCATTTCAACCTTCAATCTGCTGGGTTGCTGTGAAGATGGCCAGGTGACCACTGAAAGTGCAGCACCCCACACATCAGTTACGCACAAGGTAGGAGACTGAACCCCATCCTGTCTATGTTCTAGGCTGTCAACAGCAACACTGTGGCTACCAGTCAGCCCCAGAATCTAGCACTGGAACAAGCTGATTCTCTCCAGACCCTGGCAAGTGGCCAATGCCAGTGCTCATGCTCAGGGAGTGAGCCAGCCCAAGCCTATATGAGGCTGGAGCCCATGAGGACAAACAAGAGACCATTTGCAGCTCCTGACACAGGGTCCTTTCTGACCATTCAGCAACATACAAACATACAAATGCTTCTGCAGCAGGATTTAATAACCACAGAAAGTAATCATAGGGAAATATCTCTTAACAACATGGAAGAGGGTCAGAGGGGGACAGGGTGGGGTAGGGAAGGCATTTACATAGATCCACTGGAAACTAAAAGACTGAAATGATTATATCCCCATGAAACAAACAAACAAACAAAATTCCTGTTAACAGGGGAGGGTGGGACAGAAAACACCATCCTTGACATATAGGTTAGAAGAGTAGACAGATTTCTTCTCATTTGTTTTCTAAATGTCATGACAAGAAAATACCAACATCCATTCTTAGGCTGACAGGATGTTTTTGGGACTCTGCCCCACATGGTGGAAGGTGGCTGAGCAGTTTGTTTTAAAACTGAAGCAGAGACCAGATTCCTTCATTCTCACCTGAAGGAGAGTTTCCGACCTCCAGATTTCATGGGAGGCGGGGTCTGCGTTCACAGATGTCTGATGAGAGATGTGTCGCTTCAGGAGGCTAGTGTGATGAAGACCATAAGAGGCAAATGGCATGGCTGGTGTCCTGACAGGAGACATGGAAACAGGCTTGAGTTAGGGACTACTGTTGGCCAGGCCATGGGCAATCTGAGCATTAAAATTAATGATGGGAGTAATAATTACATGTCAAATCACAAAATGAACCCTAGGTCCATAGTGAAATACTTGAAAAAATAATCAGAGAAAAGTCTGCACCATAAAGTGCCCACTTAATTAATGTAGGAGAGATGAAATTAGAAAACTGCACTTGGGAGCTGCCTATTTAGGTAGGGCACAGTAGCTCATGTCTGTAATTTCAGCTACTTGGGAGATGGAGACAGGAGAATCACGGTCGGAGGCTGACCCTCAGCAAAAGTAAGGTCCTGTCTGGAAAATACCTAAAGCAAAAAAGGGCTAGGCATGGCTCAAGCAGTAACTGTTTTCCTAGGAAGTGTGAGGCTCTGAGTTCAAACCCCACAACACCAATTTTTTTTTAAATTTAGGTGAGAATCAATAATGTATACTAATATGAGTGATTATTAAGTAGTCTTGACATATTTTCCCACTAAATCCTCAGTATTAATTTAGGTACAGAGCACAAACTTTACAGTGGAAAAACTTAGCTAACAAACTTGAGCCCAGTGATCAGGTTCATGTCACCAGTAATGGGCCACGGGGACAATATGGGCCCTCTGACTGCATACTTGGGAAGGACCCAATGTCAACACTGCAGTGCTTGCTTCTACCTACAAAGCCTAAGCTGGGCTTAGTCACGAGTAAACACACAGAGTTCAAGTAAAGGAGTGTCTACACACATGGCGCCTGCATGCCTTAGAGGAGTCAAGGTAGGGAAGACAAAAAAACTGAGGGTCTATTTTAGATTGAAGAACACTAGAGACACCGCTGCATGCAGTGAGCAAGTCTGTACCAGACCCTAGCCAAGACAACAGACATGAGTGAGGTACCTGGTGGCGAACCCCAAACAGGGTCTAAGGATTAGGTGGTGGCCTTGTAGCAGTATAAGCTTCCTGATATGGACAGAAGTACTGTGGTCACAATGGCTTCAAGGAAATATACTACAGTGCTACAAGGTCTTAGTGAGCCAGGTGTAGTGGTGCAGGACTACAATCTTAGCACTCAGGAGGCCAAAGCAAGAGGATCTTGAGTTTGCTGGGACAGCAAACTTATTTAAACAGCCCAGAAAGTGAACAAACTAACTAACCACATACTGTACAGATAAATGGAAGGAGAACAAAAGAGACATGGCAAAGTGTCAACAAGTAGGAAATTGGGTGAAAGTTATGGCTGGCAACTTTTCTCTAAGTCTGATGTTATTTCAAAATGAAAAGTTAAAGCAAGCTAACAAACCAGGCCACGAAAACCACTTAATAGGAGAATTCTGCTTTGGAGAGGGCATGAATTCATCCCATCTCCAAGTCCTCCTTTTCAGGCGTATCACCAAGGCATCAGAGCCACCAGTCACTGATGTCACCTAGGCAGCCCCTCCTCCTTCCCAGGTCCACGTGAGTTTGAGGTAAAGGCATGGCTTGGTATGCACACTTCAGCAGACTTGGCTGCGCCAGCATCTGTAAAGCCTGTATGCAGCCTCCCAGGCCAGGAGCTGGGCCAGAGAAGCCAGGGAGGAGCAGAGAAACTCAGACAGCTGCTCCTCAGGCAGGAGAGAAAACTGGGGAGAGTGGGCCAAGAGACCTTGGGCTAAAGGCCCACCAAGGCTTCAGAGCAACCCAGCTAGAGAGCCCCCAATTCTCCCTCAAGCTGAGGCTACTGCACACCACTCAGCTGTGCAGCCAAGCATCAGGCTCAGCTTATGTGGCTTGGCACAAATGGCTCTTCATCGCAGGATCTCCCATCAGCCCACAAAGATTCCTACTATTTTTGTCCACAAGCCAACTCTTCCACCCTACTCACTGTCTCAGTGGGGCTTAGACACAACCTGTGGAGAGCACTACTACAAGCACAACACAAGCCCATTCCCACACCAGAGCAAGGCCTCATTTATGAAGCCAGAAACCCAACAGTCTCAGTGATGGCAACAGATCACCAAAAACTAAAACACAACACATCCTCCAGTCTGTGCTAGGACAGGTAGGGCTGGGAAATGAGGCATAAGAGAAACTGGGGGACTATATACAAAGAGTGGGATCATTGTCTGTGAAGATGGAAATAACACCGAGCAAGCCATTCCCTTGTAGAAGGATCAAGTCTTAATAACCACAGCAGTCTTACCTGGGAGCTGGTGAGGGGCTGGCTCCCCCTGGACTGGAGGAGAATGGTGGGGGCACACTGCCTTCGGTGGGCAGGAACCATGACAAGTACCTGTCCACCAGGATGAAATACGCACAGTCTGAAGTACGGACATGGAAGGACACAGGCAGTGGCTGGAAAACCAAACCTATCATTAGTGTGGGCTCTGGGTATTGCCTTGGCCTCCTCTGAGCACCTGCAACCACATGGATACATCAGGCCAACCCCCAGCCCTTCACAGTGGGACACTGTACAGCAAGCTGCACTCAGAGGTATCCCTTCTGTACCTTTTGAGTGATGAGGCTCAAGGCAAAGAAGAATATGTAATACTCGAATGGATCTGATGGCAGTGTCAAGGGGCAAATGCAGAGATGGTGGAACACCCTTCAAGGTGTGTTGAGCCACTGAAAACCTCCCCACCCTTAGGGTGCCAAAGGATACTAAGGGCTAGGTTTAGGCCAAGGCCCCCACTGGGGGGAAACTGGACTTTGTTGTGGTACAAAGGGCTGTCAGGGAGCACACGCTCTTGGATAGATGCCTTCACAGGGCCCTGCAGAGAGAAGGAAATAGGGTTGTGGGCAGGCACTAGCATGATGACCCCCAGGGAGCACAGACCTTTGGGAAGGCTGCTGAGGAAGTCTGTCACCTCATTCTGAGGAGGTTACTCTCTGGTAGAGACTCACAGGACTCCTGGTGCAGCAGTGAAGAACAGCTTTGGGTTCTTCCACTGGGTAGAAGCATTACCACTTTCTATCTGGGCCAGTTAAATAAGTAAGACTTTTATTAAATCCTTTTTGGGGGGATAGGGGTGTAGCTCAATGGTAGCACTCTTGCTTACATCCACAAAGTCCTGGGTTCGATCTCTAGCACCACAAAAAACAAAACAGAATCTGCCTGTGGGAACCGAGTCCCTCTCTGGGCAGTACTTGGGCAAAAGGGGCTTTGTTCAGGATTTTTCTTATCATCCACATAAAAACCTGCAAGTAGCAAAGGTGACAGCTGGGTTTATTTTTGAGTCCCATCTCCTTTGCTTCTCATACCCACTGAGCAAGTCACTACTCAATTAGCCGTGACTGGAGACTCAGAAGAACAAAGCATCTGCACTCAGCAAGGAGCAAATCAGGCAGCATGGTGCCTTCTCCACTGGCAGAGTTTGGAATGATCTTTTAAAAAAAGTCACCACTGAGGGCTGTAGCTGTAGCTCAGGAGTAGAGCTGTTGCCTGGCACGTGCAAGGCCCTGGGTTTGATCCCCAGCACTGGCCCCCTGCCAAAAAAAAAAAAAACAAAACTACTGGAAGTTCTAATTTGTGATGCCTCTTGGGCCCTGAACAAACATTTTCCTGCACACTGTCACCACTCCTCCAAGTCCTTGCCTTGCTCACTACAACAGCTGCTATTCTGGACCCTCTGATCCAAGTGCCACTCTTACCACCATGGCTTACTTACAGGGAGGTAGGAAACAGGAAAGTCAAATTTATAGTCTTCAGCTTGAAGTTTATACACTAACTTCATCATTGGGCCACTGAACATAAAAAGAAAAAGAAAAACAGGGCAAATGAATTGCAAACTTTCTTACTTCAATTATTTCTTAACTTTAAGAAATAAAGTGGTCTGGTGGGTTGAGAGGGAGAGATGATGGGGGCAATGTAAATAATGTACAATGTAAGTCTAATCAGAATTGTCACTGCAACCCCCCCCCCCCGTATAATGAATATATCCTAACAAAAAAAAAGAAAGTGATCTAAAAATGGAATCACTATGAGGAAGTACTCAGCCCCTACAAGCAACAAACCTACCTACCCTGGGTCTAGAAATTCCATTGCGATGCCATACTCCACAGGATTCACACGCCCCTGTAGGCAGCGGAGGTTCCAGCCAACGAGAACACCATCCAGGCTGCCGAAGATACTCTCTACCAACCATGGGAAGATGGTGTGCAGCTCCTAAAATAGGATGCAGTGAGGCTGGGGGTATGCTCAACGAAGACCAGTACACACTCCCGATCTAGCTCTAGTTCTACATCATACACTGCCTACCTTCCTCTGGAGGTCACTCTCTGGAACAGCAGTGATTAACTTCCACAGGGTTCCATGATATACCAAACAATACCACTTTATATTTGGGTCAGTTAGATAAGCCAACATTGGATTAAAGATTTTCTTTTAGGAACTGGAGGTATACTCAGTGTTAGAGCACTTGCCTAGCATGTAAAAAGCCCTGGGTTAGATCCCCATCACCACAAACAACAACAAAAACTTCTGACTTGAAGAGATCTATTAAATAGGAGAGCAATGTTCTTTTTAAGTCAAGTCTCTGAAACATACCTATAAGCGACTGTCATCTGGAATCAACTTCCCCAGGCCAGCTCCCTGTGCTTGATAATTCCAGGTGTGAATTAAATACATATTTTCAAGTATTTATATCAGAGTTTCTCAACCTCAGAACAACTGACATTTTGGGTCATATAGTTTTTGTTGCAGGGGGCTGTCCTTGAAGGGTATTTCTGGCATTCTTGGACTCTACCTACTACAGATGCGTAAGAATTATAAGAGATGCCCCAAAGAGAGATGTTGGCAAAGCTGTACCTTTGCTGGAAAATCCTCAATGACTTTTACCAAGTCTTGGCAGCGCTGTGCAAAGGGCTTATTTATAGAGTCAGCTTTGAGGCTAGCCTAGAAGACAAAGCAAAAAAATCATGAACACATTTGCTCTGCAACTATTGTGGATATTACATTTTAATCAAAACAGAAACCTAAGCCACCCAAATACACACTCACTGGCCTTGTTCCTTAGCAGTTCATACATCAGGTTCTACATGTGCCAGTGGTCCAACGTTGCAATTTTACCCCTCTAGACCAGTAGTTCTAAGGGGCACCTTCCTCAGGTATTCATTACCAGAGTGTTGTGTACTATCAAAATAAAACTGATTTCCACCAATTCATAAGCAGGAGTTCAATGTTAGGGTCAGCCCCCCAGCTAGGAGAGGACCTCTTCTTGTAGTACTTATTCAATCCATGAGTACTCATGAATTTATACACAAGTTAGAAACTTCCCACTTCACCAATCACCCATATTACACCACTGCAATCGTCAGCAAAAGTGCCCAACAAAATGAGGGTTACAGGAGAAGGCTTTTCTTTCTTAATCATAAATAAGAAACCTACCGCATTCATTGCCCTAAAAAATAAGGTGACTGGTCTAGAGGTGTGGCTCAAGTGGTAGAGTGGCTGCTTAGCAAGTGCACTGCCTGAGTTTGAACCCCAGTCCCATTAAATAAATAAATGGCAACCTGAAACTACAGATGGCCTCAGTCAAGTAAATATTAATTATAAAGGCAAGGGAGAGGTCAACATTCAGGACACTAATGCGGGGAAAACACCCTGACTCCATGGAGAATTGGTCTCTGTGCAAATGGGCTAAAATCAGGAGGAATTTCAATAGGCGAGTTTTGCACAAGGATATCTAACACTTGTCTACCTTCAAATGAGGGTGGGTTGCACAAGGCCTAAGTCAGAGATAGAGACCTGGCTGTTCAGACCATGGGTCAGGGCTGTTGGCTCCAGGAGTGCCAGGAAAAACGTCCTTCTAAATAAATGTTTACAAAAAGCATCTCTGGGAACTGAAATTAGGAACATTCATCACCCGTATCTGCTTCATACTCAACTTCTCCAGCATCATGTTTAATATTTAAAATGCAATCCTAGCTGTCCCCAGCACAGCAGTGTCTATCTATTCTTCACTGATGACATATTATATTATGTACCATATCATATATACTATATTACATGCTTCACACATGCATAAGGCTTGTAGGTCATGAACATTCTGATGTATATCCTTTTCATTCTCCATCCTCTGGAAAGTAGGAAAAACAGCCTTTGAATCAACTCATTCTATAGATGAGAAAACTAGAGATCAGAGGTTGAATAAACCCTAGGTCCTACCTAATAAGAAGGCAGAGTCAAGCTTAAGCATTCTTATTTATTTACTTATTGGTGGTACTGGGGTTTGAACTCAAGGCTTCATGCTTTCTAGGCACTCTACCACTTGAGCCATTCTGCCAGCCCTTTTTTTGTGTTGGGTGTTTTTGAAACAGGGTCTCGCGAACTATTTGCCTGAGCTGGCCTCAAACCACAATCCTCCTGATCTCTGCCTCCTGGGTAGCTAGGATTATAGGCATGAGCCAAGCAATGCCTAGCTAGCATTCTAATCTTGAGTACAGTGTTATTTCCACTACATGCCTTAAAAAAAAAACAAGCACCAGAAAGTTCTCCAAATCAATGGAAAGAACTCTTTAAGTCCCTCAACTATAGAACTATCATCACTCTGACACTCCCAAAGGCAGCAGATATCTACCAGTAGGAAGCTGGGCTGCTGCAAGTGTGGAAACGCCATAGCAGCCTCCCGTGGACAGTCGATAATGTTCGCTTTAGGAAACCACTGTGGGAAAACAAAGAGAAAATCTCAGTATCTGCCACACAATATTATGCAGTTTTACAAGAGGAAGAACACTTGTGTAACTCAACACACACTATACCGTGTCCAGTTCCTGTTTCACAGAATGCCATTCTCACACAATTGACAACTGCCAGTTTCAGAACCAAGTCTGTGGTGGTGAATCCTTGTACAGCACTTCATAGATGCCAGGACTGGTTCTGAGAGCTTTCCATACATTTCCCCATCGAATTTTCAGTTACAGGCAGAATTCTAAAGCTAGCTCCCCAACATTCTAATCTCTTGCTTATTTAATCATTCATCTAGGTACTGTGGTAAGAGAATTTTGCAGATGCAATTACAGTCCCAAGTCAGTCTTAAGATACAGAGCAGTCCCCAGATGACAGCTCCATGACTCCAAGGAAGTGGACTCTGCCAGTAATCTGAATAAGCTTGGAAGCAGAGTCTTCCCTAGAGACTGCAGATAAGAGGAAAGCCGCCAACACCTTGGTTTTGGCCTTGTGATACCTTAGGCAGAGGACTTAGCTGAGTATGCCTGGGCTTCTGACTATGTAACTCCATGAGAACAAATGGATGCTGTTTTGGCTACTAAGTTTGTTAAGCAAGAATAGAAAATACATCTTCACGACAACCCTATGAGGTCAGTATGGATGCGGAAATAGAAGAAGAAAAAAGCTAAATCACTTACACTACTCAGCTAGTAAACAGCAGAGCTAAGATTCAAACAAACTGACCTCCTCACAAATCTCTCACAGACCAGTGGGTAAAGCATATTAACTGTGCTCTATGCAAGGAATGAAAGCAGGGGAAGAGCAAGCTCTACCAAGGGAGCCTTTGAACTTGCATCAGAAAATTAGAAACAGGACCGGCATGGCAGTTCACGTCATAATTCCAGCTACTCAGTAGGCAGAAATCCAGATCTTGGTTCGACACCAGCCCAGGCAAAAAGTTAACAAGAACCACATCTCAACTAGTAAGTTGGGCATGATAACACACACCTGTCATCCCAGCTACATGGGAGGTATAAATTGAATGGTGGTCCTGGTCAGTCTGGGCAAAAACTCAAGACCCTCATCGAAAAATAAGTGAAGCCAAAAGGGCTGAGTACGTGGCTTAAGTAGTAGAGCACTTACTTAACAAGTATGAGGCCCTGAATTCAAGTCCCAACACCAAGAAAGAAAAAGAAAGAAAGAAAGAAAGAAAGGAAGGAAGGAAGGAAGGGAAGGAAGGAAGAAAGAAAGAAAAGAAAAGATAATTAGGAACAGCTCTCCAGATTTCTACCTTTCTGCCTACCCTGGTCAGAAACAGAAAATATCCAGAGTTGGACTGAGGAGAGAGGAAGCCTATAGAGTTCCAGTGATAGGTTAGTGGCAGCTTCTTGGCACAGCTCTGCCCACCACAGGAGTGAAGGAGTGAAGGTGGCAGGTGGCAGTCTGTGTGGTGAGAGAGAAGCTAGGTGTAAGGAGTTGTAAACAATTAGGGTGTGAAGAGGAGAAGAGAATCTTTGCCATTTGAAGGGGACTATTTCCCAGTTCTTTTTTTTCTTTTTATTAGAACATATTAATTGTACAAAGTGAGGGGTTTCATTCTGGTATTTTCATATATGCATATAATATGCTTCCATCATATTCACCCTATTACTCTTGTCTTCCTCCCATTAACTCTTCCCCTTTTAAACTTTCTTGCAAATTTTTAAAAGGGTTTCATTATGAACATTTTATACATGCACACAATGTACGGCCCTCCTCACCCTTTCTTTTCCCCCTCCTCCCTCCCACTTGTCCCTGCCATAATAGCATCCTGTATGTCCATGTCTTTTTTTTTTTTTTAAGATCTAGACTTTGCATAGGAGAAAATATGGCATTTGTCTTTCCGAGTCTGGCTTATTTTGCTTAAAATGATAATCGCCAGTTCCATTCATTTTCCTGCAAATGACACAATTTCTTCTTTATGGCTGAAATAATACTCCAAAGTGTATATATACATTTTCTTTATACATTCACCTGTTGATGGCCACCTAGGCTGATTCTATAACTTGGCTACTGTAAATAGCGCTGCAATAAACATGAGTGTCCAAGTATCTCTATTGTATGCCGACTTACACTCATTCAGATATAGTCCAAGAGCGGTATAGCAAAATCACAGGGCAGTTCTATTTTTATTTTAAGGAGCCTCTATACTAATTTCTATGGTTGCCACAATAATTTACATTCCTACCCCCTCCCACGCATCCTCCCCAGGCTGACTGAGGTGAAAGAGAATCCCAAGGATACGTTGATCTGCATTTCCTTTATGGCTAATGATGCTGAATACTTCTTCATGTGTTTATTGGCCAGCTGTACTTTTGAAAAGTGTTCAACTCATTTGTTTGTTTGTTTGTTTTTGGCGGGACTGAAATTTGAAGTCAGGGCTTCACACTTGCAAAGCAGGTGCTCTACCACTTGAGCCACACCTCAGTCCATTTTGCCATGGTTATTTTGGAGATGGGGGCTCTTGAACTATTTGCCTGGGCTGGCCTCAAACTGTGATCCTCCCAATCTCATCTCAGCCTCCCAAGTATGTAGGATTACAGGCACGAGCCAGTGATGCCTGACTGCAGAAGCTTTTTAGTCTCATGCAATCTCATTTGTCAATTCTTACTTTTATCTCCTGAGCTACTGCAGTCCTATTCAAACAGTCTTCACTATACCTATATCTATCTTGAAGTGCTTTCCCTATGTTTTCCTTTAGTATATTCGATGTTTTGGGTCTTACATTTAGAGCTTTGATCCACTTTGGATTGATTTTTCTACAGGGTAAGAGATAGGGATCTAGTTTCAGTCTGCTACATGTGGATGTCCAGTTTCCCCAGTGATAAGAACTGCCCCTTCTGCAGCCTAAGCTGCATCTGGTTTCGCCCCTTGCAGAACAAAGCCCACTGTTCCTTATCTCCTGCCACCTTCCTTTGCCCGCCCCTAGACCTTGCTTCAGCAGCTGGTCTCATCCCTGGCAGATCAAAGCTCACTGTTCCTTATCTCCCATCACCTCTCTTTGTCCGTCCCTGGCCCTTGCTTTCTCCCAAATGCTACTTAAGGTCAGACCCGCCAAGAGAAGCTGCCGCGCCATTTTCTCTCGGCCAGCCAGCCTGCTTATTAAACTTCTAGACATGAGAAACCTCTCATGAGCCTCCTTTGTGTGCGATATGCAGCGTTTTCCTAACACCCAGCACCATTTGTTGAAGAGGCTGTCTTTTCTCCAATGTGTTTTTGGCACCTCTGTCAGAATGAGCTAATGGTATTAGCTGTGTGGGCTTATTTCTAGGTCCTCTATTCTATTACTCGTCTATGTGTCTCTTTTTGTGCCAATACCAAGCTGTTTTAGTTATTATGGCTCTGTGGTATAATTTGAAGTCAGGAATCATGATACCTCCAGCACTGCTCTTTTTGCTCAGGATAGCTTTAACTATTCTAGGTCTTTTGCGCTAGGCTTTTCTAATGTTTAATTTTAATTAGCTGTCAATTTCAGTGCTAAGGAAATGACCTACTTGGCCAGATCATTCCAAAATGATCCAAGCAGCATAAAACTATGGACTGTTAAGAGTAGAGCTTTAGAGGTGATGAAGTGAAAGCATCTCTTTCCTCAAAGAAAGCTTTCATAGGCAACAGCTGACAGAATAAGGCCCTGAGGCGTCAGTCTTCTGCCTTTCCAAGAAGACGGCAGAGACTTCAGCAGCCTTGCTCCCTGACCCTGTCACTGCCACGCCCCTCTGCATGTTGTGCAATGGGCCTTCACTTCATCCTGCCCCTTCAACACCCAATTTCTTCAGGGGCTGTTTCAGACCCTGTTTTGAGGTTTTTCAGATAGCGACAGTCCTCAGCCAACACCAGTCAGGCCAAGTTTTTCGCGCCACCCAAGACCTCCCTCTGGCTGCTCGCTGAGAAGCAGCAGCACGCTCCCGTTTGTTGTTCACAAATATCCCCTGGAGCGAGGTATCGAGAGTCCCCTATTACAGAGGAGGAAACTGAGGCTCGGAGGCGGAAGGGTCGAGCCAGGACCCACACCTGGCTCTTCCTCCAACACCGCTTGCTGAGCCCAAGTCTCAACTCGCAACCCTCCTTCCCTCAACTCGTCGAACGAACGTTAACCGAGCACCTATCAGCTTGGGGTATGAGAGCCGCGCGGGGAGATGGCATAGAGACATAGCCAGGGAGGGTGGCATGAAGGCGCAGCCGGGGACCTCTGTTCCCCAGCCGGCCCTGCTCGGGCAGAGTGGCTGGGGCCCTCCCCGAGCCCAGGAGCTCGCGAAGAAACGGAGACGGCCTCGGCGGCGGCTCGAGAAAACCGCTGCGACGCGGGATTGTCTCTCGCGCTGCTCTGCTCCACTTACCTGCGGGACTGCCAGCACTACCCGCCTCAGACCTGGAAGCCGCCATTCCTCCACCAGGCGCCGAAATGTCGTCATCAAGCTGCGCGCGGCGTCACGCCCCCCGGCTCGGCGGGAAATGCGCCCCTACCTCTTTGAGCAACGTGCGCAGAGTGAAGGCCGGCTCGGGTTAGGGAGGCGGTCCGCCGGCTGCGGCGCGTGCGCAGTGGCGGCATCTGCGCCCGTTACGCATGAATTGTCGCGCTTTCTCCGTAGCTTGTGCGCGTAAGCACAGGCTGTTTATTAGCGTGCTCGAGGTGTGCCCCCTAGTGGGGGAACTCTCGCAGAGTAAGCAATTACACACTATAATGAACGCCCTTCACTTACTGAGCATTTATTGTGCACTACGCTGGGTGCCGCTACCTAAGTGAACAGTTGAGCAGGGAGCAGACCTCTGCCTTCCGCTGCGTCATCGCTGCGCCTAACAAAGTAGGCGTTCAATACGCGTCTAGGGAATGACAGTGGGGAGACTGCTCTGGATCGGGAAAAGGGCTGCGGACTGCAGCCGGTAGAGGGCGCTATGGGAGAGCCTGGGCGGTTGGGGTGGGCGGGGCGTGGGCCAGGTGGGCGGGACCCAGCGCGCGCTTTCCTGACCGCTGTTCAGATGGCTGCAGCGGGCGGCGTTCCTGGGCTCGGGGTTTCCACGGGGCTGGAAACGGCGACTCTGCAGAAGCTCGCACTGCGGCGAAAGAAAGTGCTGAGTGCAGAGGAGATGGAGCTGTACGAGCTGGCGCAAGCTGCAGGCGCAGCCATGGACCCCGACGTGTTCAAGTAAGCGGGCGCGGGTGGGACCCGCAGACACTCTTGCTCCAGGCCCCTGCGGGCCCGCGCCCGCTGGTGTAGAAGAGCCTTCCTTCCACCTTTGTCGGGGTCTTCAGCGAAGTAGTCCCGGTGACCCCGCAAAAACCGGCTCTTCTGCCCCGCGGCGTGAAGAGCTCTCTGAGCACCGTATTTGTTCTCCCCCAGGATCCTGGTGGATCTGCTCAACCTGAACGTGGCCCCGATCGCCGTCTTCCAGATGCTCAAGTCCATGTGTGCCGGGCAGAGGTTGGCAAGTGATTCCCAGGACCCTGCGGCTGTGTCTTTGCCCACGTCAAACATGCCGGAGACCCGAGGTCAGGACTGGGCCCCTGTGCTTCTAGCCCCGATTGCTCTGGTGGCAGGGCACAGGTCTGGCTGGCTTGGCTCTGAATGGCTAAGGCCTGTCTGTCAGTCTCTTCCCAGGACCTGCGGGCCCATCTGTCGGATGGGGCCCTAGCTTGGCTGCCACTTTTGGGAGGGCACTTCCAGAACTTGTGGTGGCAGGGTAGTCCAAGCAGGCTAGGCTTTATCTGCCCAGCTCCTTTCCATCTTTTCACGCATCCCTTCATTGCACAAACGTGGGAATAAAGATGGCTTTGGTCCTGTCCTCCTGGCGTCACAGCCTCTAGGGAAGTACTCAGAGAAGAGGGCTGATGCACCCTTACCTGTACCGCACTCAGGTCAGGTCCTGCCCAGGTGCCAGGCCAGCAGCAGAACTGCCCTCCCTGGATTGTGAAGCTTGTAGGGCAGAGTCACCTGGCTGCCCTAGAACGCACATAAGCCTGAGGAGCAGAGCACCCCTGCGCTCAGGTTCAAAGGGCTTCCTCACTCTCTTGGTCATGATGTGGATAGGCAGATTCTGTGACCAGGCTATGTTATAAAGGAGCCTCTCCTCCCTGCTCCTATTCATCTCCTGTGTTGCTTCTGCACCCTGTGGTTGTTGGGAACCTTCTGAAATGCAGCAGACTCTCCCAAGCAAAGGGAAGGAGGTCCAGGGCTAGATCCCTGCCTGGAAGCACCCACACAGGCAGGAGGACAGGCCAGGCCCTGGGGAGGACTGCCGGGGCTCTGGGAACCCTCATGTCCACACTGACCCACCCTCTGTCTGCTCTCTTTGTGTCTCTCTCTGACCTCCAGAGGCCTCCTTTCTCTCTGCCAGGAACTGTAGCCCCCCTGCAAGGCCCTCCTTTTCCTCCGCCCTGCAACCTGCAGCCTCTCCGGTTCTGCTCCACTGCCCAGCTGCCACGCACTCGCCTCTCTCTCCAGGGCCCCCTGCTTCCCTCCGGTTCTCTTGCTGCCTGTTCTCTCCTTTCGCAGGTCGCGTTTATTGGCTTATCTCTGGGGGTTGGTGCTCTCTTGTTTCCCTGGAAACAAGAAAACTTTCAGGGAAACTGGGCTGCAAGGGCAGGACCATGCAAGCCATCCCTATCATGCAGCATAAGACCAAGCCACATTTTCTGGCTCAGTTCACCCAAAAAACTGTATTTCTAGAACATGCTGTTGGGCTGGCATGCCTTGCAGGCTAACTCCGCTGGGTTAGACTTGCCTGTGTAAAGGGCCTCTTCTAGGGGGAGGATGCAAAGTCAAGGGTAAGGCAGCATGGCGTGCTGTAGGAAACACAGCTTTAGGTGTGAGAAGCACTTTGGCCTCTTAGGCACTGTCCTCTACCTGAATGGGAGATCTGGAGGAGGGGAAGATGTCCCCAGACTCCTTGGCAGCACCATAAGAGTAACATGTTCTTATTCTTTAAGTCACCCTTGTAAACTGAGTCCCCTTTCCTGTCTCATTTCTGGTACTGGAGTACCTTCCACGTGTTGCCAGGTGTGAGGCCAGGGGCCCAGAGCCAGAGAGAGAGTCTGTGGTGCCCTGGTTGCACCCTCCTCCATGTCCTCCCATGTTGCCTACCTCACGGCTCCAGGTATGGCTTGGAGCTGCAACCTGGGGAGGATGGAAAGGGCTGAGGGGCAGGGGACAGGCTACAGGCTGAAATGAAGAATTGCCAGGTTTTCAGGGGGAAGAGAAAAACTTCAAAATAGGATCCCCCTCACTTGAGGGAACATTACTCCACTCAGTGACCCCAAAACCAGGCTGGGCTTCAGGCACTGAAAGCTCAGAAGGAATGTGAGATGGACACACTTTGTGTCCAATGAGAGGGGTGACTGGATAAACCGACCGTGATGGAGATGGGAGGCTTCACAGCCTCCAGAGCAGCGAGGGCTAAGCAGATTAGGGGCTGGAAGAACCACTTGGGCAGGGTCCCAGCAGCCCGATCAGGTGGGGAGGAGGCTGAGTGAGGTTGAGGCAGAGATGCAGCATTTTGGCCAGGATTGTGTATTATGTCCCAGCCACTGGTGGGAGCCTGGCCTGACCTGGGACAGGAGGAAGAAGGAAGGATGCAGAGGTAGGAGGTATACTGGGGCAAGGCACTGGGAGCATGGGCACAGAGGGACTTGGGAGCATCAGGGGCACTGTGTAAATGAATGGGGGTCCAAGAGAGGTGGGTAGAAGCCCCAAGCCAAGGAAAGGAGCCCTTACAGAGTTGTTAACTGTCAAGGGCTCAGTGCTAGAAGCATAGCCCAGGCTCTGGTCCTGGAGGACACAGAGGCCCTGAGGAGATGCCTGGAGTGGGGAGAGAGGTATCAGAGGGCAGCCTGGGGAAGCTGGTTGATGGGGAGGAGGCAGAGGGTAGGGGTAGGGCTAGGCCAGAAGTGCTGCATGCAGCCCAGAGGCTACTAGATGAGGCACAGAGAGATCTCTGAGGCCTGCTTGTCATAGCATCCATAAATAGACCATCTGGCCACCCCATTAATGACAAAATCTGGGCTGGAGTGATACCATAGAAATCATTAGAGACAGACGGATGCAGGACAACATTTCATATGTCAACTTTTTGAATGTTTTTAGAATTCAGAACCATGGTTGAAAGGGTACCTGGAAAGTGGGGTAAGAGAGCTTCTACTTGTCCAGTAGATTGCATGTTAGTGGGAAGTTGTGCCAGGGAGCAGCTGCTGTGGAGTTTGTGACTACCACGTCAGTCTGTTGCTTGGATGCTCACTCAGCATCTGGGAACTCTGGGAGCCCTGGGTCTCTAAGGGTCATGGTTTGCCCCTGGCTGTCCCATATGACTCAGGTTTTCCTTCTATGCCCTTCCCTGCCTCATCTCCACCTATCTGGCTGGGACTAATGCCCATTTTTAACCTTACCCATCACTCATTTCAAGAGGCCTCTGGCTTCCATGCAGCCACCCAGGCAGAACATGGTGCACAAATTCAACTTGTGTATTCAGCTGATTAAACTTGACTTTATCAGAAAAAAAATTGGGTGGAGAAAATAAGGGGAGTGGTCAAAGGGATCCAGTTGTGGGGATGTAATGACCTAGTTTGACAATGGGACTTTGTGACTGTTGGGGCTAAGCAGCCATTGGTGTCCCATAGGACTTGGTGTGTGGAGTGGCTACAGGCCACTCATGGGCTTGAATCTGTAAGCTGAAGCAGGCACAATGGGACCATCTAGATTCCTGGCCTCCAGCCATCCAGGCCGTCTGTGGGGACTCACTCATGCCCAGGAGAGAAGGAGGAAGTAAGACCTCAAGTACAGAGCAGTAATACTGGTGATGACGAGGATCTACGGTCATTGAGGGAAAATTAAATTCAGTTGAGTGTTCTGTTTAAGTTTAGGGAAACCGTCCCTTCACAGCAGGTAAAGTGAGGTGTGTGTGGAAGATGTGAGTCTCACCTGAGCTATGCTGTCCCATAAGGGAGCCTCACATGGCAGCTGGTGTAGTCAAGGCACACTGTGTAAGTACACACTGGATGTTGAAGAACTAGCACAAAAATGGATACAACTGCTGGTGACTGTATGTCAGTTACGTTTTGAAATGATAATATGGTTGACATCTGGGGTGGATTGGTTCCAAGACACCCCCTCACACATAAGTACCAAAATCTACAGATGCTGTAGTCCCTTGTATAAAATGGCATACTGTTTTAACACTAGTTTAAAGTGATTTTAGATTTTTTTTTTGCATTGCTGGGGATCAGGGGCCTGGGGCATGGCTCTACCACTGAGCTATACCCCCAGCGCCTTTATCTTTTTTTTTTTTTAGAGATGGAGTCTTGCTGTGTTGCCCAAGATGACCCCCAACTCCTGGACTCAAGGGACCCTCCTGCCTCAGCCTCCTTAGTAGTAGCTGCGTCATCATTGCACCTAGTTTTCCCATATACTTTAAATCACCTTTAGATTACTTACAGTATTTGTTGGAGGTGTGGCTCAAGTGTAGAGCACTTGCCTAGCAAGTATGAAGCCCTGAGTTTAAAACCCCAGTACTGCAAAAAAAAAAAAACTTGGCTAGATTACTTATAATACTTATCCAATCTAAATGCTGTGTAATTAGTAATTACATTGTTTCAGGAATCATGATAAGAAAAACAGATTGCATGTGTTCAATACATAAGCAGTCTTTTTCAAATATTTAAAAAAGTTTTTTCAACTGGGTGGCAGTGGCTCACGCCTGTAATCCTATCTACTTGTAATCCTATTTACTTGAGGCTGAAATCAGGAAGATTGAGGTTTGAGGCGGTCTGGCAAATAGTTTGAGAGACGCGCCCCCCCCCCCCATCTCCAAAATAACCAGAGCAAAATGGACTGGAGGTGTGGCTCAAGTGGTAGAGCGCCTGCTTTGTGAGCACCTGAGTTCATATCCCATTCCCACCCATAAAAAAAAAAAAAAATTGGTCTTGAAGTCCTAGACTCAAGCCCTCCTCTGCCTTAGCCTCCTGAGTGAGATTACAGGCATATACTACTACACCCAGTTTTTTCAGAAACGGGTTGTTTTTTGGCAGTCCTGGGGTTGAACTCAGGGCTTTGAACTTGCTATGCAGGTGCTCTACTGCTTGAGCCATGTCTTCAGTCCTTTTACTCTGGTTATTTGGGAGATAGGGTCTCGCTTTTTGCACATGCTCGTCTGGATTGTGATCCTCCTATTTTGTGCTTCCCTCTATCACTTGGGTGACAGGAATGCATCATACTCAGCTTTTTCCATGAAGATGGGGTCTCAACAAAGTTTTTTGCCCTCTCGGGCCTGGTACTGTGATCCTCCTGATCTCAGCTTCCTGATGACAGGTGTGTGCTACTGTGCTCAGCTATTGATTGAGATAGGATCTCACAAACTTTTTTGCCCTGGCTTGCCTGGAACTGAGATCCTCCCAATCTCAGCTTCCCAGGTAACTAGTATTACAAGCATGAGCCACCAGCACCCAACTTTTCAGACATTTTTAATCCATAATTGGTTGAATCCACAGATGTAAAACCAACTGTATATTGAATATTTGGGGTCAACTAAAATATATTGATATTTATATCAATATATTCATAAAGGAGAATGGTGGAGGGGGTATATTCAAGTATGACATATTTGATGTATTGTAAGAACTTTTGTAAATGCCACAATGCACCCCCACCCAGCACAACAATAAACAAGAAAAAAATTTTTTTTTGAAATTATTTCCCATATACTTTTACTTTTTAATGTGGCTACTAGAAAATTTTAAAATATAATTGTGGCTTGCATCATATTCTTGTTGACAGCTCTGCTCCAGCACTTCCGTTGTGACACTTTTCCCAGCAGGACTAAGGGAAGGTTGTGTGTGTACGTGTGTGTGTGTGTGTGTGCATAGGGAGGGCAGAGCCTCTGGGCACATCCACATAAAGAACACCTTCCCAAGTGTGGACTGAGTTGAGAGCACGTGTGTACAGGTATGTCGCCCTCATTGGGTCAGTTAGGTGCTCTCAAAACATTGACTAAGCCCTCTTCGTGTTCATGATCAGAAAGGGCAGCAATATTGGTTGGTGACAGTGCAAACCTGGGTCTGCCCTGGCTACCCACTCTCTTTGGCCACCAGACCTTGCCTGATGCCTTGAAAGAGAGCAGTACACTTTGCCTGGGGAGCTGCATTGGCCCCACCAGGACAGTTTGTGAGCTTGGGAAGGTCTTGAGGTGGCCTGCAATACTGCTACCAGCCAGTGTGATGCAGACTTGGTGCCACCTGGCCTTCCCTGCAGTGCACTCCTGGAGCAGGGCCTATAGGGTTTTCTTTTCCTCTGGGCAGTTCTCACCTCGGCTTTCCTGTTTTACCTTCCTAACAATAATGCCTGCTGGCCAGGAGGTGGCACTCCCACTACCAAAGGGGAAGGGCACCCTTTGAGGACTACAGAAGGGAGAGAAGCAAGGCACCTGGGGTTCTGTAAAAATACTTATTTCACACCAGCTCTAGATGCCTGGCCTGTTAGCTAAGTTTACAGGAAATGGGGAGTAAGGGTTCACAGAGGCCACTCTGAAGGTAAATGGCAGAAAGGGTCCCAACCTGGCCTGGTTCAATCCCTGGCTTCAGGGACTTCCCAAATCATGGGTACTGATAAGATGATGCAGTTTGGGGTTTTGCCTGTATACGGGATCACAAAACGCTGAATGATCACCAGCTGATTTCAGGGGTAGGAGGAGCACTGATTTCTGAAGAGGAATGAGTGGGATGTTTTGAGCATTCAGTGATGCTTGTTTGGTTTTGGTGCATAGGAATGTCCTCCAGGGATGGAGCTTGGGAGCACCAGTTGCCACCACCCTCCCACCTCCGTCTAACTCTAATAACCCCACCACGAGGGAGCCGGGCTGAACAGAGCTGGTCCTCTCTATCACATAGCTGCAGACCATTTTCCTGGGGCCTAGACCCTTCTGTGTGGATTAAATGAGAAGACCTAAACCAGTGTCCCTACTAACAGCAAAAACATGTCATTCCTGAAAAGTTCTAAGAATCATGCAGAGCTGGACAAATGGCTCTTCTTTCATTGTTAAGTTGCTTTTGTTTTGCAGTCCTCGGGATCAAAACCAAAGGCCATATGCGTGCTAGTGCTCTGCCACCAAACTGCACCTCCAGTCCTAGATTGTTTTTGTTCACATCTTCTTTGGCTTGGAGTTACGTTGGTTTTCTCTTTCACATTGTGTTAGGTTTATGAGTCCTATCAGATTTAAAAATGAGCATTACTTGCTCTTCTTTACTTCCATATCATCCTTCAGTTTCCAGAGGGACCTGCAGTGTCCTCCCTGGGAGGAGACAAAATTCAGATGTGTGGCAGGCTGAAGGGAAGCTGGCTTCAAAGTCAAACCTGTGTTCAAGATTCCCCCCTGCCACTTGCTGGGGATGAGCTGGGCATGATGCACCCTTGAGCTGTATTTCTGCCTCTGTCAGGAAACCCCTTACAGAAAGCACCTGGGCACCAAAAGCAGCCAGGTTAGGCTGCAGCCGTGGAAAATCTCACATACCTGGCCCAGCCTACTGAGAGACTGGCCCCCAAGGAAGAGACTAGCATGCGTGGGATATACTGGAGGGTAGCAAAGCACATCTGCTCAGGGTAGATGGGATCCATACCCACTGACCAGTCAATGGGAACCACAATGATGGCCATTTGTACCAAAGGAAATGTGTGATGACTGTTCTCTACTTTGTGTTATTCTTGAGTCACTAAGCAGGCTAAGTGGGCCCAACATCCACCTCCTCAGTTCTGGTGGACTTGTTAACTATGTCTTTATTGAATCAAGTATGTAGAAGTGAAGTTCAAGAAGGAGAGGCAGGGGAAAATCAAAGTAAGTCTGGGATGTCCTGTCAGCATTCCAAGCATGGCACCACCATAATTCCCCATCCCACAGGGCAGCAAAGATCCCCTCATTCTCTGAAGAAATTTTCCAAAAATCCTCTTAAGGAGGACCCTCCTCCTCCCTGCAGGAATTGGGAGTTTTATGGTCAGGATTCAAGAGCATGGAAAGGGAGTGAGAACCCATGGAAGAACCAGGGTCTCTGGTGTCTCAGACTCACCAGAGGTGACAAATAGTGGAATGGAAATGATCTCATGGACGCTGGACACCTTGCATCTTTTCTCCAACAATTCACAATTCCCTATTGCAGGCTATGTGACTAAACTGGTAAAGAGCCTGAGAAGAACTGGAGTCCCTGGGCTGAACCTGAGGCTGGAGTCACTCCAAAAGTGGCAGCAGGGGAGTTCCTGTAAGGGACTACCCCACACCATCCTGCAGAGAGGCCACTTGGGTTTCCAGAGAAATGCTAAACGCCAGGGTGATTGATCCAAAGTTTTTATTAGCGGAACTTACATAGGGGGCTGCAGTGTGCCTTGGAAACAGCGAGGGAGAGGTTGCCTAGGGGTGTCTACAGGAGGGTATTGGGTAAGGAGTTTCCTCTGAGGTTTCAGGAACTTGGCTGTGGGTGGGGCTAGCTAGTATCTACATGTTTAACATGATCGATCTTTCAGTATTTCAGGCGTTAACCTAAACAAGTTGACCAGTGTCTGGGAATATTCATGCCCCAGCTTACATTCAAGCCTTCAGGGGAAATTTTGCAGCTGTCCGGGTCACAGCAGTTAAGGCCTCTTGTTTCTCAAGACAAGGGGGAGGGTAGAAGAGCCCCAACTGGTCAAGCAGGGGACACATGCCACATTTAGCATCCACAGGCATACCTTGCCAGGCCAGAGAGGAGGCTGAAGCTCTCCATCCACATGGGAAAGACTGTGACCCTCTGGGCAAGCCTGCTCCCCAGCATGTCTTGTCCCCATAAGGCCCCCTCAGTCTTGCAAATGCTATTAGCACCTTGAGCCCAGAAGCCACCACTTTTAAAATAAAGCTTGTTTTTCAAGCTCAAGTGTGGCTGCAGGTCTTTCTGGCTATCTTTGCCCCAAAAAAGATGAAAGTAAGAAAACTGTAAGTTAAGGAATACATGAGCCAGTACACTTCATCTGAGGTGACTATCTTGCAGTCAGTTTCCCTCAAGCCTTGCCAGGAATCCCATCATGAAATCAGTACCTAAACCCAAGAGAAAGAGGCTTGACCACTGTGTTTCAGAATATTCCTGGGAGGTAGAAAAAATGTGGGAGGAAGCTTCCAGAAATCAGACAATTTGCCTTCAGTGCTTGGTGACTGCTGTTTCCCACCTTACCGAGAATACATGCATTGGACAGGAGGCAAGAACTAGTCCCTCCTGGTGTCACAGGACAGACCAGCCAGGCCTTCTGTTCCCTGAATGGATGGACCTTTGGTGTATATGCTTTCAAAACATCCCAGTGACAACTTCTAGAGGGCCCTGTGCATACCTTTCTACTTTAGGCAGTTCAGAGCCTCAGGATTCCGTGAGCTGATGTGGGGTCCTGCCTGAAACAATAGACCAGAGTGTTGCTCAAGAAACAAACAGTTTACTGCAACTGGATTCTGCCCCGGTTCCTAACAGTTGTGTTCTCTTCCTTCTCAGGGAGAAACAAAGGCGGCCCTACTCTCAGTGGCACTCCCACACTGGCAGAACGCGGCAGCCGGGAAGGATCCAGCCAGAGGATGCCCCGTCAGCCAAGTGCCACCAGGCTGCCCAAGGGGGGTGGGCCTGGGAAGAGCACCCCTCGGGGTGGCACATAGAACAGCAGAGCCAGTGGGCTACCCTCTTCTCCACAGATGCTGCCCCACCAGCCTGTGGATCACTGTCCTCCCAGCAGCCCCATGTGCCATTTCCTTCTGTTGGCTGTTTCTGAGAGGCTAAGCTACTGGACCAGATGTTGTCATTTTTGGACATATTAAAACCCCAAAATTTAGAATGAATTCTATTTGCTGATTCTAGTTATGCTATGCAGAACTGAGTGACTTAAACCATTGACTTTGCCTTGGACCTGATTTTGGGTCAGAAGATACATGCATTACTGGGTCTTTATTGTAAACAGGTCAACATGCTTCCCTTGAAGCGAAAGGTCCCTGCAAGGTCAACCAGTGTTGGTGGCAGAGTGTGAGGATGGAGGGGAGCACTGCCTCCAAGTGACCACACTGAGGTCAACATAGATGTTGGGTGAGCATCTGTGGGTCACACATTCTGTGATTTCACTAACACCACTTTCCCACCAAAAATGCCCTGACCTTTCACGCTTAACCCTGTCTCAGGGATTTCATGGACACTCCCCACCCAGACCTCAGATTTAAACCTTCCATTTCTTTGTTTTGAGTCAGGGTCTCACTACAATGTAGAATAGGCTAACCTCCAACTCATGATCCTCCTGCCTCTGTCTTCCCAGTGCTGGGCTCAAAGGCATGTGTCATCATACCCAGCTGAACCTTCCATTTCTAACCCTTTACAATTAATCAGCATGTCTCATCAATGGGGAATGCGCCACATAGCACTCAATGGAAAAAACCTAATTTAATTTTCTTAGGCACTAGCAAATCTTTATGCTTGAAAACCTTGGATTCCTCTCGAGCTTCAGCAGTATGTACAGCAATCCTGTTCCCAAGCACCCCAACAGCGCACTGTAAGACTAACCTTCCATGTGGCTCCCAAAGCTTGTCTACTCCTGTGGGCAGAGACAGCACAACAGAGAACTGGCGTTTATACAGAAACTTTAATTGTACACAACTCAAAAGCAGCCATGCTGAGGGGTGGCAAGAGACAGGAGGAGAGGAACACCTGCAAGCCGCACCCTCCAACTTAGTATTCTTCTCCTTCTTCGGCTTCTGCCTCCACGGAATCCACGCCCACCTCTTCGTAATCCTTCTCCAGCGCTGCCAGATCCTCCCGGGCCTCCGAGAACTCCCCTTCCTCCATGCCTTCTCCCACGTACCAGTGCACAAAGGCCCGCTTGGCATACATGAGATCGAACTTGTGGTCCAGGCGGGCCCAAGCCTCAGCGATGGCAGTGGTGTTGCTCAGCATGCACACAGCCCGCTGCACCTTGGCCAGGTCTCCCCCAGGGACCACAGTGGGGGGCTGGTAGTTAATGCCCACCTGCCAGAGAAGTGAAAGAAAGTATTCCATGAAGCATGTATCAAATCTAGAAACGGTGGTTACTGTTCCTTAATCACAGACACTCAAGTGACCTGTGATGACCGGGGGAACACTCAGCTCACCCCTCAAACAGGCACTGAGCCCTCCACTGTGCCAGGCATGATGCAGGGACAGTAGGGTAATAGTTCCACAAAAGGAAAAAGCAAGCAAAGAGGAGCCTTGGAGTTGATCATGCTGGCTGGGTCCCAAGTGGCCTGAAGGGCTGTGTCCCAGCAACTGTGTCACATGATAGGAGCCCAGGGGAAGGGACTCTGGTCTTTCCTCTGAAAAATGTACACTACCTTGTATTCTTTGTAGATTCTTTTCTCCACAGGCTTCAACAAGAGAGTGATGAGTTTCAGAGGCTGAAACCTTTTCCACCCTAAAAGATTCAGACTATCTAATTGTATTTAACTGTAGGACCCCAGGAAAGACCATCCTTCCCACTAACCCACCAAATGGGTGTATGCAAAAATGACAGATCAAAGGCCAGAGATCATATGAACGCTGCTACCATAGTGGCAGGAGGTGATCCACCTCAGGTCTAAATGGAGGCAGAAGTGACATTCTGAAGTAGGTACCAAAGAGCAGACATTCCAAGTTTCATAGCCAGAGAATAATATCACCAGAGGTTTTAGCAACAGTATGTAGGGTCAACTAGAGCAGGGACCAGCAAACCTGTTCTGTAAAAGGTGACAGAGTACAAATTCCAGGCTTTAAGTTTGTTTTATCACAACTGCTCAACTGTGCTGATATATTACAAAAGCAGCCATAAACAATCCATAAGTGAATGGGTGTGGCTGAGATCAGACCAAAACTTGTTTGAAAAATTAGGAAGCTGGTCCAACAACCATGCTAACCCTTGATCTAAAGGAAGATAACCCCACGACCCCCCCCCCCAAAAAATCCTAGGTAAGAACTGAGCATGGTGGAATACACGTGTAATCCCAGCACTCAGGAGCCTGAAGAAGATCTTACAGAGCAAGACTCTACCTTGGAGGAAAGAGGGAAGAAAGAAAAAAGCCAGTAAACTGGTGCAGTGACTCATATCTATAATCCTAGTGACTCAGGAGGTGGAGATCAGGAGAATTGTGATTTGAGGTCAGCCTAGGCAAAAAGTTCAAGAAACCCCCATCTCAAAACAATAAAAAAACAAAAAAAACTGGGCATAGTAGCATATGTCATCCCAGAAACATGAGAAGTACAAATAGGATTGTTATCCAGGCCAGCCAGGGCATAAATGCAAGACCTATTAAAAGAAAAACCAAAAAACTAAAAGCAAAAGGGCTGGGGACATAGCTCAAGTGGTATAGCACATGCCTAGCAAGCATAACAAGCACAAGGCCCTAAGTTCAAGCTCAGCACTGCCTAAAAAATAAGAAGATAAAAGAACCAATTACAATTGAACTACCAAAAGCAATGAGGGCTAACAACAGAAGGCAAAGCAAAGCACAAGAAGAAAGAAACTGACAAGAATTAGTAATGAACTACTAGAAAAAGCTGAAAAATGATAGCAAGGTTTGTAAGCATTATCAATGGAGGCTGGTATAAACTTTATGTTTGAGGCAAACCCAAGACAGAACTGCTAGGCTAAGATATTCTAATGGTTGTCATTTTCAGCACAAAAGTGTTACTTTTGCTTTGATGACATCTTAAATTTAAACTGACATTAACTTCTACAGGCCTATACAATGGAGTGGGACAATGATCTATTTATAGTAACACTGCAATTTAAAAGATACACCAATCAAATCACCAAAATTCCGATAGAAAACTTAGATTTACAAGTTAAATCTGCATTTCCTCCCTAATCCTACTAGGCAAAAAAAAAAAAATTCAGAAAAGTCTTTTTTGTCCAAAAAAAAGTACTTGCTGGTGTGATGATTCCATGAGGAAATGCAAGACACACACTGAGCAGATTATTACCACGGTTCACTAATGTCCAGCCAGGAGCCTAAGTCAGATACATAGGCCATTCTCCTCAAAGAACATGGGCCTGAGGGCAGCAGGATCTGGGGGTCTGCTGCTTGCGGACAGGACAATGACTACACATCACCCAGTCCTACCTTAAATCCCGTCGGGCACCAATCCACAAACTGGATGGTACGCTTGGTCTTGATGGTGGCAATGGCCGCATTCACATCCTTTGGGACCACGTCCCCCCTGTACAACATGCAGCAGGCCATGTACTTGCCATGGCGAGGGTCACACTTGACCATCTGATTGGCTGGCTCAAAGCAGGCATTGGTGATCTCGGCCACCGAGAGCTGCTCGTGGTACGCCTTCTCGGCTGAGATTACCGGGGCATAGGTGGCCAGGGGGAAGTGGATGCGGGGGTAAGGCACCAGGTTGGTCTGGAATTCCGTCAAGTCCACATTCAGAGCCCCATCGAACCGCAGGGAGGCCGTGATGGAGGACACGATCTGCCCGATCAGACGATTGAGGTTGGTGTAGGTGGGACGCTCGATGTCCAGGTTGCGCCGACAGATGTCATAGATGGCTTCGTTGTCCACCATGAAGGCACAGTCAGAATGTTCCAGGGTCGTGTGGGTGGTCAAGATGGAGTTGTAGGGCTCCACCACGGCCGTGGAAACCTGGGGGGCTGGGTAAATGGCAAATTCCAGCTTGGACTTCTTGCCATAGTCCACCGAGAGCCGCTCCATGAGCAGAGAGGCGAACCCAGAGCCGGTGCCACCCCCAAAGCTGTGGAAGATGAGGAAACCCTGAAGTCCCGTGCACAGATCCGCCTGCAAGAAACCAGACAATGTCAGCCGAGGCCTGAGCGAGCCACGCAGCCACCCTCCAACCAGCAGGCTCACTTCCTCTGCCTCTCCAACTTCACGTGGACTCACACCATCCATCGTGAACGTGCGCTGCATACACAGAAGTGAAAGCAGACAGTAAAGACTCATGGATGCATCTCAACAGACACCGTACAGTAAGACCTTGGCAGACTCACTTGGACTCCTGACGCTGATCTAAGGTTGGCCAAAATAACCTCCCCTTCCCAATCCAAGGCCTCCCCTCCCCTCTGGGACAACATCCTCAGGAAGCCTTCTCAGTGCTGTTCTTACCAGTTTGCGGATCCGGTCCAGAACCAGGTCCACGATCTCCTTACCGATGGTGTAATGGCCTCTGGCATAGTTATTGGCTGCATCTTCCTTCCCGGTGATCAGCTGCTCCGGGTGGAAGAGCTGCCTGTAGGTCCCTGTGCGCACTTCATCTACAAAGAGACCACGTGTGCTTTGAATCGTTCAGGCCCACGGTCCTCACCAAGCGGACACACTGGGCGATGGGTTAAGTCAACAAAGTACATGCTATTCCTTGTAGGTCAACAGTGTCTCCCTAGAGAATGTCTCTGAGTGATACACAAACCATAAAAGCAATTTATGGCTCTTGGAAGGTAAAGTCAACTCAGGCAAATGCCAGCAGGACCTGTTCCCACTGGAGGGAAATAAACCCACCCCACTGATTCTATGGGAATATATTGCTTTCCTGCCTGTAGTCACATCATAGGGAATAATTTAAAACTCCCTCACGAATTAGGCAGTCACCACATCAGTGTGACTTCAGCAGGACAGCACCATTTTGATAGCCTCCGTGGCCCGGGTCTCACGGAATGCAAGGGAACATTCTGTCGCCTCCTGGGGGACATTGAAAGGTGCTCTCTTTTCCATCTCTTGTTGGAAACTACTTCGAATTTGGAGGAACAAGTGGATGTTCTATACCTACCTTTCCTTGGCTAAGAGCATGTGACTCCTGTGCACCAGCATGACAGCTTGCATGCTACCCAGGGTCTACAGTAGTCACATGATGGGGCAAACAGCCAGGAGGGATGCAAAAAAGCCAGGTCCTAAGTTAGAGCCTGAGTCCCAATCATGGACCTTTTGGTTTCTCACTCAACAATGTCACAAGCATACACTTCTATTTCTGTCCTTTCTGCACAGAGATTCCAGGAGCCCGGGTGGGGCCTTACCGAGGTAGTCCCATTCTCCCAGGAAAGCCTCCATCCCGGGGCCGAGCACCTACCGACCACAGTGGGCTCCAGGTCCACAAACACTGCTCTGGGCACATGCTTGCCAGCCCCAGTCTCACTGAAGAACGTGTTGAACGAGTCATCCCCGCCACCAATTGTTTTGTCACTTGGCATTTGACCATCGGGCTGAATTCCATGTTCAAGGCAGTACAGTTCCCAGCAGGCATTGCCAATCTGGACACCTGCCTGCCCCACGTGGATAGAGATACACTCACGCTGGGAAACAGAACATAAACATGAAATTCACTCATCCTCATGGTAACTAAACTATACAAAATTCAAATGAAACTTTTCTCATAAATTAACATTCGTGTGTTGGTGGCATGGCTCAAATGGTAGAGTGCCTGTCTAACAAACAGGAGGCCTGGAATTCTAACCTCAGTACCGCAAAAATTAATTAATTACTTAGGGTTTGTAATGAACTTGGCTCCTAAAGGTTTGCTCAGACACACCATCCTATGAACTCCTAATAATCATTTTGTATCAGAACACCTGCCTATCCAACATGGATACAGACATGTTTGAACTACAAATGGTAATGTAGTCATTATTAATTCATCTTCTAAGAACCAGCAGTGTTTAAAATTAATATAAAATAAGAGGTAAGTAATTCCGCTTCTACCCACAGTTCAGATTTATTATCCTCTCTTGAGCAGCGGCTTAAGAAAATAAGACAGGCTGGGATGTAGCTCGGTGGTACAGCGCTTGCCTAGCATGCGTGAGGCCCTGGGTTCGATCCGAGCACCAAAAAAGAAAAGACAAAAAAAAAAAAGAAAATAAGACAGAATATATGAAGTAATAGTTTTCAGACTATGGACAATAGGCAGCACAAGACATTAATTCCTCAGATAGGGAAACAGTCTTCCTGTAACTTCCTAGGAAGCCTCCAGGCTGCTGCAGACAGAAGAAAGGCAACAAAGCCCAGGGATCTCCTAGGGCCACAGCAGCTAGAAAACACAGAATAGAGCAGAAAAGAGACAGCTCCACAGAAAGACTGAAAATCAGTAAGTGAGTCTGCTGGTCCACAGCAAAGTACTGTTTGGCACCTGTGGTGTGTGAGGGAACTGCTGGGGCCAGAGGCCAAGGGTGGGGCAGGCAAAACAATCCCTGCAGTTCATACAAGGCTGGAAACAGCTTGTGTTCCCACCAATCCTGGTGGAAATACCACTTGACTCACACAACACTGAATGGAGGAGTCCTCTGTAGTAGGGCCCAATGAGGTCTAAATTAACGGCTGTTATGATCTCACGTTAAGATCCTCAAAAGGATCAAACTGTTTTAGCATTACTAATTGCATCCCAGAAAAAATGTCCAAAACACAAGAAATATTCTAAATGCAAATAATGTAAAATTCCTAATGACTGAAGCTGGGTGATGGGGGTTCACACCTGTAATCCTTGCTTCTTAGGAGGCTGAGATTGGGAAAATCACGGCAGTCTAGGAAAATACTTTGCAAGATCCCATCTCCAAAATGACCAGAGCAAAATGGACTGAAGGCGTGGCAAAGCCCTGAGCTCAAACCCCAACCCCACACAAAAAAATAAAAATGACTAGTGTCCAATCTAAACCTCTCAAGTACCTAAAGAACAAACAGGCTGGTATGGTAGTGCGTGCCTGCAATCCCAGCTACTGGAAAGGTATGATCTCGAGTTCAGCCAGGCAAAGGTACAGAGACCCTGTCTCAAAAACAAAATGTCTGGGGTGGGGGTTGTGGCTCAAGCAGTAAAGAAATTGCCTAGAATGGGTTCACTCGCCAGTACCACAAAAAAAAAAAGAAAATAAAGAAAAAAAAAAAAACCACCCCAGAAACATGACTATAATGAAAAGAAAACGCCATCAATTAAAACAGACCAGGAATGATGTAGACGATATATTGGTGGACTAAGGCATTAAAGTATTATACACCCACATGTTTAGAAAAGTAGAGAAAACTGAATGGCTGAGTGGCTCAAGTGGTAGAGCACCTGCCCTAGCAAGTTTGAGGCCCTGAGTTCAAACCCCAGTTCTGCCAAAAAAAAAAAAAAAGAATGAAAGGTAGAGAAAAAAAAATGAGCTGGGCATGATGGTGCTCCCCTATAATCCTAGCACTTGAAAATTAAGACAAGAGGATCCTGAGTTTGAGGCTAGACTTAGACTATAGCAAATTCAAGGTCATCCTGGGATGCACACAAAGATTGTTTAAAAAAAAAGTATGGGGGAGGAGGGAGAAATGACCCAAACATTGTATGCACATATGAATAAAAAAAAAGTATGAAGAAGTGAGACATGTTTAATATTAAAAATACCTAAATCAGCCTGGCACCAGTGACTCCTGCCTGTAATCTTACCTACTCAGGAGGCAGAGATCAGGATGATAGCGGTTTGAAGACAGCCAAGGCAAAAAGTGAGTCTCAATCTCAAAAATACAAAAACACAAAACAGGGTCGGCAACTGGTGGAATGGCCTAAGAGGTAGAGTGCCTGCCTACTAAAGTGTGAGGCCCTCAGTTCAAACCTCAGTACTACAAAAAAAAAAAAAAATCATGAAAAAAAATACATTGTCTGAAATGAAAAATAAAATGAAAAGGATTCATGGCAGATTACACACTGAAATAAAGATGTGAGGTTGATGAAAATTTCTGCAAATGGTGGTGATTATATAACATGTGAATGTACTTAATGTCATCTGAAAATGTTTCTAATGGAAAATCACATCATGTGTATTTTACACTAACTTTTTTAAATGAACATAATACCAGTAGCTACTCGGGAAGCAGAGATTAGGAGGACTGCAGTTCGAAGCCAGCCCAGGCAAATTGTTCACAAGACCCTACCTCGAAAATACCCAACACAAAGAAGGGATGGCAGAGTGGTTCAAGTGGTAGAGTGCCTGTCTAGCAAATACAAGGCCCTGAGTTCAAACCCCAGTACTGCCCCCTTCAAAAGTAAGAATGAACTATACACTAAATGTAAGAAACTCAGAGATAGGTTAAATACTAAAGGATGGAAAAAGATATACTACATTAACACTAAATCAAACTAGATGGCTATGTGTAGTTTGGGGGGTATTGGTATTTTGGGGGTTTTTGGGGGGATGGGACTGGGGTTTGAACTCAGGGCTTTAATTCCTAGTACAACAAGGATTAAAAAAAGGAAACTGAAGATTTAGACACTCTCAACCACATTGACCTAACCCACATGTATAGAGCACTTCACCCAACAGCAGTAAAATACATTCTTTTGCTCATTTGTTTGATCTTGAAGCAGCTCATTATGCAGCCCAGGCTGGCCTTAAATTAACAATCCTCCTACCTCACCTCCCCAGCGCTGGAAGAGGCCTGCACCACCAGGCCTGGCTAAAATACCCATTTTTTTAATGTGAACAGGAATGTTTACTAAATAGATCATATCCTCAACTGATCATAAATCTCAATAAACTGTAAAGAATTCACATGAGGGCTGGGCATGGCTCAAATGGTAGAGCACTTGCATGGCGAACAAAAGACTCTAGGTTCAAACCCCAGTACTGTTACCCTAAAAATTCACATGATCCAAAGTATGCTTTCTCAACATTAGAATTGAATTAGAAATCAGTAACAAGGAAACCTGAAAACTTCCCAAATATTTGGAAACTAGTAACAAGGGAAACTTTGGGTTTTGTTTCTTTTTTGGTGGGTCTCAAGTTTGAACTCAGGGCTTTGTGCTTGTGAGGCAGGTGGTCTACCACTTGAGCCACATCTCCACCTCACAAGGAACATTTTGAATGAAATAACAATGAAACATGCCAAAATTTGTGGGATGCAGCTTAAACAGAGCTTCAAGAGAAACCTGTAATATAAAATACTTATATCAGAAAAAGTTTTAAAAGGTCTAAAATCAATGACCTCTCATAAAACTTCCAGACAATAGAAGAGGAAAGAACACTTCCCAACTCATTCTATGAGACCAGGATGACCCTGATACCAAACCCAAAGACCTAAGAAAACTATAGCCCAATATCCCTCACAAAAGATACAAAACGTCTTTTCCAAGTTTCAAAATCAATGAACTAAGAAACTAGAAAAAAAATAATCATCAAATTAAGCAGAAAAGCAAACAATAAAGAACAGGAGTAAACTAAATAGAAAACAGGAAAATTTAGAATCAGTGGAAGCAAAAGCTGGTTCTTGGAGAACAATGAAACTGATCAACTTATAGTAAGACCCATTCAAAAACAAAAGGAGAAAGAAGACAAATGATCAACATGAAGAGTGATAAAAAAGACATCACTACTAATACAGGATAAAAGAATATTATGAATAATTCAACAGCAGATGAAATGGACAAATTCTTTGAACATGCTTCCAAAGAGCACTTGAGGGATAACCAGAATAAAAATGACAGATGGAGTCAAAATGGTCACAAAATATCCAGATGGGCAGAGAATAATCACTCTGGGATGCTTAAAGTAGCATTTTTTTTTTTTTTTACATACTGGGTTTTGAGCTCAGAGCCTCTTGCTTGGTACAGTTCTAACACATGAGCAACCCCACCAACTATTTTTGCTTTAGTGATTTTTTGAGATAGGGTCTCACTTTTATGCCCAGGGCATAAAAGGAGGATCTGGAACACGATCCTCCTATAGTGCTGCTCTCCTACTGTGCTGTGTGTTGAGATGGGTCTTGCAAACTTTTTTGCCTGGGTTAGCATCAAATCAGGACACTCCTACTCTCTGCTTCCCAAATAACTAGGATTACAGGCTTATGTCATCTTACCCAGCAAAATAGGATTTTGAACAACTTCTGCTACTGGGATTCTATCAAACTCATCATTTTTTTCCTTTTATGTTACCGTTTTTACATTTACTTACATGTGTATATATTGTTTGTGCCACCCCCCCACCTATCAAACTCATCTTGAGATACAAACCCTTTTAACACAAGTGTCTCATTTTCTCAGAGAAGATGGTGTGAGTCCTGTTTTTTTAGATTTTTATTTATTCATTCATTCAGTCATTCATTCATATGTGCATACATTGTTTGGGCCATCTCTCCCCTCTACCCCCTCCATTTCCTCCCACCCCAGTGTGAGTCCTTTTAGGTTACATTCACACCAACTCCTCACCCCCTCCACTAACCACAAAAATTTCCTAATTAAATTGATTCAATTAAATACAATGAATCTTTCTGTGTGTGTGTGTGTGTGTGTGTGTGTGTGTGTGTGTTGTGTGTATGTGCTTTGGGTTGAACCCAGGGCTTTGCACATACCAGGCACATGTTTTACCACTAGGCTATACTCCCAGTCCACTACCATCGTTTTTTGGGGTGGTGGAATGGAAATTTAACTCAGGGCCTCGTGCATACTAGGCAAGCACTCTAACACTGACCTACAGCCCAAGCCCTTTTTTATTTTTATTTTGAGACAGGGTCTGGTTTAGTTGCCCAGGCTGAATTCAAACCTCAGATACCCCTGCTTCAGCAGGGGTACCTGTCTGGTAGCTGGGATTGGAGGTATGCACCACAATGTCTAGCTATGAACTTCTGAAATCATATTTAAGCATTTAAACTTGAGAAAACCATGTTATAACAACAAAGAATGACTAAATACCTTCTTAAAAAACCTTTAAAAAATGACTAAATACCTTTTAGAATGACTCAATACTTCAAAAAAGTACTAATCACCTTTTTGGGGGGGCGGGGTGCTGGGAACCAAACCCTGAGCATCATGCATGCTAGGCAAGCACTTTTACTTTTTATATATATATAAATATATATATATATATTTATATATATATATATATATTTATATATATATATATATATATATTTATATATATATATATATTTATATATATATATATATAAAAAAATATATATATATATACTCAAAGCCTTTGCTAAAAATAGCAAGGATATTTGTTTAGTAATTTTTTCTTTTTTGGCAGTACTGGGATTTGAACTCGGTACTGGGGTTTGAACTCAAGCCTTGAGCTTTCTAGGCAGGTACTCTCCACCCTCAGCCCTTTTCCTTTAGGTATTTTTCAAATATTGTCTCCAGTTTACGTCCAGGCCAGCCTGGACTGGGCATAACTCAACCCATTTTTCATTGGTTAAGACAGCATCTCATCCAGCATTTTATTGGTTGAGACGGGGTCTCTTGAACTTTTTGCCCAGACTGGACTTGAACTGAGATTCTCCCCATTTGCCACTCAAGTAACTAGATTATAGGCATGAGCCACAGCTACCAGCTAGGTAACTTTTTTAAATGGTAAAATGTACACATTTCCTCTGATTCTGAAGCTTCCTTTTACCGATTGGATAACAGAAGGTATCTCCCCTTTACACTTAAAATAATCAACTTTTAAAAAATTTGAGCAGTATCAGGCACCAGTGGGTCATACCTGTGATTCCTAGCTACTTGGATAGCTATGATAGGTAGGACTGCAGTTTGAAGACAGCCAGGACAAAATGTTCACAAGTTCCCCATCTTAACCAATAGATGGGCATGGTGGTACACTCCTGTTATCCCAAGCTACCCAGGAGTCTGAGATCAGGAGGATGGAAGTCTAGGTCTGTTTGGGCAAAAAGTTAGATCCTACCTCCAAAATAACCAGAGCAAAAAAGGGCTGGAGGTGCAGCACAAGCCATAGCACACCTGCCTGGCAAGCTCAAAGCCTTCAGTTCCAACTCCAGTACTCAAAAAAATCCAGCAGCTTGATTCCATTCTGCTCCTCAAAACCAACTTTTACAGAAGGAAATGCCAAGGTCAGTTCGAGTTTGTAATTATTTTACGTTATAGTCTGGAAGCTACCAAACCATGTAAATTTAGTTTGAAGAGGTAACTGAGGCCAAAATGACTGACCATCAGGCTCAGTGAGCTGGGGACAAGTGGAATGTACAGTCCTGTAGAACGGTCTTTCTGGCCTCTCTGTATTTGAGACCATTTTTGTATATCACCTGTTCTAGATGTGCACAAGAACACGGGTGATGCCTGAATTCAACTGATGTGTAAACGAGTAATGGTGTTAGTTCAATTACATAGTAGGTATCTGTGAGCTGGGGATATAAAAATAACAAAGGCAGATGCCTTCCTTTCTGTGGGAGAACAGAAATTCTCATTTATTGCTGATGGAAAGGAATCTGATAATACCTACAAAATCACAGATACCTATTTCTGGAAAACTCCCCCCACATCTACACCAACCCACGTTACTCATTGTGACTTTCTGTGGAAATGGGAATCAAGCCACCCAAGTAGCCAGTGAAACAGGACAGAAATACTATATGGCAGTAAACAATGCAGATCCTAATACTCCAACATGGGAGAGCTGCAGGATTTTTTTTTTTTTTTACTTATTTTAAGAGACAGGGTCAGTCCTGTGTCTACACCGATCTTGAACTTCTGAGCTCAAGCATCCTCCTGCCTCAGCTTCCACAGTAGCTAGGACTATGGGCACTGTACTCAGCAGGACTTTCATTGTACAAAAAATAAAACAAGGTGCCTGAGGGAGATGGTGGAGTACACCTGTAATTCCAGCTGATTGGGAGGTAGAGATTGGAGGATCCTGGTTTGAGGCTGAGACCCTATCTCAAACCAAATGAGGCATGGTGGTGCTCTTCTGTAATCCCAGCCAATTAGGAGAGGTATCGAGATAGGAGACTGGCCGGGCTTAGATTCCAGCTCAAAAACTAATGCAAAAAGGGCTGGGGGCGCGGCTCAAGCGGGAGAGAGTCTGCCTAGCAAGCGCCAAGTCCCTGAATTCAAACTCCAGTACCGCTCTGCCCCCAAAACAGAGAAAAACCAAGGTGCCAAGAGCGTACATTGCGAGCTACCAGCGGTGCAAAAGCCGGGGGCAATAAACGTATCTGTGCCCTTTAGCTTGGTTTTGCCTTTTTTTTTAAGTGTAATATTAAAAAATTAATATCGTTTTCTACCATCCCTAGGCCAAGCCCCTGTAAAAATTGCCACTTTGTGCTGCTTCGAGGAGGGACGGGGAAAGGCTCCTGGCTGCTGCCAGCAAGCTGGAGGGAAGGCTGGGCGCAGCTGGCACCTGCTGCTTGTGCCCAGCCACCTCGGAACCATCCCCCACGGCTTCGCCACTGCCCCAGGCCCAGTGCAGGTTCCCCGCACCCCTGCGGCCCCTCCAAGCCCACCCTGGTGCCCCGCGCACGGCTTACCATGGCCTTCTACCCGGAGCTCGATGCCTTCTCGCCTCCTCTCAGGCCCAAGCCACGCGTCCAACAGCCCCGCAGCCTCGCAGTACGCCGCGTCCTGATTGGCTACTGCCTGCGCGATTACCATTGGTTCCAACAGCCTCGGGGCGGGCCCTGGGCTCAGAGCTCGATCATGATTGGCCACCTTCCTGGGCAAGGGACGTGATTCTTCTGATTGGTCAAAACTTTTGGCGCGAAGTCGTGACCCGACAGGGGCGTCAAGTGCTGTGTTGGTGGGAAAAAGAGGGGCTGGGCCTTCTGGGCTGGTGCCTGATGAATGGCTGCAGAGGGGCGACCCCCGGGCCAAGGAAAGAGACCTGCTTATGGGAGTGGTACCTTATACCACCTGAGCCCCATATAGTCACCTGCAAAAAAAAAAACAAAACAAAAAAACCAGTCTCATGCTGGGTGCTGTGGCTCACACCTGTAATCCTAGCTACTCCAGAGGCCAAGATCAGTAGGCTCACAGTTAGCAAGACCCCCCCCATCTCAACAAATAAGCCGCCATGTTGCATGCCTGTCGTTCCAGCTATGTGGGAGGAGATCACAGATTGAGGCAATTTAGAAAAAACCTTGAGACCCCATCTAAAAAAAATAATTAGAGCAAAAAGGGCTGGGGACGTGGTTCAAGTGATAGAGCACCTGCTGAACAAGTGCCCGGCCCTGAGTTCAAAGCCCAATACCGCAATAACAACAATAAAACCTGTCTCACTACTAAACTTTATAGGATGGCAGGAGTTAACAAGGGCTGATAACCATGAAAAGACTTTGCAGGCTTAAGTTCGTTTAAACACAGGTAACGGCTACTTGGCATAGTGGGCTATTAAGAATTTAAAGTCCCTAGATAACCCAATTCTTCCATGGTCACATGATGCAAACTGTGTGGTCAGTCACTGGTAAGCCTTAGAAGGGAGGAAGGGATTAATCTCACCTTTCAAGACACAGAAACTTCGGAGTGAGGGCTTTTTCCATCCCCACCCCTCCAGTACTGGGGTTTGTGTTTGAACTCAGGGCCTCGATCTTACTAGGCAGGTACTCTACCACTTGATCCATGGTCCCAGCATGGTTATTTTTCTGACTAGGGTCTTGCTTTTAATGCCTGGCAAGCCTAGACCTCCATTCTCGCAATCTTCACCTCCTGAATAGCTAGAAATATAAGTGTGAGTCACTGTAAAGGGCTCAGAGTGGGAGCTCTTGAAGGAAGAATCTAGAAAAGTTTTCTAGGTAGCCAAGAGAACTGGTAGGGTGATGGTTGCAGCTGGAATGAGGGAAGAAAAGACTTAGAACGCCAAAGTTCTGAGGACCATGGGCTGTGGTGATGGGGGGAATTCTGAAGAAATGGACTGGTATAACCATGGCAGAGCAGGGAATGTGGTGGGTGGAAGATGGACAGCAACAGATGCAGGTTGGATTGACTGTTTAGTGGAAGCATGTGACAACAGTGTGAGGCAGGAGATGCCATCCATGGCCATTACAGGAGGCCAGGGAATTTCCCATCCAACACCTTGGTGAAAGGACACACAGAATTTACAAGGTTCCTGGGAAGGAGGTTGATGTATTCACTCCACTCCTCCTACTCTGTCAGATCTGCCCCACCATTCCTGCTGCTGCTCTGTGGGAAATTCTGTTTACCCCAGTAGAAGGGCCAAAATTCCTCTTCCATCCTCAGAATCCTTGCTGGGCCCATGAATTAAATTAACATAAAACAGATTAAAGGAGAAAAGCATATAAGTTTTATTTAATACAAGTTTCATGTGGCACAGGAGCCCTCAAGGAAATGAAATCCTAAAGAAGCAGTTAGAGTCAGTTTCTGATGCTGAGTCTCCATTTATCTGAGGGTTCAGTTACCTGTGGTCAATTATGGTGTGAAAATATTACATAGAAAATTCCAGAAACAGGCAATTCAGAAAATAATAAATCTTAGTATATTGTCCAATATCTTACTGAAATAGCCTGATGCTGGTGGGCTCACCTCTGTAATCATAGCTATTTGGGAGGCTGAGATCAGGAGAACAGCCTGGGCAAATATAGTTAGTTCTCAAGACCCCCATCTCCAAAATAACCAGAGCAAAATGGACTGGAGGTGTGGCTTAAGAGGTAGAACGCTTGCACTACAAACATGAAGCTGAGTTCAAACCCCAGTCCCACCAAAAAAAAAAAAAATAGCAGTCATGAGAATAGATTAAGTCCAGTTAAGTAGTTGTGTCTGTTTTTAGGAGGTGATGTTATAGGTGGGCTCCCATCTAGGTGAGGCCTCTATATGGTATGAGTTTAAATGAAAAGCATTTTTATAAAAACCAAGGTCAGTAGTTGGGGCAAATATAAACCCAGAAGTCCAGAAGGCAGTCAACTGGGATTTCTAAATGTTGGATTTGAGGCATTTTTAGCTGGCGTGGGGGCAGGTAGTGATGATTTTGATGAATTTCCTAGTTTGTAGTTTGAATATCTCTAGTGATATCATTGGGTGTTTTGGTGAACTTTTCAAGTGGCCTGTAGCAGATGTCCATATATGGCCTATTGAGGTCACTTCCCTGAAGTTTACATCAAGTTGAACAGCTTAAGCTTGTCAGGACTTTAGGAAAATTACAGTTTTTGTTTTCTTTTTTTTTTTTTCAGGAGGTTTAAACTCAGGGCTTCACACATAGCAAGCACTATTTGGCTGGGCTGGCCTCAAACTATGATCCTCTGGATTTCAGCCTCCCAAGTAGCTAGGATTACAGGCATGAGCCACTGGCACCCATCTTGATTTTTGTTTTGTTTGAGACAGTGGACTTTCTATTGCCCAGGCTGGTCTCAAACTCTTGACTTGTGTAATTTTCCACCTCAACCTCTGGAATAGCTGGGACTACAAGTACATGCCACCATGCCTACCTAGTAGTTTGGTACCCCCACCCAATTCCTAGCTCATGCTAGGCAAGCCCTGTCCCACCCAGCTGCATCCTACCCCAGTAGTTTTTTGGCTTGGGTTTTTTTGGTTTTTTTTTTTTTTTTTTTTAGCAATCCTGGGCTTTGAACTCAGGCTGTCGTGATTGCTAGGAAAGCACTTTTCCACCTGAGCAATTCTGCCAAGATAGGGTCTCACAAACTATTTGCCTGGGCTGGATTTGAACAGCAAGACTCCTGATCTCTGCCTCCCAAGTAGCTAGGATTACAGCCATGAGCCACCATTGCCCAGCTAGTTTTAGTATTTAATGATTCCAAGTCATAATAAGGGTGGGAGAAAACTTAGAGATGCTCATTATTAATGAAATTCATAAAATGATCAGAGTCCATTTACAAAGAGGAAAACATTAGTCAGTCAGTGAACATGGCACTGTTTGACAGCCCATAATGAGATATATTGTTTTTACTGAAACATAGACTTGTTTCTCACATTCATTCCCCTTTCTTCAAAGATAAGCAGAGCTGTCACAATGGCATATGCCTGGAATCCTAGCACTCTGGAGGCAGAGGCAGAATGATCTTAAGTTCAAGGCTAGCCATGGGCTAAATAGTACCACCCTGTCTCAAAAACCAAAACAAAGCAAATTGAAAAAGACAAAATAACTCAGGCACCAGTGGCTCACACCAGTAATCCTAGCTACTCAGGAAGCACAGTTCAGGAGGATTGCAGTTCAAAGCCAGTCTGGACAAATAGTTTGCAAGACCCTATCTTGAAAAAAAAATCACAAAAAAGGGCTGGTGATGTGGCTCAAGGTGTAGACCCTGAATTCAAGCCCAAGTACCACACACATGTAAAAAAAAAAAAGATAAAATAAGATTGATTTATTTGTAAAATAAGTTTAGTTCCTTAAGTTTTCCTGATTATTTACATAAGTACAGTGAGAGAGAGCATTTGATCCTATAGGCTCTTTTTATGTCTGTTTTTTTAAACAGACATGAAAAGGAATCAGCTTGAAGATTAACATCGAGGCTAAGAACTAAAGCCAAGGACTCACCACGACACTTTACACGCAGTACAAATTCCACTCAGCCAGGAAGTAACATTCCTTACTCATCTGAAAAACTAGGAATTTGTGAAACCAAGCACCAGATCAGTTTTTCCGAGGGAGCTTTATAAGCATTGTCTCCATAAAAACCACCTTTTGCTGTCTAGACATATCTGAAAATAAGACATTTTAGTCAAATCCTTGGTAATATAACTAATGTTTTCTATTGTGTCCTAGTAAAGGGAAATAGATTTTTTTTTTTTTTGCAGTACTGGGGTTTGAACTCAGGGCCTCACACTTGCTAGGCAGGTACTGTACCACTTGAACCACTCCACCAGCCTTTATTTGAGTTGAGTATTTTCAAGATAGGGTCTCTCGAATTATTTGCCCACGCTTGCTTCCAACCACAATCCTCCTGATCTCTGCCTCCTGAGTAGCTAGGATTACAGGCGTGAGCCACTGATACCAGGCAATGAACAGATTTTTATTGAATCCATGCAAAGAACTATATTGTCATAACAACAAGAATATTCACTAACATATTTTAAATTCTGGAGGGATCAGAAAGGGAGAGAATGGTAAATCACTTAATTTTGTTTACAAATGTGTACTTTTGTTTACAAACATCCCAGGGCTGGGATGTAGCTCAGAGGTAAAGCACTTGCCTTGCATGCAAGGACCCCTGGGTTTGACCCCAGCACTGGAAAAAAATATATATATATATAATGCGTCACATTGATGTAAACTACAGACAGCTTCAGAGAAAAGGAAAAAATGTTTCCTTAAGCCTAGAAAACAAAGCATTAAAAACCCCCAAATGCTCAAACACAAAGGCCATTAAGAAACAATTATCTTCATCAGTTTATTCAGTTGCATGAAATTAATTCTCGTTTTGCTTGATCTTGAATTAGCAGTCTTACAAATCCAGTTGTTCCGATAGTGTTCTAGAAATTACCCAGATCCAGTGGTAAGTTATCAGATACCTGGATTCCGAAGTTCTTGTCAGAGTCTTTTCTGGACTGTCTTTGAAGAAGAAGAAATTTTCAACTGTAGCTGATTGTAAGAGCTTTCAGGAATGTGTCAGAGTAAGACAATAATTGTCTGCAGCCTCAATGGTAGAATGTTTGCCTAGTATGCGTCAGGCCGTGGGTTCCATCCCCAGCACCACAAAAATAAATGTTAAAAACAAATTGTCAGTTGCTGGGGGCTCATGGCTAGCCACTCCGGAGGCAGAGATCAGGAAGATAGCGATCTGAAGCCTAGGCAAAGAATTTGAGAGACCCTATTTTGAAAATACCCAACACAAATCAGGGCTGGTGGAGTGGCTCAGTGGTACAGTGCTATCTGAGTCATGGGTGGCTCAGTGGTAGAGTGCTAGCGGAGTCATGGCACCAAAAATGGTATCAGAAGGCTTAGTAGTGATAAATACCTCTGTTCTTGGGTTGGGCAGGAAACAAATTCAAGCGAGACACAAAAATGTAGTAAAAAAAAAGTTTATTAGGAAAGGAATTTAGTATAACAGAATAAAAGTGGGGAGAAATGGAAAAAAGGGAGAAATATTTTTTGCTCCTTATGTAGGAAATAGGAATAGAGATTCCAATTTTTTTTTTTTTTTAGTGGTACTGGGGTTTGAACTCAGGGCCTCACACTTGTTAGGCAAGTGCTCTACCACTTAAGCCACTTCACCAGCCTAATCTATCATATCTTGACTTGGACTCCGATCCAATATGTCTGTTTCTGTGAGAGGTAAGAACCATCCTCTCATGCAAGGAAAAAGGAATCCTCATACACTGTTGGTGGGAATGTAAACTAGTACAACCACTCTGGAAAAAAATTTGGAGGCTACTTAAAAAGCTAAACATTGATCTACCATTTGATGCAGCAATACCACTCTTGGGGATATACCCAAAAGACTGTGACACAGGTTACTCCAGAGGCACCTGCACACCCATGTTTATTGCGGCACTATTCACAATAGCCAAGTTATGGAAACAGCCAAGATGCCCCACTACTGACGAATGGATTAAGAAAATGTGGTATCTATACACAATGGAATTTCATGCAGCCACGAAGAAGAACGAAAGTTATCATTTGCTGGTAAATGGATGGAATTGGAGAATTGGCCCAAAAGACCAAAAATCATATGTTCTCCCTCATATGTGGACATTAGATCAAGGGCAAACACAGGGGATTGGACTTTGATCACAAGATAAAAGTGAGAGCACACAAGGGAGAGGTGAGGATCGGTAAGACATCTAAAAAATTAGCTAGCATTTGTTCCCCTTAACGCAGAGAAACTAAAGCAGATACCTTAAAAGCAACTGAGGCCAATAGGAAAAGGGGAACAGGTACTAGAGAAAAGGTTAGATCAAAAAGAATTAACCTAGAAGGTAACACCCACGCACAGGAAATTAATGTGAGTCAACTCCCTGTATAGCTATCCTTATCTCAACCAGCAAAAACCCTTGTTCCTTCCTATTATTGCTTATACTCTCTCTACAACAAAATTAGAGATAAGGGCAAAATAGTTTCTTCTGGGTATTGGTGGGGTGCGGGGGGAGAGGGAGGGGGCGGAGTGGGTGGTAAGGGAGGGGATGGGGGCAGGGGGGAGAAATGACCCAAGCCTTGTATGCACATATGAATAATAAAACAATAAAAAAAATAGAAATAGAGTCATAGGGCTAGGGCTATCACACAGGACTGCATTGTCTTGTAGACTTGGTATCCACTTTTAAAAAGAGAAGATAAATATGGAGCCTGTAACCCAGGATTGCTATTTATTGATCAATATATATTAGCTAGCATAAAAAAAAAAGAACCATCCTCTCTGACTCTCTCTTCAGGTGGAGGACATGCCTATCTCTTCACTGTGCCAGCACAATTTTGTTTGGATTCTAACTGCTTTCTCTTCCTTACATAGTGTTTTCTTCAGGTGGCTTAGAGTTTCCTCCAAGTGCTACCTCTGCCATTCCTACCAAGTTATAAGCAAGCGCCAGCTGCTTCCTTATTCTGCCAGGTACTCACTCAAATCTCTAGCCTACTTTTTCTGACCTTCAGGCTTTATTTTCCCATCATGGACCCCATCCTCTCTCTGCCCTTATTGTTTCAAACTTTTGGACAGTACTGGGATTCTGCCTTTTAGACCACTACCTCAGAGAAAAGCTTACTCCATATATGGTCTTCTGCTTTACTGAGGGTTTTCTGTCATTAGACTACTGTCCAATCTTTTCAACGTCTTCAGGCCATCTGGGTTTGAGCATCATTCCTAGAATCCAGGAAGGTTGGCGCAGGGTGGGCCAAGAGCAGGTAAGTACAGATATTCCTGCTGTCCCAACCCTGTCAGGCATGGGTGCGGAGTGAATGCACAAGCACCCATGGTTCATTTGGAGGCCAGGTAGCAGGAAAACAATCAAGGGACACATTGTCTTTTCCTTGTCTACGCTCCAAACCCTGTATTGTCCTAAAAGAAAAACTGGTATTTCTTTGACCCTCAGATTCCGAAGACTGCATCCTCTGAGAGGATCAATTTAAAAATAACCCATATGCTGGAAGAAAAAGGGGCACCCACACAAGAAAATTAGAAAGGCATGGTATGCTAATTTCCTGGTCACTAAAAGTGACCACACAGTTTCACCTAGTTGGTAGGCCAGGGGGAATGCTCTTCCCATGAGATAGGCTCAAGATTCAACCTAGGCACAAAGCTTTGACCTAGGCACAAGGCTGTCTCTCTGGGAGGGGACGCCCTGCCCAGAGGATGACAATTGACTCCATCTTTTCTTTCGGATGAGAAACATAACGTCTATTCCTACAGACTCACCCCTAGGTTACATTCTTTGTAATGCAGCATTCTTTGTAATGTGCCAGTTTACAGACTTCCAGATCAAGAAATCTGGCTTCAAGACAGCATTCTTACTAGATTTTTTCTGCCATAATGCCTCAAAATGGTCTGAGGTTCCCCATGTCCATCCAGACCGTCAGGCCCCTCTCACAGGATCAGGACCTGCAGAATGGGGGCTGTCCTCTCCAAGACATTCTAGATAATCCCTAGCACAATTCTGATCTACTCTGCTGCCTATACAGTGCCCTGGTCTTTCTCCCTGCTCCTTCTAACACTATTTATGTGATGTGGCTTCTCCCATCAAATATAGGACTAGTTAGACTGTTACTAGTTAGAAATTAGCTCGTGTTCTGTTTCTGTGGAAATCCACAAAGGTCTAATGGCTCCCCTCCTGACTCTGATATACTTCCCAAGGAATTAAACCCCTTTCGTTGTCTTCTTGACTTTGCATTTGCTCTCTACCCTGAGGAAAGTATTTCACTCTTCTTAGACATTTGTTTTCTTTTTGTGTGTGTGATGCTAGTTAAAGTCCAGGCAGATTCATAAGTCTTCTGTTCATATGTTGTTCTCCAGGCTAGCCTTTAGTTTGGGAGAACCTCTTAAGTTGGCTCCACTGCCTTTTGACTTCTGGAGGCCCAACAGGGAAAAGAAAGAAAATTTCCCATTTGCTTGTTCTGTGTTTGATGTTTGTTTCATACGTGTATGTTGTATGTAACATGGCTTTATGTTCCATCTAAATACCCTTTGGAAAAACCATGTAGTAGCAGAAATGCCACCACCATGTTTGGGCTAACACACCTCCGCCAGTAGCCCTGCTCCACAGTGGTCATCTTTACCATGATGCTGGGATGGCAAATGTGTGGTTTTCACCATCTTGTTACCCCTAGATAGGATTATAATTAATCTAGGGCTAAATGGTCTAAGAATACTCTAATGTAATTGCATGAACATATACATTAGTCTATCAAGCATTGGGCAAAAATTTCTTTTGTCCCTGAAATTTCAGAAAACAACTGGTTAATTACTATGGTCACAATTCAGGGTTTTTTAGTTTTATACATGCCTCAGTCTTGATATGCCTAGTTTAAAACTGTGTGTGTGTGTGTGTGTGTGTGTGTATTTGTATAGACATCTGTAAGATGGTTCTTAAATTATTATTCTACATATGTATGATATACTTAAACATTAAAAAGTGGAAGCTATTTGAGGTCACTAACATTGTTCCCTTGACTGGTGGAAAATCTAGAGTTTTGGTTTTTGTTAGTGCTGTACACCTATCATATTCAAGGTTTTGCTGGGCACCAGTAGATCACACCTGCCTACTTGGTAGGCAGAGATCAGGAGGATCACAGTTTGAAGCCAACATGGGCGAATAGTTCGCAAGATCTTATGTCAAAAATACCCAACATAAAAAAGGGCTGGTGGATTAGCTCAAGTGGTTGAGCACCTGCCTGACAAGCATGAGGCCCTGAATTAAAAAAAAAAGATTCAAGGTTTTTCTCTATGGGTGACACCTAAGTTACTATAAGAATGATATGTGTAAAACCATGACACTATTACTGGCTCCTTTACATGTTAAATGCATTTGTGTTCTCCAAGTTAGCCTTCTAAAATGCAATGCTTTTTTAAAAATGCTATACCAAACTTGTGTCCTCCAAATTAAAACTGTTAATGATGGCAACTAGTTATAGGCTTGTGCACAAGTGTTCCAGTTGTAACAAGAAATGCTTACTGGTACTAATCTAATGCTGTCAATTATAGTTATTATCCTACAATAAATATACAATGGAAATAACTAAAGTGTTGTCAATTACCAAAAAATTTTTAAAAATCCAATATGGCTGTTCTAAGTGTTCTTGTCATCGGTAGTTTTGGATCCTTCTTTAAGGCATTTACAATCAAACTCATGGAAAACTTCCCTAAAAAGTACTTTTTTTTTTTTTTCGAACACTTGTTTCTTTAAATATTTGTTCTAACTGGTTTTATTTTATATTTTCCTTGTAAAACTTTAACTTTTGTCTGCTGATGTTCTATATAACTACAATTTCTATCTAACAAAGTGTTAGAAATAAAGTCATTGGGGGTCCATTTTCAAATCAAGGCATGCAGCCCTAGCCACTTGCTTGCTTATCAACTTGCTGATGTTGGGGGAGGAGGGAATGATAAGGGAACTTAAACTGGGAGGGATAAATCACAATTCAGTGAGGGAATAGGTAAAAACTGTGTGCATGCCAGAAGGCACATGGCACATGAAGATCTTCCCATCACAGAGGCAGATAACACCTAACACCCACATCTAAAATTTGAACAATCCCAAGAAGCATATTTTAAATAAGCCAATAGGAAATCTAGACATCTGGGAAAAGAATGCACACCCCATAGTAATCAGCCTATGAGGAACTGGAGGAGGGACTTGCACACTAGACAATACAATGCTGATTGCAACTACTTCTAGTGTTTCTGCTCCACCAGGCACCTGATCTTGCAAGACCGCCATTAAAGTTTCACTTTCACTGTACTCCACATGTCTGAGTGCATTCTTTGAGTTTGGACAGGTGAGCATATTTCTCACAAAACTAAAATTAAGAGCTTTTTTTAAGATGCCAGAACATAACCTATAAGGCAGACAAAATTAATCTACTTCAGGTAAGCCCACCCTAGTAGTCACTCCTTCTAAACCTCTTCATTGCTTAAATGTGACCAAAAAGGGTCTTAATGGCACTGAGTGCCACCTGACCTGCTCCCCTCCAATGTGAGACCAAATCAGAAACAAATCAGAACAATGGGACAGTTTATCCTGGAAACAAGGAAAGAATTACTGGGACAAAGTTATCCCAGCGACGAGGGATCATTCAAAAGCAGTTTAAAAGAAAACTGTTCAGATGAGGGGAAATTGTCAGATTCCACATGGAGTCACTTGTGCCCTGCCCATCCAAACACAATGAAAGCTGAGAGATTAAAAAGGACAGATTCATAAGCATGATTACCTGATGCCCATGCCTCTCAACCTTCCAACTGGACAGAAACTACTCTTGCCTTTCTATCACCTGCTATTTCTTTTGTTTGTTTGTTTGTTTTATTATTCATATGTGCATACAAGACTTGGGTCATTTCTCTCCCCTGCCCCCACCCCCTCCCTTACCACCCACTCCGCCCCTTCCCTCTTCCTCCCACCCCTTCAATACCCAGCATAAACTATTTTGCCCTTATCTCTAATTTTGTTGAAGAGAGAGTATAAGCCGTAATAGGAAGGAACAAGGGTTTTTGCTGGTTGAGATAAGGATAGCTATACAGGGAGTTGACTCACATTGATTTCCCGTGCGTGGGTGTTACCTTCTAGGTTAATTCTTTTTGATCTAACCTTTTCTCTAGTTCCTGGTCCCCTTTTCCTATTGGCCTCAGTTGCTTTTAAGGTATCTGCTTTAGTTTCTCTGCGTTAAGGGCAACAAATGCTAGCTAATTTTTTAGGTGTCTTACCTATCCTCATCCCTCCCTTGTGTGCTCTCACTTTGATCATGCGCTCAAAGTCCAATCCCCTTGTTGTGTTTGCCCTTGATCTAATGTCCGCATATGAGGGAGACATACGATTTTTGGTCTTTTGGGCCAGGCTAACCTCACTCAGAATGATGTTCTCCAGTTCCATCCATTTACCAGCAAATGATAACTTTCGTTCTTCTTTGTGGCTGCATAAAATTCCATTGTGTATAGATACCACATTTTCTTAATCCATTCGTCAGTGGTGGGGCATCTTGGCTGTTTCCATAACTTGACTATTGTGAATAGTGCCGCAATAAACATGGGTGTGCAGGTGCCTCTGGAGTAACCTGTGTCACAGTCTTTTGGGTATATCCCCGAGAGTATCACCTGCTATTTCTATAGCTCCAGGAGGAATCCAGATGTTCCTTATTAAACCTTACATTAATGTTTTAGCCAAGTTTGTTTCTTCTTGTCTCTAGGCTATAAAACCAAAGATGATACAACTCAAAGACTAACTCCACTAAACTCTGAGCCTGGCTCCTCCTCCTTAAACACAATTTGTTATTATCTCCAAAGGACATGCCCCCTTCTACAAGGGACCCCTGGGTTATCCATGATCTGTGATTCCAAATGTCTCCATTGACAGAGAGCAAGGACAAGAGACTCTTGACCTAGGCCTACACTCTATATCAGCAGGAAGTAGCCAGACTGTGTCTTTTAATTTCCTGAAAGATTTCAGGGTCTCTAGTCCTTGAGTGGGGAAATGTTAGGTAGCAATTAGCCTTGTGCATGGATGAAGCAGGATAGATAGGTGAAAAGACAGGAAAATAATATAATTTTAATAAACATAAAAAGGGCCAGTCTCAGACATTAAAACTAAAAGACCAAAACAGCAAATCACTCCCTTCCATCTCCTTTTTGATCTTTAAGTTACAATAACAGGACTACTGCATTCCAGAGCTATCTGCACCTGCCTTTCTCTCTTTAGGATGTTAAAAATCTCCAAGGTTCCTTGGATGGCTGGAAGGCCAAAAAGAAAAAGACTTCTATAGCAAATGGACATTCTAAAGCACGCCTTTTGTCCCTGTGATTTTGAGGCAGGCTAGAATTAAGGAAAGTTTGGGACTCATAAAAAATATGACTTAATATTTTATGTGTTCATAGGTTGCCCACTCCTGGCCACCACTCATGTCCCTCCCCACTCATTGATTATTGGATGGGAATCACCTGGTTCCTCTTTTCCCGTAGGTTAGTGTAGGTTTAAAAGCACCTGGAGAAGAAAAGCATGCTCTCTCTACCTGCAGATTCCACCTGTACCCACCATGCTTCCTTTTGTAATCTCCTTCCCAAACTTTTAATAAACTCCATTTACACCCAAATGTCCTGCCATGGATTCTTCACAGTGGGACATAAAGAATTTGGAAGTCTTCTGATCACAGACTGCTCTGGCACCATTAACATTTGTGGTGAGTCAGCCAGGAGTTCAAGGGTGAAACCTCAAGATGCTATTTTTATTAATCTCTTTTCTCTTAACCCATCCCTGCCTGTCCTCTGCCCCATGCACCTCCCAGATATTTTAGCTCCTCTCTTCTCCCTTCTCCCTCATCCCTTCCCCATCCTGCGCCCATACATGTGGTGTCCATGGTCCAGGTCTCTGTGCCCGTGCCCAGCAACCTATAGGTTCTCTCTCCCAAAAATGCCAACATGCAGAGAGCACATGCCAGGGTCTTTAACCACCTAGTACAGACAGCCCTGAGGCCTGGGGATGATCAGGATTGCTGAAGGGCCCTGGGCACCACGACCATGGAGGCCATCGCCCCAGGCACTTGGGCAGGGCCCATCACAACCATCCTCCACCTCCTAACCTGTCACATGCTGTGGGTCACCGGGCAGAGTTCTGGAGGGCAAATGAGAGGCACATTTCACTTGACCCAACCAGCCCCAGGTTTTAAACTGGGGACTTGGGGATGTGTCCCCACTGGAGCTTAAAACTGCCAGGCACAGGGGAAAAAAACGTAAGCCTTAATGCACCCATGCCCTGGGTCTTTGGCTCGCTGCTGCCAGGACAGTCAGGCTGCAAGAGATGCATGGCCAAATGGCCAGTGGGAAAAGGGAACAGTGCAGACAATAAGTGCCTCTACCACCTCCACTGTGAGTGACCGGGCAGTTAATAAAGATGCCAGCTCTGACATGCCCATGTCTAAGGCCCAGACCCCCTTTTTCCTGCAGCTGCCATGAGTTCACACCCTTTTTTCTCTTCATCCCCTGTCCCACTCCCTTTCCTGTCTACCCACCATGTTTCTGTTTGCCCTGGGCACCTGGTCCCAACCCTTGCCCATGCTTTCCTTGTCCCTGTGGCCTGCAGGGGTCACAAAACGCTCACCCTGAGGTTTCATTCCCTTGTCCCAAGGACACATGCCCCAGCATGCCAGTAAACAGCTGGCACCCTTCACTGATGGGATTAATGGGATTAGTTACTGTAAGGTACTGCCGAATAAAGACCATGCCACATGTGGAAAAGAAAGATTTATTGGGAACCAGACAGCAGGAATGTCACTCTAGGGTTCAGAGTGCAGTGGCTTGGCTGAAAATGGGTAATGGGCTTTACAGGAGGGGCCAAGCCGTGGGGGAGGGAGAGAGTTTCTGCTCTGATTATCTGTGATCACCAGATGGAACAGGTTGACATGCCTGGCTAGTTGAGTAACTAGAAGTTTCTGAGGTGTTTTTTAAGCCAAGAAACAATCAAGGGAGTTGGGCAAACGGTCATAAATCAGGGGGTCTGGTTTCAGTGCTAGCCTCAGGACCTTCCACCCGCCCCAAGAATGCCAGGGACCTAACAGTTACCAAATTCTAAAGATAGATTCTAAGTCCCTTTTCTCTAGGGAGGCTGACAAGGACTGGCAGAATGGTTCAAATGGTAGAATGCCTACCTAACAAGTGTGATGCCATGAGTTCAAATCACACCTTAGTCTGCTTTAATTATTTGGTCTCTTCATTAGTATAATAGTTGGGTTAGCATTTAGGATCAGCAACCCATTCAGGATCCCCATGAAAGGGTGGAGAGGCAGGCACTTAGGAGAATGGCTGAGTGGAAGCCAGGGGCCCTAGCACTAGCTGTTAGTCAGAAACATCTGACTAAACCAGGTCAAAAGGACCTGTACTGGAGATTTCCTTGAGATACAAGGGACACCTTGCGGATCTCAGAAGTTCTCATCTGTCTCACTAAGGGTAATTTTACACCTTCCCTTTCCCTTTCTCTCTCCACCAGCCAGCATAGGGGAAGCTGACATATTCACCACATGACTGTATTCTTAAATCCTGGGAGTGCTTAAATCCTGGTAATCTAAAAAAGATAACCTAAATTGCCTTAATCTCCACAGTCCTAACTCGTGTGGACACCTGTCTCTCAGGGGGAGATGTCTTTGGTTCTTATAACAATTACTATTTTGAGCCTATATGTTGCATGTAACCCGTCTTTGTGTTTCATTTGAGAGCCCCTTTGGAGAGACCATGTGGTCACAGGAAATGCTGCCACCATGATGGAGCTATCACGTGTTCAGCACCAATTTACCATTCCCTAGGGACAGGAGACTCATGGGTGATGCCATCTTGGCCATCCTCTAGGATAATTATAACTAACTTGTGGTTAAAATTCTCTAAATTAATATAGTTTTAGTGCATTAATCTGTTAAGAATTGGACAAAGATCTTTAACATGGTATTTGTGTTAAAGACCTGTTATAAACTACTTAACAATCTAGCTGACTAACATACTAAAAACAATGACAAAAAAATAAGAGTGCCCTCTGAATTACTGTGATTATTTTGTGTGCCATCATGTGTGTTCTCTGAATATGTTAGTCTGTCTCCTACCTGTGTACTGTGACCACTTTTTTTTGAACTCATACATGCTAGGTCAAAACATCTGTGTGTATGTTGACATCTTTGGGATGGTTCTTAAACTACTTTTACAAAGTTAATATATAAAACTATTGTTTAAAAAGTTATCTACAGTTCTAATCCCAACCAGGCCTAACTGTCCTCTGCCTTAGGACTGAAAAATTTATGGACAATAATCTGTTTCATTCTATCGTGAGTATAATTTACATTTAACTCTTTTATAATTAGGTTTATTAAGCCAGATGTTCTTGTAGATTGCTATTATAAAAATAGTTTAATTTACTTCTCTTCCTGAGGTTGCTAAGAGTTTTATTAAAAACAGTGTTATCTAAATTTAGGTTTTTACAAAGGTCGTTTTAAGGCACAAATGAAGGTCTTAAAAGTTATAAGTTTATATATGTGTGATTGAGTAAGCTATAGTTTAAACTTTACTTGGAGAGTTTTCTGAGGTCAGAATTTAAGGTACTAATGTGTATTTTAAAAAAAGGTTTCTGTTTGATCAAAATAATTGTGAGGGAGTTTTGTCTTATAGGCTGATACAAAATTTTACCAAAGCCAAGCAAAAGATAACCCTCCAGAAGGGATGATGAAACCTTCAGATTTTACTGGGATCTACTAAAAGGTGACTACTGCTCATAAAAGTTCATATTAAGATGTCTCCTTTTTAACACTCAACAGATTATCTTCCTTTATATTGTTATCTTTTCATTTTACATGTTGTTTTTGGTATCACCCTCTTTGCCCAGTGTATGATAGTTCTGATGTTTTATTGTTCATTAGTAAACATATCTTAAAAGTTTAAAAAAAAAACTCATCAAACTCAATGAGTCTTTACATCCTGCTTAAATTAGTCTCTTACCACATGCAAAACCCTAAGGTATTTTTCTGGTAACACTGAGGAAAGTAAATTTAAACTAAGTAAAAATTCCTTTAAATGATTCTAGTTGGAGTTAAATGACTCTAGTTGGAGTTATTTAGAGTAACAATCTGGGGCTGGTGGAGTGGCTCAAGCCACTTGGACTCCGGAATTTCTTGACAATGCAGGTAAAAGCTCTAAAGACAGGAACTGTGGCAGCCACGTAAGTTTGTGCACAGACCAAGACAAGAAAAGTCACGGGGGTGACCAAGTAATGTCTTGGTGGTCAGGATATTGGGGGCTGTGTGATGTGTAAATGAGATGTGCTGGGTGACACAAAGGGAAAGTGGAACCCTGATCTGCAGTTCTGAGAAGACCTCATACTGCTTTAAGGCAGAATTAGATTCTTGAATCTAATCCAGGTCAGCAGTTTATACTGATCTGCAAGCTACAGAGGTGCCTCAAGCTTCCACGAGGGAGGTGGGTGGAGACGGATAAAGCAAAAGAGAATCAGAGTTCAAGAAACCTCCAAGAAAAAGGGAGGCTGAGTTCCTGATAGACAGAGCACAGTCAAGCAGAAGAGGGACATGGGAAATAAAGGCAGCAAAGAGGGAGGCCAACAAACAAAGGTCCAGGACAAAATACCCTCTGAGAGCCCCTAGGGAAGATGTTAAGATATTGGGATAACAGCCCCCATACTAAAGGGAAAAAGAAACAAAGAATGGTCAAATAGTGTTGTTTTATCTAGACCCAAGAACTGATTTGTCCTTTGGCTTTTTGGTCAAAATTTGGGTCTGATAAGGACTGGGTCTGTCAACTATTAATTGAGCATGTAAATGGCAAGAGCCCAGTCACTCAAGAGGAGATGGAATATGCCCTCTGTTGGAGACAAGTCCCGTACTCCTGTTTCCACTTGAAGAAAAGAAAAAAAAAAAAGAAAAGAAAGGAAGGAAAGAAGAAAAAGAAAGAAGAAAGAAAAAAAGAAAGAAAGAAAAACTCGTTCTAACTGGGATTTACTCTCCTCACCCCTCCCCTGCCCCCTTATAACCCTGCTGCTCCTCCAGCTCAGGCACCAGAGCTGGCCCCTATGCCACCTCCCAGGCTCCCACTTCCCCACCTCCCCCTTCCAGCCCTTCCACCTCTGCCTCCCTTTAACTTCCTGCCCCTTCCATCCCTACCCAAACCCTTCTCTACCACAACTTCAATAGGAGTTAGAACAATGTCGTGGAGACATTGAGAATCTACCTTTTCCTCAGTCTGAAGAAGAAAAGCCGCACTCCCTCTTTCCTTTCAGGGGGTTCCCCTGGGAGGAGGTGAAATTGGGTTTGTAAACACCCCTCTTACCAGCTCTGAGGCCCAAAATTTTAAAAAGGAGTTGTGAACCCTTCTCAAGGATCCCTTCATGGTTTCAGAACAGGTCAATCAACTTCTGGGATCACAGATATATACTTGGGCTGAGTTAATGTCTATTTTGAGAATTCTCTTCTCAGGGGAGGAAAGACCCATGATCCAAGGAGTGGCAATGGCTATCTGGGAGTGCGAACATCCCCCGAGACAAAATGTCTTGGTGACTGATGCTAAGTTTACTTATCAAGAGACCCAGTGAATAAAAGGAATACAAATAGGTAAAGAAATTGTCAAAATATCCCTATTTGCAGACATGATCCTATACTTTAAAGACCCCAAAAACTCTACCCCAAAACTCCTAGACACCATAAACAACTATGGTAAGGTGGCAGGATACAAAATCAAATTACAAAAATCATTAGCTTTTCTATACACCAATAATGAACAAACTGAGAAAGAATATATGGAAACAATTCCATTCACAACAGCCTCAAAAAAAAATTAAAATACCTAGGAGTAAACGTAACAAAGGATGTGAATGACCGCCACAAGGAGAACTACAAACCCCTGAAGAAAGAGATCAAGGAAGATTACAGAAGGTAGAGAGGTCTGTGCTCATGGATTGGTAGAATCAACATAGTAAAAATGGCTATTCTACCAAAAGCAATCTACATGTTTAATGCAATTCCCATCAAAATCCCAATGACATTCATCACAGAGATTGAAAAATCTACCCTAAAGTTCATTTGGAAACAAAAGAGACCACAAATAGCCAAGACAATACTCAGCAAAAAGAGCAATGCTGGAGGTATCACAATACCTGACTTCAAACTATATTACAAAGCAATAGCAATAAAAACAGCATGGTACTGGCACAAAAACAGACATGAAGACCAGTGGAACAGAATAGAGGACCCAGACATGAATCCACACAACTATGCCCACCTTATTTTTGACAAAGACACTAAAAATATACAATGGAGAAAAGACAGCCTCTTCAACAAATGTTGCTGGGAAAAGTAGTTATCCATCTGCAAAAAACTGAAACTAGATCCATGTTTATCACCTCAAAATGGATCAAGTACCTTAATATCACACCTGAAACTCTGAGCAGGAAACACTCTGGAAGCAATAGGTATAGGCAAGGACTTCCTCAATAGAACACCAGCAGCTCAGCAACTAAGAGAAAGTATGGACAAATGGGACTTCATAAAATTAAAAAGCTTCTGCACAACAAAAGAGACCACCCACAGAGTGGGAGAAAATATTTGCCAGCTATTCATCAGACAAAGGACTGATAACCAGAATATATAGGGAACTTAAAAAACTAAATTCTCCCAAAACTAATGAACCAATAAAGAAATGGGCAAGTGAACTAAACAAAACTTTCTCAAAAGAAGAAATTCAAATGGCCAGAAAACACATGAAAAACTGCTCACCATCTCTAGCAATAAAGGAAATGCAAATTAAAACCACGCTAAGATTCCACCTCACCCCTGTTAGAATAGCCATCATTAAAAACATCACTAGCAACAGGTGTTGGTGAGGATGTGGGGAAAAAGGAACCCTCTTACACTGCTGGTGGGAATGCAAACTAGTGCAACCACTCTGGAAAAAAAATTGTGGAGGCTACTTAAAAATCTAAACATAGACCTGCCATATGATCCATCAATCCCACTCCTAGAGATATACCCAAAGGAATGTGACACAGGTTCCTCCAGAGGCACTTGCACACCCAGTTTATTGCAGCACTATTCACAATAGCCAAGTTATGGAAACAGCCAAGATGCCCCACTACTGATGAATGGATTAAGAAAATGTGGTATCTATACACAATGGAATTTTACTCAGCCACGAAGAAGAATGAAATTTTATCATTCTCAAGTAAATGGATGGAACTGGAGAACATCATTCTGAGTGAGGTTAGCCAGGCTCAGAAGACCAAAAATCATATGTTCTCCCTCAAATGTGGACTTTAGATCTAGGGCAAAAACAGCAATGTGGCTGGACTTGGGTCACATGATAAGGTGAGAGTACACACAGAAGGTATGTTGATAGGTAAGAAACCCTAAACATAATAGTATTTGATGTCCCCACTGCAGAGGAACTAATACACTTTAAAGCAACAGAGGTCAATATGAGAAGGGGATCAGGAACTAGTGTAAAGGTCAGTTAGAGATAAATCAATTTGGGTTGTTACACAATTGTGCATGGAAGCAATACTAGGAATCTCTCTGTATAGCTATCCTTATCTCAACTAGCAAAAATGCTTTCTTTTTTTATTATTGCTTATACTTTCTCTTCAACAAAATTAGAGATAAGAGCAGAACAGATTCTGCTTGGAAGTGAGGGGAGGTGTGGGGAAAACGGGTGAGGGGGTAGGGGGGAGAAATGGCCCAAATGATGTATGTACATATGAATAAATGAATTAAAAATATGAGGGATTTAAGAGATGTAATAATAAGGGGAATCCAGGAATAAGTGCCAAGGTCACAAAACCTCTCTAAAGCCTTTAGTGTCCAACAAGGGAGGATGAGGCACTGACTGAGTTCATGAGCCGTTCCAAGGATCAGATGAGAAAGTACACTGGGCTAGACTTAGAAGACCCTTTAGGACAGGGAATGTTGAAATTTCACTTTGTTACAAACAGCTGGCCAGATATAGCAAAGAAATTACAAAAAGTAGAAATTTTGAAAAATAGATCCATAGAGGAGTTATTAGGAGAAGCACAAAAGGTATATGTAAGGAGAGAGGATGAAAAACAAAAAGCAAAGATTATGTTAGCCAATATTGAGCAGATTAATGGGGGAAGGCTGGACCAGCACCCTTTTGGACAGCTGGTTAATAGTAAAAGGCCAAACCAGCACCCTATTGGACCTTGACTGGTCCGGCCCCCTGCATTGGGGTATATGAGACTGGAAAATCAAAGGATGAAACAAGAAAAGGAGAAAATAATTGTTTTAAACGTGGAGAGCCTGGATACTTTAAGAGAGACTGCCAGAATGGGAGAGCCTAAAGAAACCGCTCCCTTAATGACTTTTGACAAGAATAGGAGAGCCAGGGGCTCTTTTACCTTGAAGGGTCCCACTCAGAGCACTTGCTAAATTTAGAAGTGGGACCACAATGTGAAGTTGTCACTTTACTGATTGACTCAGGCACCTCTAGCTCCTCCCTCTGTCTTCTGCCCAGGGGCTTAATCCATATCTGGAAGAGAATGCTAGTTTCCACAGTAAAAAGAGAAAGCTTTCTGGCTCAAATGTTACAGGAAACAGACATTTATTTCCAAATCAGACTGCTAAGATACAATTTCTCCTAGTCCCTGAGGCAGGTACCAATGTGTTTGGGAGAGATCTAATGACTTGATTAGGAATCAGCTTACACATAAAAAGGGATAAACACAAGCATCCCTAAATTTACTTACCCCATGGGCCAAGAGACAAATTAAGCCAGGCTAGAGACTGGAACGGGGCAGCCTCCAGGTTACACCTATCAAAGTTCAATTAAAGAAGACCGGGAGGTTATTAGGATGAAACAATACCCCATTCCTGTGGAGGGGAGGATAGGTTTAAAACCAGTTATAGAGGGACTGATACAAGATGGGCACCTTGAACCTTGTACATCTCCCTTCAATACCCCAATCCTTCCATCAAAAAGTCAGATGGGTCCTACTGATTAGTTCAAGATCTTAGAGCCATCAATCAAATAGTCCAAACCATAGTCCGGAACCCCTACACTTTCCTCAGCAAAATTCCATATGACCACAAGTGGCTTAGAGTGATGGACTTAAAAAACAAATTTTGGGCCTATTAGATACAAGCAATCAGGACATATTTGCCTTTGAATTGGAAAACCTCCCACTCAGGATGCAAGCAACAGTACAGATGGACTGTCCTTCCCTAGGGATTTACTGACTCCCCTCACCTTTTTGGTCAGATTTTAGAACAAGTCTTAGAAAAGTTCAAGTTAGACCTTCCAATATGTGGATGATTTACTTTTGTCAGGGGATAATCAGGGGGAGGTGATTAACACAACCATTAGCTTTATAAATTTCCTGGGAAAATGCGAGTAAACTCCCTGTATAGCTATCCTTATCTCAACTAGCAAAACCCTTGGTCCTTCCTATTATTGCTTATACTCTCTCTACAACAAAATTAGAGATAAGGGCAAAATAGTTTCTGCCGGGTAGCGAGGGGGGTGGGGGAGAGAGGGAAGGGGTGGGGGAGAAGGGAGGGGGTGTGGGAAAAGGGGGAGAAATGACCCAAACATTGTATGCACATATGAATAAAAGAAAAAAAAATGAATAAAAGAAAAAAATTACAGTTTAAAAAAAAGAACAATGGAGATGACAAAAAAATAAATAAAATGAAGCATTATTTTATTAAATAAATAAATAAATAAATTTCCTGGGAAGCCAGGGACTTTGTATTTCAAAGAATAGGTTACAGTTTGCTAAGACAGAAGTAAAATATCTGATCAGTAAGGGCCAATGAAGGATTGGTCCAGAAAGAATAGAAGGAATCACTGGTCTCCCTCTCCCAGGAACAAAACAAGAATTGAGAAAGTTCCTTGGCTTAGTGGGATACTGCTGGCTGTGGATAGACTCATATGCCCTTAAAGCTAAATCTTTATATCTCAAATTGACCCAAGAAGGACCAGACCCCCTTGTTTGGACCCCAGAGGAGATAAAACAAGTAGATGAGCTAAAACAAGCCCTTATCACAGCCCCCAATGGTAGCCTTGCCCTCTCTTGAACAGCCTTTTCACCTCTTTGTAAATGTAAACAAGGGAGTTGCCCTTGGGGTGCAAACCCAAAAACATGGGGGCCAACGTCAACCTATGGCCTTCTTATCTAAATTCCTAGATCCTGTCACCGAGGTTGGCCTGCCTGCATTCAGGCAATGTGGCTATAGCCCTTCTAACAGAAGAAAGTAGAAAATCACCTTTGGGGGAGTCTAGTTATTAGCACTCCCCATCAAGTTAGAACGATCCGAACCCAAAATGTGGGTAGATGGCTGACAGAGTCCAGGATCTTAAAGTATGAGGCTCTCTTGCCAGAAAAGGATGACGTGACTCTAACTACTGATGAGGCCCTAAATCCAGCCACTTTCTTTGTGGGAAAGCAGGAGGGAGGAGCTCCTGAACATAAATGTTTAGATATTATTGAATATCAAATGAAAGTGAGGCCAAACCTCAGGGAAACTCCTTTCCAGACCGGGCTCCATTTCTTTGAGGATGGATCCTCTCAGGTAATTGAGGGAAAAAGGCACGATGGATATTCTAACGTAGATGGGGAGGCCACAACTACAATAGAATCAGTCTGTCTTCCTAACAATTGGTCGGCACAGACTTGTGAATTGTTTGCCCTAAATCAGGTCCTAAAACACTTAAAGGACAAAGAAGGGACCATATACACTGATTCAAAATATGCATTTGGTGTGGTCCACACCTTTGCAAAAATCTGGATGAAACGGGGCTTAATCAATAGCAAGGCTCAAGACTTGGTACATGGAGAATTAATTCAACAAATAGTAGAGAGCCTATAACTACCTGAAGAAATAGCCATAGTCCATGTGCCAGGTCACCAAAAGGGGGTAAAGTTTGAAACTTGAGGAAATTATTTCACAGATGAGACAGAGAAACAGGCTGCTCTCACCTCTGAGGTCCTGGTCTTCTGTCCTATTCTGCACCTGCCTGCTCCTCCCATTACCTCTATCTTTACCCCTCCCGAGGAAGAACTAAAAAAACTTGGGGCAATCGGACCGAACAGGGAAAATGGGTTCTCCCTGACAGGAGGGAAATGATCTCAAAGCTCCTAATGAGAGAACTCCTTACCTATCTCCATTGGGGACCTCAGGCCATGTGTGATGCAGTTTTGCCAGCTTATGGGTGTATAGGGGCCCATGCACTAGTATCAGAAGGGTGTCTTACTTCTTGAAAAGTGAACAAAAAAGCACTGATACAGAAACCAGCTGGAGGTAGAAATCCCAGGTTGTGACCTTCCAAATCATTCAGGTAGATTACACTGAGATGCCCAAAATAGGTCATCTTAAATACCTCCCGTTTATTGTAGACCATATCACTCACTGGGTCAAGGCCATCCCTCTCCCGGGGGCCACTGCTACAAATGTAATTAGGGCATTACTAGAACACATCATCCCATGTTTTGGAGTTGTAAAGAATATAGACTCAGACAATGGGAGTCACTTCACCACCAACGTCCTTAAGGAACTTATGAAGGATCTAGAGATCAAACAGGAATATCATACTCCCTGGCATCCACCTTCCTCAGGGAGAGTTGAAAAAGTGAGTCAGACTCTTAAAAACCAACTAATTAGTCTTAGAAACCAGGTTACCTTGGACTACATGTCTCAGAATAAGGACAGCCCCTCAGAAGGACATTGGCCTTTCCCCCTGTGAAATGCTTTATGGACTTCCTTACCTCAGCTCCGTTACTGATGTGCCTTCCTTTGGAACCAAAGACTATTTTCTCAAAAATTACATACTTGGATTGTCCTCTGCTTTACTTTGTCTTAGGAAAAAAGAGGTTGTTAGCACAGGCTCCTCCACTTGACTTTCCCGTTCACCCACACTAGCCTGGTGATTATGTGCTGATCAAGACCTGAAAATAAAATAAGCTTGAGCCAGCTTGGGCAGGACACTTCCTGGTCCTGTTGACCATAGAAACAGCCGTCCTGACCGTGGAAAGGGGGTGGACTTATCACACACGGTAAAGAAGGCACTTCCACCTGACCAGAAGGAACAATGGACCGTGCTCTCACATCCAGGTGACACCAGAGTAACCTTAAAAAGACTAAAGTAAAAATTATTCTTTCTCTTTCATTTGGGAAATGGTATATTTATTATTAATGTAACTCAGAGTACTTTTCCCTTAACTGTTGAATTCGATGCATGTCAGGTCCTTCCTTGTGGAGACTTTACACCCAACTCCAGCTCCAAGGATACTCCTTTGATATGTGTCCCATCCGGGGACCCACAGGGAAGTTTGGAATCTGTCCAGAGTGGACAGATGTGGGGTGAAACACTGGGTATAAAGGATACACTTCTTCCTTTTATGACTATCCTAAGGGTTGGACCAGACCCCGAGACACTGGTAAGACTCCAATTTCAACCATCCAGAACAACTGACAGTCTTTTAAAAACTATAGTTGAAATTACAGCTGTTTCAGACACACCCCTCTCCTTCTTGCAAAGATAAACAGTGTGACCCACTTAGATTGGTCATAGAAAGCCCTTGGAGTATGACACGAGAACCATCTATATTTTGTAGATATGGGTTGGGGCAGACCCTTTAGGTGCCTTTGAGCTCCATCTAGCTCCCATCCCCTCCCAGGTGACACCCAGTTCTACCTCCACTCCAACATTACCTCTACGTTCATACAACAATCGAACTCAGGTAACCGTACTTTACCTGAGTAAACTAAGACAAACTGTAGTTATTGAAATCGGGTACAGGGATACAAATGCTTGGATAGAATGAATAAAATATTCTGTCTGCACATAAAATAAGAGCGATTGCTATGTTTGTACTACTGAGAGACCAGAGTCTCAGGTGGTCCTGTTTCCATTAGGACGGTCCTTGGACCCAGATGGAATGCATTGCATGTTGGCTCAGTTTCACGATGCCACAGCTTGGGGCAAGGAATCCTGCCAGACGCTATCACTACTGTTCCCAGAGGTCAGAGGTCCTGCAGGTCAGCCCCGAGGATTATTAGGCCACCGGCCCTAGACATCAATTATACCTCATGTCTCACCAGACAGGGGGGACGATTGACAAATGTGGGAAACCTGATGGGATGCAGTGAAAGTTGGTCCTTCAACAGCTTCACAAGCCAGTCCACACTCTCGGTAGGCAGAGCAGATATCTGGTGGTACTGCGGAGGACCTTTACTTGAGACTCTCCCAGGTAACTGGGCAGGCACCTGTGCTTTGGTGCAGTTGGGCAACCCCTTTCACCCTAGCATTTAGATCCCCACCTGTGCCACAACACCTAGGAAAAGGAGGGACATAGACAGAGACACTGCAGCCAACCGCAGAGGCTCCCTTTCCCCATGCTTACATTGATGCCATTAGGGTTCCTAGAGGGATGCCAGAAATCGAATTACAGCAGGATTTGAATCAGTACTCTTTTGGTGGTCCACCATAAATAAAAATGTGGATTGGATTAATTATATTTATTATAGCCAACAAAGGTTTGTTAACTATACCAGGGATGCCATCAAAGGAATAGCAGAGCAACTGGGACCAACTGGCCAGATGGCTTGGATGGAATGAATAGCATTAGACATGATGTTGGCCAAAAAGGGAGGAGTCTCCATAATGACTGGAGTTTCGTGTTGCACATATAGACCAAATAACACAGCCCCTGATGGAACTATTAGTAAGGCCCTGCAGGGATTAACTACCCTATCTAATGAGCTAGCTGAAAATTCAGGTATAAATGACCCCTTCACTGACTTAATGGAAAACTGGTTTGGGTGATGGAAGGGCTGGATGACCTCAATCTTAACCTCCTTGGTCATAGCAGCTGGAGTTTTAATTTTAGTAGGATGTTACATAATTCCTTGTGTCTGAGGACTAATACAGCGGTTAATTGAGACAGCCCTACCCAAACAATCACCCCTGCTCTACCCAAATAATTTGTTCCTATTAAAAACACAGAAACATGAGAGCCAACGGCTCCTAATGAGTTTGAAGAAAAGAATTTAAATTAAAAGAGGGGGGAAACTGTAAGAAAAATGATCTTTTCTATCAAAGTATAGGTCACCCTCTTAGATTACTTAAAATTCCTCAGATCGCCATCTTAGATGATTTGAATTGTTTAAAGCGTTTCTTTTTCTTCTTCCAGATTCTTGTACAGCCCCATTGCCCTCGAAAATTACCACTAAATTGTGTGTCCTAACCCATCCCCTAAACCTTTTAGCCAATCAGAAAGATTGTGAACCTCTGACCTGGACAAATCCCAGGTGAGGGGCAGGTACAACTGAGTCAGGGATATGAGGAGAAGCAACTGTCAGCCATTTTGTGCTCACATGTCCACTTCGCTGGAGTGAATGCATACTTGCACCCTTTTGATCAAAAGAAATTGCCTTGTCAAGACTTTCTCTGTCTTTCATGTGTCTGTTTTTAGCATCCGAGGGTCTTTAATTCCAACAGGGGGAAAATGGGGCAGGTTAGACTTAGGGAAAGTACAGGCCTCATAAAAAAAATATGACTTAATATTGTATGTGTTTGTAGGTTGCCTAGGCCTGGCCCAGGGACCCCCCATCACCTGGCCTGGGCACCACGCATGCCCCTTCCCACTCATTGATTGTTGAATGGAAACCACCTGGTTCCTCCCTTCCCATAGGTTAGTTTAGGTTTTGAAAAGCACCTGGAAAAAAGAAGTACACTTTCTCTGCCTGCAGAGTCCACCTGCACCTACCATGACTCCCTTTGGTATTTCCTTCCCTAACTTTTAATAAATTCCATTTACATGTGTCCTGCCATGGATTCTTCCTGGTGGGACACAAAGAATTTGGAAGTTTTCTGATCACAGATGCACCAGCGCCATTAACAATTTGAGTAGGCATGAATGACACCTCCCTGTTTTAACACAAATCTTAGCCACCCACATCAGTTATCTTTACCCTTAGTTCTCCAAAAGCAAAAGACTAAGAAACTGGGGCCACCATCTTGAGTCTCTACTCCCATTTCCTGTATGGGGAGCAGGAAATGTTTCTCCCTTTTTTCCCATTTCTCTACACTTTTATTCAGTTATACTAAATTCCTTTCCTAATAAACGTTATTGCTGTTTTTCTTACAAAAATTTTTTTAAGTAGCCATGGTTAAAGATTGAAAGGAATTGAAAAGGACATGCCACATTTTAAGAATTAAAAGAATTAAGAACTATGACTGGGCAACCATCCCTGTCTGACATGGGAGCTTTGTCCTTTTTTTGAGGGGGGCGGTGTAATGGGGTTTGAACACAGGGCCTACACCTGAGTCACTCCACCAGCCCTTTTTTGTGGTAGGTGTTTTTGAGATAGAGTCTCCAGAACTATTTTGCCCAGGCTGGCTTTGAACTGCAATCCTCCTGATCTCTGCCTCCAGAGTAGCTAGGATTATAGGTATGAGCCACCAACGCCTGGCTTATCTTTTCTCTTAATAAATTTCTTGCCTATATGTGTACCCTCTGTTGTCTGAGGCCTGCGTTCTTCACTTTATAAGACAAAGAATTCAGGGTGAATTGAGAACCCTATGCCACTGAGCTAAAACAGCTGTGACCTAGCCAACTCAACAGACCCCAGTCTCACAAGAAGATTCTGGTTTCATCTTTTGAGATCCCAATGAGATTCTTCAGAAGGGCTTTAAAACTACAAATGATACAACGCAAGGGCTCGTTCCACTAAACTCTGACTGTTACTGTCTTAAACAGTAAAAGAATAACCTGTTGTCTCCTGGTCCTGGTCCTGGCAGCCCGTCAAATACATTTCTTACCAAACTAAATTCCCCTTGTCACTTCATAAATTTAAGATACTAAAACAGGAGCCTCAAATAAAAACTTCCATCTACTGGTGACCCTAAGATAGGCCTCCATGAGAAGGTCCTGACTGCTGTCCCCTACTGACACCACTTTCTAGCTCAAAGCAGCCAAGAGTGGTCATTGCCCCATTTCTCTAATGGCAGGGTTACTTCTTCAGAGGGGGGGCACAACCAATCAGAACATTGTAGGCTTAGCCAATGGAATGCCGCCTTCTGCAACCTAATTAGCATAGAGATTGAGCAACACTGAAGTAAACTGATAAAAACCCTAGACCAGGCCACTTCACTGGCAACCCAGGACCCCTCCCTGTCTCACGTGGGAACATTGTCCTTTCTCTTAATAAACTTCTTGCCTATACACTCAAAAAAAAAAAAAAGAATTATGACTGATAATACTATGCTAGAACATATTGCATTTCTAGAAATAGTATTTTTAACATGTTAACATATAACAAATATAACTTTAAAAAGGTTAAACAGTTCTTTTCTGCGTGTTTTTGTTTTGAGATAGAGTCACTATGAACTCCAGGGTAGCACACATTAGCCTGAAACTCAAGTTCATCCTGTCTCAGCCTCTCAAGTGTAGGGATTGCAGGTATGGAACACCACTCCCAGCTTAACCACGATTTCCTGTTTGGCAGTGTTTACTGTATGAATTGAACATATCAAATAAGCCATGTAGTTCTTCTTCTCCCCTCTTTCTTTTTTTTTTTTCCCCTCTTTCTTTTTTTGAGACAGGGTCTTACTATGTGGTCCAGGCTGGTTTCCAATTTCTTGGTTGAAGTTATCCTCCTGCCTCTGCTTCCCAAATATCTGGGACTACATGCTTGCCACCAGAGTATGGTCTTTCTTTTTTAAGTACTGAGAATAAATTATTTTCAGATATTCCAGGAGCCCATTTGGAAAATCCCAAAGCTAATTCAGGGTCAAAAAGACTTAATTTAGCATTTGATTTTGGAAAGTGGTCAAAGGTGTCAAAATGTTTAAATAACTTCATTAGATAGGATCACAGGTCTTGTGAAACAGTAATTATTCATTTAACCAAAGTGATAATTAAAAGACTTCAAAGGCAAATATAGAAAGTCACTTATGGACTGGAGATGTTGCTCAGTAGTTCAGTGATAAAGCACTCACCTAGCATACATAGGCCCTGGGTTCAATCCCCAGCCCCAAAACAAAAGATCATGGTCACAGAAGGAAAAAACCCTCTAATTTTTCAATAGGAAAAGACTCCATTCATTTAAGTAATCAAAGACCTAATAAAAGAGAACATAAAGCATAAGGAATTATTTTGATAAGAAACAAAGTATTTTTTGAGGGAGATGATTTGAAAGGTAAAGAAAAATCTTTCCTAATTTTTTTTGCTGGGGCTGGGTTTTGAACCCAGGGTTTCGAGGTTGCAAAGCAGGGACTCTGATGCTTAAGCCACACCTCCAGCTCTCATGATTTTTTAAATTAAATCAGACTGTTATTCAAAATTTTTTTAAAACTGTCCTTTTAAGAGAAAAGACCAAATTCTAGTTTTGTGTCAGTTCACACCTGGTCTTAACACTTGTTTTCAAAATCCTTAGAGTGAATTTGTTTTGGTCAGGTTTGCTACAGGTATCCTCTTTTTGTTTTCTTTTTCTAACTTCTTTTTTTGGTGGTACTGGGGTTTGAACTCAGGGCCTCACACTTGCAAGGCAAGCACTCTACCACTTGAGCCTCTCCACAGCTGGCTAGGCCAGTTTTATTTGTTTCTTTCTTTTTTGCAATAATGGGCTTTGAACTATCTCAGAGCTTTACACTTTTTAGACAGGTGCTCTACCTCTTGAGCTTCCAGCCCAGTTTTATTCTTTTTAAGGCTCTCAGAGGAGCCATATGAATCTTATGAAGGATTTTTCTATTTTTTCCAAAAATGTCACTGGGGTTTTGATTGGAACTATATGGATCTGCGAGTGCTTTGGGTAGTATTGTCATCGTAACAGTAAAGTCTTCCCATCCATGAACGTGGTATGTCTTTCCATTTGCTTATGTCTTCTTTAATTTATATCTATAATGTGTTTTAGTTTTCAGTGTACATATCTTACATTTCTTAAGGTTATTGCGATGTATCTTATTTTTTAAATGCTATTGTAAATTGAATAGTTTTTTAATTTCTTTTTTCTATTGTCAGTGTATAGAAATGCAACTAATTTCTGTGGTTTTATGTCCTACAACTTTGCTGGTTTTGATTTTTATTTGTTTTTGGTTTTTTGGCAACACTGGGGTTTGAACTCAGGGCCTCACACTTACTAGGCAGACGATTTACCACTTGAGCCACTCCACCAGCCCATTTTTGTGTTGGGTATTTTCAAGATGGAACGTCTCAAACTATTTGCCCAGACTGGTTTTGAACCCAATGCTCCTGATCTCTGCCTCCTGAGTAGCCAGGATTATAGAAGTGAGCCACCAGCACCCGGCTTCTTTTTCCAACTTTTTATAAGTAGTCCTTTTGTTTTTGTTTGTTGTTGATCAGTGGCACTGGAGTTTGAACTCAAGACCTTGCCCTTGCTAGGCAGGAGCTCTACAATTTGAGCCACACCACCAGCCCTTTTTTGCTTTAGTTATTTTCTAGATAGAGTCCTGAGTTTGTGAACTGTGCCTGCCTAGGACAGAGATTCTCCTACCTATGGCCTCCTGGTAGCTGGAGTTACGGGCTTGAGGCAAACACCCAGCTTGTTTGTTGAGACAGGAGTATCCCTAACTTTTCCCTCCTCTCTGCTAGCCTCAAAACTTCATCCTCGGAATCTCCACTTTGCAAGTGGTTTGGATTACAGGCATGAGTCACCACGCCTGGTTTCTATTCAGTTCTTATCTTTTATTCATTAATTCTTTCTGAAACAAAAGGAACTTGCTGAAGAGATGGGTCAGGATTTTGAAGTTTAATTCAGAGGCTCAGAGATCCAAAATACCTTCTGGGAGGTCAGGAACAAGGAGTCAGACATAAAGGGTAGCACAGGTGGGCAGAGAATTTGTAGCGGGTATGAAATTTAGCTGTTGTTTTATATCTAATTTCTGTTCTCTAATTCTTTTTTTTTTTTTTGGTAGAGCTGGACATTGAACTCAGGACCTCACAGTTGCTAAGCTGGCACCCCACCCCTTAAGCCATGTTCATAGCTTTTTTTTTGCATTACTTATTTTTCAAATAGGGTCTCAGGATTGTGCCCAGGACAGGCCTAGACCCTGATCCTCCTGCTTATGTCTCCCTTATACCTGGGATGACAGGCATGCATCACCACACCCAGCTTATTATTTGAGATGGGGTCTCACTAACTTTTTACCTGGGCTGGCCTTGAACTGTGATCCTCCTAATCCCCACCTCCCAAGTAGCTAGTATTATAGGCGTGAGCCACCATGCCATATTCTGTTCTTTAATCTATGGGAGTCCCTAAGGTTGATAATTATATTCCGTTGTGTACTCTTTTTTAATTTGATCTTTGTGTAGGCACCAATAGAAAGATTTTAGGATGAGAATGTGCTTTAAAAAATACTTTACACTGGGGATATAGCTATAGTGTGTGCTTGCCTGACAGGCACAAAGCCCTGGATTTGATCCCCAGCACCAAGAGATAAAAAAAAAAAAAAAAAAAAAAAAAAACCTTTTTAGATACAAAAGCCCAAATCTTCAAAGATACACTTACTTCAATTCTGACTCAAAACCAAAAAGGCTTTTTATAGCTTAAAACCAGCAGGACTTCCATGGCTTCACTGACCACCATCGGAAGAAGTTTGTCCCAAGAGGCTGCAAAGAGGGATGTGGTCCCCTTTAAGATCCAAAATCTCTCTCAAGATATCCTAAGAAAGCAAGGCAAGGAAGGTTGAGATAATTAAGAAGGACTCCCTGAGAGCTGGCACCTTTGGACAAAGGGTCACTTTGTCTTTCTGAGTCCATCTGGCTAGCTGCCTGGTGCCACCCAGCAGGTTGTGCTCCCCAGCTTGTGGACGTCAGAAAGGCTATCTGCGCTGGTCACAAAGCAAAGCCTTCAAGACATAAAACAAGAAAAGAGGATAATCTTATCTTTTTCTCCTTTTGAAAAACCTCAAAAAAGGCAGACAAGGAAATTCCTTGGATGGCTATAGATCAATACGTTATGGGTATTCAGAACTAAATTCACAAAAGTAAAAATTCAAAGAACTAATTCTTTTTTGGGGGGGCTGGAGGAGGCGGTACTAGGGTTGAACTCAGAACCTTGCACTTGCCAGGCAAGGGCTCTACTGCTTGAGCCACACCTCTAGGTCTTTAAAGAATAAATTCTCACAAATGCTTTCCTCCTGACAATCAAAATTTGTAAAGGAGGGGGGAAAGTAAAGGTAGAACTCTTCCCAGGGAGGCCCAGCCTAGTGGGTACAGGGATCCAGGGCCAGTCTTTGGGAGAGTGACTGGCAGGAACTTGGGAGAGGATGCACTCCAGCAAGGTATGGAACAGGTGGAGACAGATGTGGTTTTTACCGTCAGGGCTAAAGGATTAAAAAAAGGGGGGGAGGTTGGAAGCTGGTTCATGTGAAGAGTAATGGGGAGAAGTTTGGAAAAGTAATGAAGGACGACATACTGGGGAGTTTTGAGTGGCAGAGTTTGGGCTAGGTTAGATCCTGAGAAGAATTACAGGCTTCAAGGAGGGCAGACAGGATGGGGACAGAGAGGACAAGCTTTGGGAGATATAAAAAAGGGGTGAAAGACAGTCATAAGGACTGATCTGGAAGAAACACAAGATTCCGTTCACTTCCATTCTCCTTCCATACCAAAAAATGCGCTCAGAATCTAGGGATAAGCTGAGTGCAGCAGGCTCATGCCGGTAATCCTAGCTACTCAGGAGGCAGAGATCAGGAGGATCATGGTTCAAAGCCAGCCTGGGCAAATAGTTTGTGAGACTTTATCTCAGGGTGTAGGCCTTGAGTTCAAACCCTAGTACTACAAAAAAAAAAAAAAGCAAAAAGAAAAAGAAGCAGCGGCTGGAGATAGACCTGGACTACTTGAAATTAATACACTGATTTAAGTGATATCCTCTGGATACCCCAGGGACATCAGGGTATCAAGTGGCAGGTGGATTCAGTGATGAAGACGTAAGGGTTAGCAAGGTGCTGGAGGCTTGTAATCCTAGTCACTTGGGAGGCTAAGATCAGGAGGATCACAGTTCAAGGCCAGCCTGGGCAAACAGTTCAGGAGACCCTATCTTCAAAATAACCAGAGATGGACTGGAAGTGTAGACAAGCAATAGAGTACCTGCTTTGCAAGAGCAAAGCCCTAAGTTCAAACACCAATCCCACCAATAAATAAAAGAATGAGGTGGGGAGTGGACAGCTTGAGCAAGGGAGTGGAAAAGAGACAGTATGGAAGAAGACCCCCAAACTCTTATGCTGTTCCTCTGTATACCAGGCTCCATCTATTCTGACACCCACTCCTTCCTGTCCCTGGGCCCCAGGAAAGATGATACTCATGTGTTTTTTCTTAGAAATGGTTTGGTGGGTTTTTTTCTTTTATTTTTATAACTTTATTCACAAACCATCATACTCCTAGTTTAGTGATATTTATTTATTTATTCATTTAGGTGGTACTGGGGTTTGAGCTCAGGGCCACATGTTTGCTGGGCAGGCGCTCTACCAGCCCTTTTTTGTGTTGAGTTTTTTCAAGATAGGGTTTTGCACACTATTTTCCCTGGGGCTAGCTTCAAACCTCGATCCTCCTGATCTCAGCCTCCTGAGTAGCTAGGATTACAGGCCTGACACCAGCACCCAGTGTACAGTGGCTTTTCATATATTCACAGTCCTGTGCATCATCGCTACTATGTAATTTCAGAATGTAATGTTTTCATCATCTCCACAAGAAACCCTGTACCCATTAGCAAGGTTCCTCATTCCCTCATCCATCCCCACTCCCCATTCCCTGAAAACTAGTCATTTATTCTCTGCCTCTGTGGATGTGCCTATTCCGGACATTTTATATAAGTGAAATCATACATTATATGGCCTTTTGTCACTCTCTTCCTTCACTTAGAACAATGTTTTTGAGATTCATCTATGTCATATCACCACTTTATTCATTTTTGTAGGCAAATAATATTCCATTGTACGGCTTATTGTTTCAGATTGTAATATCCATTATATGTATCCATTTATCAGTACACAGACACTCTGTTTGTTTCCACTTGTGAAACACTTTCACGTAAGCTTTCTGTTACTATAACCAACACTTGAGATAATCAACTTTTGTGGGGAGCAGTACTAGGAACTGAATTCAGGAACTTGCACTTGCTAGACAGGTGATCTACCACTTGAGCCAGGTCCCAAGCAAGATAATCAACTTAGACAAGGTTTAGGGATGAGTTTGATCAAAGTATGTTATATGCATGAATAGAAATATCACATTGGACTCCCTTTGTACAATTAATAGCACTAATAAAAGAGGAACAAAAGGAAGGCTTATTTTGACTCACAGTTTTGAGTTCCATCCCATAACTGATTGCTCCATCACTTTTGGGTTGTGGCAAGGCAGTACATCATGGTGAGAGTGTGTGATAAAGCAAAGCCCTTCATTTCATGGCCAGAAAGTGAAAGAAAGAAAGAAGAGGGTACTGGGATCACATTCTCCCCTTCAAAGTCACACCCCTAGTGACTTACAGACCTTCCACTAGGCTTCATCCTCCTAAAGGTATCATCTCCTCCCAATAGTGCCAGGCTGGCCTCAAACTAATGATCCTCCTACCTCCATCTCCCAAGTGCTGGGATTATAGGTGTGTACCACCATGCCTAGCAAGCATAGTGTTCAACAAACTCCTCTGAGACAGCTAGCTCTCCACATGAAATAAATAAATATATAACTCAAAATCATCTGAGACCACCAGGTGCTGGTGGCTCACACCTGTAATCCTTGCTACTCAGGAGGCAAAGAGCAGGAGGATAGCAGTTTGAAGCCAGCCTGGACAAATAGTTCACACTCGAGAACTTGTCTTGAAAATACCTAATACAAAAAATGGCTCGTGGAGTGGCTCAAGGTGTAGGCCCTGAGTTCAAGCCCCAGTACTGCAAAAGAAAAAAAAAATCATCTAAGACCAACCTAGAGAACATAGCAAGTTCTAGATTAAACTGAGCTACACAGTGAGACCTCGTCTCAAAAAAATAGAAAAGAAAAGAAAAAGAAGAAAAGGCTGTTGGCCATCCAGGGGATGCGAAGACAGGTTACATTTTCAAAAGTCATGTGAAAGACTATTATCTATAATATACAGAGAATTCTTAAAACTTTACTGTAAGAAAACAAACAACTCAACTTAAAAATGAGCAAAAAGGACTGGAGGTGTGGTTCAAGTGGCAGAGCACCTGCTTTGCAACTACAAAACCATGAGTTCAAACCTCAGTCCTACCAAAAAAAATTAATAAATTTTTATTTTTATTTTTATTTTATTTTTTTAATATGGAACACTTCACGAATTTGCATGTCATCCTTAATGCAGGGACCATGCTAATCTTCTCTGTATCGTTCCAATTTTAGTATATGTGCTGCCGAAGCGAGCACTTAATAAATTTTCAAAAGTAAGCAAAAGATCCGAACAAACACCATACCAAAGAAGATACACAAGGCTAGAGTGTGCCTCACGAGGTAGGGTGCCTGCCTAGCAAGCACCAGGCCTGGAGTTCAACAAAAGATGTGCTTCTGTAGGTGAACAGGCAAATAAATGAGCCATTTGGCCGTGAAAAGATACAACCTTAAATGCATATTGCTAAGTGAAAAAAAGCCAGGTTGAAAAGGCTGCACACTGTATGGTTCCGATTACATCACTTTCTAGAAAGAAAAAACTTTGGAGACAATAAAAAAGTCAGTGGTTTCCAAGGACCGAGGGAGGGAAAGATGAAGAGGTGGAGCACAGAGGGTTTTTAGGGCAGTGAAACTATTCAGGGTTATCCTATAACCTTGTATGCATGTCATACATTTGTCAGAACCCATAGAGTGTGCAACACCAAGGGTGAGCCCCAATATAAACTAGGGACTTTGGGTGCTAATGAGTCAGTGTATGTTCCTCAATTGTAACAAATGTACCACTCTGACGCTGGCGACAGATGGCAGAAGAGGCTGTGCATCTGGGGGAGGTCAGTATATGAGAACTCTCTGTTCTTTCTGCTCAGTATTGCTGTGAACTGATAAGGTCTGTTTTTAAAACATCCATTGGCCCAAAATGGAAGAGTTTATTCCTGGATTTTCAATTCTATCCCATCAATTTCTATGTCTACCCACATGTCAGTATCACAGTCTTGAATATCATAGCTTTGTAGTCAATTCAGAGATGATGAATTGTGAATCCTCCAGTTTTTTTCTTTTCTTTTTTTTTTTGGTTGTTGTTGTTGTTGTGATTTTTTTTCTTTATTCATTTATTCATATGTGCATACATTATTTGGGCCATTTCTCCCCCCTGCTCCCTGCCCCCTCCCTCTCCCCCTCACCCTGCCCCCAGTTTTTTTTTTCTTTTCCAGGAATATGGCTCTTCTGAGTTCTTTGCCTTTCAATATGAATTTTAGGATCAGCTGATAATTTCTGAAAAAGAGGCAGTTGGTATTTTGAAAGAAATTACATTGACTCTGCAGACCAATTTTGGAGGGTACTACCATTTTAACAATATAAAGTCTTCCAGTTGGGCTGGGTCTTAGCATTAGAAAGCTTGCGTGGCATGCATGAGGTTCTGGGTTAGGGTCCCCAGCACCCCAGAAAAGAAAAAAAAGCCTTAGCTTGTGAACATGAATTTCTTTCCATTTTTTAGACTATCTTATTGATTGATTGATTGATTGATTTTTTTTTATGATACTGGGGATTGAACCCAGGGCCTTGCACATGCTAGGCAAGCACTCTTACCATTTGTACCATGTCCCCAGCCCTTTTATTATTGTTATTATTATTATTATTATTATATTATTCTGCTTTTGGGATAGAGTCTGGATAACTTTGCCTGGGCTGGCCTCGAACTCCCAATCCTCAGGCCTCCATCTCCTGAGTAGATGGGATTATAGGCATGCACCACCACACCATACTTTTAGGTTGTCTTTACTAATGTTTACATAGTTGTCTATGTATATATTTTACATTTCTCTTGTTAAATTTATCCCATGTTTTTTATAAATAAATTTATCTTAAATACTTTTTTTTTTTTTTGCAGTACTGGGGCTTGAACTCAGGGCCTACACCTTGAGCCACTCCACCAGCCCTTTTATGTATGGGTTTTTTCAAGATGGGATCTCATGAACTATTTGCCTGGGCTGGCTTCAAACCATGATCCTCCTGATCTCTTGCCTTCCGTGTAGCTAGGATTACAGGCGTGCCCTGGCACCTGGCTCTTTTTTTTTCTTTTTTTTTGATGTTATATAAACAGAATTATTTTCTTAGTATCATTTCAGGATAGTTCATTACTAGCATATAGAGATGCAACTGATTTTTGTGTATCAGTGTTGTATGTGGCACCTATGCTAAACTTATTAGCTCCAATATTTTTCTTTTTGTAGATTCCGTAGAATTTTGAATATATAAGGTCATGTCATCTGTGGCTAGGATAGTTTTATTTCTTTCTTTCCAATTTGGGTTTCTTTTATTTCATTTTCTTGCCTGATTGCACTGGCTAGAACCTCCAGTACAACGGTAATAAAAGCACGGACGGTGAGTATACTCATGCTGCTCTCGATATTAAAGAAAGATTTTCAGTCTTTTGCTGGTACCTGTGGGGTTTGCCTACATGGTTTGAGGAAATTCCCTCCTATTCCTAGTTTGTTGAGTGTTTTTTCTCTGTCTATGAAATCATTTTGTGGGTTTTATTCTTTATTCTATAATAATGGTGTGTTACACTGATTGAGTTGTATGTGTTAAATCAACCTTGCATTTCTGGAATAAATCCCACTTTGTTTTTCTTTTTTATTTGATTTGCTAGTATTTTGTTGAGTTATTCTACATTATATAAATAAGGGACATTGGCACATAGCTTTCTTTTCTTGTGATGTCTGTTTTGCTGGTCTTGTGGAATAAGGTAAAATGTGCTCCTTCCTCTTTTCTTTCCTGGTGCTTTCTCTTCACTGCATCTTCATGAGTTTGTGTCACTGCCTTGCTCAGTGGGGTCTTAGCACTTGCCTAGCCATCCTCTGAAAATTTACAACTTGGTACATCAAATGGCCATTGTATATTGGTACCTATGACAGGGGGTATGGTGACAGCCCTTCTCAAAAGTCAGTGTTCTAAAACACTGTATGCCAGTTCTCAAGACTCTTATTGCTCAAGCCTTTTGGTGTGAAATACATTTTTCTAGACTTTTGTGGAAGCATTTCAGGACAAAGGACATCTGTTCATTTATGTTTAGGCAGCATGGGGGGCGGGGATAGGGAGATGTCATCTCCACAGGAAGTAGGAGCCCATTTGAGAATTTCCTCAAGACAATATCAGCCAACTATCAGAAAAGACCAAGAAGGACCAGCTAAAGTAGTGTTCTGAGTGGCAATATATGTCTTGAAGTTCAAGACCCTGTCACAGCCTACTGAGCCAAGTCCCTAAGACCCAATTCCATGAACCACCTACAAGCCTGAAAACACATTTAAAGTTCTGAGGACAGGCACTGGTGGCTCACGCCTGTAATCCTAGCTACTCAGGAGGCAGAGATCAGGAGGATTGCAACTCGAAGCCAGCCTTGGGCAAATAGTTCACCAGACTCTATCTTGCAAAAAACCCATCACACACACACACTCACACACACACAGAGAAGGGCTGGCAGAACAGCTCAAGTGGTAAGAATGTCTGCCTAGCAAGCATGAAGCCCTGAGTTCAAACCTCAGTTCCACAAAAAAATGTTCTGGGGAAAGCAGATGCTTGCTTTGGTTTTGCCTGACTTGGTTGGGTTGTTATCATTTACTGTGAACAAGTTAACAACTTATCACATCAACTTTTTCACTTTCAAAAAAGTGAGTAGAACAGAAGGAAAAAGACTCCTGCCCCAGAATAAATGACTAGACACATGGTAGGACATGGGTCTCCTCTGGGGACTGGCATGAAGTGCTCAGTACATGTGGCTTTCAGGAGTGGGGTGTTGCTCTTGGGGTCCCTCAGAGTCCTCCAGGGCCTGCCCGGTGTTCTTAGGCTAGGAAAGAGTGTTGTTGGCATCTGAGGGGCTCTGCAGGCACCCCCACTGGAGGACTGCAGTCTGTCTCAGGAGGCCAGCTGCCCACCTCTTTACAGGAGTTGTCTGTAGCTGGAGGCTCAAAACAGTCAATTCACAAAACCCTCTCAAAAGGTTCATTGTATGTCTTGCAGTGTATGACAGCAGACTTCCTGCCAGCCCATTGTAGTTGAGGGGTTAGGGATTGCCCATGAAGACTCAACCTGATCCGTTCCCCTCACCTCACTGTGCAGGAGCTTTATGAACCCCACACCGCCCTGTGTTGGGGGATCTGGATTTGCGGGATCTAGGACAGGTATTTGCTGTATGGCAGCAAAGTTAAGCTCCACCCCCAGACCTAGACCTCAACCTCGCCAGAACTGAGGGGCTAGTCTCTCATCTCAACCTGGCCAGAACTGAGGGGCTAGTCGCTCATCTGATGGAGTGTGGGGCTCCCCATCTGTGTACGGGTCGCGTGACAGTCATCCTAGGACTCGGTGCATTCTGGTATCGACCAGTACAGAGTGGGTTTTTTAGGTGCGTGACGGCAGGGTTGGGGGCGGGGGGTGCTGGACCCCGCCGGGGATGGGAGTTGTGGGGCTGTGTTGCTGGATCCAGTGCCTGGGGGCGGAGGCGGGCCCTGCACGCAGGCGGCGGCGTGAGCTGGCGGGGCGGGCGCAGCTCGCAGAGCGGTGGCAGCGGTGACAACAGCAGGTGGGTCGCCGTGGGTCTTGCGGGGCGGGCTCAAGCCTCAAAGGCAGACGGAGGCTGGGGTCTATGGGGACGGGGTCACCACGGGGCTAGGTAGCTCGGGCGGCGGCCGCAGCGGCGGCGGCGGCGGCTGGGTGTGGGAGCGCGGGGAGGTGATCTGGGCCTCGGCTCCAGATCTGGAGCTCAGGGCCCAGGGAGCCCCCGCTTCCTGGCCTGGTGAGCTGACACTTGGGCCTGGCAGCAGGGGGGGTGATCGCTTATCTGAGGCCAGGTGGCTGCGTGAGCCACGCCCTGGCCGCAGCGCCGCTCCCGTTCCGGGTCCTAGAGGCCCGGCCCAGCTCCCTGGGAAGCCTCCCATTTCCCCCTTGCTCCTGGATTCCAAGTCATTGAGCTGTTCCCAGCTTCTGTCACTTTCTGGGGCCACTTCCCCATCCCCAGGGCCACCTACCTGGCTCCCAGGTTGGGCTTGCCCTCCTCCCCTCCGTTCCCCTAAAGGCAGACAGGACTTCCATGCTTCCTTGTGATCCCATAGTCCCTGACCCTTGTCCCATCTCAGCCCTGGGTGCAAGGTGTCCTGGATCCCCAGAACCAAGATAGTGAGGACTGGGGGCTGGCAGTCCAGGAGGGACAGAAGGCTTTCCTGGAGCCGGCTGGGCAGTCTATCATTCACCCTCTGTCTGGCCTTAGTAGGTTCCAGTCACTGACTTGGTGCCCCTCTCAGCTATCTGCCATGGCCTGGGGACTGCCCAACACTGCCAGCCTGGCACGCTTCTGCCAAAAGCTGAACCGGTTAAAGCCACTGGAAGAGTCCAGCATGGAGACATCTCTGCGGCGCTGCTTATCTACACTGGACCTGACTCTACTGGGGGTGGGTGGCATGGTGGGATCAGGTCTCTATGTGCTCACAGGCACTGTGGCCAAAGATATGGCTGGCCCTGCCGTTCTCTTGTCCTTTGTTGTGGCTGCTGTGGCCTCTCTGCTGGCAGCCCTGTGCTATGCAGAATTCGGAGCTCGTGTACCCCGCACTGGCTCCGCATACCTGTTCACCTATGTGTCCATGGGTGAAGTGTGGGCTTTTCTCATAGGCTGGAATGTGCTTCTGGAATACCTCATTGGAGGTGCAGCTGTGGCCCGTGCCTGGAGCGGCTATCTGGATGCCATCTTCAGCCATACTATTCGCAACTTCACTGAGTCTCAAGTGGGTGTATGGCAGGTGCCCTTCCTGGCCCACTACCCAGATTTCCTGGCTGCTGGCATCTTATTGGTGGCTTCTGCCTTTGTCTCCTGTGGAGCCCGAGTCTCCTCCTGGCTCAACCACACCTTCTCAGCCATCAGCTTGATTGTCATCCTCTTTATCATTATCCTGGGTTTCATCCTGGCTCGTCCCCACAACTGGAGCTCTGAGGAGGGTGGCTTTGCACCCTTTGGCTTCTCTGGCGTTATGGCAGGTACAGCCACCTGCTTCTATGCCTTCGTGGGATTCGACGTCATTGCTGCCTCCAGTGAGGAGGCCAAGAACCCACGGCGGGCTGTGCCCATGGCCATTGCCATCTCCCTTGGCCTGGCAGCTGGTGCCTATATCCTCGTCTCCACCGTGCTAACCCTCATGGTACCCTGGCACAGTCTGGATCCTGACTCAGCTCTTGCTGATGCCTTCTACAGGCGGGGCTACAGCTGGGCTGGCTTCATTGTGGCAGCTGGCTCCATCTGCGGTAAGGGACCTTTCTGAGCAGGGTGGAAGGGAACAGAGCAATGGGGCCCTGTCCCAAGCCTCTCAGAAATACCTCCATATAGGCTTCATCTTTATCAGTTGTATAATGGGCCCAGGAAAATACTAATTATTAGAGGCTCTCCACCATGCTTATTGGGGAGCCCCCTCTCCACAAATCATACATAGACTATCAGTTCTGGGACTGTGTTTACAGGTCCTTTCTAGACAGTGGGATTCAGCCCTCATTAGATTCTGTAATGGACTGTGACCTAAACTGGAATGCCCTATTCCTGGGAGGGAGGGTGACAGTCCAGCACCCCTGCAGACTCATACTCACTCTCTGAGAGCCCGAACTCATGCCTATGTCTCCAAGGGGCCATCCATGCCCAACCCCCCAGCGGCAGCCACTGATGGGCTTGTGTGCCCATGCTGACCACTCCCTTACCCTCTGCTGCAGCCATGAACACCGTCCTGCTCAGCAATCTCTTCTCCCTGCCACGCATCGTCTATGCCATGGCTGCTGATGGGCTCTTCTTCCAGATTTTTGCCCGTGTTCATCCCCAGACACAGGTGCCGGTGGTGGGCATCCTGGTGTTTGGTGTCCTCATGGCTTTCCTGGCACTGCTGTTGGACCTTGAGGCACTGGTCCAGTTTCTGTCCATTGGTACCCTCTTGGCCTATACCTTTGTGGCTGCCAGCATCATTATACTGCGCTTCCAGAAGGCCTCTCTGCCCAGCTCCCCTGGCCCGGCCAGCCCTGTTCCCACAACTAAGAAATACCAGTCCTTCTCCGACCACATACAGCTAGTGGGTGCTGATCAACCTTCCATCCCTGAACCTGGACAACTGCGGCCGGCCCTGAGGCCCTACCTGGGTTTCCTGGGTGGGTGCAGCCCTGGAGCTGCTGTGACATGGGCGCTTGGGATCCTGGTGGCCTCAACCATCATCCTGGGCTGCGTGCTGGTCTTCGGGGACTCAGCCCTTCACCTCCCACGGTGGACCTACACCCTGCTGCTTGTGATCAGTGGTGTCATGTTTCTGCTCAGCCTGCTTGTCCTGGGGGCTCACCAGCAACAGCAGCAGCGAGACACCTTCCAGGTACCTCCCCAAGCCAATGTCTGCTCACTCAGTCCAACTGGCTCCCTTTGTCCTGCCTCTTTGCCATCCCAGAATGAACCAGAGTTCATGGGGCTAGGGATACCAATTCATCCACTCCTACCCCCTCTGTCTTTCTGCATGGTAAGGGTACAGTGTCTCACACGCTTTGGAGATAGAGAGAGGATGGACAGAATTTCTGTAAGGTCAGGCAACTCCCCTGAAGCCCAAATCACATTATCTTTGCACTCTCAGATCCCCTTGGTGCCCCTGACACCAGCCCTCAGCATCCTCCTCAACATCTGCCTCATGCTGAAGCTGAGCTACCTGACCTGGCTGCGCTTTGCCATCTGGCTGCTGATTGGTAAGTGGAATCGGGCTGGGACCCTCAGAGTACTGCAGAGGGAGGACAAAGAGGGCAGGCAAGGCTGGGACCTTGCCCTCAGCCTCATGCCACCCCTACAGGACTAGCTGTGTATTTCGGCTACGGCATCTGGCACAGCAAGGAGAACCAAAGGGACCCACCGGAGCTCTCCACCACACGCTATGTGGTGTTCTCCAGCGGTGGCCTGGAGGAGACCGTGCAGGCTGTACAGCCCCCCTGTCAGACACCAGCCCAGGAGCCTGGCTACACGGAATAGTTGGCTGGTCTGTGAAGGAGGCTCATTATTTCCCTGTCTCATCCATCTCCTTGAGAGGCCAGAAGGCTTGGAGTCATGTCTGTCCAGGGCAACTTGGGTTTTCTGGCCTGCCCAAGCAGAAGTGAGGTTGTTCTCAGGACTGTAGGACCCTACCTAACCCAGGTACTGAGCCGCCAGTCTTCAGCCCTGGTGTGGTGGACTCTTTGTCCAGTGCCTTCCTGTTTGTGACTCACTCCAGCTACCTGGGCAGATGGGTAAAGTGGGCAGGGAAGAGGCTCGAACCCCAGGGATCCATAATAATAACTGCTCGGCTAGCCATTTGACCAGCCATCATGTACACTGTGGCATTCTTTGTTACACTGAGTTCTCACCTGCCCCCTGGAACAGGGCAGTTGTCCCCAATCCACAGCAAATATGCAGCATCTCTGCAAAGATAGCTCTGGGACAGGGAAATAGCCAGGCCTGGGACCAGGGGTCCTCCTCAGTCCAGTGCCTTCTACACAGCTCAGAGGGTAGCTGCACATGCCAGGTAAGAAGGAGCCCATGACAGGAGTTGGGGCAGGTTCCCCATAAGTCCTCTGGGGGTAGATTTAGGGAGTAGTGCCTGGGCCCAAAGCATGTCACCCCACTGCCAGGAAAGCTTTACTACAGTAGTGACATCAGCTGTCTATGGATCCTGGGGACAATCAGGTACATGTGACCTACTTCCAGTCATCAGGAAGTAGGTCTTCTTCCATGCCTTCTCACTCTATAGCCCTTCAGAGCCCACCTCTCCGTGGACACCACTGTCCTGAGTGTTGAAAGGCAGCAGGGACCCCAAAGACTTCACTAAGGCTCCAGATGCAAGATGATTTTAGATGGGTTCTCTTGGTTTTCCAGGGCTACCAGAGACCAGGGCATTTGCCGAAGGCCTGCCTATAGATATCAAAGCACGCCTACACACAGACACGTGCCCACGTGCATGTATGCCTGTTTGGCATACATGGCTCACACAGCTAACCCAGGGTGACTGAGGTGACAGCTATTTGTGAATGCAGGCCCAATCATAGCTTACTCTCTTGCTGTTTCTCTCTGTCCACTCTGCCAGGATTTTAAGATAAAGCCCTTGGGGTCCCTGCTGCCTCTTGATCTTCAGGGTGGTAGTGTCCATGGGGAAGTGGACTCCAGTGGGTCACATTAGCAACTATACATGGTTGTGCAAGGTACCCTGGTGCCTGGGCTTGCCCCGCTAACTTCCAGCCCACTTGGCTCTGGGGCCCCAGTCAAAGGAAGAGAGAGTTCCAAGAAAAACCTTAGGCCCATGCTCTACCCACACACACACTGTGAGGTCCCCATGACTGGGCTATGTCCACTGTAGTCACCTCCCCCTTCCATCCCTCCCTGTAAGGACATCCCTGGAAGCTGCTGACTTTCAAAAGCTTTACTCCAGTAGTGACATCAGCTTTCTGTGGATCCTGGGAACGATCAGGTACATGTGACCCACTTCCAACCACCAGGACTGTGGTCCATGCCTTCTCACTCTAGCCCTTCAGAGCCCACCTCTCCATGGACATCACTGCCGGGTGTTGAGAGGCATCAAGGACCCCAAAGACTTTACTACAGCTCTGGATGCAAGATTATTTTAGATGGTCGGCCAGCTTCAGCCCCAGCACACCCCTGATGATCAGGCACCCATATGAAAGCAGCCCCGTACCTCTCTAGGAGGTGGTATTCCCAAATCCCTATCCTAGCCTGGGACCAAGGGGGAAGGGGACTTGCCTCCTACAGCCCTGTCCCTCCCATCTTGACCATTGACCCCAGACATAAGAAAAGTCTCCATTAGTCAGGACTCAGGACCTTGCAGGAGGATTCCAGAGCCAGAGCCTACAAGAAGTAGCAAGTGTTCATAGGCTGAACAGCTGGAGAGAGCGCTTGGTGCTCTCCACCTCCCTGGTTCATGTGTCTGTACATGTCTCTAAGCTAAACTGGCTTCTGCGTTCCCCCCACCAGATAGCACCCTGGCAAGACTGGACCCAAAAAGGACAGTCTGCCTGGGAACCCAAGGGTGAAGTTCTCCCCCTGTCCCCTCTCCAGTCCTGCTGGGCTTCATCCTTGAGTTTCCCAGGTCAGGACTCTCACCCTTCCTACGCCACAGCAGGAATGACTACAGTCCTCAGGGACAAGCAGGCAAGTGGGTGTCAGAACACAGACAGGGCCACTTTGCATTGGTGTCAGGATGCCAGCAGTAGCGGATGTGGGGGCAGGCGCTGACACAAAGATAGTTGGGAATCCTGGCTCGTGGGTGTCAAAGCTGGTTTGGTTTGGTCCATGCAGGGTTGCTGGTCGTCTTTGGGGCTTTTGCCTACAAAGAACAGATCAGAGATCTGGTCAGTGTCCCTAAACTGTGGCAGAACCCAGTGTCCAGGCACAGAGGACTCAGCTCTGGAACCCAGGCAGGCCCACAACTCACTTCCTCATACTTTGTCCTCCAGTAGAAATGGGCTTCTCTATCCACATACAGCAGCAGCAGGTCACAGAGGAAGGTGACCTGAGAAAGGCCGGGCCACCCATGTCCTCAATCTGAGTCACAACATGCAGGCCCAGGGGACTCTGGCAGACCCAGGCAGACACTTGCTGCTGCCAGGCCAAACCCCAAATGATCGACTCACCACACCCAGCCAGGCTGCGCCAGTGCCCACTGTGATGGCTGTAGGTATGAGCCCGAATTTCCCTGCCTGGGAGAGGCCTGGTTTGAGCTTATCAGGCCATGACTGCCTTCCAAGCCTCATCCAGGCATATCTGTCTGCACCCGTCCCTTGGTCTGACCCTTACCTGCCCAGTAACGAGGATATCGAAGCGGATTCCATACAGCTTGAGCAGGCTGCGTGTCTCCACACCTGAGGCCTCCCACCAGTGACTGGCTGTCCTAGGGGCAGGAGAGAGGACTCTGGTGGCCATTCCTAGGCTGGGCTGCTTTTACTGGGCCTCAACCTTACTTATCCATTGACTCCATAACCCACTCCCAGTCCAAGCCTGAGTCTTGGGTCTTAACCCTACATAGCTGCTAAAGGACATAAGGAAAAAGCAATCCAGAACCTGATGCGAGGAAGCGCCCTGCCTGTTGGAAAGACAGGTGCATAGAAGATCCCTAAATAGACACCAGCACAGGAAGATGGGAGGAGGAAGGTAGGGTGGAGTTGGGGGCAGGCCCAGAGAGGTTGGAGCCCTGAGGCAGGAATTCACTCTTTCCCTATTCATCACAAGAAGGTGATGAGAGTGCCTTCTCAAGTTGGTTTTTGAAGGCCTGGGGAGGAAAACCCAGGCAAAAAACAATAAGGCCCTGGAGCCCAAAGGTGGGAGGAGCAGGGTAGCCAGGAGTCAGCCCCACAAGGCATCAAAGGGCTAAGGGAGGTCAGGTAACTCAGACCAGGAAGGACACAAAGAGCTATGTCAAGTGGCATCATCCTGTGTGTGGCATGTTCCTGTGTATGGGTGACGAGGTGACACAAGTGGCAGAGAGATCCCAAAGGGTTCTACTTCAGAGACTCAAAGATGTGACAATAAATGAAACTGAAGATCTTTGAGCGTATCTTGGGTTAGGAAACACAAAGATTTAGAACGACTTATTGGCACAGCTAGATCCATATAAACATTGGACTTAATCTGCTGGTGTCCCCAGTTCTGCCAAAAAAAAAAAGAAAAGAAAATCCAGTATCTGCCACTTACTTTCAAATAGTTCGGATTTATTTTATATTTTACAGCACTGGGGATGGGCCCCCCCGCACCTCATGGATGCTAGGCAAGGGCTCTACCACTGAGCTGCACCCCTGCCCAGAAAAGTTCCATCTGAAATCTACCTAAACATACCAGGTCACTTTAGACAGGGAGAGAGAGAGCAAATGTGGCCAAATGTTAAAAAAAAAAAAAAATTAGTGAACCCAGATGAGTGGTTCATGGTACTAATCTTTGAATTTTCTATAGATTTGTTAGGGAAGATTTTAGATAAAACTATAGAGAAAGCAAAAAGCCCCCTGTGCCATGGAGGAGAGACACTAGAAGTAGGGTGGGGTCGCACCAGGGTATGGAAGTGAGGAGTCTGCACTGAACAAGGAGTGGGGACAGATAGCATGAAAGCCAGAAGGAGCCTGAGCTGGAGGACAAGGGCTGAGAATACTCACTCCTGCCCCGGGGGGCCTCATTGCACACTTAGTGGAGGATGCAGAGAATTTGGCTAGATATGGTCTGTCCTGGTAGCCACCCAGGGGATGGGTGGAGGGAGAGGCTGGCCCAGGACAGTAAGCAGGTCCATACCTGAAGTTGTAGCCCCTCTCCTGCAGCTGGAAAGAGTAGTGGGGCCAGCAGTCAGAGCCCCCGTCATCCAGGTCACAATCCCAGTTGACACTGATGCCCACAGCGCCACCCTGCACACAGCACATCTCTGCTGCACTATTGGTTGGGTCTGAGACCCTCTTCCTGAGCTCTTCAGGAACCCTGCCTCAAGGACCTACCAGCAAGGCCAAATCATTGAAGTCTCCTCCAGCTGCAGTCACGAGGTCACCAATGCGGAATACGGGGCAGTAAGGATTCGAGTGTGGATCGTAGCGACAGTGCTTGAAATAGGTAGCATCCCAGGTGTCTAAGGCATTGGTCCTGGGATGAGAAGGGGGAGGGGTGGAGATCCAATGACCCAGAGTACATGGAGGATCTGGGGTGAGCCATAACCTGCCCATGCTTACTTGGAGAAATTGAACTTGCTGAAGGTGACAGTGTTTTTGATGAACAGTGTGAAGTTCGTGGCCTGAGCCAGCAGAGGCCTCCTGCAGGTAGAGTACACTGCCAAGATTTTGCCCACCCTGGGGCCCTGCTTGCCCTGGGAGTCAGAGGAGACTTACGTGGGTGCAGAACCACTCTCCACTGGGCACCAGCTCCGGATCTCACAAGTATTGTGGGTCGTGTTGAATACCACACACTGACCTGTTTTTATGCCTTGAAAACACAAAATGAACTCCAGGCCCTCAGATGTCCACAGGGCCTGAGGAGGATGTGGGAGGAGGTTGTTGGCAGGAGCAAAGGGAAGTAGGGACAAGTGCAGCAGGTCCAGCCCTTAGGAACCACCTAGGGCCCCCTCCCCACCTCCTGCCCTGGTGGAGGGGCTAGAAGACAGAGCTCACAGTTACCATGGCTATGTGTCCCCGTCTCCCCTTCAGGGCAGTCCTCGTCCGCCCAACAGTTAGCCAGTGGAACAGAGGGGTGCTAAAATAAAGGAGAGACCTCAGTCACCAACAGCCCAGTGGGGAGTGCCTCCCATCTGTGACTTGGCCCATGGATTACAAGGGCTCTCCCCTCTCCATGTACCTCCCAGGGTGTCCTGGAGGACTTGGAAGCACACAGGAAAGCCAGAGGGTGCGAATAAACAAAGGCTGTGGGGGTTGGAAAGACCAGAAGCCCCTGGTCGTGTGGGTACAGTACTGTATTCTAAGGGCAAGAGTGAAACCCCTTTCCTCCTGACAGCCCCGTGGTAGCAGAAGTGATTCACTGAGGTCTAGCTCCTGTGGTCCAATTCAGAGAAAAAAACAGGGAAGGTGAAGGGACCCTGACAAGGGTAAGTTCATGATGCTTACCGTGCTGGGGTGCAGGCAAAAAAGTGTGGCCAACAAAAAGTAGGACCCTAAAATCACAAGGGCCTGGGGAGGGAAGTAGGACCCCACACACTTGCTAGGGGACCATAGGCTAGTCCTTTCCCTGCTTGATCTTCTGGCAAACAGGGACATTCATACCTGTACTGGGTCAAAGAATTATGGAAGATAGCCAAGAGGAGAAGATGGGTGAGCTTTTGGGGGGCCCCAGAGAGGAAGGCAGCCTTGAGTTTCAGGAACTCTTACAGTGGGCTCAGTTCCCAGACCATGGGAGAAGACAGCACCAGGGAGCAAGAATGGCTGAGGGACTCTAAAAAGCCAGAGTAAGACTTTGTGATCAGTGGGCAGAGGACAGCGTGGAACTACCTGCTCTGCTTTGCTCTCCCCACCTGTGTCCCCCTCTCTCCACCTAACTGGGCTACCAATTCCTTCAACCAGACCCCATAGTGACCACTAATAGGACCTCTAATTTGCCTGGCAGCCCAAGTGGTCCAACCCAATGTATAAAAGATTGAGTGCTCCTCCCTGTGCTGATCCTGGCTCCCTTCTGCTCCTGTGATCAAGTGCAGGTCCTTAACAGGACTCATAGGGACCCTGGGATCTTGGGTTACCCTCTTTTCACCCCAGTCCAGATCTCTGCTCCAACCTCATGGAGAAGCTGGTAAGCCCAGAAGCACCTCACCTTACACAGCCGGGACCCTAGCCCATGCAAAGGCCTTAACCCTGCTCCTGCTAAAGTCACCCTGCTCCCCAACTTCTCCCCCTTAAAGATTCTGCTAGACTGGTATCCTTGGGCTCCCACCTAACCTTGGCCCTATCATGGGACCTGCCACTATGGCTGGGCTGCATTTGCTCCTTGAGTTACAGGGCATGGAGTTTTGTAAGCCTAGCACAGGGCCTAGCCTGGAGGGTGGAGGAGGTTGGATAAGGAGCACTGAGCATGTCCTAGAAGGGATCAGGTGATCAGGATCCCAAGAATAGTTGGTAGGAACTCTGGGTTTTCTCAGGAAGATGGTTGTCTGAGCTTATGCATTACTGCTCAGTCATGACAGCTTCATGGGAAAAGCCAGAGGAGTCACAGGGATTCCAGAAAATACAAGCTCCTGGCCCTAGCAAAATGTCAGAACAGTCTATAAACTGAACACTAAATAGACATTATCTAAGCATCTAAAAAGGGAGGGGACACCGTGTGTGTTGGCCAGGGGTAAGCACATCCTTTGTGCACTCCTTCGTGCCTCTCCTTCTTTCTGGATAGGGCCAACCATGGCTATGTGACATTCCCTGCAATTATAAAGGGACCACCAACCAGAGCCTAGGGGATAAACATCTGCAGTTATCTCCAAACCCAGAAAGTGATTAAATGTTGGGTTTGATCAAAAAAAGATATGACTATGTCACATGAAAATAGATGTCGCCATATAATGATCAGATCTGAACTGTTCAAACCAAATCAACAGTTGGAGAGGAGAAGCAGTGTGCTTTTTGACAAATGCTGGATTCCTGGAGACATTTCCAAGCAAGGGGGAAAGTGAGATTTTAGGAAGGAGAATCTGCATTTCTGGATGAGAAGTGGCCTAGAATAGGGAGTGGGGGATCCAGGCTTGACCACAGTTGGAATGAGAAATACTCAGAGATCATGAACTCAGCCTACGCAAGAGTGTGTTAGTTTCCCACAAAAAAGACAATTAGAAAAGAAACTGCCTAGGGACAAATTAATAAAGGTTAGGCACAGATAAGGGGAGGAGATCTTCCAGTTTGCCTCTTGCTATGAGAGTCCACCTAAGCATATGTCCAGCTCTGGGCATTAGCAACTGAAGAGTACCCAGAGGCAGGACCAAGACAGGGAAGGGCCTGGGTACCTCAGAAGAACTGCTGCTACTCAGAGGTCTGGGTGCTGCCACCCCCAGGCTAGGTGACTCGACCTTGCTAAACCTCAGTGAAAATCACAGTAATTCCTACTGTGCAGGGTAGATGTGAAGATCTGCAGAAAAATTTAACCCAGTGCCTGGGATACACTAAGCCTTTAGCCACCCTGGAAGGACAAGGGAGATGTGGCTGGTGACCCAGGGCTGCTGGAAGAAGTAGGGACCCACCAGGAGACTCCAGGAAACCTTACCTCTGGGCATCTGCCCTGAACTTGTGCTGGCGTCACAAGGAAGTTGGTCACCAAGAAGAACACATTTTCTCCCTAGGAGACAAGTCTCAGGTTGATCCCTGCATGGCTTCCTCAACTGGAGAGGCCTGAAGCTGACAGCCTAGTTTGTTTGTTTGTTTATTGGCAGTACTGGTGATCGAACTCAGGGCTTCACACTTAGTAGGCAAGCACTCTATCTCTTGAGCCATGTCTCTAGTCCTTTGGCTTTTAGTTTGCTTTTCAGGTAGGTCTCCCACTTTTGCCCAGGTGACCTTGGACAGTGATCTTCTCACCTCTGCCTCCTGACTAGCTTGGATTACGGGCATGTACCACCATGCCTGCCTTGTTTTTTGTTTGTTTGTTTGGCTGGTTTTATTTGTTTTTGCAGCAAAGGGATAGAACCTAGGGTCCCTCATCCATACTAGGCTAGTGCTGTACCACTGAGCTACATCCCTGGCCCTGGCAAACTGGTTTTTGAGGGAAAGTTCTTGGCCTCATCTAGTCACCAAATTCCTCCCTCAGGAATACACCTCCAGTGAGAGAGGTGAAAGTAGCAATAGGAGGCTGCCTGGGTTTCTGGCCTTTTCTGATCCCAGGGAGCCTCATGTCTATGTTCATCTCTTTGACACAAGTTCATTTCTCATAATAACTTGCATTCACTCAATCCTTCTGGGCACTGTCGTTAAAGAGGTAAGTTGAAGGGACCAGGAGTGGTTGTTAATGCCTATAATCCCAGCTATTTGGGAGGCAGAGATAAAATGATCTCGGTCTGAGGCTGGCCTAGGCAAAAGGTAGCTATCTGACCAGGTGCTGGTGGCTCATGCCTATAATTCTAGCTATTCAGGAGGTAGAGATCAAGGTTCAAATAGCTCGAGAGACCCTATCTCAAACATAACAACATAAAAAGGACTGGTTGCCTAGCAAGCATGAGGCCCTGAGTTCAAACCCCAGTACTGTCAAAAAAAAAAAAAAAGGTGAGTTGAGGGAAGGGGATCTCTTACCACATCCATAGCCAGCCACTCTGGCTGGAGGGGCTGGGGGTCAGTTCCACCTGGGATCAAAGAACGGCCAACAGTGATCAGAAGTGGTGATCGTGAGAACAACTGTGCTTTTGGGGAAGGAAAGGCAAGGGCTGGGCCGAGGGTAGTGGAGTCTGGTGGCAGTTAAGATATGAAGGAACTTGGTGGCTACCAACATGGGAAAGGAGCCTTCCTAGGGCAGAGAGCAGGGACTGGCAGGCTCCAATGACGCCAAGTGTAGAAACTGTGCACCTGGGGGAAGGGAGTAGAAGAGGGAGAGTCTAAGGGCCCACTAGTTGATCACAGCCTCATCCAGACACAGCAGGGCCTGCAGGGAAATACATTGGGAAGGACAGAAAGGGATCAAGGCTGAGTCCTGAAACTGGTTTCAGTGCTGATGATGTCACAGCTCTCACTGGATGAAGAGAAGTCAGGATGGCAGGAAGGGGAAATGATTCATCTTTGGACATGGTGGGTGTGCACCCAGGAAGCAGCGTCTCTCCAAGCAGGTGGTCACTGGTGTTACAATTTGGGCATCAGTACAGCAGAGGTAGAAATTGAGACTGTGGACTAGCTGAGTGAAAGGAGAAGGAAAATGTAGCCTGAGAGGGCAGAGAAGCACCTGACAGTGACGCCCTAAGTGCGGAGGAGGGACTTTAGGACGCTCAGGCCCTGGACCCTTACTCCCCAACCACCCCATCCTGAAGCTCCAGCTCTGAGTCCCAGATACGCTGATCCTTTCCAGATAAGGCTTTTTTGTGGTACTGGGATTTGAACTCAGGGCTTCACACTTGCTATGAAGGCACTCTACTACTTGAGCCATGCCTCCAGCCATTTTTACTCTGGTTCTTTTTGAGATAGGGTCTCACTTTTTGCCCAGGCAGGCCTGGACCTCAGTCCTCCTATTTTATGCTTCCTGCCATAGCTGGGATGACAGGTGTGAACCACCATGCCCAGTTATTGGTTGAGATGGGGTCTACTGAACTTTTTGCCTGGGCTGACCTCCAGTTGTGATCCTCCCTATGTCAGCCTCCCAAGTAGCTAGAATTATAGCCATGAGTCACTAAGCTCCCAGCTCAGATATGGCTGCCAGGCACGGTGGTACATGCTTATAACCCCAGCACTTGGAGGCTGAGGCAGGAGTATAGAGTTGGAGGCCAGAAGGGTTCAGAACAAGTTCAAGGCCAGCCTGGGCTATGTAGGAAGACCCTGCCACAAAACTTAAATAAATAAATAAATTTCCTCTGGTCTGGTTTCCTGACCTGTCCTTTCATCTATCTGGAAACCTCCTCATGTCCCTGAAAGCCCTGATTGGGCACTGCTCCTCTGTAAGGTCTTTCTTAAACATCCCCAGATACCCTCTGGTGTCACCTGCACACCTCTTTTGTACACACACTTGCTGCAAGGCTGCTGTCTAATTTGTCATCAGTAAAGGACTCCTGCCCCCTGTGGCAGCCCCAGTGACCTACCTGTGGGGGCTTCACAAAGTCAGCCACATCCCAAAGCCGGTTCTCAAGCTCCTTGATTCGAGTCACAGAAACCCCTTTGAGTTTAGTGATGACAGAAATCTGGGGGTCCAAGTCTCGTTCCTGATAGCCTTTTTTGGCAATGAGGGCCCACCTGGGGAGGAGATGAGGGACAGTGTGATGTGACCCTGGCCCAAGGTGAGCAGTGACAGGGCTGGACCCTACAAACTCTTGGCTCCCCCCACCGCCACCACATACCCTATAGATTTTGGGCTTGCATTAGCATGGAGACCTTTTCCTGCTCCTCACCTCACCTCTCACTCCAGACCCCTGAACAGGCCAGAAGCTCCGGCCTCACATCGGAGAGCCAGTGTCCTCAACAACCACAACAACTTTCATCAGCCAATGTCCCCACCCCCACCAGCTAGACTCAGTTCGCTCCTTAAAGACCACTCGGACCCTCAGCTAGAGCAAGTGGTCTCTTGGGGCACCAAGGGTGGGGAGGTCATTGCTCCCGCTCACACGAATGTCAAGGATTACTGCCTCCTGCCTCACCAGGGACCCTTCTGGGAGAAGTGGGGACAGATCCCACTGGGGTTAGGGACAAAGCCCAGGAAAGAAGGCAGATAGGCATGCAGGAGTACAGCATACAGCTTGCTCTTGCTTCCCAAGGGTCTCTGAATGGACAAAGACCCCATCCTTCTGCCAACCCCCCACCTTTTCCCAACCTGCCACCCCCTCACACACACACACACCAGCCCAGCACCTGAAGACCCTAACTGTCAACCCTCAGCCCCCCAAAACCAACCACGATCCTTTTAGTCAGCCTGGCCACAAGCTGTTCCTTCTTACCCCACCACATAGGCCACCACTCCAAGCTGCAGCAGCCTCTGCAAGACGCCCACCCGCCAATTCCTGGTCATCACATACTTCTCAGTCTTGTAATCCAGAAGCCCCCAGCCTGCTGCTGCCCCTGGGGAGCCCATGCTCCCAGCTCCTGCTGGCTGCTGGCGCATGAGTCAGCGCTGCAGCTGCAGCCACTGCTGAAAGGGAGGGCAGAGCTGGTGCCCAAATGGGCTCTGTTGTTAAAGGGACATCTCCTTCCACTTAAGGCACGATCCAGCTCTGGGCTCAGTCCCAAGCCCCAGCTGTCCTGGATCTTGTGTCCTCTCTAGAATTCCTCTGCCAGACCCTGGGCGCACAGAGAGAAGTCCAGTCCCTGACCTCTGGCTTCACATCCTTGTGGGGTGGGGAATGACAGGTGTTGTAAGTGCTGTGAGAGGTTGGCCTGAGGCAAGGAAATTTCAGGCCTGTGAGCTAATGCTTGCAGATTCTGAAATGCAGTAAGGGAAGTTGGGGAGGGGTATTCCTGATTGCGGAAGCATCACAACAAAAGCCAGAGCTTTCACTCTGAAAGCTCCAAAGTGAAAGCATGGCTCTGACTCCAGAGAGGAGGATGATCTGGGTGGACAGGTTCCCCAGGCCCTCCCGTGGAAACTACTCTCACCCACAAGTGCAGTCCCTAAAGCTCAAACTGTGGTGTCCGGCGTGTTTCCCAGTGAAAGAAGCGCAATGCTAGAACCTCACAGGGCGACAGGAACTAAAAACGCCCCATAAGGCACCCAGCCTTATGCATGCCCAGTGGCGGCCCTGGCGAGGAGTGGGCTCCAGGTCTGCGCAGGCCCGCCGCTGTTTCTGAGGCTACCGGCAACAACAGGTTGCCCGGACGACCGCTGCGGAAGACAGAGCATCTATTGGCTGCGGCGAATGCCTGTTGTCTGTGACACACATTCGATTGGTCAATAGGGCCGGAGAGCCCGCCCACATCCCCGGGCAGCATTCTAGGGTCCACGCCGCACTCTTCCGGCCTCAGTTCAGGCGACTGCGAAAGGGGACTAGCCATGTGGGGTCACGGCAAGAGGTCTGGGAAGAATGAAGAGCAAGAAGAAGAGGCGACCACGGCCGCTGGGCATCTTGCCAGAGTCCCGGAGGCCGAGAAGGGTTTGAATGCAGATTCGGACTCCGACCTGGAGACGGAAGGTGCCCTCGGGCAGCGGGTAACCGGGGCAGCAGGCTTGACTCTCACCTTGAAGGCTTCTCCAGCATAGGTTCAGGGAGATGAGCCCGGGCTGAATGAGACTTCGTCAGCGGGTGGGCCTTTGAGCCTGGTGCGCTCTTGTCTTGGTGGCACCAGGAGTTCCACCATTAAGAATTTGCTTCCAGAACGATGTGTAAATGTACAATCTTGCCAGATAGTGGTGCCCCACTCTGAAATGGGTTCAGAGTTGGGTTTTTCCAGCTCACAGGAAAAACTAAGCTAATGGGTGTCTAGGATTTAAAATTGTTTCAGTTCCCCCTCCCCCATAAAATGTTCATAAAACATTGTGATCTGTAATACATGGGATGGGGAGAGAAGAGCAACGTGCACTTTTACATCAGGCAGTGGCCTAATTCTGGCTCTGATTGTGACTCTGGGAAAAGGGTTTGCTTTCACTGAGGCTTGATCGTAAGCAGTAGTCCCATTAGCACAGAACTGCCTTTACAGGGGAAACAGGCCAGGTGGCTAGGGAGGGCAGGGGAGGCTGGCACAGCCAGCAGAAGGGTCTACATTTGTCCCTGTGTCTCCTACTTTAGGTATCCATGGGCTCAGAGAAATGGTCAGTGAGACTCTCTGCCGGAGGTCTTACCAGGCTTATAGTGTTGCGCCCATCTCCTGCTTTCTGCGCCAAGGGAGTGCCCCGGAATTAAACCTGCGACATCGTGGCCTGGGGCCCCAGGTAACTGTGCAGGGACACTGGAACCAAGTTTGAAGAGGAAGGACCCATGGCCATGTCTTTCCTTGAGTCTATCCCTCATATTCTCTGCTGTTCTTTGGGCCAGGCATAGGAGACAGGATAGAGGCTTGTGACAGAGATCAGCTAAGGACTGAGTAGCCTGCAGGTTCCTACCTGCAGGAGGGTCAGGGAAGGCCCCAGGAGGTGAGAACTGGGTGGTACCTAGAAGGAGAAGCATGTATCCCCTGGGAATGTGGGAACGGGAAGGATTTCCAGCTGGAGGGCACCAAGTGGATTGAGCCATGGGAACATGAGCCTGTGGCCTTCAGTCCTGGGAAGGACCTGACCCCTCAGGCCCCTCTGCTCTGTCCCAGGGGGTCCAGGCTCTGGCTTCCATGTTGACCGTCAATCCCTACATCAAGCGTCTGGATCTTCAGGATAATGTACTCTGTGGGGCTGGTGCAGAGGTCCTGGCAGATGTCCTAAGCAAAAATAGCAGCATCTGTGGTAGGTGCTGAGCCTGGGGCATTGGGTGGGCTTGAGTCCTTCTTTTTCCCAGAAGGTATCCCCCAAGCCAGGCTTTCCCACTTGAAGCCTGCTGGTGTTGCTGGGGGTGGTGGAGGCCCTTGATCACAGGGGTGAATTTGACCCTCTGAAGGTTCAGCCAATGGTGAGCCAATGCTGGAGGCTACTCCTTTCCTGAGTTGTCCCACCCTACTCTCTCCCCTCCTTTACTGACAGCACCTCCCCACTCCCATAGTAGACACCCAGTGACTGAATGGAGGGTAGAAGAGTCCCTTGACATAGAGGCAGGGGCTGGACAGCTCAGGATGGGAAAGGCAAGGTGGGAGTTTGATGAGGCTGGATCCAAAGTCCAGCTCTGCCACCAAAGAGCAAGTGACGGACCTGGGCAAGCGGTGCAACCTGCAGAGCCGGTTTCCAATCTCTGAATTGGCCCCATAGCACCATTTGGTTCTTGGGGCTGTGGCTAGCAAAAAGAAGTATTCCACAGAGTATCTGTCCATGTAAGTGCTACATAAATGACCACATAGGCTAGTATTGCCAGTCCCCGATAATGGAGCAGAGAGGGCTTCTGTGGGTAGGTTATACTGTTTCCAGACACATCTTCATCACGGGGGCTGCCTTTCTACCATAGCACTGTCCATAGCATCACAAGGTAGGTGGTTTTAACCCTTTAACAGAGAAGCTCACAGACATGCAGGGACAGTGAAGTCAGAGACACAGGGGACCCAGCCAATGGGTGGTTGCCACCCATTGCTACCCTAGAACAATCCACCTGCAAAGCCTCTTCCTGTGCCTTGGGCCTGGAGGTTTGTGGGCTGGAGGAAAGCAGAGGAAAGTGGTGCTTGACTTTGCATGACACTGACTGAGCAGTCGTGCTGGCCCCCAGATGTGAACCTGTCAGAGAACCAGCTTGGAGCCACAGGAGTCCAGGCCCTCTGTGCTGCCCTCGCAGTGAATAAAACCATACAGAAGATGCAGCTGGCAGGGAATGGCCTGGAGGAGCGGGCAGCACAGCACCTTGCGGACTTCCTGCTGGTCCACACAGGCCTGAAATCCCTGGACCTCAGTTATAACCAGCTGAATGACGTAGCAGGTAATACCTGGCCTGAGCGACTATGGGACATGAGTTCATCATTCTCTGGTGGCAGCAAGGGAGGAGACTGGCGGGACCATAGTCAGTATCTTCCAGAGAATATCCTTGCTGGGTTTCTGCTCTTCACACCTGCTTTGTCCATTCTCTGCCATTCTAGTCACACAGAATTTTTTTTTGGCAGCACTGGAGTTTGAAGTCAGAGACTCATGCTAGGCAATGTGCTCTACCACTTGAGCTGCTCCACTAGACCCCAAATTCTTAATTTGTTCCAGGACTATCTCATTGCCCACTGCAGTATGTGTTGGGTACTGATTTAGCTGCTAGGGATATAGCTGTGAACAACATAAGGTCCCTGACTTCAAGAAATACATGCTCTAGGCCAGGCGTGGTGGCTCCCACCTGTAATCCCAGGTATTCAGGAAGCATAGGTAGGAGGATCAAAGTCTGAAGCTGGTCCCTGGCCTGCCTGGGCAAAAAGTGAGACCCTATCTCAAAATATAAGCAGAGGAATAAAGGTTTGGAGGTGTGGCTCAAGTGGTAAAGCACCTGCCTAGCAAATGAAAAGCCCTGAGTTCAAACCCCAAAATCGCCCCCCAAAAAAAATAATGATAAAAAAGTAAGACTGTGAAAAATAACTATAGGAGAAAAGGCTAGGGGCGTAGCTTAAGTGGTACAGTGTTTACCTAGGAAGTGAGAGGCCCTGAGTTCAAACCCCAGCACCACCAAAATAAAAAAGAAAAGAAACACAGATTAAGATAGTTTTCTCTGGGCACCAGTGACTGATGCCTATAATCCTAGCTACTCAGTAGGCAGAGATCAAGAGGATCACAGCTCAAAGCCAGTGATTTTTTGAGTTTTTGAGACCCTATCTTGAAAATACCCAACCCAAAACAGGGCTGGTGGAGTGGCTCAGGTGGTAAAACACCTACCTAGCAACCATGAAGCCCTGAGTTCAAGCCCTAGTACTGAAAAAAAAATTAGCTTTCAGTAATTTTTGAAGCTCCAAAGGAAATGGTGTGGTTGTTGTAGAAAAGAATGAGGACCCCTGCAACACCAAAGGGAGCGCATTGCAAACCAAGAATAGTGACCGTATAGTTTCTTAGACTGATAGACACCAGCATGACTATAATTCAGGGAAGAATGACTAGGTTATGGTGTGAAGAGGAAAGAGGAGGTTACATGGCTGCAGGTCATGGCAAAAGATGTGAAGATTTTATTCCAAGCGCTGTGAAAGACATGAGTGGGATTCCTTGAGTCCATAACTTTCTTTCATGCCCCAGGGCCTTTGCATGGGCTGTCTGCTTTGCCAGGAATGTGATCTTGCACCGATCTCTGTCCCCAAATACTCTAGTCAATTATAAGATGTCACATCCCTGTCAGGAATCTGAGGCAAAAGGATCATCTGAGCCCAGGTGAGCTATGCCCCTAATCCATTTTGGTTTTCTTTTTGCTTGTTTTCCAGATAAGGTCTTACTAACTTTGCTTGGGTTTTCCTCAGACTTCTGATCCTCCTGTTTCTGCCTCCCATGTAGCTGGGATTACAGGCAGGTGTCATCATACTTGACTTTTTTTTTAAGAGGAAAGATTTGTTTTGGTTCATGGTTTCAGAGTTTCAGTTCATGGACTTCTAGGCCTGTGGCAAGGAAGAAAAATAACAGGAGGGGCTTAGAGGAGGAAAGCTATTCACTTCATGGCAGCAAGAGAGGAAGGAAAGTGACCCTGGAGGAGAAAGGGAAGGAAGAGGAGAAGGAGGAGGAGGAGAAAAGATTTATTTAGCTCACAATTTTTGAGGTTTGTCTATGATGGAGTGACCTCTTTGCTTTGGACCTGGGGCAAGGCTGCACATCATGGTTGGAACAACCATGGAAGCAAAAGCATTCAACTCATGATCAGGAAGCAAAGAGAAGAGGAAGAGACCAGAGTCTCACTATCCTCTTCAAGGTCTAAAGACCTCCCACTAGACCCCAGCTGCTAAAGGCGTCATGCTTCCCAGTAGCGCCACCCTGTGGACCAAGCCTTTAACACATGAGCCTTTTGGAAGACACAAGATAAAAGCTGTACCACAGAGGCAGCTGGAATGAAGAGGCTGGAAGCTAAGGCCCTGCAAAGATGGCATAAACACTTAAGTGTGTATACAAGGGAGGTGGGGTGGAACCTGGGAAAGACAGAGTCAGCTATGCCATTTTGTTTCTCCAAGTGGGGACCTGAAGGTGTGCCTGACTCCTTTGAGGGGTGAAAAAGCTTAGGTCTGGATCTCCCCACCCAATCCATGGCAATGATAGCACCTGTCTCGTAGGACGGCTGCAAGAATTGGGAAAACCTGGCATTGGGAACTTAAGGCATGTAGAAGAAAGAGTCTTCTCACCCTCTAGTTATTCAGCAAAGAAGGGGCTGCCTCACAAAGTGGAGGCCCACTGCCCGCCCCTCCCAGCCCTAGAAGGGTCTGAGGAAGGAGGAAGTGCTCATATCCAAGAACCTGGGGGTATCAGATCCAGCGCTGGGTGCTGAGTCCAGGTCTTAAAGGAGCAGTGCCAAGAAGCTTCCCTGCTGCACAGGGAGCTCTCCAAGGTGCTAAAAGTGTCTGCCACTGGGCAAACTGCTAGCGGAGCAGTGTTTCCCTTCGGTTTTTTTCCTCTGTGCATTTCTTCAAACCAGCCTTACTAGACCTGTGCTAGGTGCTGGGATACTGAAGAGAGATCAAATTCCAATCCTCGCTGGGCGAGCTACTCAGGAGGCAGAGATCAGGAGGATTGGGGTTCGAAGCTAGCCTGGGCAAATAGTTCACGAGACCCTATCTCGAAAAAACCCAACACAAAAAAGGGCTGGTGGAGTGGCTCAAGGTGTAGGCCTTGAGTTCAAGACCCAGTACCACAAAAAAAAAAAAAAAAAAACCCAGACCTCAAGGGACTCCTAAACTGGAAGCAGAGAACAGCCAGGCAGAGAGATTTGTTTTTATTTATTTTTTGTGGTGCTAGGGATTGAATATGACAAGCAAGCAAGCACTCTATCATTTAACACCTTTTTTGTTTGTTCTGTTTCTTATTTTTGAGACAAGGTCTCACCTCTATCTTTTCCTAGGCTGGCCTCAAACTCCTGACCCTTCTGCCTCCAACTCCTGAGTGGAGTAGCTGGGATTACAGGCATGGACCACCATACCCAGCTTAGTTTTGGCTTCTTTTTGAGACAGGGTCTCACTGTGTATCCCAGGCTGGCCTGGAACTTGAGATCTTCATGTCTCTGCCTCCTGAGCGCTTGGATTACAGGTGTGTACCATCACTCCTGGCTAGAAAATTTTTTGGGTTCTGTTTCCTTGTGGTGCTGGGGATCAAACCCAGGGCCTTGTCCAAGCTAGGAATGTGTTCCACCACTGAGCTACATCCCCAGACCCAGAGAGAGATCTAATGACTAAAGCCTGGAAAGATGGAAGACATGAGTTCTGAGGGGGCCCAACTCAGCCTGACAGGGCAGGTAAGATTTCCTGAATTTGTGAACCCAGGATAGAAGAATGAGAAACCTTAGATAAGTAAATAAGAAAAATGGGGACCAGCAGGGAGGCATGCCAGTGCTAGAGCCCTGGAGAACTGGGAACAGGTCAGATGGGCCAAGTGCTAATAGAACGGAGAGCTGGCTGGGCATGGAGCTCTGCCCACTTAACATGCCAAATATCTCTCAGGGTTTCTCTCTCCACATTGCTCCCCTCCTTTCTCTACCAACCCGGCCCCATCTCCATCATAGCTGTGCCAGACTCGTCACCTCTTTACCTAAACTATAGCACGAGCCTTCTAATGAGTCACTCAGCCTGCCTCTGCTGATGCTCACCAGCCAATAAGAATTTTGCTGAAGTGCTAATCCAGCCTTGTGACTTCTTAAAGCCCTTCCCTGACCCTTCAGCCACCATGATCCTCCTGATCTGTGCCTTCTGAAGAGCTATGATTATAGGTGTGAGCCACCAGCACCTGGCTTGAACTTTGGATCTTTTAAGCAGAGATTAAACGGGCAGTGTCTGAGCCCATTGGCTTAGCATTCAAGGCCCTCCAGCCTCCCTAACTCATTGCACCTGCTTCCTCCTCCTCTCTCTCCCAGCTCCAGGCTTGAACATGTTTGTACAAGTGTCTCTGCACATCTGCCCTTTCCTGTGTCTACCGTTCATCATGCATGCATACATGTATAGTGGATCTCTCAGTTCACGGTTACTTCATCTGTCCTTACTTTTCTGACCCTACCAAGGCCACCACTCTGTTCCTACCACCCTCTTTGCTTGTAATTTATAATAGCTTGCATCCCATTCACTTGAATTTTTATCTCTTCCCATTAAATATGGATTCCTTGATTGCAGGGCAGGCCCATGTTGAGTTGATCTCTGTGATCCTCCTGCCCAGCAGAGACTCTGGTGCACAGTGGCCATCAGTATTATTTTTTGAATGGACTAACAAAGTGAGTAAGACCATGTCTCTTGGTTTTTCTGAAGGAGAGATACTTGGACCAGCCCTGGCAGAAAACACAGGACTCACAGAACTTAACATAAGCTGGAATCACCTACGAGGCCTAGGAACCATAGTATTTGCTAAGGGACTAGAGGTATGAGATCCTTGCCCCATCAACGCTTGAGGCTTGGCATTTAAGGCAGGTCTTTCCTGTTCCAGCTCCTGTCTCTGAAACTATCCAGAAATGAACCTTGGGTCTTTTGTTTGTTTGGTTTTGGTGGTACTTGGGTTTGAACTCAGGGTCTAGGCAGGCACTCTACCACTTGAGCCACTCTGCCAGCCCTTTTTTGTACTGGGTATTTTAAGACAGGATCATGCTTTTTGCCCAGGTTGTCCTCAAACCATGATCCTCCTGATCTGTGCCTCCTAAGGAGCTAGGATTACAGGCATGAATCACCAGTGCCTGGCTTGAACCTTGGATCTTTTAAGAAGAGACTAAAGGGTGGTTCTCTCTTTTGTTTTCTGGTCCCATTTAATGACCACAATATGCTATGCTTATTCTCATGTCACTTACTGAAGTGTCCACAGCTGATATCAAGTATCTTCTCCAGACATCACAGACACTCAGCTGGTGGGTTGCATCTGTGCAGTCTAGTGGCATGCTTATTTCTGGTATACACAGATACTTTTTCTAAGAGGACACCCTTATGCCCTTGCATGACACCCTCTCAAACATCTCACCTGCTCCCTTGCATGTCGTGGATTTGGAACAGGTAACTCAAGCCCTGCCACGGTGAGACATCTTCAGATATCTTCAATGCTCTCGATGCCAACTACTTTTTGTGGGGACCACCCCAGGAAATGATAGCCACTGCCTTGCCCTCTCCCAGGGGCTGATCCTAAGAGTTCTTCCCCACAAGTTAATAGGTTAGAGCCCCCATGTTCTCCCCACCCCAGTCACTCTGACAGGCTTTATCCAGCAGTCCTTCACTGGGCCCCTGGGGCTGTGTGTGTCTCAGGGTCCCTGCCCTTAAAAGGCTCCCAAGGGGGCATGGATCTGTTCAGTGTGTCTCTGACCCAGCCTCCTCTGTGGTGTTTCAGGCTGGTTGGCTTTACTGGTCGCTATTTGGTCTCAGAATGACTGGGGGGGGTCTGTGCAGTACTTTGATCACTCTGCCCTGGGACCTCTGCCCCTCTAAACTTTGTCCCTGCTCAGGCCTCCTGGGCTCTGAAGCTCTGGTCCCCTGGCTTTCTGCAACATCAGATGTGGACCCCTGACTTTGCTCTTTGCATTCTAGGCAAATATCTTCCTGAAAGTCCTGGATATCTCTTATAATGGCTTTGGAGACCCTGGCGCCTCTGCAGTAGGCAAGGCCTTCAAGGCCAACAACGTATTGGAGGAACTCAACATGAGGTGAGAAGAACAAGGGTAGTGCTCTATGCGCTGTGATATCGTTGCTGTTCAGTTTGATTTCTGAACCTACCACAGTCTACCCAAGATGGGGCTTGAGCCACAATCCCAGAGCACCTGTCTATGTCCCTTCTCACTCAAGGTCACCACTTATACATTGAGACTTATACCTACGGTGCAGGCAGGTGACTGGGGATCACAAATGTGCCGAGCATCATTAGAGGGCCTGGGGTAGGATGGCCCCCAGGAGAGTTTTCCTTCATCTCAGAGGAGCCTAGTCTGGATGGGCAAGAGAGGGCTCTGACATCAGGTCCATGGGCATACTTTGCTGAGAACATGGCTGCTGGGGGCCTGATCTCCATGTCAGGCAGGGTTTCTGCCCTCAGTAGATAATGGGGTACAGGGAAAGCCCAGTGGGAAGGAAAGCAGAGGCCAGGCAAGTCATGGGTTGCTTTGGTTGAATCTCTTCCCCAGCAGCTGTCCCATTCAGGCACAGAGTCCCCACTGGATCCAGCCCACTTTGCCTCCCCAAAGGAAGAGTCAAGACTAGAGGCACCCATAAGACATGCTAAAATCCATCACAATGTACCCCAGTATAATAATAATAATAATTAATAATAATAATAAAAGAGATGCTAAAATCCAAGGCACAGGCAGAGCTGGGATATGAGATGTCAGAAAGAAGTGAGACTGGCTTCAGACACCAGGTGGCCCAGAACTGAGGCCTGGAGTTTGGGTACAGCAGGCAAAGGAGGAGAAAGAGAAGATATGGACAGGTTGCTGGGAGATTTTCCAGAATAGATGTTGTCATGGTAATAGGGCAGAACGTGTGGTAGCACCTGCTGAACTCAAAGGGCCAAAGAGTGACAGCTGGTCCCCACCAGGGGGAGGGACACTCCAGGTGGGTTCTCCCTTGGTGAGCTCCCTGAACACTGAGAATCATCCACAAGGCAGTAACATATCCACCTTTTACATATTAACCTATTCTGGGGCTGGAATATGAAGTCAACCTGGTGTATACCATGGTAACTCCAGCAGGGACCCTGGGGCAGTCAGACCAACAAACTACTAGAAGGCTGCAAGATGTATAAGTCTTCTTCTATGCTGGAGGCATGGATCAAGCAGTAGAGAGCCTGCCTAGCAAGTGTGAAGCCCTGAGTTCAAACCCCAGTACCATCAAAAAAAAAAAAAAAAACCTACATAAGTCTTGTTTATCAACACATACTACTTGCATATGAATGGAATTTGTGTGACAGTTCCATACATACATACTGCATGCAGTTATCAAATCTAATTTCCCTTTTTCCACCTTCCCCCACATCTTTTCTAAATCATTATTCTATTCTATTTTCAGGTCCACTTTTTTTTTTTTTTTTTTTAGCTTCCACATATGAGAGAAAACTTGTGGTACTAGTTTTCTGTGTCTGGTAATTTTCACTTAATATAATTTTCCAGTTCCATCTGTTTGCTGCAAATGACAGAATTTCATTCTTCTTTATAGTTGAATGATACTCCAATCTGTACATATAACACATTTTTGTTATTCATCTATTGATGGGCACCTAGGCTGATTCCATATCTTAGCTATGATGTCTTTTTTGTTGCAGCAACAACCGCATCTCTCTGGTGGGAGCCCTGAGCCTGGGGCAGGGCCTCCGGGTCAACCAGACACTGAGAATTCTTATTGTGAGTGCTAGCCTGATGGGGGAGGCCCCAGCACAGACCTGTCCTGTTCATATCCACACAGATCCTTCTCCCACCACATCCTCCCACCCAGGGGCTGTGCATGGGCAGCGGTGGACACAGGCTTCAGAGCCTTGACGGGGAATTTTTGGAAGGGTGGGCCTCCTGGCTTCTGTTTGTGGCCACTTCCCCATCTACCATTGTGTCTCCCACCTCTGATCTGGCTCACACCTGAGTTTTCAGACTCCTCCTCTGTCCATCTATCCCTCCCAGCAACTCCCCACAATTCCTTGCTGCCTTCCCTCCTTCTCTTGTGAGGGTGCTGTTCTGCTGAAGATGGACAAACACCCTTAACTTCACCTTCACCTTCTCCCCATGCTTCCGCTGGCCTTGCTGACACTCAGGGTCAGACCAAGTGGCAGACCACCCTGAGGCCTGTGTGCCCGGCAGGAGTTCCCTTTCTCCAGGACTACAGGTGGGAGAGAGCCACTGGGCAGCACAGGTCCCAGGGAACTGCTATACAGATAGCATGTACCACAAGACAGTATCGTCAGCTGATGATGTGTGGGGTGGCATCTGGCTCTGCCTGGCTCTCAACCCCCACCCTCCACCTTCTCAGTGCTGTTCTCATTAGTTCTCATATCTCTTGCTCTCACAGGAACCCAGATCTCTCTCTGCAGTTTAGATCACATTTCCAGCCACCTGCTGGATGATTCCCAAGTCACAATAAACTCTGAATGCATCACCTCCTTCTGCCTCTTGCTGGGGGCGGGGAGGGGAGAACCAAGTCAGAAGCCGGGGCCTGGAGCCTGATCCATCCCTGCCTTCCTCACATCTTCCCTCCAGAGCCCCTCACCTCCTACTTACTGCTCCAGATTGTCAGCCCCTCCCTTTATTCACTTCCTCTCTTCAGTTCTGTTGACCTGCTAGTGTCTCAAGTTCTGATTCTTCTTCCTACTCACTACCTGGTGAAATTTCTAAGCCAGAAACATACCCCTATCACTCCGTGCTTTAAACCTGTTACTTCTGATAAATAAATCCGAGCTTTGTATTCCCTCAGTCTATCATATAGGATCGGGGCTCTGCCAGCCCCCTCTCCCAAGTTCACAACTCTCAGCCCAGCCAGCTCAGAATTCAGCACACACAAGGTTCTATTTTCCACTTCTGCTTTTGTTATTGCTGCTTTCACTGAAATGCCCAGTTTCACCTCTTTTGTAAAGCTCAACTCAGGAATCCTGCTCTCCTCCTGGTGGAACCAATGTACTCTCTCTTGTACTTCTCACTCTGAGTGAATAAATGATATCTATCCTCCAGTGGGGAGGCTCTTTAATGGCCAGGTGCTCTGGGTGGGTGCCCCTTTCCCTGCCCAGCATCCTTACCCAGGGCACTCTATCCCATGGTGACACGCCTGCTGAGCTGAGATGGTAGTCATCCTAGCCATCCCATTACAGATAAGGAACCCTTCTCCCCTTTCACGTTGCCTTCTGGCCTCCCTGTGCTCCACTTCTCTCAGTTCTGTCTATGTGTCTTTCTTAGGTGTCCAGGAATCCTATGCAAAGTGAAGGCTGCTTTGGTCTCCTTAAGTCTGTCCGGGACAATCCAGCCTCTGCCCTAGAACTACTGGATTTCTCTGTAAGAGCCTCTCATAAGCCTCATCTCTGGTCTTCCCAACAGCCCTGTGAGCTATTAGCATTTCCATTTTAGAGAAATAAAGTGGGGATTCGATCATAGATCCAACCCAGGCTCTGGGCTGATAGTTTTCTGTGTTCTCACCTTGGTTCTTCATTGGCTGAAAGAGAAGGGGTAGAGGATGGAGGCACAATGCTCACTGTCCACAGGTGTTTACATCTGCAGGTTCATCTGTTGAACACCTCCCCCCCTTGCAGGTAAGTCATGGTACTGGAGGATTCACTTTTGTGGCAGTGAGGGAGATTAGGACTCTTTTTTATTCGTATTTGCTTTAATATGGAAAAAATCTCTGTCTCTAAGTCTCTCTCTCTCTCTCTCTCTCTCTCTCTCTCTCTCTCTCTCTCTCTCTCTCTCTCTCCCTCTCTTTTGGTGGTGGTACTGAACACTTGGGAAGTGGCAAGAGGATCATGAGCTGGAGGCCACCAGGGCAAAGTTAACAAGAGCCTATCTCAAAAACAAAATACAAAGACAAAAGGGCTGGGGGTGTGGCTCAAGTAGTAGAGCACAGTGTGAGGCATGGGTTCAATCCCCATTATACCCTGCCCCCAAAAAAGAAAGCATACCCCTAAGAGCCTCCTGGAGTCCCCTTCTCTATTTTAACAGTTTGGGGGTGTGAGATTGTCATCCACAGGGGAGAAGCTGCCCAAAGGAGCTTCTTGGAGACCTGTGTGTAAGTAAGAATAACTGAGTTCTTAGAAGGTAATAATCACTTCTGGTAATGGGTTTCCCCTTAGGACATCCAGGTGAACAGAGAGTTCAATGACCTTGCTAGCTCCGTGAAGGTAATTCTTCCAGGGCTTCACTTAAAGACTGGTGCTCGCAGAGTGGAATATAAAAAAGAGTTGCTGCCATCCTTCAGACCATCCTTACCAGCCTCTACCCCTAAATGACTCTGAAGTGTGGATTTCTCCTCTAAGAAGCCACTTCAGCTTTCACATTGAGGACCATTTGATTCACTCATGCCTTCCTCTCTGCCCTATGTTCCCTGATGAAATTTAGGCCTTCATTTGCCATCTGTCATTCATATAACCCAAACACCTCCTATATGCTGCACACCAACCTGGACATGGAGTCAAAGTTGTCCCTGTCCTCCAGATGTTCATGTTCTGGTAAGCTTGGTAGACAAAATATAAGGAGGTATACAACTGGCAAGAATGCAAACTGTCACAATCTTTTTGGAAGGCAATTTTTCATATGCACTGAGCCATAAAACTGCCCATGACCTTTGATCCAATCATTTGACTAATCTGCTCTCCAGAAATAATCAGAGATGCATAAAAATATGGATACCTGCCAGGTGCACTTGGGAGGTAGCCACAGGAGGAATGTGAGTTTGAAGCCAGCCTGGAAGACCCTGTTTCAAACAAACAAAAAACAAAACAAAACAAAATGGTGTCTGAAAATGTTCACTGAAATGCTGTTTATAATAAAATCTGGAACTCTACCAATATTAAAACCCATGTGCTCAAAAGACATCAAACAATTCATGAAAATACACGTTAACGTTGAGTGAGAATATCAGAATGAAAAAATCATATGGTTTGTCTGGTAGTCCTTCAAAAAGTTAATCATAGAACTACCATATGGCCGGGCTCTGGTGGCCCATGCCTGTAATCCTAACTACTCAGGAGGCAGAGATCAGGAGGATCGCAGTTCGAAGCTAGCCCAGGCAAGCAGTTTGTGAGACCCTATCTCGAAACACCCTTCACAAAAAAAAAAAAAAAAATAGGGCCAATGGAGTGGTTCAAGGTGAAGGCCCTGAGTTCAAGCCCCAGTACTGCAAACAAAAAAAAAAAATTACTATATGACCTAGTAATTCCACCCCTAGAGAAATGAAACTCCACTCAAGAAAAAAATGAAAACAAATGCCATGCAAAAACTTGTACATATGGGGCTGGCAGAGTGGCTCAAGTGGTAGAGTGCCTGCCTAGCAAGTGGAAAGTCGTGAGTTAAAACCCCAGTACCGCAAAAACAAATCTTATACAGGCATATTTATAGCATTGGTTGTAGTATCCAAAAAAGTGGAAAGACTCACCAAATACAGTGCAGCATATCCATATAATGGAATATTATTTCGCAATAAAAATGAATAAAACTTGGGGTGATAAATGTTCTAAAACTGATTATGGTGATGGTTGTACAACTCTGTGCACATGCTAAAAGGAAATGAATTGTACACAATGTTTTGAATGAGAGAACGAGTGAATTATATCTCAATAAAGCTGTTTTTGGAAAAGGATTGATATGTGCTTCATGGGTGGAACTTGAAAACATGATAAGTGAAAGAAGTGAGAGGACCACATATTGTATCATTCTGTTTATATGGAATGTTCAGAGTAGGCAAATCTACAGAGACAGAAAGTAGTTGCCCAGGGCTTGGTAAAGGCAGAATTTCAGGGTTGACAGCTACAGGATATGGGTTTCATTTGGAAATGATAAAAAATGTTCTAAAATTGATTCTGGAGATGTTGTGCAACTCAATGGATATACCAAAAACCAAGCCTGGCATGGTGGTGCATGCCTGTAGTCTCAGCTACTCAGGAGGCCAAGGCAAGAGGATAACTTGAGCCCAGGAGTTTGAGGCCAACCTGGGCAACACAGCAAGAGTCTTCCCAAGTCTTGCCAGGTGCTGGTGGCTCACGTCTGCAGTCCTATCTACTCAGGAGGCAGAGATCAGGAGGACTGTGGTTTGAAGCCAGCCTTAGGCAAATAGTTCACAAGACCCAATCTCAAAAAAACCCAATACAAAAAAGGGTTGGTAGAGTGGCTCAAGGTGTAGGCCCTGAGTTCAAACCACAAAAAATAAAATAAAATAAAAATAAAAAGTTGGCCTTAGTACCATGGGTCTGTTATCGAACTACACTGGTAGCATAACAGGAGGATTGCAATCAAGGCTGGCCTGGGCATAAACTTGACAACCTATCTGAAAAACACCTTAATCAAAAAGGGCTGAGGACAAGGCTAAAGTGATAGAATGCCTGCCTAGCAAGGGCAAAGCCCCAAATTCAAACCCCAATACTGCCAAAAACCAAAAACCCCAGACATGACACAGATTTTAGTTCAGTTATGTGCATAGTGTAGTTAGAACTTTGAAGGAGGATGCTATAGAGTGAATTGAATTATAACCCACCGATTATATATTGAAGATCTTATCTCCAGAGTGACTGTATTTGGAGGTAGAACCTAGAAGGAGAGAATTAAGGTTAAATAATGTCATAAGGATGAAGGCATCATCTGACAGGATTAGTATCAAGAGACCAGAGACTTTGTATGAGAACATAGTGAGATGGTGACTGTGTGCTACTATGTGAGGACAAGTGACAGTGTGGGCAGTTGTCTACAAGCCAGGAAGAAAGGCTTCTGGGTACTGGTGGTTCACACCTATAATCCTAGCTATTCAGTGTTAGGGTTATCAGTGAAGACAGCCATGCTAGAACCAGACTCCCTCCCCGTTTGCAGGTAGCTTACTAGAAACTCCCCATCCAACCCCAAAGACTGACGAAGGGACAGTTGTTAATCTTTATCTCTAGGTGGGTGCCAAGGAGAGTTGAGCAGACAGTGACCTAACCACAACTTATCTTTCTTGGTTGTCCAGCCTTTCAGGTACTTTTCCACTAGCCTCCTATATCTAGCTCAAGACTGTGTGTGGCAATGGGCTCTAGCTGTCTTACTGGGGTCCCCCTCCACAGGGCTCCTGTCCGAACAATAAACCCTGTGCTGGTGTTTGAGCTGTCCCTCTGCCTCTTCCATGCCTCTTTCATTTCTAACACTCAGGAGGATCGTGGTTCAAAGCCAGCCCAGGCAAATAGTTTGCAAGGCCAAATCTCAAAAAAACAAAAACAAAACCAAAAAAAAACCCATCACAAAAAAAGGGCTGGTAGAGTGGCTCAAGGCATAGGCCTTGAGTTCAAACCCAGTACTGAAAAAAAAAAAAAGAAGGAAGGGAGGGAGGGGAGAGAGAGAGAGAGAGAAAAAAAAAAGAAAGAAGGAAGGAAGGAAGGAAGGAAGGAAGGAAGGAAGGAAAGACAGGCTTCTGGGTCTTCTAGCCTCCAGAACTATAAGAAAATAAATTTATGTTATTTCAGCTACTCAGGCTATGGTATTTTGCTACAGCAGCCAGGAGCTGAATAATACAGAAGGAACTCTGCTGATCTACTCCATGTTCCTCCTCCTGCTGCCAGAAGGATCTTTGTTTCTTTGTTTTGGTCCTGGAGTTTGAGCTCAGAGGCTCTTGCATCCATGGCAGGCAGGCTAGCACTTGAGCCACACCCTGTCCTTTTTGCTTAGTTACTTTTCCAGTAGGGTCTCCAGTTTTTGCCCAGGCCAGTCTGAACTGCGATTCTCCTATTTACACTTCACACATAGCTGGGTGACAGGCAAGCATCACCACGCCCAGCTTTCTTGGTTGAGAAGAGAGGTCTTGCTACCTTTTTGCCCATCCTGGCCTTGAACCTCGATCCTCCCAATCTCTGCCTCCCAAGGAGCTGGGATTACACTGTACCTGGCCCCAAACAATCTTTCTAAGGGCAGACCTGATGGTATTATTCAGAGGCTCCCCATGCCTTCAGAAAAGTCCCAACTCCTTCACCTGGTGTACCCCACTGCATCAGGCAAGTTCCTCGCTCTGCTTAAAGAGGGAAAATTAAAGGTTGGTTCAGCCACCCTCAGAATGCTGCATTTTAGTGATGAGCTGGGGAATACACCTAGATTCCTCCTCCCGTGCTTTTCCCAATAGTGCATACACCGGATCCTAAAGAAAGTTAAGACTATCTTTAGGATGGAAGAATCTGATAACTGTTTCAAAGTCTTCCAAAATGGGACTGAGTCCCAACCCAGTTCCTTTCAGTGCCTGAAAACAAACTTCTCCCTAAAGAGGTCCTGTCCAGTTAACAGGTGCTGCATGAGAATGTTTTTTCTGCACCAGGGAATGGGTGAAAGAGAGGAGTTGTGACTTTGAGTAGGTGGCGGGAAGTTCTCTTGGAGGTGGTCATGTTTGAAAAAAAAATTGAATGAAGAGCAGGGAGGAGCTGGGTGCTCAAGCCTGTAATCCAGGCACCATGGGAGGCAGAGATTGGGAAGATCTCTGTTGGAGGGCAGCATGGGCAAAAAGCCAGACCCCATCTGAAAAATAACTAAAGCAGAAAGGGCTGCAGGGAGGCGTAGCTAGAGTGGTAGAGCACTGCCTAGCAAATACAATACTTTTAGTTCAAATCCCAGTATCGCCAAAAAAAAAAAAAAAAAAAAAAAGCCGGAAGGCAAGCAAGCCTGGAGCGCCGAGGGAAAGGGTCAGCAGAACAACGTCCTTTTCCTTTGGTCATTTGCACGCCACGGCCTTACGTGCTTGACAATGTCTTACACTCCAATGAACGAGTGCGCCGAGGCTGTTGCAAGTTCGTAGTCACAGACGGCTGCTGAATTCCGGATCCCATGGCCGCAGTCAGCGACTCAGCAGCCTTCCCGCCAAAACAGAATCCAATCAGAGAGCGCCATCTCTCGAAGGCGCCACGGCCAATTATACACGGGATCTGGCCCTCGACCCGCCCCCGAGGAGCTCTGGACCAATGACCACCTGGGAAGCAACGGATTGCTACTCCGCAGGGCGCGGGCGGAGGAGGGGGCGGGGTCAACAGTTGAGCGCGTGGCGGCTGTTGAGGTCTGTTAGTGCAGCGGGCAGCGTCGGAGGAGCTCACCATGGTAAGGTGCCCGGGTCGGGCGGAGGGCACTGCGGGTCTCGGCGGGGAGAGGAACCACGAGATGCACTCAGGAGCCCCGGAGGAGGACAACTCGCGAACACGTGGGCTCGTCTTCCGTGTTTTCAGGCTCGGAGGGCAGAGGTGACCCCGATGGCGGCAGATTGGGAATGCCGAGCAGGAAGCGCGCCCGCGTCCACTCAGAGCCGCGGAGAGGGCGGGGTGGCTTTAGACCGGTGGGGGGGGGGGGTTGTTAGAAAGTAAAAGTGAGAACTTTTAATTTTAAACTATTTGCGTATTCTCTTAAAAGGAACACATCTCAGCATACATAGCAAGCATCTAAGTGTGAGTGGCCAGCTTGTCCCGGTTCTGTTTGCTTGCTTGAGATGGGGCCTCACTGTGTAGTGCAGGCTGGCCTCCAGCTCACGATCCTCCTGCCTCTCTTGCGGAACACTGACATTACTGGACTACAGGCGTGCACCACCATGCAGGGCTCACAGTCCTTTTTCTCAAGGCATTTGTCCTATGGGCACATGGGCTTTATAATTTACCATTTATCACAGTACTTGAATGGACTTTATTTATTTATGGTGGTTTGAACTCAGGGCCTCATGCTTGCTAGGTAGGCGCGCTACCACTTGAGCCATTCCAGCAGCCCAAGGACATTGTTTAATGAAACCGATTTTTTTTTTTCCTTTTGCTCTGAGTGAACAGAGGTGGTGCCAAAAGTTTTACCTACCTTTGCTCATGCACTGTCAGTGCAGGTACTAATACAGTGGACAGGACTGATTAATGTGGGAGTCCCAACTCTGAAATTGTGTTTATCCCCCATGCACCATGAGAAAGTCTGTAGACTCCCTGCAGGCCTGGGCACTCCACTGAGGATTGTTTGGGAATAGTAGATGGGTAGAATCAAAGGATCCTTGACTGGAGGAGGCACAGTTTTATTACAAAGCAAAGAAAGGAGGAGAGCAGGAAGTGATACTCTTGAGTACTAAACAAGGTTATCCCCAAAAATACAAAGAGGAGAGGTTGGTCTGGAGTTTCAAAAGGTAGAGGAAATTTCCAGGTATTTAGTTTTGCATTGGGATTGAACACAAGGTCTTATGCATACTAGGCAAGTACTCTGTACCACGAGCAATATCCCCAGCCCTTGAATGGTATTTTCCAGAGGAGATAAGAGAAACTAAAGAAATGTAAAGTTGAGCGCCAGTAGCTCATGGCTGTAATCGTAGCTATTCAGGATGCAAAGAGTTCCCAAGACCCTATCTCAAAAATACCCAATATGAAAATGGGCTGGCGGAGTGGCTCAAGTGATAAGAGTGCCTGCCTGTCCTGAGTTCAAGCCCCAGTATCACAAAAAAAAAAAAATGTAGTTTGATGATCCACATGAGGTTGGCAATGATGAATTTATAGTGGCTTTCTCTTGAAAGGAAGGGATGATTTTCCTGACTGCTTAGATTGGTTTCATTGATTAATGAGAGCTTGAAGCGATCTTATAGACCACTGATCTCTGCACTCCCCATCTTGTAAATTGGTCGGGGCGGGGGGGCTGGGGATGTAGCTCAGTGGTGAAGCACTTGCATAGCATGATACCCGGGTTCAGTCCCTAGCACTGATGAAGGGAAGGGAGAAGGGAGTTGGGAGACCTCCCCAGGTCACAGAGCTTATTCTGATCTTACTAGGACAGGATGGGTAATAAGTCAATTAAGGCATCCTATGAAATACAGTATATCTGTATTTTTTTTGGAGTACTGAGATTTTAACTCAGAGCCTCACGCTTCTAGGCAAGCACTCTGCCACTTGAGCCACTCCACCAGCCCTTTTTTATATTGCATATTTTTGAGATAGGGTCGCAACAACTGTTTGCCTTGGCTGGCTTCAAACCTTGATCCTCCTGATCTCTGCCTCCCAAGTAGCAAGGATTACAACCATGAGCCCAGCCAAGTATGTCTGTATTTAAGTAGGGCAAAATTAATATTAGGAGCCAGGAGCCGGTGGTTCACACCTGTAATCCTAGCTACTGAGGGGGCAGAGATCAGGAAGATTAAGGTTCAAAGCCAGCCCAGGAAAATAGTTCGTGAGACCCTATCTCGAAAACACCCACGACTAAAAAGGGCTGGTGGAGTGGCTCAAGGTGTAGGCCCTGAGTGCAAACCCCAGTACTGTAAAAAAAAAAAAAATTAGGAATCTGAAAATGGTGTTGGATGGATTCCAAAGAATTTTCCCAAAGACTGAGTTCCTTGTGTTAAATTACTTAAGCCAGTTAAATTTTGTACAGTTCACTTGGTCAAAGCAAAACAAAACATTTGGGCGCTCCTAGAACCACCACAGGTTCTGAGAATCCAGCCAACAATGGGACCTGATGGCATTTATAGAAAAACTGAAGTGAAGCATAGAAACCAGCCTCCTACAAAATATGAAACATGGCATTGGAAAAGTTCTTTCTAGAACTGAATGTTCCCTTCAGGGGTGATGGAGGAACTGTTGAACTACGTTGAATTTTTTTATGCCCCTGCAGACTCAGATTTGGTGCTTCTGTAATAGGAATTAGGACTTGAAGTTCATGGGATTGTTGGTTATGATGTAGACTAGGAGGGGTACCTTTGATGATCTACATGTGTTTGTGAGGATGACTTATTTAAAATCGAAAATTGGCTATTGAGTGTATAGTTAAGACTCCCAGCAGAAAATAGCTGCTCCATTCAAAATAAGTGCTTTGTAGAGGTACAGGTAGTTTTAAGAAGCCATCAAAGGATAGTGCACTGAGATGACTAGGAACCATTACACTCCCACACTTGAAGGAGAAAGCGGAGGGAGTGGTTACTAGAATTTGAGATGATAGTTTATGAAGAGTATCAACTCAAAGTTGTGACCTTAGACAGACATGGTGGTACACATCTGTAATCCCAGCGCTCAGGAGAATTGCCACGAGTTTGAGGCCAGGCTAGGTTACACAGCAATACCCTGTCTCAAAAAAAAAAAAAAACAGTAACAAAAAGTTATGGCCTTGATCAAATGACTCAGGCAATCTGCCAGGCAGGGAGTGCCCTGATCACATTCTCCTCTGACATCCCATTCTCATTGTGCAAACCAACCAAAAGCCAAGGAACAAGGAAGTCTTCTGATACTGTCCACATGAGTCTGCCTCCTAGAGCACAGATGGAAAATGTGCTCAAACAGGATCAATCTAGATGACTATATAGAAGACATACACAGTGACTACCTGGGCTTACCCTGGGGAACTTGAGAGCTTCTCTGTCTTTCCTTGCAGGACTTGTATTTACCCTATCCTTTGGTCAGGTCACAATCAAAAACTGCTATGTATTTTTCCGAGACTTGTTATGACTAATCATAATGAGTAGATTATTTAATAGCATGTGGCTTCTGAGTTTTAAAAATAATCCTACTTTTATATAATGGCAAATATTTAGAATCAGGGCTAAATACCGACTAATACTGAGTTATTAGTCGGGATTTTTAGAGCAAGTCAGTTTTGAGACAAAGGGGGTTACCTAACCATCATTAAAAGTAAAGTTTGAGGAGGATCTTGACACTGAGACACTATAGTACATTGTTTTGCCTGCCATATAGCTGCAGTTGCCTTGAAGATAAATGGGTTTCAAATTTTTGTTCTGTTTCCCAGCGTGAGTGTATCTCTATCCACGTGGGGCAGGCAGGTGTGCAGATTGGCAATGCCTGCTGGGAACTGTACTGCCTTGAACATGGAATTCAGCCCGATGGTCAAATGCCAAGTGACAAAACAATTGGTGGCGGGGATGACTCGTTCAACACGTTCTTCAGTGAGACTGGGGCTGGCAAGCATGTGCCCAGAGCAGTGTTTGTGGACCTGGAGCCCACTGTGGTCGGTAGGTGCTCGGCCCCGGGATGGAGGCTTTCCTGGGAGAATGGGACTACCTCGGTAAGGCCCCACCCGGGCTCCTGGAATCTCTGTGCAGAAAGGACAGAAATAGAAGTGTATGCTTGTGACATTGTTGAGTGAGAAACCAAAAGGTCCATGATTGGGACTCAGGCTCTAACTTAGGACCTGGCTTTTTTGCATCCCTCCTGGCTGTTTGCCCCATCATGTGACTACTGTAGACCCTGGGTAGCATGCAAGCTGTCATGCTGGTGCACAGGAGTCACATGCTCTTAGCCAAGGAAAGGTAGGTATAGAACATCCACTTGTTCCTCCAAATTCGAAGTAGTTTCCAACAAGAGATGGAAAAGAGAGCACCTTTCAATGTCCCCCAGGAGGTGACAGAATGTTCCCTTGCATTCCGTGAGACCCGGGCCACGGAGGCTATCAAAATGGTGCTGTCCTGCTGAAGTCACACTGATGTGGTGACTGCCTAATTCGTGAGGGAGTTTTAAATTATTCCCTATGATGTGACTACAGGCAGGAAAGCAATATATTCCCATAGAATCAGTGGGGTGGGTTTATTTCCCTCCAGTGGGAACAGGTCCTGCTGGCATTTGCCTGAGTTGACTTTACCTTCCAAGAGCCATAAATTGCTTTTATGGTTTGTGTATCACTCAGAGACATTCTCTAGGGAGACACTGTTGACCTACAAGGAATAGCATGTACTTTGTTGACTTAACCCATCGCCCAGTGTGTCCGCTTGGTGAGGACCGTGGGCCTGAACGATTCAAAGCACACGTGGTCTCTTTGTAGATGAAGTGCGCACAGGGACCTACAGGCAGCTCTTCCACCCGGAGCAGCTGATCACCGGGAAGGAAGATGCAGCCAATAACTATGCCAGAGGCCATTACACCATCGGTAAGGAGATCGTGGACCTGGTTCTGGACCGGATCCGCAAACTGGTAAGAACAGCACTGAGAAGGCTTCCTGAGGATGTTGTCCCAGAGGGGAGGGGAGGCCTTGGATTGGGAAGGGGAGGTTATTTTGGCCAACCTTAGATCAGCGTCAGGAGTCCAAGTGAGTCTGCCAAGGTCTTACTGTACGGTGTCTGTTGAGATGCATCCATGAGTCTTTACTGTCTGCTTTCACTTCTGTGTATGCAGCGCACGTTCACGATGGATGGTGTGAGTCCACGTGAAGTTGGAGAGGCAGAGGAAGTGAGCCTGCTGGTTGGAGGGTGGCTGCGTGGCTCGCTCAGGCCTCGGCTGACATTGTCTGGTTTCTTGCAGGCGGATCTGTGCACGGGACTTCAGGGTTTCCTCATCTTCCACAGCTTTGGGGGTGGCACCGGCTCTGGGTTCGCCTCTCTGCTCATGGAGCGGCTCTCGGTGGACTATGGCAAGAAGTCCAAGCTGGAATTTGCCATTTACCCAGCCCCCCAGGTTTCCACGGCCGTGGTGGAGCCCTACAACTCCATCTTGACCACCCACACGACCCTGGAACATTCTGACTGTGCCTTCATGGTGGACAACGAAGCCATCTATGACATCTGTCGGCGCAACCTGGACATCGAGCGTCCCACCTACACCAACCTCAATCGTCTGATCGGGCAGATCGTGTCCTCCATCACGGCCTCCCTGCGGTTCGATGGGGCTCTGAATGTGGACTTGACGGAATTCCAGACCAACCTGGTGCCTTACCCCCGCATCCACTTCCCCCTGGCCACCTATGCCCCGGTAATCTCAGCCGAGAAGGCGTACCACGAGCAGCTCTCGGTGGCCGAGATCACCAATGCCTGCTTTGAGCCAGCCAATCAGATGGTCAAGTGTGACCCTCGCCATGGCAAGTACATGGCCTGCTGCATGTTGTACAGGGGGGACGTGGTCCCAAAGGATGTGAATGCGGCCATTGCCACCATCAAGACCAAGCGTACCATCCAGTTTGTGGATTGGTGCCCGACAGGATTTAAGGTAGGACTGGGTGATGTGTAGTCATTGTCCTGTCCGCAAGCAGCAGACCCCCCTCCAGAATCCTGCTGTCCCTGACCCACAGCCTTTGAGGAACATATCTAATAGTTAATTTGCTAAGTGCTTTTCACTTTACCAAATTATGTACACTTATTTCTTACAATAACCCTTTAAATTCATGGGGTAGTATTACCAGCATGTGATACTTTAGAAGACTGAGGCTGAGGCACCTTTAAGTGCCCAAAGTCTTGTGGCCGCAAGTGATGGGGATAGAATTCAGAGATGGTCTTAACTGTAGCCCTGGTCTCTCTTCCTCTTCCCTGTTACTCTGCTGCTCTAATGATGTATAAGGTTCTGTGACAGTAGTAGAAATGTTCGTGTGTAGTAGAAATGGTAGTTTTTAGATTTGACATGACTTTGATCACCTGTTACTGAATTTTAGGTAATACTAAGGTTTTGTATATAGAATTTTAAGTATGTAATGCATCATTTGCCATGGGGCAAGGATAGGTATCTTGTTTCTCTGAACTGGGTTAGGACTTCTGCCCCACATACAAAATTACTGAAATTTAGGTGACTCCCTTTGTCATCTGGTGCATTCCATAAATTGTTTTTTTTTTAAATGGGACAGGAGTTTGAATTCAGAGCTTCACACTTGCAAAGCAGGTGCTTTGTCATGTTTAATGTATAATGTTTAATGATATTGCAACCAAGGAAAAACAGTATGTATTTAAAAGCTAAATTATAAAATGTCAGGCTCTAACATCTATTGTAATTATCAGACCAAATGCTTCACCACATCATACCTGTGCTCAGTTCTGTGCCCACTGATTTATTAATAGCCCTTATCCACACTGTTTTTTTGTCCCATTCCCTATCCTCCACCTTGTACTGGGGTTTGAACTCAGAGCCTGGAGGTAGGCACTCTGCCACTTGAGGCAGACCACCACCTCTACAATGGTTTTTCATTTAGACAAAGCTAGGGAATCACATTTGTAAGCCCTGATGAGTTCCTAAAGATGTTGGATGTTGCAAGTTCCAGGGTCATTCCAGATTGAAAGTAACATGAGAAAGTCACAGGAATGTGCATCTTCTTGTTCACATGTGGAATGGCCAGTTTACCTCTTAGTATGAAGAACTTGTTAGACCCTCTGTCAGCCCCACTTTATAAAGATATCTTGACACAGACTAATGGTATACTTTCAAGTTGACAGACTTACAAGTTAACTCATAGAAAAAAAATATAAATCCTGTAACTGATTTCACCAAGCTGGAACTATTAATTAAATCTTACATAGGACTGCAGATCTTAAGAGGTTATAGGTTGAAACCTTCCAGGCTCTGGACCTGGTTATTAGAGGAATTCTTCTTTCAGTCAGTGAGATAGGTGAAAGGTAAGGACACCCAAGACAGTCTTAATTGGCAGATACTATGGGAAATGATGTGCCTTGCCCAGGTTTTCTCTCCTAGCAAAGTCTCTGGTTTTGTGAGCCAATAAGGAGGCTGGTCTGTGGGGGATTATAAATCACAGCCTCTCCCGTCCAGTACCAGATGGAGTCTGTTATAGCCTCCTTGCCTGAAGTTCCTTTTGGTCAGTCTCAGTGATTTACCACACATTCTTTTACAGCATAGGGATACACTATGCTTAGGGATATACTTTTTTCAAGTCTTTTCCAGGATTAAAAACTTACGGTTTTTAGCTTGGGGTTTTCCTGACTGGGAAGAAACCTGAGAGCACTCTCAAGTACTCAGGAGGCTGAGGCAAAAGGATATCAGACTCGAGGCCCAACTTATTCCACTCAGAACAGGAAGCTGGCAACACTGCCAACTTGGAAGGGCTGGTTGACCTGGCCCTAAAGTTGTGGGGGGCATGCCTTCATCAGGATGAGAACCCCTCGGGCCTTCCTCTGTGCCCCAACTCCTCTAGAGCCTGGCTGTATTCCTACCTAGCTCCTGCTAACTGCCATCTGCTCACCAAGGTAGGGCAGGGTCACTGCCCCAGCATAGTCCCAGGTGTTTATCCTCTGTTAGCTTTAACATTTCCCTTAGCTAGCCAAGTTTACTAATACATAGGTGTTCTTGTATTTTAACACAGAGTTCAACTCACCTTTTCCCTAAGTATAGAACAGTACCTTGGATACATTTATATACCACGTCAGGGTTCTCATTCTTTTTCAAGTGTTTCACTGTATGGGTGCATAACAACTTAACTGGTTTCCTAGCATGGACATTTATTTTCAGTCTTCCCATTACAGTGGTTCAAGTAAATATAAAAAAATTTTCATACATACTGCTTTGTGCTTTTTTTGGAGGGAGGGAGGGTAACTGGAGTTTGAACTCAGGGCCTACAACTTGAGCCACTCCACCAGCCCTTTTCTGTAATGGGTTTTTTTTGAGATAGGGTCTCGTGAACTATTTTCCCAGGCTGGTTTTGAACTGTGATCCTCCTGGTCTCTGCCTCCTGAGTAGCTAGGATTACAGGTGTGAGCCACCAGCACCCACTTGCTTTGTGCTCTTTTGTGGACACATCCAAAAAGTGAAGTTACAGGGTCAAAGGATATTAAATGTTAAGAGGTAATTCCAAAAAAAGTGTACTAACAGTTTGTAAAGTTTAAACTGGGTCTATAGTCCCAGCTTTTAATAGCTAAACTTCACTGTATGTTCTCCTTCTCTGGCAGGTGGGCATTAACTACCAGCCCCCCACTGTGGTCCCTGGGGGAGACCTGGCCAAGGTGCAGCGGGCTGTGTGCATGCTGAGCAACACCACTGCCATCGCTGAGGCTTGGGCCCGCCTGGACCACAAGTTCGATCTCATGTATGCCAAGCGGGCCTTTGTGCACTGGTACGTGGGAGAAGGCATGGAGGAAGGGGAGTTCTCGGAGGCCCGGGAGGATCTGGCAGCGCTGGAGAAGGATTACGAAGAGGTGGGCGTGGATTCCGTGGAGGCAGAGGCCGAAGAAGGAGAAGAATACTAAGTTGGAGGGTGCGGCTGGGAGACGTTCCTTTGTTACCTCCTCCTCACTGCAAAATTACAGGCTATATTTACCTATTAAAATTTCTCTATTCGAGGCATTATCTGTGCTGTGTGCTGTACTTTGACAGAATTCCCTGGCCGTATACTTGCCTTTTCCAAGTGAATGTCTAGGGGAAGAAAAGAAAATTCCTTCCTAAGGAATTACGCATGTCTGTATGTTACTAAAGACTTCTAAACGATTGGATGAAGGAATTAGAAGTGCTTTATTTTAAATTTAAGCATTACGTCCGCCACACTTGGCTGGCACAGAGGTGGCTTTTTGCCATCGGTCTTGCGGGGGAGTTGGGAGAGGTTCGGCCCCGCCTCAGGCTGGTATCAAAAGCTGTGGAAATCCAGTCCTAACACCTTTTCTGCGGATGCCCTTAGCTTCTTCCCCCGCTGCTGCTGTGTTTCTGTCGCTACCACGTAACTACCTGCCCCTCGAGTGTGGGCCGCCACCCACCTCCTCCCTGCTACCGGAGTGAGCGATGTTTTGTTTTGCATTACTGGAGTTTGAACTCGGGGCCCTGCATTTCCTAGACAGGGCTCTCACTCGAACCTGCAGCCCTTTTGGCTTTCGTTTATTTTTCAAGTAGGGCCTCGGATCGCGATACCACCTCCGACTCCCGCCTAGCTAGGATTACAAGCCTGCGCCGCCACGCCCCACCACGAAGTAAGTCTGGGAACTGGCTTTGGTTGGGTTCTTTCACGCAAGAGTTACGGGGTTTCTCGGCGGTGGATTGTTTCTTAGGTCAATGGCCTTCGCAGGGCGGGTTACCGGTTTAAGAGGTTCGCAGGACACTGCACCTCCGCACAGACCCTCACACTGGGTCCGCTCCAGCTGTGTTTACGAAGCATCTTTCCACGAACAAAAGCCATGTGGGCAAAGGCGCGAGTACTCCACGGAGTTAGGACTACACAGGCGCGCGGGAGTCCACGCTCCGGCTACTTCCGGTACTCACGTGCTAGGCCCTCTTCCGGCCCCACCCCTCGGGGCGTGCGCCACCCACTCCCGAGTCTCTATGGTACCAACTTCCGCCGCGAGCCACTCCTCGCGAGACTTCGGCGGCGCAGCAATGGCGAGACAGTGAGTGCCGCTGACGGGAGGCAAGAGAACGGGCTGGGACGGGGTTGGGACGAGATCGGATCACGGGTGACCCTACAGGGCCAGGCCCTCTGGAGGGAGCGGGGGCCTTGAGGCGCGAAGCTACTCCGCCCGACACCTAGTTCCCGCCCCTTCTCCAGATGCCGCGTCACTGCTCCGCCGCCGGCTGCTGCACACGGGACACGCGCGAGACGCGCAACCGCGGCATCTCCTTCCACAGGTCAGCGCGCGTGCGTGCTGGTGCGTGAGGGCTCACAGGCGCATGCGCTGGCCTTGCCCACTGCTTTCGGTCGCAAGCGCTGGTGTAGCCCGCCGCTTTCGGTTGCTACTGCGCATGCGCCTGGCGCCTCACTCAAGTCCCAGTGAGGCTTGAACTTGGGAGTGGGAGGGTGAAAGGGGCAGTCCGGGTGGGATTGAATCGAGGCAGGAAAAGGACGGGACGTTTACTGGGCTTGGACTTGCTGCCCTCTGACCCTTTCCTGCTAGATGACGCTGAGCAAGTTGCTTTCATTCTCGAGGCCTCAGTTTCTTCGTGCCAGGGCGGGTATCCCGCAGGGTCGCAGGGAGGTCTCTTGGTGACTTGTACAAGGCCTTCCTGGGAAGCTTGGGCAGCTTGAGCCCACGGCTGCCGGCAGCCTGGTGCTTAGAGTTTATGGCTCTGCAGACTTCCCAAGAAGGACAACCCGAGGCGCGGCTTGTGGCTGGCCAACTGTCAGCGGCTGGACCCCAGCGGCCAGGGCCTGTGGGACCCAGCCTCTGAGTACATCTACTTCTGCTCCAAACACTTCGAAGAGAACTGCTTTGAGCTGGTGGGAATCAGGTGAGACTCCTCGCCAGCCAGCGCTGGGGCAGGGCATGGGGCATCGAAGCATCTGTGTTCTTGAGCAGCTGGCCTGAAGACAACCTGCCAGGCAGACCTGGTTCCAAGGGTGCTGTTTTCCTCTTCCCAGTTCTATACAGTAAAGCCCACTCCCAGGATCACTGTGCCAGTGACACCAGGAAAAAAATACCCTTCCCAGTGGGCGTTCAGTACCTAGTTCATCTAGCAAGCTCACAAATGAAAGAATTCTTTTTGGCTGGTCTACCTCAGCCCTTGCAAGCAGAGCTTCCTATACCCACCTCAACCCTGATGAGTCCTAGACAGAAGGGATCAATGGAAGTCTACCTAATTTGGCATTCCCCAAACTTAACTGTTTGCAGTTGTACCTTCCAACTTCCCACAACCCTAGTACTGGGGAACCAATGGTGGGGTACCAGGAGTATGTCAGTCTAGGGAGGACAGCACTTGTTCTCCAGCTCATTTGGGCTGCTTTTCCCTACAGTGGTTATCACAGGCTGAAGGAAGGGGCAGTTCCCACCATATTTGAATCTTTCTCCAAGTTGCGCCGAACAACCAAAGCCAAGGGGCACAGTTACCTTCCTGGCCCACCTGATATCAGCCGGCTCCAGCGATGCAGAAAGCGGTATGTGCTACAGACTGGGGGGAGGAGGAGGGGTGCTGTACTACCAACCCATTGCTGAGGTATTGGGCCTTAGGGTGTCTGCAGCAACTTTGCAGGACAGGGTTCTTGCCACACACACAGACCCCGGTGGAAGGTAAGGTATTAGGGAGATCAGGTGGGCTCATGAAACAGGGTCTGGCAAACTCAAGTGTAATCCATCATTCTCTTCTCTTTCCTCTAGCTGCTCTGAAGGCCGAGGGCCCACAACTCCATTTTCTCCACCTCCTCCTGCTGATGTCACCTGCTTTCCTGTGGAGGAGGCCTCAGCACCTGCCACACCTGCCACTTTACCTGCCTCCCCAGCTGGGAGGCTGGAGCCTGGCCTTAGCAGCCCCTTCTCAGACCTTTTGGGCCCCCTAGGGGCCCAGGCAGATGAAGCAGGCTGTAGTGCTCAGCCCTCACCAGAGCGGCAACCCTCCCCTCTTGAGCCACGGCCGGTCTCTCCATCAGCCTACATGTTGCGCCTGCCGCCACCTGCTGGAGCATACATCCAGAATGAGCACAGCTACCAAGTGGGCAGTGCCCTGCTCTGGAAGAGGCGAGCTGAAGCAGCCCTTGATGCCCTGGACAAGGCCCAGCGCCAGCTGCAGGCCTGTAAGCGGCGGGAGCAGCGGCTGCGGCTGCGACTGACCAAACTGCAACAGGAACGGGCACGGGAGAAGCGGGCACAGGCAGATGCCCGCCAGACTCTGAAGGAGCATGTGCAGGACTTTGCCATGCAGTTGAGCAGCAGTATGGCTTGAGCCCACCAAGGCTTGGGCTTCTTCCTCAGAATCGCCTGGAGTGGAAACTGATCAGAACTCACCCACCAGACCCTCCAGATGCTACAATAAAGTGGATTCTAGAGAGGCCCTGCTGTCCGACTCAGCTGAGCATACCATCTTTTCCCCCCAGACAGTGGCCACAAGTCCTAGAGAGCTCAGACTTTTGGCTGCCAGGTGCTTAGGTATTTGTTCTTATTTAAGTGCCACACAGGTAGACAGGTGGCAACTACTCTGCCTGTGTAAGTCCATGCCCCAACAGCGTTCTCTGAAGGTACAGAATAGGATCAGCAGGCAGTGCCTGACACCCCTTTCCTCGAGTCCTAAAACAGTCTCAACTTAAGCAAGCTAGCCACTCTGAAACTGTTCATAAAACCTAGTCCAGACAATACTGGGGATTGAACCAGTACTGGGTTCAACAGGGCCTTGTCCATGCCTAGGCCAGTGCCCTGAATTATGCCCTCAACCCCCTTTTTTTTTTTTTTTTTTTTTTTGGGTGGGACTGGAGTTTGAACTCAGGGCTTCACATCTGCAAAGCAGGTGCCGTATGGCTTGAGCCCCACCTCCAACCCGTTTTGCTGTGGCTATTTTTGGAGATGGGGTCTTCAGAACGATTTGTCTGTGTTGGTTTCAAACCTTGATTCTCCCGATCTCATCCTCCCAGGTAGCTAGTTTTATGGATGTGAGCCACCAGCACCCCACCTGTTTGTTGTTTTTGAGACAGGATCTTGCTATCTTTGGCTTCAAACTCAAGAACCTTCTGCCTACAGGCTCCATCTTCCTGGTGGGTCAGGTGGATAGTTCATACACTGCTCACCATTGGACTTGTCCCCATCAGAAAAGAAGGTAAACAGCCAGGAGCAAAATCTCCCCCTGCTGCTCCATGGCCACATAGCCAAAGGTGCCCAACTGACTTTCTAGTCCCTGAACTAGCACACAGTGGTCTCAAATTTACTTGTTAGGGCCCTGTGTATATAATTTATATCATGTCTAGAAAAAAAAGAGTCAAGGAACCAGTTAGAAAGGTCAGCGTAGAGCAGGGTTTGCAGGTTGTTGCTGGTGAGGCTTCCAGGCTGCCTAGCCCCTCCACGAGATAGGGCTGCTCCAGGAATGGCAAAAGCCACATCTGGTGGAAACTGACTCTGTGGCACACCACAAGTGATTCACACCTGGCCTGTATGGTCGTGCACTCTGGGCTGGCACGCTGGATGCTGACGTCCCCCACTAACACCTCCAGCCTGCTGCCTCACAAGGGACTACCCTCAGCTCAGCCACCTGCTTCAACTCCTGCTGCACACCCCCTGCTCATTTTGCACCAGTCCACTTCCTGCTGGCTGGCTGGTTGGTTGGTTTTATGAATCTGCTACCCTTGTCTAAGGGCACCCAGACTGCCACCCAGGGCCCCCTATCTACCTGCATACAGCTACTTGGGGCCCCACAGCAAGTGCTGCAGTTATAGCTAGGCCATGTTTGTGTGGAAAGAAAATGAGCTCTAAGGCCAGGAAGAGAGCTGAGCCTTTCCCCCAAGGTGAGCTGCAGCTTCTTAGCAGAAAAGATAGTGGTTTCTGCATTCTTGTTCCCAGAAAGGTAGAACCATGCCTCTTGCATCAGGATGGATTCACACAGGAACTGCTCTAAGCTGAAAAGGCCTATTCTCACCTTCCAGCCCAGGCAAAAAGACACCCTGAGAACCCAATGGAGATGCACAGGAGTGAGGCAGGGCAGACCCCACTCAGGGCTCTGGAAGGGAGGCCTGGACACCTCCCACTGCCCTTCTCCCCCTTGTGACTGGTGGCCAGGTGGTGGTAAGAAGTTAACAACATGGATAGAAGAACAGGCAAGACTGTTTGAACTCATGTCAGGGGGTCTGCCATGGCATAGGGCTGTACAGACTAAGGGTCATAGGCCAGTGGTAGAAACTGCCAGTGAGATGTGTAGGTAGCACTGCTGTGGCTTTAATGGAGGCACGGCTATGACAAAAAATACCTGGGGTATTTCTGCTGACTTCTCCCTGACCCAGAAGTGCACACAGGTGGGCTGAGAACAAGTAGCCCCTCTGAAAGCCAGGTCCAGCCCAGCTTGGCTGCCCTGTGGACTGAAAGCGGTCCTCAGAGCTCTTTCCTCTTAGACCTACCATCTCCGATCCCCATTCCTAAGTCTGGTGGGGGTGTTCACTAGGGTGGTGTGTGCAGTCCAAGTTATTTTGCCAAGCCACCCTCCCTGTGCTGGAGAGATCCTGACAACAGGACCTAATGCCTGAATCCACAACACACCCAGGTCAGGGGGCAAGGCTAAACTTCCTAAAGCCCTTGCCCGGCCCCTAGTCTACACTCTCAGCTTCTCCCCAACTTTGAGGTGGTAAGACAGGTCCTCCATATCCTGTGGTGTTCCAGTCACTGAGCCCTCACCTCCCACCCTGGAGAAGGTACCAGCTGAAAAGGGGGGTGTTCCACTACTCCCTTAATGAAGTGAGGTATGTGTGGCTCCACAGCACCCCTCAGCTCCTTTTGGAAACTGGGCACCTTTGCCCTTGGCCTCACAGGTGCAACCACTCTGCAGGCATCAGCACGTCCAGGGTAGTCTGTAGTGTCCCAAGCGGGCAGGCCTCATCATTCTCCACATTGATGGGGTTCTCAGGGGGCCCTCAAATGTCAGCACCCAGCTCTGCACACTGTTTGTCAGAGATGTGGGAAGCCAGAGAGTCTATGATGTCTAGCAGCAACTGCTGACTCAGGGATCGCAGCGTGGGCAGCTTGGAGACCTGTACAAATGACCAAAACCAGATGGAACTAGACTCATAAAAGGGTGACTGGGTCCTCTTGGGGCCCCACCTGCTCAGGGCTTGCACTGGCTCCGAGAATGGGGTGAGCAGTGGCTAGTGGGTGGGCAGCTCTGCTTGGTCCAGTCTTTTCCCACACCCACCAGAGGCTGACAGGGAGGACAGGGACAGGAGTGCCAGGGAAGAGCCTGACCTTGGTGAATTGGTGCACGATGATGTGCAGGCAGTGCCGCTTCATGTCCAGTGCCTGTGTCTTGTCAGCTGCTTCCAGGATCTGTAACGGTAGGAACCCTGAAGCACTGCCCCACCTCACCCACCCTCGGTGGTTATGGCAAGGCCCACCAGCACCAGAGGCATTACCTGCAGCACATTCTGCACAGTCACATTCATCTCCAGGTTCTGCTTGCAGTACGCTTGCAGCCTGTTGTTGTAGAAGCCATAGTAGTAGGGGGCTGCAAACAGGTAGCTGGAGAAGGGTTAAGGAGCTGCCAGCCAAAGGAAGCCCATCTGCCCACCTGTCCAACTGCCCTTTCCCATCGTCCACTGGGAGGGTGCTGCCTGAGCCCTACACTCACCAGGACCAGGCTTCCAATCCAGGCCCAGACACTGGCTTGCTCTCTAAATAGGTTCTGAGCCATTTAGGGACACAAAAGCCCCATTCAGGGTCCAAAATGAGCCAGAAACCTCTCCTTCCCATATGCACATTTGCAGAGCCTCACTGCCCCCATGACAGGCACCCTTGCACTCCATGCTCAAACCCCATTAAAATGCGTAATGAGGAATCACCCCACGTTTGTTCGCCTGGCACACAGCAATGATGGACCATAGGGGAAGAGTCAAGAACCCTCCTGGCTGCAGATCCCTCCCTGCCAGCTGCTTCAGGGCTCTTGGCGAACACCAGGCCCAGCACTGAGCACTGGGGAATCCTCCGGAGTAAAGAACCAGGGCAAGACCGCCCAGCCAAGACGGGCCAGCTGGGCCCTGAAGCAACTGAGGAGGATGCTACTGCCCCTCAGGGACCCAGGAGCGCCGTCAGGATGCAGCGAGTCCTCAGGCGGCATGTTGACCTCGCCGTAGTAGATGTAGCGTAGCATGGATTCAAAAGCTTGCCTGCTGGGCACCATTTCCCCAATGGAGATGTTCACCTGCCCATCCTCAGGCATGAAGGACCGGAACATGGCTTCAAAGTAGCTGCAGATGGGGCGGCGGACACCCAGCTCTCAGGAAGGGAAAGCCAGCATCTCACCCTGGCCTTTCCTCCCTCATAGGTCCTCAACCCACCTAGAACGGGCAGCCAGGATGGCCTTGTGGGCTGGCCTTGGGTGGCCATCCAACAGCAGTGTGATGTCACAGAACTCTGCGCCTGCCCCCTCCAGATATGCCTTCATGTCCTGGATCAGAGATGTGCCTGGAGGGGTGTGAAGGACCTGAGCAGGTGCCCTGCACCCCATCCCAGCAGACCCAAAGCAAAAAGGGCTGCTTTGTATCCTGGCCTGGGGACCCCATACACACCACCTCTCCACATTGTCCTTGTTGTTGTATCAAGCTTCCCTAGCCAGAAGTGCCACCAGCCCTGTTCTCTTCTTCCCTCAGCCCCCCAGACCAACTGGAGCATGGCGGCTCCCCACACAACCCTCAGGCTTTCTGCCCCCAACGGCACAAGTTGGTCACAACTTGGACCGCTGTGCCTCCTCCCAGCCTTGTGCTGGGCTCCCCTCCAGGCACATTTGTGTGGCCGCTGGTCTCTCTAGGTGTCACCAAGGGTCAGTGGCTGGGATGGGCACAGGCCCCAAAGAGAGGGAGGCATGAAAGAACCTGTGGCTTGCTTTCTGGACTGGGTGGGGACAAGAAGGCACTGGGAGCATAGGAGGCTGTAAGACTGTGCCTGAGAGAGAAGCTCAGCAGCTGACCACTGCTCATGGGTCATCAGACCTGATACCCAAGCCAGAGCCCTGCCCAGGTCACCCCCATAAACAGTTCACTGACACAGCCTGCTGTGGAAAGCCCTGCGGGTTAGGAGGTCCTCTGGGAAGACTACCTGCCTGTCTGTCCTAACCTTGTGTCCAGGAGCACTTTGGCCACAGAGCCTCCACCCCTTGACCCAAGGGCCTGGGGAAGCTGGTGCTCTCCATGCCTTCCAAGTCTCCTACCCAAGATGAACACCGTCCCCCCACACCCCAGGATGGGAACAGGGGCTCCCTACCAATGTCCACAGGCTGATCCGAGGGAGTGCGAGGGGGAGGCTGCTGCTTGCGCCGTACAATCTCCACAATCAATGGAGACGAGAGGTGCTCAAACTCCTTCATCATGATCACCTGGTTGAAGTGGGACTCCTTCACCACGAAGTTCAAGCAGTGCTCCTGGGACAGACAGGCCCGGGCAGGCAAGGGGATCAGGCCAAGTCTCCAGGCTGGGCAAGGGGTTTGCAGTAGGGAACAAGGCAAGGACCAGGCCTGAGCACACTCCACCCCATGCAGAAGGGCCCAGGCTAGCAGTGCTAACCCCAGCCTGCACCTTGAGCTGGCCCAGCTGCAGCTTGGCAGCACTCTCGCACACAACCAGCACATTCTGCAGATCCACGGAGGCCTCGATGTACTGCCGACACAGCTGCTCCAGGCGGCTCAACTGGAAGCTCAGCGCCAACTTGTACACATCCATGATGAGCAGTACGTCCTCCACATGGCCTGTCCCCAAGAGCCCCTGAGACTTGGGGACCCAGAGCAGAGGGCCTGGGAACAGGGCCCAGGGCTCCCTCTACAGATAAGTATGGATCAGGGCTGCCAGGTGGCAGCTGGGCCACATGCCAGCTGCTCTGACCAGCGGTGATCAAGAGTGACCCTAGCCTGGGCCTCAGGGGATCTGTCTTTAAAGCAAGCCTAGTAGCACCTGCCTTGGGCTCTGCTGCCCACCCCACACCCTGATTCGCACCGCCTATACCCCAGGCGAACCTTTCCGCGGGTACTTGATCTTGTCAGTGTAGAGGAACAGCATGAGCACTTCAAAGGATCGAGCCTCAGCCTCTCGGATGGCCACGCGCAACAGGGGTGGCCGCACCCCACTGACAGCCACTCCAGGGGCCTCCCTGGGAGCTGGGACCACTTCTTCCTCCAATTTCTGTAGGGAGAAGGAACTCAAGGGTACCCCAATAGCCAATGGACACAGCTGCCTAGCCAGTGGCCCCAGGGAGACCTCACCTGGGCCTGCCATTCCCGCGCCTGCATGATCTTCCTACGTAGCCAGCGGCTCCGTGCAGTGACAATGGCCACATGGCCCTGCACACATTCTTCCTTCTGCAAGAAGAATGATATATGGATGAAGGACACAAGACCCATTCCCAGGGGACAGAGGCCAGCCATAGTGGTGAGCACTACTGTGTGACTAGCTTTGCCTCTGAGGGCTATGTTCCCATCCCTCACGCACTGCAGGCAGGGCTAGCCCGGGAAGGGCACTCACCTCCCCCAGCACAAACTCCACATCACAGAACTGGCGGCTTTCCCACAAACGCCCATAGTCTTCATGCAGCGTGCACTTGGGGTAGCAAGAGAACTGTGGAAGGAGATCCCAGTGTCAATCCTGAGTCCCATACTCCCCATTGGTGTGAGTGCAGGGCCAGAAGGCAGGCAGGACTCACTGTGAGAGAACAGCCACTCTGGGCCCACAGGGACTATCTGCTCTACCCTGCCACGCTTGCCTTCAGTGGCCCAGGCTTTGGCAAAACTGTGCCATCTCCTCTGCACCTGGACCCAGGTACTCGTGCTGGCCTTGCCCCATACTCCATCTCTCCAGAGACTTGTCCCTGACCTCACTATTCCCCTGGGCTCCTCCCCTGACCACCTGTTCTTCCAGACCTTGGAAGGAGCTGCCAGGGAAAGCTATTGCCAAACCTACTAGGCCCTCCTCCAGGCAATGGGGGCCCTGCAGGCCCCAGGACTAAGCCCAGCTTTTCCTGGCTTCTTCCACCAGCTCTGCTGAAAGCTCCCTACATCTTCTCACCTTGCTCTGAAGCTAACGCTCCCCCATTCTGAGTGTCATCTCAGCCTGCCCTCAGCTCAGCGCCTCCCCACCCCAATATCAGACTTCTCAGAGAGGCTTCTGTCCTCCAGGCTTGACCTAGCAACAGGCACCATTGGACAAGCCCTATTCCCATCCTATGGGCCTTGGTTCCTAGCATTGGGACCCATTACCCCCACCAGCCTGATAGGTCCATGAGCTGCACACCTGGAACCTGTACATCTCTCCACTCCGAATGTTGTTGTCCACGGTGCCTCCAAAGATATACATGGCGTCAGAGATGACAGCAGCTGCATGAAAGAGTCTCCCACTGGGAAGCTGGGAAGGATGACAAGCACGCAGGGGTGATGGTGTGAAACAGGGCCTCCAGCAGTGGGGCTGGCTTCGGCCAGGCTGTGGGCAGGACGTGGCTCTGTGTGAACGTGAAGGAGAGGCCAAAGAGCCCAGTCCCTGGGGACAGAGGTTTTTGGGGTGTCCCACAGGCACAGGTGGCAGCCAGGTCATGTGGTAAGCTGTGCAGACCTCAAGGTAAGCAGAGTAAAACAGCCCAGGCTGCTCTCCTGGCCCCAGAAGGCAAAGCCTAGGAACCCAAGACCATGGCCCAGCCAGCAGGACATGGGCTTCTGGTGCTGCATCTGCTTCACTCTGTGACCCTAAGCAAGCATTTCCGGGAGATTTAGTGTCCCCATCTCTCAGAGGTTGATCACAAGGCCTTACTGCAGGGGGATGATGGAGCCTGAACAAGGCTCTCTGGGCCTCACCTCTGAGGCAGGCTGGGTAGGCTGCTTGGCTGAGGTGGTGCCAAAGTCCAGGCCAAACACATCTCGGGACTTCTTAAAGCCACCCCGTTCCTCAGAGGTCAGGGTGAGCGCCTCCTCAGATGCAGAGGCCCGCTCAGGCACCTCAGCCCCACCAACCTGGTGGGGAGAGATAAGTGGGAATGTAATGGTCAACAAGGGCCCAGCAGGCTGCGCTACAGGCCATCATTCATGCCAGGTAGCACTGTGGGCTCCACTTTTGTGGAGGGAGGATCCACAAAAGGAAGGCTGGGAGGTGAGGCTGGCTACAGCCTAGGAAGTCTGCAGGACAGCAGCACAGGGCAGAAATGATGGGATGGGAATGTCAGACCCACAGACTACAAGATGAAGAAGAGGCAAGAGGCCAGAGGAGCTGGCCTTCAGTGCAGAGATCCCTGGGGATCCTGGCCCTGCTCCTCTTGGTTGCCTAGAGCCCTGGGAGCCCCTGAGGCTGGGGGTATAGATGGGGAGTTACTAGTACCCAGCCAGTAGGTCAGGACCCCCAGGGCGCCCACCCCTCATGCCTCTGGCCTGATAGTACGCACCTCACTATCGGAGCTGGGCTGCACAACTTCCCAGGTCTGGAAGTCCACATCGTAGCAGTGCAGCTCATTGGGCAATGTGTTGTCAGCAGCACCCCCAAACACATAGAGGTGGCGGTCAAAGGCCACCATGGTGTGTCCATAGCGCCGCTGTGGGGGTGGTGGGGAGCCCCGCAGCAGGTGCTCAGTAGGGATGCGTGTCCACCTGAGGGTATGTGACAATGAACCACTACTGCTGGAGTGGGGACTCTGTTCTCCTGGCAGACTTCCAGCAATAGTTCCCCCTATAAAGTCCCCCTGCAGTCCCTGAGATGACCAGTCCAGAACCCAAAGGGAGGAGGGCCTGGGCATGTGTGGCCAGCATTTCTTGCCCTGTCTGTTTAGCTCTGGCACCAGCCCTGTGACCCACCATGGTCCAGCCCCCTGGCATCTAACCTTTCTGGCAATCTGCCGAGGAATGGAGTTTTATACAGACATGTGCAAATGTAGGTAGCTATGCCTATACCACCCACACAGCTGAGTCCCCACCCTGGAAGCTGCCTGGAACTCACATCTTGATGCTGTTTCTACAGCACCTCCACCTTCCAAGGCTTCCCCTAACCTGCCACCCTTTTTTTTGTTTCTGTCAGAGGGTGGTACTGGGATTTGAATTTGGGACTAAACACTGTGCTCACTGCATTACCACTTGAGTAAAGTCCCCACCCCACAAATCTCTTTTTTTTTTTTTTTTTGCTAAGTTATCTGAAGAATCAAAACAATTGCAGGCTATGCCACCTGGCTCTGTGCTGACCCCATCACTCAGAGGGTTGACTCTGCTCAGGATGCTTGGCCCTTCCTCTTACCAATCTCTGACCTGTGGGACAGCTCTTCCTCTTACCAATCTCTGACCTGTGTGGGACAGCTCTTGGGTCCCCTTCCAGGCCCTTGTTCCCTCTCCTCTGTTCACTCCCAGGGCCAGAGACCAGCCCTGTCACAGAACTGAAAGGCCAGACAGCAGCAGCATAGGCCAGAAGCTTTCAGGGCCTGTGCAACCCACCCATCTTCTGCCATCATATGAGATCTATGATAGCGACATTCGCTATTGGCCACGACCTACGCCCTACCTTGCTGAGCTGTAGTCATACAGCTGAGTAACTGTGTGGGGTACCAACATATCCCTCCTCCAGGCTGTCTGCTCCTGCTGTATGTGAAAGCTTGGGAAAGACAACCACAGCTTCCAGACACGTTGTCTGCTACCCTGTCCCAAGCGGGACACTCACGTTTTATCCTTGAATTCAAACTGGAAGAGACTGTTGGTTATCTTGGCTCCACTCTGCCCAGAGAACACAAACATCTTATCCCGACACACGGCCACGGGGAAGTTGCAGCAAGATGGCGGGATCTCGCCACTCTGGGCCACCTGCAGTGGGGACGCAGCTCAGCCCAGGCCCCTACAGAACTCAGAACCTGGGCTCATGCTTCCATGCACTTTGAAGTGGGATCTTTATTCTTAAAACTTCTTTTGTAAGTGTTCATAAACTAATTTTTTTGTTTTCTTTTCTCTCTCTTTTTAACTAATTTTTTTTTAACTGAACAATTTATAGTCCCATCTTACTGCTTACATGTGCCTAGCTTGAGCTGAAATCATAAGGCATAAAGCATCAAGGGCTAAAAGGAAGGAAAGCCCCAGGAAAAATTCCAGGAAGACAGTATGCAGCCCTCAAATATAGGTGGATTAGACTAAAATTACATCCATCCATCATGTGCGGCACTCTGCCCATCCAGAGCTCACAGCCTTTTTCTTTTCAGTTGTGGGGATTAAAGACAGGCCTTGCACATGCTACACAAGTCCTGTACCACCACACTACACCAGGGCAGGAGTCTTTTACTGCACAACCACTGGAGTTGGCCATGAGGACCAGCAGGAGGTCAGGGAAGGAGTGAGGCTGGACTTTGGCAAAGGGAAGAAAGTAGCTCGGCCAGCACCCCACCCACTCCCAGCACCCCCTCACTCCTATCTACACCTGGATTCTCTACACCCCCTCACCTCCTCCCAGCATGTGAGTTCCCGATCTTGGAGGCCGATTGTCCACATGTCGTTCAGCCTGCATCAGGACAGACAGGTCAGGATTCCTTGAGTCTGGCTGTCAGGGTAGGCCTAGGCCTGGCCCTAGCTAAGAGGGATGTAAGTCAGGGGATTCCTCCTGTGCAACCATGAGATCAGCCCATCAATAGGAAAAGAGATGCTATACCAAACCCCTGACCGTGACAGGTCCCCGGCTGAGCTTGGACAGGAGTAAGTAGTCTCATGCTTAACATCTGGAACCAGGGTCAGGGCCAGTCCCTAACTCGGCTGTTCCCCCAAGACAAGGAGACCGCCCATAACCCTGCCTGAAAAAAACCCCAGAGTGGTACTCAAAATCCACCAGACTAACCTTTCTCAGCCTGAACCCTCAATGCCAGGGAAGTTGGGCTCTGTACCCTAGGACATTCAGAGGTGGGTACATGGACTGGGCCACCACATACCTGGCATTGCCATCATAGCCAGCGAAGACCCATAGCTTGTCACTATACACCGTAGCCCCATGGGCTGACCTGGCAACTGGCAACCTGTAGTACAAAGGGGAAAGTGAAGAGTGAGGCTACCAGTGCAGGCCAAAGTATACAGCCCTACATAGTGACACAGAGGCCACAGCTAGGAAACTGGGGCCACACTGCCAGACAATGGAGTTCTGAGGGCCACAGCTGGGACACTGGGAACAAGCAATAGCACCAGAGGCTGATTTCATGAAGGCTGGGCAGCAGCTGGATAAAAAATTCAGATGTAGGGCTTGGGCTGTGACTCAGTGATAGAGCATCTGCTTAGCATACATGAGGCTGTGGGTTCCATCCCCAGCACTGAAAGAGGGGGACAGATGTCCACATGGGCACAGCATCCTCTCCCAACTGCTACCAAAATGTCAAAGGGGTGCACACAAAGCAGCATATTTGGGTCTCTTCTAAAAGAAGGTTACCTAGAGCAGAGAGCAGGGCAACTGGGAGTCGCTGCCCATGCACAGCTTTCGCTTGCTGCATGCCCTTGGGTCTCCCCCAGCCTCAGGCTCCCATCTGAAATGTCACAGGGGTCAGTCCCAGGCCCACTGCCACCTAGACCCTTCTTGGTCCCTCTTCAGTCTCAGTAAAGTCTCTTACCGTCCTTCAATTTTCCACTCCGTCCACTGGCCAGTTGCAAACTTGTATTCAAAGAGATCATTTTTATTCTTCAAGTTAGAATTGGAATAAATGTCTCCAGTATAGCCCCCTGGGTAGAGAGTGAAAGTGTCATAACCAGGGGACTACCAGAGTCTTCAAATGCAGGGCGCTGAGGCCACGTGAAATGCAAAAACCGGAACTCCATCCACAAAGCCCCAAGGCACCAACTGCCTGCCTTTACTGAGCTCTGGAGATATAGATATGAGCAGCACACTTTCCTGCCCCAGTCATCACAAAAGCAGACAACCCGAGCCCATGAGCTCAGGATGGCTTGGGAAAAGCACTGCCGCCCCCTGCCCCCCACCCCGCACCTGGTACAGGAATTCAGAACAGTTCAGAGAACCAAACCTGCTGGGCACAGGACATAAGGAGACCCATGTTGGGTGGAGGGTAGCAGGAGGGCAAGGCATCTGTGGGCCCAGGAGAGTCTGCTTACCAAAGACAAACATGCTGCTCCCATAGACGACAGCTGAATGGTGGTAGCGGGGGGCAGGTGGGGTGCCGGTGGTAAAAGCCCTAGAGTAGGCACAGGATGGATCAGCTAGTCAGTCCACGCCCCACAGGATGGCCTCTCCCTTTTTTTTTGATGTCATTTTTTAATTCTTTGAGATGGTGTCTCACTATGGTGACCAGGTTGAGTGTAAACTTGTGGGTTCAAGTGACCCAGGAACCCAATTCCTTTCACTTTTGTTATTTTAAAGGTCACACTTTTTTCATTATACAAACTTTTGGAACACCAATAAGGAAAAAACAAAGCAACAGGCATTCTTGTGTAATCCCATTGCCAGAAAACCACTGTCAACACCTGGAGATCCATGCTGCATACCTATCCTCACCTCTCCTAATCTATGTTTCTGGGGATTGGTGTGGGGGGGGGGCGGGTACTGGAGTTTGAACTCAGGGCTAGACAAGCATGCTACCACTTGAATCCTGTCTCCAGAACTTTTGGCTTTTCATATAGGGTCTTGAGTTTTTGCCTGAGCAGGCCTTGAACTGTGATCCTATCTCTGCCTCTGGGGAATTTTTTTTTAATGGAACCATGTGATGGATATTTTCTAATTTGTTTTTTCAACTAAACAGCATAATGTGCCAGGCACTGGTGGCTCACGCTTGTAATCCTAGATGCTCAGGAGGCAGAGATCAGGAAGATCATGGTTTGAAGACAGCCCAGGCAAATAGTTTGCAAGACTTTATCTAAAAATACACCCATCAAGCTGGGTGCAAGTAGCTCATGCCTGTAATCCTAGCTGCTCAGGAGGCAGAGATTAGAAGAGTTTGAAGCCAACCTAGGCAAATAGTTCATGAGACCCTATCTCAAAAAAACCCTCCACAAAAAAAGGGCTGGTGGAGTGGCTAAAGGTGTAGGCCCTGAGTTCAAGCCCCAGTACCAAAAAAACAAGAACAAGAAAAAAGAAAAAAAAAAAACAACCCTGTAGAATATACTAGGTCCTCATGCCACACTAGGGTCGTTTCCAGGAGCTGTACAGTATTCCGCAGTACGAGGTCCATAAATTTTGCTTACTGAATTAAAAACCCATTTACACTGCTTATCCAGGGCTGCTTGTTTTCTTGGTGGTACTAGGGTTTGAACTCAGGGCCTGGCGCTTGCCAGGCAGGTGGCTCTTACAACTCCAGCCACGCCCTTAGCCCTGTTTGTTTTTAGACACAGTCTCATTATGTACCCCAGGCTGGCCTCAACTTCATGATCCTCCTGCCCTAGTCTACTGAGTGCTGGGATTACAGATATGAACCACAATGCGCAGTTCTGAGGTTTGAACTCAGGGCCTACACCTTGAGCCACTCTACCAGCCCTTTTTTGTACTGTTTTTGTTTTTTTTTTTTTTTTTTTTAGATAAGGTCTCAAGAACTATTTGCCTGGGCTGGCTTTGAACCATAATCCTCTCCTGATCTCTCATTAGCTAAGATTACAGGCATGAGCCACCAGCATCCGTTTATACTTAAGCAATTTTTGAGAAAGAACTATGAAGTATTCACAGTGATTTTTGTGTGTATGTGTGTGTGGTACTGGGCTTTGAACTCAGGGTCTCACACTTGCTAGGCAGGTGCTCTACCATTTGAGCCATTCGGCCAGCCCTTTATTGGGTTAGATATTTTTTGAGATAGGGTCTCGTGAATTATTTGTCTGGGCTGGATTTGAACCTCAATTCTCCTGATCTCTGCTTCTTGAGTAGCTAGGATTACATATATGAGTCACTGCCAACTGGCTCCTCACAGAGATTTTTAAACTTAATTGAGGGCTGGGGACATTGTTTAGTTGTAGAGCACTTGCTTAGCATGCACAAGGCCCTGGATTTCATCTCTAGCTCCAAAAAAGGAATTAACTGTTAACAGTTGGCTGTACTATAAAGCTGAATGTTAGAAAGCATGTTGATGGCCACCAGAGCCACCAGTGCTGCTAGACAGAGAGTGGGTGATGTCCAGTAGAACTGCCCCATTTGGGAAGTCACATGATTTTCTGAGCCCTGACAAAGTCTCCTGTCAAAAGGGGACAATGAGACCCCACCCCCAGAGGGCTGCTGGGGACCAAGTCCACAGACCAGAGTGGGCTACAACAAGGGCTCTGGACTGTGTTCCTATATGCGCTGATGGTGGAGCTCAGGAAAGCCAAAATCTTCTATTCCTGGGGCCACATGTGCCCCTTAGCTACATTATCTTTTGCCTGAGGCCACACAACTGAGGAGGGCTGTGGGAGGGGCTTGGCCCACTACCTGTGGGGTCACCTGGCAGATGATGGGCCCTGTGGGTCAGGGGCAGGATAAGAAGCACTGGCTGCCAGCCCCTAGGTGGCACCCTGTACCAGCAAAGTCAGTCCTGGGAGAACTCGTAAGCCAAAACCCTGCCTTATGTGAGGTCCCATAGCAGCCCCTGGTGACTGAAGGACTCTCTCAGGGCAGAATTCAGATGCCCACACCTGGACCAAACAAATCCTTTTAGCTAACAGGATTCAGAATAATCAATTGCACTGGTGACTGGAACAAACACCCAGGAGAGGGAGAAAAACACTGAAAGGCTGTGGACATGGTACCCAAAGGCCCTATTCTTTCCTCCTTTATGCTTCTCTCTGGCTCTCCACAACTACCTGAATCTGCCAGCCACCCAGGCCCAGCAGCATGCTGGATGGAAGGGCAGGGTTCTGGAGCTCAGAAGGCTGCTCACCTGCACCAGGAACAGTCCTTCACATCAAACCGTAGGAGGTCATTGAGCATTGTCTTTCTGAAAGGCAGAGAGAGGGTGGCATTGGCTAGGCATGCTTTGTAAAGTGTTGCCCACAGGACCCTAGAGATGGGCATTACATATACCCAAGATTTGGGGCGGGGGGACAACAGGAAAGCTATTTTAGACTGGCTCACTGACCCTTGGACCTGACCAGGGCCAGGCAACCAGCTGATGACCAAAGGACAAGAGCAGTGACCACTAAAGAGGCTCCCCAGTTGATGTGGGCACTGCTTATACAGGCAGGGCCAGCCTGCCTGGGCTCAGGACCAAAACATGATCCCAGCTGCCAGAAACCCATTCCCGAGGCTGCCATGAGGGCATAAAATGGCCCAAAGGCCTGAGTCATCACTCACCCCTCACTTCAGCCTCCAGGCCCTCAAATCCCATATCTCAACCCCTCCTCTTATGGCTGCACCACCAAAATGAGCTGCTGGCCTGGATATCAGAAGAGGCCTCTCTCCTTCTCTCTGAGCTCTATGTTACCTCTTTATTTCTTTTCAGTACTGGGGTTTGAACTCAGGGCCTACACCTTGAGCCTCTCCACTAGCCATTTTTAGCGGTGGTCTTTTCTCAAGCTACTGTTCTATTTCCTTGTTCCCATTTTACAAAACTCCATGTTGCTATTGTCCAGTGGGAGCTCTCATATTTTTCTAAATGGAGGCTTCCCTGATTCATGAATTACAACCAACAACCAACAGTAAAAACATTTCTACTTATTGCTACACAGTTGTCTACCTGCTACAGTACACCTCTGAGGCTAGAAGTTCCAATCTCCCACCCATCTTTTCTGGTTTAAGGGATTCTTGTTAAGGCTCCAGTAAACATCCATGGGTAGATGCCTATTCCCTTATTTTGTTCCTTCATTGGACAAACATTTATTGAGAAATCTGGGTGCTATGATACATGGGTTAGAAGCACACAGGCCTTGCCTTGGCAGAAGAGACCGATCATAACCAACACCTGTGTACTTCATCAACAAATGGAGGGAGTAAGAGGTGAGGGAGTGAAGAAAAGAAGCACAAGGAGTATCAGAAGAGAGGCAGGAAGTGTGGGAAGAAAGGAACAGCCAGTAAAAAAGACTGAATAACAGGGTGCTTGGAACAATCCAAACAAAGCAAGGTAGCCAGTGGTGGCCAACTAATGCAAGGGGATGCAGCAGTGGAACAGCGGAGGCACAAGTGTGTAGGCCTCAGGGACTGTCATGAGAACAGATGTGGGGAGACATCACAGAGTTATAAGCTGAGGAGGAACATGCTCTGACTTGCACTTGTAAATGGATCCCTCCAGCTGCGTGAGGAAAGAAACTGTGGAGATGAGCTGGATGCCAGAGGATCACAGCCAAGGAGGCCCTTCTGTCCAGCCTGCATGTCCTGAATATCCCACCTGCTCCAAGTCAGGACCTTCCCCCTGGAATTCCCACTGGACCAAAGCTGTAGTGCCCTTCCTGAAGCTGGCCTCAGGATAGCTTGTGGAGCTGAGAGGCAGAATTAGGCCTCATGGGCAGGATCAGTCACATGTAAACAAGGAACCCTCAGCACACGGAAAACAGCTACAATTGAACTGGTTCATGTGAATGAACATCAGGCCATTTCTGGAAAGGTTACTTGCCAGGAGTTTATAGCAACGCAGGAAAATCTTCATAAGTGAAACATGCAGGAAATAAATAAAACTCTTTTCTTCACATCTTTTGGCTACAAGGTAAGCATGTGGACCAAGCCCAGAGGAAAGTGTAGGAGAAAAAGAAAAGCGTCTGGCAAGGACGGTAGTAAGGGTGGATGTGGGTTTGTTTTGGGTTTTTTTGGTTTTTTTTCAAGGCTGTGTCTTATTCACTCAAAACAAGAGGGATATTTCCATGTACTTAGCCCTCAATGCTGAGGGCCTTGAGTGTATGATCTTATTAATCTTCATCATGACCTGGAAGGTAGGTGCAGGGAACCTCATAAATGAGGAAACTGAGGCTTAAGAGTGCTTAGCTAATGTCTGGAAGGACAGTAGTGGAACTTTACAGGCCCAGTCTCAGGCCACAGTGCTAGCCCAATACCCACCCAAATGCTCAGACTCACCCATTGTCTCCACCAAATACGTAAATGGCATCTTTATATGCCACCACTGTGTGCTTGCTGCGCCTGGAAAGAAAGACGGGGTGGAGGGTGATGAGGATCCTAGTGGGAGGCATTTAAGGAATGGGAGTACACATGGGGGCTGCCACAGAAGCTGGATGATTCCTGTCAACTGCCAAGATATACAGAGACCCTTAAATTATACAACATCCCCAAAGAACCCTGCACGTGGGGATGCCTATCATTTCCAGGGGACCCATTACTAGATCTCACCCCAAAACACCACCCCCAGGCCTCGCCCCTAGACCCCGCGTTAGGGGGGGTCCCCTCAAATCACATCCCTGATCCCCGTGCCCTCAGGATCCCCTGAACCCCGTCGTACCGGGCACCCACGAACTCGTCGCAGGGGGGGAGGCGCCGCCAGCGATGCACTGTTTCGAAGGGCCCGAAGTTGAGCGTCAGGTACTCGACACTGTCTGAACAGCTGTGATCAAAGTCCACGCTCGGAGCTACCTTAGAGCGCGCCCCACCTGCCAGGGCCCCGGCCCCGACCGGAACCCCCGAGCCACCCGGTCCAGCCATCCCGGGTCCACGCCCGACTGGCAGCCGGGGCCGCAGGAGTTGTGGCCACCGCCCCAGGACGCCCGGAGGGACCACATTTCCCAGAGAGCTCTGCACCAACAGAGAAGCACTTCCGGCCAGCGCTCCACTTTAGGCAGCCCGCACTTCCGGAAAAGCCTAGAGCTTCCTGTGACACCGCGGGGAAGCCCGGAATCTGGCGGCTGACCTTGCGGCAAGCGTGTAGTATTCCGAAAAACATTTGTGGCGAAGCGTTGGGCCCGTGTTCCCCCTGCCAGTATATGAGTCGCAACCCCCAACTGGACTGCACTTCCCGGAGCCTACCGGGCCCACGCCGCCCAAGGGACCCTCAGCAGCTGCGGGCCCAAAGTTCCCGGCATGCCTTGTATCTGAGCGTGGCTACCACCTGCATTGTCCGCCGCTCCCGGAATCCCACATCGGGTTCCAGGCTCAGGCAGTGCATCTCTCCTCTTTCTCCCTTCAACCCTGGCTCCCCTCGCCCCTCGGCGTTCTTATTGGCTAGGAAGCAGCGCGAAGCCTCTGGATTCTCTTTCCCACTTAATAACAGAGACTTCACCTGTGAAATGAGGATTCAAAAAGCTCCGGCTGCTATGAAAAGCATGGGGTCTTTCTCAGGACCGGCCTTCTACAACCCCTAAGGGGCAGGCACATGCCCACAAAGTGTCAAGCATGAGTTGCCTCTGACCTCTGAAGAAGCATTTCTCTTTCAAAGCCCTTTTCACGTGCCATCCCTTCTACCTGGAGTGCCATTCCTTCAAAATCAAGACTCAAAGGCACTTGCTAGAGAAGCCTTCCCTGTCCTTGGGGTAGGAGGGAATGTGTTGTTAACCTCCTCTGCGTACTCACAGGCCAAATTTCCTTGGTTGTGCCTGTTTCCCATGTGGTTTGCTTTTCTAGAATGTTTGTCCAATTACACTGGGAGTCAAAGAGATCTGCAAATGTGTGAGTTTTAATTTTAAGATAATGTCTAACATGTTGCAGGGGCCTCCTGGGGACCAGTCCCAGCAGAGGGAAAAAAGGCAGAGCCTGTCCTGCCTCCAGTGCCAGCTGTCAATGGCAGCTGAAGCCTTAGGGGTTGAGCATCTTCTGGAGGCAGCAGAGGCTTCTCTGGAGGGGAGCGAGGCAATTGAAGGCAAGCATTGGGAGGGCTCAGATTCTTCCCTGGGGGGTCCTGGAAAACTGGAGATTGGCACCTGCCCCCAGGGCTTGGCCTCTGACCCTCGTGCCCTAGTGCACCTGCCCAAATCCACTGCATGCGAGCTCAGGATCCTTTCCCTGTGAGCCAAGACATGTCGCCAGTCCTGCAGGAATGAGGGGAGGATGGGTCAGGGCAGAAGAGAGTAGGTTCCCTGGTTTTCTGGGCAGCTGACTTTTGAGGACAGCAGGGGCCCTGCTCTATGTCAGACCCTAGAGCCCAGAAGGGAAGTGGACTTGGAAAGATGAGGAATAGATCACTGGGTGGAGTTTCTGGGCTGAAGTGGGAAAAGCTCAGAACAGACAGCAGGAAGGAAAGAGGACACACGTACTTGCTGTGCAGCATAAACAACCTTTGCGAAGGCAAGAGGGAGAAACAGAGGCCAGGGAAAGTTCATGTCATTCATCATGTCTACTCTTAGTCCTCCATTATTTCCAGCTTAAGGTCTACCCGTCTCATGACTTCTAGCCTCCCACAGGCCTCTAGGCTTTCCCCAGTCCCTGGGAGCTGTCTGTACACAGGTTAAATGTGAGATTCTATTTGGAAAAAAAAAAAGGCACAGAGGACTCATTGATACCTTGATGGGATGAAAATAAGGGCCACTGTCTGGTACCTACTAGATCCCAGACAACTACCCCGCATCTCAGTGCAGGGTCACTGATAGCTGCATTTCCCCCCATTTAGCTTCGGTCAGTCAGCTCAGCACAAACATGTCTGTCAGGGGTCCCAGGCCTGGTGATCACCCAAGCAGCAGGACTTGACTCTTCCCCACGTCACTGGACCTGCCTTGGGACACATACCCCTTTCCTGTATGTCCCCTGTTAGTACCTGTCTCCAGCCTATTCCAAAACCACAACCCACACTTCCCAGTAACTCTGGAAACCTCAGACTGATGGAACCCAAGAGTGAGGAGAAAGGACCTGGAGGACTGTGGGGGCAGTCTGACCTAAACTTATGGGGGACTTCCTCCTCCACCCCAAGGCCTCCCACACCCACACTCACTCCACCTCCCGCTTCCGGATGGCGCGGCCTGAGGCCAGCACCTCAGCCACCTTGGATACGATGGGATCATAGTTCATGCTGGCCACAGCGATCACCTCGTCGCCTCTGCAGAGAGAGGGCAGCTGAACATGAAGACTGCCTGGCATCAGCACCCCCTTCTTGAAGACCCTGATACCTTCCTGTCCACTTGGGGCCCAGAAAGGGTTCTCACCAGGGCAACTCAAAGAGTGTCTTGAGTTCCAAGCTACAGGCTTTAGGATTCCCTAGGGAAGCGCTAGTCCTCAGCAGTACTCAGGACTAGGGGCCACTGCCCTAGCATCACCATTTTCTACCTGTGTGACTTTCCTCCTGGTAAAAGTAGGGTAAATACCCACCTCAAAGCTCTGTCCAGAAGATATTTTACAAATGTTTGGCTGATGAGTAGCAGGAAGAGTTCTCGCTGCCCCTTCCTCACCTTTGCTCTGCCTTGCTTCCTGCCCATTTGCCTTTCTAAGTTTCCTTCCTAAATTCCCTCCCTAGGAGCAGAGCTTTTCTGGAATGAGCCTCCCTTCACGACCAAGCTCGAGCTGCTTCGCGCTCCCGCTGCACCCCGTTGTTCTCACTTGGTGTAAAAAGCCACAAACTTCAGCTCCTCCAGATCCCCCTGGATGATGACGTCCTCGAAGCCTTCTCCATAGCCTGTGGGCCAGGCAGACGGGTGGCGCCCACGTAAGCCAGGGAAGGGGGGATGGAGGTTTCATAGCTCCCCACCTGTGGCTTCCTAACTTCTTTCTGGACACCCCTCCCTGTTCCCGAGCTCCTTTTAGGCAGCTCCTAGCCCGCCCAGGTTGTTCTTAGCTGCCAATTCCTAGTGCGGAATTGGTCCCGCCCCTAAGATTCTTCAGGCCCCGCCTCCACCCAGGCCCCGCCTCCAGGCAATCTAAGCCCCTCCCCCCACGCGACTCCTGATTACCTGCGTAGCGCAGGCTCTTGCCGAACATAGCAGTCCACAGGTAGGGTACCGTGCTGATCTCCGCCTCCTGTGCCAGCATGTTCTGGGCTGCCACGCGTCCTGTGGGGCCCAGGGCAGTGAGAACGCTGACCCTTGCCTTTACCACCCCCACCCTGCCTACCCTGGCGTCCTGGGGATCCCCTGATAGGTATGGCTATTCCTGGACTCCCCAGAGATCAAGTGCATCTGGCTCAGCCCATGGTCCAGGCGCAGGTGCAGCTGACCGGTACAGAGAGGAAGCCCTGGCTTCTATAGAGAATTTGAAAGACATGCCTTATGTCTGGAAGGCCTGCTTGTTGGAGCTGTGAGGCAGCTTGACCATTTCAACTGTGCACACAGACAACTACTCAGACACATTAGGTCTAAAGAGGCCAGGGAAGCAGAAACGACAGCCATATTGGAGGACCTAGAGGGAACAGCATGTGAGATGTGTGTGTGTGTGTGTGTGTGTGTGTGTGTGTGTGTGTGTGTGTATTTTAAACTGGACCTGCCCAGTTAAATTCTAAATCCTAATTATATTTGGCCAAAGAATGGCCTTTGGTTCCTTACAATCTAACAGCTACTTTAGACCTTGAACATGAACAAAGATTGGTACCAGGTCAGCAAACCTTCAGATAATATTGAAGGCAGAGAAAAGGTAAGATGGGTAGAGGGGAGAAGTCCCCAGACCTAATAGTCTGGTGGTTCTCTCTCTGAGGCCCTGAGCTAGGTAACTTACTGGCATGTGCAGCTTTGGGCCCAGCCCAGGGGTGTGCAAGTGGTAAGGCTTGGGGAACTTGGTGGGCACCAAATATGGAGAGAGGAAAAGTATTCACAGAAAGCAAAATGTCCCCACTGAGCTTGGACTAAGTGGCCACTTCCAGGAACCTGCAAACAGCAACGGAGTTCACAGAAATAGTTGAGTGGCCCAAGAGAGAAAGAAACCCTAAGTGGGAAGGTGACCTACCAAATCCCTCTCTCTCTCTCCAGAGGGACTGCACAAGTTGGTAAGGAAGTCTTTGGAATACATACCCTTGAGAGCAAAAGGAAGGGCTAGAGGAACAGCTCAAGTAGTAGAGTACCTGCCCTGCAAGCTCAAAACCCTGAGTTCAAACTCCAGAATTTTAGAAAAAATTCTAAAGGAAAGGAGAGACCAATGGAAGGACAGCTAGAGTGACAGGTTGTGCCTGGCTTAATGGGGTACCCAGAGAGTACTGGATGAAAGTCTGTGGAGATGGAACATAGGACTTACTCTGTGTGCTGGTTTGATACCTAGATGAGACTGGCCAGATAGGCCACCCCAGAGCATAGGATCCAGGACCCCCAGACCAGCAACTGAGGCATTGGCTTGGGGGAAGTTCAAATCCTAAGATAGCCTCCCACCCCTCAACTTCCTTCAGGGCTGGTCATACCTTGGACATGAGCCATCTGCCAGTGTGGGATGTTCACTTTCCGGTTGTTCCTCCAGGCAAGGGGAAAGGTGACAGCATCACCGGCTGCAAACACGCCTGGGACGTTGGTCTGCATCATCTGTGGGGAGAGGGTTCAAGGTGCCATGGATCGCCTGCGGGCTGACCTGGCCCTCCAGCCACCCCCAGACCAGCACCCTGCCTGACTCACAGCCTCACCTTGTTGACAGGAATGAAGCCTCGGGAATCCAGACCAATGCCACTTTGTCTCAGGAAGCCTGTGGCGGGCACTGCACCTAACAGAACAGAAGCCAGTATGTCCATCCCCTGGTTCTACCCTTTTCCTGTCTCATGGTTCTCCATGCCCCACACCCTTCACCTACTGTTCCTGCCCCAGACTGATCTTGATAGGCTGCCCATCTGGGATCTTCATGCATTCTGTTCCCTCTGCCCATAGCTGCCCCCCTCAGACTCCATGCCTCCCATTCAGCCTTAGATAGTGCCTTCTCCAAGAAGTGCTCCATGAAGCCCCCAGCTGGCAGTCAGTCAGCCAGCCATGTCTCTGCAGCCCCATGCTGCCACCTCCCACCTTCACTCCTCCCCAAACTGCCACTTCAGCTGGAGTAGGGACCAGTTTGAGGCTGTCTGTGTCCTGCAGCCCACACAGGGCAGGGCATGGAGTTGAGTATCAGTCAGCAGCAACCACTAGGTGCATACTTCACGCCAGGCCTGGGCTAAGCCAGATACCGGTTTGCCAACAGCCCTGTCAAGGGGGTACCATTGAGGTCTCCTTTAAAAAAGATGTAAAAAATGAGGCTCAGGAAGAAGGGACCAGACTGAGTACACCTACGAGTGCATGTGGGTGGCTGTGCTTATTTGCACCTGCCTCCCAACCACTCACCAATGCCCACCACACAGACGTCAGCCCGAAGGACCTTGCTGCTCTTCAGTACCACCTCCTTCAGCTGTAGGGAGTGGGTGGGTGTGAGCAGGGGCACCCAACTCCTGGGCACAGGGAAGACAGGCCACAGCAGGGAGGGAAAAGGGCCCACCTTTCCTTCTTGGGCCCTGAGCTCTGACACCTCCGTCTGCATGTAGAATTTCACCCGGTTGTTCTCAAACATCTGTCAGGACAGGTGGGTGGGTAGGCAGTGGGTGAGACCTGGCCAGGGGCTAGGCTGGACACCCAGAGTTTCCAAGAGGCTGGGCCCTGGGATGGGCTCACCTTCATGAGAGCACGACCGACGCGTGTCCCTAGGAACCTCCGGAAGGGTGTCTCTTCCAGCTCTACCACGGACACAGAGTGGGCCTTTTCCGTCAGGTAGGCAGCCACCTCCATCCCTGGGGTGGTAGGCAGTGGGTGGCAGGGCTGGCACTCTGACCTCTCAGGCCTTGCGTGCCCTCAGACTGGTATTCTGGTCTGCCCACCACCCTCAACAATCGCAGTCGCTCACCCAGGAAACCAGCTCCCACAATGACTGCATTTCGGCCCCGAGCCAGCCTCACCACACGATTGGCATCCTCAGGCGTCCTGATGGTGAGCACACTCTCCACCTCTTTGCCTTTGCAGCTCAGGGTCTTAGGGCTGAGACAAAGCAATATCAGTGAAGCCCTCTTGGCCTGGCTAGTGCTCCGCCCAGTGTCCCAGAGAGGACAGGAGAGATACCCTCCCAACCTGCTCCCTGGTGCCAGCAGCAACTTGCTATACTCCAGTTTGAAGCCGTCCTTGAACACGACCTTCTTGTTTCTCACGTCCACTGTGACCACCTGCAACCCCCACCGGGCAGTGTGAGGCCTGGCCACGGACCTGGACTTTGCTGCCCATTTCTGGGTCCCACAAGACACTCAGCTAGGCTCTGAGCAGCCATGACAGGGGCCACTCCCATAGCTGGGGCTTCATCCTGTAAGCTTCAGGGATCAGTTGCCCCTCAAAGCCCTCTTTACATTCCGAGTCCCTCCGTGCTCTCCCATTCCAGTCTTGATCAGATCATCTGTCTCTCCATAACCTGAGATCTGCATGGGCTCATGTCTCTGCTAAGAAGACCTAGTGCTATATCCCAGGCCTGAGTAGTGGGGCCAGAGGGCAGAACACTTGCCACCTCCCAGAGGCCTATGTGGTCTCCTGCTCTTTGTGGTTTCCATAACCCACCCTCAGCCCGTTTTCTATAGCCTCATACCTGGGCCTCCATGAGCACCTCGATGCCATAGGCCCGGAAGAACTCCTTGGGCCTCAGTGCCAGCTGCTCAGGCTGTGCATCCAAAGACTGAGGGACATGATCAACTTGAGACAGGGCCAGATGGTCACTGTTCCATTTCACAGCAGAGGATACAGAGCCCAAGGAGGGTGAGGCCACCCCCCAGGTCACATAGGGGCTGCAGAACAGAACTCCACAATACAAGATCTTTTGGGGGGGTGGCGGTACCACATATGAGCCTGGTATGAGTAGAGAGGGCAACCAGGCAGACCCCTAATGGTAACAAGCAAAGCTCCAAGGAGGCCTGACAGGGACCCAGCCCCTGCCCTGCACTGACTGTCTCTTGCCTGCTCCGCACCCCTACCTTGCTGAGCTTGGGACGATCATAGGGGAGATGCCTGTCCAGCGTGCACAGGACGATCCGGTCAGAGAAGCCCTCCTGCCGCAGTGTCTCCGCACATACCAGACCAGCAGCACCTGAAGGGAGGGGGCTGTGGCCAGGAGCCACTTCTCTCCCACCCTCTGCCCTGCCCTTCATGACCACAACACCAACCTGCACCCACAATGAGCACGTTGGTGCTGCCACTGTGCCCAGCACTTGGAGAGATGCATTTGGCCATAACCTTGGTCCTTCGCTGTAGCTGCAGGGCCTAGGTGTGGCAGTAGGGTGGAGGCAGCTGAGAATTTGGGTCATCCCAGCTGGCTAGGTCCTGCTGCTCTAGCCCAACCTCATCTTCACCATGCAGCCTCTTTCTCTGCTCCCATACCAGGCTCCCTCCCACCAAAGAGCCTTTGCATATGCTCTTCTCTGAGCCAAGATGCCCTCCCCACCTCCGCCCAAGCCTGGGCCACCCCTTTACCTGCTTGCTGGCCCGAACGTACACCTTCTCCTTCTCAATCTTCACCTGCAAGGGCAACATTGCAAAGGACCAACCTTTGGGGGGGCTCCTTTCCAAGTCTGCACCTCCAGGCTTTGTCACACTGCACTCCTAGCCTCACCTGGAACTTGTGCAGACTGTCCAGGCCTGGGAAGTCCTCCAGATCCCCTGTACTAATGTTGAAGCAAGCACCGTGCCAGGGACAACGCACCTGGCCCCGGGACAGCACTCCTGGAAGAGGGTGGTGCCAGGTTGGAGCAAGGAGCAAGGGCTCCTCTCCAAGGATTCCTATGTCCCAGCACCTGCTGATGCCCTACACAGCCCAGGAAACCCCAGTAATAGATGAAGGACCCTGGGGCCAGGAGGAGCCAAGCTGACCTGCTGGTGCAGGGGCATAGACAGTGCAGCAGCCAGGTCTCCCTCAGCAAAGTCCTGACCCCTCCTCTTACGTGCATTGGGACATCTCACCTTTCACCAGGGGTGCTCCGTAGTGTGGACACTTGTGGCCCAGGGCATGGAATTCCCCATTGTCCTTCACCAGCAGTACTTTTCCCCAGCCTAACTCCACTTCCCGCATCCTGGGGAGGGGCTGCATTCAGAGTTCAGACCAGACACCAAATAGCCCCCTGCAGGTGCCTGGTACCTGAGTCCAACCTTCCGAGGGAGTAGCCCCAGACAAGCAAAAGCTGCAAAGGCCACAACCAGGGCAGGACAGTCCCTTCCACTCCCCCATCCCTGCTCACCCCTCATCCATGGCCTCTACTTTGCTCGCCCACCTTTAGCCCTCTGACCCCCCCCTCCCAGATCCAGCACCCACTGGCCATTCTCGAGGTCCTTGACATGGCAGACGGCTGCCTCCACGCAGTCCTGAGGGCTGGGGTAGGGAGCAGGCAGGCGCTCTTCAGTGTGGAAGTGGCGGGCTGTGCCATTGCCTTGGTAGGCCCGGGGGCTGCCCTTCCCACTGGCTGACGGTTCCTCTTTGCCCCGCTCCTTCTCAGGCAGCACCACCTCAATCTTGAGTTCCACTGTGGGCAGGACCATGCCATGAGCCCTTCAGAGTGCTGAGGGGCTCAGCCCTGTTCCTCCCTCTCCTCAGGAAGCCCTCTGCACCCCAGCAAAGAGGCAGAGGAAGGAACAAAAGAGGGAGATTTCTAGGTCTGCTTGAATTCATCTCTGAATTTTTTCTTCTTCTTTTTTTTGGGCACTGCTGGGGTTTAAACTCAGCCTTATGTGTTGGGTATTTTCAAGATAGGCTCTCACAAACTATTTGCCTGGGGCTGGCTGCAAACCTTGATCTACCTGATCTCTGCCTCCTGAGTAGCTAGGACTACAGGTGTAAGCCACAGGCACCCAGATTTATTTATTTATTTATTTATTTATTTATTTTTAATACTAGGGGTGGAACTCAAGGTCTTGGACGTGTTAGGCAAGTACTTTACCATTTAGCTAGGTTCCCAGCCCTATATGTTTTCTTTATTCAATGACAAAATCAGGGAGCCCTTTCTCCAGGACTGTCTGTGGAGGAAAGAACCCTGATGCCTGATACCTTGAGGCATGCATCTTATCTGCTGATGGACAAAGATGGTGTTCATGCCAGCTCAGGGACACACTTAGGGGATGATTTGTGTACAAACAGTGATCCAAAATGGGGTACAGGTCAGTTCACAGCCAGTGAGTCTAGGTGACAGGAAATCAAGTGTTCAGCTTTTTTCCTTTTTTGGTGGTACTGGGGCTAGAACTAAGGGCCTCACTCTCGCTAGGCAGGTGCTTTACCACTTGAGCTGTGCCTCCAGCCTTTTTGTTTTTATATTTTGTGTTTAAGAAAGGGTCTTGCTGATTTCAAACCTCTTGAGCCTCCTATCTCTGCCTCCCAAATAGCTGGGATTACAGACATGTCTGTCTGTCCATGTGTGTGTCCCATCCCTGTCGTCATGTCCTATCCAGGCCCCGCTCTATCATCTTCACCCCCAGCTTCACTGCTGTATTCTTGCAGCTTTCCCATTTGTTGTTGTTTTGGTTTTGGTTTTCTGCGCAGGCTCTGACTGTGTAGCCTAGTCTGGCCTGAAACTAACAATTCTACCTCTGCATTGTGAATGCCAGGATTAGAAATGTGTGCCAGCAAAAAAAAAAAGAAAGAAGTGTGTGCCACACCTGGCTTGAATAATTTTTTTCAAAATTAAGGGGAAAAAAAAAGGACTAGAGGTGTGGCCCAAGGAGTAAAGTGCCTGTTTTGCAAGCATGAAGCCCTGAGTTCTATCAAAATAAATAAATAAGGTGTACACAGTCTGGAGGAGGCTAGGGTGCGGCTCAGTGGCAGAGAGTTTCTCTAGCATTTGCAAAACTCATGATTTGATTCCCAGCACTGAAAGGAAACAAAATAAGGACCCAACATAATTTCAACTTTTTTTTTTTTTTGCAGTCCTGGGAATTGAGACAAGGCCTCCTGCATGCTAAACAAGCCTTCTACCACATGAGCCCTGCCCCCATCTCAATTTTTTGAGATAGGGTCTCACTAATTTTGCTTGGGCTGGCCTCAAACTCATGATCATCCTGCTTCTGCCTTGTGAGTAGCTGGGATTATCAATTTGAATTACCATGCTCATCTTAACTTCTTAAAATAGCTGTCCTCACCGGTTTGGGATCTAATCATTTATCAAGGCCTGGATTTGTGGTGTCTTCATATACAGAGGTCTGGGGCCCTACCAATGAACCTCTCCAGGAGGTGCACAGGGCCCCACAGTCTCCACATGGAAGACACTTCCTCAGGATGCCCATGGGGCCTACTCTAGGGAGGAGGTAGCCAGAGACTGTCATTTTCTTCTTTATACTTTTCCGCATTTTCCAAATTCCCTATGACGTGCCTGGGTACTTTTCTAATTAGAAAGGAACAATAAACAGAAGTTTTAGCAGTGATAATCCGGCCTGCCCAGCAGCTGCCACAGGGAGGAGGTGGAGCAGGAGGAAGTTGAGCCCCTGACACAGCATAGGCCGATGTGGGAGTAGGAGGCTTCTCTCTCAATTCCCCAGGCACCAAAGCCTCCAGGCCTCTCCCAGCCTCTCCTTTCGTCCCTACACCTCATACTTGACACTCTAGAAACAAGGATCCCAAGAACCTGGCATGGCTGCTGAGTCACACCTCTGGGCCTTTGCCTGTGTCATTCGCCTGGCCTAGGCTACCATCCTTCAGACCTTACCTAACTCGTACCATCTCCCTAGACACAGCTACTCTGCTGCCTCCTTGGCTGCCCAGGCCCTGCTTGCAGCTCCTCCATGCTGGGTTCATCCCCACCCTGGCCAAACCACCATCCCCATCCACATGTCCCAGCCCCCAGCTCAGGCTCAGGAACTGCAGGGGACAGGGTGAAGGTCAGTTCCTTGACTCCAGCCAGGCAGGGAGCACACACGAGCACACAGCCACACAAAGGCTGTTGTGTCGGGTGGGGCATTTTCCAACACGTTCCACACTTTATGTAATGGTGTTAGAATGTTTTTGGAAGAATTAAAAAGAAAAATACTTGAGGCTCAGCTGACACCCATGAAGAGCACTGTGGGAGTCCTCAGGAACAGCCTGGCAGGGGGTGCCAGATAACACCAAGCCAGGCTGTTCTCATCCTCCAGCTCCTTCCAGAAGGCTCCAAGGCTTGATTGCTGATGCAGCCTCACAGGAAGCCATTAAGTCAGAAGGAACAACAGAAAGGTAGGTGGAGGTTCCTTCACCACAGCTAGATCAACCCCCAATCCCTGATCCCCAGCTGCTCACAAGTTCCCACTTAGCCCATTGGGCCTCAAGATACCTTAGCTATAAAATGGAGAGAAGAAGGCTGGGGATGTGGGTCAAGTGGTAGAGTACCTGTCTAGCAAGCTCAAGGCCCTGAGTTCAAACACCAATACCATAAATAAAATATATAAACAAATAAATAAATAAAACGGAGAGAAGTTAAGTGATAGAATACCTGCTAGCATGTCCAAAGTCCTGGGTTCAATCACAGTACACACACACACACACACAGAGCATAGATGGAATTGGGTTGTAGTGATTTTTGGTTTTGTTTCGGTTTTTGTTTTGTTTTGGTGCTGGAGATTGAACACATTGCTTTTCACATGTTGAGTATTCATTCTACCACTGAGCTACACTCCCAGGCCCAGTGCTGTATCCACTATCCTGGAGCCTCTTGGAAGCCATGGTGAAAAACAAAAGCCTTGGGCTGGTAGAGTGGCCCAAGTGGTAGAGTACTGGCTTAGCAAGCATAACACCCTGAGTTCAAACCCCAGTACCAAGGGGAAAAAAAAAGCCTTTAGGTAGCACTTCTGGCCTAATAAAAAGCAGGTGACCAGCTGGGTGCCAGTGCCTCATGCCTATAATCCGATCCTAGCTACTCATAGAGACCAGGAGGACCTCAGTTTGAAGTCAGCCTGGGCAAAATAGCTCCAGAGACCCTATCTTGAAAAAACCCATCACAGAAAAGGGCTGGTGGAGTGGCTCAAGGTGTAGGCCCTGAGTTCAAACCCCAATACTGCAACAACAACAACAAAAAAGCAGGTGACCAGCACAGCACCAGTGACTCATCAGAGCTACCTGGAAGCGTAGGTATTTGGAAGGCTGAGATCAGGATAGAGGTTTGAGGCCAGCCAGGGCAAATAGTTTGGAGATCCCATCTCCAAAATAAGCAGAGTAAAATGTACTAGAGGTGTGGCTCGAGGGGTAGAGTGTCTGTTTTGCAAGTGTGAAGCCCTGAGTTCAACCCCAGTCCCACTAAAAAAAAAAAAAACAAAGAAAAAAGGAAAAGCAGGTGACCCGATGTTAAAAAATCTGTACTTCCTGAACTCTGCAAGGAACTAGCCTGGCACTTTATCAGGAACAAAGACCCACCAAGACAGAACTCTAGGAGCACAGAGGGAACTCAGGAAGCAAGTACTGATATGCACAGAGCTATAGTGGAGCAGAGCCCAATAGAAAGGGAAGAATTTGCGCCAAGGTCTTCTGCCTGCTCTGGTTGTCCTGTGGCCCCTGCTGACTCCCTCTGAACTCTCCTGCCCATGTTCTGAAGTCTCCTGAGCCTCACCCCTGACCTGTACAGTATGAGTGCTTGGGATCTGAGCCTCACCCCTGACCTGTACAGTATGAGTGCTTGGGATCTGAGCCTCACCCCTGACCTGTACAGTATGAGTGCTTGGGATCTGAGGCTCGGGCTGCAGCACAGTGTCTAGCTCAGAAAGGACAGGATAAATTCAGCAAAGGGCTTCCTGAGTGCTAAGTACAACCACCCCATTTTACACATCAGGGCATGGAGGATCAGAGAGGGGTAATCACCAGCTCAAGTGCACACAGATAAGAAGGGACAGGGCTGAACTGAGGTTCAAGAGCCCAAGTTCTTAGCACTGCCTCTGGAATGGGTGACAATAGCTAACCAGAATAAGGCCAGCCTGGGCAACACAGTTAGAACCTGTCTCAGAAAGAGAGAGAGGGGGGCTGGTGGAGTGGCTCAAGTGGTAGAGTGCCTGCCTAGCAAGCATGAGGCCCGGAGTTCAAACTCCAGTACCGAAAGAGAAAAAAAAAAAAAGCAAAACACAAAACCTTATCAAAGAAAGAGGGCGGGGGAGGGGCTGGAGGTATGGCTCAAGTGGTAGAGCTTCTGCCTTGCAAGCAGAAAGCCCTTAGTTCAAACCCCAGTGCAAGAGAGAGAGAGACAGACAGACAGACAGACAGAAGAGCCAGGCACCTCAGGCAGACCAACCCTTCAGGGTCTTTTAAAAGAGCCTGTAGGTGACATCTTCTGCCCAGGGCCTCCTACCAGCCCAGAAGTCCCACAGGTGCCCAGTATGGGCCAGCTGCCATCCCTCCGTTCACCTCTGACAGGGGAAGGCTGAGACTAAGACAATGAACATCACCGTTTGCCAGACTTCAAGGCAGAGGGGGCAAACCTGGCCAGACCCAGGTGTCCACAGCACAGCAGGTGGGTCCCCTGCCTGAAGGGGCATCATGGCTCTTCTCCCTCCCCTTAGATCTCGCTCAGACCCAAGTAAAGGAGAAAAGGCTCACGAGTGAGGTCCAAGGTAATGGAGCTGATGAATATCAGGTAAAGGGAGCTGGGGCGAGCTGGCAGGGGCAAGTTGGCCAGGGCAAGCTGACAGGGGCAAGCTGGGTGGGGGCAGGCAGAGCACTGGCTGGGTGCTGGAGGCCTCTCCAGGCCTCAGTTTCTCCATCCCTGACAATGACTGCATGCCCTGCGTCCCTGGATGTTGAGAGGAGGGAAGAAGGAAAGCAGGGGCTCTCTGAGGGGCAGTCTCATAGCCATGGGTTTCCCTGGAATGGCCCTACCCCAGGCTGCAGCCACTTGGGCTAGGCAGGCCAGAGATTTCCTGTACAAATGAGGATACCCAGAGAGGCCAAGGTGGCCTCCTGATATCACACAAAGGGTCAGAAGAGGTAAAGGCCAGGACCTGCCACTGCACCCTCCCAGCAACTTCGAGAGGTGAGGGTGAGCAGACCCATTATCCAGAGAGGGAAACTGAGGCGCAGAAATGTCACACTATGACTGAGGGCATCCTTGCAGCTCCTAGTGCTGGGTGATGCGACCTCTTCCCCAACCCAGCAACAGAAATTATCCTCTGCTCCTCTCTCCAAGAAGGTCCAGCTGCTGTTCCTGCCACCAGTACCCAAGCCCTAAATGAAGGTGCAGCTACTGGGACCACCAGAGGGGTGTCTGGGAGAACCTCTCCAGGCCCCCACCCCCTCCTGTCTGCAGCGGCATTAACATTCCGGGCTCCTGCCTAGCCTGACCTACTTCGGAGACTGGCGGCGTGCAGAGGGGGAGGGGAGGAAGGTGTGGGGGGGAGGCAGTAAGAGAGGAGGAGGTACCTGGCTTGGGCTTGGAGAAGCAGCCTCCCATGGTGAGTGGCCTGAGGACAGGAGGACGGCAGGAGCACAGATGGCTGGGCTGCTGGAGGCTTAGGACGCCCCCCATGGGGCTGGACCCCCTGGGGCCCTTAGAGATCCTGGAGCTGCCATCACAGCTGGAGCTGCCTCAAGGACCTATAGGGAAGACTGGGGGGACCACAGGACAGGCTTTGGGTGGGGAGACAGTGGAGTCAGAGACAGACTGGGAGTTTCTGGAAAAGTCCTACATCAGAGCTGGAGACCTTACAGAGCACCTCCTTTTGAGGCCCTCCAGGCTCAGCAACCCACGTCCCCCTCTTCCCTTTGCATGGGCTATGTCCATTGCCAAGAAACCCCCTCTGCCCAACTTCCATTCAGCTCTATGGCTGCCTGGTCCAGAAATCCTCCCTGATTTCTGCGGCTACTAAGGCCACCAACCCTCGACTTCCCTCTCCAAATCTCACTGCCAGGGAGCTCTGGGGACCTCCATTTTCCCAGGAGACCACCATACCTGGGTCAAACCCTCAGTCGCCTTTGGCAAACCGGAGAGACCTCCTGGTTTTCTCCTGCCTACAATGCAAGTGACATGGGGTTCTCCCTGGCCTCAGCTTCCACCCTGGCTGGCAGCCCCTGGACACCCACCTCCTCCTAGGGCAGCCACTGTTCCTTGCTCCCAGCCCAGCAATGGTTGGAGGCTGCTGAACCTTGGAAGGCAGGGTAGGGAAGGCAGGGGTCCAGGAGGCAGCCCAGCCTCCACCCCTTCTCCCAGTGGTAGCTGTGGCTAGGAGGGGTTGGGGGTGTGAGGCTAAGCCGGTCCACTGGTCCCCAGGGAAACCCAGCTCCGTGGTGAACAAGAGTGGGCGCCCAGCCCGGGACTAATGGGGTTGGGGGAAAGAGAAGCTAGGCACACAGCCCTGCCACAGCCTGTGATCAGCAGCCCATAAGCCCTGCCCCTATTCCCCTCCAACACCCCATGCTGAGGTCATGCCCAACAGCAGATAAAGAAACTGAGGGGCCAAGGTCTTGCCAAGGTCAAGCAGCAGGTGAGGGTATCTGTGTGGCCTGCCATCCCCCTCTTCACCTGGCCCCAGAAGGCCCCCCACCTAAGGACTTGCAAGACACCTGCCTGGAGGATGGGCACCTAGTCAAGAGAAAGATCACCACAGCCAAGCTGGCCTCAAGGTGATAAGGTGGGCCTTCCAGAAGATATGGCTTCCAGGTGGACTTTGGAAGGCCTAGGACAAAGGTGTAGCTGCCCTGTTTACAACTGACCTTTTGACAACGTTCCATCCCTCTGTAAGCCCCCTGATTTCCCTGGAATGTTTTCCTGAAGTCTTACTTGGGGTGGGGCTGAGACCTACTTACTGCTCTAGCCTAGACCCCAGGAAAGGCTGTGCATGGGTGACTGACAGCAAGGAAGCCAAGAAGGAAGGAGGACAAGGGTGAGGAAGGCCCATCCTCTGGCTGGCCCTTGATCTACCTGCCCATTTACAGGTGAGAAGGCACCCAAAGCCTTTTGGGTGTGCTTAGCTCTTTCTCCCACTTGTCACCAAAGCATGTTTATAAAATTTAGCTGCCAGGGAGCACTTGCTGAGGTCCTGGTTTCACCTGTGGCTCCCAGCCCTACCCTCTTCCTCTCTGGTGGGTCCTCAGCCCTCATCTGCTGGGTCAGAGATCCCAGAACAATAGGACCTGGTCTTGCCATTGGCAACCTGGCCCAGCTGTCCCCACCCTCCACCCCACCCCCCACTTCCCAGGCACCCCAGGATCTAGACTCTCAGGGTCTCAGGCCTGGAAGGAGATTTGTGGGTCCACGTCTTCGACCTGTGTTGTGCTTGGCCAGCCTGGATCCCAGGCACCGTTCAACTCAATGGCAAAGGTCCTTGTCTGGGCACGACTGGAGAGGCCCCTAGGTTTTGCAGAGTGCTGTCCTTTGTCCACAAGCTGCTAAGTTCCAATTGTGCCTAAAGCTAACTACCCACCAGGAGCCTGTTTACTGTCTCAGGCACCTCAGCAACCTGCAAGGCAGGTATTGCATTATTCCAGCCTCACAGGAGTGCGGGTCCTTTGGCCAGGGCACCCTGGGCACAGCAGGGGCAGGCTGGGCAGAGCCTCCTTAGATCTTTGACAGGACCCTCTTCCCCACTCCTGTGCCTGTCAATCCCTCCCTGGTCCCACTCTTCACCCCAGAGTAGCGGGGAACTCCTGACCAGCCTTGGCCTTCAGTGGCTTCAAGAGTCCTGGGGATGGTTCCTCAGCCCCTGATTCAAGTTTGGGGAGGGGGCTCTGCTCCCATCCCTCCCCCATGGGGCTCTAGCGCCACTCTCCCTGCCTTCGCACGTGCAGTTCCCTGGGTCTGGGAAGCAGTTTCCAGCAGCCTTGCCGGCTGCGTCCTGGTGCCCCCCGTCAGACCCAGCAGCCCAGCCAGCATGGCTGGCACACAGTAGAGTCCCACGGGGAGCTGGGAGGGAGGGCCAGCGGGAGAGAGGGCAAGGATGAGGGGCGCTCCAGCCCCAGAGGATCTCTGGTGTCGGCTGCCGACCCCCAGCCCCCAATGCACGGGTCCCAGGTCCAAGACCCACGAGTTTGCGCGCTGATGGGTGGCGCATGGATGCGGGGTCCGGGAAGCGGGGTGGGATCCGAGGTCCCGGGGTCCCGGGGTCCCCGGGCGGGCGCTCACCTGGGCTCGGCGCGGTCCTGGGCTCTGGAACCGCTCGGGGCCGCGGCCACTCGGGGGGAGGGGGGGTGAAGGGGGGGCGGGGACGGGGGAGGAGCGGGCGGGGGCGGGGCCGGCGCTGCGGCTGCACTGCGGCCAGGCGCCTGTGGCGCCCAGCACCGCCCCGCCCGGCCCGGCAGGTGGGGGCCGGACCAGGGTCAGGGGTCACGCCGGGGGCCTAGGCTAGTGACCAGAGATGCGGAGTATGAGGACGCTATCGAGACCTTTGTGGACGTGGTTGCCTCGGGATCTGGTCCCGTGAGATCCTCCCGATCTCCGAGGATGACAAGCTGGCCTCCGCTCAGAGTCTGGATCTTTAAACCATCTGGGGCGGCAAAGGGAAAGTTGAATCTCTGGGTGAAACCTCCCCCAGAAAGGAAACTCAGATTACCCCCCTGGGCCCCTCGGGGACCTTCACTCACTTGGGGTGTTCCATCTCCCAGGTCTCCTAGCTCCTTCCTTCCTACCTCTCTCCCCACACATGCCGGGTCTGTTTTTATTTAGTTAGTTAGTTTTGCAGTACTGGGGTTTGAACTCAGGGACTACACTTTGAGTCACTCCACCAGCCCTTTTTTGTGATGAGCCTTTTGGAGACAGGTCTCTCGAACTGTTTGCCTCAGGTTGGCTTCGAACACAATCCTCCTGATCTCTGCCTCCTGAGTAGCTAGGATTACAGGCGTGAGTCACCAGCGCTCTGTCTTAAATTCTATTTTGTTACATTTTTTCCCCATCTGTCATTATTCCAAGAGAATGTCCTGGTGCACACCAATATTGTGCTTCCTCTCCAGGGAGCCCCTGATCAGCCTCCCCAGGCCTGATTAGGCACCCTTTTTCAGGCCCCTAGCACATGGGTGTTTCATTGCCTACTCTGTCCATCTATTCTCCCTCCCTGTGCAGCTGTGGTCAGGTAGCACTTGTCCTTCCAGTACATTGGCTGCTGTGACACACATTCAGGAAAGTGATGTTACACCCACCTACTGCTAAACACATGGGGTCCACCAGCTCTGTAAGGAAGGGCAATCACCGGCCTCCTTCTCCCAAACCATTTCACAGATGGGAAAGTAGCTCAGGAGGGTTGAGTCTTTTCCAAGAACAGGACCAGGGCCTGAATCGGTCACATTTAGGGCAGATGATGTGCAGCCTCTGCTTGGAGGGCAACCATGGCCAATCGGGGCAAACTTTTGTGGCTGAGTGTGATTTCCATTGAGCGACTGTTGTTCTGCCATTGGAAAGGCCCCATTGCTGGGCAGATAGTGCTGCTTGGGCCTGTTGCCCTTGGCCTCCAACTACCCAGTCAGTCTCTGTTCTACACACATGCTGCTCTTGCTCTCCCCTTGCCCCCACCACCCTCAGAGTCCCACCCTAGCCAGAAAGACAATATGTCCTATAATTAACCATGGCTGTGACTTCATATGCATTTATTCTTTTTGAGGTTTTGAGACAGAGTCTCCACATGTTGCCCAGCCTGGCCTGGAACTCACAATACTCCTTCCTCAGCCTCCCGAGTGGCTGAAATGTAGGCCAGTGCCACCATGCCTAGCTCAGCATTTATCCTTTTAATCTTCACAAATAACATGAAGGGAAATTTTCTTTTTATCATCTGTATTTTATAGGTGGGGAAACAGGTTCTGAGAGGTTAGGAACTCCCCAAGGATACACAGCTGATAGGTGGTAGAGCTGCAACTTGAACCCTGGCTGGTCAGTTGTGCTGGGGTTTGAGGTAGAGATTTGGGAGTGGGAGGGGAGAGGCCTTCCAGGGTCAGCCAAGGCCATAGGGTGTGAGGTGCAGAGTTCAAGTTCTGCCCCTCTGCCCCAGCTTCCTCAGGACACATGGGGGTAATTACAATGTTCTCAGACTGCTGGCAGGACAATCCAACAGGTGCAGAGCCAGGCATGGGATGTAGTTGGTGCTCAGGAAGTGAGGTAAGTGCGTCTAAGTTTGAGCTGCCAGAGAGGAAACTGGGTGGGTGAAAGTCTGTATGGGGGCTTTGAGGAGGCTGATCACCTCTGGGGCGACACCCTGAGATGGGGCAAGTCCATCATGGCATCCTTGGCTCAGGTGACTGAGCTTGAGGTTCCTGCTGCCCCACAGGGTAGAAGTAGCAAGATCTTCATAGAGCAAAAGCTAAAACCAAAGACAAACTAGGAAAACCACCTCCAGCTAGGTGCCAGTGGCTCATGCCTATAATCCTAGCTACTCAGGAGGCAAAGATCAGGAGGATCACAGTTTGAAACCAGCCCAAGTAAATAGTTCACAAGACCTTACCTCAAAATACCCAACACAAAAAAAGGACTGGTGAATGGCTCAAGTGGTAAAGTGCCTGCCTAGCAAGCATGAGGCCCTGAGTTCAAACCCCAGTACCGCATCAAATACATACATACATACAAAAAGCCTCCCAACCTAGGGATGGTGCATGTGGACAAAGGAACTCAGGGGGACCCAGGAAGGCTCTGCAGCCTGAAGTCCTGGTCCTGCCTCTAGGATACCTCTGGAAAAGTGCCTTGACAATACTAAATGCAGTGAGGTGACCTGGAGTGGCTGAGCATACCCCCAGACCTAGAAGACACCCAAAGGTAGGGTTGAGGTTGCTTAGGTTGGAGCAGTGAGTGGGTCTGCCCATGGCATGGGGACTCGAGTGACCCATAAGCATCCTCAGTCCTGAAGCACCCCCATCACACAGTAAGGTTTTCTTTGCCCTCCTTACATTCACCTCCAGACTTCTCTGTTCCCCACTCCCCTCATCCTAGGGTCTCCAAGTGAGGTAACACACAGGATGATTCTATTTCAGGTAAGGATGTGAGCTAGCTTTAATAGCTAATGTTACAGTTGACACTGACACCCCCTGGAGGCCAGTCTGGGAATCACCACAGCCTTCTCTGAGTTGAGGTGCTGGTAGGAGGGAGAGGAGTCTGTGCAGTTCTCTGAAGCCTGAGGTGGATTTCCAGATGGGTAAACGTCAGTTTAGCCTATCCCCAGGAAATACTGAAAGGTGTCAACAGCTGCATGGAAGCATAGGATGGAAGATTCCCCAAGTTGGGGAGCCTGGACCAATCCCCATTTCCTGCCGCCCGATCCCTGACTCCTTGTTTCACCCTGACTACTGTGGCCCAGCCTCTCTCCAGCCCAGATCTGTTTATACAGGCCAGACCACCATGTTCCCAGCACTCACCAGATTCTTTGGGGCTCTACAACTGTGTTCTAGACCAGCTTCAGCTCTGCCAAGCTACTCAGCCCAGTCTTGGCTTTGTTGCCTATACTGTCCTATTCCCAAACTCTGGGATAACTAGTCCTAATTCCAGTCTTCATGGGGGAGATGGCAGGAGCTGAGGATAGATGGGCCCATGAGTTTAACCAGGAGAGGGAACAGAGTGTGCAGAAGAGAGGGAGGATGGCAAATTATAAGGAGCTCAGAATATGCCAGTCCACTTGGCTTGGGCACTGGGTCCTGGGCAGGGGCCTGAGATGAGGAAGGGTGAAATGGAAGGACCAGAAAGGAGCTGGATGAGGAGTTTCCATCATGTGTATCCTTAAAATAATTTTTTTTGGTCCTCAGGATTGAACCCTGGTCCTTGCACATGCTAAGCACAAACTGAGTTACCCCTCCAGCTCCACAGGTATCTTCAGTGAAGAAACATATCTGCACTGCTGCTGGAGTAGGGCAAGGGCTGTGCGGGCCCTGCCCCCTGCAGCCTTTCTTAGACCTTCTGAGGATTTTCTACCCACAAAGATTGGCAACATGGATGGGGTTTCGGCTCAAGTGATAGAATCTAGCAAGAACAAGGCTCTGAATTCAAATCCCACTACTATCAAAACAAACAAAGATTGGTGTTGCAGCCTCTGCACCCTCAGCGGCAGATAGTCTAGTATAGGCTGCCTCTGACACATTAGTAGGATACTGTTCAGCCATGAAAAGGTGTCTGTGGAGGGTTTGTTTTTTTAATTTTTTTTGTGTGTGTGTGTGTGGTGGCACTGGGGTTTGAACTCAGGGTCTCACGCTTAGCTAGGCAGGTGCTCTATCACTTGAGCCATTCCACCAGCCCTCTGTGGGGGATTTGTAATATCATAAATACTTTCTTAAAATCTGTGGTGGAAAGTATAAATTGAGGCAATCTCTATGGCAGGCAATTTGACAACAGCTCTCAAAATTGCAAATGCCCGGAGCCTTTAACTAAGAAATTTCACTCAGGAGAATTTGTTTTAATGTATCTGACCACATGTGATTGGAATGGACCTAAATGTCCAAACATAGGGGATGATTAAGCGAGTAACAGTATATATCTATCACATGAAATACTATACAACAATGAAAAGGAACACAGATACTTACTATGCTGAGCCATAACAATCTCTAAAACAGATTGGGGGAATAAAGAAGATGCAGAGGCACCTGCACACCCATGTTTATTGCGGCACTATTCACAATAGCCAAGTTATGGAAACAGCCAAGATGCCCCACCACTGACGAATGGATTAAGAAAATGTGGTATCTATACACAATGGAATTTTATGCAGCCATGAAGAAGAACGAAATGTTATCATTCACTGGTAAATGGATGGAACTGGAGAACATCATCTGAGTGAGGTTAGCCTGGCCCAAAAGACCAAAAATCATATGTTCTTCCTCATATGCGGACATTAGCTCAAGGGCAAACACAACAAGGGGATTGGACTTTGAGCACATGATAAAAGCTTTAGCACACAAGGGAGGGGTGAGGATAGGTAAGACACCTCAAAAACTAGATAGCATTTGTTGCCCTCAATGCAGAGAAACTAAAGCGGATACTTTGGGGCAACTGAGGCCAATAGGAAAGGGGACCAGGAACTAGAGAAAAGGTTAGTTCGAGAAGAATTAACCTAGAAGGTAACACACACGCACAGGAAATTAATGCGAGTCAACTGCCTGTATAACTATCCTTATCTCAACTAGCAAAATCCCTTGGTCCTTCCTATTTTTTTTTTATTTTATTATTCATATGTGCGTACAAGGCTTGGGACATTTCTCCCCCCTGCCCCCACCCCCTCCCTTACCACCCACTCCGCCCCCTCCCTCTCTCCCCCACCACCTCAATAAGCAGCAGAAACTATTTTGCCCTTATTTCTATTTTGTTGAAGAGAGAGTATAAGCCATAATAGGAAGGAACAAGTGTTCCTGGTTGAGATAAGGATAGCTATACAGGGAGTTGACTCACATTAATTTCCTGTGCGTGGGTGTTACCTTCTAGGTTAATTCTTTTTGATCTAACCTTTTCTCTAGTTCCTGGTCCCCTTTTCCTATTGGCCTCAGTTGCTTTTAAGGTATCTGCTTTAGTTTCTCTGCGTTAAGGGCAACAAATGCTAGCTAGTTTTTTAGGTGTCTTACCTATCCTCACCCCTCCCTTGTGTGTTCTCCCTTTTATCCTGTGCTCAAAGTCCAATCCTATTGTTGTGTTTGCCTTTGATCTAATGTCCACATATGAGAGAGAACATACGATTTTTGGTCTTTTGGGCCAGACTAACCTCACTCAGAATGATGTTCTCCAATTCCATCCATTTAGTCCTTCCTATTATTGCTTATACTCTCTCTTCAACAAAATTAGAGATAAGGGCAGAATAGTTTCTGCCTGGTAGCCAGGGATAAGGTGGGGTAAAGAGGGGTAAGGGGGAAGAAATAACCCAAACAATGTATGCACATATGAATAAAATAAAAATTAAAAAAAAAAAGAAGATGCAGAAGAGCATGTAATCTATGCTACCTGTGTGTAGAGGGGAAAAAATGAAAAATAGGGTCTACAGATGTATCTTTTTTGTATGTTACAGAGTAACTGTGGAAAGAAGTAAAATAAACTAGAATAGGAACAGGGGAGTGTGACCCACAGAGTGGAGAAGACCTTCATCAGATACTCATCTTTTTTTTTTAGTTCTGGGGTTTGAATTCAGTTTTGTGCTTCATTTATGCCCCAGGGGGCTGGACGCCATCCTTCTATTTATGTTTTCCACATAGCTGGGATGACACCACTATGCCCGGCTTTTAGGGCATGGTGAGATGGGGGTCTTTGGAACTTTTTTGTGGAGGCTGGCCTCTAACCTCCATTCTTCCGAGTAGCTAGGATTACAGGGGGGTGAGCCACTACACCAGGCAGATATCTATCTTTTGAATGCTGCATCTTTTGGATGTTTTTCCTCTAACCCTAATGCAAAGCAGAATTCCCCACATTCTTTGGAATTGAGCTCAGGTAAGCTCCAAATCCACCATTCAGAGAAGGCTGGCATCAGGGTCTGAGTATTCCTCCTTGCAGTCCTGTCCCCTGATCCTTCCTAGGGCGAAAGCTTAGAAAACCCCAAAAGGGCAAATGAGAAGGCCCCCAGGGAGTGGTCCCTACACAGGCAGAGCAGACTGCCTCTGGGCTGCCTCGTCACTTCCCGCTCCCCTTCCCACCCCATCTATGGCCCGAATCCATGACCCCATCCATGACCCGCAGCCCATGGAGACCAGATGTACCCCCCCCCCCCGCACTCCTGGAGCCAGGGACACTGGAGAACATCTGGGAATGGCAGAGTCCTTTCTGGAGTCTAAGAGGGCGGACAAGTCCCCAGAAACACTGCCCCGGATTCACGCCCAGATCTCCTGGGCGCTGCCCCACGTGTGGTCCGCACCCGGCGCTGGAGGTGCCCAAACTTCGGCTGCCGCGGGTGTGAGCCGACCGCCATAGCTCGGTCTGGGGTTGGAAGTAGTGTGTAAGGGGTTTGGAGCACGCAGGGCCGGGCGTAGCCCCGCCAAAAGGTGGTGGTGGTGGTGGTCACCGGAACCCGCAAGCAAGAAGGGATATTCCAGGAGACGCTGTCACGCCCAAGTGGGCGCAGCAGCTGGCCCTGCACGCGCTGTCCCACCGATGGCGCCCGGGTCTGCACACCCCATGAATCTGCCTCCTCCAGCCCGTAACGTCGGGACAGGGAGCCAGGGAGCCAGCCACCGCGCCATGTTCCTAGTCCTCCCGCAGGGCCGGGCCCAGAGCTCCATGGACCGCAGCATTCTACTGCTCACAGCAGAGGAGCCCCTTGCAAAGATGTTCATTTCTCCTCATGTTGGCTGGCACTCAAGCGGCCCTATTTTGGGGGCCTGGCTAAGGGAAAATTAAGTTGAGGATACAACTGGGGAATGCCTCAACCCGGTGGAGAGCAAATGTTCGCTGGGCACAGTGGTTTTCAAACCTAAATGTATTTTAACTTAAAAACCCCAGCGCTTAGATCCATACATCAGGAGTGGGGACCCCAAGTCTACACTGCAGCACTGGTGGGGAGCCACGGGTGCTGAGTGAAGGGGTGGTCACCTTGTCTTGTGAGCCAGCAGGGAGAGGCCTGTTAAGACAAAAGTCCAGGTAGCACCTGGGCACCGTGGCTCCCGCCTAATACTAGTTATTTGGGAGACTGAGATCAGAAGGATTGTGGTTCAAGACCAACCTGGGCAAATAGTTCATGAGACCCCTATCTCCAAAATAATCAGAGCAAAAATGACCTGGAGGCAGTAGAGCGCCTGCTTTGCAAGCATGAAGCCCTTTCAATCAAACCCTAGTCCCACCAAAAAAAAAAAAAAATCCAAAACACTCCTGTGGCCCTCAGCCTGCCATGGGAGCTGCTACTTGGGCCTGCTTCCATTTCCCCTCCACTAGGTAGCCAAGAAGACTTCCTGAACCTGCCTGGGCTACATAGGCCCCCAGCTGCCAGAGTTCTAGCAAATCTTCTGAGGTGGCAACAGGGCAGTTCTGCCTACCAGGTGTGTAGTGTGCCCGGAAGATTGCAAGAGCAGGGTCAGTCCGTAATGGGCTGTGGCACTGTCTTAGCTAGAGAAGACCCTCCCAGAATAATGCATCAGGGTAGGGGTGGCCCATAAGTAAGAAAAGCCTGGGGAGGTGTCAAGTTTGTGGTATAGGATAAAGTTTCTAGGACTCCGGACAGGCCTCTGCCAGCCAGCTGCTCCTGGTTGGCTGTGCCAGAAGGGAGGCAAGCAGGCAGAAAGACAATGGCATAGTGGTCATATCCAAAGGCTGCCCTTGCCACATAGGAACCCAGCACTCTCTGAGTGAAAGTTCCTTCACAGGTGTCTCTGGGGCACTCTTTCTTCCATGATTTGACACAGCTTTGCTGTTTCTCTCAAATTCACCTGAAAGTAGGAAGCCAGGGGTTACATTTTAACAGTTTAGTTCTATATAGTGGAACTGGACTGGAATTGCCATTAAGAAAATTTGACTTCTACCAGGTGCCAGTGGCTCATACCTGTAATCTTAGCTACTTGAGAGGCAGAGAGCAGGAGAATCACAGTTCAAGGCCAGCTGGAGCAAAAAGTGAGACCCTAACTCAAAAATACCCAACACAAAAAAGGGCTGACAAAGTGGCCCAAGTGGTAGAGCGCTTGCCTAGTAAGCTTGAGACCAACAGTTCAAATCACTGTACTGCAAAAAAAAATTTTTTTGACTTCTCAATTCACACCTAAGTTGCCATGGGAAGAGTATAGGTAAAGTCAGGCAAAATGTGCCGGGTTGGGCACAAAGAGGGGGACAGGATCCTCCCTGGCTAAAGAGGTGTGAGGTCTGAAGGGAAGTCGTCAGTCTCATCAACACCTCAAGTTTCCTCTGAAGGTCCCCCAAAGCTCATCAGGAGGGCCATATACAACAGGAACAGAAAAGGCCTTAAGACAGTTGGGACAGACATCATAACCCTGCTCCAGAAGGAAAAATGTCCAGTCTCTCTGTGGTGCTGCAAATGTAATGTCTGGGAACTACTGCCTCATGCTCAGGCCAAGACCAAGCACCAGGCTCTCCTCCAGCACCCAATATGCCCACACGATGAGAGCAGATTTTCTCTTTTGGAGGGAGGCTCTTCGGGAAAGGAGAGCAGCAGTAGCAGCAGCAGCAAGGTGGCCTGGGTGAGTCTCTGAGCAGCACCAGGAGTGTCACCACTGCTTAACTGCTGGGACGCTGGCTGGTGGGGGCTGACTGAGGAGACACTGAAACATTGAAGCTGCTGCCACCACTGGCTGATGCAAGTTTTATTGAGACAATGTACAAACAGGCCACGGAAACAAGGGTTTTGATGCTGGGACCAGTAACATAAAATGGAATACAAAAATAAAAAGGCACTAATCTGTTAAGAAAAGACACTCGATGTATTCTAAGAATATAAGTCATTTAATACTGTTAATTTTATAGCACAAAATAAAACAAGCTATGATCCCCAAAAATAATTTTAAAAGCTTACACAGAAAATATTATTGCCTGAAGTTTATGATCTTTAAGTTACAGGTCAAAAGAGTTTTATGCTGTTGTTTTAAAACACACAGTGAAGACCGTCTAGAAGCAAGGCCACTACTGTTCCTTCTGTAGAGACGATCCTGTCTCAGAGAACTGTCCTTTACTCCTTTAGAATACAAAACCAACTCAGTGCCCACACTGACAGTTACTAGGGATGCAGTTCTCCGGTCCCAGAGGGTGGAGTCTGAGGCAGAGCTCAGTGGTGTCCACAGAAAGCATTAGTCTTAGGTACTGTGTTAAAACAATCAAGAATTCACTCATTTTAAGAGGTTAATGAACATAATATTAAAGGATTAAATTATAAACACCTGGCACAAAAACACATCATCCCTTTTCAAAAAATAAAATGTTCATATTCCTCTGAGCAAATGTTACAAGAGCAGTGGCTGTCTGCCTCGGGCCTGCCTTGTCTGTAAACAGCTGTAAAGGAAGGCCGGCACAGTGCCAGGGTATGACGTTCCAAGGAGGGCACAGTGGTCCTTTCCTCCTTTTCATCACAGAAGGTGTTGGGAGTCTGGTGGCCAAAGTTATCCAAAGGCAGCTGGTCAATGCATCCTCTTTGTTAACCATGTTGTCAGTTGGTACCACGCAGTGCAGAAATGGTAAGCATGACTTTTGTGTTGGCAATTCTGCCCAGGACAAACAGGTTGTAATCAAACTGTCAGTGCTCTCTAGTACATAACTTGTTTCCTTCCCAGGTGAAATAACATAGTGAGTCAATTTAACACCCAAGTATTTCCTACAACACAGTAGAGCAGAGCAAATAGCAATAATCATAAAAAGAAAGCCACCCCTGGGTCAAATACACACTGCTTTTTGGAGCATGGATATCTTCTCAGACTAATGGGGAACCAGGCACAAAGTTGAGGCAGGGGTGCTTTTTATTCCATTAGTGTGAAAATGAGTATTTTTCTGCTGGATTAAAAAAACTGAGAAGGTTCTAAGTCAAAAGGTTACTACTTTTGGCACATATTTTGAGAGCTCAGAACTCAAGGCTCCCTTTTATTTTGAGCTCTGAATCTCTTAGGAAGCCCTAGAGACATTTGCATGGGCTGAAGTAATTCATTATAGAACCAAACTCTAAATTTACATGGTGTTTGATTCAGGAGTGCTTCACACAGGGTAAGTCTTGCTATTGTCAGTAGACCTGCTGAAAGGAAACCCTGCTTTCCAAAATGGCCATATACTACTTGTGCTGGGCCAATTGTTATTAATCAAAAAGTGTCAAGCCCTTTTAATTAAATCTGATTTAAAAAGGCGTAAGAGCCGGGCACAGTGGTGCATGCCTATAATCCCAGCTGAGACAGGAAGCTCCCAAGTTTGGGGCCAGCCTGGGTAACTTAGTGAGACTCAAAATTTTAAAAAGGGCTGGGGGTGTACCTCAGTGGTAGAGCACTTGCCCAGCATGTGTGAGGCCTGGGTGGGGTTCAATCTCCAGGAATGGGAAAACCAAACCAAACCAAACCAAACCAAGGTTTTACAGTTTGTGCCCTCTTTGAGCAAGGCACATTTTCCACCTTCTGTTAGACACTCCACGCAGGTGCAGATGGTGCCAATAAGAGCATAGGTGAAGTAGGTCACTGGCAGACACTGTTTCTAGGTAGAATTTGGGGACTCTGTTCCCTACATATCACTTGGGGCTAAGCCTGAACTCAGAACAAGTCCACCACTCAACAGACCTAGCTACAATAGGCAACTGGCAAGGGAAAGTCTTTAGAGAAGGGGGCGGTCACACTTCTCTCTGCTTAAGAAAGCACTGATCTCTAACACTTTTTTAGGAAAACCACAGACAGGCAGTGGTATTTTTTCCAACTGATGGTTATTTTCTCACAGGAACACTCTCAAGACTCAATACACCACTTATCAGCCTGATAGAATACTGATTTAAGATAAATTGATAAAGAAATGGACAAATGGGTATTTACTTGTTCTGCCACCAGAATATATTGCTCCAAACCTCTAAACCAAAGAACATCCAGAGACAGGGCCATAGTTATAGTAGGTGCTCTATAATTGTTAAGAGTTATTCACCAGGCCATGCTGTTTCTAGGCCAACTGTGTTCATTTTGAACAGAAGCTTGTCTTCACCAGGGTTCAGAAAGGACAGCAAACTGAACTGCACCTAAAGGTTCCGGAATTCTAGTCTGCCATGTACAGATGGGGATCAGTCACACATGGGCTCCAATCATCTTGTATAAATAGGTCTCTCTCTTTTTTTTAAAATATTTTATTTATTTTTCGTTGGTACTGGGGTTTGAACTCAGGGCCTTGCTCTTGCTAGGAAGGCGCTCTACCACTTGAGACAGTCTGCCAGCCTCAAACAGGCCACTATTAGCTTAACAGGGAAATGCTTTAACATCACTTGATTAAGGGTTCTCCTTAGTCCCTACAACACTAGACCTAGACTTCAAGTGCATGAACCAGTTTCCAGAGTCTGCGTTTTCTTTGCTCAGGAGCATTATGGATGCCACCAACCGACAGCACCATCTTTCTCCAGCAGCCTGGGGAGGCTGGGCCTGGGCAGGGAAGGCTGAGTAGGCTTCAATGAGTAGAATTTAAAAATTTAATGACATATTAGTGGATCCAGTAATTCTATGAACCACCTAATGTTTAAACAGAAATTTAAGTCCGTAAAGTGGTGAATTCACAAAAAAGCTGGAAAGAAAACTGGTCAAATACTCCACTCTTCACTGCTCTTTTTGCTGGCAAACAAGGTAAACAGAGGTTTCCCCAAATTACCTCCCACTCTCATGCTTTTGGGGATGAAGTAATTCAAGAGACTGTGCACCCAGCTTGGCATACCATAACTGCTGATTGTATGTGTGTGTGTGTTGGTTGCTGCACGGCAAAACAAGGTACATCGGCAACCAAGATAGTAAGGGCCTCCGCTTCAGGGCTGTTCTCTTCATATTTCTTTAGTTACAGCAGCTTCAGTGGAGAAGCTCAGAGGTGTGTGTTATTTCTTGGACTATCATAAAAAGTCCAACCTGCTACTTAAAAATCTGTTCAAAACACACAAGTCTAATTAATTAGTTTTCCAAACCAAACCAAACCAAAAGAAAATGAAAGAAAAGCTAGATTTGGAGTGTTCAGGACAGAATTCTCTCTTAAGGTTCACTCTCTCCGTTGTCCAAAGAAAAACAAGCTGGTGGCAGAGCCACTGCTTGGTGGAACAGCAACATGCAGGATCTCGCCATTGGCCTCAAGCTTTCAACAGCAAGCATGACAGACTCAGTCCCAAGAACAAACAGGGCAGTGATGAGAAGACTCTTTGCATGTCAACTTCCCTTCACTTGTGTGCTTCCACCGATATTTCCAGTTTATGATCCAAAAGAACTCTAAAATCAGCTACTCTTTGACAATACGACTATAATACAAATGCCAGGAGGCAGCCACTGTGTGCATTCCAAATGTGTATGAGAGATCACCAGTCTGCAAAAAGCTGGACATCGGCAATGCAGTGTAACTTGCCTATGAGAGAGAATGCTTTCCCACTTCAAAGGAGACTATGACAGGCAGAATGACGAAGCAGCAGGAAACAAGGCAATAGCAATCACTCATTTTCATCTGGGTTTTGAGGGTCAATGATTTTGACGTGCGTAAAGGGGAAAAGCCCTTTGCGCCCATTCACCTCGCCTTCCCACTGGCCATTTATATTCATCCTTGTGACTTTCACAATGTCACCAACCTGAAGGGATAGAGAAAGAAGACAAAGTTAGTATTGTTCTGCAAACAAGAACAGTTTATATTAAATCACAAGCACTATCCTATCTAAAGGAACTAATCAATGTTCTTTAAGACTAATCAATTTTTCCCTCCAGTACTTGGAGCTAAAAATCATGTAGTGCCAAAGACACAGGTACTACCAGTGTACCCAGTCTAATTCTCAGCTGGCAAGAATTTATACCAAGAGAAACAGCTTCTGAGAACAAAGCAGCCTCCACCCCCAATGGCTACTAACCCAACAGGACAGAAAGGAACATATGACTTTCTGAGAACAGTTCAAGTCAAACCATGTAAAAAGGTAGGAGGAAGCCAGGCATGGTGGTGGTGCAGGCTGGTAATTCTAGCAGTTAGGAGACAGAAGCAGGAAGATCGAGAGTTTGAGAACAGCTTGGGCTATATAGTGATCTTGTCTCAAAAAAACACAAACAAACAAAAAGCAAGGGCAAGCTGAAGGTGTGCCTCAAGTGTTAGAGCACCTGCCTCACAAGCATGAAGCCCTGAGTTCAACCCAGTACCTCAAAAAAGACAAACAGACAAACAAATGAACAAACAAAACAAAACCAAGAGCTGGGGATATAGATCAGTGGTAAAGTACTTACCCAGCATGCACAAGGCCCTGGGTTTGATTCTCAGCCATGGGGGGTGTGGGAAGAAGGTTGACAGGAGGGAAGAGGAAATTCATCCATCTCCATCCAAATTCACAGAGGATGGAATTGCTGTCACTAAAACCTCTCTTACCAAGGCCCTCAATGAGACAGTGGTGCCTCCCCAAGCTGTCCTGTCCACTGTCCACTTCCTCTGTGGGACAGTCATTGGGGAAGCATCTTAAAACTACAAGGTAGATGGAAGGTGTGGCTCAAACAGGCTTCTTTGTAAGCCTGAAGACCTGATTTCAAGCTCCAGTCCCACAAAAAAAAAAAAAAAAGTCCTGCAAGGTGATGGGAGTGCTCCCCCCACCCCAACCACACTAGTCCTCTACTGGGGTTTGAACTCAGGGTCTCACACTTGCTAATAAATCAGGTCACTGCTCTAATTTTAAAACCTCCTCCAACCCCTTCTCTCTGCATAAGAGCAATATCCGGACTCTGATCTTTAAGTCACTGCCTCATCTGTTCTCTGACCTCATTTATGCCATTTTGCTCTTCCCCTCCTATCACACTGATCTTTTTCCATTTCTTGAATTTGTAAGTTCTTTCCCAGACACAGACTATATGACATATGTGAGAATAGGATGTGCTGGAAATGTCACATTCCAGGCTTTTGTGTACAATAGACAAGCTGGTACTAAGAAACTGTGGACTTGTGATTTTTCTTTCACAACTGAAGAAGCGTAAGTGTCCCTGAGCAAAGCTAAACAAATCCTAAGGACTACTCGTCTCCTTATAAAGCCCACATGTAGACCACCAGTGTGTAGAGGCCCTTCAGGCAAGAGCGGCAGCCAGTGCAAATGAGGTATTTATTCTGCTCACAGCCCTAGGCTATATTCTGTATTGTGTACTTAGAATACATAAAGTCACACATTGGCTACCAGACATACCTACATAAAAGAGAGATATAAGGTGTTCAGCAGTAGAATTTTTGTCTATGAAAACAGGTACAAGGGAGTTGGGTGGTGACGCACACCTGTAAATCCCAAGCACTGGCGAAGCCAAAACAAGAAGATCATGAGCTTAAGGCTGGCTTGGACTACATAGCGAGACCTTATCTCAAAAAACAAAAACTCCGGGCTGGGGGGGCATGGCTCATGTGGTAGAGCACCTGCCTGGCAAGTGTGAGGGCTTGAGTCCAAACCCCAGGAACAACCCAAAAAAAAAAAAAAAGAAAATGTCATGAACTTTGGAACTTTAGAGCATGGCAGGACTGGACTGTGGTGAACCGCTTAAGTCTCACTTTCTATCTAACTAGAAGGTTCTTGCAATAAATACGTATGAGAACTGTTGGCCAGACACACTGTGAAGTAAATGGGAGCCCCATCCTGTCCCTGCCTCCCCTGGCTTCTACTAGTCATGGCTTTCCCAAGTACTAAAGGAAGAACTGAGGCCAGCACAGAGAAGCACAGCACTGTATTAACCAGCAGATTTTCAACTTCATCAGTAACAAGAGTCCTGATGAATGGCAACTAGGACTGTTGCTCAGTGGTAGATACTGTGTTGGATCCCCAGCACTTGGGGGAGAAGGGGAGAAGGAGACTGTTTTAGATTGAGAGATGAGGGGACCTGAAAACAGAGTGTCTAACAAATTATTGTGATGGCTATAGCAGCTGAGAATGATAATGGGAAAATGCAGAAAGAGGTGTATCAGGTACACTCACCTCAATTAACTTGTGATTCTGGCAGTCTTTACAAGATACTTTTCTCCTGACCCCACCTAATCAATTTAGAAACATTTACTGATTACATGGAAAAATGAGGTCAGTTCCTATCCTCAAGGAACTTTCAACTGTATTGCAGGCTAGACAATAAACAATTCAGTCCAGACATGGCAGATGCTCAATGAAAGAATAAAAAGTAGCAAGTGGGGCCTGGGTGTACTCAAGTGGTAGAGCATGTGAGCAAGGAACGACTGATTACAGAGATGGGTCAAGGAACAGCCTAATGATGGAGGGGGTGAATTTAACTATGATACAGTGCAAGAACTTTTGTAAACGTCACAATGTACCACCACTACCACAATACTGTGATAAAGAAAGAAAGAGAATGGCTGGGAGAGTTCTGATATCCACTTAACCATTAATGCTTCATTCTGCCTTGCAAATTTCTTTGGGCTGTGTTCTTCTGTTGTAAAACTAGAGGAAAGACAATGCATTGTGTCAAAATAGGAAATGACAAGAGGAGAAGCAAGATGGCTGCGAAGCTTTATCATTTTAAAATCTGAGTACCGTACTGAATTGTCATTGTATAGAAATTAATAGCCATATTGGTCTAGAAACATTAAACTTAATTTTCTTCCCATTTGTACAGGGGTAACACACTATTAAATACGCAAGATCTTATCTACATGAGTTTGATTACAGAAACAAATAACGTATTCTCTAAATAAATAAATAATAATCTGAGACTACAGCAGCAGCTCATTCCAGGAGGTTATATTCCCAGAAGATGATCAGTCCCAAGAATCAGGAGCTACCATTGATTTGGAGTTTGAAAAAACACACAGCTTCAAGTTTGATACAGAAACACCCTCACCTTACTTATCAGGCCATCTTAACAAGAGCCAAAAGATGTATCTAGCAACTTTTTTCTAGAGCAGGTACATTTGGTATTACTCATTAACCTGCCCAAGAGGAGCTTCTACATTTTTTAAAGAAAAAAAAAAAAAAAATCTGAGCCTGAACACTATTCAGCAGAACCATGCAAGAAGCTAACCCAGCCAGGTGCTGGTGGCTGGTTCAACCTGTGATCCAGCCACTCAGAAAGGCAGAGATCAGGAGGATTGTGGTTTGAAGCCAGCCCTGGCAAATAATTCATGAGACTGTCTTAAAAAATACCCAACCTAACAAAGGTCTGGCTGAGTGGCTCAAGGTATAGGCCCCGAGTTCAAGCCCTAGTACAAAAAATGAATGAATGAAAGAAGCTGATCCACACCAAGGCCTTTAAGCATGGACGGCAGACTGCATAACACAGCCAAGGCCATCTTTTCAGTATAGCACTTACTTTGGAGGGTCATCAATCTTGAAGTGGTTAAGTATCAACTTGGTTAAAAGAGTAAACTAAGCCTGTAAGACACTGCTTTCTATTGATGTTATTAACAGATCCAAGGAGGCACATAACTAAATCCTTATGAAATTTCACCCTATGAAATAGGACAATCCTAAGGACTAAAGTAGGAGGATTACAAAATCTAGGCCAGCCCTTGGCAACATAGTGAGAACACCAAATAAACACCAAATAAACACCAAATAAATGGTGGGACTGGCATTTTCATACTTGCAAAGCATGTGCTCTACCTCCAGTCCATTTTGTTCTGGTTATTTTGGAGACGGGAGGGTCTTGTGCACTATTTGCCTGAGCTGGCCTTGAAACTTGATCCTTCAAATCTCAGCTTCCCAAGCAGCTAGGATTATAGGCATGTACCATGGATGCCCAGCAGAAATAAGTAATTTTTTCTAGCGATTCTTCTGTTCCTAGTACAGACAGGAAACACACTTACAAATATGCTGGGGTATACCTGTAATACCAAAGCAAGGCCCTTTCTCAAAAAAAAAAAAGCAAGTCTGAGAATTTAGCATGCTGCTCTGTGGTAGATCACATGCTGGCTGTGCAAGGCTTTGAATTCAATCTCCATCACAAAAGTAAATAAAAATTAAGCACCTATACTAGGGACAATAGTTAGCCCTTTTCTGTGTGTCTAGGGAAGATCATGACAGAGAGAAAACAAGAGGACACTTCCTGCTGTTGCCAATAGTTTCTTTCATATGGCTATACTTGTTCAGACTATGTCCTGGAAATAACTCTGTCTGACTTTTGCCATTTGATTCAAAGAGCAGTGAAGGTCCTGGAGGGTCAAGCACTGGCTGTCACAACTGTGTTTTGTTTTTTCATCCAGCATCCATTCCTCATACTGATGTCTGAGACTGCATACACTCAGGATACATAAAAGAAGATCACAGGAGTTTTATATTTACACGGAAATCAGAAGTTCTAATCTAGGTGATGTGAATGAGTCTCTACTCAAACAACATCTTCAAAGTATATCCAGAATTACATGTAAATGCATCAATGTATATTTTTCTTTCTGGAGAAAGATTCCCAGATTTTACTAGATTCTCAAAGGAGTCTATAACCCCAAGAAGATCTAAAACAAAACAAACATCACCAAATACTTACATATGAATAATACTTATATTTGAATACTTATGTGCCAAGCCTTGGAAAGATACAACAGAAAACAAAACAAACAGCCTAGGTCCTTAGATAGATGCCTGAGTCCTTCCCATTTTACTCTCTATAGCTGGATCATCTATGCACCTATCTATACCTGAATCAAAGCTGCCAGAGCCAGAAAGGATTAAGGGGTCAAGACCCTTGTCAGCTAAGTAGTATCATACACTCTCACCCACAACTGAATGCTATCTAGTAGTTTTTAATACTGAAGACTTGGACTCTTCCTTCAAATTATTTTTCAAAGCAGTAATTTGAGCAGGGTGCTGGTGGCCCATGCCTATAATCCTTGCTACCTGGGAGACTGAGATCAGAAGGAGAGAGATTCAAGGCCAGTCCATTTCAACCAATAAAAGCTGGAAGTGGTGGCACTTCATCCCAGTTGCACAGGATGGATCATGGTCCAGGTCATCCTGGGCAGAAAACAAGATTCTGTTCAAAAAAATAACCAAAGCAAAAAGGGCTCAGAACATGACTCATGTGGTAGAGTGCTTGCTGAGCTAGTATGAGCCCTGAGTTCAAATCCCTGTCCTGCCAAAAGAAAAATCAGTGATTTTATTTTAGGATGGAACAGGGTTCAAAGGTATCAGGCCAGTGTGCTATGATGCAAGAGAACAAGAACTTACAGAAAGAAGTAAAACTTTCTATTTATAGATAACATGATCCTACATATAGAAAAATCCCAATGATTCCACGTGGAAAATAATGCAGTTGTGTTCTGCGTACCCATAGTGAACAATTAGGAAAGCAATTCCATTTTTAATAGCAGCTAAAAGAATAAAAATATGTGGGAATAAATTTAACCATCGTGAAAGACTTGTGTACCAAAATTATAAAACTACTGAAAGAAATTAAAGACCCCAAAAGTGTTATTTAGTCTTCAATGCAAATCCTATCGAAATTTTAAAGTTTTTCAGCAGACATAGAGCCTCAAATTTTTATAGAATTGCAAGGCACCTTAGAGTCAAAATAATCTTGAAAAGGAAGGAAGAAACAAAGAAGGGGCTACAGGAGAAGAGAGAGGGGGGGAAAAAAAAACAAAAGAAGAAACTAGGCCTGGTGGCACAGGCCTGTAATCTCAACATTCGGGAGGCTGAGGTAGGAAAATCTTGAGTTTGAAGCCAGTCTGGGATACATGGCGACCCTTTCTAATTAATTAATTAATTAATTAATTAAAATAAATAAATAAAACCCCACAAAGTTGGAGGACTCATGCTGCTTTTTTTGATGGCACTGGGGTTCTAACTCAGGGTCTCATGGTTGCTAGGTAAGTTCTACCACTTGAGCTACTCTGCCAGCCCTTTTTTGTGTTGGGAGTTTTTGAGATAAGGTCTTGCTTTTTGCCTGGGATGGCCTTGAACCATGATTTTCCCGATCTCTAACATCTAGTCTAGTATTAGACAGGAGCCACCAGCCACCCAGAGGACTCATACTTCCTGACTTCAAAATTACTACACAAAGCTACAATAATCAAAATAGCATACAAAGAGACATACAGAATATAGAATAGAACTCAAAGTTCACACATAACCCATACTTATATGGTCAATTGATTCTCTATTAGGATACCAAGCCCATTCAATGAACGGTTTTGAGGGCATGGCTCAAGTGGTAGAGTATGTGAGACCCTGAGTTGAAAAGCCTTGTACTTCCAAAGGGGGAGGAGGAAAGGAGAATGGTGCTGGGACAAGTGGATTTCCACAGGTTAAAAACAAGGATTTGGCCAGACCTGTAGATCATGTTTTGCTACTCTGGAGGCTGAAGAGAGAGGATCTTGAGTTTGAGCCCAACCTGGGCTATATAAAAACAAACAAACCTAGCTAGCACTCGGGAGGCTGATGCAGAAGGATCACTTACCCCAGAGATCTGCGCCAACCTTGGGCAACATAGTAAAACCCATCTGTTTATAAAAAAGGGGGTTAAGGACATGGCACAAGTGGTAGAGAGTGTGCCTAGCAAGCACAAGGTCCTGAGTTCAAAACCCAGTACTGCCAAAAATTTAAAAAAAAAAAAATTTCTGGGTGCTGGTGGCTTACACAGGTAATCCTAGCTACTCAGGAGGCAAATATCAGGAGGATCATAGTTTGAAGCCAGCCCTGGGCAAATAGTTCTTGTGACCTTCATATAAATTCCAAAGGAAATGTATCTAATAAATACATCCAACTAAAATGTCTCGCTGAAAGAATAAATAAGCTGGATGCCAACCATGGTGTTTCATCTCTATTAATTCCAGCTACATGGGAGGCAGAGGCAGGAGGATTGTGAATTTGAGGCCAATTAGGACAACACAGCAAGACCCTGCTTCAAAAAAAGAAAAAAGCAAGCTGGAGGTGGCTCATGCCTATAAACCTACCTATTCAGGAGGCAGAGATCAGGAGGACAGAAGTTCGAAGCCAGCCAGGACAAAGAGTTCATGACACCCTACCTCGAAAATACCCAACACAAAACAGGGATGATAGAACAGTGCAAGTGGTACAGCATCTGCCTAGCAAGTGTGAAACCCCAAGTTCAAGCCCCAGTACCACCAAAAAAACAAAAACAACAAGGTAAACTAATAAATACAATTTAAAAATAAAAGCTGGGTAAATAATTTGAATAGACATCATTCCAAAGAAGATACAGAAATAGCCACCAATACGCACAGAGAAAATGTTCATCATTAATCATTAGGAAAATGCAAATCAAAACTACAATGAGATATCACTCCACACCTACTAAAATAGCTATAATCTGAGAAATGGAAAAATATACAAATGCTGGCAAGCATATGGAGGAATGTTTTTTTTTTAAATCCCCACACACTGCTTATTGAAACAAAATATGGTGCATTTCACATGGAAAATGGTTTAGTGGTTCCTCAAAAAGCTAAACACAGAATTATCACATGACACAACAATTTCACTCCTAGATATACCCCCAAAGAACAGAAACCAAGGACCCAAAAGACAAATATTGTATGATTCCACTCAGAAAAGGCAGAAGGGAGATTAGAGTTTACTGGGGCTTGGGGGAGAGGGCAGGGTAACTTTTGCTAAATAGTCATAGTGTTTCTCTCTGCTATGTTCGGAAATGTTTTTGAAGTAGGTAGTGATGATGGTTGCACAACAATGAAGCTGCACTTAGTGGAGAAGCACGCCTATAATCCCAGCACTCAGAAGGATGAGGCAAGAAGTTCACAAGTTAGAAGCCAGGTAGGGCTAATAAAGCAAAACCTGGTCAAAAAAAAAATTTTTTTATTAAAAATACGAGAACCTGCTGGTGGCAGGTGTAGTCGGAACCACTTGGGAGACTAAAGCAGAAATCTCCTTAGTCCAGGAATTCAAGGTCAGCCTGCCAACATGGTGAGGCCCTGTCTCTTCAGGAAAAACACAAAAACAAAAATAAGAACCTTCAGGCCTGGCTCCAGTAGCTCATGCCTGTAATCCTAGCTACTCAGGAGTTAAAGCTCAAGAAGATGGAGGTTTGAAGGCCAGCCCAGAAAAATAAAAGTGAGCCCCTACCTCAAAAATACCCAACACAAAAAAGGGCTGGTGGAGTGACTCAAGTGGTAGGGTGCCTCCCTAACAAGCATGAGGCCCTGAATTCAAACCCAGTATTGGGGGGGGGGAGGGGAGAGAGAGAGGAGAGAGAGAGGAGAGAGAGAGAGAGAGAGAGAGAGAGAGAGAAAGAGAGAACCCTCTAAAATTCTAAAGGGCTTTCTAAAGATTTCTACTTTTTCCATAGCATTATGATTAAGAAAAAAAGCACTTTTGGTACTAAAGAAATAAGAGTAAATAAAATTCCTAAAAATAGATGCTATGAAGGAAAACTGATCTAACATCAAAGAAGGATGAGCTGGGTACATTTGATACACACCTATAATCCCATACTTTGAGTTCTCACTGTGTGGGCAATACAGTGAGTGCCCATCTCAAAAAATAAATAAACAAGCCAACACCAGTGGTTCATACCTGTAATCCTAGCTACTTGGGAGGCTAGACTGGAAGGATCCTGGTTTGAGGCCAGCCTGGGCAAACAGTTTGCAAGACCCCCATCTCAACTAATAGTTCGGTACAGTGGCACATGCCGGTCATCCCAAGCTATGTGGCAGGCTGAGATCAGGAGGACTGCTGTTCCAGGCCAGCCCTGGCAAGAAAGTTTGGCAAGACGCCATCCCAATGAGAAAAAGCTGGGCATGGTAGCACTCACCTGTCATTCCAATGATAGAGAAAGCTTAAAACAGGAAGATTGCTATCCAAGCTGGCCTGGCAAAATCAAGACCCTATCTCCAAAATAACCAGAGCTAAACAGGTTGGAGGTAAAGCTCAAATATTTGAGTGCCTGCCTACCAAGCATGAAGCCCTGAGTTCAAATGGCAGTGATGCCAAAAATGAATAAACAAACAAGCCAGACCCAGTGGCTCACTCCTACAATCCTATTTACCTGGGAGGTTGAGAACAGGAGGATAGTAGTTTGAGGACAGCCTGGACAAAAAATTGGCAAGAAGCTGGGTGCTGGTGGCTCATGTCTGTAATCCTAGCTACTTGGGAGGCAGAGATCAGGAGGACTGATGTTTGAGGCCAACCTGGACAACAAAAGCAAGACTCTATCTAAAAAATACCCAACACAAACAAGGGCTAACAGAGTGGCTCAGGCAGTAGAGTGCCTGCCTAGCAAGCACAAGGACCTGAGTTCAAACTGCAGTGCTGCCAAAAAATAAAAAACACAGACAGGAAGAGGAACATAACCAGTCTTGGTAAAAGGCCCAGGGTATTATTCCCCCAGCCCTGGATGTTCACATACTACCACAGTATGGGTAAAACATACCTGAGATTCCTCAGAAGATGAATGCCAGCTTGTGGGCACCTGATGAACAATGAGTGCTACTGAAATTGAAATTGAAATATACTTTGCCGACTACTTCACTTCAGTAAGTAGAAAGCAGCAATAAGGAAACTGTTAATGTGAATTTAATTTCAACTAATGAAACAAAACCAACTGCTGAAATGGAAATCAGAGTTCAAACAAAATACTGCCCCCCCACAAAAAAAAAGCCCTAGAAACCAAATGTAATCCAAGGAGTAGGGATTTAAAAATGGGGCAAAAAGAATCCCAAAACACAGTCATGGATGACCCCAAGGGGGAGTAAAGAGCATCTTAAGGATGCTGGTGAGCCCACACAAAGAACACTGAGAACCAAAAAAGAACATGCACCAGGGCTGGTGGAGTCATTCAAGTGGTAGCATGCCTGCCTAGCAAGCATGAGGCCCTAAAACCAAGCACCAAAGATAAAAAGGACATTCTTAGGTTGACAAGGACAGATATACTAAATAAATGGCCAAACACACTGGAGTAAGATTCCAAGACTGGTCTCCGTCACAGAAAAATTACATTATAGGACAATCTCTTGGTTTTTGTCAAAACAGAGAAGATGGGCTGGCAGAGTGGCTCAAGTGGTAAAGCACATGCATGCTAACATGAGGCTCTGAATTCAACCCCTCAGTACCACCAAAAAAAAAAAAAAAAATCCAGAGAAGATAGCAAATTCTACAAAATGTAAACTGGTGAGCATGAAATCAAACCTGGACAAAATCTTAGATGGGATTAGTAAAGAGTTTGTGAGGATTTAGAATGGGAAATGGAGTATATGGAAGAGCACAGGCTCACCAAGAACAAAGCTGGCAGACAACTTCACTGTCTTTTTATAGATATGAGACATAGATCAGGAGAGGATGAAAGAATGCAGAGGAGGACTTTAGTACAAAGATCTCAATGGTTATTTTATGAAACCTGCAGATACCATGAAACCAAGGGTAATCAATATGCTAGATGACATAATCATGAATAAAAAAGGTTCAGAGAAGTTCAGAGATGAAAGCAAAAACTCTAAGAGGGGGCTGGTGGGGTGGCTCAAGTGGTAGAATGCCTCCCTAGTAAGCATGAGGCCAAGTTCAACCTCAGTACTTTAAAAAAAAAAAAACAACCCTCTAACCCTCTAAGAGAGGGACAAACCAATAATCACCAAAGCTGGTCATGGTAGCTTGGCCTATAGTCCCAGCTACTAGGGAGGATGAGGCCAGAGAATGGCTTGAGCCCATGAGTTCAAGCCATAATGGGCAACAAAACAAACAAAAAACAAACATTAGACTCTATAAACATAGAGAAGAGGCTGGTTGTGGATTTCTGCCCCTGGTAGACAGCTAGAACACAAGAACTTGTTAACTACCGGAGCCGTACAATTCAGAACAAATCACCTTAGGAGACTGTTTTCAGAAATTCCACAAGGTCAGAAATCTTATTTTTGTTCACTACTATATCCCAAGTTCCTAGGCTGATGTAGTGAATGTTAGAGGTGACCAAGCTAAGACTGGAAGGCCAATGGACTTGGCAACTGTAGACGGCTAGAAGCATTAGGAAGATAGTTTAACCTAAGGTCATTACAACTTGATTTTCTTCTTGATTTATATCAATTCTATCCTGAATCACTTCAGGTTTCATTTGCAGCCTGAGACACTGTTATTCTCTTTTCACAGAATCTGTTCACTGACTTTGATTCCTGCAGACCCCCAGCTCATGTTATCAACTGTTTTCTTAATCCGTATCACACAGAAATGTGTGTTTGAGGCTAATTTGGACACATGGATACAAATTTTATATGGAAAATACTCATGATTAAGTACAATTTTAAAGATGCTAAGAAATTTCTTCCCTTTCTTTTTTAGTCAGGAAAGCATACTGAGTATGAATGAGAATATTATTACAAGGTAATCAAGCATTTACTCTAAGTCTTAAAATTTATCAATAAGAAAAGCAAACTATACTCAGGAAGCAGAGACTAGAAGGCTCAAGGGTCAAGGGTCAAGGCCAGAAAGAGTAAAATGGTTAGTGAGACCCCCATCTCAATAAATAAGCTGGACATGGTGATATATGCCTGTAGTCCCAGCTATATGGGAAGTCAAAGGAGGATTGAGGCAAAAACAGAGACTCCATCTGAAAAATAACTAGAGTAAAAAAGGTCTGGGGGTGTGGTTCAAGTAGTATAACTACCTAGCAAGCGTGAGGCCTCAAGTTCAAACCCCAGTACAGGGAAGAAAAAAAAAAAAAAAAACGCAGATACAAGAAAACTGCTAATCTCCTCAGTTTAGCTCTTTTCTGATATGGCAAAACTTCCTTCCCCTGCTTGATCTTTTGCCACTTTTGCCCTTATTCAACAAGACTGGCACTTTTGCTTCTCTGCAGCTACTCAGTGGTATTAGTGTCCTTCATGCATTTTTCCCTCCTCTGCCTCCCTCTACTTTACCCATCTACTTTACTATAGAAAAATGCAACTTTACTATAGGTTATCAGGTATTTTGTAACAACAGCACCCTTGCTACGTATTCTCTTTTGGTCAAGATATTCTTTTGGAATGGGCTATACTGCCTTTCTCAACCTGAGAACTTTCCTGTAGGATGTGATCTGCTTCCCAGGATCCCTTTTCATCCCACTAACACCAAGGACATTAAAGAGCTTTGTTGATGTCAAGGAGTGAGGACACCTGCTTCCATTTATCTTACACAGGTCACAGTGTTCCCCTTCAAGTGTGGAAAATGGCTAAATGCAGATCAATTTTTAAATCTCTCTCTACTTGCAGGAAGATTCTTTTAAAAATCAAGTTTTATGAAAAAAAAACTTCTGAAATAATAAGGGGGGAATGCAGTTCACCTCAGCCATCGCTCTTCCCATACTATCAAGGGGGAATGAGGAAGCTTCAATTACTGGCACATTTTGTCCTACTTGCCTCACTGTTTCTCATTTTAATTTTAATACTTTTCCTGGTAACCTAATTGCAACAGTCCCAAGAGAGCTGTTTTTAACAAGATCAGACAGGCACCAGTATCCCAATAGTTTTAGAAGACAACAATCATATAAACACATTTACTTACGTTATAGCCAAAAGTCTCATTTAAATATATAGAAAGAAACAACATTAAGTGGAGTACAGCAAAGGTGTATTTGGGTCCCATTTACACTCACTCAGTGAAGCACCAAACAAAGCCCACAATGATGCTTTGGATGGCTCAATTAGTGTCACGAGGAGGCTCAGATGTGGAGACTTCACTCTGGGGTTTGAAAGACATGGGGAGCTTCATAATGGCCAAATATGTAGGTTATCTTAAAATATACATCATTAACCAAGCTCTAAGCAATCCCTCTATAATATCTGGTGCTCCTCTCCACAACCCTCCCCCGCTTTCTGCACACCCACAAAGCAGATACAGGTCTCTAAAACAAACATCTTAAGAGCCAGAGGTCACAAAACAGGTGCCTGAAATTCTGGGAGCCTCAACCTCAAGGTTCTCAACCTGGTCTAAACATAAATAAAATGGCAAAAACCAGTGTCTAAACATAAATAAATTACACCACTCTGAAATGGCAGATGAGAAAATGTTCCAAAAGGCTGAAACCATGAAGCAAACTGGAGGATATTAAGAGCTCAGGTGCTGAAGTGTGGGCCAGGCCAGAGGTATACTTGTGTACAGGGATAGGTCTATGGGGGGTGAGAAAGCTGGAGAAGGCCTGCTCAGGCAGGACTCTCGTTGGTGAGCAGCTTGCTCTAGTTGGTTTCTTTTCTTTTTTTTGGTGGTATAGGGGTTTGAATTCAGGGCACTTGCTAGGCAGGTGCTCCATCACTTGAGCCATGCCTCCAACCCTTTTTTCTTTAGTTATTTTCTAGATAGGGCCTCCTGCCACACCTGACTTGTTCTCTAAGCAAGGTCTCACTTTTTTGCCCAGGTTGTCCTCAAACCACAATCCCCCTATCTTCACCTCCCCATTTCCATGTTTTGATACAGTAATGTTCACCTCACTGCATATATTTTATACATCAATAAAAATTAACAACCACCAAAAAGGGTACTAAAATCTACTTTTATTTTCCAGATCCACCCGTTCTTTCTCCCCTAGGCTCACCATGGGATTTGTGCTTATATATGGTCATTCACCCTGCATCTACAAACTGTCTCAAACATCTACTTTTTGAGACACATAGCTCCCATTCATTAGGTTCATCAGCACTTATCTTCAGGACTTTTTTTGGTATTTCAGCAAACCACAGAAAAATGCTAACTTCAGCAAAAGTCTAGTTAGAAGAAAATGACTTGACAATTAAAATGTTCAAGTTCTATTTCAAGCCATGGTAATTTACAAAACTTTTAACAGGTGCTTAAAAATCATTCCTGTCAAACTGAAGATAAATTCTAAGATATTTACTCATATTTCTCCTCAGCCGATCACAATGTTAGAAATATGACCCATACAAGCAGTGATGTGTCTGTATGCTGATTTTGCCTCTAGGAAATGGCTCTTTCTAGTTATTAACTTCCCTTACTGGAAAGAAAAACAACTATTGTGAGACTAAATCTACAAGGATTTGGAGCAGGAAAAAAAAGCAAGCAGACTGAGAACTTGGAGAAAAAATAGGACAGGACAATAACAAAAAACACCAACAGCGTGAATCTTCAAAAATCACCCTGTTCTCTAATTCCCATGAATACAGCTTTAAATGAGCAGTCATTACCTTCATAAACCTAAATTAAAACCCAAAATGAAAACTCAATGTCAAAGGATCTACAAGGTCAGTCTTGATAATCTTACCTCTAATGCCAAGGCAGTCTTGTCATAAGCACAGGGTACTCTTTTCTGGATTGCTTTTGCAAACACAGGTCCATTCTGTGTGGACGGCAAAGGGTTAATTGCTGCCCCAGGAGCACTGGAAACTGCAGGTAGAGGAGTTGTGGTCTGAGGTTGAGCATATGCGTGAGCAGGTTCTGGGATGCCGTAACTATTGGAATTCCTATTTCCATGCTTTCCATGTGGTGACGATCTCACAAGCTTTTCAACATAAGGGACAGGAATCATCCCAACCCGACCATCCTTGTTCCGGGCACTCCACCACTGCTCTTCAGGTTTCTCTATAATCACCAGGATCTCACCCTTTTTAAAGGGCAAGTCTTCAGCATCATTCCCAGGAAAATCATAGAGAGTCCGTACATATTCCAGATTTTCTTCTGCTGTAGGCATGTTGGGTGCTGAGACAGATCCCATTGGTGGGCTGGGATACCTTAAGAGAAAAAGAAAATTACTCTTGGGAAAACTTTTATTCTGTACCAGTGTCTGTCTAACTTAAACCACTCTCTTCTATAATAAATTATTTCCTTCTTTGTATTCTCAGTAGTTAAGAAGGTTCTGTCATACTGTACTTTCTGTTCTTTGCATTGTAACAACCTGAATACACCTTTTCAAATTACATTTCTCTCTCTCACTCACACACACACACACACACACACACACACACACGCACACCCATCTGTTTTACAGGAATCTTTTGTTTATACAGATACTGGACTAAATGACTAAATTAATTTTTAAATTCTCGAGTAAGCTTGGTTGCTGTCTTCCTTTGAACCCTGTCACAACTATCACACATTCTTCTTCCTAGCCCTAACCCTAGCCCTAATCTAATGCCTTATATCCTACACATTTCCCTGGGCACACAGGGAAAAGATGACAAGGTCTCTGTTCCTGGTTCTCAAAATATACACACTAGAAGAGGACTTGCCAAATTAAAAAAATAAACTCCACATTTCATCTTAAGACGTATCATCTAATCATTAAAATGAATTCTTGAGAAAGTTTCACTGCAAAATTCACAGACACAGTCTGTGACACAGTCACCACTGCCTTCACTGCGCATACAGACTTTAACGTGTATCTGCCTGCAGAATGCATGTCTAGAGTCAGCTCTAGAGTCCCAGCTTGAGTGTGCTGGGGGTAGGTAGTACAGCAGTGCTTGCCTGGCATGCCCAAGGCCCTCCAGCACAGCCAAAAAAACAAAAACAAAACCAAACCCAGGCCAGTACATGCCCTTCAGCAACAATCCACACAAAAGTAGTACAGAAGTCTCTCTTCACCTATGAAATATTTTGAAAGCTTGCAAACACACCAAATCTTTGGATGAAAAAAAAAAGTACCCTCCTAATTTTTCTGAAGCACAGAATCTATACTCTAGTATAGATTATCAAACCTTGGGCTTCATCCAGAATCTGCACCTCTTTGGTTCTGCCAACAAGACCATCACCAGAGTTCTAGAACTTTCCTGAGGAAGTATGCTACGACAGGATGCACCTGATTCCATTTGTTCCTTCTTCATTTAGCTAACTGCCATTTTCTTTCTCTTTTTTCTTTCTTTCCCCCACTTAATGGCCTAAGAAATATTTTACATAACAAGTTGATCTTCTATGCTGCACAATTTTAATTAAATTTTTTTCTTGAGCTGGGCACATAACTCAATGATAGGCACTCATGCATGAGGCCACGGCTTTGATGCCCAGCACTGGGGGAAAAAAAAAAAGGAAATTACAATTATCTTTCCCATCTTCTCCTCTCCCATTGGCCCAGTTTATGGTTTCTTAAAATAGCAGTTTCTCTACCCAGTATCAACACCATAGGTGTTTCTACACATTTCTGGTCTTCACCATGTTCATTTTTATGGCAGGGTGACATTTCATTCTGTGAGCCTACTCCATGAAGCATTCCTAATTTTTCCAGTTCTCCCTATATAGCCATTAATGTCATAAGGCCTTCTGAACATATTCTCTTCTTTATTTTCTTTCTCTTTCTTGGTGCTGGGGACTGAACCCATGGCCTCAAGCCTAATAAGCATGCACTCTACACTGGACATATTTTTCCCTACATGAACTTTTTTGTAAAGCCTAACTCTTAGAACCAGAATTACAGGATTAAAGAACATGAAGATTTTTTTATACTCCTCTTGCCAACTGCCAACTGTTTTCTAAAAGGCAGTCTTCGCAATTTGGCAAAACTTATGTCTTTCTTCCTCAAAGACCTTGTTTCTTATTTACCAAAAAAGTCAATTGCTTAGGGCTGGAGGAGTTGCTCAAGTGGTAGAGTGCCTGCCTTGAAGGTGTGAGGTGGAGTTCAGACCACAGTACTGCCAAAAAAAAAAAGAGTAAACTGCTTAATATCAGTCCATTTGAAAAATGGACTGTAGAAGCAGCAATAATAAAGAGTTAATGCTTAGGCTGGAGGTGTGGCTCAAGCGGCAAAGCACCTGCCTACCAAGTAGAAAGCCCTGAGATCAAATCCTACTACCTTCCCCCCCCCCAAAATTAACACTTACTATCTATGCCAGGCACTGTTGGCAGTCTTTTTGTTTATAAGACTGGGATCTCACCTGGTCTCAAACTTGCCATACTCCTACCTCAACTTCCCAAGTGCTGGTATTGGACACGTAGCACCACACCCAATGGCTTGCAGTCTTTGGCGATATTAAATTATTTAACCCTCACAGCAATTCTAGGAAGTAGACCCTGTTTTCCCCATTTTATAGATAAGGAAGCCAAAGCATCCAGGAAGTATGGTTCTAGAGTCCTTACTTATAATGTCTAAACTAATTAGCTTCAGGAACAAACTGCAGTCTTGTAGGTAGAGGAAAATTAACATGCCTGAAACATTCACAGCTCCTCCTGAACAAATCTCTATTCCTATTTCAAGAGTCACAGAGACTGAAAAGTTTGGTGAGTACCATATACATTTCAGATACTTTGTAACCAGTTCTACTTCAGACACCATCAAGGATATTTTGTTATACTATTTGCAGAGTTCCACAACACAGATCATAAGGACACCACTATTACAGCTTCAGTGGAGATTAAAACTAATGAAATCCATTTGCCAAGGTACCCAATGGCCCAAGTGTACTAAGAACTTGGAGAACAACAACAAAAACCAAAGGAGGTGATCCACAAAAAGCTGTTATACACTAGACCCCCTATGAAGTTGATTTTGTTGAGACAGGTTTATATATTTGCTTCTATATTAGAAATAAATGAGTCTCAAAGCTCAAATGCTTCTTTTCCCAGTTGCCTCCAACAGCCACAGTGCACACACTGTTGGTTCCCAGTTCATATATTTGCTTCTATATTAGAAACTGGTGAGTCTCAAAGGCTTTTCCCAGGCCCCTCCAACAGCCACATTGGTTCCCACAGGCACAGACCAGGAGCTCCGCTGGCCAAGACCTTTCAGAGGTAGGCAAACTTTGTGAAGGGACACATGGTACATATTTTAGGCTCTGTAGGCTACACATTATCTTTGTCACATATTCTGGGGTTTTTTGCTTGTTTTGTGGTAGTAGGGTTTGAACTCAGGACCTCATGCTTGCTAGGGTAGGTGCTCTACCACTTGAACCACTCCACCAGCCTGTCACATATTCTTATTTTAAAGAATGATAATGACACTCCTTCTTTTAGTTAAAAGCGTTCTCAGTTTCATATATAAACCACACATAAAGCCAGGAATGGTAGAATGTGTCTGTAATCCCAGCACTCTGAGGCAGAGGCAGCAGGATCTCTAGTTCCAGGCCAACCTGAGCTACATGGGGAGGACACTATCTCAAAAATAAACAAACCCAATGAGAATAAAGGGACACACAGAAATTAAAGATTTCCACACATGCACACTTGTATGTATGAAACATTTCACAGTAAAAAGAACAAAAATACTGGTAGAAAAATTAATTCCAAGAAAACTAGTTAAGTATCCCTCTAGTGAACTGCTTTACATAACTTTACTTTAAAATTCAGTGGCATTTATTTTCCTTTTTCAGTGGTCTACCACTGAGTTACATGCTCAGACCCCACCCAGCAGCACTCCCTGGGTAGTCAAGCCATCACTAATGGCTTCTACCTCCTTGCAAAGCTCTCTTCTTCTGATCATGCCTATTTTGCCTGCTCTCTGAGTGACCACATCTAAGCCTGAGACTCCCAAATTATGTATTCATCCCCTACCTCTCTCCTCAATAACAAACCCAGATTATCAAGTAGCAGCTAGCTCCAGCACACTCCTCAAAAAAAAAAAAAAAAAAATCTTCTGTTGAAAACAATCAATCTAATTCTTTCTCCTCTGAGGCACTACTCAATCCTTTCTGAAGTCATATTCTTCCCTCACTTTCTATGTGCAATATCCCAAAAAAGCTGTCAGTTCCACTTTTACATTCCCAACATATTTGATCTCAGTAAATTGCTCATGGTCTCTTTCTGGTTACAGCCCTTAAGTAGTCTCATCTTCTATACTCTCTTATTCTGACCAGAGAAATTTCTAAAAAGTAAAACTGACCCCCAGCATTGCAAAAACAAAACATCAACAGGACCCAGTAACACTGATTATGACAATTCTCATTTTAGAAACCCAGGTACAGCTCCCATTGTTGAAACTCATTTATAAGACTGAGAGGGTCCTTTAAAAGTCAGCTCATTCTTCCCATCTAGCTTCCTGTCCATCATTCATACTAATTATAACTTTGTGCCTTTACCAGCAGGTACCGCCACCATCTCTTCCACCTCATATATGTGGTTCTTATCCTTCTAGAATTAGTTGGAAAAAAAAAAAAAGAATTAGTTGAAAGAGCACCTCCTCTTTCAAGCCTTTCTAACCCCTTAGACACTGCTTATCACTGTTTTTAAACTCCCATGTTATTCTATTGTATTTATTTTATTTTTTGGTGGTACTGGGATTTGAACTCAGGGCCTCACATTTGCTAGGCAGGCACTCTACTACTTGAGCCACTTCGCCAACCCTATATTTATTTTATTTTTATTTTTGGTGCTTTTAAGCTAGTTTCCCTATGTAGTTCAGGCTGGCCTTGAACCCACAAACGCTCCTGCCTCCTCAGCCTCCAGAGTGCTGGGGTTACAGGGATACAGCATCACACCTTATTTATTTTTATTTTTGTCCTTCTCAAGGACAAAAACATTGTTTGCTCCCAATATATGCCTTGCATATATTTTTATGCAAGGCACAAAAATTTTAGTTTTAGTCTTTGGAATATAGTAGACCTCAGTGTACTAAACCATTTCCCATTCTAATTTCCATTCTTTTGTTGTTGCTGTTGTTTCTGAAAGCACAAAAGCTCAGGTACTCCAAATATCTAACCCTAGCTTAATTCTGTTACATCAACAAAGAGTCCCTGTGCCACATGGTGCACCTTCAAAGCCTCTTTGCCACTCTTCCACTACAATTCTCACGTTCTTAGTTGTCATCCCAGATGAGCTGACACATGCCTACTGGCCACACTTCAGTAGTCAGGTAGGATTTTGGGCTCAGGATAATCTGTTCTCCCACTAATAAGCAGTGTCCAATTTTACCAGAAAAAAAATTAAAATAAGACTAAAGCTTTGAGGACCCTTCTAAACAGTCTAGTCATTTCATTCAGATGTAAGTAAAAATTCTTTCTATTTTCTTTCTTTGAGATCAAGCTGGTCTCAAAGTCCTGGGCTCAAATAATCCCTCTGCCTCAGTCTTACAAGTGCTGGGATTACAGGTGTATAACACTCTGCCCAACTTTCAAAGTGCAAATTCTTACGTAAAAATTCTCTGGATTGGAGTTTTAGACAGAGGAAAGTTAAAACTCAAATGACCTCCAGTACTTTACATGCCATGGGAACACAACTCTTCCTCCTCCTCTTCTTTTTTTATTCTGTTTTGTTTTTTGAGACAAAGTCTAATAACTATGTATTCTGGACTGGCCTGGAACTTTCTGTATAGTGTAGGTTGGCCTCAAACCTGTGATCCTCCTGTGTCAAGTTTCCTGAGTGTTGAGATTATAGGTGTAGACTACCATGCCAGGCTTTGGGAGCACACTCCAACTGGACCAGCTGCCATTCCTGGCATAAGGCCAATGTTCTTGTATCTCACTCAATCAGATTGAGAGAATTTAAAATACTGGTCAAGAGAAACTCATAGTGTCAAATTCAATGTTTACTAAATTACTGGTAATCCTACTGCCCTATTCTCAGTTATTAAAGTCCAGATACAAGTTCTCAAATATTTAGAACAAGAGTGTGGGTAGGGTAGGGTACATGGTTAAGGGCTGCTTCATGGATGTTAGGGTCCCCCTCAGAGGTTTCAAGTTAGAGCAAGAACTCTTAACCAGTGTTCCCACAGCCACTTAACCATGCATGGAAATGGCCTTTTAAAAAAGAAATCTTGGGCCAGAGGCTAGTGGCTCATGTCTGTAATCCTAGCTACTTGGGAGGCTGAGATGGGGAGGACCCATGGTTGACAGCCAGCCAGGGCAAATAGTTTGCAAGGCACCATCTCCAAAATAACCACAGCAAAATGGAATGGAGTCATGGTTCAAGTGGCAGAGCATGTGCTTTGCAAGTGCAAAGCCCTGAGTTCAAAACCCAGACCATTCCAAAAATAAATAATCAAACAAAAAATAAAAACGAATTCTTGACCACTTGGGAGATGGAAATCGGGAGGATCAAGGTTCAAGGCTAGCCCAGGCAAAAAGTTAGCTAGCCAAGACCCATCTCAACAGAAGAGCTGAGTGTGGTACATGCCATAATCTCAGCTATGTGGAAGGAGGGAGGCACAGATATGAGGAGTTTGGTTCAACGCTGGTCCTGAGAAAAGCGAGAGACACTAACTAAAGCAAAAAAGGGCTGGGGGCATGGCTTAAGTGGTAGAGCATCTGCCTATCAAGCTGGAGGTCCTGAGTTCAATCCCCAGTATACCCCCCCCACCCCAAATAAATAAAAAAGATCTAAACCTTCTTTTTTTTTTTTTTTTTTTGGCAGCACTGGGGATTGAACTTGCTGGGCAGGTGCTCTTACCACTTAAGCTACCCCGCCAGCCCTTTTTCTGTGATGAGTTTTTCAAGATAACGTCTCCAGAATTGTTTGCCAGGGGCTAGCTTCCAACTGCAATCCTCCTGAGTAGCTAGAAATACAGACATGAGCCACTGTCACCAGCTAAACCAATTTTTTAAATTATTTTTACATTTATTCATATGTGTATACATTGTTTGGGCCACTTCTCCCCTCTGCTCCCCCACCCCTAAACCATTTTTGTCGAATTCAATATTGGTACCATATTATCAAGATACACGTCTGTTGAAAAATAAAAACAAAGATTTTCTCAAAGGGTCAACTCCCCTCCATTTTTAATGATAAATTTCTATCTATCATGATTTTTTTTCCTAGCTTGTATTTATTTACATGAGCTAGAGCTAGAAAACTTATAAACAAAGCAAGCTATACAAAACACACTTTCTAAACCAAAGGAAAATGTTATTTCATATCTAAACAACTCACTTAGAAACCTTTTGAAATGTTGTTAGATTAGAAATAGATTCTATAAATAAAAAACACTTGAGATTGATCTGGGGGCATGGCTCAAGTGGTAGATAGAGCACCTGCCTGATAAGCTTGGAGTCCTGAGTTCAAATTCCAGTACAGCCAAAACAAACAAACAAAACACTTGAGCTTACATGAATACAAACAATAATTCTGGAACTACTGGGCTCAAGTGATCCTCTTGCCTCAGCCTCCCAAGTACTTGGGACTACAGGTATGCAGTAACATAACTGGCCCTAAACAAGGATCTGTGCTTATCAGTATAAAAATTAGACCCATGTGCACAAAGAGAATATTTCAGATTCACTCAAAATCAACAAAAGCCATCCAACATGATACTTGCACGGGATTAAATTTTAAATCCAACACCAAATACCACAGATAAATACAAAAAGCAATTAATAAGATGAACCTTGGGGCTGAGGGTGTATCAGCAGGAGAGCGCGTTCTTGTCTAATATGCGTGGGCCCTAGGTTGGAATACTCCCCCTTCAAAGCTGAACTCAAATCACCCTTCTTTCTTCCCTTTCCCACCCATCAGCAGTAACAATTTTATCTCCAAAATAGGCGTCTCCAAGAAACAGTTCCACTGTCACTCAGTGACCACTATTTTGCACCTGGATTAGTGACAGCTCCAGATCAGTCCCTTGCCTCTCCTTCCTTCCATGGAGCCCAAGAGTTTAAAATAAAGTCCAACTTTCTCTTCTCCTATGACTCCCTTTCCCAAGAGCCTTCCCTTCCCCTCAGCCCAAGCCTTTCAAAGGCTTGCTTCTTCCACATCCTTAGGTCTTAGCTTCATGTTTTCTCAGATGCTATCTCAGGTAAGCCACTTTTCTTATATTCTCTCAACCTAGGTTTATTCCTTCCATAACATTTATTCATCTTGAGGTCCTAGGTTCAATCCCCAGCACTGCCAAACAACAACAACAAAACATTCCAGGGGCTGAGAGTGTATAGCTCAGTGGTAGCCCTGGGTTCTGTTCCCATCTCCACCAGAAAGAAAAAAAAAAAAGAAGAAAGAAAGAAACATTCTAATAAAAAGGATTGAATTAGACAATATAAGCACCAGTCCTCACCTTCTGACAAAGATGCTACAGTTATGAATTTAGGCTAAGCAAAATAAATTAAAAAATTAACTATTAAGCCAATGGGGTATGAAACTGGCTTTAAAAGCTCAATTTTGATGTCTAAAAAGTTAAATTACTGAATTTATTCTGTTTACGATGTAAAGAAGCATTACATTAAACTTTCTATTTGGTCAAGGCTCTATAGACCACTAGCCTTCCTTCTCTCTTTTTTTATTTCTCCTAGACCAGGCTGTTGCGCAGGCTGGTCTTGAACCCCTGGGCTCAAATGATGTTCCTGCCTCAGCTCACTGAGTGCCTGAGAGTAGTTGTGAGCACTACCATGCCAGGACCAATCACTAGTTTTCTATAAAAGGTTAATAACAGGTTAAATCTGAATCATGAGTTTCAGGTTTAGGAGTGAGTGGCATGTAAGATTCAGTGTAACAAAGTAAATCCAGGACTGGAGGTGTGACTCAAGTGGTAGAGTGCTTGCTTTGCAAGTTCAAAGCCTGGGGTTCAAACCCCAATTCCATCAAAATAAATAAATAAATAGGTAGGTAGACAGATAAGATAAATAAATAAATAAATAAAATAAAAAAACAAAGTAAATCCAGTCAGGATCCAATTCAACCAGCATTGTGATCTCTTTTAGAGAGGCCAGGAAAAATAAAAAACAGCAACATGTCTGGGGCAGAGGACACAGACCAGAGAAAGAGAAACAATTAAAGCTGAATGTAGCTGGGTGCTGGGGGCTCACACCTGTAATCTTAGTTACTCCAGAGGCAGACATCAGGAGGATTGAGATTCAAGGCCAGCTCAGGTAAATAATTCGAGACCCTATCTCGAAAATACTCAACACCAAAAAGGGCTAATGAAGCATTTCAAATGGCAGAGTGCCTGCCAAGCCAGGCCCTGAGTTCAAACCCCAGTACTAACAAAATAAATAAATAAGCAAACAAACAAACAAACTGAATGTGAGGAGGTTGAGGCAACCTAAAGGGTGAATTTGAGGAGACTTAGGGAACAGCCCTATTTGTGAGCAGACTAGGGAACAACAGGTAGTAGTATTTCAACAGGTGAGAGTGGGGTGGAGGTAAGGTAGTAGATGAAGGAGTCAACAGCAAAGTTAAAGATATAGATAAGTATGGTTACCAGGGAATAAACAGAGCTGCACTGAAGGATGAAAGGGACAAAGACAAAAAATTACATTTGGTATCTAAGACACATGTATGGAGAATTTAGATTTTGTGATAAGGCGAATCGTCTGTGGCATACTTTTCTTTCTCCCTATTAACTCATACCTCTTGAAACAGTGGTATCATAATACCTGTGTCACTTAATGTGAGCACATGCCTTGCACGCAGCTTGGCTGAACAAAGGCCTGGAATTAATTACATAATTCACTTTCACAAATTAGAGACATAATTTACTTCAACACATCACCAATCTCATTACTGTGTATTCTAAGATTCTCTCCAATCCCTTATACCAGAATTACATCGTGCTACAAGGTGATTGCACCTACCAGCATCTGTTAGCACCTGCAAGTTTCACCAGATTCTTGAGTGCCCTGATCTTTGTTACACAAAATTTGATTTATTACTTTTTCTTTGTTTTTAAAAATCCATTTGGTTCAGCAGTTAATCTTACAGTCATTATACCATCACAGCTTTGTTTCTTCTTTCTATCCCACAGAAGGAACACGCTTTCGGTTGGTGTACTTAATTAATAATAATGTAATTACTTACATATTATTAATAGTAAATAATATAATAGCTTTTAATATTTAAAGTTCAGAGTAATATAGCAATCTATAATCAGAAACAGCTCGCCCTTTGAAAAACCTACATTAATCCTCAATCTTTTTCAAATTGGTATTTTAAGAAATAAACTGGGCAGTGAAATACCTTCTGTCTTAAAAATTCTGGATAAATTTTTGACTCAAATTTGCTATTATTTAAATAAATCTGATAAAGTAGTCATTGAGGCAAATAATATAATGCATTTTACTTGGGAAAGAAAATGACTAATGATCAGTATTGCTTTGGGTTTTCTAGGATTTTTTTTTTGGCGGTAATGGAGTTTGAACTCAGGGTCTCACGCTTGCTGGGCAAGCTCTATCAGCCCTTGGTTTTGTTTTTTGAGACAAAAACATAGCGTTCCCTTCTCTTCCAGGCTAGCCTCAAACTCTCTATCCTTTTGCCACACCCTTCTGTAGTGCTGGGATTACAGGAGTGTACCACCAAGCCAGCTTCACTTCGGGCTCTCGATTTTAAAACAGATTTTAAGCCACCAGACTTAATACAAAAAGTGTAACTGAAACTGAGTATAGTATTAAGGTAAGTACTATTCCACCTTGATAAATAACCAAATTGATCTCTAGTCCACCTTGGAGTGGGAGGAACATAAATATTCCTAAAACTGTCCTCGCCAAAGACAATGCACCTTCCTTTTTTCTTTGTAATTTTACACACACACACACACACACAGATATAAAGGGGCCGGCTTCAAATTTTTTTGGCATCAGAATACAGAATATCGATATACAGTTCTGATACACAGTTACAGGTTTTTTGTTTCTAAACGCTAAAGCACTTTCAATCTGGCAATTGTTCTAAAGACTACAATCCAGTTCAGAGATCCGCAGGGTGTCCAAAAACCTTGAATGGTGCGCAAACATGTGCACGATAATTCTGGAGCGCAGGGGGAGAGCAGACTCGCCACAGCTGCCTTTAGACTCTCAAAGAAGTCTATGATCCAAAGAAGGATTGTTTAAAAAAAAAAAAACAGAAAACAAAAAAAACCCCTCTGTATAACAGCCAGCTAAGATGACAACAAAAAACCCGAATATTTGAACTATGCAACCATTTTTTAAAGCATCCTTTCATCCAGTGAGCCAGATCCTGACATTAGCCTTCTGGGAAAAGGGCTCAACCCCCGCCCCCATACATACACGGACCGTCCCCATTCGCGACCCTCCTCCTGGGCCCGGCGGGTTGCGCGCCCTGGAAGGGCGGGCGGGCACTCGCGTACCTGGGCGCTGGCTCGATCAGGGTGGTGGTGTCCAGGTAGTGGATCTTGTAGAACTCCAGCAAGGCCGGCAAATGGTCAAACTCCTGATCCCCGATCTTAAAACGGCGGTTGGGCAGGGAGTTGATGATGTAGTGAGAGACTCGCGAGTTCTCGGACACCGACAGCACATAGTCCCCGGGGCAGGTGGAGGAGTCCCGCACTAGGAACATGCCGTGGCGCTGGCCCTGGAGCCGGGTCTGCGCCTCCTGGCGAGACACAGGTCCCATGTACCAGGCGGAGCGGTCTGAGGAATCAAACCTGGCGGAAGACATGGTGTTGGGCCGGGGGGTCCGCGGAGGGTCTGGGCGGCGGCTGCTCTTGCAGGCTTCTTGTTCTGGAAGCCTTTGCCGGCAGACGGCTTTGGAGCCGAGGAAGGGCTTCTCCGCACACCTCGAGGCGCGCTTAGAAAGCTGGGACAGGTCCTTCCTCTCCGCTCCGGACCCGCAGCATCCTCCACCGCCGCCCGCCTGCTCCGGGGCCGCCTCACAGAGCGAGCCGGCCCGGGGAATGCGGGACAGAGCCCTGGGGTCGAGGTGAGCAAAGCCGAGCCGCAGCGGAGGCCGCCCCGGAGCTCCTAGACTGCCCGGCGTATCGGGGGTGGCTCCGGCGAGTCCCGACCTGAAACGCGCAGGGTCTGCAGCGAACCCTGCCGTCACACTAAGCACCGGACCCCAAGGAGCCTTGCGCCTCCGGGGCGGCTTTGCTCAGCTCGTTCCCAATAGCCACAGCAACAAAATGGCGGACGTGGGAGAAGCCACCGGCCACCTCCCCCTCCGCTCAGCGCGTTCCGCCTGCGCACGCGCGCAGCACAAGCTCCCAGCGGCCGCCGGGGTCCTCCCCGTGACGTCTGTCAGCGCAGCCAATAGGAAGCGCGGTCGCGAGAGCCGGGGCGTGAGCCATTCGCGCTCGCTCCCGCGTTCCGGGAGGAGGCTGAGAAGGCGGTGGCGGCAGGCACTCCCTTCCTGGGTCGCGGTTGCGCCGCCGGGGGCGCTGCTGCCGCTGGGTCTCCGAACGTTGGCAGGAGAACAGCTGGAGCCAAGAGGGAGCGGCGTTTCGAAAACCTGCTTCTGGGAACAAAGCGTAACGTGCCGGCCGAATTGCAGGCCAAGGAGGCGTGGCCCTGACCTGGCCGGCCCTGGGGCCCGAGAGAGACTCAAGGGCGGACGTGCCTTAAGGGGCCTCAACAAGGGGATGACCCTCGAGCTGAGGTGACCACCAGCAAGGTTACTGAATGACGCATGCTCCAGGTGGCCTAATAGGCTGAGACCCCAAGTGGCTAGGTGACCCGATTGGCACAAATTTCGGGGGGAAGGTGACAATTGGATTGACCGGAGTAAATGGTCTAATCTGGCCATCGTGGGCTCGGTAGCGCTTGCAAGAAAAATACAAACGGTTTCTGCGGCGTGGCATGAAGACTTCTCTTGCTGTGGATTCTACCTGCTGCTCTCAGTTAGTTTCCTTCCATTCTCCGTTGCTTACTCATCTCCAGCAGCTTATTTCCTCCCTCCAACCTCACTAAAATGTACATTTTAAGCGAGCAGAGATCCTGACTGTCTTGTTCACCTCTGGCCCTTAGTGGATGCTCAAATATATGTTAGATAAATGACTGTTGTGAAAAATCATCAGGTCACTAATGCTTGATTATTGGTAGTAACATCCCTGAATTGTACGGACAAGAAAACATGTCCCAACAAGAAGAAAGAGAGAAGCAACCCTACTTAGCTCTCTCTGCTAATCAAATGTCCTTTTGGCCGTTTGAATCCTCCAGGTTTAACACATCCTGGAAATCCTGGATTATAGGGTGATTGGTGATGTCCCTCCTAGAATAAACTAAAAAGGAAATGTCAAGGTCTAATTCTTTTTTGTGACTTAGTATAAGCATGTTTTCACTTGTTCCAAAGATCAAAGATTTTTTTTTTAATGGTGCTCACTAGCAAGCATTCCTCCACTTGCGGAAAAATGAATTAGTGTCAGGTGCAGTTTGCCCCAAATTTAAAACTGACTACTTGAGTTCAAATCCGGACTCAGTTGACTATCTGGGTGACCCTGCACTAGTTACTTAAGCATCTTGAGGATAATAATAGCACTTACCTCCTAGGTAGAACTAAATGTATTAGCTAGGTATGCGGTGCAAAACTGTAATCCCAGCACTCAGGAGACTGAGGCAGGAAGATCTAGAATTCCAAGATAATACATTAAACTAATTAGAATAGTACCTGGCACATATTAAGCATCATATAAGAGTTTTCCATTGCTACTATTCATTCTTTCTCTCAGTCTCTACCTCTTTGGTCTAAAAGTGTGAGCAAATCTCTCCATGGGTGGGTGAGAGTGGGGAGAAAAATTTCCACTTGAATTTCTAGCTCCTTTTCATTGCTAGATTTATTCTAAAAGTAGAACAAAATCTGGCTGTAACCTATGATTAGTATACAAACATTGAGGTCACAGCTTAAATTAATTCTTAACATATTCTACTGTAATTGCTTATGAGTGCCTCTTCTTTTCTGATCTGAGCATTTGGGGGCAGACTATAGTTTTATGTTTTTTTATTTTCACTGTCTACCACAGTGCCCAGCACATAAAACTTAATTTTTTTAATGTAAATGGATGGAAAGAAGCATGTAAAAAATAAAGATTTAGCAAAGGTAAGGTGGCTTTGTTTTCAGTTGTTTGTTTATATATATAAACAAATATATATATATATACACCTTGAGCCACTCTGCCAGCTCTTTTTTGTGATAGGTTTTTTTTGAGATAGGATCTTGAGAACTATTTGCTGGAGCTGGCTTCAAATCATGATCCGTCCTCCTGATCTCTACCTCCTGAGTAGCTAAGATGACAAGCGTGAGGCCACCAGCACCGAGCTGTTTTCAGTTATTTATATAATAATTTAAAAAGATATATTTGGGGCGGGCTTGGTGGCTCACATCTATAGTCCCAGCTATGTGGGAGACTGAGGCAGGAACATTACTTGAAGCCAGGAGTTTGAAGCTAGCCTGAGTAACATAGTAAGACTATCTCAAAATAGCAACAACAACAAAAAACCTTCAAAGTTTATTATCCCCATATATCCCTCTTAGATTAATCTTCCATATGGATTAAACTTTGTATTTCACTTTCCCCTTTTCTGTCAGTAGCATCACTGTTTTCCTACTTTAGAGGCTTAAAATCTGAATAATTTTTACTTAACTGAAGTACTCAATAATAATGCTAATTTACATGGTGCTTTTCAATTCACAAAGCTTTGTAGAATCTATTGTTTTATTTAATACAACAAAAGTCCCATCATGTATACCTTTATAGGTAATCAAGAGGCTCAGAGAGGTTCAGTGACTTCCAGTTACTTTGCAAAGAGGCAATGCTTGCAATTTCTTTCTTTTTTTTTTTCTTGCTGTACTGGGGTTTGAACTCAAGGCTTACACCTTGAGCCACTCCACCAGCCCTTTTTTGTGATAGGTTTTTTTGAGGTACGGTCTCATGAACTATTTTGCCCAGGCTGGCTTTGAACCTCCATTCTCCTGATCCCTGCCTCCTGAGTAGCTAGGATTACAGGTGTGAGCCCACCTGTGCCTATCCATTTCTTGCAATTTTAAGCCAGGTCTTTCAATTTGAGATCAAAGTCCCATATGTCACTGTGACAACAAGACTGCCTATAATTTAGTCCATTTCCTTTGTATTACAGACGGGAGAACCAAGGCCCTTCAAAGTAATTTTGGGAGGATTTTGGAGGTTGAACACAGGGCCTTGCACATGCTAATAACGTGCTCTACCACTGAACTATGCCATTAGCATCATTCACAGCAAATTCTAGTTCTAGAAAGAAATATCAGTACAGAAATAGGATGGCTGAATTTGTCCCTTAGCTTGGATTTCAGATGATACTGCCATTCTGCTACTAGATTCTCTTTGAGAATTTTTTAAAGATAGACCAAAATACATCTTCTTTTGCTTCAGAATAGAACAGAGGGGAATAGGGTGTGACTTAGAAAAGGTAAAACAAATATGGTTATGTCTCGTTGATAATTGTTGAAGCTGAATGACATGAGAAAGAGGTAATTATTTTTATATATGGTTGGAATTTTTTGTAATAAATTCAAAAATACATTTGTGTTAGACTTTTTTTTTTTTTTGCTGTGACAACTATCTGAGAGAAACAGTTTAAAAGAAGGAAAAAGAGTTGCGTGTGTTGCATCATGCCTGCAATCCCAGCTACTGAAGAGGCAGAGGTAGGAATATTGCAGTCGGAGGCAAGACAGGGCAAAAACGCCAGGCCCTATGAAAAACTAGAGCAAAAAGAACTGGGAGCATAGCTCAAGATGTGGAGTGGCCCTCAGTTCAATTCCTAGTACCACCAAAAAAAAAAAAAGGGAGGAAGAAGTCAGGCATGGTGGTGTATTCTGTAATCACAGTGCTTGGGAGGCTTAGGAGGATTGAGAGTTCAAGGTTAGTCTGGGCTATATAGCAAGACCCTGTCTCAAAAAAGCAAACAAAAAACTAAAAGGAGGAAGGATATATTTTGGTGTATGGTTTCAAAGGTTTCAGCGTATGGTTGACTTGCTCCATTGCTGTGGACCTGTGGTGAGGCAGAACACCATGGTGGCAAGGGCACGTGCCTGAGGAAAGATGCTCATCTCCTGGTGGCCAGGAAGAAGATAGCATTACTATGTGAGAGGGCCCCCTCCTTCCTCCCCTTTTAGTTGGCCCTCTAGCCTATGTGATGGTGCTACCCACATTCAAAGAAGGTCTTCCTCCCTTAGTCATCTCTAGAAATGCCCTCACAGACATACCCAGAGGAGTACTGTACTAGTCTCCTAGGTGTCTCTCAATCCAATCAAGCTGATGATCAAAATTAACCATCACAACTTTACTTTATTCCTCTTTAACATACCCCAGACAAGCTTAAAGAAACTTTCCAAAAGCCAGGCACTGGTGGCTCACGCCTGTCAACCTAGCTACTCTGGAGGATCACGGTTCAAAGCCAGCTGGGGCAAATAGTTCATGAGACCCTATCTTGAAAAAACCCTTCACACACACACACACACACACACACACACACACAAAGGCTGGTGGCTCAAGGTTGGGTCCTGAGTTCAAACCCCAGTGTCGCCAAAAAAAAAAAAAGAAAGAAAAAAGAAACTTTCCCCAAAAGAGTATCTAAATGCTAAAAGATAACAAAATCAAAGTAGAGATACAGCATGCTAATGTAAAAAAGAAGGGTTTTATAACATAGAGGGTTTGTAAAATGTAGATTCATGATTTTGCCTTATCTTCCTCATTCTCAGGTTTTCCAAGTACTATTAGATTCCCATCTTCTAAGATAATTACAATCTAGACTCAAAGGACTGATCAAGCTTTTTTTTTTTTTTTTTTTTTTTTAGCAACTTGTCTGGTTTCTTTACCATCTAGTCTTTAAGCTTCCTTTGCAGAGGCTACAACCTCGGAACCCACTGTTGACTTTCTGTTTCCTACCTGGACTGGCCCAACCCTTCAGGTTATGGTTAAGAATAGGCATATTCTTAGATTACTACCTCTTAGATTAAACCTCTTAGATTACTACCATACAAAAGGCACCAGAACAAGCTTCTGACTCTTCCTCCTACCCTCGATTCCTTTTTGCAATGATGTTAATGATAGAAGGGGTATGACAATGTAGATTTGGAATTAGATGATGTATTCAATTAATTGATAGTATCAGCAGTCATATGCTATCTACACAAGGAGTTAATTGACCTGTTCCATTTCTATTGCATTTACTAACCTGATTCCTTGATAGAAATAAATTTTCCCTCTCATTATTTCTTCTCTAGTCACTGACCTCCCCCACCCCCCACCATGTTTTTCATTTCTTTTTCAGTGCTAGGGATAAAACCCAGAGACTTTCACATGCTAGGCACGCACTCTACCACTGAACTACCCAGCACCTTGTATATATTTTTCACTTTATCTCCCTAAATAAAAAAAAAAAACAAAGCTCACTGATAATTTTCTTTTTCTCTCCTATCACTTTGCTACTATAATAGTTATGAAATAATTTTCAGTTCCAAATTATAATTTTAAATACCAAAATATCAACTTGATCATTACCTCTGGGTTGGAGGTGTGGCTGAAGTAGCAAGAGTATCTGTCTAGAAAGCATGAGGCCCTGAGTTCAAACCCTGATACTGCCAGTGGGGGTGTTGCTCAGTAGTACAGCACTTGCCTAACATGCACGTGGCCCCAGGTTTACCATCCCCAGTGCCACAAAAGAAAAACAAACAACAACAACAAAAACCCAAGCAAACAAAAAACAAAAAGCCAACTTCTTTCATAGGATGATTATCTCTGAACTAGGCTTGGCTACTATATCCAGAAGCTCTGTTGATCAACACATAAAGCCTTGGTCTACTTTGTCCAAGTGTTTTAAAGTATGGTCATCCTCCCCTTGCCATTTCTTTTGTTTCTCCTTCTTCCTTTTTTATTTTTATTTATTTTTGGTGCTGGGGATTCAACCTAGGGCCTCATGTTAAGTATGTGCTCTATCACTGAACTATACCCCAGTCCTCTCTCTTGCTATTTTCTCACTCTCTCTCTCTCTCTCTGTCTCTGTCTCTCTGTCTCTCTCTCCCTCCTTCTATCTCTTTCTCTTTCTCACCCCCCCTCTCTCTAAATAGGGTCTCACTATGTTGCCCATGCTGGTCTTGAACTCCTGGACTCAAGCAGTCCTCTTGCCTCAGCCTCCCAAGTAGTTGGGACTACAGATGTGTACCACAGTAGCCTGCCTTGCCATTTTCTAATAAGTTTTAATAATTCTGTCATTTTCTGTGTGTGTGTGTGGTACTGGGATTGAACTCAGGGCCTCATGCTTGCTAGTCAGGCACTCTACCACTTAAGCCACTCCACTAGCCCTTTTTTTTTGTGTTGGGTATTTTGGGGACAGGGTCTTGTGAACTCCAGGGCGAGCCTTGAACCACCATCCTCCTGATCGCTCCCTTCAGAGTAGCCAGAACTACAGGTGAGCCACCAGTGCCTGGCAGTTCTGTCATTATTTTGTTTTGTTCTTGGCAGAACTAAGTTTGAAATCAGGGCTGCATGCTTGCAAGGTATTGAGCTTGAGGCACTCCACCAGCCTCTATCATTATTTCATTTATTTATTTATTTATTTATTTGCTATACTAGAGCTTGAACTCAGGGCCTATACCTTGAGTCACTCCAGCAACCCTTTTTTTGTGATTTTTTTTTGAGATAGGGTCTCATGAACTGTTTGCCTGGGCTGGCTTTGAACCATGATCCTCCTGATCTCTGCCTCCTGAGTAGCTAGACAGGCATGAGCTACCAGTGCCTGGCTCCTGTCATTATTTTTATATATCCCCTTTCTCATCACGTAGGTACTTCTGGATGAAAGGCACATTCTCGTTTTTTGCCTGGATTTCACAACACTGAAGTGTCCTTAGTACAGGTATAAGCAGAATGATTCTCCCACCAGGGGACACTGATTTCCCTCTCACACTTACCTCAAGCCAGTTGTGGTCAACACTTTGGATCAGCAAACTTTTACTGTAAAAGGTCAGGAAATACATATGTTGAGTTTTCTGGGCCAAAAGCAAGTTAAGGAAATTATGTAGATACTTGCAAGATGAAAGTTTTCTGCAAAAAAAGAAAAATTTCTTTTGAGATAGGGACTCACAGTACAACCCAGGTTGGCCTCAAGTTCATTATGTAGCCCAGGTTGGCCTGGAATTCTCAATCCTCCTGCCTTGGCCTCCTGAGTGCTGGGATTATAGGAATGTACCACCATGCCTGGCCTGTACAAATTTTTTATTGATCAAATAATTGAAAAATTGAAAAACTAACTGAATATAGCTTTTGCTTTTTGCAATGCTGGGGATCAAACTAGAGCCTCATACAAGCTAGGCAAGCATTCTACCACTGAACTATACCCCAAATGTTTTGTAATTCAGGCATACTAATGAGAAGAATAAAATTCTTTTGTTTGGGATAACATTCTGCTTAATTAGAATTCTGTCATTTCCCCCTATCATTTGCTGACCTGTATTAATGCTGATTGGCAATGATACTTTACATATTTCCTCTTTGAAAATGTCTTTCACCCAGATGGTACTGCCAGTACTGGTATCGTCCACGAGCACATAATTTTAATTAAGCATATTCTTCATTGTTGGAAGGCATTTATAGAATTCTATGAGATTCTTCTCTCAATATTTGCCTTGTAGCATATTACTACAGATTAACCACTTGCAATTAGAGTTTAGGTAGATGCTATTTAATTACAGAATTAAATGAATTTTGGAATATGGGAATTTCTAATACACTTGGCATCAAGGTCTGACAAATGTCTCTGTAGTTGCAGTTTGAGCTGAGAAAATATATCTGCTGCAAATTTATGTGAAAATGGAGATCTTGCTTCTAGGTTAACTTTTGACAGCACAGAAATGTTTAAAGCAACTTAACATTACTTGTGATTAAATATTAGTTGTCACTGAAATGGTTTTGCTGCAGGATGCATTTTGCCTAGAAGCATTGTTTTGCCTTGTAATTTTAGGGTAAGTTCATTAAAAAAACATCAAGTCTGTAGCAAACACTAAATTTCAAAGCCAATTAACTATTAATTAATTATTCAGTAATAATGTTGTAGAATGATTAGTTTCTATTCTGCAATCAGTTTTGGCTTGAGCAAAAAAAAAAAAAAAGAATGGAGCTGAAGGGGTAGCTCAGTGGTAGAGCACCCAGTTATCATGTACAAGGCCCTGTGTTTACTCCCTAACACCACAAAGAACAACAAAAACTCACTTGGGTGCCAGTGGCTCATACAAGATGAGCCAAAAATCTTTAAAAATGATCATAGCTAGCTGGGCACTGGAGGCTCACACCTGTAATCCTAGCTACTTGGGAGGCTGAGATTGGGAGGATTGAGATTCAAAGCCAGCCCAGACAAATAGTTCTCAAGACCCCATCTCCAAAATAACCAAAGCAAAATGTACTAGAACTGTAGCTCAAGTGGTAAAGTGCCTTCTTTGCAAGTGCAAAGTCCTGGGTGCAAACCCCAGTTCTAAAAAACAAACAAAAAAAATAACTATTTATTACTGCTAAGCTATTGAAATGCTGTGTGATTTGTTTTTCCTAAATTTTTGGTACTAGGGTTTGAAGTCAGGGTTTTATGCTTTCTAAGGCAGGAATTCTACCACTTGAGTCACTCTGCCAGCCCTTTTATGTGTGTGTGTTGGCTATATTTTTTTTAAGGTCTCAGCATAATTCTAGAGCTAAAGTGTCATCACACATCACCAGTAAGTTGAGGTAATATGTATGTGTTGGGTATTTTTGAGATAGGGTCTCATTTTTTGCCCAGGCTGTGCTGGTCTTGAACTGCCATCCTCCTGATCTCTGCCTCCTGAGTAGTAAGGATTACAAGCATGAGCCACCACTCTTCACCCACAAATCATACAAAAAAATTTGGTAGGCTAGATTTAGCCCATGAGTCATTGTTTGCCATAAGGAAGCCAAAAACTTTCCGTTTTGAATGTGTGCCTTTTTTTTTTTTTTTTTTTTTGGTAGTGCAGGGATTTGAACTCTGGGCCTACACCTCAAAGCACTCCACCAGTCCTTTTTTGTGATGTTTTTTTTTCAAGATAGGTCTTGTGAACTATTTGCCTGGGCTGGCTTCCAACAGAGATCCTCCTGATCTCTGCCTCTTGAGTAGCTATAATTACAGGTGTGAGCCACTGGCGTCTGGCTGAATGTGTGTCTTTTGTGCTGCTCTCAGAGTGGCTGCTTTGGCTTTTCATTGACTTCTTTCTTGAAAAAGGCCCCTGAATTAGAATCATATACCCGATAAGTAAATTCACTGTTTTCATGTTATTTACTCCATCTCTGTGTTTGACCCAGTTCTGTGTTCCATAGTATTCAGCCCTAGACAGCCTGGCCCCTGATTCATGGTAATATCCCACAGCACTGTCAACATCTATCCCAGATGGAACTTCTTATCTAGTTACAGCATTCCATCCATCTGGGGTGACTTAACCCATCAGGGTTAGTTCTAGAACAGAGAGTATAGGCCAAATATTACCCATACCCATGGCACAAAAACTGCCTTGTTTCATTGGAGACTGAGCTATATAGGCAATTATTCTCAATGTTGGCTGAACATTGGCTTTATCTAGGTAACATTTTTTTTCCTTTCTTTTTTATGTTCTCTTTTTCTTTCTTTCTTTTTTGTGGTATTGGGGTTTGAACTCAGGGTCTACACCTTGAGCTACTTCAGCTCTTTTTTTGTGATGGGTTTTTTTTGAGATAGGGTCTCAAGAACTATTTGTCCAGGCTGTCCTCAAGCCGAGATCCTCCTGATCTCTGCCTCCTGAGTAACTAACTATGAGTAACTAAGATTACAGGCGTGAGCTATTGGAGCCCAGATCTTTTTCTTTTTTTATATTTTGGGCAGCATTTTCTTAACAAAAAGAAAATTAAAAGTCTATACCTAATCCCACAAGACTCATTTAATTGGACTGGGGAGACTTGAGTGATATATATATATATAAAACTCAATATACACATATATATACATATATATATATATTTTTTATTCATATGTGCATACAAGGCTTGGGTCATTTCTCCCCCCTGCCCCCACCCCCTCCCTTACCACCCACTCTGACATATATATATTTTAAATAGGTTAAAAAAGAAAAAAAAATAGGTAAATGTGGGGCTAGAGATTGTAGCTCAGGGGTAGAGCATGTGTTTAGCATTTATTTATTTATTTATTTATTTATTTTTAATTTTTTAATCTTTTAATGGAGCCATGCTCTTTTTCCATGACAGCTACACTATTTTACATTCTAATCATTAGTGTACAAGGGTTCTGTTTCTTTGCATCCTTGACAATACTTGTTATTTTCTGTTTGGTTTTTTGTTTTTGGCAGCACTAGGGTTTGAACTTAGGGCCTCATGCTTGCTAGGCAGGTGCTCTATCAGTTGAGCCATTCTGCCAGCCCTGTGTTTAGCATTTATGAAGTTATGGGTTTAATCTCCAGCACCAAAAAATAAAACCCAATAACAATAAAGTTAAAAATAGATTATAACACATTCATTATTTATATTGTTCAATTAGAAAAGTGACAGAAACCAGGAGCCTGTGGCTCATACCTGTAATCCTAGCTACTCAAGAGGCAGAGATCAGGAAGATCACAGTTCAAAGCCAGCCTGGGCAAATAGTTTGCAAATCCTCTCCCAAAAATACTCAACACTAAAAAAGGGCTGGCGGAGTGGCTTAAGTGGTAGAGTATCTGACTAGCAAGCATGAGACCCTGTGTTCAAACTGCAGTACCACCAAAAAAAGAAGAAAAGTGAAAGAAATGATACTCATTGAGAAGTCTTGCTCCCATACTCATGTGTTATGCCAGTATTTTTTCAAGCAAAAATAAATAAGAAGAGTGAATAATAATGAAATACATTACATCTGGGCAGGAACAAGTCACAGTGAAACACACTGAAAACTATTGAACGATATGGGGTGGGAAAAGAGTGAGAGTGAAGAGTAGAGGAAGGAGTTAGACTGATTTAAACACAATATATTTACAGGTAAAATACCAAGGCAAAATCCCCATTGAAAAATGAACAGACACCTAAACAACAAAGGACAGGAATATAAAGCAGGTTATGTTAAGAGGAGGACACTAGGGACACTAGTGGGAGGGGGAGGGTAAAATAAGAGCGTAAAGGAGGGTGAATATGGTTGGTGTATTTTCTATACAAGTATGAACATGGAACACTGAAACCTGCTGAAGTCACCTTAAGAAGGGTAACAATGTAGGAGGGGGAATAATGCAGGGGATGAATCAATTTGTGGTATAAAACATGTACACATGGAAATGTCAAAATGAAACTGTATATAACTATTATATACTAACAAAAATGTTTCAAAATGACCCAAACATCATATGCACATATGAATAAAAGCAAACAAATGTTTCAAAGAAATGAAGGACAGGATGATAAAACAGATCTTGTCTGGGGGTAGGTATCAATGGGAGGGGGGAAGGCATAAAGGGGGAAGGAGGGTGAACATGGTGGATGTATTTTGTATCCATGACTGACGATAGAACCATAAAACCTGTTGAAATTGTACTATGAAGGGGAATGAAGGAGGATGGAAGGGGTGAATCTAATTAAGATATATTGTAAGCATACATGTAAATATCACAATGTATCCCCCCGTACAAATATAATATGCTAATAAGAATATTTTATTTTCTCTTTCTTTCTTCCCCCTTTTTTCTTTTTCTCTTTCTTTCTTTTTAAATAAATTTTTTATTAGGACATATTCATTATACAGAGGGGGATTCATGGTGACAATTCCAATTAGAATTGTACATTAGTTACATCGCTCCCGTCACCTCTTCCCATCAACCCCCTCCTTGTCCCACTTAAAGCAATTGCAAGAGGTTTCTTTGTTCTATTTCAAATAGGTTTATTAAGTCCATCAACCATATACCGTCACCTTAATCTCCTTCATTCCCCCTCCCCCCTCCCCTCTCCCCCTCCCCCTTTACTCCCCTCCCCCTCCCATGCCACAATGTACCCCACCCAACACAATAAAAAAATAAAATGTCTGAAAAAAAATTAAAATTTGAATAATAGTTGGGCACTGGTGGCTTTTGCCTCTAATCCTAGCTACTCAAGAGGCAAAGATCAGGAAAATTTTGGTTCCAAGGCAGCCTAGGCAAATAGTTCTCGAGACCCTATCTTGAAAAACCCATCACAAAAATAGGGCTGCTGGAGTGGCTCAAGGTGTAAGCCCTGAGTTTAAGCCCCAGTACTGCAAAAATAAATAAATAAATAAATAAATTTAATAATAAAATTAAATTAAAAAATACATTTGAATAATACATCTTGGCACTACTTCCACATCAATATGTAGAGAGCATCCCTATTGTTTTTACATTTGCATTTTATTTCATTATGAAGCTATATCATAGTTTATTTAACCAGTCTCCATAGGTTGATGTTTAAATTATTTTAATTTTATTTAAATATTAAAGCTAAAATATTAAAATTATTTGCAAACTTCCATTGAAAACAATGCCACAATGTTGCTTCATCTGTGTATCATGTCATGTATGTTTAGGTATTTCTCTAGGATGCATTCCCAGAAGCAGAATTGCATATTAAATGATACATACACATCTGTAAATACAGTTATAAAGGTTACGCTATTTTGTACTGTAGCAGCAATGTAAAAGAATGACTGAAGGTGGGCATGATGGTGCTCACCTGGAGTACCAGCTACTCAGGAAGCTGAGATGAAAGGATAGCTTGAGCCCAGGAGTCTGAGACTATCCTGGGAAGTGTGGCAAGACCCCATCAAAAAAAAAAAAAAAATCCTGTCTTCCCACAACATCAACAGCCTGTGTCAGAAAGGTCTGGGCTTACGTGGCAGTGGCTTGACACAGTATAGATTTATTTCTGACATGGGCAGGGCGACATTCCTCTATGCAGTGACTCAGCGTTGCAGGCTACTGGAAACTCCACCATCCCGAGGCTACACCAAATGGAACATCTGACGGAAGACAAACTGGAGGCCCTATAATTTAGTAGCAGTAGCTATCAAATCCTTCAGCCCTGAAAGAACATATTAATTCTGTTCACGTTTTATGGACCAGAATGAACCACATGCTAAACTTTAATTCAGAGAGTACGAGGAAATACATTCTCCATATTCCCAGAAGTAGAGAATTGGATATTGGTGACCTTCTATGTCTAACTTTTAGATTCTTGACAATCTGATAGGTGAAAAAATGTTCAGACTAGCTAGGCATGCTAGTACATACCTGTAATGCCAGCATTCAGGAAGCTGAGGCAGAAGAATCTTGAGTTTGAGGCGAGCCTTGGCTACATAGTAAGTTTGAGGACAGGCTGGAAAACCCTGTCTCAAAAAACCAAAAAAGTTCAAAGTAGTTTTATTTTGCATTTCTTTTAGTAGGAGTGAATTGAGTATCTTTATCTTTTCACATGTTTAAGGATTATCATCAGGTTTTTTGTTTCTTGGTGGCACTGAAATTTGAACTAAGGGCCTCACCCTTGTTAGGCACTTCGCCAACACTGTTTTGTGTTGGGTTTTTTGGAGATAGGGTCTCGAAAACTATTTGCCCAGGCTGGCTTCAAACTGTGATCCACCTGATCTCTGCTTCCTGAGTAGCTAGGATTATAGGTATGAGCCACTGGTGTTGGGCATCATCAGCAGTACTTTTAAAAAGCTCTAGTTAATTCTAATGCAAGGCAGTCTTGTACCTTATGTGACTTTCCTACTCAGTCTAGGTTTTCCATCTGAGATGAACATCTTTCACCTCCATGATTAGCAGGACAGTAGAGGCTTAAGAACTTGTCCTATAGCTGAGATTCTTCCTTTTATGTATGTAAAATAGGAATGGTTTAAATTTCACTAGCAAATACCTTTTAGTTCATAACCATAGTGTTCATGCTATATAATTTATGCTCCTTAATTGGTGACTGTATGGTTATTCTGTAATAGTTCAAGCCAGAAATCTTTGCCTAAAACAACCATGACTCAGTGTTTACTAAGTGCCCTGTATCAATGTCTGTGATCATTCGCAACATCTGTGACATGATATTTAATGTTCCATCAGGATCCAGAATGATTGGTGATTTCCATACACATTACTCCTGTTTCTAATAAAATTAAATGATTTTTTCCTTGTGGTACTGGGATTTGAACTCAGGGTCCACACCTTGAGCCACTCCACCAGCTCTTTTTTTGTGTTGGGTATTTTCAAGATAGGGTCTCGTGAACTGTTTGCCTGCGGAGGCTTTGAACCAGGATCCTCTTGATCTCTGCTTCCTGAGCAGGTAGGATTACAGGTGTAAGCCACTGGTACTTTTCCTTTTTTTAAGTTGATTGTCTCACGTATTTTGTTACAGTAACAGAAAGACTAACACAACGACCAAAGTATTTTATAACTGACCTTCACTGTACTTCACTGTACTGTCATCTCTAGTAGGGTAAACATGAAGGTAAATCTTTTATTTTTTTGTGGTATTGGGATTTAAATTCAGGGCTTCACACTTGCAAAGCAGGCACTCTTCTACTTGTGTGATACCTCCAGCCTGATAAAATCTTTTAGTGATTTAGAAAGCAGACAAAAGACTTCAACACAAATCCACCTTTCCTAATATAAGATTAAAACCCCAAAAGTTGGTATAAAATTATGGACTTACTTTTTCCTTCTTGGTTCCCTATTTCTACACTTTTTTTTTTTTTTGTTCCTAGTGGGTTTTGAACTCATGCTTGCTAGACAGGGGCTCTACCACTTGAGTCACTCTACCAGCCCTTTTTTGCATTAGGTATTTTTGAGATAGGGTACTGTGAACTATTTGCCTGGGCAGGCTTTGAACCAGGATCCTCCTAATCAGCTAGGATTATAGGTGTGAACGACAGGCACCTGGTTGGTTTCTACATTTTTTTTCTTTTGAGACACTGTCTTGCTATTAGCCCAGAGGGCCTCAAACTCGTGATCCTCCTGCCTCCACCTCCAGAGTGCTGGGATTACAAGTATTAACTACCATGCCCATCACAGAGCATTTCTTATGGACATTTTTCCTTCTGAAACTGAAGAGTTTGTTTTTGTTTAAACCCCCAGATCACCTCTGGTCCTCCTACTCAATTCCTAGTGCTTGGTCTACTTGAGTAGTAGTCATGGCTGAGGTCAGGGTCAAACCCTCTTGGGATTAGGCAATCAGATCAGTCTATACTTGTAACACCAGAGTGACTCAATGGTACAAAGTTTACTCACCATGGATTCATGATACAGTCTTCACCAGCTAAGGAATACTGTTATGCTTTTGGCTGCAACAGTAGAAATCCCAGTCTTAAATAGTTGAAGCTATAAGGCTGTTTGTTATTTCCCAGAACACAAAGTCTATTGCAGGACTACCCAAGACACATGATCCAGGCCGTGGCACTGCTTCTATGTGATTCTCCTGGTTCTAACTTCCTTCAGATTTAGGCTTTATTACCTGGCAGAGAGTAAGGCCTCACATCCAGGAACAACAATGCCCAGTGGAAGAATGAGTGTTTCCTTGTGTCTTTTTCTTGTGTGTGTGTGTGCAGTCCTGGAGTTTGAACTCAGGGCCTCACACTTGCTGGACAGATTCTGTGCCACTTGAGCCATGTCCCCAACCCCCCTTATGTTTTTTTTAAGAGGTTTTTTTTTTTTTTTTTTCTGGTGGTACTGGGGTTTGAACTCAGGACCTCACACCTGCTAGGCAGGCGCTCTACCACTTGAGCCACTCCATCAGCCCAGAAGCTTGCTTTTGAACCAGTATGAAATCACCATACTGGTGATTTCAAGGCCAGGAACCTCACTAGTCTGTTCTTGAAAATCTGCGAAATACGTTAATTACTGAAGTCCTTCCGAGTCTCCCATCTCAGCTGGGTCTGCAAGTCTGTTGATTGGTAACTGACCTCTCCTATCCTCTACTTCCGCTCCCACCGATTTCAACCTCATGAAGAAAATAGAGGTTGTCAGATGGCAGCTCCTAGCTACAAATTTATCTGTACTTCTATGGGTTGAGTCATGGTCCTTGTACAAAATTATGCTGGTCTGGAGTCCTAATCCTGTGTCTCAGAATGTGAGGAGATAGGGTCTTTAGAGAGGTAACCGATCAAAAATGAGTTGATAGGGTAGGACTTGACTGGTGATTGGGCCTTGGATGGATCCTGATTGGTGTCCTTCTAAAAAGGGTAACCTCAGACACAAAGAGATGAACGAAAAGAGAGGATGATGTAAAGATCAGGGAGAACACTATGTGAATGCAAAAGACTGTCTTATACAAGCCAAGGAGAGAGGCCTAGAACAGAGCTTTGCTTCTCAGTTCAGCTCTTAGAAGAAACTGACCTGCCTGACAACTGAAACACAATTTTTGTTGCGTAAGTTGTTACATTGGGCATTGTTACTGGGAATCTAATACAATATTTATGCCCACTCTCTTTCCTCACTCTTGCCTGGATGGCAATCCTATCTATGTCTCCTGCATAGCTGGGATTATAGACATGTTTCATCACACCTGGTTTGTTTTGCTGAGATGGGGTTCCCACTAATTTTTTTGTCCGAGCTAGTTTCAAACCAAGATTCTCCTGATCTCTACCTCCCAAGTACTTGGGATGACAAGCATGAGCACCACACCCAGTCTTTTTTATTTTTTGTTTGAGACACCACTTCGCTGTGTAGCCCAGGCTGGCCTGGAAGTCACGATCCTCCCATCTCAGCCTCCTGAGTGCTAGGATTATGGTGTAGGGTCCCATGCCTCACTGAGGCCTCTCTCCTTGGGTGTGTAACTCATCTTTCTCCTTATCTTTACCCTTCACCCTTCCACCAAGTCCCAGCGTTCTTTTGATTCTGTTCTCCACCTCCATTTGGCTTTCCACAGCCAAGTTTAGGAGACCTTGAAGGCTGCAATGTTGCCCAGCAGGTAAGCTGGGATCCCTGAAGGCAAAACTGCTTGCAAAGTGTAGCGGTCTGCTGTTCTTCCTTCCCCACAGTCAAGGGGTGGACCTCTCAGAAGTCTAACAGGGACAACAAACTTTGACCCATGGCCAAATAATGACCTCCCTCCATTTTCTCCCTCCTGTGAACTAAATGGTTTTTATATTTTTTAAGTGAATGGAACACAAACATTAGTATTTTGTGACATGAAAATTATATGAAATTCATGTTTGTGTTCATAAAATAAAGTTTTATTGGAATACTGCATCTCATTTATAGATATCATCTTTGGCTGCTTTTGTGCTACAATGGCAGAGTTGAGTAGCTGTGAGAGATGGTTTGGCCTGTAGTCTTAAAACAATTTCTGGCCCTTTACAGACGTTTGCTAATTTCCCCTAGCAAGGCCTTCACAGTGTGGCCCCTCAATCTCGGACCTCTGTCTCCAGAGCCATGGGCTGAATAAACCCATACTCTTTACAAATTAGTGAGTCTACAGTATTCAGTTATAGCAACAGAACAAGGACTAAAACACGTGACTCTTGAGAATTTTGTTTTGAGTCATTGTACCATATGAGAGGTGGTACTATTTATGGAGACAGGCAACTAGGGAGTGGAAAAGAAATGCAGAAGTTTGCTAGGTCTTGATCTTGTTGCAAGAGGGGGCAAGGAGGCAGAAGACAGGCTACAAGAGCTCTCTGATGACATGAAAGGGTTTTTAACTCACTTTTTCTTTTCTTCTGTGGTGCTGGGGATTGAACCCAGTACTCATACGTGCTAAGCACACGCTTTAACACTGAGCTGTAACTCTAGCCAAGAGGGTTTGTAAATGGAGCCTCAAGGACCAAACACATGAAGAGTCAATAAGGAGGATCCCCTCTGCCCACTCTTTTTGAAAATAACTATATAGGAGACAGAATTTGATTAACAAACAACTTCACATTATATTTTATGGAATATGCTCATCTGTTGAGTTGAAGGCATGGAGGATACAAGCTGTCTGAATACAAACTCCCCACCCCATCCTTGTCAAATGAGCACTTTCAATGACTGGCTTATCATTTTATACATAAGACAATTCACTCATCAGAGTTGAAGATGCTTAACAACACTCATAACTTCAAAAATCCTGCAGAAAAGGCATATGTAGGCGAAGCAGATTTTTACCAAATCAGTGTAGTGTACATTTAAAATTACATATTTACAGAAAGAAGAGAAAGAGATTGAAATGCACTGCTGTATTTTTTTTTTTCTTGCCACCCGAGTTAAGTTCAGGTCTCCTTTCCTGCAGAGTGCAAAAGAGATAAGGTAACTTCATTGTTGTTAAGTTACAAATTACTAAATGTTAGAAACAGTCTCCTCCAAAAAAGAATGCACTTATTTTTTGTTAGTAGCACACTTAGCAAATAACCAACCTTAAAGTTAGGAAAGCCACTTTTTAAAAGGCACAGTTTGTTTCCCGCTCAACTGTGGAAATGGAAATCTGCTTTGCAGAACTGGTGTGACAAGGAGGAGGAGTTCATTGGTCTGGGCTGTGGTACCATAACCCATTTCCTGGCCGGTCCCAGCACTCTCATATCTAGTCTAGAGGGTAAGATGCTTTCTTTTTGATCCCAACATCATGTGGAACCTCTTCAGGTCTTCCTTTGTTTTCCGTAAAAATGCAAGAACCTTTGCTTCATAAAGTAGTATCAGCAACCAGTCTTTCATGGGCTTGGGAGCATGTGAAGACTCAGCAGTCTTCTTCACATGAAGAAGCAGCAGCCAGCCATCAGTAGCACAGGGATAATCCCTTAGCAGAAGCCTTACAAGAGGGTTTGATGGAGAACAGGACAAGATAGGTGAGGCCCTCTACTGTATTATAGGAAGACAGATTTCCAGAAAAGTGAGGGCTACTCTTCTTCCCTGTACTTGGGGTTAAAAAAACAGAAACAATAAATAAGCCAAAAGAAAAGGAAGGTGTATCAGGTTAGATGAGTCACTAATCCCATAACGCAAATGGAGGCTGCTGATGAGAATTGGCAATGGCCTTTACCTGTATTTATTTTTTTAATCTGAGTTATAATGATTCATCTTCATCATGAGTCTTTGCCTGATGGTGATAAAGAGAAACAGTGTTACGACAAATATGAAGAACTTGTAAGAGCAAAAAAACCTGTAAACAATCAGGAGTGGAAATCAGATGGGCTGGTCTGCAATTTTTTTTTTTAATGGTGCTGAGGGATGGAACCCAGGGCCTCTGGCATTTTAGGCAAATACTCTATCTGAGTTACATCCTCCAGTCTTGCTCTTCATTCTGGTTGCAAGTATTTGAGCTGCCTTTTTGCTGAAAGTCCCGTAAAAGACTGTACTAGTTTTTTTTTTTTTTTGTACTGGGTGTTACATTTACAAATTTCCTTTTACCAACTACCAAGAGAATATTATTGCTGAGCTCATCTGATAAACAAATGTTGAATCTGATTATCTTTAATCAAGTCCTTGCATCCTCAGATAGATGAAAATCAGGCTTCCTGAGGTGGTTAGAAAATGACAGGACCAGTGTTCACAGAAAGCTGTATTTGTCCATGCAGGCCTTCAATACTTTTAGGAAGGTTGCATATTATGGGATGAGACATTTACAATACATTGTTGCCCCTCCCCCTTTTTGTTAGGTTTTTTTTTTTCCAGTGTTGGGGATTGACCCTATGACCTTGCTTATGGTAGGCAAGTGCTCTACTGAGTCACACCCCCAGCCCTGTGGCATCTCTTCAGATGAGACCGGGCGCGTTCAGGGTGGTGTGGCCGTAGACCTGTGGCATCTCTTCAAAGCTTGCTTTGCTTTGAGAGACTGTTTATAGGCTGCAGACTCTAAGGGAGAGCATCATGAAATGTCACAGGACCCATAGGCCAGTGCTATGTTTTAAGGTGGAAGACACTGCTATTTTAAAGTTTCTGACCTATCTTATTAAGATCAGTCCCTCTTGTCATCTTCAAAGCGTTTTTTTTTTTTTTTTGGAGGGGGGCAGTATTGGTTTGAACTCAGGGCCTAGCAACTCATGCTTCTAGGCAGGTACCCTACTACTCAAAGTATCTTTTTTTTTTTTTTTGGTGGAGCTGGGTTTGAAGTCAGGGCGTTGCACTTGCAAAGCAGGTGCTCTACCACTTAAGTCATGTCTCCAATCCATTTTTTAAAATGTTTTTTTGGTTTTAATTTTGTGGTACTGGTGGTACTGGGGTTTGAACTCAGGGCTTCGTATTTGCTAGTAAGCGCTCTTGAGTCATGCCTCCAGCCCTTCCTCTGGTTATTTTGGAGATTGGGTCTCACTATTTGCCTGAGTTGGCCTCAAACTGAGATCCTCCAGATCTTAGCCTCCCAAGTAGCTAGGATTACAGGCATGAGCCACCACTGTCCGGCTTCAAAGTATCTTAATAAATTTGTTTTTAAAAGCATCCAAGCTGGGTGTGTAACTCCAGCACTTGGGAAACTGAGGCAGAAGGATTGTGAGTTCAAGGCTAGCCTGCTCTACACAGGAATTTTATTTTCATTTAGTTTTACTTAATTTTTTGGAGACGGGGGTCTCACTATGTAGCCCAGGCTGGCCTGGAACTTGCTATTGTAGCTCAGGCTGGCTTTGAACTCGCAATCCAACTGCCTAGATCCTGAAACGCTGGGATTTCAGGCATGTGCTACCACATCCAGCTAGAAATCAATTTAGTGAATGCTTCCAAACGTTTCCTTTTGTAAAATGAAAAGAATGAATAAACTGAGCTAGTTAAAGAGATGTCTGTCTGGGCTTTTTTTTTTCCTTAGGCAAATCCTTCCATAGAAGGTCAGCAACACTTGTGGAGTTCTAGTCCCAAAACTGGGTGGTAGAGAACAAAGTGATGATTCAAACGTCACCGTGTAGGAAGTGCAGAAAGGTGGGTGGGAGTCCTGGATGGGTCTGTAGACTGCAGGCACCAAATAAACACTGCTCTGTTCAAGCCTCGCAATGGCCATTCTCAGACGTGCGCAGGGCTCAGTGGAGGAAGACCGCTGCTGTGTGATACTCCATTCCCACAAGTTCTACAGGGCCTCACCCTCTGTCAGCCAACCAAGTGGCTTTGAGTCAGTAGAGACTGTTCCCATCCACAGATAAGACGTATGAGATGGGCTCACCCTATTCCCTGCACATTTCCAGGCATGATAGTCTGAGACTTCCTACTAAAATGTGTGCCAAGGATGGAGTGCAGGAGGGGAAGAGGTGATATCTGTCAACAAAAAGCAAAGGTGGCAACACACTCCATTTCTGAGCTAACAATAATCCTTTTCGGGGGAGGAGAAAATCACAAACAATGTGCGCAATGTGTATGCGTGTATGAGTGCATGAAGTGACACTACACAAATGTTTGGAAAAGGACCCTTCTCCTCCAAACCCAGGGTCCCTCAACGTTTGGACTTACAGTAAGGCCTAGGAATGAGAAATACAGCAAACAGGAAAAAGAGGGTGTTGGTTGCAAGACTGAAATTCTGCCACATCGTTCCATACTCATCAAAGTGAGAACTGAAGTCTTTTCTTCTCCTTCTAGCACGGTAATCAAAGGCCCAAGGTATTCAGAGCTAGGATGCTGTGCTCACTCAGACTAAACACTCTCAGCATTTGGCTGAAAGAACTTAGGGAGGTATTTCTTCATTGAAACAAAATCTCGGAAGATCCATTCTATTACAACATTTGCAAACACATGTTAAATCACTAAACAAATCAAATTTCTTGGGAGTTTCAAAAGATCTTTTGAATCTTTCATCACCATGGTGGAACTCCATCTCTATCTTTACAGTTGTCGAACTTTTCTTTCTGTGCTTTTTATATTGACATCTAACTTGTCCACTTTGGTAGTCAGTCGGTCAAGAATGTCATCTTGTTCCTCAATTTCCGTCTGCATCCCCAGGGCTATGTCCTTCAGACGGCCCAGTCCCATGGACAGTTCATCTGTGAGAGAAGGAAATGAGATGCGGGACTGAGCAAAGGCAGTTCTGGCACCTGGAAGTGCTTCCAAGACCCTCCCAGGTACCTGGCAACATCTGGATTGTTAAGCTCCAGGGCATTGGTTACATTTTCCAAAATATGTGGAAGTGAGAAGAAAATCTGTTTACTCAATAAAGTATGTGACTAATATAGCAACTATCCTCTACTTCCCAAGATAACCGCTGTTGATATACTAGTCTTTGTCTTTTCAGTGTTTTTTTCTTCCCCCCTCTCCTGGTGCTGGGGATGGAACCCAAAGCCTTGCACATGCTAGGCAAGTGCTCTACCACCGAGCCATACCAGCTTAACATAGTTTTGTTTTTTTCTGGTACCAGAGATTAAACCCAGGACTTTGAATATGCTAGGCAAGCACTATACCACTTAAGCCATGCCCCCAGCCCTTTTGTTTTTGAGACAGATCTTGCTACCTTTCTTGGCCTGGGTTGGCTTTAAACTCGAGGTCCTCCTGGGCCTCACCTCCTGAGTAGCTCGGGATTATAGGCATGAACCACCACATCCAGCTTTAAGTTTTTTTTTTGGTGGTACTGGGGTTCAAACTCAAGGCTTCATGCTTGCTACGTAGGTGCTCTACTACTTGAGCCACGTTGCCAGCCCTTTTTTGTGTTGGTTAATTTTGAGATAGGGTCTTGAGAACTGTTTGCCTGGCCTGGCTTTGCACCATGATCCTCCTGATTGCTGCCTCCTGAGAAGCTAGGATTACAGGTGTGAGCCCCTGGCACCTGATGGACCGCACATTTGTTTTTAAGAGGGATAATGTCTATGAGGCTATGACTAGTCTTTGGGAGTATATGAAAGTTGTCTTGGAACAAGATGGTATGAAGAAAACTGAGGATGGGGGTGGGGAAGACATGTTGAGGGACTCTAGTGTCTCCTGGTGGGCTGCACCAACTGCAGAGATGAGTCTTGGGTTAACTAACTCTGCCAGGGTGAGTAGTAAGGCTTTGTTTCTAAGGTTGAGACTGTGTTTTGTGTGTGTGTGTGTGTGTGTATGTGTGTGTGTGTGTGTGTGTGTGTGTACACATGCATGTGTATGTGTGCACACATGGGGGTAGGGGGACACACCAGGGTTGCTCTCTTTGTACTAAGAACAGCAGTCTGGGAAAGAGCCAGAAGTGAGAGGGAAGAGGTGATATTTGTAAGCCTTCTATCTTGAGAAATTAAAGATTAAACATTAAGTGAAGAGGTCAGCATATACAAGCTCTTAGCATTGGCACCACAACTCTAAGTAAAATCAGTATGCTTGTTTTAAAATAGTCTTTGGCTCTATGCTTCTTTTTTTCCTTCTTGTGGTACTGGTAAATGAACTCAGGTCCTTGCATATGCTAGGCAAGCTTTACTACTAAGCTACATTCACAGTCCTTTTTTACTTTTTATTAGGATACCAGGTCTCACTAAATGCTCCAGGCTGGTCTCAAACTTGCCATCCTCCTTCCTCAGCCTTCCAAATTGCTGGGATTACAGGTGTGAGCCACCATGCTCAGTGCTGTTTGTTGAGGTTACAGAAATCCATGATCTCATGTTCCCTGTAGGGTAAAACCTGTGAGGTCACCTCAGAAAACTTCTGGGGCTCTGGAACAGCAAGGATAGGCAAACAGCTAGGATGAGATCACAATCATGGTAAAGTAAGCCACCAGGAAAGGCAGAACGAGTTGGGAGCTTGCATGAGTCCCTGAAATAGGGGAGGGTGTGCTAAGAAGGGGAGCATGACAAACATGCCCATGTGGCCTGTGTCAGCACGGCCAGATAGCTGCGCTCTGAACTGGCGTCCATCTTCTTCCTTGCGCTCCCCTTGCTCTAAACTGCAAGCTGTGCAGCCCTCAGTGCCACTGTGCACCCTCCGCCTCTAATGGGCATAGTGCTCAGCCTTGTCTTGCTCACGTCATCCTGAGACTCAGCATCCTTCCTTGCCCTTCCTCCTGCCCTTGCCAGTCGTGCCATTCTTCCTCCTGCCCTTGCAAGTTGTGCCATCCTTCCTCCTGCCCTTGCTAGTAGGCACCAAAGACGCAGCAGTCCAGTCGTGCCATTCTTCCTGATGAAGAACAAGGGCTTGGAGCCCTCTGGGTTTCTCCAAAGTGGCCAAATCTGGGCAGATAAACCTTCTGCCTTGGAGATGTCTTTGATTCTGGAGGGCAGACTCCAGAGAACAGAAGTGAGAGATGGCTATCTGGAGCTTCCCTGGGCTCTGAGGGCAAAGGGTAGGTGGGGTTTTGGGCATGGAGAGCAAGGAAATGGGTCCTTTCACTTTCTTTTGTGAACTAGAAGCAGCCTCCCTGGTAGGCATGGACCACAGAGGTCTAAAGTGCCAAGATGTCAGGCACGGTGACATGCACCTGAGGTCCCAGCCACTGTGGAGAGGATAGCTTGAGCATAGGAATTTAAGACCAGCCTGTAAGAGCTCATCTCAAATTATGAAACAAAACAAAGTGCTAACATTCTCATATAGGGGGACAGTGGTGAGCTGTAGATGGTAGAACTACACTTCTTTTGCTTACGTCTATTCTCAAAATCCATGTCTTATTTGTGTAAACATCTTTTTCATGCTTAAAAAGATTATATTCACTGACTCTGTAATTCCATTTCTACTAATGGAGCTACAAAATGTGGCCAAAAGAATGCACAGGAATGTCCAAAGGATGATTTATAGTAGCAAACAATGGAAATAATTCAAATATCCAAGAGAGCCTCACACTTGCTAGACAGGCACTCTTTATCACCTGAGTCACTCTGCCAGCCCTGGCACTATTAAAAGTGGTGTTTTTCAAAGAAAGATTGCAGTTTAGAAAAGCATTCAAGATATAAGAGAAAGAGCAGAATACAAAAATATAGATACTGAAATGTTCCTAAGTACATCTGAGCTATATATACATGTGTAATACATACATGAAAACTAGAAGGCATTACACTAAATCAGTAGTTATTGCGAGATAGTAATATCATGGGTGTTTATTTCTCTATGGCACTTATATCTAATTTTCCTTTTTTTTTGCCCTACTGAGGCTTGAACTCAGGACCTACACCTTGAGTACTCCACCAACCCTTTTTTGTGATGGGTTTTTCAAGATAGGGTCTCTCGAACGATTTGCCTGGGCTGGCTTCGAACCACAATCCTCCTGATCTCTGCTTCCTGAGTAGCTAGGATTACAGGTATGAGTCACTAGTGCCTGGTTATAATTTTCTACTAATGAATCTATACACTCAAATGTAAAAGTTAAGCTAGGAACATCTGTAGTACATGCCTACAGATGCAACTACTTGGGAGGCTGAGGTCAGTTCAGAGCCAGCCTGGGCAACACACTGAGACTCTGTCTCTTAAAAAAAGAAAAAAACAAAAAAAAAAGAAAAAGAAAAAGGAAAACAGGGTGTGGTGCTGCATACCTGTAATCTCAGCACTCAGGAGGCTGAGGCAAGAGGATTGTGAGTTTAAGACCAGCTTTGGCTACACAGCAAGACTCTGGCACAAAAATGAAAAAGAGAGAGAAAGAGACAGAGACAGAGACAGAGAGACAGAACAAAGAGAAAGAGAAAAAGTGAAAGAGAAAGAGAAAGAGTGAAAGAGAAAGAGAAACAGAAAAAGAGAGAGTGAAGAGAAAGAGAAAGTGAAGGAGAAAGAGAAAAAGCAAAAGAGAAAGAGAGGAATGGTTAAGTGCTATAAAAAGAGAGTCATTACATCTCCTAGTTACTAGGGAGGCTGAGATTAGAATAGCGGTCAAGGCCAGCCTAGTCAAAAAGTTCAGGAGACCCCATCTTCAAAATACCCACAGCAAAATGGACTGGAGGTGTAGCTCAGCCCATAGAGTACCTGCTTTGCAAGTGCAAAGCCCTGAGCCCTGAGCCCTGAGTTCAAACCCCAGACCTGCCCCTCCCCCCAAAAAAGTCGCTGTGTTGGGGATGTAGCTCAGTGGCAAAGTGCTTGTACACACACACACACACACCATCAAGTGCTACTATTGGGCCCTGTGAATAAAGTGGTGACAAAACAGAAACATTCCCGTGCTCTCCTGGAACTGATAGTATACTGAGGAAACAGCTGATAAGAAGATCACCAGTGGAGCCCCATAGAGATATAAAGGCTCTCTGAGTGCTTGTAAGAGATGGTTACACTGAGACAACTCATGGTGTAAGACAAAGCCAGCCTGCAATGTGGGGAGAAAGGCCACTCCAGGCACAGGGGGACATGAGGAAGAAGGAACTGGCATCACAAGGCCCACAAGACCCTGCAGTGGTGGGGCACAGAACCTGGACTGTGTTCTCAGTGTACACCAGGGAGTTCATGAATTTCAGAATACACCACCTGACTTCTGTTTTGAAAGCTCACTTTGGCCAAAATGCCAAAATGAGTGATAATTCTTACTAGGCTGGGCACTTTCTTACAGGCTTGCCAGTGTCTGCTCATAGAACCCTCCCCCCCAATCCTCAGGGTATCCTGTAATACAGGGGAGGAAACTGGGGCTCCACATGGCCAGGTAAGAAGGATGGAATGAGTAAGTTACATCCAGACTATACTTAGGTCTTACAGAGACTTGTAGGTCCCTACTGTTATCAAGATCCAAACTGTGGTATAGACAGCTCAGCTGGACTGAAAGCAGGAAATGGGGAGAAGTGGGCAGATTGCTGAGATGGTGAGGCAGTGAGATGAACATGACTCTAGGTGGGTTGTGACACTCAGTAAGGGAACAGCTAGAGTGGTTGGGGTGTACTGGTTGTGTCTGGAATGTGCTGTCTGGAGGATGAACAGTTCAGAGGCTGGTGCAGCTCTCGGTCTTACCTAGGTTGCTGTCGATCTTCTGGTGATAGGCTCGAAGGTGCAGGTTTTTCGGGTAAGCCTCAGTACTCACAGCAGAACCAGGCCCTCCAGAGACTGAGTCTGAATTTAGAAACACCAGAAGAATGGTTAACTGATGTCCCTTGAAATGCTGCTTCATGGAATTGATCTTATTTATTTATTTTGTGGACCTAGAGATAGAACCAAGGATGCCACTCATGACAGGCAAGTGCTCTAACACTAGTTACTCTCTAAGCCCCACCATGTTAATCTGGAAAATGAGTGGAAGGAATGAGATGGCTGATTCTAAGGTTATGCAGAGGATCAGAGGTGGGAATGGATATATCACATGAGGGAGGAGCCCAGGGCAGGTTCATGGGCTGGAGGGAGATGTTCCCAAGGGAGTAGATGGGGGCTCCAGCTTTTTTCCCTTAGCCCTTGGGAGATCAAAGGGATTCGGTGTATGGATTACCTGGTTAGACAGCAGGACATAAGCTTTGGAAAGAGATGCATACAAGAAACAGCACAGTAGGGAACTAAATCAATACAAAACTATCCAGGCTCACAGACAAGGTGTTGGAGACAAGGTTGTATTGTATTTGTTTTTTTCTGGTGCTGTGGACTGAACCCAGACCTTGTGCATGCAAGGCACATACTATATCATGGAGCTATTCCTCCAACCTTCTTGGTCTTTCTTTTCCCTTTCCCTCCATGCTGCCTTTTTTTTTTTTTTTTTGGTAGCACTGGGGTTTGAACTCAGGGCCTCACGCTTACTAGGCAGGTGCTCTTACTGCTTGAGCCACCCCACCAGCTCTTATATGTGATGAATTTTTTTTGAGATAGGGTCTTGAGAACTATTACAGGCGTGAGCCACTGGTGACCAGCTCTCCCTGCCCTTCCCTTTTTCTTTCTCTCCTTCCCATTTTTTATGAGGCAGTGTCTTGATATAAGCCTATGTTGCCAGGCTTACTTTGAAGGTCTGGGCTCAAGCGATCCTCTTGTCTCAGTCTCCTGAGTAGCTGGGACTAAAGGTACACACACTACCACACCAGCAGAGACAGGGTTAAAAAAAATCAAAGTTGTTATATTACGGAAATGGATTATGGGTGTTTTGTTTTGTTGGAAATTGATTTCTATGCTGTCTTTTCACTTAAACAAGCAAAAAGGAAATGTTAAATAATGCACATTTGCCTCAAGAAAGCTCCTTGGACTTCAGCTTCTAAACACAAACAGAAAAATTCTAAATACAAACAGAAAGGCCATGTCATCTCATTACCCATTTTGGAGAAACATCTCTTTTTACACTGAGCAAACAGCTGTTCCTCCCTATCCTAGGGGGATTGTTTCCAGGATCATCCTTGGATATCAAAAGCCAGGGATGCTCAGATCCTTATATAAAATGCATATAACCTATGTACCTCCTTCTCCATACATTAAATTAGCTCTAGATGATTTACAATACCTCATACAATGCAAATGCTATGTAAATAGCTGTTACACTGCCCTGGTTAGGGACTAATGGCGAGACTTAGCATCTTGTACATGTTCAGTATAGCACAGTTAATTTTCCATTCAGAACACTCTGACTCATCAGAAGGCTCAATCTGTTGACTGGGACCTGAAGATCAAATCCACGAACATGAAGGTCCAGCTGTGTAACTCCAGCACCAACCTGCCTAAACCAGTTTACAGTGTCTTTTTTGGCAGTACTGGAATTTGAACTCAGGGCCTGGAGCTTGCTAGGCAAGTGCTCTACCTCTTGAGTCAACCCCCAGCCCTTTTAGCTCCTTTTTTGCTTCAGTTTGTTTTTCAGATATGATCTCAAGGTTTTGTCTTGAGGATTGGCCTCAGATCTTGATCCTCCTACCTCTTCCTTCTGAGTAGCTGGGGTTTTTTTTTGTGCTGTAGTAGTTTGAACTCTGTGCTTTTGAGGCAGGTGCCAGCCCTTAGCTTGTTTTCTGAGATAGAATCTTGCTAACTTTTTGCCTGGGCTGGCCTCGAACTGAAATCTTTCCCATCTCCAGCTCTCAAGTAGCTGGGATTATAAGCATAAACCACCATGCCTGGCCTTATTTATTTGTTGTTTAACTTTCTTAAGTTAACATACACCACACAAATAAACATTCCCTTTAATTCTTTAAAATTGTGTATTTCCGGTTCAGGATCTTTTTCTGCTTCTCCAGGATGTGACACTGAGGTAGGTTTTCTTGGACCCTTTGCATTTTAGTTTTCTCTTTCTCCCATGTTTTTCACCTTTCCACAATGAACTGTGTCCATGTCAGTCTGTCCTGACCCATGGCTCTTCTTCAATCGGGTGGTCTGTTATTTTTTTTTCCCCTTCGGGGTCTTGTGATGTGGCCCAGGCTGGTCTCACTCTTGATCCTCCTGCCCCAGCCTCTCCAGTACTGGGATTACAAGTGTGGACTACCATGCCCTACTTTGTCTTCCCCTAAGAAGGATCCTGGTGAGGACCCTGGGTCCAACTAGATAACCCAGGATAGTCTCCCTATCATAAGGTCAGCTGATTAGCAACTAAAACTCCATCTACATGAATAATTCTCCTTTGTCTATAATCTAACATATTCATAGACTCTGAGGACTAGGAAAAAGACACCTCTGGGGGACCATTCTTTTACTTACTGTAATGGTTGTTCCGATAGTTGCCTTTTCACTGCAGGAACTGCTCAGAGCTCCACTAGGCTGTAACCAATGGCAGGCATGCTCAGGTTCAATGAGATGTCCCCACTTTCTTAATTCACCCTCCATGATGCAGGAAGGGAAGAACTTCATTGTTACACATACCTCTGCTTCCCTGAGAACAGGCCTGGGCTGTAATACCCTTTGCTCAGCACATGGGAGGCCAGCTGCTAGAGCCCTGGCCCATCACTGGAGATGGCTGTCCCCATGCCCCTCAGGCCTAAGCCAGAGGCTACCCACAGGATCCACATGTGCATATGCACACAGATCTCCACTTACCTACATCATTCAGCCTTCTGAGGTTTGGGTGACTGGCCTGGTACTTTGCTTCCTGCTCTTTACTCGTATTTATGGCTTCTTTCAATCTTTGGATGAAAAGAAAAGATTTAAGAAAGAAAAACACCTATGACAGTGTTATCAGTCTTCTTAAGTGATGCCTGTGTGCTGAAGATCAAATGCCTCTCCTAGCTAAAGAAGGGATTTCAACAGTCCTTCCTGGGAGCATGATGGGCTGCACAGGAAGGTGAGGAAGACCCCTGCCTTAGAAGCACAGCATCTTGTTAGGTGGTCCTTACTTAGGATAATGAGGAGTCCTATAAGCAGGTAGATGAAAAGTAGATGAAATTATCAAGTGAGTATGTTAGATCACAGGTCAGCAAATTATGACCAATAGAGCAAATGTGGTCCACTATCTACAGTAAGCCAGCCTTATCTGTGGATTTATTACACATGGTTTTCACCAAGCATGATCAGAATAAATAAATTTCAAAGACAAAAATTTTAAATTCCTATGCATGTATCACACAGCTCAGTGGACCCAGTAAAGTTCTCAGTGAGTCCCATGTTATCATCAGTTGTGTTTAAATCATTGTATAATCTGCTGAGTGTTTCTGTGCCCTTAATTTTGTGAAAATCTGTCTCCTAAAAAGCAACTGGTGCCCAAATAGCATGGTAAAAGTGGATGTGCTTAATTTAAGTGTCAAAGTAAAACTCTAAGATTTGTTGAAAGGCAGCATGTCTGTAGGAGAAGTTGGGTAGCCTTATGGGAAAAACAAATCAAGTGTCTGCAGTATAGCACTGAACTCTATGTATGCATCCTGAGCATTTGTGGGGTTTTCTCAATGGTGGTTTCCTTAGAACCATATACCTGTGGATACCAAGAGTCTACTGTATTCTCCCCTCACCTTTTTTTTTTTTAATCAAAAAGGGTCTTACTATGTAGCCCAGGCTGGCCTAGAACTGGCAATCCTCCTGCCTCAACCTCCTGAGTGCTGGGATTAATGGTATGTACTACGATGCCCAATTCCCTATTAAAAAAAAAACCCAATAAAACCTGAGATAATATACATATAACAATTCCATCACTTGTGTATGTGTGTGGTACTGGGGCTTGAACTCAGGGCCTACACCCTGAGTCACTCTACCACCCCTTTTTTGTGATGGGTTTTTTCGAGATACAGTCTTGTGAACTATCTGCCCGGGCTGGCTTTGAACTGTGATCCTCCTAATCTCTGTCTCCTGAATAGACAGTATTACAGGTGTGAGCCACCAGTGCCTAGCCCACCACTTGTTTTATATAGCCACAGCAATGAATGGCCTATACAGATGACTACTTGCACTGGGCTGGATGATAGGGACCATTAACTTTGAACCTCAATTAAGAATTTAATTCTTGGCAGTGATGGCAAAGGAGAAAAAGAAGAATTTCATTCTTGGGCTGTGGAAAGAGCTAAGTAGTACAGGGTTTGCCTAGAATGTGCAAAGCCCTGGGTTCAATCCCCAGCATGCCCACCACCCCCCCAAAAAAAAAAGAAGGAAAAAGAATTTCATTCTCATTAATAGACTCAGATTGCCAAAGATTATACTGAACTAGTATTGTTTTTAAATATTGGAGTTTGTCACTAAAAACTTGTAAAAATTTGTTTTTTCCTCTCATTATGTGAGTCCCTACAAATTATCTTTACTTCCTGGTGCAGAAAGCCTCCTTTCTAGGCTCTGGTTATAGACAGAGTTTATCAGCCTGTGCTTAACACTACTGAGCCATGAGGAGTACAGAAGGACTTCCACGTGGGAGCTGAGACCCCCCTAACAGCCTGTGCTTCTCTATTTCTGCCCAACAACAGCCCGGCCATAATTATCATTTTTTTTTTTTTGGTTGGTTTTTGGTGCTGGGGATTGAATTCAGGACCTTGCATATGCTAGGCAAGTGCTCTACCACTAAGCTGCATCCCCAACCCTTATTTTATTTAATTTATTTATTTTTTTGAGACAGGGTCCCACTATACTGCTTAGGCTGGTTTCCAACTCTTCGACCACCTGCCTCCAACCTTCTCTATTCGCTAGGATTACAGGTGTGCACGTCTAGCTAGTTATCCGCATTTTTATCCTCTGTAGGGTACTATGTACAGAAATCTGGGCAAACAACCTCTAGATCTTCCTCTCTCCAGGAAGAAATATGTTTCAGAAATCTGTCCCATCCTGTATTACCTCTCTAGCCTTATATGGATTACGTCAATGTCTCTAAATCCATACCCTCCTTTCCAATCTTTATTCTCTGTTTGCCCAGGATCTTTCTAAAACAATCTTGACATCCGCTTCACCAGCTAATGTCTTTATTTTTTGGTTTTGGCTTTTTTGTTTTGTTTTGGTGGTACTGGGGTTTGGATTCAGGGCTTTACACTTGCTAGGCAGGCACTCTATCACTTGAGTCACTCTGGCAGCCCTTTTTGTTTTGGGCTGGCTTTGAACCACAATCTTCCTGATCTCTGCCTCCTGAGTAGCCAAGATTACAGGTGTGAGCCACTGGCACCCAATTTTTTTTTTTTTTTATAAGAGGTTTAAAGTCTTTATTTGGACCACTCATACATGGACTGGATGGGCTCTATAGTCTCCTTCCCTGCAGCTTTCCCCCCAGTATTGAACCCTATCCCACTGATACTATCTGGAAGCCAGTGGAGGAGAATGTATAGGGCATTTTCTCATAAGGAAGCCACAAATGTGTCCCTCATCACAATGACCCCAGATTCCTATCGGGTGTGTTGTAAACAGAGGAGTCATTCTTCAGGCCCCCTGCTCTGAGCACACCCTTATTCTTTGGTTTCTTGAGATAGGGCCTTGCTATGTACCCCAGGTTGGCCCCCAACATGTGATCCTCCTGCCTCAGCCTCCTAAGTGCTAGGATTACAGGCGTGCACCACATCCTACTCCAGTTAAATTTTCTTTTCCTTCTAATGTTTTTCAGTTGATTTTTTGAAGTGCCAGCGACAGAAGCCAGGGCCTTGTGCATGCTAGGCACTCTACTACTGAGCTACATTCCCAGCCCTCTGTTAAATTCTTTGATTGCCTACTCTTAAAAACCAGTCCAGACTCCAGAAGGCTAACAGGTTTGCAGGCCCCCAGGGTTCCAGCTGCAGGTAGAATATAGCAGAGTCTCCTGGAATGGAGGGTTTCATCACTCTGAAGCAGTGACTGAAGGTCTAAAAAGCACATCTGGTTCCTCTGAGCATGCTGCAAGCTGTGGGTTGCTAGGCTGCGTGTGGGAGGAGACACTTGGCTTCTGAATCCACCTGACTACTACCCAGCTTGCACATCTATCTTACAAGTGACTTTGTTTTTTCTATGTACCATTACCTCCACAGGAATGATACACAAGTCAAGAGAACTTGGTTTCTGGGTGAAAAATGGCTCAGCCCTAAAGAAAATCAATTTCTAGGGATAATGACAGAAGTGACAAGAAAGTGAAGTGTAAGAGAGAGGTGGCCCTTGGTTGAAACCACATCTTGGGTAAGTTAGAGAATTCAAATTGGAAGGAAGGTTACATCTCTGACAGGAATGATTCCCTATGAACTTCTTGTGGGAACAAGGACATGCCGCTAATAAGGCTGGGTCAGTAAGGACAGAAGGGGCTTGCCAAGAGACACACAAAGCTGTAGAGAAGGCCGAAGGGTTTGAGTGATGAGGATGCACCCAGAAAACACATGACTCAACAGACATGTGATTATTTTAAGAGTTTTTAAGGCATAATATTCCTGCTTTATGGATTAAGAGTTTTGAAAAGATCAAAAAAATGTTACCATTTATTGCCTCTTGTAGAAGCGATGTACACTGCAGTGATTTTTGCAGATTGAGGGCCAAGGAACTGCAGGCTTTAGCTCACTGTCAAGAGCCTGTTGTGCTTTTTCACTTTTGCCTCATGCTTGGGATGGAACCTAGGACTTCTTGCACACTGGGCAATTGCTGTACCACAGAGCCACACTCCCATCCCCTTGATGAATTCTTGAAACAGTCAATGGCCTTCTGGGCCCTTGCCTCTCCTGAACTTTGCCATGTGTCTTCTCCTGAATCCCTCCTTCAATTATGATTTTATGCAAAATGTCAGCTCCTCTGTGCCTCCTTCCTCTCCTTCTTGGGGCCTTCACTGTATCCCTCCTTGTTGAATGACTGTTTCCTATATCCTCCAACAGATGAACTGTGCTCTTATAGCTTTGACTCCTGTCACAGTTAACAGGCAGGTAGAGCATGGGTACCCAGGACACATGAAGGAAGGGATCATGCAGTATCACTGGAGTAGTATCGCCTTAAAAGCCACACAGATTCACCCCAATGCACATTTGGGTAACAGCTGAATTAGTGTGAGTTACTTTAATTAAAAGCCCTGCTTATGGGCTAGAGGTATGGTCAAGCTGTAGAGCACCTGCATACCAAGTGTGAAGCCAAGTTCAAACCCCCCAGTATTGCAAAAAAAAAAAAAAAAAAAAAAAAAAAAATCTGCTTTTTCAGCTGGGCCTGGTGGTACATATCTGTTATCCCAGCACTTGGGAGGCTGAAGCAGGAGGATCATGAGTTCAAAGTCTGCTAGGGCTACACAGTGAGACTCTGTCCTGAAAAACCAAAAAAAAAAAGTGCTGTCATTTGCAGGGCATATGACATTGGGCACCTTGGGATTCACCTCACTGAAATACTATGGCTGTCTCACTACTGGGAAGCCTTTGTTGGTAAGGCCTCAAGTTTTCAAGATGCTTTAAAAAAAAAAGAAAAGAAAAGAAAAGAAAACTGCCCTTGGAACCACTGACCTTAAAGGCTTTTAGAATCATGTTCAGGGTTGGGGAGGCCTTCAAGAGACCCAGGAGGTCTTGAATCGTAGTTCAAAGCCAGCCCAGGCAAATAGTTCATGAGACCCTCTCTCGAAAAAAACTGTCACAAAAATGGGCTGGTGGAATGGCTCAAGGTGTAGGTCCTGAGTTCAAGCCCCAGTACTGCCAAAAAAATAGAAAAAAAAAAAAAAAGAGACCCAGGAGGAGGTATGTGGGATGTGTGCCAGGGTGCACACTTGTAATCCCAGCACCCAGCAGGCTGAGACAGGGAAATTTTGAGTTCTAGGCTAACCTAGGCAATTTAGCAATATCCTGGCTCAAAATAATATAAAAAAGGGCTGGGGACATTTGCTCAGTGGCAGAACACTTGCCCGTCATACATGAGAGCTTGGGTTCACTTCCCAGTATTGCAACAAACAAGCAAATAAACCTTGCCAGCTTCCTGAGAGCTTGCTCTTATTCTGTTTGTGCAAGGAATATGGCTTAGTTCAAGCGAATGAGCACCCTACCAATGCTTCTGGTACAGGTATAGCAATCTGTAAACCAAAGATTCAAAACCAAACTGCTCCAGACTGTGAAACTGTTTGAGCAATGTGTTGGCACTCAAAAAGTTTCAGATTTCAGAGCATTCAGATTTCACATTTTTGGATTAGGGATAATTAACCAGTAAAGTCTATGCAATATTCCAAATATTCCAAATTCCAAAAGCCTCTGAAATCCAAAACGTTTTTGGACCTAAGCATTTTGTATAAGGATACTCAACCTGTAATTAAATATATCCAAAGAAAAAAACAAACTTCTGTTTGGGAGAAAAGAGTAACAGATGTAAGCTAGAAAATCTGGAAGAATGGTGATTATGGTTGAGCCAACAAACTCTCAAAAACCTGGCTAGCACATCAATGGGAAGTAGCCCCCAGGACATGGAGACCTCCCATTCTACAATTTCTGCTCTGTACCTGCCTGTTTTTTCTACTACCACTGGCTCCTTCATCTACATTCATTTCTAACCATCTCTACTGTGAGCTTAAAATAGATTCCCAGTTTCTTCCTACCTGTATCCTACATCTTCATCTGGGTGGTGTGTACACAGCCACATAACCATTAGCTCTCCACCTAAGGTGCAGGCATTTTACTGTGGCTCTATACATTTTTTTAAAAATAGCTCTCCTGGGCTGGGTGTGTAGTTCTTCTGGGCTGGGTATGTGTAAGGCCTTACAATTCACAAGACTCTGTCTTGAAAATATCCAATACCCAAAAAAGGGCTAGCAGAGTGGCTCAAGTGGTATAGGTAGAGTGCCTGCCTAGCAAGCTTGAGGCTCCGAGTTCAAACCCCAGTACAGCCAAAAAAGAAAAAAGAAAAAGTTGCCACTGACATATATGTGAATATGAACACGAAAACCTGATGAAGTCATTTTACGCATGGGGAGGGAGAAGAGGGAGAACAATGGTGGTGATGAGCCACACCCGGGCACACTGTATGCACATATGGAAGTGCCACAAGGAAACCTCCTGTTACAACTATTATAAACCGATAAAAATGTTTTTTTAAAAAAGAAAAAGTTATCAGACACACAAAATAGCTCTGTATTACAGAATTAGAACTGGGGCGGGGGTTAGATAAGAAAGATGGCTATGAAACCTGTATAATCACATTTTATCAAACAATTTCTCTGGGTTAAATGGAAGAAACAGCCTACAAAACCAAAGAAGCTGGGTGCAGTGATGCATATCTGTAACCTCAGCAATTGGGAGGGTGAAGACAAGAGACTCTTGAGTTTGAGGCCAGCCTCAAACTACACAGTGAGTTTCAACCTGGGCTAGAGTGAGACCTAATCTCAAAAAACCAAAATAAACAAACAAACAACCCCCCTCCCAAACAACCAAAGGAACAATTTTCACTTTTTGTGTTGCAGTAAAGAATAATGCTCTATAATATGGACATAGTGTTTTAATAATAAACAGACAACGATCTGAGATATGAATAGTAGTAATCGGTTTTAGCAGAAATTCTTTTATCTTTAAACATGCAACGCTTAAGCCTGCCAAAACCTTCTTTTATTATATTTCTGGTCAAAACTTTTTTTTTTTTTTTCCCCTAGTACTGGGGTTTGAACTCCAGGCCTCAATCTTGCTAGGTAGGCGCCTGAGCTATTCCTCCAGCTCCTGGCCAAAACTTTTGAGGAAAACAATGTCTAATTTTAAAATAGAAGTAATGGGCAAACTGGATGAGATACAGAAAAGTTGGCTAGGAAGACATTATTTATTTATTTATTTATTTAATGACATCTATGCTTTTCATGGTGGTAGGGATGGAATCCAAGGCCGCACACATGCTAGAGAAGCCTTCTACCGTAGTGCTACATCCCCAACCCTTATGTGCATTTGTGATTTGTGCGTGTGCATGTGTGATTTTTTTTGAGGCGGGGTCTTCCTATATAGCCCAAGCTGGCCCTTGAACCATGATCCTCCTGATCTCTGTCTCCTGAGACAGGATTTCAGGCATAAGCCATTATGCCCAACTCTTTTGGTGAAATTTTTTAAGGAAAAACTCTGTAAAGTGAGTTACATTGGTACTGATTAAACTTCCTGTGGTGAACATTCTGTTTCAAAGCACTAGAGTCACAATGACTGGAGCAGGAAATTTAATGACAGTTTCTGTAGATTTACAGATTGCATGTCAGTGAAATGGACATAGGCAGGAGTAGGAAGGAAAAGATCTTCTTTCAGCATGTCTGAAGGTGAATCCCTTCCAATAAGTAAACTACAGGGTTCCTGGACAACTTGAAGGTACTGACAAGGCCTGAAAGTACTGACTATTTACACTATGCCGACTTCTGCTACTTTATATCCTGATGGTTGAAGCCGTACTCACCTGCTGTTGGGTTGGGGGGCCAGGGTGCCATTCTGCTCAGGGGGGGTCTCTGCTGGCTTGGATTTGAAGTAATTGACAAACCCCCCAAACACACTCTTAATGCTGTTGATGTGTTTCTGGCTGGTCTTCAAATCTTGATCCATCTTGTCCACCATCTTCTCTGTGCGTTCTAGGACTCCTCGCTGCCGGACCAGTTCCTGGGGAAAAGGAGAGATCACAGCATTACACCATTTTGTAGTTCCCTCTCAATTGGACCACACACAGTGGGTCCTTCACAAAGCCTCAGTGAGCACGTATGGGGCCTGACACTATCTCTTCTGACAACACATTCCCTTGTCCCTCCCTGCCACCCTACCTCTACTTGCTGTCATGTCCTTCTGCCTAAGAGGCTGGTTCACAAGATGAGGTGAAACACATAGGTGTGCCTGTGGGAATCAGAGTGTAGGGCCTGTGCTGGTAGCAGACCCTTTTTTATCAACCCCAGTCTGGAAACTACAGGGTGAGTGTTAACTCACAGGCTTGGACCTGGCACTGTCCTCTGGTCTGGTTCTTGTATTCTTCCTGTTCAGATATGGGGGTTTTCAGTGCGCCACCTAACCCTACAAGCTCTGACCACATCTTCAAATTCTATTTCATGGATGAGGATCCTCTGTGAGCCCTATTGCTGTCTGACTGTAGCCCAGTAGCTTGAAAACCTGTAACAAGGGTGACACTGCCACAGGGCCTTTGCACATGCTACTTTTGTCATCTGGATTATTTGCACGGTCAGTCCTTCATTTGATTTAGGCCATCACTCAAAGCACATCCTCAGAGAGGCATGCCCCAAACATCTCTGAAGATGTGGAACTCTCCAACAGGTCTCCCTTCTCTATCTGCTTTAGCTCTCTTTATAGCATCAAAGCTCACAATGCAGGGGTTTGCTTTGTGCATAGCTAGTCTCCAGAGCCTATCACAGCAGCTGCTTGCCTTGATTTTGCCCAATTGATATGTGAATTACGCTCTGCAACCACAGGGACAGCCTGGACCACATGCCTTCAAGGTGAATGGCTCTGGCTCCAAGGTTAACTCACCACCATGGCAACAGTAACACCTTGCTTTATGTGTGGCAAACTGGTCTCATCCCCTGTAAGTAAAATTATTTATTTACGGGTATGGTGCTGGGGATTGAACCCAGGACCTCATGCATGCTACACAAGTACTTTACCACTGGGCTATATCCATAGCCTGTTAGTCCCTATTTCAGGATTTATCTGTAGCCTTTCCAGCTATGAGACCCTCAAGTTTTATTTTTCCTCCTTTGTAAGACAGCCTGTGTCCTTGACTTGCTTCCTCTGAATTTTCTATCTATGTAGCTCCCTGAGGCCTCACAATCATGCTATGTAAGTGTTCTTTAGAGCCACTTTCTCTTCTCTCCTAAAAATAATGTCCTGACACTTTTTTTTTTTTTGGTGGGACTAGGGTTTGAACTCAAGGCTTCACACTTGCGAAGCAGGTGTTCTACTCCTTGAGTCAAACCTCCCATCTGTTTTTGCTCTAGGTATTTTGGAGATGGGGTCTTGGGAACTATTTGCCTGGGCTGGCCTCGAACCATGATCCTCTTGATCTCAACCTCCCAAGTAGGCAGGATTACAGATGTGAGCTATCAGTGCCCAGCTCTTAAACACTTTAAAAAAAAATATGAAATGCTTCATGAATTTGCATGTCATCCTTGCACAGGGGCCATGCTAATCTTCTCTGAATTGTTCCAATTTTAGTATATATGCTGCCGAAGAGAGCACGCCTGACAATTCTTGAACATACATCCTAGAAGCTGGGCATAGTATTACATTTCTGTAATCCAGCACTTAGGGAGGCTAAAGCAGGAGGATGGGGAGTTCGAGACCACTCTGTGCTTCATATTGAGTCCCTGTCTCAAAAAGCAAAAGAACACTAACCTCACCCCAAAAAACATACATCCTGGAAATATGAATGAAAGAAATAAAACTATATAGCTGATCCTTTGTATCTGACAATTCAACAGAGAATTGAAAATATTCTATTTTTAAAAAGCTTGTTAACAGAATATATACATTTTTGTCATTATGCCCTAAATAACACAGTATAACAATGATGTACATAGAACTTACTTTACATTAGATAAAAAGTAATTAGAGATGATTTAAAGTACATGAGAGCTGGGTGAGGTGACACATGTGTATAATCCCAGCACTCTGGAGGCTCACACAGGAGGATTGAGAGTTTGGGCTACATAGAGAAGACCCTCAGAAAACAACCAATATACAGGAGAGCATGTGTGTGAGGTTACATGCAAATATAAAGCCATTTTATACAGACGACTTACGCAATTAAGGAGTTTGGCATTTGCTGGGGTCCTGGAACCAATTCCCTTCAGATACTGAAGGATAAATATATTTGCCGGAGCTCATGCTAAATATAAAGGTATTTAGTGGAAGGCCTTTGGTGTATTCAGAGACCAAGTGTACTGTTTGGTGTATTGTATTGTGGCCGCGTGCCAGAGCTCATGCCTATAATCCTAGCTACTCAGGAGGCAGAGATCAGAGGATCATGGTTCAAAGCCAGCCTGTGCAAACAGTCTGTGAGACCCTATCTTGAAAAAACCCATCACAAAAAATATGGCTGGTGAAGTGGCTCAAGGTGTAGTTCCTGAGTTCAAACCCCAGTACTACCAAAAAAAAAAAAGCTAAAACATTGGCTTAAGGTTCTCATTAAACTCTGATTACCTTATCATTGAGGTATATCCCCAGCCCTCGGGGATTACTTTTAAGTAAAAAGAAAAATGCTTTTTGGACTGTGTTCTTCAGTATGTCAAACAAATCTTGCAAGGACTTATTTTCAGAAGAGAGCTAATTTCTTTGAAATTTTTGCTTTTTCTCAAGTTCATCATCTTCATATCCATACTGAGATTAAGTCTGTTATGGAACAAACCACAGCTATAAATTAGGATAAAAAAGATTTTTTCTAGCATCCATGTGTGTCAATTTTGTGTGTGTGGGGAGATGCTGGGAATGAACTAGGGTTTTGAGCCATGTGTTAATTTTCTTTTTGGCAGTACTAGAGTTTGAACTCAGGGTTTCACACTTGTTATGCAGGTACTCCACCACTTGAGCCATTTTGCTTTAGCTACTTTTCAGATAGGGTCTCATGCTTTTTGCCTGGGCAGGCCTTGGACCTATTTATCGTAGTAGCTGGGTATGCAGTGTCACACCCAGCTTATTGGTTGAAACAGGATCTTACTAACTCTTTTACACAAACTTCTATCTTCCCCATCTCTGCCTTCAGAGTAGTTACAGGCATGCACCACCATACCCGGCCCCTTGGTCTTACACGTTAGGCAGTGCTCCTTTGCTGAGCTACAGCCCTGACTGATGTATTTCTAAAAGTCCAGTCTCAGCTGATTTTGCAGAGTGTGGCCAGTAGATGAATTTGTTGGAAAAACACTCAGAGTAGCTGAAGTTGGAGGTGGGGGCTAAGGTATGGCCAAAACTCTGTTATCACAGCAGTAGGGAGGTCCTTGGCTTTGCTGACAGCCAACGCTTTCTGGCATGAATTATCTCACAAACTACTTCCCCTCCCCTTCTCCATTTGGAGAGCTGCAGGGACAACAAGTAGCTGACAAAAACCTTCCAGTTTGCCATGAGATTTCATTTCCCTCTGTTTACAAGTGACACTTTCTCTTAGACTCTGGTGAGGAAACCAGTTAACTCAAATAGATGCTATGATGGAGGGAGGCTTGTCCTGCAGGTAAGACTTAAGGCCGGAGGGAGTGCTGTTCTTGTGTCTTGAAGTTTCTATGTGCTGGAAGCTGGTGTTCACTTGCCATTAAAGCAGGAGGGATATCTGCTGCTAAAATCCTCCCCACGAAGGCAGAGGAAATGACTAGACTCAATGTGCTTGTGACCTAATTTCAAAAAAGTAGCATATGGCAAAGAACCACTGATGGTCTGTAAGGAGAGGCTGAGCAGAGCACTGTAATTCAGCCATTTTGAAGACAGGCCTCAAACACTTTGGGTCTTGAAGAAGTGTGCTCCTAACTTCCAGAAGCAGGGCCACATCATGTCTTCTCTGTCTCTTGTGAAAATGAGGATACTGAAAGGTCCTCAGTGGCTGTGTGGGGAGTGAGCTCTGGAAAGTGCCCTCCAGGTAAAGGACCAGCATACACAGTAACTACTTAGCTCAGATAATCCCCACAATTACAGCTCATCTCCCCTACCACTCTCTTGAGCCCTGAAAAAAGTTTTTCTTGAACTCAGGGCATTGATCCGAGACCAGGCCAGGCAAAAAGTTCAATAAGACCCCGTCTCAACCAATCAAAAGCTGGGCACAGTGGTACACACCTGTGGTCCCAGCTACATAAGAAGCCATAGATAGAAGGATCATGGGCAAAAACAGGAGACCCGACCTGAAAAATAAGTAAAGCGAAAAAGGGCTGGGGGTGTGGCTCAAGTGGTAAAGTACCTGCCAAGTAGGTGGGATGACAGGTGTAAATCACCATGCCTGGTCCTCCTGAAAGGTGTTATTTGACTGGGGTTGAACTCAGGCACTGGGGTTTGAACTCAAGGCTACATCTTGAGCCATTCCACCAGTCTTTTATTTTTTGTGATGGGTTTTTTTGACATAGGGTCTTGTCAACTATTTGTCTGGGCTGGCTTATAACTGGGATCCTCCTGATCTCTGCTCCTGAGTAGCTAGGATTACAGATGTGAGCCACTGGTGCCCAGCCTTTTAGAATGGTTTTCTTTCTCTCTCTCTTTTTTCATGGTAGTGGAACTCAGGGCCTCACGCTTGCTAGGCAGGCACTCTACCACTTGTGCCATTCTGCCAGCTCCTCCAAAAGGCATTTTCTAATTTTAAACAGGAAAAAGAGAAAACATCAGAGAAAAGATTTACTTGGGTTGGTGGTACAATGCCAAGGAGGAGGAGGGAGGGAGGGAGGGAGGGATTACAGATTGATTGATTTCCAATTCCTGTTTGGCTATGGCTTTTTGTCATATAGAATGATCCTTAAGAAAGCAAGGGGAAACAGAGCAAAGATCCTCTTAAAGCACAGACTGCCTCAAGTAAGGTGCCACCCACTCAGATAGGTCATGTTCAAGGGCACTGTGAGGACCTGTAGGAACCTGGGGATCCTTGCTGGCAGAATGCTCTCTGCAAATACATGTAGAGAGAGGTGCTGTGAGATCTCCATCATCAGATATTACTGAGCACCCACTCTCTGTCAGGTACCCTCCAGGCTAGTGATTGGAGGGAAGTAAACATCCCCAATTCTCTGTCCTGATGGTGCTTACTAGAGGGCAAGATAAAGTTCAGTCTGAGTTTTAAAAATTTGTTGACCACATTGTGGTGCTAGGAGTGAGGAAGGCAGATGTCTTTGCTTCACTGAGCTTAGTCTCATGGGGGAGACAGAACAAAAAGTCATTACATACACAGATGGTTGCTCTTCTGCCAGAGTTAGCCCCCAGATAAGGATTCTTGGTCTGGTTTAAGGGATGTATGTGTCAGAGAGGGTCCTGATGAGGTTGGAGGAGAGAATGAAAGATGAGATGTTAGGGAGTCCAAAGAATGGGGTGATGCAGAAGCATGGGGGCAGAGAGAGCAGCTTGACACAGCTGGAGGAAGTGAGAGGGGAAGTGGAACTGTAGAGTGACACAGAAAGGGGAGTGGGTGCGGATACCCAGCAGGACCCAGCAAGGAATAAAACTAAGGCCTTCCAAGGGCAGTAGTGGCCACCAGACCCCAAAGGCAATTTGTAGTCAAGGCATCTTGTAACATCAATGGGCTTCATCACTCCGCAGGCACTAAGGCTCTCATATTGAGCTCATAATTAAACTCAAATACTAATTGATAAGGAGATGGCTATCAGTCTGGAGTCAGTGAGCTGAATCCAGAAATGTGAAATTTGTCTCCATTATGTCTCTCCTCTCCCAACGCACATGAACAGGGACTGGCAGGGGCACCTGTACATGCATGTAACATGCTTAAAAACCTGGGGCTTGGTCTGACTGAAGTCGCTAGGGCATGGAATGGATCTTAGGTTACTGGTAAAACCACTGAGGGCTGGGTGTAAAACTCTGTGGTAGAACACTTTACCTATCATGTGTGTGGCCTCGGTTCCATTCCCAGCATCCCAACAAACAAACAAAAACCACTGAAGGCAAATGTGGTGCTGCTGGTGCCACTCACGGCTTAGCAAAGGACTATGTCAGCAGGTCTGATTTGTCCACACCCTCCACATTCCAAAAAAAAAAAAAAAAAAAAAACTGCTCTTTGCCTGCTTCCTTGCCCTTGGAATACCCTGTGTGATAAGAGTGTGTTTACTTGAGTGCTTTGGTCAGGCCAGAGAGTTTATGCTAACACTGTGACTTACGATGGGGGTATCAGGCCATCTGGTATCAGCTTGACTCCTGAAGGAGCTAAAGACTAAAGTCAGAAATGCCTATGTGATAGTCCATCAAGAAAAGCAGAAAACTGTGCTGAGAAAAGGAGGTAGACAACTGAGTAAGAGATGGGCTCTTCCACGAATGATGTTTAGAAATCTGCAAATTACTTAATCTAACAGCTGTCTTTCTTGCCTCTATCAGCTTTTGCTAAGAAATTTGCTGGATCAGAATTTCTATGGGCTGCCTCCTTAGATGGGTAGCTTTGGTCAGCACAGCACTCACTGGGAGATGAGGGCACCACCCTGTGACAACGTGACTACTCTCAGTTACGGGGACATTCTGAGTAAATGGCCTCAATGGCTACTGCTCCTGGGCCATTACTCCCACTTCTCTGAACTAAATGCCCAGTGCCTCTCAAGTGCGGGAAAGACACCGAGACGAATGAACCTGAGAGGAGGATGTGCTGGCTGGGGCAGTTGAGGGTACCATATTTGAACTCTACCAAACCCCAGTTCCTTTTCATTGATGTTGCTGTGGGTAGCCAGTTGGGCCCCAGTCTGTTTTTTGCTGAACTCTGCTGTACTAAGATTCCAAGCCCCAGAAGACTTCACTGGATTATGCTAGGTTGCTAGAGGAGAAGAGTGTCCTGCGCAGGTAGGGATCCTTGACCAGGGTGGTGAAAGGCTGTACAACAACCAAACAGCCATCACTGACTGCATAAATAGAAGTCATCTGTTCAGTGGAATACAACATTGCCATTAAAAATTCCCAAGATGCTCATTTATGTAATTGTAGGACTACCTTCAATCCTACTAAGCAATGTACACATCAGAATTTAAGTTAAAATAAAAAGAACACAAACTAGCCAGGCACTGGTGGCTCATGCCTGTAATCCTAGCTACTCAGGGGGCAGAGATGAGGATTGTGGTTGGAAGCCAGGCTGGGCAAATAGTTCGCGAGACCCTATCTCGAAAAATACCCAACACAAAAAGGGCTGGTGGAGTGGCTCAAGGTGTAAACCCTGAGTTCAAGCCCTGGTACAAAAAAAAAAAAAAAATCCAAACTATGTTTTTATACACAGAATATCTAAGGACACTAAAGATGGTATTTGGCTGCCTTAGAGGAAGAGGGAGGCTAAGGTGGGGTGGCATGGGGGCTGAGAAGGTATCTCAGATCCTTTTAAGTGTTTTAGATTTTGAACTACGTGACTCAATTTTTTTTTTTTTGTAGTACTGGAGTTTGAACTCAGAGCCTCACGCTTGCTAGGCAAATGCTATACCACTTGAGCACACACATGTCCCCAACCCTTTTTGCTTTAGGTTATTTTTCAGATAGGGTCTCAGGTTTTTGCCCAGAGCTGGCTTTTGACTGGGATTCTCCTACCTGTACCTCCCAAGTAGCTGGAATTATAGATGTACACCATCATGTCTGGCTTTTTTTTTTTTTTTGGCAGTACTGGGATTTGAACTGAGGGCCTCATGCTTTCTAGGCAGGTGCTCTACCACTTGAGCCACTCTGCCAGATCTGTTTTGTGTTGAGTGTTTTCAAGACAGGGTCTCACAAACTATTTGCCTGGGCTGACTTCAAACGGCAGTTCTCCTGATCTCTGTCTCCTGAGTAGCTAGAATTATAGGTGTGATGAGCCACTGGTGCCCAATCTGGCTTTTTTTTTTTTTTGACATAGGGTCTTGCTAACTTTTTTTTTGCCCAGGCTGGCCTCCCTCCAACCACTATCCTCCCACCCCTGCCTCCTGAGCAGCTGCAATCACAGTCATGCATGCATAACCCGGAATATCTCTTCACAAAAGTTAAAGCTTATGAGAAAGGGAGAAATAAATCATGCTTACCAAGTGGAAGGAGAATGAGTGGCCTACAAGCCTCTTTACAAGTCTGCTCACAAATTCTGTAAAGTGTTTACCAGGTCAGCCAGGTGGTACCTGACCTGCAGACCCTGACTACTTCTCCTCTGTCTTTTGATGGTCATAACCTGTCGCCAGAGCCTTTGTAAGATACAAACCTTGCCAGGTTTCACAGGTGGAGAATGGCAGTTCCCCTTTGCTAGAGGTGACCTAAGTAATTTTCCTACTTCTGCCAAGCTGGAACTGAATTAGGACCTTCTCAATTTCATATTATTTGTAGACTCCTTATCTTCTATAAAAGTTTGTCCTGAGTTGGCACATTTCACATGCTAGGTATCCAGCAGGCACCCAACTAAGTTGGAAGGTTATCAGGGGACACTGGTCTAGGATCTGTTGGGAGCCATACTGTGCACTGATGGCATAAGAGTTCACCTTTCCTCACCCTATCCCAACACTGAAGGGAATGAAAGAGTGATGCAGAGTTCATATAAGACAGGGTAGGGTGGAGCTGCCAATCATTCCTGATTCCTGGGATCTCTAATAATTGAGACCTGACTCAATCGTGGAAAAATTCAATATATAATTATACTGGTAAGAAAGCCTGTCACCTGCCCAGTTAGTCATGATATACTGTAGCTCTCTGAGAAACAGCCATGACAAGCCTCTGACAAGTGTCAGAGGTGCCACTATGTCTCTGTGCTCAGTCTCCACTGCTTGGATAGAAGGACTTCTGGAGCAGCATGGAAATGTCACACCTGATGTGTTTTTGCCTCTCTGGGGAGGAGACCAGACCCTTGCCTCTGACCTCTAAAGGCTTGAGTTTAGGAAACCCTGCTGGGACAATTCATGCACATATTCTCCTCTCTTCCCTGGGAATATCCCTCATTGTCACTCCTCTTACCTAAATCTCAGCCTTCAAAGTCAGATTCAAGTTTATTCTCTGTCTCAACTCACTAGTTTATACTACTCTTATTTCCTATCTTGTTCTCATAGTTTCTAGATCTCTCTCTTTTTTTCTTTTTTTTTTTGGGTGAAATTAGGGGTTGAGCACAGGGACATGTACTTCCTAGGCAGGTGCTCTAACATTTCACCAGTCCTGATACAGGCTGTTGGTATTTAACCCAGGCTGGCCTCAAACTGGAGATCTTCCTGCTGCAGACTCCTGAGCGATGAGATTACAGCTGTGTCTCTTCAAGTAGTTCTTTTTTTAATTGTTGTGCTGGTGGGGGTACATTGTGGCATTTACAAAAGTTCTTACAATATATAAAATATATCATACTTGAATTCACCTCCTCCATCATTCACCTTTATGCCCCCCTCCCCTCAAACAGTTCTTAATTAGCTTCTTTGGGCTTGGGATCTTCAATCAAGTGACCTGCTCACAGCCAGGTGTGGTGGTATATGCCTGTAAACTCAGCACTCCAGAGGCTGAGGCAGAAGGACTGTGAGTTCAAGGCCTGCCTGGGCTACATAGCAAGACCCTTTCTCAAGAAAAACAAAGTGACCTACTCACCAGGGCCTAAAGACTTTAAGTGATCCTCTCAAATCTAAGCCAAAACTTTCCATTTGGACTGGAATATAAAAATCCAGTAAATAGGAGACATAAGCAAAACTTCCTTAACAAAGCTAAAGATAGGAAGGTAGATTATCAATCAGGTATAGCATAACAGGGAAAAGTGGGGGAGGGAAATAATTCAAGGAAGCAGCAATGGGACATGACAGAGGTGACTATTTGAGAAGTTAATCAATACATCTCACATCTGTCCATAGCCCTAAGTGATCAGTTGAGAATGAACTTGGTCAGAGAGGAGTTATGGGGGATGGAGGAAAAAACCAATAGTTTCAAATGACTACTTTTCAATATTTAAGATTATTCTTAGCTGATGTATCAGTAATCTCAACGTTAAAAAAATGGTTTTATCTGTCCAAACAAAACTGTTTTATCAGTGTGGCTGAGGAGAGAATGTGGTGTCTCAGAATAATTGGCATTTAAAGTTCTGGTTTCTGAAACCTATGGTTAGAAGAGTTGACAAAGGTAAATTGGAACAATAGGCTGGCACAACCCAGGGAAATAAAGGTTAAGGCCCTAGACTCAACCAAACTAAGGATTTAGCCTCTTCAGCACATGTTCAGGCAGATGGAGCTTCTTAGTAAAATGGAGAAGCAGTCAAGGACTTCAGGAAGGACTCAAGGCATCACCTGGCACCTGTAGCACACAGTTCTCACTCTTTCTGGGTCACTCAGAAGGAATGGACTAAGGCTTCTGATCAAGAAATTAAGTAAAAGAAACAGACATTCCACTTCCCTAACCCAGGCCCTGCTATTTGGAATTTTTACCCACTTGAACAGAACACAGTTCTGGAGTTTTCCTTTGAACTAGACATAGAAGTGGGGGAAAAAAATCAACTAAGAAGAGTCACAGCTAAGAGTCCCGGGGTAAACCTCCTCTTTCAAGTATTCCAGATATGTATTTCTGTACAATTAACAGATTATCACGAACCATGAAGCCACTAAGGAGAACCTGTGCTAAGAAGCAATTAGAAAATTCTCAAAAGATGGAGAACAAAACACTTCTTGGATCATGTTTGACAACGGAGGGACTGGCCTGTTCAGCTCAGTCCTGTCCCAGGCTCACCTCGGAAGAGGCGACCCCGACCTTCTCCGACTCGTACATGAGGGACAGGGACCTGCTGGTGCTCGCGGCGGTGGCCTCGGCTCTGCGCAGCACCTCCTGTCTCAAGTACTGCTGCCTGTCCAAAGGCCCGTCGGGGAGGTCGCGGGAGTCCCTCCAAGGGGCCGGCCGGGCGTCCTCGTCCTCCGCGTCATCGTCGAAAGGATTGTAGCTTTTGGGGTAGGCCGACATGTTGCCCGCGCTGGTCTAGATCGCAAAAGGAGGAACGCTGCCGCGAGTCGTCCAGCACCCCGCCCCGCTTGTTGACTCGGCGGCTGCCGCGCGAGCTCCTTCCGCCAGTGTTGCGCCGGCAGTCCGCCTCCGGAGCCGACCATCGCACCCGACGGCTGGGGGAGACCACATACGAAGCGCGCAGCCACGGCCTACACACTTACGGAGTTTTTCCCCCGCCGCAGCGATGGGACAGTCCTACGGCCACGCCCCATCCAATGTCCGCAACACAGAGGTCACGTGGCAGGGGAAGCCGGATGAGGCTGCGCCTGCGCCGTGAGCTCGGGCGCTTGCGGACCGGGTGCTGGGAGCCGGCAAGTAGTGCTGTGGCGCGCGCGACGATGGCGGCGGCGGCGGCCCGGGCAAGTGGTGGCTGCGGCGGCGGCGGCGGCGGCGGCCCGGGCTCCAGCTCCGGCTCCAGCGCGTCGCGGGGTTTCTATTTCAACACAGTCCTTTCTCTGGCTCGTTCCCTGGCTGTTCAGAGACCAGCATCCTTGGAGAAGGTAACCTCGGCGGGCTTGGCCGCGGGCTGACAGGAGGAGGGGCCTGGGGAGATGAAGCGGGGAAGCGCGGCGAGGGTCTGAGGAAGGCTGAATTGGGGGTTACCTGGAGCTTGCGACGAGGGTGGGCTCCTGAGTGGAGGAGTCGGCGAGGGTGAGACCCATGTGTGTGGGAAGAGTCTGGTGAAGAGCGAGGGGATGACGCAGAGGGGTCCGCAGAGCGAGCGGGGGCGTTGTGATGGGTGGCCGTGGGAGAGTGAGGAGTTGGGAGCGAGGGACATCGTGTGGTATCTCTGAGGCAGGGGCTGGACTGGAACGTAGGCGCCAGTAGGAGCAGCGGGATGAGCCAGCGACCAGGGGTCCAAACCTGTCCCGATTTCCTCTGGTTTTTATTTCGTGACCTTGGGGAGATGTCTTTCCGATAAAATGGGGGTGCTTTTCATTGCTTTGCCCTCTTCACTGGATTGTGGTGGAGGGCAGATGGAGCAATGTCTCTGAAAGTGCTTTTTGAACTGCAAACCGACTGCACATTAGTGTTCTGCAAAATTGGGGGCATTAGACTGGGTAAAAGGTTGTGTGTTTGGAGAGGGCACAGTGGCAGGGATGGGGTAGCGCGGACTGTCAGTGGGCAGAGAACTGAACACGGGATTGCTTCAGAAGAGAAAAAACTTGTGCCAGAGGAATCTTATCTCAAAAGAAAGGTGAAAGGCAATTCACAGGTGTGCCTGAGATGGTAGAAAGAACACAGATTTTGGGGTCAGACCTAAATTTGGTCCCTGTACTGTCACTTCTGTGTGTCCTCTTGGAGAGTCTCTGTTCACTTGTCTGTAAAACATAGTGGTTCTTGAGGATTAAATGAGCCCAGCGCTAGGCACAGAGTGGGTGAACGGTTAATGTCAGCTTTCTTCAGTGTTAGCACAATGTGTTAGCACTGAAGGGATTTGTTGCTTGTCCACTAACTTTCTGGAAGATAGAAAGAGGATGTTTTCTGACAATAAAAGCAGTGATGATTGCAGATCTGCCTGCTGCATTGGGAGTGGTTTTGCGGCCTGGCGATGGGTGAAGCTGAAAGTCTGTTTTAGGCACTTTGGCAGAGCGGCACTAGTCTTTGGCCTTGTATGTTCTCAAACTTGATTTTATTACTTGCCTGCAGGGTAAGCAGGTCCTGGGAGATTGATGCCAAGCTCACTTCTAGTTAAAGAAGGGAATACCATCTGGATATGTTGACATGTCCCTGTAGTCCCAGCTACTCAGGAGAATGAAGCAGGAGGATGGCTTGAGCTGAGGAGTTTTGGACTAATCTGGGCAACATATAAAGACCCTGTCTCAAAAAGAAAAAGGACTATAATAGAATGAAAAGAACATGATTTTGGATGTTTGGATGATAGGACCATCTGAAATTAAATCCCATATCACTTATTTACACTACTGTTACTCTGAGTAGGTCAATTCCCCACTCTGAACCTCTGCTTTTCTTGTAATTAAAACAAAACAAAACAAAACTAAAACTAAAACAAGCTAGTACTTGGTGGGAATGTTGTGAAGATCAACACAATGATGTGAATAAAAGCAGGCCTATGGTTACTTACGAATGATCACTAGTATCCTTAGGTGAGTCTGACTAATAATGGACCACAGTGCTGGTTTATTAACTTAAATTCATGCCAGCTAGCCAGCACATTCTCTTACTAGGAGGACCAACAAGCATATCAGAAGTTTGGTTGTTAGATTCAGGGAGGAGAAGAGTGCAGGGAATTGGGTGATCTTTAAGAAGCTGATCCTAAAGCTCTAGCAATGGTAGCACCCTTTCCCACTCAGTAACTCAGAAAAATGCGCCTTGAGCTCAGCTTGCCTTCTGTATTGTTATTAGTCACAAGGACATTATAGGGGCTCTAGGTGTAGCTCACTGGTACAGTGTGTGCTTGGTAGTGCTCTTGCTTATCATGAGGGAGGCTTTAGGTTCACCTCACAGCACCAATGGGAAAAAAAAGATTCTTTAATCACAATACCATTAGCTTTGTATCTTATAACTGCTTCAATTGCCAAGATTAAAATATATCTTATAATTAGTTAACATTGGCTTAGGTTGGCAACTCCCTGATACCACTTCCTTTGGGAGGTACTTAGTCTCACCATTAATATTTACTAATCATTTCTGTGCAGAAGAGTTCACAGAGTAGATCTTAGGCTGCTGTTTTTGCAAGGGCTTGCTTGCTTGCAAGATTGGTCTATGACTGGCATCTGGGAACTTGGAACTTGAACTGTTCCTTCCAATTCCTTGATAAGTGTGGTTCACTATGCCTAAACTCCGTATATGCTATATGATTTATGTAAAACACCTGCTCTCCTGCTGGGACTCTGATATTTTGACTGCCAGGCAAATGATGCCTATGTTTCCAGCCCCCAATGAAAACCTTGGGTTTTGAGTCTTTAGTGAACATCCCCAGGCACAAGCATTGCACACCTGTTCTTGCATGTTTTGCTATTATAGCTAGGAACAAACTTGTGTACCATCACAGGATGGAGAGAATGTGAGAGAGCTCATGAATTTGTTTCTACAGATACAACTTGTATCTTTCCAGCCCTTGCTGGAATAAAAATTTAGCCATTTGTACAACTATACATGTGTTGGGCATTCTTGGGTACCCCTGAGACATGTTATTTTGTGCAGGAGGCTTCTGTAGGTGACCAATACCATGAAATAACTGTGAATTCCTCTCAATCTCATCTAGGATCTTGACACTGGTTATGATAGGGATCATTGTTAGTCCTATGATACATTCTCCTGCTTTCTAACAGTTGACAAGAAGTTCTTAGCATTTCTAATGGAAGAATTCTTGAGGTTCTTCAGAGTAAAGGAATTTCCAAGTGCCCTCTTGGGATAAAACAAAGATGACTTCAGAGGTAGATGAGTGTTGAACTCGCCCCCCACCATATTTCTATTTTTCTTTCTCCTTTCTTCCAGAAGGTGTCAGAGGAATGACAGAGGCTTAGTACACATAAGATTGACCTCGGGAAGGCTCACCTTGCTGACCCAGACCTTGCATTTGAGCTTAGACATTGGTAATGCAGGCAACCCTGACATGCTTTTAGTGCACTTGAGGCAGCTTAATGACATGCCTTCTCTACCTTTGTCCCTCTATATGCCACAGTTGTGTTTACTCAGTAGATTGTACTTGTTTCTCTTAATTCACTCTTTCATTCAGAAAACATTTCTTTCTTTTTTTTTTTGGGTAGTACCAGGGTTTGAACTCAGTCTCATTGCTTGCTCGGCAGGCACTTTACCACTTGAGCCACTCTGCCAGCCCCAGAAAGCATTGAGCTCCTGCTATTTATTGGTATATGGCTAGTCCAGGTAAATAAACAGTCCTAATTTGGTGTCCTTGGTGACCAAGTTACTAAGTCAAACTCATTGCAAGTCCCCCATTTACTGAGGTATCCCAAGCCTGGTAAGCAGACTCCTGCCGAGTCAGTATTTAAACCCAAGACCCTCGGATATCTGTTCTCTGAACTTTGTACTTTTCCTGTTAGGCTGCTCCTACCCCCAAAGACCTTATCCCACCTTAGAGGACACTTTCTGTGAAGCCCTCTGAGAGCAAGTTCTACTCAGTTTTTAGACCTCTCCCTCTCAGATAAAGATGAGAGGAGGAAAATAGGTAAGAAGAAAGAAAGATGGTTTTCAACATGGAGATTGCCACATAGATTGGTTTCTGATTTCTATCAGCCTGCTAGTCTTGTTCTAGTTTTCTGGTCTCATTTGTCTTCAGAATGTTGCTGAGCTGCCCATACCAAATTTGTTCCTGGTAGGACTCCTGCTATGCTTCCTCTGCTTCCAGAAAATCAGGGACTTGTGCCTGCCTCTCCTTCTCTGGCCTGTATCATACCAGTGAAGCTCCTGATCTGGGTTGTTGAGAGTCTTGGATAGAGCTGACAAAGTAAACATCATTCCTTGCTCTTCTATTCTCTCCACCGTCAGGAGTCTTTGACCAGAGTCCTTTTCCCATGTCCTAGAATGACTGCTCTCTTTTCTTCAGTTAGAATGCCAGAATTGAGCTGGGCACTGGTGACTCACTCCTGAAATCCTAGCTACTCAGGAGGCAGAAATCAGGAGGATCACAGTTCGAAGCCAGACCGGGCAAATAGTTTGTGAGACCCTATCTTGAAAAATCCCATCACAAAAATAGGACTGATGGAGTGGTTTAAGGTGTAGGCCCTGAGTTCAAGCCTCAGGTTACCACACACACACACACAACCATACACAAAAAGAATGCCAGAATTCCCAGGTTTGTTTCAGTTATTGATTGGATGTGTAAATGGTACCATGGCTTTAGGGACAGACTGAGCCTTTCCTGCTGGAGAACAGCTCCATTCTGAGCCCTCCCTTGCTCCAGAAGATGAGCTTGTTAACTCTGCCATGGAATAAAAATCATGGTGTTAGCATGTCTTTAGCATCATAAAGCTGAAAATTTCCTGTCCTCTTTCTTTTTCCTTTGTGAGGCCTTGTTAAAAGAGCCATCCATAGACTGAGAGGAATGAGAATGACCCTGCCTAAAAAAATAGGTCTGGGTGTGGTCCACAATCCCAGCTTCTTGGTAGGTGGTGGTAAGAGGACTGAGGTTCCAGTAGGCTGGCCAGGCAAAGGCGTGTGACCCTAAAGCAAAAGGGACCGGGGCTGTGGCTCAAGCGGTAGAGTGGTTGAAGTTTGAGACCCTGAATTGAAACCCCATGTTGCTCAAAAAAAAACAAAAAACAAAAAAAAAAGAATGAATAAATGAATTAAAGGTCCATTCAAATAGAACAGCTTTTGTTGCTTTGACATCTTTGGATTTGGACATTTCTAACTTCTATGTATTTTTTAATTTCATTTTACTTTATCTTCTATAAGATTTGTCCTCTTAATTTTTAAATTTACCATAAATGGATCTGTTCTTGCTGTCATGTAGTTTATCCTGGAGAGAGACAAACAAGCATTAAACCAACAATCATAACTAAATATAACTTAAAATGGCTACAAGTGCCAAGAAGCAAAAGTAAATGATATTGGCAAATTTTATGTTATATGACTTTTCTTTTTATTATATTTATTTATTATTATGTGCAGTGCTAAGGATTGAACGAGGATTGCCTAGCATGCCTTGTGCATGCTTGGCAAATGCTCTAGCGTTGAGGTACAACCTCTAAATTAATTTTTATTTATTTTGGCCAGACTTGAGGTTAAACTTGGCCTCGTGCTTGGTAGACAGGTGCTCTACCACTTGAGCCATGCCACCAGCTAGGGAAGACTGAAGAGCTAAAGGATGAATAGGAGTTAGCCAGTGGAATATCTACATTTCATTGCTGCTCCATTGGCAGAGAGTACAGCTTGAGTAAAAGTCCAGGTAGGGAAATTTTGACTCATTGAATGATCCTGAAGAACACTGTAGTCTTTTAGGGGTATGTGTGGCTCAACTGGTAAAGCACTTTTCTAGCAATTCAGAGGCCCTGAGTTCAACCCTAGCACTATCAAAAAAAAATAAAGTGTAGGCAGGGCTTGATCACCCAGGGCAGGTCATAAGAATATTTTTGGACTTTATCCTTAAGTAGCTTAATAGTTTAATAGCCTTTAGAAGATTGAAGAAAAATTTAAAATTATTAATAACAGTTTCATAATTCTTTTGCAACTTTCATGTCAATCACTGTCTGTAGGCTGGTCCTGGGGAGGGACTTGACCTGCAAGCACCTTAAACATCAATAAAAGGTTGTGCTGATGTGGAAGTGGTTGTTGTTTGGCCTTTCTTTCTGAGATGACCCACTGTCACAGCTGAAAGTGAGATCAGATGTGAATAATAAATAATAATAATAAATAATGTATTAATAACAAAGTAAAATGTCAGTTATAGTTAGCATATAAGTGGAAAAATACATTAAGGTAATTTGAAGTAGGTCTGTAAAAATTACACTTAATATCAATGTTAAATATTGATTTTCTACATACCTTTTCTCATGAGGAACATAGTCTGCTGCTAGGTCTTTGGGGAGAATTTCTGATTACAATTATATAACTAACTGTAAGATCACAGGATTTTGGTTCTTTCTTTTCATGCATGCTAGGATGGTAGCTCTACCACTTGAGCCATGCCACCAGTCCTTTTGTATGTATTTTTGTTTTTTGAGATTGAGTCTCGATAACTTTGCCTTGGCTGGCTTTGAACTCACCATCTTCTGCCTCAGTCTCCCAAGTAGCTATGATTACAAGTATGCACCATCACTCCTAGCTTCAAAAACATTTTAAATTTATTTATTTATTCACTCATTCATTCATTTAGTGGTACTTGGGTTTGAACTCAGGGCCTCTAGGTTGCTAGGCAGATGCTCTATGACTTGAACCACAGTTCTAGCCCCTTTTGCTTTAGTTATTTTTGAAATAGGGTCTTGAGTTTTTGCCTGAGCTAGCCTGCAGTGTGTTCTTCCTACTTATGTCTCCCTCATAGCTGGGATGACTGGCACTTACCATCACATCCAGCTTTTTTGTTGGGATGGGGTCTTGATAACTTTTGCCCAGGCTGACTTCAAACCTCAATCCTGTTCTTTACCTCCTAAGTAGCTGGGAGTTCAGGTGTGAGCCACTTTGTCTAGCTCAAAATGATCAGGGCTCAAAAAATAGGGGAAGAGGGCTAGGATGTGGCTCAATTGGTAGAGTACCTGCCTAGCAAGCACAAAGCCCTGAATTCAAACCCCAGAACTGCCAACAAAACAACAAAAATCCTGGTATAGGCATACCTTGGAAATATTGCAGGTTTGGTTCCAGACCACTGCAGTAACATGAATATTACAATAAAGAGCCAAGCTCGTTTTTAAAAACTAAAAAAATGAGAGAAGAGAAACTTCTATTAATGTTCTCCAGATTTTGACTTGTTAACTGTGTGTAAAAGCACATGTAATGCTGCCTGTGTGGAATGTTACAGAAAGCCTTGTTAATTGTTCAGAAGGTCCTGCATCCACTTTTTGTTTTTTTACAACAACTTTGAAACACCCTACCACTAATACTTAAAGCTTAGTTTTTAGTTCTCAGGGACTTTTGTTTAAGGACTCTTCTCAGAGGTTTCAAGTAACAAGCTTAAAAAATCGTGTAATTTGCCAGCTTTGGTAATGGTATTGTTGTAAGGTATGTGGCTACATACCTTGCCTTCACCCTCTGTTGTGGTTGAATCTCATCTGCAGTTTTCTGCTCAGTCATCCAAGCTGCTAGGGTTTGAACTCAGGGCTTCATACGTGCTAGGCAGGTGCTCTACCACTTGAGCCACTCCACCAACCTGATGGCTTCTTATTTTCTCCTTTGGTTTGGCATTTGCTTAATTGAGATATCTCTTTTGGGTCAAAATATTACCACAAGGGAGAGAGCAGGGGACAGGCGGGGGAAATGGCCCAAACAATGTATGCAGATAGGAATAAATGAATGAGAAATGATAAAAAATATTGCCACAAGTTCTTATCAAAGTCTAAGTAAGGTATTTCTGTTGCCCCCGTGTGATCCATTGGCATATTGACCGCATCAAAGTGGTAGGTAGATCCTTTTTGAACATGGGACTAACCTGTTTATCGCTGGCAAATTTTGAGCTTAATCAAACCATAGTCCCCTAAAAATAAGTAATGTGCTAGTTGGTTGTAAAATTCTGAAAAATCATTGAATGCTACTTTTATTTTTTATTTTAAAAGAGATTATAGTGTTAGAGCTTTAATTAGGAATCTGATATCCCTGTGTGTTTCATCATTCGTAGAATGAGGATGATGAATAATATCTACCTAAGGGGCTATTATAATGATTAAGTCAGTTAATACAGACTGACACCTGGCATGTGATATAGGCTCAGTGTTAGCTGTTATCATTTGAAGAATGGCGCTCACCAGAATTGGTTCTCCTTTACCTGATGTGTGATGACTTCCATAGGGTCCAGGATCAAATCTTAAAATGTTTTTTTCGTAACAGTTCTAGTTTACAATGGCATTTTTACATCAAAGCTATGTCCTTGTGCCAGGCTTTTTGGGCCCTTAGTCATTTGGTTTTTCCTTCCTGCTTCCCTCCCTCCTTTCATCCCTTCTTTGTGGTGCCAGGCAAATGCTCTCCCATTGGCCTATAGCTCTAGTTCAATCATTTGGTTTCTGATTTATTAGTTATACACTAGTTGTTGTTTCATTTGTATAAGTTTTGAAAATCCTTCTAGATTGTAGCACTTGTGAGGGAGAGACTGTGTATCATACATCACTTCATTTGAGTGTTATTCCATCCATTCCTCTACAGTGATGAGGTAGATATTTATTTGTTCAGTGCCAACTGCATGCTACCACCCTGTGGTAATCCTTCCCTTTATCCTTTTTTTTGGTACCAGAGATTCAACCCAGGGCCTTTGCATGCTAGATGAGTGCTCTGCTACTTGAGCCACGCCCCCAGACCTTTGTCACTTTATTATTATTATTTTTTTTTTTGAGACAGTGTCTCACTGGCTTCAAACTCACTGGCTTCAAACTCACAATCCTCCCACCTTCTGAGCGCTAGGATTAAAGGATAATAAGTGTGTATCATCATGCCTGATTGGTTTTGCATTTTTTGATTTCAATCAGAAATTGGTCAGTTGTGATACAAAAATATTTATTGAAAAACCCAAAATTAAACAACTTAAAAGTTTTAAATTGTGTACCATTCTGAGTATTGTGATGAAATCTCAGACTGTCCTGCTCTGCCCTACCTGGGATGTGAATAATCCCTTTGTTCAGTGTATCTACTACCTATCATTAGTCATTTAGTAGTCATCTAGGTTATCAGATTGACTGTTGTGCTATTGCAATGCTTGTGTTTCAGTAACTCTCGTTTTACTTAATAATGGCTCCAAAGTTCAAGTGATGTTGGCAATTCACATATGCCAAAGAGAAGTTGTAAAGTGCTTCTTTTAAGTGAAGAGGTGCAAATTCTAGACTTAATGAGGAAAGAAAAAAAAATTGTAGGCATGGTTGCTAAGATCCACGATAAGAACAAATCTTTCCATGAAGTTCTGAAGGAAAAGGAAATTTGTGCTGGTTTTTACTTCATACCTCAACTTGCAAAAGTTATAACCATTGTGTGTGGTAAGTGGGAAAAAGGTATTAAATTATAGGTTTCAGTACTGTGTGATTTCAGGCCTCCACTGGGGATCTTGGTGTGTGTCAGCCATGGATGAAGGAGGATTACTATACTGATTATATGATAGGTGTCACAGCATGGTTAAACCCTGAACTAGGAAACTTGGGTTCTAGTGATCCTGAACCTCTTTTCTTTCATTCTCACCTCATCAAAGGTCTGTGACATTGGCCCCTTTTGTTCCACTAAGTAGTTGTTAAAGTTCTAAAATGTGGAGAATGCAGTGGGTACAATGATGAGGAAGACACAGTCTTGCTTGTAGTGAGCAGAAGATAAGTACACTAGTAATTATCCCAAGAGAAGTAGAGCTTTAAGTGACTATTGAGAGCTCCAACAGGAGAGATCACATGAAGTTAGTTTCTGGGTTCTGGAAAATGTTTGAGAAGAGGAAATTTCAATTGAATTGAAGTGGATCTTGAAAGAATGGGCAGAATTTTTTAGGGGTAAAGGGGTAGGTTGGATAAAATGGTGTAGATGGGTGAAAACCATGGGAAAGATCCCCCGGGACGAAATGAAAATTGATACCCAGGAGCTCTGGTGTATGGCAGAAGTTGCCAGACTGGGAGTGTAAATTGAGTGTTCCTTGGACAATGGGGATCCAGGAAAGGTGTATGAACTGGCAGTGGTAATATTAGAGTATGGGAGTGAGAAAAGACAGAGATTGAGTCTAGTGTTGCCTCAATTGGACTTGATCCTTCTGGGCCTAGTTACCTAACCTGTAAAACCAGGATAGTGGACCATAGGTAGTTAGATCTATGTGACCTTTTCCAGCCCTACATTTGTGTATATTTGGGAGATGCTGGTGGTCCTCAGGCCTGAAGTTCTGATTAGTATCATTCACTATATCAGGTGGGACTTGTGTGTGTTCTGTATTTCTGTCCTTTTACAAAAATTACGCAAAGAAAAGGTCTGTCATATTCCATTTTTTTCCTTTTTTTTTGCAGAATTGGGGTTTGAATTTAAGGCTTTGTGCTTGCAAAGCAGGTGCTCTAGTGCTTGAGCCACACCTTCAGTCCATTTCGCTCTGGTTATTTTGGAGATGGGGGTCTCATGAACAATTTGCCCGGTCTGGCCCCAAACTGCAATCCTCCTGATCTCAGCCTCCCAAGTAGCTAATATTACAGGCCTGTAGCTAAAACACCTACTCTAATGGGTATTTGTTGTTGTTTGTTTTGGGGCTGTTTTTCAGCTAATTAATTACTTTATAAATTTGTCTTTTTAGGGGGTGGAAGGTGCTAGAGATTAAAACCCGGGGCCTTGTTCATGCTAAGCACATGCTCTACCACTGAGTCATACCTCTAGTTCCCTCTAAATTTGTTTTTTAGCTACACAGAGCTATGAAATATTTTCTTTTTTTTTTCTTACTCATTTATTCACATGTGCATACATTGTTTGGGTCATTTCTCTCCCCTTCCCCCCTTCCCCCTCCCCGAAATATTTTCAAGACAGTTTTGTGAGCATAAGATTTATGTGCCAAGGTGTCTTGTTTTAGGTGGTACCTTGGCGCTTTGGTCTCTGCTATGCCTGTTGTTGTAGTTATGGGAGGTCTAAGTCAAGCCTGGGATAGCTGTATCTCTGGCCACATTAAGAGAAAGGCTGGCCAAGTGCCGGTGGCTTATACCTGTAATCTTAGCTACTTGGGAGGCTGAGATAGGGAGGATCTTGGTTCAAAGCCAGCCCAGGCAAATAGTTTATGAGACCTCCATCTCTAAAAGAACCAGAGAAAAACGGACTGAAGATGTAGCTCAAGCAGTTGAGTGCCTGCTTTGCAAGTGTGAAGCCCTGAGTTCAAACTTCAATACTGCCAAAAAAAAAAAAAGTAAAGTTTTTCTATTTAGATTGAGATTCTTTGAGAAGTTTTATTTAAGTAGGAGTTGTTTTATTGATGTTAAGATGTTGGAATTAAGCCGGATGCCAGTGACTAATGCCTGTAATCCTAGCTGCCTAGAAGACTAAGACTGAGAGGATAGCATTTCAAGGCCAGTCTCTGGGCATAGTAGTTTGTGAGACTCTCGTCTCTAAAATAACCAAAGCAAAATGGGCTGGAGGTATGGCTCAGGTGGTAGAGTGCCTATTTTGCAAGTGTGAAGCCCTGAGTTCAAATACCAATCTACCAAAAAAAAAAAAAGATGTTAGTGTTAAGGACTTTATATAACTGTTGTGTATTGTGGAGAGTGCATTATGAGAAGCCTATGAGAACTGGACATAAGTAAGGTCAGATGCAGCTCAGTTGCTTTTCCTAAGATGTTTATCTGTAGGCCAAAATTGGCATGGCCGGGCCACAGAAAAGGGAAATGCAGAAAAGCTGCTTCTCCTAAATTGTTTATGTTCAGAGAAGCAGGAATGCAGGTTTCTCCTGTTACAATGTCATGCCCCTCTCCGAGAACCGCTGCTCCACCCTGTTTACCACTAGATATAAAAGACTCACTGAAGGAAGACACGAGGCTTTTGCTTTGGGGGCTTTTTGCTTTGGGCTTTTGCTTTGAGGCTTTTGCTTTGGGCTTTTGCTTGAGGCAGGCATTTGGAAGGGAAAAGGATTGCTGAGTGGAAAGGATTGCTGAAGGAGAATTGCTAAAGGGGAATTGCTAGCAAGCCTGAGGGCTGAGACTTTAAGAAAGCTAAAGAGAACATGGGACAGTGCAAGTCTGCACCAAGAACTTTATGCATAGGTTTTAGAAAAGCTAAGCTAAAGAAAAGCTAAAAAGAACATGGGACAGAGCGAGTCTAAGAAAAGAGGTTTTAGAGAATAGTGAAGCAAAGTTTTAAAGAAGACTTTAAAGCAAGGTTTTAAAGAACTGTAATGGAGTAAGGCCTTAAAGAATAAAGATAGAGATAAGAAGCAGAGTGAAAAAGAAGCAATGAGGGTTGTGCATCGCCACCCAAGCACCCAACACACCTGATCCCACTTTCTGTCTGTCTATCCTGTGTCCTTTCTGCATCTCCTGTCACCCTCCAGTTAAGCCCAATTAGGTTCAGTAATAACCAGGAACAAGAGAAAGCTCGCTCCAACAAGGGAGCAAAAGAAAGCTCACTCCAGTGTATGAAAACATCTCTTTTACTTGTTTGACCCAGATCTGTAAGTTTTATGTTACTTCTTCGTTTTTAGGTTATCCAAATTCTATTTTTGAAATATTACAAGCTTTTCTCTTATTTTCTTAGCTCATGAATATAAAGGTTATTGTCCTTTCAAAAATAAGATTTACAAGCCAGGCACAGTGGCTCTTGCCTGTAAACCTAGTTAGTTACTTGGGAGGCTGAGATCAGGAGGATCAAAGTTCAAGGCTAGTCAGCAGTTAACAAACAGTTAGGGAGGTCCTACTTCAATCAATAAAAAGCTGGCCATGGTAGCACATATCTGTTATCCCAAGCTATACAGGGGACTGAGATAGGGAGGATTGAGGTTCCAGGCCAGCCTGGGGAAAAGAGATTGTGACACTCCATCTCAACAGAAAAAAGCTGGACATGGTAGCATATGCTTATCATCCCAGTTAAGGGGGAAGCATAAAATAGGATTGAGCCCAGGAATTGGAGACCAGTCTGGGCAACATAGACTCTTTAAACAAAAAGGGTGGGAGGCTGGCAAAGTGGCTCAAGTGGTAGAGCACCTGCTTAGCATTCAAGAGGCCATGAGTCAAACCTCAATATTGCCCCCAAATCTCCAAATACCTGAGATAATGAACTCATAAAGAGAAAATGTTTATTTTAGCTCATAGTCTTAGAGGGTCTAGTCCATGATTAGTTGGCCCCATGGCCTTGGGCCTGTGGCAAGGCATCATGGCAGGTATGCATGGCAGAGCAGAGTTGTTCACCTCATGACCAGGAAGCACTCAGCCATGACCTAAAGACTTCCCACTTAGCCCCGCCTCTTATAGGTTCTACCTCCTCTTAACAGTGTCTAACCAAGCCTTTAACACATTGTCTTTTAGGGGGCATTCAAGATCCAAATAATACTAAATTGAACTTTATAAAAGCATTTGTGTGTGTGTGTTGCTGGGGACCAGCCCTGGGTCCTTGCACAGTCTAGGCAAGTGCTTTACCTCTGTGAGGCCTTGCTCCCAGTCTGAAAGCATTGCTTTTGTAGGTCAGGTAGTTGAATATCCACAATTTCATGTGGATAAAGTGATCAAGTGGCGGAATTGCTTATTGGAATGTTGAATATTTAGACGGCCTCCAGTTTTTAAATTTATATATACAGCATGTTAATAAATGTATTTCTACATCATTTTTATCTGAGCTTCTAATTATTATTTGTTTATAGTCAGTCATTCCTGGAAAGAAAATTATTAGGGAAAAGAATGTTGCTTCTCTTCTTAAAAGATGCTTTTAAGTGTGTTACTGGTTTGCATTTGCCTGTTTAAAATCTAAGCTAACAAAAGCAATTCATTGTCTTTTAAAAATTACAGAGGCAATTTCATAATGCATTTTCAGGGTACACATCAAGCAGTACACCACATACTGTTAAAACATGCTACTGCAACCATTTGAATGTCAGTAAGTGACTTTTCATTGAGACTACTACAGACCAGGAAGGTCAGGGCCTCCTGGTGTTTCTTACTGCTTTGCTCAGAGTTTTTTGTGGTAAGAGTCTCAAGATTGGCATCACCTATAGTCCTACTCATATTAAGTCCAGGTTTTTTGGTTCCTTTTAGACAGACATTTGCTGTTGGTTTGTTTTGAAGATAATCCTAATTTTTCCATATGTTCTGTAATTTGCTGATTTACTGCCTTGCTTTGCCTTCTACTAGTCACTTTTGCAGCATATCTAGTAACAATAGGTGTAGTTACTTAGCATGCACTAACTATGAGTTGTTCACAATCCCAATGCTTTAAACACTTTTTTTTTCCTTTCTGAATAATGGGGATTGAACTCACAGTCTCCTGCTTGTCAGGCAAGTGCTTTACTGCTTTAGCCATGTCCCCAGTCCCACATTTAGTTTTTAAAAGAAGCCTCAGATGAAGTATTGTTACTGCAGGTGGCTGTGGGTAACCTGCCAAGGGCACCATGAGGGAGTGGGCACTCCAGCTGTCCTGGCATTGAAACATCTATTTTAGACATTGAGCCTTGCCTCTTCTCTGTATATGTTATTTTAACCCTCAGCTCACATTCCTCAGATAGTATATATTTTGGGGTCATATGTATGTTTATTTTAGCAGCTGGAAATGTTCTTTTTATGATTTTTTAAAATTATTATTTTGTTGGGGCTGGGGCTTGAACTCAGGGCTTCATACTTGCAAAACAGGTGTTCTACCTCTTGAACCACACCTCTAGTCCATTTTGCTCTGGTTATTTTGAAGATGGAGCCTTGCAAACTGTTTGCCTGGGCTGGCCTTGAACTGCAGTCTTCTTGAGCTTAGTCTCCTAAGTAGCTAGGATTACAGGCATGAGCCACCTGACGTGATTTTTTTTTTTTTTCTTTTTTTGAGAAAGGGTCTTGCTATGTAGCCTAGGCTGGCCTGAAGCTCAAGATCCTCTTGCCTCTGCCTCCCAAATGCTGGGATCGTAAGTGTTTATTACCATGCCTGGCTCTTTATGATTTGTTTTCTTTTGGTGTACTGGGGCTTGAACTCAGGATCTCTTCCTTGCTAGGCAAGTGTTCTACCACCTGAGCCTTGACTCCAGCTATGGTTTTTTAAACATTTTTATATTATTTTATATTAGTTGTACAACTATTTTATATTACAACTATTTTATATTAGTTGTACAGAGGGCTTTCATTGCGACTCTTGCAATTTGTCTTAGATTACTCCCCCTCCATCATTCTCCCTATTTTTATGATTTTTAAGACAGGTTTTTACAGCTTCCTTTGTGGGGGCTGGCTTCAAACTTGTGATTCTCTCACTTCTGTCTCCCAAGTGTCTGGTATCACGGGCATGGGTCATCACACCCAGCTGTTTGTTGAGACAGGATCTCTCTACTTTTGCCTAGGGCCAGCCTCAAACTCTTGAACCTCTTGTCTCTGCCTCCTGAGAAGCTAGGGTTAAAGGTATGCACCACGCTAGGCCTAATGACTTATTTGTTACATATATTCACATACATCTATGGGACTGGTTTATTTCTGAATGTGGTCTTATATTTTCTGAAGGTATGGTTTTATTTTTTTATCTCATTTTCTAGGTTCAAAAGCTGCTTTGCATGTGCCCAGTAGATTTCCATGGAATCTTCCAACTAGATGAAAGACGGAGAGATGCTGTGATTGCCTTGGGCATTTTTCTCATCGAATCTGATCTTCAGGTAAGTCTTTATTAAATTTAGAATTTCTGCACTGTAAAAGGGGTTATAATAAGAATTTGTATCCACTTACATTTACCTAATGGCAATACTGGAAGAGTGTATCGCAACCTAATCAAAGTGATTAAGGTGAGAGTGAGATAGGATAGATGGAACAGGTGGGAATGAGTCTTTCTTAGGAGATCTACTTTTTTTTTTTAAACTGTGTAATTATATTAAGTTTTTTCTTTTCAGGAAATAAATTAAAATTTTTTTGAGATGTTAATTGTGTGCCCTCCAGAGTAGGCTTGGATTTTAGTCTTAGGTAAAATTCTCATCAGTCAGACTCAAGGATATCATTTTTTTTCTTTTGAAAGGACAGAATCACTTGAGATAATTTTGGTATAACATTTTTTTAAAAGCTGTGAGAGAAATAAATTTTTAGAGTACATTTAATGTGTTATTATAATGTATTATTAATAATAATGATAATAACTATATAATTATCATTATTATATATAATATATATATTATATATATATAGTGATATAATATAATAATGATAATAATAATTACTATTAATAATAATAATGCCAGTGGGACTGGGGTTTGAACTCAGGGCTTTCTGGTTGCAAAGAAGGCACTCTATACCACTTAAGCCACACCTCCAGTTCAGTTTTACTTTGGTTATTTTGGAGGTGGCGTCTCCTGAACTATCTGCCCATGGTGGCCTTGAACTACCTTCCTCCCATTGTCAGTCTCCCAAGTAGCCAGGATTATAGGTTTGAGCCACCAGTGCCTGGTTCATTTATATACTTTTGATAGGGATTAAACAACAAAGCTAATTGAAGCAAATGATTGATCCTTAGATGTAGACTATTTTTTATTTTTTATCATTGTCATATACCATTTTTTTTTCTTGCTGGTAGTGGGGTTTGAACTCAGCCTCACACTTGCTAGGCAGGTGTTCTACCACTTGAGCCACTCCACCACTCCAACACACTTTTTTGTGTTGAGTGTCTTTGAGATAGGGTCTCTTAAACTATTTGCCTGGGCTAGCTTCGAACTGTGATCCTCCTGATCTGTTTCTCCAGTAGCTAGTAATACAGGCATGAGCCACCAGTGCCCAGCTAGCAGATACCTTTTTAAAATTCCAAGTTTAATCATGCTATGTTAGAAAAATAAAGATGCTATGTATATGAAAAATCATCTAAAATGTTAGCTTGCACTGGGAGCCAGTGGCTTATGCCTGTAATCCTAGCTACTTGGGAGGCTGAGATAGGGAGGATCATAGTTTGAGACCAGCCTAGGCATATAGTTCATGAGACCCTCATCTCCAAAATAACCAAAGCAAATTGGACTGGAGATGTGGCTCAAGCAACACAGCATCCACTTTGTAGGCATGAAATCTTGAGTTCAAACCACAGTCTGACTCCCCCCCAAAAAAATTAGCTTGTATTTCCTAGAAATTTTACTTCAATAAGTATTAATATTTTGGGCAGAGTATTTAACATTTTTCTTTGGGTCTGGTTCTCAAACTCAGAGCCTTACACAAGCTAGGCAGACACTTTACAACTGAGCCATATCCCCAGCCCGTGTTATACTCTGGAAAAAAATAAACATTAAAAAAATTTTTTTTTTGATGGTGCTGGGGTTTGAACTTGGGGCCTTGTACTTGCTAGGCAGGCACTCTACTTCTGGAGCCACACCTCCTGCCTAAAAATAAGCATTTTAATTATAGAGCAACATTTTAATAAATAAGGTTGCCTAACCAAGGTCACAAAATTAGATACATAGCTTAATTTTAGTTTTTCTTCTGTGTACCTATTTATAAACATGAAAAGAAAGAAAGCCGTTTTACTTTATTGTATGTGTGGTGCTAGGGATTGAACCAGAGCCTTGCACTTGCTAAGCAAGCACTTCTACTCTCTGTTTGAGAAATCCTACTTAAATATAAAATTAATTATACAGGACCAAAAAGAATTTTTAAACTACTGCTATTGAGGCCCTGAGTTCAAACCCCAATACCACCAAAAACTACTGCCATTCACATGTGTACTACTTGAAAATAGCTTTGGAAAATGCATCACTTTATAGATGTACCTACAAGTCCCCAAATTTTGTACTTGGAATAGACTTTTTAAGCTGGTAAGAAGGGTTGAGTACAAATTACCTTTGATATAGTTTGGGTTCTTATCCGGTGCCACATGACATCCCTCGGACCGTACAGTTTGCCTGTGCTCTCAGGGAAGCCTACTGACCTCATGAGTACAAGGAGAGGAACCCAGCTTACTTCATCAGCCCTTTAGGAATGCCTTAGGGGCCAGTTTTCTCTTGGTATTCCTTGATTACATCCAGGATGGGTTGATGTTGGTCTTCTTTCTGTCCAGTTCAAGGGCTTCCCTGGCAGCTGCTGTGGCCAGAGTGCCTTATAGTTATTCCATACTACTACAGCCATCATAGTTTATATGGGGGAGAGACAGCCAGGGGCAACTTCTTCCACAGGGGATGCAGTGCAAGCCCTTTGGAGTTTTGTGCTTTTCAGTCCACCAGGATCCTGGACAGATGTTCTAGGAAGCTGCTTTTTATCAGTTACAAGAGTTTTTTTTGCTTATGAATCTGCATTTAGAGCTCAGAAGAGTGGCTATCTCTAGTCCATTGGGCACCAGCTGGGTACAATTGAGGGTCTAAGCCAGGTGTAATCCTAGCACTGAGGAGGCTGAGGCAGGTAAATCTTTGAAGTCAGTTTATACTTCACAGTGATACAATGTTTCAGAAAGAAAAAAAGGAAAAGAAAATCTGGGAGCTGGAATCACCTGAAGCCTGTTCATGCATATTCTGGGGTTCACCCATGTGTACGTGACCTTTCCATGTGGCCTGGGCCTTGTCATAATACTGTGTTTGGGTTCCAGATCTAGTATCCTGAGAAAGAACCAAGTGGAAGCTGCATTGCTTTCTAGTCTGGAAGTTAGAGTTATATTTATGCTACTTTCTATCTAAACTAGTAGCAAATCCCTAAGGGCGGTGAATTAGACTCCACCTTTGGGTGGGAGGAGCATTAAGGAATTTGTGGCCATGTTTTAAAAATCATCCCATGCTTTTTTTAGTATTTTAGAATATCAGATCCCCTTCTCCTGTGTAATCCTCAACTGAAGCAGCTGTAGACAGGGAAGTAACCCCAAAAAGCTAATGATGGACGATGATGGAGCTGTACGTTACGGGCTTATTTGGAATGAAAGGAGTTTTTCATTTGGCTAATGTTGGCCATAAAGTCTAACGCTTCACTTGAGAGGAGCAAAAGGAAGCATGAAGTGGAAAGTTTCACAAAAGAGGAAAAGAGGACAGGGACGTGAACAACAACAAAGCATCCTCAAGTTGAGATGTTTGTGACTGTGAGCACCTTTCCAGTCCCGAGGATCTTATCTGGGATCCATAGGTGGGGTTTGGGTGATCTGTACCCATTTTGCTGAAGGCAGCTTTGTATGTGTACCACATACCTTATGAAGAGGCCCTCCTCCCTCGAGGAGACCCAAGCAGGCTGGACATTCAGGTTTGAGCCCTTTTCTTTGGTCCCCGAGGTGCAGGCTGATGATACTTCTTCTGTACTCTGTTGTGTAGAAACAGGACATGTGATGCCATGTGAACTTACTCATACTTTACATTATCTCTAGAGAATCTCTAAGTTTATTAGAATGTGGATATGCTTTGCTTTAAGTTTAAGCTTAAGCTGTGAGAAAAAGCCTACTAGTCACTTATTAAATATACTTTTTTTTAAAGCACAAAGACTGTGTGGTTCCTTACCTTCTTCGACTTCTCAAAGGTCTTCCAAAAGTGTATTGGGTTGAAGAAAGCACGGCTCGGAAAGGCAGAGGTAATTTTATATATTTTTCCTGAATACAAAGAAAAGTATGTTTAGCATCTTTATGGATCAAGTGTTTATTCATAGTAACATAGTTACTATGATACATAGTTAGGATGCTTGTAGCTGGTCCCACTCCTGGCCAGAACAACTAACTGCTTCCAGCAATGTGGGCTGAGCTTACTATTGTGCAAACCCCATGAACAAGGGGGGAAGTAGAAGATGGGCTGGGCTGACAGTTTTCTATTGCTCTCTTTTTAGAAAGAGCAAGCACTCTGAGACTTTTAGGAAATTTTTTCTCTTAATGTCATTAGCCAGAATTGGATATCTGCCATATCCCCAAACCATTCATACTGCCCTTTGAGTAGGAGACTCATTCACAGAGGGAGGTCAGTTCTCTACATTGCATTACCCTGTTCCAAAATGGTGAGATGGGTATTAGGGACTCAACCATAAATGGCTCACTATAAATGATTTTATCAATCTGTTGCTGTTACTAAGTTTTTGTTATTTGCACCTTTAGGGATGGAATAAATTCATGTGTATTTTCTTTTAACTTATATTTTATTTTGATCTCTTTTTAGGGTCAAAATGAGAGTAGTAGTCTTTGCCTCTCCTCTTCTCCACTGCTTTCCTTTCCCTTCCTCCCTCCTTACCTTCCTTCTTCTGAAATATTCACATAGGTCCACTGTGTGCCAAGCATTGTACTAAGCACTTAAAACACAGATGTTCTTGTATACTGATTTCCTAAGGCTCCTAAACTAGTTTGGTACATGTTTTAGGGTTTAGGACCCATGTGACTCAAGTTTCTTTGAAACATATCTCTGTAAGGCCTCATATAGCACCTTTGTATGTATGTGTACCATCAGGCCCAGGTTTTAGTTGTAGAAATAGGGTCTGACTAACTTTTTGCCTGGGCTGGCCTCAAACTGATAACATCTGGATCTCTACTTCCCAGTAGCTAGAATTATAGGCATGAAGCCACCAAGCCCAGTCTAAACTCCGCCCCCCCCCTTTTTTTTTTTGACAATAGTAGGGTTTGAGCTTGGTTTCATGCTTGCAAAATAGGTACTGTACTGCTTGAGCCACATCTCCTGTCCTAAATTTTCATTTTAAAGTAACATTTGACTTTTCTTTTAAAGGCAGTATTACTTATGCTATTAAATTCTAGAACAGAAGTTCTCAAAGTGTTGTCACTGGGCCATCAGCATCACCAGGGAACTTGTCAGAATTGCACATTGACAGACCCTGCTTTAGAGCTAGTGAATCAGAGCTCTGGGCCTGAGATGTGGAAGCTCTCAGGTGATTCTGATGCACAGGCAAATGTGAGAATGACCTAGAGCTGCACTTTAAAGACCTTCTGCCATGTACTATGAGTGTACCCAGAGAATAGTTGGCACTCTTACGTCCTTGGTGTTAGATTGATTAAGTATTAAGGTTGATTTCCTATTTAATCCTGATCGAACCAAATGGCAAGTGGTTCTTGTGTTTGAAGGTATGTGTGGTAAAAAGGCTGCATAGCTTTTGGCCTTTTAGATAGGTTACTTCCTCCAGTCCTGTAGTTCCTAAGAGCTACCCTAGTAGGAGGCTTAGCATTGGAAGAACTTAAAAACTTATGGGGCATGGCTGTGGTTGTAGTTCAGTTGTGCTTAGCATTCATGAGGCTCTGGGTTCAATCCCCAATACAAACAAACAAAACAGAAGCTGTGTGTGTGTTACAGGGGTTTGAACTCAGTGCTTTGAGCTTGGTCGGCAGTTGCTCTCCAGTTGAGCCACATCCTCAGCCCAATAAAAACATTTTTAAAAAGAAGCTTTTGAGATATAGAGAAAAGCTTTGGAGCTCTTGTCAGGGTTTTCCCCACTTGCCAAAAAAAACAGAAAAGAAAATGTAAACATTCCATTCTTCTTAAAGTAATACTAATATGTATTTCCCATTTAGCTTTCCTGTACTAGCTCTATCAAGATTGATTTCTCATTTTTATTTAGGTAGAGAATAAAAAATCGAATTTGTCATGTCAACAACTTCTATAATCTCAAAGTGTACATTGGCTCAGAAAACAATTAAGTTTATTGAACTGAATGATTTTACTTAAAAAGAGTAGAGATCTGTCTCAGCAAAAATGTTGGGCCAATATCTGTTTTATTAGGACTCCATGGGAGAGCAGCAACTTTAAGCTGGTCCATTGGCAGACTGTGTGAATACTGAATTGGATGGCCAGCATGTGTAGTTTAGTGTTTTGTTTCTGATGATCTGGTTTATGTCTTCACATTTTCCAGGTGCCCTCCCTATTGCAGAGAGCTTCAGCTTCTGCCTGGTAACTTTGCTGTCTGATGTGGCTTATAGGGACCCCTCACTTAGGGATGAAGTAAGTATAAGGTATCTTGTTGTGCATGGCTATTAGATTAAAAAAAAAAAATCCCCAAGTTATAAAAAGGGAAAAAACTTGAAATGTGACTGGATTGTTTATATTGATTTCATTATTAATAGCAAACTTAAAAAATGTTTCATACTTGATTATAGTATTTTTCAGCTTACAGACTCTAATGAGTCTTTTTTCTTTTTGGCAGTATTAGGGTTTGAACTCAGGGCTTTGTGCTTGTGAGGCAGGTGCTCTACTGCTTGAGCTATGCCTCCTGCCCTTCATGAGTCATATCTTATTCAACAATCCCCAGAGCCCTGTGAATTTGGCAGGAAAAGACAGACAGCTCATTGGGGATTGAAGTCATTTGCAGAAGAGAATTTTCTTTCTTTCTTTCTTTTTATTTATTTATTTGTTTGTTTGTTTGTTTATTTATTTATTGGCAGTATTAGAGTTTGAACTCTCAGAGCCTTGAGATTGCTAGGTAGGCACTCAACTACTTGAGCCACACTTTCAGCCCTGTTTACTTTATTTTTTCAATAGGGTCTTGTATTTTTGCCCCAAACCAACCTAAGACCGTAATTCTCCAACCTATGCTCCCCAGCTGGAATCGCAGGGGCATGCCACCACACCTAGCTTATTGGTTAAGATGGGGATCTGGCTAACTTTTTTGCCCAACCTGGCCTTGAACCTTGATCTTCCCAATCTCCACCTCCCAAGTAGCTGGAATTACAGGCATGTACCACCACATTTGGTTCCAGAAGAGAATCTTCTGTGTAGGCGACGCTGTTACCTTTCAGTGCCCAAACTTTTGCTTGTAGTTAATTTTGTTGGAAATGTTGCCAACATGTATTTCATACTTCCCTCCTCCCCCAACCCCCTGCCACAGCAGTTCTGGGGTTTGAACTCAGGGTCTCATACTTGCTAGGCAGGTACTCTGCCACTTGAACCATACCCCAGCCCTTTAAAAAAATTTTAGTTATTTTTCAAAGAGAGACTCCTGCTTATCCCCGGGCTGGCCCACATCCTCCTATTTATGCTTCCCACATAGCTGAAATGACAGGCACTCACCAACATGTCCATTGATTGGTTGAGATGGTGTCTCAATGAATGAACTTTTTGCCTTTCAATGAATGAACTTTTTGCTTTGAACCATGACCCTCATGATTTCCCCCTCCCAAGTAGCTAGGATTATAGACATGAGCCACTGCACTCAGCCTAAACTTTTTTTTTCAGGGGGTAGGTGTATAGGGGATAGAACTCAGGGCCTTATGCTTGCCATGTAACTGCTCTACCACTTGAGCCCTAGTCTAAACTTCTTAATCAGATTTATAATAGAAAATCAGTTTTTTTTGTGCTAATGAGATTTGAACTCAGGGCCCTTCACTTGCTAGGCAGGAGCTCTACCACTTGACCAAACCCACAGCTCTTTTTGCTTTAGTTATTTTTTTGAATAAGATCTCTAGTTTATGCCTGGTCTGGCCTGGACTGCGATCTTCCCATGTAGCCGGGACAAAAGGCACATATCACCACTCTCAGCTATTTTTGATTGAGATGGAGTCTCCTGAGCTTTTTGCCTGTGCTGGCCTTAAACCTCCATCCTGATCTCTGCCTCCTGAGTTGCTAAGATTATGAGGCATAGGCCACTGTACCTAGCTGAAAAATCCATTTTTATATACTACTATAGTTAGGTCCTGCTCAGTTGTCTGCCTATATGCTAAATATACCCAGCTAGCAATACTTTTTTAGTTTTTCAAATTTAGATTCTTTCTTTTTTAGTGGTACTGGGGTTTGAACTCAGAGCTTCACACTTGTGAGGCAAGCACTCTACCACTTGAGTGGAGCCATGCCTCCAACCCATAATTTAGATTCTTCATTTATTTGTAGGTTGGCTAAAGAAATAACTACATATGTTAGAATTGTGTATTTTATTTAAAAAAAATAGACAGTAAGACCTTTTATATTAATAAAATGCATCAAAATAAAGAGGCCAACAATCAAGATGACAAAATGACTTTAATGTATGGAATGGGAAAAAATACAGGTTGAGTACCCCTTAAAATCCAATCTGAAAGGCTCCACAATCTAAAACCTTTTGAGTACTAGCATGACTTGACAAGTGGAAAATTCTACTTCTAATCTCATGTAACAGGCTGCAATCAAAATATAGGCACATTTAAAATATTGTATAAAATTACTTTCAGGCCAGATATGGTGTCATACGCCTATGATTACAGCTACTTGGAAGGAGGATCATAGTCTGAGGCTAGTCTGAGGTCAGCTGGGCAAAAGCATGAGACCCTATCTGAAAAACAAACTAAAAACAAAAGAACTTGGGGTGTGGCTCAAGTGGTAGAGTGCTTGCTTAGCAAGGGTGAGGCCCTGAGTTCATTCCTCAGTACCACCCCCCCCAGAAAAATTACTTTTAGGCTATGTGTATAAGATGTATCCAAAACACAAGTAAATGTCATGTTTAGACCTGGGTTCTGTCCCCAGGGTATCCACTAGATAGGATGCAAATATTCCAAAAATCTGAAAAAGTCTGAAGTCTGAAACACTTCTGGCCTCAAGCATTGTGGATAAGGGATACTCAACCTATATTGCTTTTCAGGCATTTATAGGTTATTTAGTATTATTTCAACATTAGGAAGATATAGGAAATTTGTTCGTAATCAAGTCATGTTAGACCAACTTCATTGCCTGGGTTTTCTTATAGAATAGGCCAATCTTTTCTTTCTTTCTTTTTAAAATTTTTTCTATGTAGCCTAGGCTGGTCCTCGACCTTATTCATAATCCCCTACCTCAGCCCCCTGACTGCTGAGGATACAGATGTATGCCACCTTGCCCTTTGTCTGGGTAGTTGAGAGAAATGAGGTAGATGTTCTATGTAGTTGATCTTAATGAAAACATTGAACAAGTACCCTTCCTGATATACTGGATCAGTTAAATGGTCTGAGTGCTAAAATGATTCATAGGGTTTGTGGAATTTCCTGATGGATGATCTGTGAGATCCTGGCCTGGCAGGAGCTCCTGTGGCCTCCTCCAACCATTGGAACAAAAAAAACCAGTGATTTGAATGAAGATCTAGAAAACAAGTTGATTTTATTTATAGAAGGCACAAAACCAGGATTGAAGACCAGTCCAACACACTAAAACTAACACCACAAACTTTTGTAGGGATAAATGAAAAGTTAAAAATACCAACTATGTAAGTAGAGACTTCATAGCTTAAGAGCAACATGTGCAAAAAGAATTTAAGTATTTTTATCTGGAAGCTCTTTGAGCCAGCAATGTGAAGTGGCTACTGAAAAGTTAATGGTCGTACAAAGAAATCTAGTCCGTATTGAATTTGGTTATTACTCTGGGTAAGTTCCTGCATCTCTGTTATATTCATAGATTTTATTCTGAGCACCACACTTCTAGACAGATGTAGACAAACTGGACTACGGTACAGTCATAAGCAACATCATAAATAAGCTGTGATCGTAAGGAATAATGTTGAAAAGAACTAAGACTTTTTACCCATGAAATATAATTTGGGGACCTAGCACCTGTTTAGAGACTCTGGAGGAAGAAATGGCCCCAAGGGCCATGGAAGGCCCAGGAAGTCAACATTGGCCCAGTGTTAGGATCTTGGTACCAGTCAGAAGAGGGAGAGTTTGTTCCTGAAGGTCAGCTGGTTGGATACTTGGCACAGCCATTGTGGAGGGGGAGGGATATATGGAATCTCTCAGGATAATATCTAAAGCGCTTTCAAATTTTGATTTAGTTTTGTAATATTTATCTGATTTGTTTGTAAGTTTGTTTGTTTCCTTGACTGTTGCAGATTTTAGAGGCACTTTTGCAGGTTTTGCATGTCCTTTTGGGAATGTGCCAGGCCTTAGAGATTCAAGAAAAAGGTATGATTATGTATCTTTAAGATATCTTTCTTTCTTTCCTTCCTCCTTCCCTTCCCTGCCCCCTCCCCTTCCCCCTTTTCCCCCTTCTCCCCTTTCCCTCTTCTCCCCGTTCCCTTCCTCTCCCCTTTGTAGTTATTCTTTGCTTGTTTTTTTCCTAGTCTTTGCTCTGTTCTTGGTACCTAATCTGCACCTAGTAGAAGAAAACCTTTTTATTATTAGGTTACATTTGTTACATGCTATTATACTGAGAGGCCACATGAGTTCATAAGCACAGTTCTGTACACAAATGCCAAGTGTCCTTGAGCAAGTGACTCCACTCTTCTGAGCCTCAGTTTCTCACCCATAATGTATGTGGGTACTTCAGTTGACTTCCAAAGGTCATTTTTTCTATTAGTGTAAATAAGTTTACCAATATAAATTACTGATTTGGAAGTGACATGAACAGATCAAGACCTGCCAAGGAGAGCAGCTATGATAGAGACACAAACTGACATTATTGGTTATGACAGTTTGAAAATGTCCTGTTTAGCCCTTTGGGTTGACTGTGTTACTGTGACCTTTTCTCAGCTTTCACAGTTATTAGTGCATGGGTTGTGAAATGTTAGTCAGTGTTACAATTCGGTACAACATGTGGGGAGTTTGACTTTCACTGTACCTGTTGTAACATTCTCCCTTGGTCTTCTAGAATACCTTTGCAAGTACGCAATCCCATGCCTGATAGGAATCTCTCGAGCATTTGGGCGTTACAGCAACACAGAAGAGTCTCTTCTCTCTAAGCTCTTTCCCAAAGTCCTTCCTCATTCCCTTCGAGTTCCAGAAGAACTAGAAGGTGTCCGAAGGCGTTCCTTCAATGACTTCCGCTCCATCCTTCCAAGCAATCTGCTGACTGTCTGTCAGGAGGGCACCCTGAAGAGAAAAACCAGCAGTGTGTCCAGCATCTCTCAGGTGGGGCTGGCCTTCCGGGAGAAGAAACCAGGAAGGAGGATTTCATTAAGTGCTATTGAGTGTGAAGAAAATACCACTTGTGTGTAGTTTGAGGAAACTTTAACATGAAAGATTCTCACTAGAATTCTCTTTAATACATTTTAATACAAAGACTTATCTCTTAAAGGTTTTTTGTTTTTTTGGTTTTTTTAAGACAAGGTCTTGCTAAATAGTCCAGGCTGGCCTGAAATTCTCTCTATAGACCCGGTTGATCTCAAACTCCTGATCTTCCTGCCTCTGCTTTCTGGATGCTGTGCCACCAAACCCAGCTTCTTTTTAAGATTCATAAGTCATTTCACAGTTGTGAAATGCTTTGCTTCATAGCAATTAGGTGTCAGACTCTATTCTGAATGCGAGATACATAGAAAGTATATAATTGAGCTGAGCAAAGTGGCACATGTCTGTAATCCCAGTATTCAGGAGAGGCAGGAAGATCATGAATTTGATGCAGCCTGGGCTACATAACAAGACCTTGTCTCAAAAATATAAAAAAGAAAGAGTGGAAGGAAGGCGGGAGAGAAGGAGGAAGGAAAGAGAAAAAAATATGTAATTGAGGGCTGACATGTAGCTTAGTGATAGAGAACTTGCCTGGCACTATAAACAAAAAATGGGCTTGGGCATGACTCAAGTGGTAGAGTGCCTACCTATGTATACTTGAGGCCCCGAGTTCAAATCCCATTACTACCCAAAAAAAGTATATCATTGATTCATGGAGAAAAGATTAAAACACCAAAAACACACAAAAAATTTAGATCAGTAATAGCTGGGTGAGGTGGATCATGCTTATAATTCCAGCTACTCTACTTGGGAGGCAGAGATCAGGAGGATTGTGGCTCATGGCTAGCTTGAGCAAAAAGTTAGTAAGACCCCATCTCAATTAATAAACTGCTCATGGTAGTACATGAATGTCATTGCAGCAAAGTGGAAGGCTATATTTAGGTCTGAGGCTGGTCTGAGGCACACACAAATAACTCAAGTACAAAGGGCTGGGAGTTAGAGTGCCTGAGTAGCAAGTTCAAACCCCAGTACTGCAAAAAAAAAAAAAAAAAAATCAGATGAATAATCAAGAACAAAATATATGGCTAGACACAAAGACTAGTAAGTAACACAATATGTAGTAGAGAATGTTGTGCTGTTGCTTTTGTGGGCTTCAGGGAGGGGTAAGGCTTGAAGCAAGACTTCAAGTGCAGATGCTGGGCTGGCAGAGAGAACCGTACCTAAGATGAACCTGACTAGGTTCCACTAGCCTGTTCTGATCTGTAACTGTGGTTGTATGTTTTAGGTCAGCCCGGAACGTGGCATGCCACCTCCTAGCTCCCCTGGAGGATCCACTTTTCACTACTTTGAAGGTGAGCTTCACCTCTCTGCCAAGAATACCGACTACTACTTGGATAGCTGGCTCACAATGACTTCCTGTGATGTGAGGGATGCCGGTACTGACTCTCCATTGCCGTGGATCTAGAGTAGTGAGCTTTTAGAAACCATTTATTCTGTTTTCATTTAAATTTCTCTCTCTTCCCCTGTGTTGGCTGGAGCCCAGGGCCTTTCACATGCTAGGCAAGTGCTCTAGCACTGAAATACATTCCCATTCTTCAAGTTCATAAAATTTACTTTTCAAAAAAAATTTTTTTTTTTTTTTTGGTGAGACTGGAGTTTGAACTTAGAGTTTTGCACTTGCAAAGCAGGCACTTTACCACTTGAGCCCATCTCCAGTCTGTTTTACTCTGGTTATTTTTTTGGGGTAGTACTGGGGTTTGAACTTAGGTCCTCATACTTGTTAGGCAGTCACTCTACCACTTGAGTCACTTTTCCAGGCCTTTTTGTGTTGGGTATTTGCCCAGGCTTGCTTCCAACTACAATCCTCCTGATCTCTGCCTCTTAAGTAAGATTACAGTCACAAGCTATCATCTCCCAGTTGGTCTGGTTATTTTTGCAGATGGGGGTCTCTCTAACTATTTGTCCAGGCAGGCCTCAAACTGGGATCCTTCCCATTTTAGCTGCCCAAGTAGCTAGGTTACAGGTGTGAGCGACTGGCACCAAGCGCAAATATTCTGTACCTAGAGAAAAGAACAGAAAATAATTTATAGATCTCCAAATGCCCACAATCAAATTTTTGGGGGAGGGGTGTCCTGAGGTTTGAACTCAGGGCCTTGAACTTGCCAGGCAGGCATTCTAGCACTTGAACCACTTCCTTAGCCTGAAATTTTGTATATTAACTGGTTTTCAGGAGAAGGATTTTTTAAGGTTACCAAGTTTATAGGTAATGTTAGAGAATATAGTAACCAGGTATGGTGGCACACATCTGTAATCCTAGCACTTGGAAGGCTGACTCAGAAAGATGGTAAGTTGGAGGCCAGACTGGGCTACATAGCAAGACCTTGACTCAAAAAAAGAGTCAAGGTCTCTCTCTCCCAAAAAAAGAACGTAGTCATATTATTTTTTATGAAGCTTTGCTAGTCACAAAGTACTTCCATATAATTACTGCATTTTATTCATGTGAACACCTTGTGCAATGCCAAACACATATTAAAATTACTCCCACCTTATCTTTCAGGGACATGAGACCCAGATTAAATGATAGGAAATGGAGAAACCAGAATTCCATATCTCATAATAGAGTCTGTTTCATTTTTGGGTGATGCTAATTGTTAAAAGAGCATGTTTCAAAAGATGATCTTAAGAGATGTGAGGGAAATTTTTAAAAAGGAGGAAGGTTGTATCTAAACACAAGAAAATGTGAGCACCTTTGTGTATAGTATGTGAGACTGTGATGTATGTGTACATGAGAACGAAAGGCTATATTCAAACACCTCAGAAATCTCACCTGCCTAAGAAAACCATGTGCTCAAATGTAGAGCCACAGTCTCTAGGCTTTAAAACCCTTTGCCACCTGCCTCCCTTCAGGACATCTGAAGACAGCCATCATTCTCTTTCCCTGCTAAATAGCTCTGGGCCCACCTTCTGTGGCAAGGAAATCTACATGACATTAGGCCATTAAGCCTCACTTTCTCTTCTTCCCAGCCCCTGGCAAACACCATCTACTGTCTCTATGATTTTTGACACTAAGTATCTCATAGAAGTGGCTCATGCAGATTTATGTTTTTATCGACTTCACTTAATTGTTCTGATTTTGAAACTCCTTAGTTGTGTGTATTTTTGTTCTAATTTTGGTAAAACATCCTTGGGGCCCTGTGGCCCTCAAACTTTCAAATCTCAACCTTAAAAAGGTATTATTCTAGCTTGGCGCCAGTGGCTTACACCTGTAATCCCAACTACTTGGGAGGTTGAGATGGGGAGGACTGAGGTTTGAGGCCACCCTGGGCAAATAGTTCACAAGACCCAATCTCCAAAATAACCAGAGCAAAATGGACTAGAGGCTCTAGTGGTAGAGTGCCTGTTTTGCAAGTGCAAAGCCTGAGTTCAAACCCCAGTCCAACACAAAAAAGTTATTATTTTTTCCCCTCCCACACATTAGGTTTTTTATTGTCTGGCTTGGAAATACTAGGACATGATCGTTTCTGAGCCTTTCACCTGAAACACCTGAGAGGTGTCCTACTTGACAGCTGGTGATCCAGACTTCTTAATTTAAAAACAAGCAAGGAATTGGGAGTGGCATCAAAACCAAAATGTATGCCTTTGTTGGTTATTGGGGGACTCCTCTTGAGGAAGGGTCCCTGTTGTATGTGCTCATATGTCTTTTTTGGTTTTTTTTCTCCCCCAGCCTCCTCTTGTCTGCCTGATGGGACCACCCTGGAGCCAGAGTACTATTTCTCCACCATCAGCTCCAGCTTCTCAGTCTCTCCCCTGTTCAATGGCATCACCTACAAAGAGTTCAGTATTCCACTAGAAATGCTTCGGGAGCTCTTAAATTTGGTAAGCACAGTGCTGATGGATAGACTGAGGGGATATTGCTCAGTGAAATTGGCAGTGGTAGGAGCCTAGTTTTCTTTTTTTCTTTTTTTTTTTTTGAAACAGGGTCTTTCTTTGTAGCCCAGGCTGGTCTCAAACTCAAAATTCTGCCTCAGCCTCCCAAGTGCTGGAATTAAAGGTGTGCACCATCATGTCCATGCAAACCTGAGAAAAGCTTGGAGTACATGTTGAATATCTCTCATCCAAAGTGCTTGAGACTAGAAATATTTTGTATTTTGGGGGGAATTTTAGAATTTTGCATATATGTAATAAGATATCTTGGGATACCCAAGTCTAAACATGAAATTCATTTGTGTTTCATGTATAGTTTATAAACATAGTGTAAAAGGTAATTTTATACAATTTTCTTTTTTGAAAAGTGGTCTTGCCTATGTTGTTGAGGCTGACCTTGAACTCCTCTTCTCAAGTGATCCTCTTGTCTTAGCCTCTTGAGTCACTGGGCTACACTGTGCTTAACTTATAATTTTAAAAGTAATTTTGTGTGACCCATTACATGAAGTCAGGTGTGGAATTTTCCCCTTGTGGCAATATGTTGGCACCAAAAATGTTTCAAATTTTGAAGCATTTCAAATTTTAGGTATTCAGAACAGCAAAGTCTGTACCAGTATTTCCAAGTACAATTTAGAAGTCATGAATTGGCAGATTGAAGAAGGAAAAAGGGTAGCATTCCTGGAGCTATTGTGCAGTATCTTCTTATGTAGTCTGCATAGCAAGCACATGGGGAAGACCCCTAGACATCTCCATTTAGAAGTAAAGAAATCAGTGTTCAGTACATCAAAGGTGTGCAGGACAACAGCAGTGCTGAGCTTAGTCCAAGAACTCAGACTCAAATTCCAGTGCATTCTCATTATACCTGACTCCTTGTGAAAGGTTGCTCTATTGGATTAATATAAAACCTAAGTTTTTCTTATTTGGGTACCTTTCTGTGACATCACAGGTGACATCAGAGAAAGCATTGGTGTCATTGTTTAAGTCCTGAAATGGACAGATCTTTGGTTAGGGCGAGGGACCCTGAAGTTGTTATGATAGAGCTGAATAGTTCAATACAGGTTTGATTTTTTTTCTTTTTTCAGTTGTGGGGATCCAACCCCAGATTCTTATGCATGCTAGGCAAGCTCTCTAACACTTAACTACCTTGCTAGATCAGTACAAGTTTGAGTAGGTCAGAGTGATGATATTAGACTCTAAAGTTGGACTTTCTGTTTTGGAAACAAGAAGGAACCAGAGCAATGCCAAAAGTGTGGAGCATGTACTAGAGAGAGCACATCTCCCTGCCATGTGTAGGAGAACAGAAATTACTCAGGGAATGACTTTATTTAAACTGAAGGTGTAAGAAAACATTAAAACCTAAGGACTAGGGCTAGGGGTGTAGCTTAGAGGTAGAGTGCTTACTTAGCAAATGTGAGATCCTGGGTTTAAATATCACAAAACAAAATCAAGGGGGTAATTAAAAAGAATGGAGTCATAATGACTTAGTAAACGGTCTTAGTTGTGTTTGAGGTTGTTGTCAAGAAAGAAAATAAGGATAAGGTTAAGATGGTCCATGGCCTTTGTGGATGGCTCTTCCTAGTGCCATGTTAGTAATCCTAACTGAGGACTAAATGCTTAATGTCCTTTCTTGGGGTAAATTTTTTTTCAAGCATTTTTTATTTTTGGTAGTACTGGAATTTGAACTCAGGTTCTCACACTTGCTAGGCAGGTGTTCTTACTGCTTGAGCCACTTCATCAGCCCTTTTTTTTTTGTGATTATTTTTTTCAAGACAGGGTCTGGTGAACTATTTGTCCAGTCTGGCTTTGAACCATGATCCTGCTGATCTCTGCCTCCTGAGTAACTAGAATTATAGGCGTGAGCCACCGGTGCCCAGCTGTGTTGAGTGTTTTCGAAATAGGGCCTCATGAACCATTTGCCTGGACTGGCTTTGAACTGTGATCCTCCTGATCTCTGCTTCATATATTTTAATTTTTTAAGTATGGGTTTTCTTTCTTTTTTTCTTTTTGGTTTTTTGAGACAGGGTCTTGCTGTGTAGCCCAGCTTGGTCTGGAACTCATGATCCTCCACCTCAGCCTCAAGTAGTTTAGATTTGTTTTGTAGTCAATTTTTATTTCTTCTCTTGGTATGTTATCATTGTCATTTTGAAAATGACCTTCATCTAATACTACAGTTACAGTGGTTAAGCAGTTTTATCAAGTCCATTCCTATGCTAAATGTGACACAGAGAACAGGTGAAAATAAATTGCTTCTATTAGAAACTTGTCTAGGTATGGTGATGCATGCCTGTGGGAGGCTGAGGCAGAAGGATTTCTTGAGGCCAAGAATTTGAGGCTAGCCTGGGAAGCATAGCAAGACCTTATGTCCCCCCAAAAAATAAATGACTAGAGGCATGATTCAGGCATTAAGCCCTGAGTTCAAACCCCAATACTACCCCCAAAAATGAGTACATGGGTATTGTGGCTGAGGATGTAGCTCAGTAGTAGAGTGCTTGCTTAGCACTTACAAGGCCCTGGGTTCTATCTCTAGCACTACTACTACCACTACCACCAAAAATAAAAAAGTTAAGATTTATGATGTGTGCTCCAGTTTGAATATTTGGGCATCTTTGGAAGAGCTAGTGCACCAGGCTACTGGGAGGAGGGAGGAGCCATCATTGCCTGAGAAATAGTGCCCTAGATGTCTGGGAGGGGCTTACAAGAGGATTTCCCATGGGTGTACTTGTTAACTTTGAGTGGGTGAAATGTCAGCGATGCCTGGAGCCTGAACACTCTCACATCCTGGAGATGGAAATCTAACACCAGCAAGGCTGAGGAAGTTGGTTGGTTCCTTTTTTTTTTTTTTTTTTTCTGGCAGTTCTGGGGTTTGAATTCAGGGCCTTGCACTTGCCAGGCAGGCACTCCACCCCTTGAGTCCAGGATAAGAAAAGAAGTCCCAAACTGATACTAGCTTTGTTCCTCTAGTTTGATTAATTTCCAATTTTGTATGTTGTTGACCACGCATTCACCCATCACATTTATCACCACAAGTTATTTATATATCTATTTTCAATGCCATGGATTGAACCCATGACCTTGGACCTGCTAAGCCCACACTTTACCACCAAGCTGTACCCCACCCTATTAATGGGTTTTATCTGTCAACATTTGACTTGTCCTTTGGTGGAAGGAGCTAGCGTTCCTATCTGTCTCATTGTGTCAGTTGCTTCATGAGGATTTGTCTCCTTGACAGGTGAAGAAGATTGTTGAGGAGCCTGTTCTCAAATCCTTGGATGCAGTTGTAGCCAGCGTGATAGAGGTACATCTCTTCTGAGGGCATTAGCACAAAATTTGCCTGATTTAAGCATTCTCAGGGAGAAAGGAGGAAAAGTTCATGTGGGGATTGGAGTGAAAGGGGTTTGGCAGTGATAGAAATCTAGTGTTGGCATGTCTGAGGGAGTTGGTTGGTTCTCATTTACTTTAGCACTCGTCCTGTGTAATAATAAGATGCCTGCTCCTGAGCACCTGCTCTGTGCCTGGCTCTTTTGAGTACATCACTTCACAGTGCTTCTGACTGGCAGTCAGTGTCTCCATTTCATAGCTGGAAGGTAGAGGTTCTTGGTGCCAATTAATGTGCCCATGTCACACACTGTGAAAGCTGGGAGTCTAGCCTGAGTCAGTCTGACTATTTATCTTGCTCCTTTGGTATTTCCAATGCTGCTCCTTTAGGCTGAGAACTACACTTTCTAGGTACATGCAAGCCCTGGCTTGGGAATTTTGTCTTTAATATACTTGTAACCTAGGCCTACAGCTTTATTTACAAAATCATTACATGTTTGTGATGGGAATTCTCAAAATCTTAGTGGACATTTGAGTTAGGACCCTTGAGAGGGTGAAGATACGGAGAGATTGCTTTTTGTCAACCTGATTATTGGAATGGTTGTATGCTAGACCCAGATTTCTATTTAAGCTGGTACACTTTCTCTACCCTAATTCTGATACAGACAGTGCCTCATACTGCTGGGGCTCAGCTATGAAGCAGGGAGGGAACTCCAGGGACCTTCATGTGCTGCAGACTGTGTCTCCTTCTGTCCTGCATCTGCTGACAGTATGATGTTGGCAGATGTCAATGTATGCTGTGGGTGTGGTTTGCTCTGGGTTAGTCTTGACTAAGGAATGCTAAATTGCAGTCTGGCACTTCCTGCCTTGTCTTTGATCCTTTTCAGGTTGTCCTGTCTGTCAGCTCACTTACCTCTTACTGTAGACTGAACTTGCCATGTCAGAGGCCTCTTAGTTTCTGTTATTAGTACATGTAACTGAGAGAATATTAGGGAGACCAGGGCTGAGAGACTTGTTGGGTCTGCCCCAACAGGTCAGTGTGGGTCCTAAGGAAAGAGTCGATGCTCCCTGGTATCCCCTTTAGGACTTGTTGTAATAGGTGGGGACCTTTCTCCCCTATGAACCAGAGCACTTTCTTTTTTCTTGGTTGTACTGGGCTTTGTACTCAAGGCCTCATGCTTGCTAGGCTACTACTTGAGCCACTCCACCACCCCTTTTTTGTGTTGTGTATTTTTGAGATCGGGTCTTGTGAACTATTTGCCCAAGCTGGCTTTGAACCACAATCCTCCTGATTTCTGCCTCCTGAGTAGCTAGGATTACAGACGTAGGCTACCAGTGCCTGCCTCCAGAGCAGTATTTGATATTTTTGTTTTTTTAATTTGGACTTTAGTTTAAATATCTATTTAAAGAAATAGTTTTGTGTCTCCAAAAATAAAAAGTTGTCTAAAATGCTAGCCTAGAGTTATTACAATATGTTAATTATTCATGATCACTATAGTAGTTACTGGCAGTTATCTTGTTCTTATTACATGTCAGATACTGTGATAGGACTTTACTCTCATCTTAAATCACACAACAATCCTCAGTTTACTGGTAGAAAACAGGGTTACAGAGCTAAGGAACCTTAAGAGGGATAGCTAATGAGAATCGGAGCCAGGCTACAGATGTGGTCAGTAGACTCCAAAGCCCTCATGCTTCACACTACATTATCTGGGCTGCCAGTGTGAGACTTCTGTGATGCTGTCACTTCTCTTAGTCTTGTTTCTTCATCTGTGCACTGCATGGGTGTTGTAAGGACTGTGTGAGGTGATGTCTGTAAAACCATTATTGCAGAGCCCATCATTGGTGTTTAGTTAATGGCACCTCTCATTTTCAGTAACCATCTTGAAACTCTCACTTTCATGCATAAAAATTTTTTTTCCTATGTTCTTTCCTCATATTTAAATGTTTTTCATAAACATGTTTTGACTCTCACACCCTCCACCTCATTCTTGTGTTCTTCATGTGACCCTTTTTTTTTTTTTTTTTTTTTTTTTTTGTGGCACTGGGGTTTGAACTCAGGGCCTCATGCTTGCTAGGCAGGTGCTGTTACCACATGAGCCACTCCACCAGCCCTTCATGTGACTCTTACTCGCTCAATGGGATGCATGCCTCCCCACCAGCCTCACACAGCTTGCTGCCCATCCCATCTCTAGCCCCTTTAAGCTGAGAATGCACATACCTTAAGGACTACATGTTGCTTAACTCAGTAGACCTGTGTGAAATTTTTCCCCAGTGCTACCTTTCTGATTAGATTGCTAAAGAATAATTTACAGTGAGTTTAATTACAAAATGTGAGCTGAATCAGAAGGTGCTGTAGCTGACTGTAGTGTCTACTTCTAGAGTGATAAACAAAGTTGGATCCCTTGGTCTAGTGACCTCTTGGCTCTCTTACTCCTCCTTCTTTTCCCATGTCCCTCTTCAGGCCAATGGTGGTGAGCACAAAAAGGCAGTTGTTCATTTGAGAGCACAAATGACTCCTCCCTGCAGGCATCAGTGCACTGCATGAGCCTCCTATTTTTCTTGGCCTTTTGCTTAAGTGGTTGAAGAGAGTAATTAAAGTGTCTTGAGTGATAAGTCATGATAAATGGTTGCTCCGTCTAGATTACTAAGTCACAAATATAATACTCCTGGCTTCCACATGCAAGGCCAAGAGCATTCTGAAGAGAGTTTTTGCTCTGTTGTCATAAGCCTGTCTCCTTTGTAGGCCAACCCCAGTGCTGATCTCTATTATACAGCCTTCAGTGACCCACTATACCTGACCATGTTCAAGATGCTACGTGACACTCTGTACTACATGAGAGGTGAGGACTGTTGATGTACGTGGGTGAGTGTGGGAGGATGGCCTCCCTGGCTGCTGTCAAAGGCTGCCACTTACTTTCTTCTGGAGCCACTTAAAAAGCATGTATGAAGCCAGGAGCAGTGGCACATCTTGTCATCTCAGTTACTTGGGAGAGTGAGATGGGAGGATCACTTGAGCCTAGGAGTTGGCTATAGGCAATATAGCGAGCCCCTGTCTCAAAACAAAACAAAACAAAAAGCGCATAGGTTAACATGATCACATGATTGAACTTTTAGGAAAAAAGCAAATAAGAGAAAACTTCTGTGCGTGATTCTATGACCCTAGTACTATCAAAGATGGCTTCTTTCATGGATTTATTTCCTAAGCCATTTTTCTAAAACGTACACATTATATTGTCTGTTTCATGCATGGAGTTTTACATTTGCCATTTAGACGTTTAGAAAAATCAGATGAGGGACTCATATAATCTTTAGACTTAGAGATAATATCTTAATTGTTTTGCATGCACACACAAAAATTTGGTGTTTCCTTCTAGTCTCACTTTCATGCATAAAAACTTTTTTTCCTATGTTCTTTCCTCATATTTAAATGTTTTTCATAAACATGTTTTGATGACCACATAATATTCTATGATGTAGATAACACTATAATTTTTTTCTGATATGGCATAATTAAACATTCCTAATCTGACTTGGAGGGCTTCTGGGAAACTGAGCTTATCAGGGTCACAATAGTCAGGGTTTGGGTTCACCCAGGAAGAGCATTAGGGATATGTCAGGTCAACCTAACCTTTAGGAGCTCCCAAATCTTTCCACCTGGGCTACGTGTTGCTGGCTTCCTCGGCTAATCTGACCTATGCCTGTCACAGTAGTTCTCCTGAATTTTGCAGGCCAAAAGGATGAGAGTTTGAAAAGTCTACAAACTCTGGGTGCTCCAAAGCTTCAGGGAATTCTCCTCTGGATGCAACTACTTTTTACTTTTGTCCTATAACTTCCTGTAACTAGCCACCTTTTTTTTTTTAACATGACAAAAGTATTTCCTATTTTCAATTGAATCAGTTCCAGTAATAATATACCCTTTTTATATGTTTCAGATATTTAGGTTTAGTATGTTGGCTGTTTAAAACACAGCATGTTAGACAGGGAGCGTATGTAGCTCAGTGGTAGAGTGTTTGCCTAGAGTGCATGATGCCTTGGGTTTGCTCCTTAGCACTGCCAAAACCAACCAACCAAAAAACTAAAACAAATCAAAAATAAATACAGCATGTCTCTGGCTTCTCTGAGGAATTATTTCCTCTCGAAAATATGCAGATGAAGTACTACTGCAAACAGCCTATCTAAGCTCTTTCCTGCAGGCATTCTTAGAACCACAGTAGCCAGCATCAAACATTACTCATCTTTTTGTTAGAGAGGGAAATTAATAGTTATTGAGAGGCATTGCCTGTGTTCTGGTGCAGTTTTGTTTCCAGCTATGCCCCCACCCCTGTCTTTCCTACAGACCTCCCCACCTCCTTTGTAAAGGAGATCCATGATTTTGTACTGGAGCAGTTCAACACCAGCCAAGGGGAACTCCAGAAGATTCTGCACGATGCAGACCGGATCCACAATGAGCTGAGCCCCCTCAAACTGCGCTGCCAGGCGAATGCTGCCTGTGTGGACCTCATGGTGTGGGCCGTGAAGGACGAGCAGGGTGAGCCCAAGCTGCCTTTCTGACAACTCAGATAGCAGACTGCCTTCCTTGCCCTGCGAGCTTTGGGCATGCCCCAGGACCTTTCTTCCCATGAGTTCCCCAGAGTGACTTCTAGAATGCTGACTGTTACTGGCATAGGCAGTCACATTAGAAATGGCCTCCTCCTAAGCGTATGTAGAGCTGAGCATCAGCTTCTGCTATAGCCTGAATATTTGCTGTCCTGTCCTGCAATGAAGGACACATAGACTTGTGAGGAGAGTGAAGGCCTCACAGGTTCTTTTGGCTTTTCTGTGGTGAGGTAAAGATTCAGAGCTGGAGGGTGAGGGGGTTCTGTTCAGGGGACGAGAAGAATGGTAAGCATTAAGAGAAGGAAAAGTAGTTCTGCATGGTGCAGTGCAGGATGCCTGCCTCCAAACTCTGGTGTGTCCTCTCCTGTTAATGAACCTGCAGCTAGTGTTTCTCCAGGGTTTAATTGTGTCATTAACCAGTGAGAAGGTATTTTGTGAATGTTGAACTTTTCTGATCATTTGTACCCTTTTCTGATTTTGAATTAAGGTGCAGAAAATCTTTGCATCAAGCTATCTGAAAAGCTGCAGTCTAAGACATCCAGCAAAATCATCATTGCCCATTTGCCCTTGCTTATCTGTTGCCTGCAGGTCAGTCTCACTGATGTTTGAGACACTTGATTCCCATCCACAGAGTGTCTCTCTTGTCATGTTCCTCAGGCTGTGGTTGGTTCTCCCACAGCAACAAGGGTCCTTATAGTCTGAGCTGTTTTCTTTAAGAACCCATTAGAGTCTGTTGTGGGCACAGGTCATCAATGAGCATGAGCTCCCCCTACAGTATGCCAGGAATTTCTGCAAGTGGTATCCAAGAGCCACTTGCCTTGAAGAGGGTCTCAGTTCCTCCTCTGTTGAGAGGCTGCCCAGCATCTTTTGGAAAGTGCCCAAGGTCAGCAGGTGAAGAGTTTTAGACACATGCCATAGGGCCTCACCAGATGTCTGTCACAGAGCTTAGTTCTGCTCTGCTGAGACTCCCTTCTTGATGTAGATCAAACTGACTCCACATCTGCCGTTGTTTAATAAGTACATTTTGTACCTTAATTGGTTTCCAAAAGAAATAAACACATTTAACAATATATATTCACCTTAAATGGGGAAGAGTCAGGACCACCCCCCTTCCCTGCCTTTACCTGATGAGCAAGTGACTTCTAGGAACTTTGATCTTGAAAGTTTTGGTCACATTTGGCATCGGAAGGGTTGAGCATCTCACTGCTCAGGTTCTGCTCAGATGGTCCTTCCTGGGTTGCATGATGGGCCGATGGTGTATTGCAGGGTTTGGGCCGTCTGTGTGAGAGGTTCCCAGTGGTGGTGCACTCAGTGACGCCATCCTTGCGAGACTTCCTGGTCATCCCATCCCCGGTGCTGGTGAAGCTCTATAAGTACCACAGTCAGTATCACACAGGTAATAGACGACTGCAGCTGAGGCCGTCTCCTCAGCATCCAATCCTATGTGCCTTTGAGGTCCTAAGAAAGGGACCACTTAACCATGTATGAACTCCACATGAGTTCTGTAACTGTACTTGGGCTCATTCCTCCTCCACATCTTTCCTTCGATCTTTCCCTGCAGATGTCTCATTACCCATGTTTTTCAGGCCTTTCATCTCCCTACCTGCCCACTGAAGGTTCCTTTTAGTCCTGTTTTCTTTTTGGTGTCTGCTCTCACTGCAGTAGTCTGTGAGCCCTGACTGTCTCAGTGCTGGACTAGGAACTTCATATATAATAACCTCATCTGGTCCTCACTGCCCTGTGAGGGACATGGGGTCAGAGCTGATCTGTGAACGTAACAGTAATTAACATGGATTAAACAGCTACTGTGTGTAAGAAGTGCTCATATTACTCATATAGAGATGGACATTTTATCTTTTCCCTTCAGATGAAAAAACTCAACCTCACAGCAACTGAAAGATTTCTCAGTCCTCATAATGGGGAGGGGTATCTCAGGCCCCTGCTGACTCATTTGTCCCCAACGTTACCTGCTTGGTGCATATCACATTACTCCCAGGATAGGACTGTGCCACACTCACTGTCAGAGCTGCATTCATATGGATGTTTGTCAACACTTCTGAATGATGTATTAAGAAATTGCTGGTTTTACCTACATATCACGTTGTCATTTAGTCTCATTCTTTTGATTTAAACATATTCCTTTCATCCTTTCTGTTGGTCTCAGACTCTTTGTTTCTGAAGTGTTTGGTCAGATGCTTTTACAAGCTTTATAAAAATGACCACTTATTCTCTTGTTTTTTGAATGACAAAGAAGGGGAATGGAAAGTGAAAACCAAACACAGGTTTGAATTTTTACATTTAGTTGCTGGCAATGATATAAAAATCAGTGTCACCAATGAGCATTCTGAGGCAACCCTGAATGTCATGTCGGGCAAGAAGAGCCAGCCCTCCATGTATGAGCAGCTCCGGGACATCGCCATCGACAACATCTGCAGGTGGGAGGCTGGGGAGAGGGAGGCCTGACCTGGGAAGGGGGAAACAGTGCTTTAACAGAGGTTTATTACAAAATAAGAGACCTTATAATTTTTAAAGCTTGTTTCTGATTATTCAAAATGTACTTGATCTAAAAAGAGGAATTACTGCATTTTTTAAAAGGTAAAGCTTTCTTCCTTTCTTTTCCTGACCATAAAAATAATTTTAAAATACTTATGAAAGAAAATTTGTAATATGTAGAAAGAAGAGAATGACCCATTAGCCCACCATCCAGAGTAACATGTTGTCATGTTTTTTTTCTTTTAATATGAATGAGAATTTTTTAAAAATATGACTGAGTATCCTTGCTCCTGAGACTTTTTATGGGAGAGGCAGCACTGGGGTTTGAACTGAGGGCCTCATGCTTGCTAGGCAGGTGCTCTTACTGCTTGAGCCATTCTGCCAGTTTGCTGCTGAGACTCTTGATATGTGGAATCTTTTTCTCCCAACTTAAGAACCAAAGAACCAAATACTTTTTTTTTTTTTTTTTTTTGAGACAGCGTCCCCAATCTTGAGATCCTTCTGCCTCAGCCTGTAAGTGCTGGGATTACAGGAGTGTATCATCATGCTCAAATAGAGAACCAAATACCTTCTGATTTCCATGAAAATGTGTTTCTTCCCTGAATTCTTGCTACTCATTCTCAAAAGCCAACTTTTGAGACAGTAACTTGGTCTGGTTCAGGAGCTAAACAAATGTGGAAAGTAAGATATAACTTGTAAGATTTTATGTTCTTAGGGGATTTAAATTTTTCCCTTTTTTGTATAGCATAAGAATTTCTCTTTTTTTTTTATTTATATTTTTGGTACTGGGGTTTGAAGTCAGTCCCTCACGCTTGCTAGGAAAGTGCTCTTATCACCTGAGCCATGCCTCTCAGCCCAGCATTTCTCCTTACTATTAGAACCTTGATAAGGGTTGGAGGTGTGTAGCTCAGTGGTAGAGTACTGTGCTTAGCATTTGCAAAGACCTGGGTTCAGTTACATGTGCCAAAAACAACAGCAGCAACAACTGGGAAAAAAAAATCCTTGATCTATGATTGTACGTTCCCTCAACTCTCTTGGAACCATCTGTCTTTTGAATCAATCATTATAATTTTAAGAAGAGTACAAGAAATTTAAATGGAATTAAGGTGAAGTTGATATTCTGAAGGGAACTCCCTTCAGAACAGGCAAAATAATGAAGTTATTATTTCCAGCTGGGATATTATCAAGTGGGTAAAATCTGCAGTAATTCTTTGATTTTGTTCTATGTAATGACTTTTCATTCAGATTTCTAGGGCCCATACTTCAGAGCAGTTCTTCAAATGTTGTAGACCTAAGAAATGGAAAAACAAAAAAGGAAAACCCCATCTCATTGTTTTGATACCTAATGTCATGTGGATTTCCTTGTTGTTCAGGTGCCTGAAGGCTGGCTTAACAGTGGACCCGGTGATTGTGGAGGCCTTCCTGGCCAGCCTCTCCAACCGGCTCTACATCTCCCAGGAGAGTGACAAGTATGTTCCCATCCTTTAGGGCAACCATTTGTTCTCAACAGGCTAAGGTGGGGCAGTGTGCATCTCTGTTCCTCTTTTTTTGTCACAGAGTATAGGCATGCATTGTCCTTGGTTTAAGGTCAGAATGTACTCCTAGATCACTAGGAGTTGAGAAAGATCTTTGTTCTCTAGTCCAGGGCCTATGGCTTTGTGTTTCTGCTGGTGGTTAAAGATCCCAGATGTCCTTCAGATGAATGCTTCATCAAGGCTGTGGGAAATCAAGGTCTAGATCGTAGCCTCTGCATTTTATTTTGCTACTACTTGCCGGAGGACTGTTCTTAAGGCACCTCTGTCCTTCCTTCCTGTAGAGATGCTCACTTGATTCCTGACCACACCATTCGAGCCTTGGGACACATTGCAGTGGCCCTAAGGGATACTCCAAAGGTCATGGAGCCAATTCTGCAGATCCTGCAGCAGAAATTCTGCCAGCCCCCCTCACCCCTTGATGTGCTCATCATCGACCAGCTGGGCTGCCTGGTTATCACTGGAAATGTAAGGAAATGTCTGGCATGTAGTGAGGCCAAAGCCATAAAATCCACTAACCCTTTTCGAGCTTTATTAACTCTTGGACTATAAAGAATGTAAAATTATACCATAAATTTACCTTGCAACTGAGCTAAATGCTCACAACTATTTAAACACTGAATAGTGACAATAGTGTAATGGTTTCATTAGTGCTGGGGAAAAAGGTTTAAGCTAATTTCTTTTCATGTAAATAACATCAAATAGGATTTAAATGAAAGCTACCTCCCTTTTAACTTTTAATTTGAGGTTTTCTTGAAGCTTTAGAAATGGATCCCGTTGATGATCTTTTATGGTCATCTCTGGCTGATGACAAGAGGGACCTTCATGTTCTAGGAGGGACTTCAGAAGTCAAGATTGGTGACAATGCTTCTTGCTTTTTTCCAGCAATACATTTATCAGGAAGTGTGGAATCTCTTCCAGCAGATCAGTGTGAAGGCCAGCTCGGTCGTGTATTCGGCCACCAAAGATTACAAGGACCATGGCTATAGGTAATTTTTCTGCACCTCATTATCATTTTGGATCCTGATGGTATTTTAACTCCTTTTGAAAATGTGAGTTTGGCAATTTGTTTTATTTATTTGGTGGTACTAGATTTTTAACTTAGGATGGTAATTTGTCTTTTAAATAAACCTTTCTTCTTACAAAAGCACTATATGCTACAAATCAGTGCACACACAGGTAGGAAGGGAAAACACACATTTGGCTGCCACCTGGAGCTGACCTGCTATGTGTCTCAGTGCATGTGGCCCCAGTCCCTCCCTCTTCCTTCTGAACATGTGCAAACTGTACACCCAGTTAGCCTGCTTCTTCATGGAACAACATGTCAGCTTTGCCATAAATGTTCTTCTGCATATCACCTTTAATAGCTGTGTAGTAACCTATTATATAACTGTGCAAAGATTTATCTAATGCCTTTAGCTTGGATGTGGTTTTTCTGACAGTACGTGCTACATTGCATAACCTAATAGCTATGTATCTATGAGTATCTTTTTTATTTATTTATTTGTGTGGTACAGGGGTTTGAACTCAGGGCCTCAGACTTGCTAGGCAGGCACTCTACCACATGAGCCACTCTGCCAGCCCTCTGTGAGTGTCTTTGATGCTTTCCTTAAGTTTGATTCAGAAAAGTAGGGTTTGAAGGGTTCAAATTTTATATCATTTTATATCCTTTATATTTTATATCATTTTATGTCATTTATATTTTATATCCTTTATATTTTATATCCTTTATATTTGTACAAAGTCTGGCCAGTTCTCCCTGGCAGACTGAAAGCTACTTTCTTGTCTGTTCCTTACCTTTATCTGGGAATGCCTTGAGGAAGGCATATGTCTGGAGGATCTCACAAGGTTTTGTTCAGATCAGTGAAAGAGGGAGAGACGGGAATGGAAGTCAGACAGGAGGTTAATAGAGAGAAGAGAGTCCCTTTGTTGGCGTTCTTGGTCACTGTGTTCTTCCCTTTCTGACTATTAAAACCATGCCATTCTCTCAGATTCTCTCCAAGTCAGTTTTGTGGTCAGGAGTGCTGCTGCATGGTCTTAGAAGGTGCTCAATCTCTCTGTGCCTCAGTTTCCTCACCTGCCAAAGAGCATCTGTCTCCACCCACAGGTTGAAAATAATTGGGAGAAGAAAACTGTGTCTATACTGAACATGTGCAGACTTTTTCCTTGTCATCATTCATACAATACAGCTAAAGAAGTACTTTCAGGGCGGGGCACGGTGGTATACTTCTGTAATTCTAGCACTCAGAAGGCTAAGGCTGGGAGATTTCAAGTTCAAGACTAGTCTGGGCTTCATGGTGAGTTCAAGGCCAGCCTGGGCTACATAGGGAGTATCTCAAGAAAAAAAAAAAAAAAGAAAGCTGGGCATAGTTGTGCACGTCTATAACCTCAGCACCTGAGAGGCTAAGGCAGGAGGTTCATGAGTTTGAGACCAGTCTGGGCTACATAATGAGAAAAAAAAGTATTTTCATAACATTTACATTATATCAGATATTACAGGAAACCTAGGTATACTTAAATTATGTAGAAGTAGATACATAGCTTATATGCAAATACAATGTCAGTTTATTTATTTACATTTTGTGGTGTTGTTTTTGAAACAGGATCTTGCTATGTAGCCTGGCCTTGAACTCTCCATCCTCCTGTCTCATCCCTCTGAGTGCTAGAATTACTAGTATGTACCATCATACTTGGCTACCACACTATTTTTTATAAGGACTTGAGCATACACAGATTTTGACATCTATGGGGGGGTCCTGGAACAAGTGCCCCATGGGTAGTGACGGACGATTGTACTTCATTATTTTCTCACTGCTACTGCTGTGAGCCCAGGCTTCTTGAACAACCTGAGGACTAGGTTGGGTACTTGGCCAGGCTTACCTCTCCTTCCTTCTTTACGTCGTGGTCTCTGCAATAGAACTGACACTCAGACAAAATAGTTCTTTCCCTATGTTGCCTCCTTGCTCTGAAACTCTGTTGGGCCTCTCTTCTGGTACCTCCTACTTCTTGTCCTTGCCCCTGCTGGCTTCCTTCTGACCTTCACATTCATCTTGCTTCTCTTTACCCATACTGTATGCAGTACCTCTTAGTCTTCATCCTATCAGTTCTTCAGCTTCTGGCTCAGATTGCCTCTTCTTCCTTAAAGCCTCTTCTCTTATTGCCATCAAAATGATTTGTCAGGCCATGAGTAGTGGCATATGCCTATAGTCCCAGTTACTCAGGAGGGGGAGGTATGAGGATCTCAGTCTGAGGCCTGCTTGGGCAAAAGCACAAGACTGCTATCTGAAAAATAAACTAAAAACAAAAGACTGGGGGTGTGACTAAAGTGGTGACCCTGAATTCAATCCCCAGCACCACCAAAAAAGAAAGAAAATAAAAAAAGATTTATCCTCTTCTCACCTAATTGGGCAGGGAGTGCTTTTGTCATAGCTGTTGTATGATTTCTGGGGACCAGACGGTATGCTCAGTGTTTCACATGGTGTTTAACTCCTCCCACCTATGAAGAGGGGATTATTAGTCCTTGTTTTACTTAGGAAGAAACTGAGGCTCAGAGACTTAAGCATCTCACTTAGGGTCATGCAATATGGAAGAGGCAGAATGTGACTGACTCCAGGGCTGCAGAAACCTGGTAAAGCATCTAACTGAGTGGACAACCTCAGCTTCATATGTGGGATTTTCAAGGGACCAGACATAATCCTAAAACAATCGGTCCCAGGACCCTTGAGCATTTTCTGAGTGTTCGATGTCCACTAATAGTAACATCAGCTTCGGGGTGGGCAGAAGCTGATCATTAGGTGAAAGTTTTATAGGTGGTAAGTTGTATGAATTAAGGCCATCTATAATTCAAGAAAAACAGGGTCCAAGCAGAAAGAACCTGAAAGTGAGTGCTTTCATGTTCCGCTATGAACTAGGCCCTTGACGTTCACAGGGAAGTGTCCCGGGCCCCCGTAGGCCCCTGGTGTTCAGAGTCCTAGAGCCTAATCCCTTGAAACTCCTCACTGCGCCTCAGAAGAGAGGGCTACAATAATTTCTGCAGCAGTTCACTTTCTTTTAGGGATCATTTGTCACAAAGACAGCATGTCTCTCACCTCCTGAGCGTTCTTTGGTTCACAGATGCTTGCTTCACCTGGAGTCATGCTTCTCCCCTGCATAGTAATCCCTCAGACACAGTTGAGAGCCTGGTGGTCATTATTATTTTGCTACTTCTTCCTCAGGCATTGCTCCCTGGCAGTGATTAATGCCCTGGCCAACATCGCAGCCAACATCCAGGAGGAGCACCTTGTGGACGAGCTGCTTATGAATCTGCTGGAGTTGTTTGTGCAGCTGGGGCTAGAAGGGAAGCGAGCCAGCGAGAGGGCAAGTGAGAAGGGGCCGGCATTAAAGGTAGGAAGGAGGCAACTGCGACTGCTTCCCCCACCATCAGCACTTCTGCCCTGCTGGCTAGGGCTGCTTTGAGGCACTGTCTTGGTGGAAATGTGGTACTTTTTTCATAAAGTGATTTATTTTTAAATGTATTCTTTTTGTGGCTCTGAGGATCAAATCCAGGACCTCACATATGCTAAGTATACATTCCACCAGTAAGCTACAACCCCAGATCCCTGTTAAGGTGATTTTAAGTATACCTGGAGTGAGAAAAAAAAAGTGGTGGGTTCTGTCTTAGGGGTGCTGGCAAGTGTAAGGGGAGAGGATGGCTTCCTCATCAGATTGTATCTGGGTCATGGTAGCCACCTCCCCCACCCCAGGTGACAATATGACAGCAGTCTAGCGTGGACTCCTTCCTTGACCCCCTCTCCCTTTTCTCGTCATGAAGTGGGGCATATGGGGGGATGTCATGTGGACTTTAAGGGCTTATTATTGGAACATAATAATAAGAGAAGGGCCAAATTTGAACTAATCTCAGGCTGTCCAAGAAAGGCAGATCCAGGGGGACAGACAAGATGTCACCTCTTCAGTGCCCAAATAGATTATTTGGGGGTGATTGAGACAGAAAGAGCCTCTTACCCTAATATCTCCCAGTTAACACCACCTGGGTACCAGACCCTCTACCAAATTTCTACTTTCATTCTCCTTTGTTTTTTCTTCTTCTTTCCCTTCCCCACTATGTTCACCCACTATATGCTGCATGCTATCCTAGGTCGAGGGTCATCCCACTGTTTCTATAAAGGATCAGATTGTAAGTATTTTAAATTTTTCAGGCCTAAAATCATCTTTATTACAACAATTCAATTCTGCCATGGTAGCTAAGAGTAGCTGTAGCAAACGTGCTAAGAAAACAGGTGATAGAGCTGGGATTTGACCCATGGGCTACAGTTTCCTGGCTCTTATTCTAGGTGAGGGGATTATGAAAGTAAACAAGACAGGTCACTATGTCTGTGAGGTTTTGTGGGAGACTAGAACAGGGCAGTGTGGCAAGGGGCACTTTAGACTGAGCTGGTCAGGAATGACTGTCTGAAGAAATAATGTCAAGTTGACAACTGCAAGAAGGCGTTTTCTGTGTAAAAGTATTGGCCAAGAGAAGGTAGCTGGTACAAAAAGGGATCCTAAGACCCTTGTCCCTAGTTCAGCCTTGCTCTCCCAGGCCCTCTGACAGTGGTCTGGTGATTAGCTTATCCAGTGTCCTAGGATGATGAAAAGCTGAAGCTTTGTCCGGTGCACAGGAAAGAACCTGTTCCTTGCATCCAGCTGGGCCTTAGGTATCAGGGTGAAGGGGGGTGTTGGCGATGCAAAGAGGTACTCAGCACTTGAGAAGACAGAAGTTGTAACATGTCAGGAGCTGCCTTTCCCCTGGAAATTGGGTCTCAGTGTCCTAAGAGCACCCACTGGGACCTTTGGCTGCTCCTGTCTGCCTCTGATATACCTTTTTCTTTTGGTGGTGCTGTGGGTTGAACTCCAGGCCTTGCGCTTGCTAGGCAAGGGCTCTTCCACTTGAGCCATGACCCTATCCCTTTTTACATTGGTTATGTATTTTTAGGATAGTGTCTCCCATTTTTGCTTGGACCATGATCCTCCTATTTTTACTTTCCACTTAGCTGAGATGATAGGTGCGTGCCATCACACTCAGCTATTGAGAAGGGGGCCTAACTAATTTTTTGCCCAAGCCAGCCTCAAATAATCCTCCTGATCTCTGCCTCCCAAGTAGCTGGAATTACAGGCTTGAAATACTATGCCTGGCTCAATACATCTTTCTTTACAGTCCCAAGACTTTTGGACTTAATGCCTGTTCATAGATTAAGGGGTTGTGCCATGGGAGACAATGTAGGGATTCCCTTTGCTGTCCACTGGGTTCAAAGCCATGTGTTCTGTTCTTTGCAGAGTAGTTGCTTCTTACCAACCAAGTTGTGAGTAAACAAGTTTTTATTGAGCAGCTGCTGTGCTTTTTCCACTGAGCTAGGACCTCCCAAAGCAAGCAGTGGGGGTAGGCGGATATCAGCTCATAACTACCCTGTCGAGGACAAGGATTGTAAATTATAAATTAAGACATGTAGATTGTTTCCCTTCATTGTGCAGCCCTGAGGCTTTCAGCTTCCCAAAGTGGCACGAGTAGGGCCACTGCTCATAGGCTGCAGCCCAGAGAAACAGGTTTAGAATTCTTTCCCTGCCACTGAGTGGCTGTGTGGCCTTGGCAAGCTACTTAATCCTGTGAATCTTCTCATCAGAAGTTAATGCAAGCAAAGCACTCAGAACTGTCCCTGACCATTGTGAGCACTCAACACCTTTAGCTGCTTGTCACTATTATAAATACACAGCAAAAGTTAAGTGTGCTTAAGTGCATGCTTCCAGAACTTTGACCAGTCAGTATCTATTGTGGTTTATCTAGCTAGAGAACTTACATTTTATTTAGTTATTAAGTAACCCCCAAATTTCTCCTAACATGGAATGAACACATGTTTATTGTAGAAAAGATGCAGAAACTTATAAATAATAAAGAGCACCCATAACTCTTTTTTTTTTTTTTGTGATACTGGAGTTTTTGAACTCAGGCCTTGTGCTTGCTGGGCAAGCATTCTACCACTTGAACCACATCCCCTAGTCCTATAGCATACTCTTAAATCCTGATTTTTTTTTTTTTTAAACAGTGCTGGCGCTTGAACTTAGGGCCTCATGCTTGCTAGGCAGGTGCTCTGCCACTTTGAGGCACTCCACCAGCCCTTTTTTGTGTTGGTTATTTTTGAGATAGAGTCTCGAGAACTGTTTGCCCTGGCTGGCCTCAGAACCATAATCCTCCTGATCTCTGCCTCCTGAGAAGTTAGGATTATAGGCGGCATGAGCCATTGGCACCTGGCTAACTTTTTTTGTTTTCATTTAATATTTGCTGGGGGCACTTTTCCAAGGTTATTAGATATTTTCCAGAAAGTTGGCTTCTTAATAACTGTGTCATATTCATGCAGAAGCATCACTATGTATGTAATCATTTACATAATCAATGATTTATGCTTGACATTTATGTTGTTTCCATTTTATGCTACTAAAATTATGCTCAGGCCGAAGCTGTAGCTCAGTGATAGAGTGCTTGCCTAGCATATGGGCAGAGTTTAATCCTCAACACCACCTAGAAAGATAGATAGATAGATAGATAGATAGATAGATAGATAGATAGATAGGTAGCCTGGATGGTGGGCTAGGGCTATAGTTCAGTGCTTAGCATATTCAAGGCACCGGCTTCAATTCCTCAGAACCGGCCAAAAATTTATGCTTGATGAGCATCTTTATCTCTCTCTTTTTTTTTTTTTTGGTGGTACTTGGATTTGAACTCAGGGCCTTCGATTGCCAGGTGGGTGTGCTGCTACCTGAGCCCTACCTCTTGCCCTTTGTGCTGTGGATATTTTTCAAATAGGTTCTCACATTTATGCCCTTGCTGGTCTGGACTGAAATCCTCCTATTTATACTTTCCTCATAGCTGGGACGTCAGACATGTGCCACTATCCCCAGCTTTTATTGGTTGAGATGGGTCTCTCAAACTTTTTGTCTGGGCTGACCTCAAAATACCATCTTCCTAATCTCCTCCTTCCAAGTAGGTAGGATTACAGCTGTCAACCACTGTACCCAGATCACTGTTTCTTTTAAGTTAGGGAATTTCAGGCTCACACCTGTAATCCTAGCAACTTGGGAGGCTGAGATCGGGAGGATTGAGATTTGAGGCTAGTGCAGGAAAATAGTTCATGGAACTCCATCTCTAAAATAACCAGCGCAAAATGGATTAGAGGTGTGCCTCAAGAGATAAAGTGCCTGCTTTGCAAGCACGAAGCCCTGAGTTCAACCCCAGACCCACCGAATAAATAAATAAGTTAGGGAATTTCAGGTATATATAACTCTGTCATGTCTTCTTTCTTTTTTTAATAAACATGTTTGTCAATAACATTAATTCTGTTCTAGGCTTCTAGCAGCGCGGGGAATTTGGGCGTGCTCATTCCTGTAATAGCTGTGGTGAGTATTCATTAATTGAATGGTTTAAAATTGCAGATGCTTAATCATGTTTTGAGTGATGCACAGCAAATTCCTTACAAAAGGGCAGTTTTGAGACTCCAGTGATTCTGTAGATATAGCTGTTCAGCTCTCTGTGACAGTATCATAGATCGGATTCTCTTTTTTGTGTCCTGCTCAGACCCTCTCAGCTGACCAACCGAGAACTTGCTCCAGGTACCCTCTTGTATAGCTCCCAGGTCCTACATCTCACTCCCTCATTCTGTGTCTCACCCTGTATTGGTGCCTCTGATTAATTCTGGGCCTACCCCTGCTTCCTTCCATTCTTGGCCCTTTCCTGTGAGATGAAACCTGAAGGCATCTTGTTGGCACCCAGGCCATTGGAACTGTACCCGTTGGTAGTTTCTGGAAGCCATGTGGGTACAATGGGCACAGGCCCTGTGCCATTGTGGGTATAATGGAACCACCATGGTAGAGAGCCAATTTCCATTTTGTGCCATTTCAACCTGTATCCACTGCTTCCCAAAAGTTCTTTGTGGAAATTGTTTTTCCCATTCAGCTGCAGTCATGGGCCTAGGGCCCCATGTTCTCATATTTGTGCCCATCTCTTAATCTCTACTTTCTTCTTAGCCCATCTTCTAGTCTGTCTTTGCCTCAGCATTCCAGTTTCTTCCCACCTCACCACCCTTAGTGTTCAAGTCTTGATAACTAACTTTGTGCACACCAGAGGGGCCCACCTGGCAGCAGAGCTGCATAGGTAACCTGGAGATGAAGAGGTTGAGCAGACAGGCAGGTGGAGAGTGGGGGCACAGAGACATATCTCTCCCCATCTTTTGTTTTTTTCTTCCCTGAGAGACAGGGTCTCACTCTAGGTTGGCCTGGAATTTGCAATCCTCCTGCCTCTCCTCCATAGTGCTGGGATTATAGGCCTGTGCCAGCATGCCTGGCTGCTCTCTCCCCATCCTAGTGAAGCAGTTTGTATGCTTACACCAGCCTGCATGTTCATCATCATTCTAACCCTTGGGACTTCTGACCTGGCTTACTATTATTAATCTTTAGTAGTAAACGTCAAGTGGAATATTCTACTTCCAGGTCACTCTCCTTCCTGTATGTTGTCCTTTTCCCTCCAGTGCCTGCTGTCACTGTATGGCTGATTTAGTATGTGACTGATTGAAAATAGCAAATGGGGTCTGTATCAGGATGCTTATCGATCTGAGGGTGCTGGAGGAGCAAGGTGCTGGGCCTGCACTGCAGTGAATCATAGCTGCCCATGGCTGTGCACTTTCTCCTGGGAACCTTATCACCTTTGAGCCTGCCATCAGCTATACCTACTGCCCTTTGAGAATTTCAGAATTTCTGGGACTCTCTCTACTGTATGTTGATGTATGGAGTTCTTCATCAACACCCTCATTGGTTAATTTTTTTGCCCACACCCTATTCAGTTTTTTAAAACACAGGTTTTTGTACTTTATAATTAATGTCGACCAGTGTACAGTTGTCTTTTAAAAGTGACATTGTATGCTGGAGGTGTGGCTCAAGCAATAGAGTGCCTCCCTAGCAAGTGTGAGGCCTTGAGTTCAAACCCCAGTGCCACCAAAAAAAAAAAAGTAGTGTGATTAAAAAGTGAGGCGCATGAAGCCTGAGCACTCTCTTGACCTGTTGAAGGGAAGACAGGAAGAGGGACAGGCAACCTCTATGAAGGAACAGATTTTAGACAAATAGGGAAGATGCTTGGGGTGGCACTCAATCAGTGAGTACCGGGATCTTTTTTTTTTTTTTCAATACTGGGGTTTGAACTCAAGGCCTACACCTTGAGCCACTCCACCAGCCCTTTTCTTTATGATGGTTTTTTTTTTTAATTCATTTATTCATATGTGCATACATTGTTTGGGCCATTTCTGCCCCCCCCGCCCCTAACTCACTTCCAGGCAGAACCTCTTCTGCTCTTATCTCCAATTTTGTTGAAGAGGAGACATAAGCAACAATAAGAAAGACAAAGCGTTTTTGCTAGTTGAGATAAGGATAGCTACACAGAGAGATTTCTAGCATTGCTTCCATGCACAAGTGTATTACAACCCGAATTGATTCATCTCTACCTCACCTCTTTAGAATTTCCCGGTCACCTTCCCATATTGACCTCTGTCACTTTAAGGTTACTGTATTAGTTCCTCTGCAGTGAGGACAGCAAACACTTTCAAGTTTTGGGTTTCCTACCTATCCCCCTACCTCCCATATGTGCTCTCCCCTTGTCATGTGACCCAAGTCCAACAACATTGCTGCATTTGCCCTAGATCTAAAGTCCGCATATGAGAGAGAACATGTGATTTTTGGTCTTCTGCATGATGGGTTTTCTCAAGATAGGGTCTCGTGAACTATTTGCCTGGGCTGGCATCAAATCTTGATCCTCCTTCATAGTTAGGATGACAGGCATGAGCCACCAGCACCTGGCCTACTGGGATCTTTGAACGTCAGAATTCTGTAACCTATATTCCTGTGAGCATTCAAGAGTGTTTAGCAGTGGTATTTCTTTTTTTTTTTTTTTGGTGTTACTGCCATTTAGGCTCAGGGCCTCACCCTTGCTAGGCAGGCACTGTACCACTTGAACCACTCCATCTGCCCTTGATGGTCATTTAGAGTTTAATAAATTCATACAAGAAATCTGCCAGGATACTTTGCACTTTGGGGGAGCAATGATGAGTGAAGTTGGTTGGCAGTACATGGGCTTTAGGGTCACAAGGGCAGGTTTGAACTTCTGGTCATGCTTTTGGGACTTTCTGTGAGTGTCTGAGCCTCTCTACACAGGGTCAGTATAGGCATGACCATTATCAGTGACAACTCAGAGCATACTCCCTCAAAGACCTGGAACCTTTTACATGAATAGAATAAGTATTGTATTTTCTTAACAAAAGTTAATGGTTATATTACAGGGGAGGAAGCAAATATTTGGTTTTATTGCTTAACAGAGTACAGGGATCATGGATTCTTGCATTTGCTTTGAGGTTACCCCTTGGACCTTCTGGGAGAAACTGATTTCCAAAGGTAGTAATGAGGTGGGTTTTTTTGTTTGTTTGTTTTGTTTTTGTTTTTGCTTTTGTGTTTGGTACTTCTTTTCTTTTTTAAGAGAAAAATAATCTCTATTTTGAACCTTTAATGATGCAGTGTCTTGATTAGTTTGTTGAGTGAAAGGACTTAGGACAGGAAGCCTGAGTTTTGGTCCTAAAGCAGCTGTTTACAGACTCCTTCCTGCTTAGATTTGGTGATCTTTGTCTTACAATTTGTGAACATATTTCTCCAGAATTATCATTGGTTAAGTTGCATTGTTATATAGCCCATTGTTAACAATTTGAAAGTTATCTAAAGCTTAGAGATGTCATCACTGCATTGTCATAAGGATGTGCTGCTTGCTCGGAAAATGATTCTGTACTCCACAGAGAGCAGGTTTATATCTGTGTCACTGATAGCTTTTTGTGGCCTTGGTTAGGTTACTTATTCTCTCAGTGCCTGTAGATGAGGTCTGCGGATTAACATTTTCTAGGTCACGGACCCTTTTGTAAACTTTGCACTTCTTTTCCATAGAAATGCAGCTATGCTCAAGGTTTTTGCATGCAACCTCAGGAAGTTAAATGGGTCAAACTCATCCAGGGCTCCTAAGTTAGGAGTTGGAAGAGAAACTTTCTAAGATAGGAAATCCTTACTCAGCTCTTGCTAACCTCTAAGAACTAGTCTAGACCCTTTCCAGACATTAATTCCCTTAACCTTCACAACTCTGCTCTTCTCTCTATTTTATAGATGAGGACACTGGGGCACAGAACTTGCTCAAAGTCTCACAGTTACTATATGTTAGAGTGAGGATTTGAACCCAGGCAGCCTGATGCAGAACCTGGGCTCTGAATTAATACTCTACTGCCTTAAGAAATGGTGGCCTATCTTGGGGATATACCCAAAAGACTGTGACACAGGTTACTCCAGAGGCACCTGCACACCCATGTTTATTGCGGCACTATTCACAATAGCCAAGTTATGGAAACAGCCAAGATGCCCCACCACTGATGAATGGATTAAGAAAATGTGGTATCTATACACAATGGAATTTTATGCAGCCATGAAGAAGAACGAAATGTTATCATTTGCTGGTAAATGGATGGAATTGGAGAACATCATTCTGAGTGAGGTTAGCCTGGCCCAAAAGACCAAAAATCATATGTTCTCCCTCATATGTGGACATTAGATCAAGGGCAAACACAACAATGGGATTGGACTTTGAGCACATGATAAAAGTGAGAGCACACAAGGGAGGGGCGAGGATAGGTAAGACACCTAAAAAATTAGCATTTGTTGCCCTTAACGCAGAGAAACTAAAGCAGATACCTTAAAAGCAACTGAGGCCAATAGGAAAAGGGGACCAGGAACTAGAGAAAAGGTTAGATCAAAAAGAATTAACCTAGAAGGTAACACCCACGCACGGGAAATCAATGTGAGTCAATGCCCTGTATAGCTATCCTTATCTCAACCAGCAAAAACCCATGTTCCTTCCTATTATTGCTTATACTCTCTCTACAACAAAATTAGAGATAAGGGCAAAATGGTTTCTGCTGGGTATTGAGGGGGTGGGGGGCAGAGGGAGGGGGTGGAGTGGGTGGTAAGGGAGGGGGTGGGGGCAGGGGGGAGAAATGAACCAAGCCTTGTATGCACATATGAATAATAAAAGAAAAAAAAAAGTTCAGGCAAAAAAAAAGAAAAGGGAAAAGTGTCTTAACCCAAAAAAAAAAGAAATGGTGGCCTAATTTCTGTAAGAGAGGATCAGAGAGATTTCACAGATGTAAGTGAACAAAAAACATGGAGACTGGAGGACTCTGGCCTGTACAGGGGCATGGAGGAATCTAGAGAGGCTATAGCAAAGGTAGGAGGGGGTGATTGGAATTAAGATCATTGCCCTTCTGGGAAGGGGACAGACATGGCAAAGGGCTAAAGACCAGGGGTCTTTTTGTTTCTTTTGAGATGAGTGGGCAGTGCAGCAGGGTCAGGGGTCTCACTATGTTACCCAGACTGGCCTCATCCTCCTGAGTAACTGGGACTAGAGGCATGCACCACTATGTCCAGCTTTTTAAGATACAGTTTTTGAGATAACTGTATTTAGAAATGGAAGGAGCAAGATGAACCAGCAACAAGATGAAAAATATAAGACAAGCACCAGAAAGGAATAGTTGCAGCAAATTGGAGAAAGAATGAATCATCAGCAACATCAGGCTCCACTGAGAGTCTAAGAAGTTGTGATGGAGATTTGGCCTCAACCCTGTACTATCCTTTCACAGTAGGGTTAGGATTAGGTTAGTAATGGAGCAAGAGCTGGTGTAGGAAGTTATGAAGGGAGCAGGTGAGGATGGTTAGCAAGGAAAAACAGGCTCTGGGGCCCACCTGTGGGTTTGGATCAATACCTCTACAAATCACTTCCCTCTGTGAGCTTTTGTTGCTCCTCAGCTGTGAAAAAGAGCTGATAACAATGTGGTCCTTCTAGGATTGGTGTGAGTTCTGTGAGGTGATCCACAGGCACATCCGCACAGCACAGTGCCTGCATGTGTGCATTGCAACAAGTGCTCAGCACTCCCTTTCTGCTGCTCCCATTGCTGGTATTGGTCTCATCAGATCAGACATCTTCTATGACGAGACTCCCTGCAAGACCCTGGAGTCAAGTCAGCCTACCCTTGAACCCCAGCCTTACCCCTGTACTGTAGCTGTGCATCTTGGGCAGGTTTCAGTCCTTCCAGTTCTTGTTTTCATCACTTGCAAAGTGGGGTAGATAAAGCTTCTCCTGCCAGACTGTGAGGGTTAGAATGAGACAATCTGCTCATGCAGAGCTTGTGATTGCTGCTCTTATTATGGTTGATGGTCGCCTCACTGAAGGCACACCCTGACTCTTACATTCTGAGCAGTCCTTTTGGGTTTTGGGTGTCTTACCCAGGCAGTGAAGGACCCAGAAACATATTCTTTGGATGTGGTGTGCATTATCAAACTAGACCCCTAGTAGAGTGACTCAAGTGGTAGAGCACCTGCTTAGCAAGCTTGAGGCCCTAAGTTCAAACCAGAAAAATAAAATTTCAGACCCTCTAAAGGACCACACCTGAGGGATGAACGCTGAAGCATGCTTCCCACCTAAAGTCTGTGGTAGTCTCTGGACTTATGACACTTAGAGAACACTGCATCTCAAGAATTCTATATAGCCTCACCCAGGCCTCAGCCCCACACTTCATTCTGGTCCTGAGAATGTGCCCTGATTTAGTAAGTCACTGTATAGATCTTTGTCATTCCTGAAGATGTTGCTCTTTTGAATTTGACCTTTGTTTATTTGCGCTTCAAAAAATAAATACACAGCAATGTGGCTATATTTATTTATCTCTAGAGTGAAAGATGTGTACACAATGCTCTCTGGGTAGCAATGAGGCAAACCGTGAGAGGACAGATGACATTTACTTGGATGAGGAAGGTCAAGCCATGAGAGAATTAAGCCCCAGTCAGGGTCTTGGGCCTCAGGAATGTGCTAGTTGGGCATTCTTTTTGGGAGAGGTGAGAAATTAGTCATGTGACTCATTTCTGTATTCTGTGTGCAGATGAAGGACCTGGATGAGAAAGGCTTTGAGTAATAGAGGCAGATATGTAAGTATGGAGCTAGCAGGGAAGGAGATGCCCATGTATACTGTGTCAGTTTGCTGTGAGGAGGTAGGGGGATGTGAGGTGGTTGGGAGGTGAGGCAGGCTGCCAGTGGCCAAGATTCTCTAGAGAACAGCTGACATGCTAGTTAGTTATACTAAGTCCTATGGACTTACATGTTAGTTAGCAGAATTGATCCCAACCAGCTTCTCAGTCTTTGGTGGTAAATTTCTTCTCTCATATGGACCTTGAATTCAGATTGGTAGCATAAATCACAGAAGTCATGAAGCCAAAACATTTCTGTCTTCGTTGTTAGAATGGAAGCAATTACAGAGTGCCCCCAAAACATGCTAGGTGCCCAGACTGCCACCATTAAAACCTAGCAGGGTTGGTCACTCTCCCCATAAAGAGCAGGCAGCTGGTGCGGTGTTCATAGACCAGGAACAGAAAGGGGCGGTCGACAGTGAAACGGACTTGAGTAGACAATGGCATGAATCCCACTGTGGTCACAGCTGCAGCTTGGGTACCCTCCTCATTCACTGTGATGGTGCCTTGGTGCTTGAACTGTTTCAGATAGGAAAGGAAAGACATCAGATTCTGTAGGTTGACACTCGGGAATAGAGCATTTAGCATTTGGTGGAGTCTAATCTCACTCAGAAAATAGGTCCAAAAAACACACATATGGCAAAAATTGCACCTAGTCAAAATTACCATTGAAAATCTCTTTTTTTTTTTTCCTGTGGCACTGGGGTTTGAACTCAGGGCTTTATACTTGTGAGGCAGGTGCTGTACTGCTTGAGCCATGCCTCCAGCCTGAAAATATCTTTCATCACCTGTAAAGTGTGGTTAGAGTCTGTGTCTATCACAGTTACTTACCTTTAAACTGTAGAACAACATTCACTCTGTGGCATACCCATAGTCTGGGAGGCTTTGGGAACCAAGACAGCCACCCCAACCCCTTAGCTCCTCAAAGTGTCCACCAGAGAATGGGAACCTGGATCTGCCACAGCCCTTGGCCTGGTATTCTCTGTTTTGCTGAGTTTCTGTTGTTAGTTTGTGCAGTTAAATGAGTATGTTGTGCAGTTTCTCTGTGTGTTAAATGGTGGGCATAGCTGTTTCATAGATAGAAGCACATGTCTTCCCTCACTCCAGTGTCAGCAGGAGTGGAGCTGCACCCCAAGGCTGCTTCCTGTGACCATTCTGCCCACTACACATCTGGCAGTTCCTCTGGCTGGCACCAGCAGAACTGAGCCTGTTGTGTGCCACAGCCAGACCTGGAGAGCAGCCTTGGCAGCCCCCAACCTGGGAAGTCAAACTGGGTAGTGGTGGGCTGGAAGACAGGTGGAGGTGGGGGCCAGTCTGAGGTAGACTCGCAGGACCAGTGCACATGAAGGAGAAATTACCAAGTCGATGGTGATCCTCTGGTCTGAGATTCCTGACATGTTGCTGTTTTTGTCAAACAGTTCTGTGATCCCCATTGACTTCAGGGCCTCCACGAGATTGTAGTTCTTCTCCAGCTTGAATTTAGGCAGAAGCACCTCTCGAGTTCTAGTTGGAGAAGGGGGGGGGTTCAGTTTTATCAAACCATAAATTATAAAATAATAATGTTTTCCTGGTAAATGTCCACAGCCTACCATGGATTGTATTTACCACAGAATTAACATAACACTTCTTAAAATTTATATCCTGGTACTATAATTTGAGAATTTTGGAAAGACTACCCCACTCTAATTCTAGTTAGAGTCAGTCTGTGGTATCTATGGTGTTACTCATCCACAGGTTCCATCAACCAGAGATTTGAAAGTATTATGGGGAAAAAATGCATCTGTACTGAATATGTACAGACTTTTGTTCTCGTCATTATTCCCTAAACATTACGGTACAACTAATTATATAGCATTTACACTGTATTAGGAATCAAAAGTAAGGTAGAGATGACTTAAAGTATATAGGAGGATGTCCATAGGGTATGTGCAAATATTCTGCCATTTTATATAAGTCCTATAACCAGTCCTCTGAGGATATTAAGGGATGTCTATACATAAAATTGAGATTTTTGGTTCTCTGGCTTCACACATTTTTTTTTTATGGTGCTGGGGTTTGCACTCAGGGCCTACACCTTGAGCCACTCCACTAGCCCTCTTTTTTTTTTTTTGTTATAGGGTCTTGTGCACTATTTGCCTGGGCTGGCTTTGAACCATGATCCTCCTGATCTCTGCCTCCTGAGTAGCTAGGATTACAGGTGTGAGCCACATATTTCTTACTTTGGTAATTAAGTAGTACTTTAAAAAAAAAGAATCCTTGCCATCTGCCAGTGGCTCACGCCTATAATCCTAGCTACTTGGGAGGCCGAGATTAGAAGGATTGAGGTTTAAAACCAGCCTGGGCAAGTAGTTCATGAGACTGCATCTCCAAAATAATCAGAGCTAAATCAACTGGAGGCATGACTCAAGCTGCAGACTGCGAGCTTTGCAAGCATGAAGCCTGAGTTCAAAACCCAGTCCCCAGTCCTACCCCCTCAAAAAAAAAAAAAAAAGGATCCTTCACTGGGTATGTGGTGGGGCATGCCTGTAATGGCCAGTGCTCAGGAGGCTGAGGGAGGAGGATCAAGAGTCTAAGTCCATCCTGGCTATGTAGTGAGACCCTGTCTCAAAAATAAAAAAAATACAAGATAAAAAACAAGGACTGGGGGTATAGCTCAGTGGTAGAGTACTTGCCATTCATGTGCAAGGGCCTGGATTCTATTCCTGATTATCATAAGAAAAGAAAAAAGAATCCTTTATATAATACCAGACAGTGCTAAAAATTCTCATTTCTTACCTCCAATCATTCAGTCTCTAATGAGGTAAACAGAGACAGTTGTGCCTTTGGGGCCGGCTTTAGATCTTATGAGGGATAAAAGAGACATAAGATATAATCCTCCTTTTCAAGAAGTGTCACATATTTCAAGTGGTAAAAATGTAAAGATGGAATTTTAAGGGGCTGGACTGTAGCTCAGTGGTAGAGCTCTTGCCTAACATGCACCAGGTCTTGGGTTCCATCCCCAGCACCACACCAAAAAAAAAAAAGAAAGAAAGAAAGATGATATATTAATACTTATTAGACGGATCTAAGTATTAGTGGAGGACATGGCCTAGAGGGATGCCTGAGGCTTTAGTGATAGAGGTCGGTCACTGTGAACAAAAGCTTGAAGAGACCTCTTCAGTGGGACTTGCTGGAGGGAACAGGAGGTCATGGGTCTGACTGGGGTTGAGAAGGAGAGAAAGAGCTGAGCAGGCCAGAGCAGGAAAGGGGGAATCTGGACCAGGCTGAGAAGCTGGGCCAGCTCCTGGCAGGAGTGGCACAGAGAGTTTCTGAGAAGAGAGAAATGGAAATGGTGAGCTGGGAATGGAACCAGCAGGCTGGGTTGGCCTCCTTGGGTTAGGGTGGAGGTCATGGGCAGGGAGGTTAGGAAGGTTAGAAGGAATCTTTTTAAGGAAAAATTCATAGGGTTTAATAACTGATAATGTTAAACCTGAGGAAATTACCTTCCTCTAAGCCCCTGCTTCTCAGGGCTTTTATTTATTTTTTTTTAATTTTATTTGTTTTGTTTTTCTTTGAATTTTTTGTGGGGGTGCAGGGAGACAGGGTCTAGCATCGTAACCCAGGCTTAACTGTAACTTGTGCGTCTACCTCCCAAGTATGTCACCATGCTCCACTTTGCTTCTCGGTTTTGTTACATTTGTCTATGTTCTTGTCCTATAAAAAGCTCTAAACCAGATTCAGTTCTCATTTGAAACTAACCAGTATCTGGTAAAACAGAAATGTGACTGACGCCTCCATTCTTTCTGCCATAGTCTAGTAATAATCTTAGAAAATATTTAAAATCAACAGTTTTTACTATAGAGAATGATGAATCATTCTCATGATTCCCAGTGAGTTAAGAAGACCTCAGAATTTCCTGGGTGGGGAAGGGGAGAGCTAATCTTTGTTGGACATCTCTTAGGTTCCAGACATTGGGGATGGGAGGGAGCACTCGACTCACTTATTCTATTTTTCTCACTTTGATCCTGGTAAGTACTGTAATTATCCCCTACTTTAGGAATGGTGGAGATGAGGCTCAGAGCCACAGAGCAAATATGTAACGGGGCTGATATTATTTCTAACCGTAAGCCACCTGCCCTTACCTTTGAAACTGCCCCGTGGAGAGCAGATGTGTCGCTCATAGTGCTCTCTGTCTCTTACTGAGCAAGAAATTAGAACTGGCTTAAATGAGAGCAGTCTATATGGCAGTTCTTAAGTAGTTATGCATACTTCCCACATTTTATTTTATTTTTTATTTTTATTTACTTTGGTGGTACTGAAATTTAAACTTAGGGCCTCACACTTACTAGGTAGACCTGAGCTATGCCTCCAGCCCTTTTTTGCTTTTAGTTATTTTTCAGATAGAGTCTCATGTTTTTGCCTAGGACTGGTCTCAGACTGTGATCCTCCTACCTATACCTGCTGTGTAGCTGGGACCACAAGCATGCACCACCATGCCTGCCTTATTGATTGAGATGGGGTCTTGCTAACTTTTTGTCTGGACTGTCCTGAAATTGCAATCTCCACCTCCCAAATTACTGGGATTACATGTGTGAACCACCTTGCCTGGTCCCATACTTTTCCCTTTTTAAAAGAATGACTAGGATCTCAGTATTCCTGGACACCTCCAGCCTCCGGGAACTCAAAAGGACATACACCTGGAAGTACCTGTTTGTCATGCTTTTTTGCCATCTCTCCACCACCTGTGGTGTCAGCTGTGCTTCAACAGTCTTCATTCCGGACAACTTGTGTGGGACCACAATTAGCATGCTGATGCCCCCTACGTACTCCAACTGGAGGATGTCACAGTCAAGCTCCTGGTCATTTGCTGCAAGGAAGTTCCCCTTGGTCTGCATCATGGGGACCTTGACCACCTCTCTCTCACTCAGCCGGAAGTTGTGATTGTGTGTCATTTCCACTGGGAATTTATTCACCCAGGTTCCTGTAAAGTCAAAAGGAGCAGGGCAGTTATTTAGAGTGTTACTTTAGAGCAGTGATCCTCACTCTTCAACATTATCTGAATCCCTTCAAGGGCTCTGCAGGGCCCATCCCTAGTCTCTGATTCTTATGTCTGGTTTGGGCTGAGAATTTGCATTTCTAATAAGAGAAGTTAGCGAGAGGTTGAATAGACTGGAATGGATTATGGGCTAGATTCTGACACTAGTTATTTGACCCTATCAAGACACCTAGCTTGCTTTTGCCTCTACTTCTTTATCTGTATAGTGAATAGCTTAGAGCTTCTTTTGGCTCTGTGTTGGTGGCTTTTGGCCCTTGCCTAATTCTGTAACAATTGCAGTGTTGCCCTCAGAATCTTCCCTGTAGATTTGGGTGCAGAGCTGTGTCTCTAGGGATTAGTCTGTGTCTACTTTAGCTCTGAGATGCTCATAATTAATAATGATTGTTGACTGGTTAACAATTGGCAACATGCCAGGCATCTATCTAAACACCTTCCCTGTATTATCTCATTTTCTGCTCCCATAAGTTATATGAGATGGATGTTTTTTATTTTTATCTCCATTTTATGGATGAGAAAACAGAAACACAATGAGCAGCAGTTCAGGGTTTTGAGCTGCTTGCTTTAGCAGCAAGGATGATATAAATAGGTGTTTTTAGAGGAGGTTTAAATACCAGACAGCTACTGCCTGCATCAGGAGTTGGTTGTAGCTCAGCTGCCTTCTTTGAGTAGTGTTTCTCAACTGTAGCACTGTTGACATTTGGACCAGATAACTGTCTGTGGTGTGGGGACCATCCTGTGCAATGCAGAACTTTTAACAGCATCCCAGCCTCTCTCCCACTAGATACCAGCAGTGCTTTTCTCTCCCCTCAAATGGTGATAACAAATGTCTCCAGACATCTGCCTCGAGCCCATTAGGAATCACTGCTCTTCCCAGCTCTGTTAGGAAAAGGCCTACCAGAAGCTTTAAAAAAGTGATTCTTACACTCAAAATTGAAATCAAATTAGTAACAGAGATTTGAAAGCTAAATATTAAAATTATACTTCTAGAATTTCCTTACCTGTGAGATCTATGATATTCCCTTCCAGTTCCCAGCATTGGATTAAGTGACTATTCCAATGTGATAGGGAAAGGCAATTTATATGTTTGCTACTTTTACACTTTCGTGTAACATAGGTTGCCTGTATTCAAGATATAAACCGGCTGGGTGCCAATGGCTTACGCCTATAATCCCAGCTACTTGGGAGACAGAGGTCAGGATTGCGATTCAAAGACAGCTTGGGCAAATAGTTCTCGAAACCCTACATCAAAAATACCCAACACAAAAAAGGGCTGGAAGAGTGTCCCAAGTGGTAGGTTGCCTGCCTAGCAAGCTTGAGGCCCTGAATTCAAACCCCAGTCCTGCCAAAAACCCCCAAAAATATATAAACTGATCGTTCCTAGTCACTTCTCCAGTCCCATGCCAACAGAATCCTCTTCCCTTAAACCTCAGCCAGAGATAATGCAGAGGCCTCAAGTAACCTGGGGGCACCCATCAAACTGGTAATACCCATAACTTAAGTGCTGCCAAAATGTCTTCCACTGACCTGTTTTAAAGTTATCACTAAAGCATAGGTTAATTGCTTTTGAAAGTAAAATAAATGTCATTAGCAGTATGGTACATGCTTCATATCGTGTTATCCTTACGTTGTAATCTAGTTTCACTCACTTGGGTTCATTGAGCTCTTGCCATTTGCCACACACTGGACCTAGGGTTGCATTGATGTCTCTTTGGCTTTTCCCACACCCTTTCAGAGTAGCTGTTACTATCTCTGTGATAAAGATGAGGAAACTGAGTCCCAGAGATGTTGAATGACTTGCTGAAGTCACACAAATGAGAAATGGTGAAACCAGGACTTAGATTCCTATTTGCCCAGTTCCAAAACTTGTACTTATGGGCTGGGGATGTAACTCAGTGGTTGAGTGTTTGCCTAGCATGCATGAGGCCTTAGGTACCACTAACAAACAAATAAACAAACAAAAAACATGTACTTATAACCAGCAATGAAAGGATAGGTATATTTTCATCATATATGTATTGTGTGTGTGTATATATATATATATCTGTGTGTCTGTCACAAGCCTGTAAGAGACTCAACTTTTGATTCCACTCACTTTGAGGCTGAGGTACCTAGCTCTGGGTTGAAGCTTGGGGATGAGATCTCAGCACTTTAAGCCTCCTCACCTCTTCTCAGTGACCCACCTGGCAGGATGCCTACCTTGTAGAGCTGCTGGAGGCCTAGGCCTGGGCACAGAGAGGGTATGTTAACAGGTCAAGAGGGCCTCTGGCCCCACGTCTGCCAAGCAGAAGTCAAGAAAAGGCCTCTGTCTTTTTCATTCCTAGGCTGCTGTACAATTGCTGGGGCTAACTACCAGGAAATATTGGCCTCCTAACAACTGTGTCTTCGCAGTAACTGGTAGTTGCTGGTGACAAAGGAAATAGTCATGTGCTGCTGTGATTAGTCGTGATGCTGAGCCATCCCTGTGTCTGCCCTTCAGCTTAGAGAAGGAAATAAACATTCTTCTGGTCAGGTTCCACTAAGAGGTTTGGGAATTTCACCTGCAATCAGAGCACTCTGAAGGCAGGAGAAATGTGAGTTCAGGGCCAACCTGAGCTACATAGTGAGATACTGTCTCAAAACTGGATTTTATAAATCCATGCCCCTTCATTACTAGGATTCCAGGGATCCTGTGTGTGTGTGTGTGTGTGTGTGTGTGTGTGTGTGTGTGTGTGTGTGTTGGGTTAGACAGTAGCTTCATTAAAAAGTGTCCAGTAACTGACCTGGAACAGTTGCTTGAGAAATACTGGTTTATTTCTCCACCCCCACCTGCCTGTTAGTACAAAAGTATCCTAAAACGGAATCATGGTGTTGGTGTCAGCCGAAACAGTTCCAGACACATTTATTCAGCCTTTTGTCCATATTCTTGCTTACTGATGATTGGGAACGGAAATGAGAAAACGCAAATCCATGCTGGCGAATGCTAAAAAGTTTTTTTGCATTATGTCTTCCAGTTTAATAAACTGCTAGAATAACGATGCTCCTTAAGCTCTGTGCATCGTTGTGGTATCTCTGTGACTGCTCGGCTTTGTCTGGAAAGTGGTAACTATGATGACCTCACATGCAATGAAGATCTAGTGAGTGTATAAAGTTTAGAGCTGTCACTGCATCATGATCATGTCCCTATACCCTAGTCAACCAGTGCTTTGTTTTCCTGAATAAATTGGAGCCAGAATACAGTTCTTGGCACTTACTAAGTCTGCACGTGTACTGAAAGAACATTGTGAGTTTGCTTCGAGAATCATAAAGCTACTTCTTACCTTTGAAGTAGATGCAGTTTAGAATCATCATCTGAGTACCAGGGTCTATATTCTCCAGAGCTTCTTTTATGAGGCCCTTGGTGAGCTTCAGAATGTGGTTGTTGGTTTTTGATATAAAGGCAGGGTCTGAGAAGTTAGCTGCCTGGGCCTCAGCAAAGTAAAACTCTCTCACCTTAGTTTTGAAGTCACCCAGAATAGGAAACTGCTTCTGGACATAAAGGTCATTGACTGACCTCAGCGTGTACCCAAAGTTTCTCCTGAAGAGGCGATGAGTTAGCTTTCGGAACAGGTTGTGAATGGTTGTGATTTCATACTTGCTGCTAGCATTCACAAAGTCTTTAAAATGCAAAACCGAGTGCACTTGTTCATGGGTCTCTCCCCTCAGGCCTAAGGAAATCATCCCCATCGCAGTAGAAATGCCAACAGGTGCAATGAAGATGTTATCAAAAGTGTTGGCCTGGTCCTTCAGTGCTCGGTAAAGGTTGAAGGCAAACTTAGCATTGAGGATGTTAAGACGCTGGATCCGGCTTTTGCCTTGGAAAAGCTGCAGAATGTTCCCAGCACTCAATTCTGAGTCTGTTGGAGAAACCGCATCGATGATGTAAATGTAATCGTCATCTTCGCTGAATAACTTCTCCAGGTCCAGATAGTCATCGTCCTCCTCCCCCTCTGTAATCCAGTCATTGGTGACTGTGTTTTCTTTGTGGAAGTCAGCAGGCAAAAGGGGCATGCTAAGGTTTTTATTATTTATCGGATCAGCAAGGCCTTTACTCCCACCACACACAAATGTTACGATGAGAGAAACAAGAAGAGGGTTGAATGGGTGCTTCATTTTGGCAGAGCTGAAGCTAGGAGGGAAAACAGATGACAAGATAAGAGGCTGCCTAAGTGGCCCCCACCCTTTTGCAGTGTTCAGACAGCAGATTGCTTTGGCCCAGAAAAAGGCCCTCCCTCACAGCACCAGTTTTTTTTTTTTCTTTCTTTTTTTTTAAATATGAAACACTTCATGAATTTGCATGTCATCGTTTTGTAGGTGACCGCCTTCTCACTATATCCTCCTGTGACCTCTCTGTGGGCACAAATACCTGTCCACATTTCCCCTTTTCATAATGATGCCAGCCAGATTGGGTTAGGTCACGCCCTCAGTAGCCTTTTCATTTAATTACCTCTTTTTATAAGCCTTGTCTCCAACTCTGATCTTCTCTGTGTCATTCCAATTTTTGTTTATGTGCTACCAAAACAAGCACATAGCACCAATTCTTTTTTCTTTTTTTTTTTTTTTGTGGTACTAGGGCTTGAACTCAGGTCCTTCTCCTTGAGCCACTCCACCAGCCCTACCAATTCTTAACTAGTTTAGGAGTCTAGACTTGAAGAGAATCTGATAAACATACACCTAATGTTTTGTGTGCTTTATAAATCTCCCATGGAATCCTTGCACTCCTACATGAGAATCCCTTCTTTAAAGGTTTGCAAAACTATAACTTTTTTAAAGATTCCTGGGAACTCAGGAGCCCCTGAGGGAAATTTCTTTTTCATTTATTCACCAAACATCTTTCTGTCTCCAGAAAGCACATCAAGCTTTCTGAAAACCTATATTCTAAAGATACTTGAAATCTGTGCAGTCATTTGAGGTTAATTTGTATAAGATTTAGAAGTTGTCTGTAATGCTATTACTCCCTCAGGACCTCCTGAAATGTGGTTAGTGGTCTGTGCCTCTCTTGGTAACCCTAGAGGCTATTAGGTTATATGATTTGCTGCAGATGTACTTTGCTGTCAGAAGAAACTAAACTTTTTCTACTTTATTGCTTTTGCTCTCACCAAGCAGAAGAGGTCTGTATAAAGCAATGTCAAAAGGCTCTCCCTAAAGGCCTGAGAGGCACTCCTTTTGTTTAAGTAAACAAGGTAAGTTGTTACCTTATCTAGCAAGGTTAGCTTGTCATTATCTACTCATTCCTTGTGTGTTCAAAGAGCATTTAACTTGGCTTGTCAAATCCATTTTGGCGGCTAAATGGTTTTATCTTGCTTTTTTTTTTTTTTTTGTGGCAGTACTGCAGTTTTAACTCAAGGCCTCACTCTTGCTAGGCAGGTGCTCTACCACTTGAGCCACTCCACCAGACCTGTTTTGTGTTGGTTACTTTTCAGATAGGGTCTCATGAACTATTTGACCAGGTTATCCTCCAACTGCGATCCTCGTGATCACTACCTCTTGAGTAGCTAGGATTACAGGCATGAGCCACTGGCACCCAGCAGTCTTGCTCTTGTATACTTCCCAGTTACTAACTGCACTTATGGTAGATGCTTCCTCGTTTCACTGGATAGTGGCTGTAGGTGTGTATAATGCTGACCCAGGCAGCTTCGGATCACCCATAAAGGACTGTGTTTTGATTAGGTTTGTTTTGGCCTGTAACCATTTCTTGTTTCAGAATATTTGCTGCCAGTCTAGGCCAAGCAAGAGTTACTGGCTCCTGCTTAAACATGTAAATTTATTAGGCCTTTAGATTGCTAGGCACTAAAATGTTCAGATTCCTCACTTGAAATATTCTCTGTTGATGCTGATAATGGCAATGACTATGACTATTGATGGAGCCTCTGTTGGATGTCAGGCACTGCTGTATAAGGTACTTTGTGTGATGTAACTTCACCCTCCCACCATTTTACACATCAGAAGATTGAGCCTGTCATTGCTGTTACTAATAAGTGGCAGTGGTTTAGGCTGGTAAAGTGCTTGCCTGCCATGCACAAGGCCAGGGTTAAATCTGCAGCATCACAGTGGATGAATGGATGGATGGATGGATGGATGGATGGATGGATGGCTGTGTCTGAATTTGGACCAAGTTGACTGAAGTCCCCACCCCCAGCTTCTCCATGTCAAGTGCTCTGCCTAGAGTGCCAGGATATTCCCAAACTGCCAAGGCTTGGGGAGTAGCTGCTGCCAGTGTCTCCTCCACGTATAGTACAGTTAAAATAATCAACTCAAATATTGTTTTAGTCGCAACTGAGAGACTTTTGAATTGCACATTTGGGAGAGGAAAAGTCACATAGTTTCTGACTTTGAAAATGTATGTTGTCCTTTTTCGACCCTACTTCTTAGCTCCTGGCTGAAGCTGCAGTGGTATACATATAGTCTGCACATGTGAAGCAACTCGTAGAAAGGATTTCTAATGTGTGTGGCTGCAAGTAGATCTGGAGCCAGTTTCCAAATAGAATTGGACCTGAGTATCAATGAGAATACACTTTAAAAAGAAGAGAGGAGGGCTAGAGAGTTGGTTCAAGCAGTAGATCGCCTACCTAACAAGTGCAAAGCCCTGAGTTCAAACCCCAGTACTGCCAAAAAAACAATTTTTGTAAAAGAGGAGAGGAAAAAGCAACTTAATAGAAGTCTACTTGCATTTAAAAGTGTCCTCAGTTAAAAAAAAAAAAAGGTTAAAGGACAAAACAAAATCTAACTTGAATTAATAAGGGAGGTGAATCTTCCTACTGATGTGTTATTTAGTATAATACAAATTGGATAAGGCATTTAAAAACTATCACTAGGTTCTGTTAAATTCAGATTACTATCTTTGAAGAGAAGCAATACTTTTTAAGATAAATCATTCAAACATTTGTTTTTCTGGAAACTTCAAATAGCATTTTCTCATTAGTAGTGGGGAATGGGGTTGGCCTTTTTGGTCATATGTAGAGTAGACAGAGTGGGAGAGAAGTACCTGCTTGAAGTTTGGAAATTTATTTTGAAGTAACTTCAAACTTACAGAAGAGGTGAAATAATAGAGTAGCAAAGCCATCCCCAAATCCCCCTTTGCCAAGATTCGCCAGGTTTTTATATTTTGAAACATTTCTACTTCCTCATATGTATGTATATGTTCGTAAAAGCACACACATTTTTTCACCTGTTTGGAGTTAGATCTCTTATATCATGGCCCTCTAACCTTTAATAATAATACTTCAGAGGAAAATGCCTAAGAACGAGGATATTCTCATTTATACACAGGATAGTTGTCCAATTTGAATAATTTTGGGGGGAAAGTGGGACAGGTTCTTAACATGCAACTCAGGCTGGCCTCAAACTTATTACCCGCCTTCCTCATCCTCCTAACTGCTGGAATTACAGGCATGTGCCACTATACTCAACTTCCAATTAGAATAATTTAACTTAGACACAATACTTTCACTTCTTCCTTACTTCCTATTCCAAATTTGTCAACTGTCCCAATAATATAACTCATAGAATTTTATAATAGATTAAAAAATAAAAATATTTTCCTTTGCTTAGTATAGAAAGCTTCTGAATTTTCTTTGATAAAGCAACCAGTTGCCCATGTTAAACACCAAAAATAAAAATTTATCATCAGCAGAAATGTTAGAAACCAAACTTACCTCTGTACTTCTGAGAAGCCGAGTTACAGAGATGAAATCAGCCAGGGTCTTCAGCAGGGTTCGGTGTGAACTTTGGTGCTGGACTGTTGCTGTGTATTTTCCAAAGTAAATATGCCCCAATTCAAACACCACTCAACTTGCTTTGTCAGCACAAATCACCTTTGCTGTGTCTTTGATCACTGCTTAGAAACTGGCCACTCTCAGAGTCCAGTTCATTTGTCACTAAGGTTTTGATGTGACTACCACTGTGTTGATGTGCAGACACAACCTTGGTACAGGAGCTCTTGCTAAAGCCAGCACAAAACTGAGGCACTGCTCAGAGTTCTGGGCTGGGTTGTATTGGGGGTAGCTGCAGTGTTACCCTGAAAGTAGAGGCCACTTCTGCCCTCCTACAGTTTTCTCCCTCTGGGGTGATCACAGCATCTGATCTCACTCTGGCTTCCAGGGCAGACATAACTGGTTGGCTGCTAGGCAGGAATCTGTGTCCTCCCATGAGCTTATTCCTCAGTGAAAAGTGAAGGTGGAATAAGGTTTGTGGCTTATAGAATAAGGAGACCTGGCACAGAGTCAAGGGTCACTGTGTTCATTGCTAGAATCTTCAGTCCGGCTCTCCTGTCTGTTTTAGGACAGGAAGGGATATTACTGAGCTCTACTTTCCAATTCCAAATCCATTTAGGCATTCACAGGAATCTGTGGGACTATAGGGTTTTTTTTTATTTGTGTTTTTGGTTTTATGATCTAAGAAGTTACCAGAATATTCTGGATAATCTAGGAGACCACAGAGTACTGCTCCCTGGTTTTGGTACCTGCAAGTGTGTTTGGGAGACTATCTAAAAGAAAAGCATGATTTTCAGGCAGAAGAATCTGCAGGTGTGCAGGGCCTTTCGGCAATCTCTGTGTATTGCTATTTCAGAGATGCTGGTGGCAAAAGACTATTGTGTTCAGCTCATAGAAAGTGGGGTTGAGGTGGGTTCAGTGTAGCAACCTAGCTTTAGTCAGAGCTGTTTCCCAGGGCCTTCCTCTGTCCTACCCAGTGTAAGTCTTCAGCTCAGGAAAACTCTTCCCCAAGTTCAGGTACCTCCTGGAAGCCAGTGGAGCCTTAGCACTCACCATTCATTCTTTCTGCTTGAAGCATCTTCCCTACCAAGTGGAATGTAGCTGCTGCTCTCCCAATCTTCAGGCAGCGGCACTGGCCACCTTGACCATCTACACAAAATCACACTCAGTGTTCCCTCCTCTAAAGTAAGGGTGATAATTAACCTTTCTGTGTTAGAGGACTGTGAAAATTAACTGAGATGATGATGTGGAAAGCCTAAAGACGTACCAGGCACACGTATGGTAAATGTTAGTACTCATTTCACAGAACCTATATATGCATGTCTTTACAAAGAAGGTCAGGTGGAAGACACAGCTTTGATTTTGTACTTGATGTACTTTCTTGCTGGAATTTCTTTTCAAAGTTTGTATTATTATTGTTGTTGTTTTGTTTTGTTTTGCAGTGCTGGAAATTGAACCCAGGGCCATGTATTTATGTGGCAAGTGCTCTGCACTGAGCTACACCCCTAGCCCTCTTTTGTTATTTTTTTAAAATCAGTAGCTAGTAATGTTTCCTATATATCTAGCTTCCTGATCATGTCACCCCCAATTGAAAAATACGAATTTCAGCCCTCCTGACACCTTGATATTTCCCTAGTTAGAGTTAACAAATTGTGCATGTTCTGGTCTTCACTATAAAACAGCACCATCTGTCACCTATACTCTATTGTTTTTGTTCCTGTTTAAGGCTTGCCTTGTGGTTAGATGTTTTTTTCCCTTGTTTTTTTGTGTTCTGCTTTAAACTCAGGGCCTTGTACTTACTAAGCAGGTGCTCTATCACTTGAGCCATGCCACACCCCCAATCTTTTCTCCTTTAGTTATTTTTCAGATAGAATCTCACATTTTTCGCCCAGGGCCAGGCTTGGACTACAGTCCTCTTACCTACACCTTCTACCAGCTGGGATTATAGATACATATCACAACACTCAGCCTGTTTGTTGAGATGGTATCTCACTAACTTTTTGCCTAGACTGTCCTCAAACCACTATCTCTGCCTCCCATGTAGCTAGGGTTATAGGTGTGCACCACTATGCCCAGCTTGTTCCCATTTTCTAATATGAAATTTAGAAAATTTATAGAGAACTTGGAAGAATTGAATAGTGACCATCCATATGCCAGTACAAAACAGTTAGTATTTTGCTGTATCTGCTTAACTACATATATGTGATGGGTGGTGTTTCCTGGGGTATTGGATAGTGAGAGGACATGGCAGTACTTCAGTCCTGGGCATTGGAGCATATGTCTTAAATGGAAGGGTCTCTACCTGGTGCTATGCCAGTGTCCCTGGGAAAAAACCCAGTCTACCTGTGTACCAGATACCTAGTCCAAGTTAGATATCTCTGTGGCTTGAAAAATGTTAGAAATGAATTTGGGATATTGGGGTATCATGAGAGAAATGACACAACTCAGAAGTGAATGGGCAAGGCAAAGTTTACTTCTGCAGAAGGGTGTGCCACAAAGAGTATGGTTAGCAAGCACACCAAATGGGAAGTCTACTCAGGTTTTTACCTCTCCCCTGGATTGGGCAGGTTTTGGGTTCACATCCTATATGGTTGACTAATTGGAAAGGGGACAGGTCAGGAGGGGGGCTTTGAAGTCAAAGAAGTTTAAAAGTTTTAGGTTATCAACTCGGAACCAGGGCATCTAGCGGAATTTTGTCTGAATGAGAATAACAACCCTTTGTTCTTAGTGGAAATTTTTATCAGGTTAAGCAGAGTCCATAAAGCAATTGTATAGGAAGCAAGTTAGTGAGGAGGTTTCTTACTGATTAAGTCCTTTGACAGAAAAGACCCAGCCTACGCTGATTCTTACAAAAAATGTCTCTTACAGCTTTTCTTTTAGTCAGGATTCACGCATTGCCTTTGGCTGTCAAGTCTCTTTAGACTTCTTTATCCACCCCCAAGTCTTCTCACTTGTCCTGACCTTGATTTCTTTTCCAGTCACAAGCAGTTTTTTTGCCATTACAACAAATACTACATTTTTGTGTCTTAAATTAGCTTATTGTTTTGATAGATTCCTAGAGGTAGAATTTTAGGTGAAATGTGTTTGGAAATATTTAAAATTTTGTATACATGTTACCAAATCCCTTTCTGGGAAGTGTTGTGCCAATGTACAGTTCTGTAAGCTGTGTGTGAAAGTGTTCCAGAGATGAGTGTTGTCATCCGACCTCATGCTTCACCCCTGGCCCACACTTGTCACTTGTGTTTGGGTAGCAAAGCTCCTCACTGCAAGTATATGAGAGTTGTCCAGTCCCTGTGCTAGAGCTAAGGGTCGTCTGGGGGTTCTTTGAGGACTGACCTGTCTAGCTGGCCTTTTTGCACAAATTTGACCATTTTACATGACTGATAAGCAATTCTGTGCTTCACACCAGGCAGGATGCTGTCTCAAGCAAGGATGCAGGGAATTCAGCTTCTCATACCTGCTCCCAAGCCACTCCGCTTTGTCCTGTTTTACATATTATGATTCTTTTTCAATATGTTTTGAAAAGTTATGCTGCTAAAAAAAGATTTGAAAGCTACTTCTTGTGCTCCACCCACAAGATTTCTCATGGTCTTCCTACCACTTCAGTCACATCCCTTCCTCTGAGTGCCATCCCCCATTTATTAAGGTCTCTATGCCCTCCCAGTCCCCAGCTTCTGACCTGATGCTCCTTATATCAGGCCAGGCTGCCATTTCTTCTCTGCCTGGCTAAGTTTTACTCTGAGACCTGTAACAACTTCTCCACTTCAAGGTTTGTCTGCTTGCCTTGAAGTTAGTGAGAATACCCTTTGAGGGCAGGAACAGGTTTTTTACTTCCTAGGCACAGTGCTCACATTAGGTACTCAGTAAATAAGTGAATGAATAAATGAATGAATTAACTGTTATGTATCAACCACTTCTCAGTATACCTTTTCTTACCCAAGTTAACCACTTGAGTCTCTGAGAATACTCACGGAGAATGAGACTGTGCTTGATTTTACACTTAGAGCTTCGTGAGCAAATAATCTCCTTTCTCTCTCTCACCTCAGCTCACCCGACGATTGCCACCCATCAAGGAAGCTAAGCCTCGGTTACAGAAGCTCTTCCGGGACTTCTGGCTCTACTCCGTACTTATGGGATTTGCTGTGGAGGGCTCAGGTAGGGGAATGATCTGTCTCCTGGGAGGGACAGGGTGTGGAGCGGAAACAAGGCTGAGGCCAGACTCAACCGAATTATGAATGCGAGCATGTTTGAAATGAGCCCAAGTGCAGTTATTTCTGTTTAGTTTTGTTTTGCTTTGCTTTTATCTGTACTGGGTTTGAACTCAAGGTCTAGCACTTGCTAGGCAGGTATTTTACCACTTGATCCACTCCGCCAGCCCTTTTTGCTTTCGTTAATTTTCACATAGGGTCTTGCTTTTATGCCCATGTTGGCCTGATCATGACCCTCCTATTTATGCTTCCTGTGTAGATGTCCAGCTTTTTATTGGTTGAGATGGTGGTTCCAAAAACATTTTGCCCAGGATGGCCTCAAACCACAGTCCTCCCGATCTCAGCCTCCAAAGTAGCTAGGCTTAACAGGTGTGAGCCAAATGCAGCTGCTTTTTCCCAAAAGTATTTGCAAATATTACATTGCCTAGATGAAATTTAGGCTGCTGAGAATGCAGTTCCTTAGGAAAAATCTGCTAGTTAGGTTGCAAACTCATTTGGGTGCCCCAGTTTTGAGATGATTTTCTTAAAGGTCCCAGAACAAATTCCAGAGTCAGCACCACTGCCACCCTTCTTCTCAGTCGAGGCACTTATCTTTATCTATCTATCTATCTGATTTCCCTTCCTCCTTCCCTCCCTCTCTCTTTCTGTCCCTCTTTCTGTTTGGGGATGGAACTCAAGGCCTCACCCATGCTAGTAAAGTACTCTACCACTAAGCTGCACCTAAGTCCCTATCTCACTTATATTCACTCCCTCACAGGACTCTGGCCAGAAGAGTGGTACGAGGGGGTTTGTGAAATAGCCACCAAGTCGCCCCTGCTCACCTTTCCCAGCAAAGAGCCGCTTCGGTCAGTCCTCCAGTACAACTCAGCCATGAAAAACGACACAGTCACCCCCGTAAGGACTCTCTTCTCTATTTTTTGCTAAACTTTCTGGAATGATTAGGGAAAACCCTTTCAGTGTCCTTATATACACATGTTGCTGGCCACTGGGTCTACTTTCTCCTGGCAAGGTACCCTCATGAGCCCACAGTGTTTCTTTCCCTCCAGGCTGAACTGAGTGAGCTCCGAAGCACCATCATCAACCTGCTGGACCCTCCTCCTGAAGTGTCTGCCCTCATCAACAAGCTGGACTTTGCCATGTCTACCTATCTCTTGTCTGTGTACCGGTTAGAATACATGAGGTACATGAGCCTCCACCAACACATCCACATTGGAGTACAGTTTTGTGTGTCATTAATTGTCAAACTTTTTTTCAACTTCTTCCAGACCTGCAAGCTTTCTAAAAAAAAAAAAAAACCTAGCAGAACACCCTCAGTTTTTCTTTTGTGCCCCTGTTTCATGAGTACCAAATTGCCATGTCTGATAACACATCCCAGTGTCTAGACTCCATTATCATCTCCTCTCTCATAGGAAGTAGGCTTCTGAGCAGTCATACTGGCATTGCCAATTCAGTCCATTGACTGTTTGGGGGCCTAACCTGCTCACTGAAGTAGTTTCCAGGAGCACCACTAAGTATAGCTGGCTAATGCAGGAGTCCACCTGCAACATGGTCCTACACATAGCCTGATGCTCAGGTTGGGTCTGTAGCCACAGCAGTCCTAACCACTATGACTGCTGTGATCTACAGTTGCCATCAGCATAACAGTAGGTAATGTGGGTTGAGAGAGTGCTTCTGCTGTGCTGTGTGCTGAGCTAAGTTACATATACTGACACTCCAGGAAGCCCACGAGGCTGGTACTATCATATATCCATTTTGCAGATGAAAAACTGAGACAATGAGAAGTTAAGTAAATGGCCCAAGATAGGAATCCCTGAAGTGGATTGAAACCTAAACAGTCTCTCAAACACTGTGCCATGCTGTGTCTTATAAGTGAAGGCCAGAAGCAGCAGCCAAATAACTGGAGGGAAAAAACAGCTGACCTCACCACCATCCCCTGTAGCATGTTACTACAGCTCTTTTTAGTCTTGCCAGGAAACTGGGGATATAGCTCATTGATAGAGCATTTGCCTAGCATATGCGAGACCCTGGGTTCAATCTCCAGTGCCACACCAAGAAAAAATGAAAAGGAAAACAAGCCAAACTAAAGCAGAGCAAAAACGTAGTTTTAGTGTTAGCATGCATGATTAGAAGGATGTCTTCATCCTTCTGTGTTGAAAGCAGGTCTGTCTCCTGCTCACCAAAAGGGTCCCCTGACTATCCTCAGGTTCTCAGCCCTGTGCTGCATGCAAGCCTGAGTGAGCATGAAGAAGCAGCCAGGCACAGTGACTCAAGCCTATAATCCTAGTGACTTAGTAGGCAAAGATCTGGAGGATCACTGTTCAAGGCTAGCCTAGGCAAAAAGTTCACAAGACCCCATCTTGACCAATAGCTGGGCACACTGGTGCCTGTCATCCCCAGCTACACCAGAAAGGAGTATTGCAGTCCACGCCAACCTAGGCATAAATGTGAGACCCTATCTCAAAAATAACCAATACAACAAGGGTTCAAGTGGTATAGCACCTGCCTAGTAAATGTAAGACTCTAAGTTCAAACCCCATATCATAAAAACATAGTAACTTGGCTTAGATTGCCAGCTACTAGTTATTGGAAGAACTAAAACCACAAAGTGGAAAATGAGAAAAGTCAAGTAAAAGCCATGTTCATCTAAGCCCCCACAAATGCATGTGCTTAAAGCCACCTGGCCTATGGGGCTTACCTGTTGACAGGCTGGTGTGGAGGTAGATAGACAAACACTGTAAAGCACTGCTCTCTTCCTGAACCCCTCAGGACACTGAATGGCCCTTCAAAGCAGCCATGGTTCCTTTTTCTTCCTTTTCCCTGAAAATTAAAGGTATTTTTTTCTATTAAAGTAAAAATGTCTGTGGTGCATGGAATAAAAATAGAGAATAAAATCCTGGGAATCGGACAGAAAATGCTAAAGGTGAAGACATACTGGTCTCATTTTCCTAGCCCAGAGCCCCTCATTCCTACCAGAGATACCATTATTCATGGTTTTCCTGCAGAAATTTTTCGTTCAGAAGTTTCCTGCATAAGCAAATGCATATTTGATATCATATACATACATATGCACAGACAGGCCTTTAAGAAGAAACCTGTCAGGGGATTCTGCTGTACCTATTTCCCCTCCACCTTGCTCTTCTCACTTAATAACATGTCCCCAATGTTTTTCCCTTTCCTTTTCGCATCTGTGTATGTTGCTTTGGCTTATTCCACCAGTCTCCTATTGGTGGGCAATTCACATTGTTTCTGTTTTGGATAATGCAATCAGCACTATGTTGGGAATCCTTCTGCACTTAACCCTTAAGCTGTGTCACTGGTGGTTGGATTGCTTGGTTGAAAAATAAGGAAATGTTGTGATAGATGGTGCAAATCACCCCCCCAGGAAGTCCAAGAGAATGTATGCCCTATAAATGGCAGAGGGTGGCTGTCCCTCGTTGCCACACCAATTCTGAGCAGTGTCAGATATCTGATAGGTAGGACCTGGGTTTTTCAAACTTTCTTTAAAGCTGTTCTCTTTGTCAGGGTACTGCGTTCTACAGATCCTGATCGCTTCCAGGTAATGTTCTGCTACTTTGAGGATAAAGCTATTCAGAAAGACAAATCTGGTAAGCTTATTATTATGGTATTCTCATGATGAATTGAGCTTTAGTAGGATAATAAGGAATACTCCTTCCTATTTTCTGTCCACATGGAGAATATAGTTTTATGAAGTAACATACTGCATTGGAAAGATCAGTATAAAATATATAACCTTAAAAAAATACATCTTCCTAGTTCTTCTGCTATAAGGAGTCCCAAAACAGAAGGAGTCCTCCATCTCTGCACCCAGATTTTGGTTCCTAAATCATTCTCTGCTAAAAGGAGCCAGGGCTCCTCAGATGGCCTTCAAAAATGGACCTGGAGCATCTTGCTGTTGCTAGAGAGCAGTCCTGCTTTTTAAATATCAGGAGCAGGCTGAGAGAACCAATGAAACAACTTAAAGCAACTCCCAGTAGACATAACTTACATTCATAACTTGAATGTAAATTTTTTTTAATTTTACTTAATTGAAATAAGTTGAGATTATGAAAAGTATGAACTCATAATGATACTCTAAAGAACAAAATTTAATATCAAATGTAGAAGAAATGGTTATAAGTACAAGAGAAGGATGAATACCCTATATATAGTTTTATATATGTGTGTGTATGTGTATATATATATACATATATATATAGTCATCCCTTATAAAAATATATACTTAAAATCATTTCTAGATTACTTATGATATCTAATACAATGTAGATTGCTTTGTAACTAGTTGGTATACCATACACCATATTACTTAGGGAATAATGACAAGGAGAAAAGGCCTGTTTATGTTTAGTTCAGATGCAGTATTTTTCCCTCTTTTACTTTTGGTCTGCAATTGATTGATTCCTCAAATATAGAACCCATAAAAATAGAGGAACAACTGTATATGTAATTCCTATTTCTTGACAACTTTATTTATTTTTGGCAGCACTGGGGTTTGAACTCAGGCCTTCACCCTTGCTAGGCAGGCACTGTGCCACTTGAGCCATTCCCCCAGCCTAATATCTGTTTCTTCCAATAAGCTTTTGTGAAATAGAGACATGTGGTTGTTTCTCTGCATATGTAGGCAAGAGGAAACACCAGGAAAAGGTCAATCACCAGTAATATGGGGACTGATCACACCTAGTCTCAGAGAGTAACCAGGCATAGACATGGCATCTAGTGGGTAATGGACAGAGTTCCACAAATCAGCTGGTTAAGCGTATTCCATGAGAGCCTGGCATAGTGGGCCAAGACTGTAATCCCAGAACTTGGGAGGCGGGAGGATCTTAAGTTTGAGGCCAGCCTGGACTACATAGTGAGACCCTCTCTCAAAAAACCAGGGCTGGAGATAATAGCTTAGTGGTAGAACCCTTGCATAGCATGGTCAAGTTCATGGGTTCTATTCCCAACATTGAAAAAAAAAAAGTTGTTCCATGAGGGAGTCCTCCAGAGAGGGCTGGCTGCAGGCACAGCTACCATGAGGAGAGTCTTTCTCCACAGTTGGAGTTGTGATCAGGCCAGCCTCTGTGGGCCATGTCCAAGCCAGGGCCTGTATTGTTTCTAGGAACATTTCTGAATATGAAAATCTGAACACACTTCTTAAAATGCAGCATATTCTCAATCTCTGAGTGCAATAAGGACTCAGCTGTCACAAGTTCCAGGCAAGAGGGCTCCTAGGAAGACAGAAAAACAGTGGAAACTCTAAGAAAGCATAAAAATGTTACAATTACCAAAATCCCTAGTAAATCAAACCCAAGAAAGGACTAGAAATAAAAAGAAGAGATGGAAAACTTGAATGGGGCACAAAGGAACTCTCTGGACCAATGGAAATGTTCTGTATTTTGGTTTTTTTCATGAGTATATACAGTTAAAGAGTTTGGCAAAAGTTTATTTAGCCAAGAAGAAGGAGGTGGGGGAGAAGAGGAGACATTTAAAAAACGGAAAAAAAGTTAAATGCATAACTACTTTTTGACTGGTTTTAGTGTGAGAGCACTGATAAGTCTGATTAATAAAATATAACAAGCAGTGAGCAGGCCTTTCTATGCTGGAAGCCACTGGCACACTGATGAATCTGTCAACTCTTTGTCAGTGGAGAGATCATCCCCACATACTTCTGGTATTTTTTTTATCTTTTGTTGAAACAATGTTTTCCAGGCGTTGATGGCGCATGCCTGTAATCCTAGCTACTCAGGAGGTAGAGATCAGGAGGCTCATGGTTCAAAGCCAGCCCCAGCAAATAGTTCACAAGACCCTATCTTGAAAAACCTTGTCACAAAAAAAGGACTGGTGGAGTGGCTCAAGTGGTAGAGCACCTGCCTAGCAAGCAAGACCCTGAGTTCAAACCCCAGTACCACCAAAAAAAAAAAAAGGAAAGAAAGAAAAATCAATGCTTAAAGAAATCAAGTGTGGGAGTGGATAGGGAGGGGGTGGTGGTACAAACAATGTACACATGTGAGTAAATGTAAAAAGGATTAAAAAAAAAAAAACAAGCATTTTTAAAATCATCCCAAGGCCTCTGCAATGTTGCTTTGTGTAAGACTTTTCATCCAGTAAGTCCTTTGTAGAGCACATCACAATACTGCACAGCAGTGAGGAAATTAGATCTGACTGATTTACTTTTGTAGTTGGGAACCAGTGGGGTTGGCAGTCTTCTGTTGGCAGTGGGGAAAGAACTGGAATAAGCAAAAAGCCCATTCAAGGCCAGAGGTGAGAGGTGTAGACATACAGTTTCTATGAAGGAAAACTCTTCCAGGAGGGGTGTAGGATACAGGAGAAGAGATGGCATGCTCAGAGGATTTCAAAAACATGCCCCACAACCACTTGCAGGGGGTTATAAACCCATCAGCCACTGGCTGATTGAGTCACCTCATCCATACACCCATCATTCATTTGTGCAGGAACTGTTTATACTCTTTTTGTGCTAGACAGATGGCTCACTCTGAGAGCCATCTCAGAGTGAATAAGTAACAACAATAAGTAACAACAATAAGTAACAGGAGAGTGAATAAGTAACAACAATAAAGAAAAAACTGCCAACCTCTAAGAGACTTAAGAACCTGGCACATTTGGCTAGCCTTCTAAAGAAATGGAACAAGATCCTTTCTGAAGCTGGATGTTTAGCTTACCCTTTTCTCTCTGAGCTTTGTTTTTTTGTTGCTGTGCCATCAGAGAAAATCAAGTGGCCCTGGGACTGGGGATGATTTGCTCTTCATAGACACACTTCATTTTCAAGGACTCTGTCCTCTTACAGGAGTTCAAACTCATTATTTTTATTATGAGCATGACACTTAGACTAAGCCAAAAAGGGTGTACCTATTGAGTTTCCTTCCCTCTTTTCTCTCCTAAAAGAGATGGAAGGAAATATCTTCAGAGACATGTATTATTCATGAATTTTCAGAACCAGGAAAGAGTATATGAAGTACCTAGCAGTCCACCTGGAGATGAGGGCTTCTACCTCCTCCATGCAGATGTAAGCCAAGCCTTAACTCCATGTGTTCCTGACTGTGCAGGTACCAGAAGCCTGCTGCTTGTCTGCCTGCTGCCTACTATACTAGTAACACAAACCTAACCAGTAAGGAAGGTAGCTTTTTTTTTTCAAATAAAAATTTCCTTAGATGCTACCTCATGTTATTGGTAGGCATCTGGCCACTAACTGATCATTTATTTAGAAACTTAGCTCATATATAGAAGAACTGGATATATGAAAAACACTACACTGAACACATACCCCCAAATAACATTTCACCTACCCAAGCCAACCTCTTCAGAAAGCAGCCTCTATCTACCCTTGGGCATCTGTCTACTATTCACTTTGATAACTGTGTTGGGACCCTATGAATAGCCTCTGTGTGTTAGGCTCCATGCTGGGCCCCAGGATACAAAGCTGCCTAGTCTCTGCCTTTTGTTGAGCCATCCTAAAGGCACTGGATAGGGGGAATTTTAAGGAACAGGAATTGACATTTTCTTACAGTTCTGTCGTTCATATTGTGACTCTCCCTGTACAGTAAGCACACCCCTTGCTCAGATCTTGGTTCTAATTCCCATTCTTCAATAACAGAATAAGAACTCCATGGAGAAATGGTTGATTGAAGGAAGGGCTGGACCAAGGAAAATGGAAGAAGAGCTTGAAGCACCTTTGTAGAGCCCCTTATCTGACATGCTTGGTACCAGAAGTGTTTCAGAGTTCAGATCTTTTTATATTTTGAAATATTTCCTTAGATTGTATTAGTTGAACATCCCTAATCCAAAAATCTGAAATCTGAAACTTTTGTTATTGTTTTTTTGAAGCAGGATCTCACTATGTATGTAGCCCAGACTGGCCTCAAACTCACAATCCTCCTGCCCAGCCTCCCTAGTGCTAGGATTATGGGACTGTACCACAATACCTGGCTCTGAAATCTGAAACAGTGTTAACATCATGTTGGCCCTCAAAAAGTTTCAGATTTTGGAGCATTTCAGATTTTGGGGCATTTCAGGTTTCAGATTTTCAGATTAGGGATGCTCAACCTGTACCAGGAAGTAACAATGTTCTAAAAAGAAGAAATGGAAAGAAAAATCATGAAGAATGTGTCAGAAGTCAACCTGAAAGCTCCCAGTGGCCACAGCTGGTACAATTTGAACCACAGAACAACAGTGGTATTGAATTATAACTCAGTAATAAAATGTCTGTGAGTCTACTACTGATTAGATTATTGAATAAATAAAAAGTGGAGAAGGGACAATTACTAAAAGTAGTAATGAGGAAATTAGACAATTCCCACGGCAGCCACAATACTGTGCATTCTGACTGCAGAATCTACTGAAGGATGCTGAATTTAGTGAACAAAATTTTAAAGAGAAATGAGGTATCTTCATAATCTTAAAGTATCTTTTCCTAGATATTTACCAGTTGCTATGGTGGTCTTAACTCATCCATAAATCCTCTTGAGGAGGTGGTACTTAATTCTTTGGCTCAGAGTGTGAGTTTTGTGAGTCAGTTCTAAAGAAAGAGTTTGGAAAGGAAAAACAGTTACTTAAACACTGGTATTTTGTGCAAAATGCCCGTGTCCTTCAAAAGTGTCAAGACCACGAGTTCAAGGACAGACAGACAAATTAACACAGATTTAGAAGAGACCAGGGAACATGATGAGCAGATGCCACGTGGTTCAGGATTGGATCCCAGAATAGAAAAGGGACATGGAAAATAAGCAAGAAAGAAAAGGTTACACATGTGGGAAAACTGAGGAAGTCCAGATAAAGATTGAAGTTTAGGTAAGGGTGTTTTATCAGTCTCCATCTCGTAGTTTTGATAAGTATGGCCTGGTTATAGTAGATGTTAGTATCCTGGGAAGCTTGTGAAGGGTGTATGAAAATTCTGTGCTTTCTCTTCAATCCTCTGTAAGTCTAAAATCATTTCAAAAGAAAATGTTTGGAAACAGTGGGATTGTGCCTTTCTGTTGCACACCTGATCTGTGGAAACTGCCTTCTCGTTTCAGGGATGATGCAGTGTGTGATTGCTGTGGCTGACAAAGTATTTGATGCCTTCCTGAACATGATGGCAGATAAAGTAAGCCTTGTCAGAGCACAAGCATGTTCCTGCTGGAGGTACACAGGGGCACCTTCATATTCTCTTCTGACTCTAGGCTAAGACCAAGGAGAACGAAGAGGAGCTAGAGCGGCATGCCCAGTTTCTGCTAGTGAACTTCAACCACATTCATAAGAGGATAAGGAGGGTGGCTGACAAGTACCTGTCTGGTCTAGTGGATAAGTAAGTTACATCTTCCACTAATACTTTGTGTGTATGAATATATCTGTTTGCAATTTGGAATGCAAGGGAAAAATCATCCTTACATCATAAGTCTGAAAAAATATCAGGTGAAAACTCAAGGGCAATGCAGCCTCCCCCAGAATGTCAGTGAGTTTGCTGTAGTCTGAATTTTAGTCTGGAACATCTTCATTCTGAGTATCGATGTTACTTACAGTACTTTGACAAGACAGGCTCTTTACTATCTCCCAGCCCAGGGCCTAGCCAGAGGTCCTTAAGTCAAATCAGTATCCTTCAGGTTTCTCAGTAATAAAAGCCCTCAGTAACCCTTCCCCTCTGCTTGTGCTGGGAGCCAAAGCAGATCCTCACGGGACACATCCCCACGCTAATGGGACACTAAGAGGTGAATTGGGCCAGATTTTGTGAGTTGTAAAGGCCAGAAGTGGCAAATACCCACACTGAGCCTGCCTACAGCTCCGCAAAGGTATCTAGAGGTTCTCCAGCCTGCCACAGATGCTGCATGCGTGGTCCAGGCAGCCACACAATCTGAGGATGGGTCAAGAGCTAGTCTAATACTAACTACTCAGGAAGCAGAGATCAAAAAAATCACAGTTTGGAGCCGGCCCCAGGCAAATAGTTTGTGAGATCCTATCTCAAAAAATTCATCACAAAAAAAAGTAAATAAAAAATAAACATGTCTGGTGGAGTGGCTCAAGTGGTAGAGCACCTGCCTAGAAAGCATGAGGGCCTGAGTTCAAACTCTGGTGCCAACAAAAAAAAAAACCCAGTCTAGCACATGTGTGGCATGTGTCTGACCAGGCCTCTTGTGCAGTGGGCCATGGATGACTTACAGTTTGCACAAAGGTGCTGGGCTACCAGAGCCCATGACCTATTGGTTTCAGGAGCAGACACCAGGGTTATGCAGATACTGTTGTTTCCTATTTGTGCCATAATGTGAGAAATACTGGGGAGCTCCTGTTGAAATCTAGGAGACTTGCTTTGGGGATGTAGAGTGTGCGATCTGTCCAGTGCAGGGTTGAGCAGACCATCTGTGTCGTATCTGGTCCTGAGGAGTGGGACTGGTTCGACCTGAGAGGATTGCTAACCAAGCACTGCCTACCTCGTTGTGAAGAGCTTGAGGACTTGTACTGGTGTAGGTAAGGCCTCCAAGGTAGCACAGGTTCCTGTGAGGCTCCACTCTTGGGTTCTGAGAGCCTGCTTCTGGTACAGGTTTCCTCACTTGCTCTGGAGTGGGACTGTGCTGAAAACCATGCTGGACATCCTGCAGACCCTGTCACTGTCGCTGAGTGCCGTGAGTGTCCTTCAGTGACTTGGAGTTGGCTCACACACCTGCCATTCACTCTTGTTCTGTATTACACTCTTCCGGTGATGCTCCTGAGCCTAATTTATGCCACCAGTAGTGAATTGGGGTGGGTTAATGTGCACAAGTCCCACCCTGGTGTCTCCCAGAACGCTTCATGAAGTTTAGAAGCCCATAGATGGCACGTGGTGGGAAGGGGTGGCAAATGTGCTGCTGCCTATGTCAGAGGCATGGCACCTTAGGAAGATAGATTAGAAGAGGGAGTCTCTCTGTGCTTGCAGGATATTCACAAGGACCAGCCTTACTATGACATCCCTGATGCTCCCTATCGGATCACGGTTCCTGACACCTGTGAAGCTCGGGAGGTAGGCCTCACTCACCTGGCCCCTAATTCCCTGAGTATATCAGGCACATGCTTGATATACATTAAGTTCCAATTAGAAGTGTAAATGACCTTGGTCCCACCCCAGTGTGAGGACACTGAGCAATACCAGGGCCCTGCTGCACAGAAGTGACTCATTCAAGTCTTGTCTGCCCTCCAGGCCTGTGCTAGCCACGTGGCCACCCTAACTCTCACTGTGTTCCTACTTTAACTACCAAAGGGGTTTCCAGGTGTCCATCAGTTTATAGCCCTTCAAATCTGCAGTAAGCAAATGTGATTTTCAGATGACTTCACTCCTCTATGATAAACTAACTTTGTTACTGTGGTACACAGTAACTTTGTTATTATGAGATGCTTTGTATTTGCTATACCCTTGGCAAATAGACAGAATAAGTCTCCAAATGAGGAAGATGTGTGCAAGACATCTCCTCTCCCCAGTTCAGTCTAACTCTGGCTTCCCAGTCAGAGCAGCTGTCAACAGGTGGTTCTTGGCACAGTGATGTGTCACCTGTGAGGAGTTTTTCCACTTGGAATCTGCCTTTTCATTAGGGCCCCCCTGGAACATACTGCACAGTGGTCCTGTAATGTACTCTTCTGCCACACAGCCTTGTGCAAGAATTATAGTCCACAGTGTGTGCATAAATTCTGTCCCATGGAGCCTTGGTATTAGAACATGGTCATTTCTGGTCTGCCACAGCCAGGTACCATAGACTGGGTGGCTTAAGGAACAGAAATTTATTTCTACATAGTTCTGGGGGCCAGAAGTCCAAGATCAAGGTGTTGGCATGGGTTCTTCATAGGCCACTCTGTTCCATTGTTCCATCATGAGGTACTGGGGGTTAGGGCTCCAGCATAGGTTTCTGGGGAAGACACAGTACAGCCTTGACAGTCACTACAATACCCCAGATATGCTGACTTCAGGTTGTTGAAAATTGGTCTCCCCCACTTCCAGAGCATCGTAAAGGACTTCGCTGCACGCTGTGGGATGATCCTGCAGGAGGCCATGAAGTGGGCGCCCACAGTCACCAAGTCCCACCTCCAGGTACTTTCTCTGAGTCATCAAAAGGCAATCTCAGGCCAGGCATGGTAGTTCACATCTGTAATCCCAGCTACTTGGAAGGCAGACATCAAGAGCATTTCAGTTCAAGACCAGCCTGAGCAAAAAATTTGGGAGACCCCCATCTCAACCATTAAGCCAGGCATGGTGGTGTGCACCTGTTACTCCATGGGAGGTATAACTAGGGAGGTCCAACATGAGACCCTATTAAAAAAATAACTAAAGCACAAAGGGCTGGCTTTAGTTGTAAAGAGCCTCCTAGCAAGCGCAAGGCCCTGAATTCAAGCCCCAGTACTGTCTCACACACACACACACACACACACACACACACACAATCTCAACTCCTTCCAGCTGTCCATAGAGCTTTTACATAGGCACAGAGTATGCAAAGGCCCTGAATTCAAGCCCCAGTACTGTCACACACACACACACACACACACACACACACACACACACACACACACACTCTCAACTCCTTCCAGCTGTCCATAGAGCTTTTACATAGGCACAGAGTATGCAAAATATTCACAGCAGTCATATGACTAAGTGGAGACCAAGGACATCAGTCTAGAGCCTGAGAATAACAGGTGCTCAAGGACTGCTCTGTTGGAAGCATCTTGGAGTGGGGGGAGTGTGCTGGCCAGGGCAGGAGGAGTACAGGCAGCGGTTCAGACAAGCCTGACCATTCACCCCAGGTAAGGGACCAGGTCTGTGGCAGGACTTGGAGCGCTTGCAAGATGGTTGGGGGTGGTGTAGTGGGAGGGGAGACTGCAGGGCTGAGTGTATTATGTGCACCTATGCCAAGATTCAGGACTTGGAGGGACTGGTGAGCAGAGGCACAGTGGGATACTTGTGTCCCAGTAAAGCTCTATTTAGGAAAAAGGGAAAAAACAGCTCTATCTAGGTGCATGTGAGTTTTTTCAGACAAAAGCACTGGCTTGTAGGACTGGAGGTATGGCTCAAGTGGTAGAGCATTTGCTTAGCAAGCACAAGGCCCTGAGTTCAGACCCTAGTACCATAAAAACATAAGTGCGGGTGACTGGGAAGTGATTCATTGTTTTAGAGAGACAGACAAAGCAAAAATGCCACAGTATATGAAAGGAAAGAATTGCCTTAAAAGGGGTCAAAGATAAAGAGAAAATGCCACTCGAAGGAATGTGGATTAGCAAAGAGCAGGTGTGTTGAGAGGAGCTTGTGAAGTTGACCTCAGTATGACTTTTCAAAGGGAGGCCAGTTCAAAAACGTTCCTGAGGTGGAATCCAGGAAGGGTAGAGCAGATGACTAGGAGACCCTCGAGGCTGTTTGGGAATGCATTGTGCTTGTGCCTAGGGTTGCTGTGAGGCTCCTTCAACAAAGAGGCTGAACCCCAAGAATTGAGCTGTAGGGGGAGCAAGACCAGAGGGGCTGATATGGGGCAGACCCACAGGCTAAACTGAACAAAGCCAGGGCTGGTTACTAAAGCCATTGTAGCTTTTGAATTGGCACACTGTGTCTTATTTCCTTCATATTGTGTAGAGGAAAAGAGCCTCAGCTCCTAAGGCTGCAGTCTAAAGAGACTTTAATGCCTAAAAGGTTTAGTGAACTAATGGAGTCAATAGAGAGAACCTTTTATTTTGCCAAGTATTTTCTTTTCTTTTTTGGTGGATCTGGGGTTTGAACTCAGGATTTTGAGCTTGCAAACAAAGCAGGCACTTGCTTGAGCCACATCTCCCATCCATTTTGCTCTGGTTATTTTGGAGATGAGGTCTCCTGGACTACTTGCCCAAGTTGGCGTCAAACCTTGATCCTCCAGATCTCAGCCTCCCAAGTAGCTAGGATTACAGAGGTGTGAGCCACTGGTGCCTCGCGTCCCTAGCATTTTCTTAAGCAGGCCTGCTTTTAAAAGGATATGGAAAATCACAAGCTTGAAATGGTTTTAATATTTCTGCCATGTGTTCCTCTTTTCCCTTTCTTCTAGCAATCCACCCTTTCCAAACCCCCAGCTTTGTGTAGCTCTCATTGCCCAGCCTCACTGTCCTCCTTTTGCCCCCAGCATTCCTAAGTCTGTCCTCTTCTATGCCCACCAGAGTAGTACAGTTTTAACAGCAAATCTGGTTCAGTGTACTTCCTTTTTAAACTTTACCATTAGCCACTCCCTATAACCATGAAGTCCATGGGTGGATTTCTGAGGCTGCACAAGCCCCCAGACTATTGGCACAATTTTATGTGAATGTGCTCATGTGTATCCTTCTTTGGGGACTTATGTGGTTCACCCTAAACTCTCTTGCCTAGCTCAGGGGGCCTCTCAAACCTGACTGTCTCTGGCTCAGGCTTAACCCTGCCCCCTTATGCCTTTATGTGGTACTCCAGTGGTGCAGAGCCCCCTGTAAATCCCAGAGCAGAAGGCCTCCCAACTACCTCCAGCCTCTTCCAGGTGTCCCGCTGCACCAATACCCTCCTACTGGTTAGCCAGGCCGGCTCAGGTGCTTGCTCTGTCCCCCACCTCCAATCCATCATGCTGCCTGCATGTTGGCTACAAAACTGAGGCTTTACTGCTTGTTTTCCTGGTGGCTTGCATAGCCCTTAGCAAATAGCAGATGCTTAGCAAGGAATGGTCTTCTCCCCTTGACGTATGACACTGCTCACACCAACTGGGTGACAGCCACTCTGGGAATCAGGCCTCATCCTCACAGTAAGTGAACAGTTACCAGTCAAAGGAGGGCTTGACCATACTGATGGTTCCACAGTTAGCAAGTGAGGGGCAGAGCCAGCATTGAAACCCAGTGTTTGCCCTGCTACTTCATACCTTATTTATAAAATTATTTTTCCCTTTAAATGAAGTAGAATATTTTAATCCTGTTTCAGGAATATCTGAACAAACATCAGAACTGGGTGTCAGGATTGTCCCAGCACACAGGGCTGGCCATGGCCACTGAGAGCATCCTTCACTTTGCTGGCTACAACAAGCAGAACACGACTCTTGGGGTATGTATGAACCTGTTGTAGAGAAGTGAGCCCCTAAACTGTGAGAACACCATTGATGGGGGGAGGGAACTGAAGCTTATGTATAGCTTTTCATGAAAGGCCCCTTGGCAACTATTTCCCACATGCATATGGGGTGTATGCTGTGTCTGTTGACAGATGGAAATTAGGTCCAGAGAAGTGGCCACTCAAATGGGCATTTCCTTATTGTGCTTATGTTTTGAACATACAGGTTTATGGAGATCACAGCTTGATTCGTTAAAGAGATCAGATTTTTATTTGAGTATCCATATCTGAAAGGACAAGAAACTGACCTTTCTCAGACATCATTTTACAGTAAGGCTTATTTGGAATATTCACGGGACTTGCTGATGATTCTGTTTTCTGCAGGTGCTGACCTGCACACATATACCTTCAGCTACACCTTGTTTTGTTCAATATTAATTTAGAGGCCAAGGTTCTCAAGGTAGTACTTCAGAATTAAATTGAAACTGAAAGTTAAGTTAGGATCAGGGCAGGCAGCTGTACCTAATGATGAGACTGGTCTAGCAATGTTGTTTTGGCATCTCACAGCCCCAACCCTCTTCTAGGACTTGGTTGGTTAATCTGAACCTGAAACGTCACTGTACCTGCTGTGTGTGCTGCTAACTCCCTGAGTGGGATGTGGGGTGTGATGTGTGGAAGTGCCAAGGCTGAGTGCCAGGAGGAAGGACAGCAGGGCTTCTCCATCACTAAGGCAGGAAGAAAGGAGCCAAATGCAGGCCTGAGTGCCCTCTGTCTTCTATGCAGGGTTTGTGGCAGTGCCAGGGAGGCCTGTGTCCTCTCACATCTCATTGTATCTGGAACTCCTCCCTCAAAGTCTCTACACTTTCTCCAAAGACATACAGCAGCTGATCCATGAACAGCCAGCTCTGACCTAGACCCCTCTACCACTTGAAGAACACAGATAGGCCAGAGGTGGAACTCAAAGATTGAGAGTGCTTATGACAGAATTCAGTCATTTTCTAGGTGCTAGCCAGCTGACTTGAGAGATCTCTTTTGCCTAAAAGATTTTAACCATTGTCCTCAGAAAGTTAGATGTAAGTTAGGTTTCCCATTCTCTCCTGCTATAAAGGAGAAAGGATACTTTTTGTTCTGTGTCTGATTGTTGATTGTGCTTAAGATCCTGACTAAGATATTCTTGCCTTGTGAAAAGCACAACACACACACACACACACACACACACACACACACATGCACACATATGTACACTGATGTCTCCCATTGTAGGACACAGGGGAGGAGTGGGCTCCAGGGTTGGTCCCAGAAGCAGTATTTCAGACCAACAGGACTGGAAAACTGAACGAGGAAACCTTTGTAGGGCTCTCCCGCAGCACCTCTCAGTGTCTGCTCTGCTGTTCTCAGGCCAACTGTCCTCTGATTTGGCCAGGGCACAGGAGAGCAATTGGAAGCAATTTTAGAGTAAGAGAGGAGTCTACATTTTGGCCCACTGGGTGCCATCTGTGCTTAAGGATTTAGTATACCTTATTGAGCCCTGTGACAGCTTTGTGAGAGGGGCACAATTATCAGAGACATCAAGTGAGTTCTCCAAGTTCTCACAGCTGGTTGGTGTCAGGCCAGGTTTGAATGCAGGCCTGCTTAATACCAAAGGCCACACTGTCTAAAAAGTGTAAAGCGCTTTATATGGTTTTTTAAAAATAAATCAGGTTAATGTTATACAAGAATCACATATTTTCATTCTTGCTTATGTTTTAGTTTTTCTCCAATTTTATATTTTCTTCTCCTGACTCTTTCTGCCCACTGCCCCCTACCAAAAAAAAAAAAAAAAAAAAGTCCCTTCAAACACCAGCAACTGAAATTCACCCTCCCCAGTGGTATTTATTATTTCAAGAGGTGTGTGGATTATATCAATTTGTAGTAAATGATGCTAAAGGAAAAATGAGAAAGGCTGCCTTCCAAATGTGTGGTATAGGCTTCACTGCCACCTGGCTAAGCAGGAGCGACAGAGCTGGCACAGCAAAAAGCCCAGATTAGGAAAAAGCTGACAAAGCCAACTAATAAGGCCCTGGATGCTGAAGAGAGGGAGGTGAAGCTGGAAGGCTGAGGCTAATACTTTCTAGAAAAAATAACTGTATTTGACTTTAAAAATAGGGAAGCTGATTTTGTTGTTTGAGTATTGAGTTTATCAACCCTTATATTCAAAATATAAGCTCAATAAGGAAATGCCTATTGGATGGCCACCTCTTTGGATCTGGGTATCACCCAATTCCCATCTGTCAGACTCTAGAGGGCATTCTAAAATATTTCATTGTCTTAAGTTACCCCTGGATCTGAATTTAATTGCACTTTGGTTTAACCAAGATAAATATGTGAAAAAAAATGATGTTTTGACAGTCTAAAATAATTGTTTTTTTGTAGGCAACTCAGCTAACCGAGCGCCCGGCCTGTGTGAAGAAAGATTACTCCAACTTCATGGCGTCCTTGAATTTGCGCAACCGCTATGCAGGCGAGGTGCTTATCGAGGCACTTCAGAGCATCTTGTTTTGATGCCAGTGGCTCTTTTCCAGTGGAACATGAGTGAGGGATCTGGGCAGTGTGGAATTTACTAGTTTTAGGTAGCTTGAAGAGCATGGGTCCCTGGCACCCATTCACACATCCTGGAGCATTTATGACAGTTACTTATCACACCCATAAGAGAGTGACTTCATGTACACACATTTTGGCTATGCTGAGGCATACTGGTTTTTAGGTTTTTTGGGTTTTTTTTTTTTTCCCTTAAGTGGTAGCTAATGCTCATTGAGTGCCTTGCATTCTCCTGGACACGCTGAGATGAACATACTATGATATTAGTTTTATAAAGAAACCAAGGTTTCTGAGATTGAATAACTTGCCAAAGTTACCCAGGAACAGAGGATTGGATTGGGAACTACATCCATCAACCACATTGAGAGCTTCAGTCACCATACCAGTTTTTTCCAGATAACCAAATCACTTCACTTTTCTGGCCTCAGTTGCCTCAATCTACAAAACTTAGAAGCTAGTTGACACCACTTCTGAGGCCCCTGGCAGCACTGAAGGTTCTTCAGTGGTCTGAGTGGGGGTGCTCAACTCCTGAACACTCTGCTGCTTGCTTAATCCAGTGGCCACTCTCCTCCCATGGGCCTCAGCAGGTGGGTCCCATGCTTTGATCAGCAGCCACTGACCACATACTGGGAATTACTCTTAAGAGCTTGTTCCACACTGGTTTTTTCTTTTTTCTTTTTTTTTTTACTATTGTTATTATATAATGTGATATGCAGAAATTTGGGGTTTTTTTGCATTTGTAACAATATTTTATCTCAAACAAATATGCAATTCAACATAGCAGAGTTCATTTTCATCTTTTGATATTTTAAAGATACTAGCACTGTAGACTGATTTTAGTGAATGCTTAAATATTTTACCTATTTTTTATTCTTCAGTATATTTACTAATATTGTTAACTTAGTTATTCTTTTTTAAATATTGCTGTCTTTGGATATAGTTTTTTTTTTTTTGGAAGGAATCATATCTCCTGTACAGTCATGTTTTTATGAATAAGAAAGTAATACCTTCTGAAAAAAATATTTTTGACTTTTAAAATCTTGGAGTTGATTTTGTTCTTTAAGTCATTAGTTGAGTGTAGAGAAAATTTACTTACCTGTCTCACATTCATGCAGTCCCACCATGGGTGAGACCCTGGGCTTAGTGCTGGGTACAAAGATGAGAGACCAGGACCCTACCCTCAAGGAGTATCTGTAGCAGTAGGAACACCAACAGGTATTTCTAGAAGAGAAGTTCTTTGAGAAAAAGCTGTGAACAGTGGTAGGATTACTGCAATGAGCTGTGGTTGGGGCAGTGAAGCACTCACTGGTCCTGTTGTGTGAGCATGGTGAAGTGGCTGCCAGGGCCTCATCCATGTGCCTCACTTTATGTGCAAGGCTGCTGACAGATATGCTATTTTGCAGGTGTATGGAATGATTCGGTTCTCAGGAGCCACAGGTCAGATGTCTGACCTGAACAAAATGATGGTTCAGGATCTGATTACAGCTTTGGACCACAGTAATCCCCAGCACTACACTCAGGCCATGTTCAAGCTGACTGCAATGCTCATTAGCAGCAAAGGTACTGAAGCTCCATGGAATTCTGGGTTTGTTTCTAAATGAGTGTTTGCCTTAGTGATCCCTGGTAAGCTGGAGTCCTGGTTGAAGAAAGCTAGAACTCTCCCAGTAGAGATGTCTCCCACGAGTGGAAAGTAAGTCAAAGGCCATTGTTGGCCTCAGCCAGAGCCAGCAGGATCAAAGGCCTCTAAAGTATGGTGGCTTATGCCTATAATCCTAGCTACTCAGGAGGCAGAGATCAGGAGGATCTCAGTTCGAAGCCAACCCCCCACTCCTTCCCCAGGCAAATAGTTCAAGAGACCGTATCTCAAAAAAACCCATCACAAAAGGAAAAGGCTGGCGAAGTGGCTCAAGCAGTAAGAGCACGTGCCTAGCAGTGAGTCTGTGATTTCAAACTCCAGTGTCAAAAAAAAAAATGCATTTTGGTTCCAGATTGTGACCCGCAGCTCCTCCATCATCTGTGTTGGGGTCCCCTCCGGATGTTCAATGAGCATGGCATGGAGACTGCCCTGGCCTGCTGGGAGTGGCTTCTGGCTGGCAAGAATGGAGTGGAAGTGCCGGTAAGACACTGGCCACAGGACAGCTGTCAGGATGGGTGGGATAAAAGATGGAAAGAGGAATCAAGCTTCGGAAAAAAAAAAAAAAAAGAAGATGGAAAGAGGCTTCCCTGGCTCTGCAGGGTGACCTGGGCAAGCTCCTCACCCTCTCGAGTCTTGGTCTCCCTTGTGTATTATGTCATTCATGCCTGACCACACAACTGTTTTGGAAATAGAACAGTGTGTGTGTTAAAAATCATGGTGCTTATAGAGTAGTATTTTCAAAAGCTCAGTAGGGGGAGCCATTTCTCTACTGAAATTGGAAAGCTGTCTGTTGGCATTGGACTGACTGAAGTATTTGCTTTTGGCCACAGGTACATTTTTCTTGGCTTACTAACTTTGGGAATAGCTACCTTTCCCTGTATCTGTATTTCTGGAGTTGCTTCTGCATGGTGCATACAGGCAAGGTTATACAGGTTGAGTATCTTCTCTGAAATGCTTGGGACCAGAAGTATTTCGGATTTCATATTTTTTCAGATTTAAAAAATATTTGCATATTTAATGAGTTATATTAGATGGAACGCAAATTTAAACACACAATTCATTTATGCTTCATATACATCTTATGCACATAGGTTGAAGGAAATTTTATACAATATTTTTTATCCTTTTTTTATAGTGCTGGGGTTTAAACTCAGGGCCTCATGTTAAAGCTATGACCCCAGCCCTTTCTGCATTAGTTATTTTTCAGATAAGGTCTTGCATTTACGCCCAACTATTCTGGACTGCTGTCATCCTATTTACTCTTCCTCTGTAGCTAGGGTGAAAGGCATGAACCACCACACACACAGGAAGGGAATTAAACAAAGATGTTGGTATTGCCATCATATCCACTCAATTGCTATTATGTATACCTAACTTCTCCCTCCCACCTCTGTGTGTTGTTTTCATCTATTTTATTACTACATGTGATATATCTTATACTTTTTTTGTTCTGGAAATCAAAAGGTATCCCAAAGAAATAAACAAAAGGAATTTTTTAAAGCTTAATAAGTTTATACAAATATTTTCCATTTCTCACATTCTTCACATCTTCCTATGGACCCAAACTTTGCAATCGTTCTCTTTACCCTAAAGACTTTCTCTTAAGCCAGGCTCCGGTAGCTCATGCCTGTGTATCCTAGCTACTCAGGAGGCAGAGATCAGGAGGATCGTGGTTCAAAGCCAGCCCAGGCAGCAAATGGTTCTCAAGACCCTATCTCGAAAATACCTACCACAAAAAGGGCTGGTGGAGTGGCTCAAGGTGTAGGCCCTGAGTTCAAGTCCTGGTACTGAAAAAAAAAAAAGACTTTCTTTTAGTATTTCCTGCCACAGGTTTATGGGAAATAAATGTTCTCACCTTTATTCACCTTCATTTTTGATGCATGTGGATATTTTTCCTGGTTCTAATATTCTAGGTTGACTTTTTTTGTTTTTTTGCTTTTTAGGTTGTACTTTTAGTGTCTGTCTACTTGCATTATTTCTAAAGAGAAGTCAGCAGTCCTACTATTTCTTTTTTTTTTTTTCATTTTTCTTTTATTATTCATATGTGCATACAAGGATTGGTTCATTTCTCCCCACTGCCCCCACCCCCTCCCTTACCATCCACTCCGCCCCCTCCCTCTGCCCCCCCTAATACCCAGCAGACCTACTATTTCTTATTACGTGCTGTTGTTTTTGTGTTGGCTACTTTTAAGTATGTTTATCTTTAATTTTTAATACTTTGACTATGATGTGCCTAGGTGTGATTTTCCTATGTATTATCCTGTTGGAATTCATTGACCGTAAATTAGAGATTTAGGTTTTCATCTTTTTTTTTTTTTCACCCCATTCTGTCTTTGGAGGCTTCCAGGTATACGTATATGTTAATGACTTGATATTATTCATAGACCACCAACATTCTCTTGTCACTTTAGTTTTTTGATTGGGGTTTGAACTCAGGGCCTTGCATTTGCCAAGCAGGTGCTCTACCACTTGAGCCACACTCCAGCCCTTCTCATATGCTTTAAATTATGTCTGGATTCCTTTTAATACCTAGTAAAATGTAAGTGCTATATAAATACTTACTGTTCTATATATTCTTGGGAGAATAACAAGGAGTCTGTCCTTGTTCAGTACAGACACAATTTCTTTCCAAATATTTTCAATCTATGGTTAGTTGAAACCACGGCTATGGAGGGCAAACTGTCAATAGAAAAACTAGTGATTGTTTTATTTTCCCAGAGACTAAAGGTCTTTCTTGTGTCTAGTGACTGTTGCCCCTCCCCCACTGGAGCAGAAAAGGTGGAGCTTCCTGCTTCCTACTTCTGAACCCACTTTCATTTCTTTTTTTGTTCCAGAATAGTTGGAAGAGGGGTCATGGAAAGCTTTTTGTGTCATTTTTGGGAAGTCTTATCCACACCCATCCCTGTTGTGGGCTATTCTGAGCCTCAGCCTGGTACAAGGACTTTGTTTTCAGGACCATCAAATGTTCTGGTTTATCAGAAATTCTCTGGGGAACTTTAGAAGCTACTGGAGTTGTTTTTAATTGTCTGTGCATATCCTGGTGGCTAAGGGGGTTAGTGGTACCAAGGACACTTGACCTGTGAAAAGTAAGACATTCACACAGGGTAGCATTGCCTGTTTGCAGCCTGATAACCCCAGCAGCACCTGCTCCTGCTAGAGCCGACAGGGTACAACCACCTGCACTCTGTCTCTCTTGGGGAACTCCCCCTCCTCAAGAGGGGCAGGGATGGCCCTTCTTATAGGTCTCTTCTCAAAACCCTGCTTTTTCCCACAAATGATGATTCTAAAGACATAGCACTGCTGTGTTCAGGATTCCTCTCCACACACTGCTTTACGGAGTCTGTTCCTGTTTCACAAGGCAAGGTGGCAGTTCCTGACCACTGTGGCCAGCCCTCACATGTGCCTCCTGAATGTGTGACTTCCCTGTTTGTCCTCAGATGTGATGGGTGGTTGGAGGGTCTCCTGGAGAGCCCTGGTGACAGGGAGGATGGAGCATAGCCCTCACTTAGCAGGTCCCAGCAGTAGTGACAGATTAGCCCAGGGAGAGCTGCTCACAACCCCCTTCAGAGCAGTGGATCCTGAAGGCACTCACTATGGGACCCTAACTGTTCTTTCCAAGGATTCCTCACCTGTGTAACCTTTGTAACCTTTTCATCTTTCTGAATAGAGGGCGCCTCCTGAGCTCAGTAGGGGCCTTTCAACATGGTGTGCTCCAGGGCCCCTCTTGTGTGTCAGGGATCTCTCACCAGTACAGTTACCCATCCTGGCCCTCACACCCCCAGTCTGTGCATATCCTTCTGGCCTCCTACCCCCAAGCTCCATGATCACCACCTCCCAGTTGACTTGGTCACCCATTCCCTATCCTTTCCTCTACTCCAACCAAACTCCTTCCAGCCATCTTTAACTCCACGTTTTCACACTTTCTACAAATGACATTTAGCAAAACATACCAGCTTTGTCTTTTTAACTTTTAAGTAGATTCAGAATCTGGCCATTTCCTACCATCCCAGCTGTTCTCTGTCCTGCCGTCGTTTGTTTCTCCCCTGAAGCTTGGAGGCAGCCCTGGTTTGCCTGCTTTCCTGCCACTCTCTCCACACATAGTGTGGAATGTGCCAGTAAAACCTGGGCCAGATTGGGTCCTTCCCATGCCTCAGACCTGCCAATCCTCTCCACCCTGCTCAGTCAGACTGAAAGGCAGAATCATGTCTGTGACCCACAAGTCCTCCTCATTACCCTCCCTTTGTCCCATGCTGTAGCCACCCTGAGGCCTCACTGCCCCTGCCCTCCTGGGCTTGTTCTTGCCTGAGGTGTGTCCTGCTTCCTTTCCTCAGATGCGCATACCTCACTCCTGGTGCCTCCAGGACTTTTCTAAGATGTCCCCTTCCCTGCAGGGCTTTCCCTGGCTGCCCTGTCAGAAACATTGCCCCTTCCCAATGCCACATTCCCATTGTTTTCTCATTCCCAGTGTTCCATGTCTGTAGCTTAATTTTGTGTGGCCCCCATGCAGATTGTGCAGATGTTTGTCTTTGTTCATGGCTCCAACTCTATTCCTGGGAGGCCCTGGCCTGGAGACTGTTGTTAGATGAATGAGTGGGAATATGGCTCCACTTGGCTCCTTGACCCTGTGAGTTCTGGGGTTCCCTCTCCTCCACACACACACACCTTTTTGCTCGCTCAGTCTCCACTGCAAGATTTATATCTGGCTGCAGGAGAGAGAAGCTGCAGTCAGGGTGGTTCCTTGATATTCTGGGCTCCTGTCTACAACAATGCCGTCCTGAATGTGGTGGCCTTTGTCTTCATCCTCATCATCTCCAGTTGGCTTCTGTGCCTCCAAGCAGAAGGGAGGGCAGAAAGCAAAATGCCTTTTTGTTGTTGTTGTTTTGCAGTACTGGGGCTTGAACTCAGGGCCTACACTTTGAGCCACTCCACTAGTCCTTTTTGTGTTGGGTATTTTCAAGACAGGGTCTTGTGAACTATTTGCCCTACCTGGCTTTGAATCGAGATTCTCCTGATCTCTGCCTCCTGAGTAACTAGGATTACAGGCATGAGCCACCAGCACCCAGCCACAAGATGCCTTCTTATGAAACATCCTAGCCTTCCTTAGAGCCTTACGTACTTGGCACCCACTTTGCTCGTTTAAGCTAATGAGAGCCCAAGGCCAGCCCAACAAGTGAGGAGCCCAGATGAGAGTGCTTGTGATTGTCCCCTTAACCACTCTGACCCACACAAGGGAAGAGGACAGATGGGTGCTGGAGAAGGAGCCAGGATATCTACCCCACTCAGGAGACTTTGTTGTCAACCACTGCACAGGGGTCTGGAGCTCTTTACAGAGCTACCTGGTGGGACAAAAACTTTCTCTGGTCCAGTTCCTTCTTGTCTTTCATGTAAAAAGTCTGAAAATTGTTGGTGCCTCACAGGTGTGAGCTGGTATCCCCTTACTTTGTCCAGCACACACATCTCTGCTTGGGCACCCCTCATGCCTCCTCACTAAAGGGCCCCTGGCTGAGTGTGATTGGGCCATTGGAACTGCTCAGCCCATGGCAGTGGCAACCTCCCATTAGATCCCTGAGCCATTCTCAGGAACCAGATAAAGGCATCTTGTGGGGTCCATGTAGGATAAAGAAAAGGAACCAGGCTCTGGAACCAGAACCACAGTCCTACTCCTGCTGACTTAGGGGTAGGCAGCTTTCAGAATTATTGGGAAGATTCACCAGGACAGGACCTGTGCAAGGCGCACACAGTATCGGGCACATGACCTGCCCTGCCTGGCACCACAAGCTGAGGGATAAACAGAACCTGCCTGGACAAAGGCTAGAAGGACATACACCAAACACCAAAGTGATGAGCCCTGGGGAGTAAGGTTATGTGATATTTACTTATCTATTTATTTGTCAGTGGTACTGGGGTTTGAACTCAGAACCTTATGCTTGCTAGCAGTCACTGAATCACTTGAGCCTCTCTGCCAGCCCAACCTTATTTTGTTTTCTGAATTTTATTCAGTAATTTAAAAACAAAACAGAAATACCCTTCTGCTTCCTTAGAGGCACTAACATTTGTTTTGTGTTTGCAGTTTATGCGAGAGATGGCAGGGGCCTGGCATATGACAGTGGAGCAGAAGTTTGGACTATTTTCTGCTGAGACAAAGGAAGCAGACCCCCTGGCAGCATCGGAAGCAAGTCAACCTAGACCCTGTCCCCCTGAAGTGACTCCTCACTACATCTGGATCGATGTATGTGCCTATCCCTATTGTTCCCCCTGCTTTGTTGTGCTCGCTCCTCTTGATCATGGGGGCCAAGGTCCACATCACATGCAGTGAGATCCCAAACTCTGGTGTTTATCCTTTTTCCATCACAGCTCTGAGGCAGGACTCTTGTTTGAAACTCTGTGCAAACATATCTCCTATGAGACCTTTTGCTGAGTCTCATGCCCTAAGAGCAGTAGGAGAAAGAGAATTCAAGAGAATTAGGAATCAGTGCTGTTATGCAAGGTAGAGAGGAAAAAATATCAAAAGCCAAGGTTCTTAGTCCAAAATATCCCTCCAGGAAGCTCAGTGAAAAGTTTTCCATGGAAAACAAGAGATGTGTCTTATAAATAATGAGCTGGGCAGGGCTGTGGGTAAGACAAGGAGCCCATGGAGAAAGAGTGGTGGGCAGCCAGCCTGGGAACCCTGACCTGTAAGAGGAAGTGACTGTCCCAGCCATCTCTGTTAGCCCTGCCTGCCCTCCTGTCAGCCCAGAGCTCCAGCTCAACAGGCTACCCTGACCCCCCAGGGTCAGGTTGGCCGGGCCGCATCACCACGGCATATTTTCCTTCTTGTCCAGTTCCTGGTGCAGCGGTTTGAGATCGCCAAGTACTGCAGCTCCGACCAGGTGGAGATCTTCTCCAGCTTGCTGCAACGCTCCATGTCCCTGAACATAGGCGGAGCCAAGGGGAGCATGAACCGGCATGTGGCAGCCATTGGACCCCGCTTCAAGTGAGGACTCCTCTTCTGCAGGGCATCCCATATCCAGTCACTGACATTTGGACCCTGTGTGTGTCATTGGTCATGTCTGGTGTGGTGTGCTGTGGAGTGGTTGTGTATGTCACAGTGCTTCTGTACAGCTTATTGCATTGTCTTGGAATGATTAGGAAGAACTTGGGAGATATCCTTCCTGATTGTAAGGCATTGTCTAGTTAAAGCATCCACTGCCCCCAACTCTTCCAGCCCTGCCCTTCTCCCTAGAATCTAGCTTCTGCTGTCCTCTGGGCAGGGCTGCTCTTCCCCTGAGCTCTTGTCCCATGTCCCCTTATAGGCCACCCACTAGGGCTGTACTTCTCAAATCAGCTGCAGGGAAGGGCCAGTTCCCTTCTTGTTAATATCCAATCTGTCACAGGCCTATACTTTTATATAAAACACAACAGAAAGGAATTAACCAGAAAATGGTCCATACTGACCATCCACTCAGTGAGCAGCCCTTACCTGGAGGATCAGCCAGCCTTTTTAAATGCACTTAGAAAAATTGCCTTGCCCACAGTGTGCTCTCTTCCTACCCTTCAGGATGACATCCTGTCCTCTTGTATGGCCAGACAGACACTTTTGGTTCCCTTGCAACATCTGGCCTCTGTTGCTTCCTTTCACATCTACATCCTCACTTCTCTCTCTCTCTTTCCACTTTCACTTGGACCAGCCAGCTGCCTTGCTGTGACTCCACTCCCACTATAGGCTGTCCACTGGGGCTCAAGTTAGGAATGCAGGGTGGTGCCTCTGCCTCTGACTGGTTTATATGGCTTCTGTGAGTGGCTGTGTTGGGCTCTCCCCTCTTCCTGCTCCAGCCCTGTGCTCAACCTCACTATCCATGACATCCTCATCACCCTCAGCCTTGGCTTCTAAGCAGTCACTTCTGTTTGGACCCCAGTTACCCTGCTTCTGCCACACAAGAAGCTGTTCCTCTTCAGGGCTCATCTCACTGCCAGGCCTTCTAGACCTCTCAGTAGCTGGGATCTATACCTGTGAGAGAGCCACTCCCTCCCCGCTATTGCAACTAGACCCTCTTTTATGGGGCTTCTGTGCCTTTTTACTCTATGGAATCTCTGTGTCTCACCCAACAATAGGATTCCCAGACTTCTCACCTCACCCTGTGTTATAAACTCCCTGCAGGCAGGAGGAAGAATATTATGCCCAGTGCCTCCCCCATCACTCACATCACTGCACTCCAAGGCCTGGCATAGTATAAATCAGCTGCTTGGGAAATTATTTTGTTCTTTTTTTTTTTTTTTTTTTTTTGCAGTGTTGGGGATTGAACCCAGCACCTCAACAAGCACTCTCACTTGAGGTATACCCCTAGCCCTTTGTTTTTTATATTTGTGATAGAGTCTCACTAACTTTGTCTGAGTTGGCCTCAAACTTGTTGTCCTCAGGCTTCTGCCACTTGAGTAGCTGGGATTACAGCATTCAGTACCATGCCCAACCATTTTTTTAATTGAACTAAGTGTTTTCCTTTCATCACACCTTCAGGTGACTGTATCAGAAGGATTAATTTATAGATAGTTTAACACTGAAGTTTCTGGTCCAGGCAGAATAACATAGATTGTTCACTTTTTTTTTTTTTTTTGTCGTACTGGGAGTTGAACTCAGGGCCTTGAGATTGCTAGGCAGGCCCTCTACCACTTGAACCACTCTGCCAGCCCTATTGTTCATTTTTCAACCTAAAAAAAAAAGAAGTGAAAGTTTTTAAAAAAAAAAAATCTTTTCTGAGCCTGGTATGCATGGCTCACACCTGTTATCCTAGCTACTTGGGAGACTGCAATCTGGAGGATCAAGGTTTGAGGCCAGCCTGGGCAAATAGTTTGAGAGACACCCATCTCCAAAAACAACCAGTGTGAAATGGACTGGAGGTGTGACTCAAGTGGTATATTTGCTATAGTTCAGTCATAGAGTGCTTATCCAGCATGAGGGAGATCCTGGATTTCACCCCAGCACCATAAAATAAATAAATAAATAAATACAAACTCCTGAGATTTTTTTGGATAAAAGAAATCTGTGACCTGTAATCACAGGACTGATACTTAGGTCCAGCCTTTGCTATCCAGAAATGTGCCCTAAGTTCAAGGGCTTTGGGGTCTGCATGGGAGACTGACGCCCCACAAGGCTCAGCCCTAGGCCAGTTTCCAGCTCTGACTCAACCATGGGGCTCTCTCTTAGACTGCTGACCCTGGGGCTGTCCCTCCTACATGCTGATGTGGTTCCAAATGCAACAATTCGCAACGTGCTTCGTGAGAAGATCTACTCAACCGCCTTCGACTACTTCAGGTACCTGCACACACACTCAGTGCCCCCTTGACCCAGACCTCCAGGAAATCATTCACAGGACACAGTTTGCCTGGTTCATGCTTACTGTTCTCATTCTTCACTGCTAGATTTGAATATCCTTAGCCCTGTGTTTATATCTGTCTGTTTGTATGTGTGCATCTGCATATGTGTGCCAGCTTCTCAAAATACATGCAATTTTTCCCTTGAGTCAGTTGATTTAAGAGATTAAGTGTAGCCAGGAGCAGTGGCTCATGCCTGTAACCCCATATGTGAGGCTGAGGTGGGAGGATCACTTGAGACCAAGACCAGCCTGGGCAACATATTGAGGCTCCATCTCAAAAAAAAAAAAAAATGTGGACTTCGTTGTTGTACATACGCAGCTTAGTTGTCATGATCTTTCACAGCACACCACTTAGCCAGAGCTGTAGACACTTTAGAGGGTAGTGATAGGGTGGGCAGAAGAGGGCTCTTAAACCACCACACCTTCCATAGGAATCAGTGAGAACACCTTGCTCGTGGGTCATTCCAGGCTAGCCTCTTCGCACTAAGAAGCCATGTATGTCCCCTCTCACTACATTATGTGACTGTCTCTAGTCCCTGGCTCCAGACACTCAACTCTTGTCTTCCTGTGGTTATTTGAAGTTGTCCCCCAAAGTTCCCTACTCAAGGAGAAAAGAGGTTGCGTGAAGATATAAGCATAATGATTAAATTTTGGACTGCCATGTTCTCTGATAAGAAGTACCTGACTGCCAGCCAACTGGTTCCCCCAGGTAAGCATTGCTCTCAACAGCACAGATGCTCCTGGCAGGGTGGGGGCAGGTAGGACAGGGACACCCCTGGAGGACCAGGCAAAAGAGCACTTAGGACCCAGGTGAACCCTGGCCTTGGCCATGCTGCACATCATTGGAGGCCCAACCTGGCTGCTGCTTCTCCAGCCCAAGCTGAGGCATCTGACAAGCACAAGAGGCCTGTGAGCAGACTCTTCTTCCTGTAACTTCTCCCTGCACTGGCTTAGTTCATGGGTGCCCACTGAGTGGACTAAAGGCCAGTATGCCCAGCTGAATTCATCCATTCCATTGTCATCTGGTAGGCAGTCAAATGAACATAGCTTAAATAGAGAGGGCCGTGGGAGCACCCCTCTGTAGGCACTAAGCACAGCCAGATTAGTTGGGAAGTCAGAGGTGGTTTTCTGGGAGTAATAGCATCTAAGCTGAGTCTGAAAGGATTCATAGGAGCAAGCCAGGAACAAAGAGCTTTTCAAGGCCAGAGACAGAACACTCTAGAAGAAACAATGATGCCTTCACTAGCAGCAAACCTCTAGAAGGAAGGTCCTGTTCCTCTAGCATGTAGTTGACTACAAACCACACATTGGTTAGTGAGGAGGGGCTTTCTCTAGGCAGACCCATAGTTGACTGTCTACTTTCGAGAACAGGAAAGGACCATTAAAAAGGCACTGGTTCATGGGTCCCCAGTGGCTCACGCCTGTAATCCTAGCTACTCAGGAGGTAAAGATTAGGAAGATTGCAGTTGGAAGCCAGCCCCAGCAAATAGTTCAAGAGGCCCTATCTTGAAAATACCCAACACACACACCACGCACAAATACCCAACTTGGCAGAGTGGCTCAAGCCTAGCAAGCATGAAGACCTATATTCAAACCTCAGTATCCCAGGAAAAAAAAAAGGAAAACACTGGTTTTTCGAAGGCACCGTTCTGGTTTCATTTAGAATAGGTCAAACAGCCTGTGCAATCTGCCCCACAGATTGAGTTCCTGCTGTGTCAGAGGACAATACAGTGCCAGTGATTAGATAACTGCCACCATTTATCAAGAAAATTATATTTGTTTTATTCTATTTTAAAGGCTAGGAGGAATATGATAAATTTTAGAAAGTTTCCTATCTAGAATGATTGGAATAAAAAATTCCACAGGTGTTTGGAAAATTTGTCCAAAAGGTTTTATTCTGCAAAGTCCTACTCTATTTCTCTTTGTGATGCCTTTTCTTGAGCCACCTCATCCCAAAATCAACGATATGTTTACCCACAGATAACCAAGATACTCGGAGTAACCTAGATATAACCGTGGGCTCTCGGCAACAGGCTACACAAGGCTGGATCAACACTTACCCCCTGTCCAGTGGCATGTCGACCATCTCTAAGAAGTCAGGTTAGTGAGAGGTTTGCTCCTACATCCATCAAATCTGAATTCCCATCCTGGCGGCCTAATGAGCCTCACTCAGATGACAGAACAGAGCACTAAGAAACAGCTTCTTCTAGGTTCTAGAAACAGGGTAGGCAGGTGGCTTCCAGGGACTGTACCTGTGCTTTCTCTTTCCTCCCTAGGCATGTCTAAGAAAACCAACCGAGGCTCCCAGCTGCACAAATACTACATGAAGCGCAGAACACTGCTTCTATCTCTGCTGGTGAGACCCGTGGCCACAGCTGCTGTCCACCATATTCCAACATAGCACACATGCCAACACAGCATCCTAGGGTGGGGTGGCATGTGAGTACCTGCAGAAAGCACAGTGAGCATTGCGTCTGGTCTCACTAGGCCACTGAGATTGAGCGTCTCATCACTTGGTACAACCCACTATCGGCCCCTGAGCTGGAGCTGGACCAGGCTGGAGAGAACAGCGTAGCCAACTGGAGGTCCAAGTACATCAGCCTGAGCGAGAAGCAGTGGAAGGACAACGTGAATCTTGCCTGGAGCATCTCTCCTTACCTGGCCGTGCAGCTGCCAGCCAGGTGGGCCCCTGGGTCACCCCAGCCTCACCAGAGCATAGGGCCCAGCTGGGTTATAAGTGCTAAAAAAACATGATGCGGTACCCACCATTAGACACACTCATGCTGTCTGTCCCGGACACTCAGGTTTTCTGTGCAGAGGATACACAGTGACCCTTATGATCTTGTCAGACTCCTACCTGGAATGCCACAGCACCCAGAGCCTAAGGAGATAATATCAGGGTGAATCAAGGGCCACAGTGTGATTTGTGAAGGCCACAGCTCCCAGGAGACAGGCTGCAGAAACAGGCTTGGGAAGTTTTGGGTTTGGGTTGGATGTCACCTTTCAGTATAGTTTACTCCAAGGAGGCACATGCAGAAATCAAGTGTTCTGTGAGCTTTTCCTGTGGTAACTCTCACAGGGACAAAACTCTTAGACTGACAGTAGTTGAGAGGGACTACAGCAGCCCCTTGTAGCACAGTTCCATCAAATAGTTCCTCAGCCCCCTGTGGCTGCATGTAGGGCAGACATTTCTTTACTGGGAGCCCAAATTTGCCTCCTTACTACTTCCTCTTTCTGATCCTGATCTGATCCTTAGGAACAGGACCACAGGCTGGTTCTCCAGCATTGTTTCAAAGCATGAAGTTTATGGAAAGTATCCCTTGCATTAGCCTGGGACTGTAGCACCTGCAAACTCCTATGTCCCCTCTCATGAGGGAAGTTGCCTTGTGGCCTCAGACTGTGGGCTGAGGCACTAACCCATGGATATGCTGCTGTGAAGGGCCAGAGCAAGGGGCCAAGGTCCTGAAAAGTGGGTCATAAAAGGTGGGGGTTCTAAAAGCAAGGACTCTAAACCCTTTTAGAGCCCTTTGAACAACAAGTTTAAGAGAATTCCTATTTAAGAAAGTTTCTGGCATTTCCTCATAGCTGACCTATTATTAATGCTAATATTTTTGTTTTTAGGCAGGGTCTTACTATGTAGCTCAAGATGCCCTTGAACTTAAACGATCTTCCCACCACCTCCTGTTACTTTTGCTATTATACTATACTTTTCAAACACTTGTGTTCAAACTTACTAATATATTAGTCACATAGAACATTTAGGTATCACTTGGTATTGATCTGAACCCCTCCAATTGTGCATTTCCTTCTGGCCCCACTCTTGTAGCAGTAAGAGAGTGTGTCTGCTGGGAGGCCACCAGACCTATCCCCTTGTACACCGTAGGTTCAAGAATACAGAAGCCATCGGGAATGAAGTGACCCGTCTTGTTCGGTTGGACCCAGGAGCCGTTAGTGACGTCCCTGAAGCTATCAAGGTAGCATAGCTGACATCTAGAACCTTATCCAGAAATGCCTGAAAACTATAAATCTTATGTATTAGTTGTTTGTTACTGTGACCAAAAGCCTGACAGAAACAACTTATGGAAGGAAAGATTCATTTTGACTCATGGTTTTAGAAGGTTCAAGTCATGGTTGCTTGGCCCCCTTGTGCTTGTGCAGAACATTGTGTCATGACATTTTGTCATATCAATGAAGGCACGTGGAGGGAGGAGTCTGCTCACGTCATGGCAGAGAGGACATAGAGAAAGAGAATACAGAAAGGGGTCTGGGAAAGATACAGCCCCCAAGAACACATTCCCCAGTAGCTTATTTCCTCCAAGGCTCTATCTACTTTTTACCACCTCCAAATAATGCCTCCATATTATGAATCCATCAAGGGATTAATATATTAGTCACGGCCCTCAAGATCTGATCCTTTCTGGAACCCTCATAGACACATCCAGGGGTATGTTTTACTAATCACCTAGGCATTTCTCAATCCAATCAAGTTGACAGTCAAGATGAACTAGCACACTAGACAAAAACAGTGACCTTGTGACCTCAGTGATATGAATTTTTCTAACTCCCTGTGTTTTCCACTTCTAATATGTAGCATTTATTATGTTTATGACTGGAAAATAATTCTATATACTTGCAATTATGATGTTTTACATAATGCATCAGAAGCATTTTCTGCATTGTTATAAATGGTTTGTAAACTATTTCTCCCCAGTTCCTCGTCACCTGGCACACCATTGATGCTGATGCACCAGAGCTCAGCCACGTGCTATGCTGGGCACCCACGGACCCACCCACAGGACTCTCCTACTTCTCCAGCATGTACCCACCACACCCTCTTACAGCACAATATGGTGTGAAAGTCCTGCGGTCCTTCCCTCCGGTGAGCCCAGGGCCCTGCCAGAGCCGGGTGTGGGGCTATCTGGGTGTGGTTAAATGAGATTCAACCTAGGAGGCACCCAACTTTGTGGGTCCATTTTAGAACACATCTTCATTTCTCTTTTTTTGTTGCAGAAGACTAATTTAGTTCTTATTCAGATATGTTTTCTAGCCATATTTGGTTTTTAGCTTTAATTAGATGTTTGAGTGCAAAAAGAAAGCTTGAGTTTGGTTCCAGAGGTGAGCAGACTTCCCAATACACCTATGTCTCTTACCCCAACAGCAAGCTTATCAGAGACCCTAGGAACCTCACATGACAGCCATGATGGGGGAGGGGAAGCCTGTAGCATATTCTAGAACCTGACTCACTGCAACCCCAAGCACCACAGTCTGCTGTAACCTTCAGCCCATTTTCCTGAGACAAGCTCCTCTTCTCCTAGGCAAGGCAGCCTTGTTCCTTTTACTTATTTCAAGGCTTGATCATTTTCAAGGCCTTGGTAATTTTCCCTGCTGTCCCTCTAGGCCTTCCCCAGTTCTCAACCCCACTGTGTTGCTCAGTGGAGGACAGTGTCCTGTGGGCAGGTCCCTAGTGCCTGCCACTGTGTTAGACAGGGTCCTGGAACATCACTTGTGTTAGTTGTTCAAACCCAGTGGTCACAGTCATTCCTCCTTTGCAGGATGCCATTCTGTTCTACATCCCCCAGATTGTGCAAGCCCTCAGGTATGACAAGGTAAGTGTGCTGACTCAAGCCATCCTCTTCCTTCCCAGAACTGTGCACATTACTGTGCTCACACCCCACTTGATCTCCAGCTCCCACAGGCTCTCTGGGCTTTCCTTGGGAGCAGGGATGCCCAACCATAACTGTCGTCCCCATGCTTCTACTGCCCAATTTGAGACCCAGTTGTGATCTGCACAGTGAGTGAGTTCTGGGACTGTTGCCAGGCACTTCCTTGCGGTGGCTGGTCTGGGTCCCCATAGTTGGATGGAGGGAGTCTCAACGCATCTCATGAACCCGTCTCTTCAATGTGAGTGGAGAGGATTAGATGAGATGTGTGGATTAGTCTACTCAGGCTGCCACAGAAAAGTGCCACAGACTGGGTGGCTTAACAGACATTTATTTTCACACAAATCTGGAGAATGAAAATTCAAGATCAAGATGTCAGCAGGGCTGGTTTTTTGAGGCCTCTCTTCCTGGAGAAGGTGGCTCCTTCTCCCTGTGTCCTCACATAATCTTCCCTCTGTGTGTCTGTGTACTAATCTCTTCTTATAGTGCATACCTGGGTTAGAACCCACTTCTAATGGCCTTATTTTATCTTAATTGCCTCTTTAAAGAATCTGTCTGTAAATACAACTACATGCATCCGTACTTCAATACATGTTCAGCCCATGGAAGTGTACACGTATAGCCGGACATGATGGTACACACCTGTGATCCCATTATTAGGGAGGCAGAGGTAGAAAGATCATGGTTCTAGCCCAGCCTGAGCTATATAGTAATTCTATGCCAAAAAAAGAAGGGAGGGAGGGAGGAAAGGGAAGGGAAAGTGGAAAGTGTACATGTACATGTACATAAAGTGTGCAGCATAAGTATGGCACAAAACATCCCCTGGAGTGACCACAGCCTAGAGCCCCATACCATCTTTGCATTAGGGCAGGGCCTGAGGACCTCATCCCAGCCATGCACTGCACCTCACATGATACAGCAGGATGTGTTGCTGCCTTTCCCCACCCTGGGTCCAGCCTCATTTCCTGGTTATGCGGGACTGTGGATTCCCTGTGTCCTGACTCAGTCTTGCTGTGCTAGGCAGGCTGGCCCTCACTGCCAGTGAGAGTGGCTGTGAGGCCTGTGGCTGGGTATCCCCAAAGCTGGCTTCTTTTCCACAGACTGGCATGGTGCTCCATCTAGGGTCCATTGACCAAGGTGCTTCTGGAATATGAGCCAGCCACTTAAAATGAAAAACTTGCGTCCTATGGAAACATTCACTGTCATAAAGAGGTAGCTGCCAGTGTTCCAGCTCTGAGTGATGAGACCGTGTAGATCATGATGATACCATAGAGAGCCATATTTGCCAAACCAGGACCTAGCCTAGTTGCCAACACACGGGACTACCTGACACACCTTTTCTCCAGGACTTTGTTTCCTTCTCCCCACCTGTCCCTCCAGCGGTGCTCTCACTTCGTTGCTTGGCGCTCTGCTTCCATATGGCCTAGCAGAAGGATCTGATCCATTCCCGGAGGGAGCAGGGGCCAGTGCCCAGGGTCTCCGTGTGAACTCTGGGTAGTGACTGCCAGAGAACAGCCACACTTCTATATGAGCAGTGGTCTGCACTGAGCATATGGAAGCCTAGGCAGCTATAGTAAGCCTGTAAATGGGCGCTAAGGTTAGCACAGGGAGATGCAGATAGGCTGTGGTTTCTTTTATTTGGCTGGTTTTTTTATATGAGCCAACAGAGAAGGGACCCCAAGCCTGGGCTGAGAGTACCTTGCTCTCTTGTAGATGGGCTATGTACGTGAGTATATTCTGTGGGCAGCATCCAAATCCCAGCTTCTGGCACATCAGTTTATCTGGAACATGAAAACTAACATCTACCTAGATGAAGAAGGACACCAGAAAGACCGTGAGTATTTGTCCTCTCCTCAGGACTCTTTCCCCATCTTCAATGCCTTCAGTGGCCACCAGGGCTTCTGTGGTCTCCAAGGCCCTCTGCAGTCTGTGCTGTCTCAACTGGTAAACCACTCTACTTCCCATCCTTTGGTGGTACTTCTCACCATTTAACATGCAAGAGAGCAAGACCACCCTCTTTTTTTCAAAAAGCCTTTTCCACCCCCCTGCAGGTACCCCCTGCAGCTCCCAGGCTATATAAGAATCCCTACTGGGGAGCCGCCTGCCTGATCAGAACTGTCCTGTGACACAAGAGATTAAAAATCACAGAAATTTTCAAAATTTAAATCCACTAATTACATGTTTTTGTTTTTAATGGTGCTAGGGTTTGAACTCGGGGCCTCATTCTTGCTAGACAGGCACTATACCAACCACTTGAGCCACTCTGCCAGCCCTTTTTGTGTTGATTGTTTTCGAGATAGGGTCTTGAAAACTATTTGCTCGGGGTTGGCCTCCAACCACACCCTCTTGATCCTTGTCTCCTGAATAGCTAGAATTACAGGTGTGAACCACGAGTGCCCAACTCATTATATGTTAACATATAACATCTTTTTGTGAAAATTAACTTTCCCCAAAAAAAAAACCACAGAGGATCAATAAGAGTAGCCTTGATTCCCTTTTTGTCTGGTTCAATAGAAGATAGATAAATTCTCATTCTCTTTCTGTTTCTGTTCCTAATTTGTTGCAATATGTCGTTTGGTTGAAGTAGATGCAGGAAGTTTGCCTCGCACAGGCATGCAGTTGGAAGAGGGAGGGGTATTTTAATCATCTTTCATGCCATTGCCGGTAGTTTTTGTTGCTACAACATCAAACTCCACAAGTAGTAAAACCGCTTCGGGGATCCTTCGGGATCTGTTCCATGTAAGTCTGTTGGTCTCCATCGCAGCTGTACCCAGGCAGACTTTTGTGGTGTTTTGTTGTAGTGCTTGGGATCTAATTCAGGGTCTAATATGCTAGGGAAACATTGTACCAACCCTGGGCAGACTTTCGTAGCAACAGACAGTGGCCATTTATACAATAGAGGTTGGTGAATGATCCAAATCTTCCAAATGTTAGCACTTTTCATTATATGGTGTGATCATATGCTGTATAGCAGTGTTTCCCAGTGACAGTCCACACATGACATTGCTCCCAGAGATTATATAATGGAGTTTGCAAGTTCCTATCAATGCCAGGCACCGGTGGCTCATACTTATCCTAGCTACTTGGGAGACTCAGATTAGGAGGATAATGGTCTGAGGCCAGTGTAGGCAAATAGTTTGTAAGACCCCATCTCCAAAATAACCACAGGAAAATGGGCTAGAAGTGTGGCTCAAGTGGTAGAGCATCTGATTTGCAAGCACAAAGTCCTAAGTCCAAATCCCAGTCCCACCAAAACAAAACAAAAAGTTCCTACCATTGCTGGGCACTGAGAGCTCACGCCTGTAATTCTAGCTACTCAGGATGCAGAGATCAGGAAGATCATGGTTCCAAGCAAGCCGTAGGCAAGTAGTTCTCAATGCCCTATCTCAAAAAAAAAACTGATCACAGAAAAAGGCTGGGGCAGTGGCTTAAGTGGTAGCAAGTGTAAAGCCCTGAGCTCAAATCCCAGTATCGCAAAGATAGATTAGATGATAAATAGATGGATAGATAGACAGATAGATAAAATATTGGTATTGTTTCACAGGGATATTCTCCAATAACACTCACTTCTTTTTTCTCTTTTTGGTGGGACTGGATTTTGAACTTGGGGCTTCACGCTTGCAAAGCAGGCACTGTACTGCTTGAACCACACCTCCAGTCCATTTTGCTCTGGTTATTTTGGATATGGGCTCTTGCCCTGGCTGGCCTTGAGCCACAATCCTCCTAATCTCAGCCTTTCAAGTAACTAAGATTACAGATGTGAGCCACCAGTGCCCAGCTGACACTGGCTTTTTAGAAGTGAGCGGCAGTGAGGAATTGTGACCACTAGTGCGCATGGTTCTTGCCTTGAGCTCTGCTCGGGTGCGCGCAGCTTTTCCACCAGCATGACCAGTGTTAACAGTGAAGGTGGAAATAGTGTGCAGTGGCCTCATGTCAAGTCCACTGAGTACACTCCACACACAGCTAGTGTGCTGGGAGACCCCTGCCTTAGTATTCAGCAAACATCTGTGGGTTTTCCTGAGGGGACCTCTGTGGTGGTTGCAAGAGCTCAGAGTCTTTGTTTCCTCATCAGCTGACATTGGTGACCTCCTGGAGCAGTTAGTAGAAGAGATCACAGGCTCTCTGTCAGGCCCAGCCAAAGATTTCTACCAGCGGGAATTTGACTTCTTTAATAAGATCACCAACGTGTCGGCCATCATCAAGTAAGTGGCAGTGCTTCACAAACTGTCTTCTCGGGTGTCTCATTCCAGTCGTTGGAATTGGCCTGGGGAGCTTTCAAGGTATCTGTGCCATCCCTGGTTGGTCTCCAACCCATCGAGGTGAACAAGAGTCCCGGTGATGAGGACACTGCTGATCTGATGCACAGCCAGGTGGTGAAGCTCTGGTCTGGGTGATTCAAGGCAACATGGATGGCCATGTCATTTCAGGAAACATACCTCAAGTTCATTTCCCACACTGTCCCACAGTCAGATCGCTCAGCCTTCTCCAACCTCTGAGGGACCTTAGTGGCGTTAGGAAAACCAGGCGTCCTTCATGGCTCCCATTGGTGTTGGACTGGGCCCTTCATTTATGTGATTCTCACACCATGCTTGGCCATTGGGGGCATTGCCCATTCACATGGGACTGGCCCAGGAATAGTGGATGTCGGTCACATGGCCAGGGTGGGACAGGCAGGGGAACACCAAGACCAGCTCTTCCTAGCTTGCTCTCTACACAGTCTCCAGTGTACAGGCTTCTTTTACCATGTCATTGTGAGGCCTGCCCATGTCTCCAGTGGTCTCCTCTAGGCTGGGTACTGAGTAGAACAGCAGTGCTGGCAGCTTCTAGCCCACAAAGATAAAAGGTAGGTGAATGTGTTAGTCAATTTTGTGTCATTGTCAGTTTTGTTGATTAACACCTGAGTTAATCAACTTAAAAAGAGGAGGTGGTAGAGCATGTGCTTAGCAAGCCCCACCCCCCAAGAAAAGGAAAGGTTTATTTGGGCTTACATTGTTGGAGGTATCAGTTCGTGGCCTGTTAGCCTTGTTAGTTTTGGACCTGTATGAGCACATGGCAGAGGAAACTGCTCACCATATAGCAGGAATCAAAGAGAGAGAAGAGATTGTAGTCCCATAAGAGCATATCTCCAGTGGCCTAAAATCTTCCCCTTAAAGGTTCTACCACCTTCTGATAGCACCAAGCTAAAGACCAAGCCTTTAATACACGGACCTTTGGCGGCGGCAGTGTGGGGGGTCAGGGGGGAAGGTTTCCAGAGCAAACCATAGCAAGGAGGTACATTTACTGGGTATCACCATATGACAGACACAACTCTAGTTACCTGTCATTATGCTATGGCCGAGGTCTTGGGGCTCACCCAAAGTGATGCAGTGAGTATATTACAGAGATAGCATTTGAGCCCAGAACTGTGGGACCCCACAGTCACCTCTCCTCCAGTACCTCAGACAGTAACAAACACAAATCACACATGGGCGAGTGACAGAGACAGAAAACAGCTCCATGCTAGCCCCCAGGGGCCAACTGAGCTTCTCCATGAGGAATGTAGGGCAGGGCCTGCTGTGACTTGAGCCTGGTGGGCCCTCAGAAGTGACCAGGAATTCACTGAGAAGGGAATTTAGACAGGCGGCGTCTTCAGCTGTCCCTGGAAGCAAACCATTTCTGTCTTGTTTCTCAGGCCCTACCCTAAAGGCGATGAGAGAAAGAAGGCTTGTCTGTCGGCTCTTTCTGAAGTGAAGGTGCAGCCAGGTAAGTAGGCACCCTCTCCAGGTAATGCATGGCAGGGGCTTGACCAGATATGCCATACACTTAGGCCCTCCAGCACCCCAGGAATGGGTTTTTTCTCCTCTTACTGGACATATTAACTGAAAAAGGGGAGATTTTGACTGTGGGGCAAGCACAAGAATGAAAGGGTGCTGGGAGGGATGGTGGGGTGAGTAGAGGCAGGATGGGAAGCACCTACATGGAGAGTGAGATCGTTCCCATGCCAGCCCAAGGAGCAGCAGGTTGGCGTCTGTGAAGCTGAGGCCCAGAGTGTTCTTTGGAAAAGCATCTTCTAGGAGGTCATGGTTCACTTGTGCAGTGTCTGGAAAGATCCATGAAGGTCAGAGTTGGGAAGGTGAACCACAGCAGCCATAGAAAATCAGCAGTGCCACGGGGAGAAGCAGATACCCCTCCACAGGGCAGGAATAACTTCAGGGCAGACTCTGCACTTGAAGTCTGTGGGAACTGGTTGTGACCTCCCCATGGTCACATGTGGACGTCCTGTGTGCCTTTGCCCCTGCACAGGCTGCTACCTGCCCAGTAACCCTGAAGCCATCGTGCTGGACATCGACTACAAGTCAGGGACACCCATGCAGAGGTGGGCTCCTGCCCTGTGCTCTTCTACAGCTGCCTTACTTGGGATTTTTTATTTGTTGTTTCACATGTGCAACATTTTCTTTCCAGTGCTGCAAAAGCCCCATATTTGGCTAAATTTAAGGTGAAACGATGTGGAGTGAGTGAACTTGAAAAAGAAGGTTAGTGAGGATTTCTGCTTTAGTTTGGGATCTTAGTGCTCTTCCTTGCTAAGGCCATTTTCTTTTGGCACATTGTTTGTTACCAGCTCCCATAAAAGATGTCTGTCCATGCATCTGCCTGCTCAGTCCCCCCTTTGGAGATAGCAGGGAGCATGTGCAGTGACTGATGTGCTGCCCTGAATGTCTGCCGACCCAAGTCAATTGACACATCCAGGAGACCCCTTGTTGAGTCTGAGCGGCATGGGCCTTTGTGTGGTATCTGTTAGGTACTTGGGGCTCCATACAAACACCCGAAGCCTGGGCGACTTATGCAACAGAAATGTGTGATCTCGTCCTTGTCTAGCAATTGCAGTGTCCTGAGTTCAACGCCAAGTCCCACCAAAAAAGAGAGAACAGCTAGAAACTTGTGATCTCCCAGCTCTGGAGGCCAGGAGTCTGACATCAGGCCTGAGAGAGCCCTTCCCTCTGAAGGCTCTGGGCAGGGTCCTTTCCTGACTGTTTAGCTTCTGGTAGTTGCTGCAGTCCTTGGGGGTCATGTTCCTTGGCTTTCAGTCATCCCTTGGGCCTCTGCCTGTCTTCACATGACCTTCACTGCCCTAGGTGTCTATATCCGAATTTCCCTCCTCTTATCCAGTATGATTCATTTTAACTTGGTTACATCTGCAAAGACCTGGTTTCCAAATAAGGTCCCATTTGAGGTTTTGTGTATGAATTCTGAGCAGTCACAGTTCAACCCAGTATAAGATGTATGGCCAGCTGCACAGAGGGGCTACTGGCCAGCGTGGGGACATGCCTTCCAGGGCCTTGCCCCTGAGTCCTTACTTTGGGTAACAGTGGAGCTCTATTTTGGTTTTTTGTTTGGGGCTTTGTGGTTTTGTTTTTGTTTTTGGTAAAGCTGGGTTTTGAACTCAGGGCTTCAGCACTTGCAAAGCAGGCAATCTACCATTTGAGCCATGCCTCTAGTCCATTTTACTCTGTTATTTGGAAACAGAGTCTTGTGAACTATTTGCCTGAGCTGGCCTCAAACTCAGATTGTCCTGATCTCAGCCTCCCAAGTAGCTAGGATTACAGGCATGAGCCACAGGCACCCAGCTGGGGCTCTGTTGTTTAGTTCCAATTAAACCTATGTTTTTAGGGAAAAACTCCTGCCCTGTCATTTCACTCACTGACCCACATTTACTGAACCCCTTATTGTCCCCATGGGGTTTGCAGAAGTGATCCCCAAGATCCCTGAAGTTCTTTCCAGTTCCCCTCAGACTTCTCACTGCCCCATAATGGGCACTGCCTCTGTCCCACCCCCAGGTCTGCGGTGCCGCTCAGACTCTGAGGATGAGTGCAGCAGGCAGGAGGCAGATGGCCAGAAGATCTGCTGGCAGGCAGCCATCTTCAAAGTTGGGGATGACTGCCGGCAGGTAACAGGACAGGCCTAGGGGCCTTTTTCCCCCAGGTGTACTAAAGGGAATGAACCACACACGCAAAAACATGAGTCTTTGCTTCCCCTCAATTTGGCTCAGGTGCCATGAATGAATTAGGGCTTCTGCCAAACATAAAGGCCTCTCCTTCCAGCCCCTGCCCACTCTACCTCCAGTGCCCACCCAGAGGGAAGTGCCCTGAGGGAGACAAGGTCCCTGCTCAACACACCCGGCAGGCAGTGTGTCCTCATGCCCAGCCCAGCCCTCCAGACCCCTGCTCAGTTGCTGGCTCCTTCCGTAACTGACCCTCAGCTTCTGTCCTGTTTGAGTCTTGAGGGCCACTGGGAGATGTGTGAACAGGGCCTGCAGGAGGTTAGCTGACTGCATCCCATGCCTTCCTGGTTCCCAGGACATGCTGGCCCTGCAGATCATCGACCTCTTTAAGAACATCTTCCAGCTGGTTGGCCTGGACCTCTTTGTTTTTCCCTACCGGGTGGTAGCCACTGCCCCAGGGGTAAGTTCCCTAAACAGGGGCCTGGCAAGGAACCTGTCAACGCCTCCCACCTGGCCACTTCAAGGTTCGCCCCTCCTTCTTCCCTCCTAGTGTGGGGTGATTGAGTGCATCCCCGACTGCACCTCCCGAGACCAGCTTGGCCGCCAGACAGACTTCGGCATGTATGACTACTTCACACGCCAGTATGGGGACGAGGCCACCCTGGCCTTCCAGCAGGTAGCTGGGGCCTCAGCCCAGCATTTGTCTGCATTCGCGCCCCGCCCCCACTTACCCACCTGATGCTCAGCACCTGCTCCCTCCCTTCTGCTCTTCAGAATCCTTCACTGGGGGCTAAAACCAGCTCATCCCAGGAGAACTCCTGGGTTGTGACAGGAAGGTCCTGCTGCCCCTGCACCCTGCTGCCATGAGGTCTGGCTCACTGACCCAGGCTCTGCCTCCAGGGTGGGGGCATAGAGTCAGGGACAGCACCTGCCGGCCCCAAAGCCCACAGCCCTTTCCGTGTAGGCACGCTACAACTTCATCCGAAGCATGGCCGCATACAGCCTCCTGCTGTTCCTGCTGCAGATCAAGGACAGGCACAATGGCAACATCATGCTTGACAAGAAGGGGCACATCATTCATATCGGTCAGTTGGGCCACAGCACCACCTTCTGTCCCTTTGCCCTGCACAGCCCAAGGGAGGGAAGGGCATCTGACAGAGGGAAGCGAGCCTGCCCGGGGCCGTCCAGCCCATCCTGCTGTGGAGGGGACCCAGGTGGGCCCTGGAAGCTGTGGGAGGGTGAGCGTGGCAGCCCACGCTCTGGGTCAGAAGCTGGAGTTGGTGGAACTCATTCTGCTCCAGCCTGGCTCTCACCTGTTTGCTCCCCATCCTCTTCCTGTGCTTGCTGCTCCCTCACTGTCCCCTAGACAATGTGGCCTGCTCATGGTGCGGTGGCTGCTAGGGGCTCTGAGTCCTTTTCTGTCCTATCTGCCCCCACACACCTGCCCCAGTGACAGTGGCTTTGGGGTTTTGCAGACTTTGGCTTCATGTTTGAAAGCTCACCAGGTGGCAACCTTGGCTGGGAACCAGACATCAAGCTGACAGATGAGATGGTGATGATCATGGGGGGCAAAATGGAGGCCACACCTTTCAAGTGGTTCATGGAGATGTGCGTCCGAGGCTACCTGGCTGTGCGGTGAGTCCTGGGGCAAGACAGGAGGGCAGCAGGGTGGGTAGCCTCTCAAAGGCAGCAAAGGGGAGCATTCTCAAGCCCCCTTCAGCAGGAAAAAATTGGCTTGCTTTCCGGTCACATCTTTCTGTCCATCTCTACCAGCAACTTCAGTCTGGGCTTCCAGCTACATCATGCAGCCTCCCAGGCTGAGCACCTCTCAGCCTTGGGCTTCCCTTTCTGGGCATCCCATACGCCCTTTCACCATAGCCCAAGCACCTGCCACCCCATAGGCTGCACACTAGAGATTGTCCTAGTATCACCTGGTAGTCACTTAGCCAAGGCCACACAGCTGGACTTCAGTCCACTTGCTATTCCTGTCCTGCAGGACAAGGAGGACCAAGGCATCTTTGAAACCATGGCTGGATGCCTGACATGTAGGGACAAAGTGAGACCACTCAGCCATCCAGCTGGGGGGTGTGAGCAGGCCCAGCCAGGCAGTATATTGGGGGGGGGATACAAATCCCGTGGGACATAGAAGGAAAGGTGCAGCTGGGCCATAGGACTATGGTAGAGACACTGCTCAGGCTGGCCTTATCTTCCCTCCCCTTCTGTCTCTACACAGGCCCTATATGGATGCAGTCGTCTCTCTGGTCACTCTCATGTTGGACACGGGCCTGCCTTGTTTCCGAGGCCAGACAATCAAGTTGTTGAAGTAGGTTCCTCAGTGGGCAAGTGGACTCTTGAGAAAGATGTCTATGGTTAAGACTCCTCCAGAGATGGGACCCTTTTATGTAATTGTGATTGTCATGTCCTTAGAATGGGTTCCTGGGTGAAACTGTGTCACCTGACCACGTTTGCAGGATGTCCCAAACATACGCAGGTGCCCTTTAGTTTCTGAAGGAAGCTACACCAGCCTTGAGCCCTGGGACTGCAGTGGCTTAGCTTTCCTATGCTTAATCCTCTCCACAGGACGGCTCAGGCTCGGGAGATGCTGGGAAGGGAACAAGGCCCACACTAGGCCAGGTGTGGCCCTCATGTAGACAAATTCCTGCAAACGCTGAAGTCAGTCTATAGACAGGACCACCTCACCTCACACTGGGAGGGGCAGTGGCAGCCAGTGGCAATCCTCACTTATCTCTCTCCAGGCACAGGTTTAGCCCCAATATGACTGAGCGAGAGGCTGCAAATTTCATCATGAAGGTCATCCAGAGCTGCTTCCTCAGCAATAGGCAAGTCGCCCCACCTGCCCCTCTCCCCTGATCACAGGAGAGGCTCAGCCTGGGTCAGGTGACAAGTACCCTACGATCCTTCAGCAGCTCCCTTCTTGCAAGACTAGTGTTTACTTGAGCCTTGACGGGAGTTTCAGGGAGCAACGAGTACTGGTTTTGAGTGTCTGGGGAGTGCTAAGGGGAATACATGGCAGAAATCAAAGGCAGGAAGCCAAGCCTGCCTGAAGCAGGACTTGAGATTCAGGCACACAGGCTGGAGAAGCTAGTTCTGGAAGGTTTAAGAAATCCAACCTCAGCTTTTTTCCCTGCACCTACCCAACTCTGCTGCCTCCCCAGGTGCTGTGTGCACAGTGATAAGGAGGGGCAGGGTGGGGAGGCCTCTAGGCTGTTGTGGAAATGGGTGTGGAGTGCAGATGGGGAGCTATGAGGAAGGCTGGCTGCAGGTGCTACAGCAGAGACTCACATGGATGAGGTTCCCAAGTGGCTTTCGGGCATCCAACCCAATAGGAGGTGGGAATGGGAGCAGCTCTAAGAATCTAGGAGTTTCTATAGAAGTGGGCAGGGAGGCTGAGCCCCAAGTCACATGAAGGGCCACTCCACATCCCCTGCAAGTGGCTGGGGGTGTGACCAGCTGCTAGGAGAGCCTGAGAGGAATACAGAACCCACCCTGAATGTCCACAAGGTCTGCTGCCCTAGGAAGGGCAGTTCAAGAAAGAAGGGTAGAGTAGGTTCAGGCTGGGCTTCAAGGCCTGGAGAACACAGCAGAGAAATGGGAGGTAGCTCAGGGCAGGTTTGGGAAACACAGGTGGAAAATTGTCCGGCAACATCTCTGGGTCTGTGAAACTGGTGTGCAAAGCAGAATGAGGCAGGCCTCTCTAAGGTAAAGTAAGGTGGGCCTGAGGTGAGTGAGGAGGGCTGGCAGTGTGAAGAAGGGGATTGCACACCCCCAGGCCTGGACCCGTATTTGGGGTCTACTTCCCTAGGAGGGAAGTAGGGTGAATTGATGGGGAGAGAGCTCCTTACAACCTCCCCTCATTCTCTTCCCTCGTCTTTCCAGGAGCCGGACCTATGACATGATCCAGTACTATCAAAATGACATCCCCTACTAAGGAAGGGCCTTCTGAACCCCAGCACCTCCACCTTGTGTAGTCCCTCTTGAAAACTGCTACACAATCATGGAGCCCATGAGCACCACATCCCCAGCTGTCCCCAAGAAGCTCCACCCTGTGGTCCAAGTGGGTGAGCTGCTGTGGCCCTGCCATCTCACCCAACAGAGTTGTTTTATAGTAAAAAAGGACTGCAGCCCTCAAGCCTGGCAGCTGCTCCTTCCTTAGGCACGGCTCAGGCTCACGTGTGGCCATGCTCCGGTGATGCCACAGAGCCTGAGGTGACAATCATGTGATGGTGCTGCCTATGCACAGGTGTGAATCCTCTGTTTGCACTGGACACATTCCCTGTTTGTTACATAGGTACATGAAGTATTAAAAAAACCAAAAATTATATGCAACTTAAGTTTTAATCCATGTGTATAAAATAAAAACCCTAAAATGTGCTGTGTTGGAATTTAACTGTCAGGGTTGATGGTGCATCTACAGTACGCTCACAGCAAGGACAGTTCCTAGCCAGGCTCCTGAAGGTAGGAGGCCGGTGTTCACCTGGACCCCCACCCCACATCCTCTGCAAAGGATGAGGACGTGCCTCTCTGGCACCAGGATGACAGTTATAGCTTAACTTTCAAACTCACCAAAAATAACACTGTATTTTCCCAAATCACCCAGTGTCTGCCTCTGCTCCAGTCTTTCCCAGGCCATTGTTTCTACCCTGACCTCCCTCTTGTTCATTTTCAGGTGCTGTTCTCTGGCACTCCAAAAATCTTTGCTCAGCTAGCTCCCAACAACCATCTACTCCCTTGTGCTGTGGAACACTAATTGTCTTAAGCAGACAGAAGACTCAACTAGGGGGTAAAAAAGATTGGTTAAACAGATCAGATAAAGGTAAAAGAAAACCAGTCACCTGAAGGATAGGACAAGGGATTAATGAAATGAGATTACCATGAGAAAAAGATGCTGGGTGTCAGTAGCTCATGCCTGTAATCCTAGCTACTCAGAAAGCAGAGATGAGAAGGATCACAGTTTGAAGCCAGCCCGGGCAAATACTTTGAGAGACCCTGTCTCGAAAAACTCATGTAGACCCTGAGTTCAAACCCCCAGTACCATAAGTAAATAAATAAAAATACCCAACACCAAAAGGGCTGGTGGAGTGGCTCACGTGGTACAGCACCTGCCTAGCAAGTGTGAGACCAAGTTCAAATCCCAGTACCACAGGGTGAGGCAGACAAATGTAATATAGTTATTGTTTTTTCTTTTTTTTTTTGTTTTCCAAATGTAATATAAAATCCCAAGAACAATCAAGTTCCTATCTGGATGAAGAGCCAAATCCCTTTTGAGGGCTTATTAGGGGGCCTTAGTCTATACTCCAGGAGAGGCAGGTACTAGAAATAAAGCCAGGCACGGGCTGGGGTGTAACTCAGGGCTAGACTACTTACCTAGCATCCCCAGGCCAGCCTGGGCTACAGAGTGAGTGAGACTGTCTTTAAATAAAATAAACCTAGATGTCAAAACTTCTGCTACACTGAAAAAAAAAGATAAAACCTTAGGCTGCACTACTCAAGGCAGTGGTGGCCAGCAGGCAGAAGACCAGATACGGCAGGGAAAACAGTTTACCAGACTCATGCTAAGGGCGCCAATGGATAAATCACACAACATTTGAGCACATTCAGCAATGTAAGCCAAGGAATGGAAATCCGAGGAGAGAACAGAAATGAAGCCTTTGGTGGGCTTGTTACTAGGCTGAACACACTGAGGGAAGACTGAGCTTGAGAATATCTGAACAGAAACTGCAAGGAGCCGAGGTGTCGCTCAGTGGTACAGCATATGATTAGCGTTTGGGAGGCCCTGGGTTCAGTTTCCAGCAGGGAACAATAAAACAGTCAAGCTTCAGTGGCTCATGGCTGTAATCCTAGCTACTTGGAAAGCTGAGATTGGGAGGATTAGAGGTGCCAGGCCAGCCTGGGCAAATAGTTTTCAAGACCCCCCATCTCCAACTTAACCAGAGCAAAATGAACTGGAGGTGTGGCTCAAGAGTGAAGCGCCTGCTTTGCAAGAGCAAAGCCCTAAGTACCCACCAAAAAAAAAAAAAAAAAAAAAAAGGTGTGAATTATTCAAATTGTTGAGAGCAAAATCCATCAACCTAGAATTCTGCATCCTGAAAAATTATCCTTCAAAAGTGAACAGCTGGGTGTGTTGGCTCAGGCTTGTCCCAGTTTGTAATAAAAGCAGCCAGAGCTTAAAATAAAAACTCTGAAATTGGACTTGGATTAGTTGTACATTGCACACTGTAGGATAACCACTAAAGTTTTAGAGCCAGGCGTAATGGTGCAAGTCTGTAATAAGTGAAAAATAAAAGTTGAGGCCTGGCAGAGTGGCTCAAGTGATTGATAGAGTGTCTGTCTAGCAGGCCCAAGGCCCTAGTACTAACAAAAAAAGTTGAACAATATTTGTGTCATTACTAAGGAGGCAGAAGGATCTCCATTTCAAGGTCAGCTGGGCCACACAGCATAATCCAGTCTCAAAAAAAATGTTTTGGTCTTGTGGAGAGGCTCAAGTGGTTCAGTGCCTGTCTAGCAAGCGTGAGGCCATGAGTTCAAGCCCCAATACCACAAAAAAAGAAAGGAAACAGAAGGTGGGGGGGGTGGCTAAAGTGGTAGAGTGCTTTCCCAGCATGTTCTGAAGCATCTACAAGCACTGAATAAAAAAAAAACCCAAAAAGCAAATAAAACCCCGTCTGTATCAACTGTCACTTTAAATGTCAGTGGTCTTACCTACACCATGAAAAGTATTCTGCGTGTTCCAATAAAACTTCATGTTAGGAACAGGTGGTGGCCCAATTTGGAGTTTGCTGACCTCTGAACTAACGCTCATGGCAGAACATATTACAGGACAAACTTTAGCTCTTTGACGTATCGAATGATTTTTGTGGGGGGGGGGAACTGAGGTTTGAGCTCAGGGCTTCAGCTTGCAAGGCAGCTGTTCTACCACTTGAGCCACACCTCCAGCCCTGGAATGATCTTGATGGGCCCAATGACTGAAACTTTTTATTTCCATACATGTATCTATTGTACTTTGATCAAATGAGCCCTCCCTGTTAGTCTTTCTTTTCCCTATTCCTGCTCCCATTAAACCTATTTAAAGGGTGGCCTGCATCTGTAGTCCTAGCTACTCCCAAGGTTGAGAAAGGAGGTTTGCTAGAGTCCAGAAGTTCTGAGCCAGCCAGGGCAACAAAAGGAGACCTCACACACACACACACACACACACACACACACACACACACACACTCAAAACTCTTGCTATTATTATCTAGATTGCCTTCATACTGCTGGACTAAAGTGATCTTCCTGTCTCAGCCTCCTGTGCAGCTGGCGCCACTGCACCTGGCTCACAGCCAATTTTTATTTTTGTTTGGTGGGATTGGCGTTTGAATTCGTGGCTTCACCCTTGAGTGCTCTACCGCTTGAGCCACACCGCCAGTCCATTTCACATTGGTCATTTTGGAGCTGGAGTGGGGGTGGGTCTCTCGAACTATTTGTTCAGACTGACCTTGATCCTTCCGAGTCCAGCTTCCCAAGTAGCTAGGGTTTTCAGGTGTGAGCCACCAATGCCCCGCTAAGATATTCTTCAGGAGTCAACACACAATTCTTAAATTTGGCATACAGAAGTTCATAAACAAATTTAACAACCACTACCACCAAAAAATAAAGAAGAATGCCTACAGAGCGGGCGTGGCGGAGCACACATGTAATCCTACCACTGAGACTGAGGCAGGAAGATGTGAATTCAAGGCGAGCCTGAATTTTCTTGAGACCTTATCTCAAGGAAAAAAAAAAAATCAGGAGCAGCATTAGTGTCAGATTAAATGAAGCTCAACGGTTAATTTCCAAGTAACCAAAACATTTCTCATGAATAATCCCGGCCCTCTGGCCCGCAGCCCTGAGGCTCTGAGCGCACACTACAGCGGTGCTCCGATGCCCAGATCGCGAAACAGCACGGCTTGGAGGACCCCGCCTCGAGGGAACTACGGCGCTGCGGGGACCCGAATGACCACACGCAGCTAGGCAAAAGCAGAAACCTGAGCGAGCAGCACCTCCTCTCGGAGGCTCAGGCCTACAGAACATTTGCCGACCAGCTTCGGAATCAGCGGCTTTACCGCGGCGGAGGCCTGAGGCCGCGCGCCCGCATGGAGGAGGGACAGGCGCCCTCGGACCTAGGTGGCAAGGCTGCTCGCTGGATCGGGAGGGACAGACGAGCCCCACGGCCGGTCATACCCTCCCCCACCTCCAGGCGCCCCAAAAACCACACAGGAGACAGAGGTGCAAGCGGCCGCGGCCGGCGTGATGCGCTCTAGGCGGGCAGCAGCCCGCGCGCGCGCAGCTCGAGCAGCGGGGACAGCGTGTAGCGCAGCCGACGGAAGGCGGCGTCCGAGCTGAGACGCGGGAGTCCGGGGCCCACGGCGTCCGGCTTGGCCAGCACCACGTAGAGCAGCGGCAGTGCCAGGAAGCCGAGCGGGAGCAGCAGCAGCGCCTGCAGCGCGCTCAGCGCCCACAGCCTGCGGAGCGACGGACGGACGGACAGATGGGCGCTGGCTAGGGAGAGAACCGGGAAGGGGATCGGAGCCCGCGCGTCCGCCGGCCGGCTCACCTGATGCTCCCCGAGCCTCGGAAAAACCGCTTTTCCTGCGGGGAAAGGGAGCTGCATCCAGCTGCGCGCCGGGGACGGCGGCCGCTGCTAACCAGGTCTCTCCCGGAGGGGGCGGGTCCCCGCAGCAGCCCGCCCGCCCCGGCCCGCGCTCACGCAGTCTGCCCTGGCCACCTCCTCCATGAGCGAGCCCGCGCAGTCCTGCACCCGACGAGGCTGCGAGTCCCACCTGCGGGGCGGGCACCAGGATGGGCGATCTGCCGCGGACAGATCCCACAGCCGCCCCGCCGCACCCTACGCTCCTAACTCCCTTACGCTTCCAAGCCACCCCGAGAAGCGTCCAGCGCAGCCGCCGCCTCCATCACCTTCCCCTGCAGCTCCTGGACGGGGCGGGAGAGAGGACTTGGGTGGGGAGAGGCCTCGGATGCCGGCCGCCGCAGCTCTGAGAGAGGCGGGGACAGGCTGCAGTGGATTCGCAAGTGACCCGGCTCTCAGGGCCGTGGGGCCGCACCTGCAGGACTCCGCACTGCTCCTGGAAGCTGGCCCAGGCCTCCTCAGTCCGCTGCGCGCCCTGAGAGTACGAGGAGCCGTATGAGACTCGGGAGGACACACCCGTCCCCAAACTCCACTCACACCTAAAGCCGACCCTCTCCCCAAGATCCAGGCTCCACTCGCACCTGCCTCAAGGCCTCCGCCTGCATTGCGTACTTGGCCTCCGCCAGCTCCAGCTGTTTCTTCCCGAGGATCCAAGAAACGTCAGGAAGCCCCGCACGCCTCGCAAGGGGCAGAGCCTGGTGGCTGCACACGCGGCCGACGCTCCTCCCCCAGGTCATGGCCCCGCCCACGACGCCCCCCTAACCCCGCCTTCCGGGCTGCACAGAAGTACCTGCAGGGCGGCGAGCTGTGTCCCCTGTTGCTGCTCCGCGCGCTGCTGACTAAGTTGTTCACCTCCGTAGTAAAAGAGCTGAGGACCAGGCTTGTGAATGCTGGGTTTACGGGACTTCTAGAGGCTGGGGGCATCTTGGGGATCAGATGCCCCCAGCCTCTAGACTTGGCAGGGACAGGGACCACAGCAGGGACCTCCGAGAGGAGCTGAGACAGAAGCCATCCCTTCTCCTGCACGTACCTGACTTGACAGCTCCTCCCACTGCTCTTGCAGTTGCTTATTGTGCTGCTCCTGCAGACAGAGTGCTGAGAGGTTGGACCAGGTCTCGCCCTGGCCCCGCCCCACCCTGGCCCCGCCCCTCCAGGGCTCCGCCCCCACCAGCTCCAGCTTGTGCCTCTCCGCAGCCTCCAGCAGCCCACGCGCCCGCTCCGCGCGTTCCCGAGCCTCCTCGCGCGCCTCTCCACGTAGCGCCCGTGCCGCTTGGCTTCGCTTCCGCTGCAGACTAATAGGGAAACTGACGCCAGTGTTACGGCAGGATGCGGGGCGCTCAGGACCCCGCGGCCCTCGCCACCTCCAGGAAGGACCAACCTCCAGCTACTCCCTATTCAAGGCAAGGGAAGATCTCAAGTCCCCGGAGTGCCAGACTGCGCCCTCCCTTTCCGGGTCCCCTGGGTGAATCGCCGAAGTCCCAGTGGCCTAGAAGGTGCGGACACGGGCTGGTCGTGCACGCTCCCGCCCCGCCGAGCGGCGCTCTCCGCGCACCTGCGCTCGCGCTCGCGCAGTTCCTGTAGGCGCTCGGTGAGGCTCTCGCTCTCGGCCTCGAGCCCACGCACCAGCTCCTCCAGCTCCTGCTTCCGCAGGCGGCCATCGCGGTTGTCCTTCTGAAGCTGCAGCAGCTGCTCCTGTGGCGCGGCCATGCCCCCAGGGCTCTACCTGGACAGCAGCAGCTGGGAAACGCGGCCCCGCGGCTGGCGTCACAATGGGCGGCAGGGGGCGCCCGAACGCAGTCCCGGGAGCCTGACCTGAGGCCGGTCAAGCAGGATCACAATGAGTCAAAATTTTTATCAAAGAGCCACAATCAGATCAATAAAAGGTTAATAAAATACAAGTAGAAGGTTAATAAACTACTAATACCTAATGCAGGCAAATTGAAGCAAGATTGGTTTCCCCATATTACAAATGGCCAACTGGTCAGTCTTTCTTATGGAAAAGACTTGAAACCATATATCAAGATCTATAAACATGTCCGTGTCATTTTTTTTTTTTTCAGACAGGGTTTCACTATGTAGCCGAGACTGGTCTCCAACGCTTTATCTTCTTGTCTTAGCCTCCCTAGTGCTAGGATTCCATGGCGCACCAAATGATCCCACTCTTGGGCTTTTTCCCAGGAGAAGAAAAATTGTTACACCCACTATGCATTAAATGGTTACAGTAAGCACCTAATAGGAAGCAACGGTGATGACTACAACGATGTATGTGAGTACTGCATGACATACATAGAGTTATGATGACATCTAGTGAAAAGCAGAACGTGATTTACCATTTAAGCCGAGAAAACTAAGATTATAAAGTACGCATTTCCATAAAGGCGAAAAGACTATTTCGTTGTGTAATGAGACTATCAAACTTTTTTGGGGGGTGGTACTACAAGCCTTGTTTGGGGTCTCCTACAAATGTTATGCTGCTTTCAAATAGGTTTACCACATCATCAAGGTCATGTGTATGTAGTTTTAATTTCCTGTTTCTATTACGAAAAGACTTCTTAAAAATTGTATTTTCTGGGGCTGGTAGAGTGGCTGCAGTGGTAGAATGCCTATCTAACAAGTGTGAGGCCCTGCAAAAAAAATTTCGGTACCGCAAAAAAAATAAGTAAATATTGAATATTCTAACAGCCATATGTTATGGGCTAACAGTGTTTGAGCTGAATCATGTCCCCCATATTTTTACAGTCAACATTTGTTACTTTTATAATAAGAAGGTCACAGAAGGAGAAGGAGGGAAATGAAGAGGGTAAAGGAGGTTGAATACAGTTGATGTACTTTCTATGCATGTATGAATATGGAACACTGAAACCTGTCCAAGTCATTGTAAGAAGGATAGGAGAAGCAGAGTAATGGGGGGATGAGCCAAACCTGGGTGTAATCATGCATATATGGAACTATCACAAAGAAATGCTCTGTATAGCTATCATATACTAATGAAAACATTTAAAAATAATAAAAAGCCAGTCGCTGGTGGCTCATACCTGGAATCCCAGCTACTTGGGAGGCTGAAATAGGGAGGATCACAGTTCAAGGCCAGCCTGGGCAAATAGCTCAAGAGACCCCCCCCATCTCCAAAATAACCACAGCAAAATGGACTGGAGGTGTGGCTCAAGCAGTAGTGCTCCTGCTTTGCACTTGCAAAGCCCTGAGTTCAAACACCAGTCCTACCAAAAAAAGCCACCCAAAACAACACCAAGAAATGGTCTTGCCACTGACAAGTTCCCAACTTACCCATGCCAGCACTACAGGGAGACTTGTTGGTTTCTCTACAGGAGACTCATACCTCCTCAGTCATCTTGGCTATGGATGCCAAAATTCCACTACTACTTGTCCCACCCCCATAGCTGAAGCCAAGCTCTCCCTTGGCTGTCCTTACCTCCTGGCATAGCCCTTCTGCCCAGGCATAGGATGGCACCAATAAATTTTCCAGTGTTCATTCCATTGTATTCCCCTTCGGGAAACTGCCAATTCTCCATCCTCCCTGACCTGCCCACTGGCCACATTCAGCATGGGTGACCATGGCTTTCCTCGATACTGGTCCCTCCAGCCTGCTGGCCACTCTTCAGGGCATACTCCTTGTCTCTCAACTGGTGTCCTGGAGCTGAGCCACTTGTGTGTCTGTGTTTGTGTGTGATACTGAGCTTTGAATGCAGGGTCTACACCTTGAGGCACTCCACCAGTCCTTTTTTTTGTGTGTGATGGGTTTTTGAAATATTTGCCTGGGCTAGCTTCGAACTGTGATCCTCCTGATCTCTGCCTCCTGAGTAGCTAGGATTCCAGGTGTGAGCCACTGGTGTGCCCAGCCTGAGCCACTTTTTTACTGTGATGCCCAGATCCCACATCAAGCATGGAACCCACCTATCCACTTGTCACCTTAGGAGGCTCACATCACAGCTCCCTGCCGGCCCCAGTATAGGAACAGGGCCCTCTCAATGGTCCTGCTCCATCTCCTTCAGCTGCTGGGCCTAGAAACTACACACTGCTATCCATGCCTCCTCCTACCCCCATTCTCTCTCTCCCCAACCTGTCCCTGGGCTTGAGGTTCCCTCTGCTACCAACTACTGACCTACCTGTCCCTCCACCTCCTTGCCTGTGAGCCAGGGTCACCTGCTTCATGGTATTGTTCCAAGGAGTAATAAGCTGTGGCCTGCCACATGCTGGAACCTCACTGCTCAGTCAGTGACAGGGTGATGCCAGCTACCCCGGGCTGCTCTCTTCTTGCATTTTCAGTGCCACCACTCTGGACTGGATCACCCAAGACCCAGCAGTCTGCCTGTGTCCTATCTCCCCACAGAAGCTAGAGAGGCCCACTAAACCTTCCAGTGACTCCCTCCTCATGGAGCACAAATCCAAGTTCTCACATGGCTGAGGCCCTGCCTCATCATCCCAGTGATGGGTCACAGGGCCCCAGAAACCACTTCTGGCCAGTCCTCAGACATTATGCCTGTCTTTTTGTCTGTTCCAGGACCCCCTGATCACTTTCTTGGGGCCTTACCCCAATGCTGGTTTCCTGGGTCCTTACCCCAAAGCTGGTTTCCTGGAGAAACCAGCCACCCCAAAAGACAACTCCACCTACCCAGCACCATGTCCTTCTGTCCATGGTTGTCAGCATTGTCCACACATAAGAACTCAGGTAGCCTGGCTCCTAGCACATAAATAGGTATTGGATGGACAAATGGTTAGCCTGTTTCTACTACAGAGACCTGGCTTTTTTTTTTTTTTTTTTTTTGCAGTACTGTGGCTTGAACTCAGGGCCTACACCTTGAGCCACTTTACCAACCCTTTTTTGTGATGGGTATTTTCGAGATTGGGTCTCACAAACTATTTGCCCAGGCTGGCTTCCAACTGTGATCCTCCTGATCTCTGCCTACTGAGTGGCTAGGATTACAGGTGTGAGTCACCAATGTCCTGCGAGACCTGGCATCGTGAACAAGGATATAGGCCACTTTTGGGAGGTATTGGGATTCAAAGTGCAGGCAGGTTTGGCCCTAAGCCACTTTTTCCCATGACCCCACAGCCAACTCCTTGCCCATTTATCAGAGCTCCCCCACCTCTTGTCTCTCCTGCTGTCTCTGTGGGGACATGCCTGGACACCCGTGCCACTGACACTTGCATGCCTTTTGGAGCCCACCACCAGAGACACAAATATGTCCTTCCTGTCTACGAGGGCCCAGGCCCACACCTGCCTTCACCAGCCCCTCCCTGTAGTGGCTACTGCAGGTACCTGGTGGCCTCACTATGGGCCAGGTCCCTTGGGGATGCCATGATGGGGGCAGGAAGGTATATCTGATTCCTTCAGGCTTGGATCAAACCCAGCTGTGACTTGGTTTTGACCTCATGACCCCATTGATGCCTGTCCTTCAGTCCCTCACTGCCCCCTCTGATCACAGGCAAGTTTTCAGCAGTGGCTAGACTATTTCACAAAAGCCAGTCATCCCATTGTGGAGGATGCCCCCACTCACACAGTCCCCACTCTTACTGCAGGTGGTCAGAGCCTTTGGGATGAGGAGCAACTGTGAGGCCCTTCTCAGGTGACTTCAGACAGACACTCCTGCCAGCTTCATCACCGAGTTGGAAGTGACACTGTAGACCTCACAGTGCTGGCTAAAGCAAATGAGCGCATGCTGTTAGTCACCTGGGACAGGTGAGGCCCCATGGCAGTTCTTGTCCCCTTTGTTGCTGTCATCCATCTTTTGGGCTCTCCCACAGCACCCCAGGATCAAAGAGGTCAGGGACTACATCTGTGCTTCTTCTCTCCATTAACAAGTCAGACAACACATGCAAGCCTTCCTAGATGACCTGGACACACAGCTTCTGACACAGAAACCAGTGATGACGTCCCAATGGTGCTGGCCTATGAGAGCGACATTTTCTGAAATTCACTGGTTAGCAGCTTAAGGAGAGGCTGCACAGAAGCTGGGTCAAGGAATAGCTGAACTTAATCCACCATGCCAACACAGGGGACAGGACTCTTATCAGTGCCAAGGGTTTCTGTACTGCTACGCAGCACTCTGCTGACTCCTGGCTGCTCTGCATCCTGTATGCTAAGGTCCCCAGGACAGGCCAGCTTCCAGCATAATGCCAATACCTGCTAAGGTGCTTACTGGACTATCTTGTCCAGTTTCTATAGCCCACAGGCCATTTTTGGTCTTAGCCCCTGCATGCCTTGGGCCAGCTGGGGCAGGCAGGCCACCTAGTCCTGGGGAGCCTGTGTCCTGTGGACCCGTCTGCACCTGCTCTTCCCACAGCCTGATCATCCTTTCCCAGCCCTATCACCACTCTGCTACTCAGTGATCTCCCCCTTCTGTGCAGTTTCCTGGTCTATGGGAGCTTCCTGCTGCCTTGCAGCTGGCTCCCTCCTCTCCCAGGCCCAGAGCTGAGGAAAGGCCCAGGCTGGCCTGAGATAGGTGCATAGACAGCTTGGATCATGGCACAGCACACACCCAGGCTAGGGGCTCCCAGGAGCACAGAGCAGGACGCTCACGCTGGAGTCTCGTACAGGTCTACGCTTTCTTAGCTAGTGGAAAGGGGATCCCTGCAGATGCCACGCTGAGGAGACAATATCCTCAATTAGCAATGGTAACATTGTGTTGCTCAATACCTTCAAACTTTTAATGATACCACCTGGATTTTACCAGGTTTAGGAAAAGAGCACTTCAAAAGCTCCTTTCTGCTTTTCCTAGGGAGCACAGTAAATGCCACTTACAAAGGGCCCATGGGAAACATTTAGCATGAGGGAATTACTTCCTTATGAAGGAAGATAGAAGCAACCTCTAATTTACAACCCCCTGACCCTTGTTACTTTTCCCTCTATTTTTTCGGGGGGGAGGGTACCAGGGGGTGCTCATCAGTTATGTGCCCCCCCAGGAAGCAGTTGCTTTCTTCCTGCTCTTGCTCACTTTCTGTATCAAACATTCTACACTGCAGAGAAGTCTTTTACTGAAATCTGGGTCTGATTTTCAAGAATCTCAGCCAGCAATGGTACTGTGCAGGAGGCTGGGAATCCAACTGTCCTCAGCACTGAGCAGTCCACGGGGGTATGGGAACATTAGAGCTGCCAGGAGCCTCTTCAAATAGCTTTTGAAAAGAACTATGTTTTAAACACATAAAACACTGGGTTTAGCAGGTGCTGATGGCTCGCACCTGTAATTCTAGCTACTCAGGAGGCAAACACTGCAAAACACTGACTTCCCATGTGCTGTTTCTTAGGATGAAAATACTAGCAATGTGCTACCAAGACAAGCACGTAATCCAGGAAAGAGACTACGTGGAACCAAAAAGACAGGCCTTTTTTTTTTAGGGGCAGGGGTTAGGACTAGGGTTTGAACTCAGGTCTTCACACTTACAAAGCACATGCTTTACTGCTTGAGCCACACCTCCAGTCCATTTTGCTTTGGTTATTTTGGAGATGAGGTCTGTGAACTATTTACCTGGGATGAAATCCCACAATCCTTCTGATATCAGCCTCCCAAGTAACTAGGATTACAGGTGTAAGCCACCAGTGCCCAGCAAAAGTCAGGACTTCGAATGTAGGACAAAGGCAGGAAGAGCTGCAGTCCACATCTGGGCAGGACACCAGCAGGATCCAGGAAAAACAGATAGCGTCTGACAGTGTGAAAAGCTGTACTGAAGGAATTTCACAGAGTTAAAAGGTAAAGAGGAAGATACAATCAAATCTAAGTAAGTTACTGAGGACTGGGAATATAGTTCAGTGATAGGGTGCTTTCCAAGCATGGATAACGTACTGAGTTCCAGCCTAAGCACCCCACAAAAAAGGAAAGACAACTGAAAAAAATCAGATAATTATTAACCTCAAGAAAAACATGAAGTTGCCAGGTGCCAGTGACTCATGCCTGTAATCCCAGCTACTCAGGAGGCAGAAATCAGCAAGATCAGTTTTAAACCAGCTAGGGCAAATATTTCGAGAGACTCTATCTCAAAAATACCCACCACAAAAAGGGGCTAGCGGAGTGGCTCAAGTGGCAGACCACCTTCCAAGCAAGCATGAGGCCCTGAGTCCAAACTCTAGTACCACCAAAAAAAAACAAAAACAAAAACAAAACAAAAAAACAAATTTTTTTGCACAAAAAAGGCCCAGTACAAAACCTGGCTAAGTACACATTTTTTTTCTTTTAAACAGGGAGACAGTGAATGAAGTACACATATTTACACGGCGATAACAAGTATGGATTGGCAAATTACACCTGCCTCTGTTTCTCTAAATGAAGTTCAGTAGAATGCTATTCAGTAAATGCAGAATAAAGTGCTGAAAGAATTAAAAGTGGTTGACTGCACAAAATGGGATGGGTTGGGGGATTAATAATTTAAAACAAAAACTTTCACAGAACCATTTGAGCTGGGCATGACGGTTCACACCTATAAGGCTGAAGGAAGAGGATCCCAAGCTCCAAGCCAGCCAGACCCTGGGTTTTTTGTTTTTTTTTTTAATAAATAAATAAGAAAAAAATACAAAAGGAAGGAGGAAGGAAACACTTAAGGGGCTGAGGGATTTAGCTTAATAGTACAGTGCTTGCTTGACTTACAAGTGTGAGACACTACATTCTATCCACAACACAGGGAAGGAAGAAAGAAAAGAGAAAGAAAAAGAGAGAGGTGGCATAGCTCAAGTGGTAGGGTACCTGTTTTCCAAGTATGAAGTCCTGAGTTCAAACCCCAGTCCCACTGAAAAAACGGTGGCTCACGCCTGTAGTCCTAGCTACTCAGGAGGCAGAGATCAGGAGGATCTCGTTTGAGGCCAGCCCACGCAAATAGTTTGCAAGACCCTATCTGGAAAAACAAAATACAGAACAGGGCTGGCGGAGTGGTTCAAGATATAGGACCTGAGTTCCCCAGCACACCAAAAAAGTAAAAAAATTCAGTAGTTGTATAAAAGCCAAAAACAAATTTACCAATATTTAGAGTAGCAATGCTCAAGTTCTGGAGGTCTGGAGTCACGGGACCCTTCTGCTGCTGCCCTGGACCGCCATGGATGTCAGCAGTTCTGTTCCAGGGTCTATGACGTTGGTCTTCCTCCTGGCTCCATCCACGCTGCTCCTTCAGTCTTATGTTGACATTCCCACCCCAGTGGCCCCTCGTTCTTCCTCATTTCTTCCTGACTCCTTTACCCTCAGGCAAAGTGGAAAAAGGAGCAATGGGTGGAAGAGAACCTCCCTCTTGACCCAAACCTTTCCTCCTCCCCAACCCTCCTGCTCCAGGAATTCTGAGCACTGTCCCAGCCATGAGGCCCACCATAACTGCCCATGGATCTGCTGTATGCTGGACAGCCTCAGCCAGCTCAGGCCGGTGTTGTCCACAACCATGACAATATAAAAGGCTTGATCTTTGGCCCTGGACCCAAAAACACCAGAGTGTGGCTCCTGCTCCAGGCACGTGTGGAGCAGATACCCGCCCCAGGTTCCACTCTCCTAGAACTTGAAGTGTCATTTTGCCAGAGAAAACAGCCACAACAGAACAGAAGCCCCACACCAGGTAAGTTTTCAATCAAGCTTTTAATGAAAAGATCATAAAATAACAGTTTCTCATCACTGTACATTAAGACTGCACGCTTCTAAATGGAGAGATCAGTGGTCGGTCAATCGCTTTTCTATGACACTGGAGGGCTGCATACTTGCAACTCTGACCTGAATTTATCTAAACTCTGAGGGAAGTGAACTCAATATGATGAGTGACAACGGCGGTGGCCAGTACAGGAGTGCGATCTCGGTGTCCCTTCCCCTCTCTGGGAAGGGCATAAGAGGGCATAAAATAGGACATGATCCCTCTTCCAATTCCAATTAAACAAAACAGCTATAAACCCCATCCCTTCCCCTCCCCCTCGAGGTATTTGCAAATGGGCCAGAGCCCAACCCGGTGCCCCCCACCAAGGGAGGCAGGGGGAAGCAAGTAATGGGTGGGGTACAGAGAGGCTCCCCTCAGCACCTGGCCCCACGGGGTCCTGCCAAGTGGAGGGGGGGGACCCTGGGGACCCTCCCTGCCCCAAGTGAGGTCTGTTATGCAGCATTTTTGAGGTCAATAAATTACAGCAATAAATAGCAAGGTGAGGTAGGGGGGAGGGGTTCCTGTAGAAAATTAAAGTGGGGTAACTGAAGCTGGGGCATCCTAGGAAGGGGGTCCTGGGCAGCCTCAATTCCCACAGCTCCCACCCATCCCCAGTTTGGAATGTCAGACTGAGGCTCTGGTCAGGTCCTTCTCCATTCCCTCATTCCTGGCATCCACTTCACAGGTTCAGTAACATGGGCCCCAGTGTGACTGGGGAACAGGAGGACCTTGGTCCCTTCTGGGGGCACAGCAGAGCTGAGAGCCCAACTGCTCCTCTCAGGCCTGGCACAGATTCAGCATTCCTGAGCCCTGCCCTCCAAGCTGCCCAGGCCTTCCCCCCACTCAGGATGGCCACAGGAGGGCAGTCACCCTGCCACCAGCCTAGCCTGATCGCACTCCTGCACAGGGGCCTGAGGTCCAGTGAATACTGTCGGCATGGGGGCCACGGGCAGGTGGCCCAGGACCCTGTAGTGGTGATGGAGGGAAACCCCCCGCTGCATGAGGTCAGGAGAGTCAGTCTGGGTCCAGATTGTTCAGTTCACAGGCTGAGGTGTATGGCTATGCTGCAAGTCTCTGAGATTTCTTATTTGCTCAAAGGTGGGTTTTTTTTGTTTTTTGTTTTTTGTTTGTTTTTTTTTTTTGTTTTTTTGCCTTTTTTGCAATCCTGGAGGAGCCCTTGCTGTGGCTCAGTCTGGTGGGAGTGGGCAGTGGAAGAGCCCGGCCTACCACCACCCACTTGCCCCAAGTCTGAGAAATAAATACATTCATCACTGCACAAACATATTGATACAAAAACAACACTGTTGAGAGTGTTTGCACCGTCTGTGTTGGTAAGGACCAGGCCCAGTCAGTCCCTTCCACTGGCTGGGGGAAGTGATCTGCTGGAGTCAACTGAGCTGTGCAAAAGTCCCTGCTTTTTGGCTTGAGTGAGACCCTCACATCAACCCACCCCCAAGGGTCACGGGCAGAGCAGCAGGGAACGCTCGCCTCCACCCCGGGGTCCAAGCCCAGACTCAGGTCCTGTGGCCAGAGCTGACAGCCACCCCATGTTGTGCCAGATGGCCAGAACCACTAAGATCCAGCCAGGAGGCCTGGGGGGCTAGTCAGCACAGGCCCAAGCTCTTTGGTGCCAGCTGGGCTTGGAGAGGCCCCAGGAATGGGGATGAGGGCCCTGGTGACTCCAGGGAGGCTTTCCACCTGTTCCTCGGCTCCCAGGGCTGCTTCTGCCCGTGAGTCACTCCAGGGCCAACTCAGGACCCTCAGCAGAAGGTGAGGATTCCCTGGGACTGGCCTTACAGCTGCTGAGGTCTGAAACTGTAAAGATTTATGTAAACAATGAGATAAATATATTAGTATCTTTTTCTGAGCCCATTGAGGTTCCATACTCATTCAAAATGTGCTTTGGTTTAAAAAATAGGTTTTGTGAATTTGGGTATGAGCTTTTTTTTTTTTTTTTTTCTTTTTTTTTTTTTTTGTTTGTTTTGTTTGTCATCTTTCCTATGTGACATCTGCTATTTTCTGTTTCCTGTTTCTCCGAAACATTCAGGAATTAAATGACTAAAGCAGAGAACTGTAAGCCGCCTTTGCCTCCTACGGCCTAATTTCCTTGTGAGACTTTTAACATACACACACACACACACACACACACACACACACTTGCAAGCACACACCAACATGGAATCAAAAGAAAAGGAAAACAAAGCCAAGTGTTGTGTCCACCCCACCCCATCCCACCCACCTTTATTTTAAATAGGAAACTAGTGTTTTGCTTTCTCATTAAAATACAAAAAAGGCTTGATACAATACTAAGGTGGGTACAATACTATGTCGCACAGACGCCATTGAGTGGGGGGCTTTGCTCCCAGTCCCTGAAGTTCTGTAGAGGAGTCACCTACTTTCCAGTCACCTCACAGATATGGCTGCCCATGGCCTGGGAGGCCACATAGGCCACCGGGCACACGCACAATCCCCGTGCGGTGCCGCAGTACAGACTTTGTGTCGTGTGGCTTAAGTGCTGATGAGGTGGGTGTGGGTTAGAGAGCAGGCAGCTGGCACAGTCCTGCCCTCTCTCCCTGTGTGGAGTGGAGCCCAGGGGTTTCCTCAGCATAATTTGCTGGAAGTGAGACCTGGGTCCAGATTTCCAAATCTTACCCAACAGAAAGAATTGGGGAAAACCAGCTCAGGACTGGGGCACTACAGGAGGGGCTCAGCCAGGAGCCCTCGTGTGACCTCACTCCCTTAATCCCAGAACACACCATTCACCACTCGGGTCCCTGAATTTGGGCTGTTTTAGGTTGGAGGGTCTCTAGAGGTGTGGAGCTAGAAGATAACTAGAATTTTTGGTCTGAACTTAAAACTGAAAGGAAAAAGATTAAAAAATGAAGAAAAAACCAAAAGCATGAAGCAAAATGAAGACAAAGCCTGCTGGCCCAGTCCTGTGGCTCAACTGGTCAAGGACATTGGGGATCAAGCATGGCAACCTTTTGTCTGGCCTTGAGCCCAGCTGGAGCCACTCAAATATCTGAGGGTTGTTGAGAAGGTCAGGTACCAGGAAATGTGTTGGACCCCAGACAGGGCCAGGACTGCTCAGCAGTGCAATCCCATTCCCTGTTGCTGTGGTCACCTCCTGTTCACAATGCAAGGCCAAGAGGGGCTGCAGCTTTCCCAGCTCCAGGTGAGGGGACAGGATTGGAGAGGGGGGGCTCACTTCCACCTTATCCTGGTCCTGGCAGGAGCTTCATAGAACTGTTCCCTCCTCATGGCTCCTGTTAACTCAGGTGCTCAGCACCTGCCCCAACTTATGCCCAGAAGGGCTGCTGGGACTGGCCGGAGCAACTGGCTCAGCCTCAACTACCAGTCACCAAAGTACTGTACTGTCGTCGTGAATTCAAGAGGTAGCAAAAAGTCAGAAGTCTCTCTACCTTGTTCAGCGAGGAAGGAAAGCGAAACATCTGTCCATACATGCAGCACACACCACACTCACTCACACACACAGAAATGAAAATCGAGTACCAACGGCTCTGGCAGCAAGTCCAGCCTATCCCCACCCCCCCAAATCCCAGACTTTCCAGTTCCAAAAGTCCCATAAACATTACATGGGGGTTTCTCAATAAAAAAACAAGTACCTTTAGACAAAGGATATTCCTCAGAAACTATAGGAAAAGCATGTTCTCCTGAGGCAGCCCAAGTAGGGCTGAGGACCAGGGAAGCCTTTGGGCAAGAAGGGCTTCTGGGGTCTGGAGAGGTGGGCTCACCAATGTGCCCCACATGCCAGGGATGGGGGTACAACACAGAGGGGCAGTAACCCCGGTTACATTCAGTCTGCAGACCCAGGCTCAGCCCCAAAGGGGCAGGCGGAAAATAAACAATTGTTTTGGTTTAAAAAACAGAATTCAAAATTAAAAAAAAAAAAAAAAAAAAAGGAACAGATCAGTAGGAATAACAGCAACACAGGCCCAGAGGGCTCTTTAGTTGTAGAGAGGTAGGCGGTGGGGTCACCCTGACTGTCCCAGCGCCAGAGAGCAGTGCTACCCTGGCTTAAGAGGGGAAGGAGCTGCCCCCCAGCACCTGCTCCACAGAGCCAGGGTTGCATGCACCCACACACAGACACAAGCACACGTGTACACACACAGACACGGTCCCTGCCAGTGAGGGCCTGCTCCAGACATCATCCCTGGCCACAGGCAGCCCTGCGCCTTACCAGCATAGAGGGGGGGGGGCCCCCTTCCCCTTCTCTAGCCCAGCCTGCAGGAAAGGGACCAGGTCCCAGCAAGACCCATGTGTCCCACTTCCCACTGGCTCCACAGCAGCCCCTGAAGAGAGCTGGGGAGCTGCGTGGGACAGGGAGGTAGAATGGTCACCAGCACCACATAGGGCTGAGCCCATCGGCTTTTCCCCTCCTGGCTTCCCCTGGTACAGACTGATGATTAAAGCTCTGGGGTATGAGGAGGCTGAGCTGGAGGGGCTGCCAGGAGCCTCCTGCTGGACCTTGGGGCTCAGCCCCTCCCACCATACCTCCTCATCGCTCCTTCCGTGGGTTCCCAGGTGACAAGTCTGCAGAGGGTGCCCCGGGTCTTTGGCTTCTAGGAGGGGGAGGTGTGCATGCGCAGGTGGCTGATGAGGTTGCGCTGCTGGGTGAACTTGCCCCCGCAGAGCTGGCACTCATAGGGCTTCTCGCCTGAGTGCACACGCATGTGCTCAGTGAGGCGATACTGGCGGGTAAAGCGCATCCCACACTCATCACAGGCAAAGGGCTTCAGGCCCAGGTGGCTCCGCATGTGGCGTGTCATAGTGCCACGCTGGGTGAACATCTTGCCACAGATGTTGCAGGGGAAGGGCCTCGTCAGCCAGTGCGTCTTCTCGTGCTGCCGAAGAGTGGCCGGGTCCTTATAGGTTTTCTCACAGACCGAGCACTTGAAGGGCCGGGGCTCAGCTGCATAGGCTGAACTGGGTGCTGACAGGTCCTCTGCCTCCTCCTCAGCGCCTCCGCTGCCCGTCTCATAGGCCCCCTCCTCCTTGATGAACAGCTCCTCCTCTGTGTGCGTCTCCACATGAGCGTTGAGCTGCTCAGAGCTGGGGAAACCCTTGGCGCAAGGAATGCAGACATACAGGTTGTCCCCATATGACACCGTCTCATAGCCCTCCTGCCGATACATGTAGTGGGCACCAGCATGGCCACTGCCCCCCTCACTACCACTCTGCCCACTGTCCTCGCTCCCATCCTTGCCATTCTCTTCCTCTTCCTTGCATGGGTATGGGGGCTCCCCATAGGCCACATTGGGGCCACCCCCACCAACACCAGTGGCCAGAATGCCATTAGGGACCCTGTCCCCAAGCCCCTCAACCTCCTCTCCCGGGCAAGCGCCCTTGGGCCCTGTTTCTCTCCGCTCAAAGGGGGACCCAGAAACAGGCTCCTTCTTGCTCCATTCCTTCTTGCGGGCTGAATGCCGGAGACTCTTCCGAGGTTGCCCACCTGGACCCTCAAGCAGGCTCAGGGGGTTGTCCTCAGCCCCCTCCAGATCCATGGGCTCATCAGGAGTGCCCCCCAGCTCGGTGTAAGAGGCACTGTTGGCAACGGGTGGGACAGAGGCTGACGGGGGTGAGCTGTGTTGGCTGTCGCTCAGCTGGGCTGGGTCATCAGGGGTGAGGTGGGGGCCAGAGGTTGTGGGGGGCAGGGGTGGGCTCTTCTTGGACAGGTCCAGGCCCAACTCCTGTTCACAGCCCCCACTGCTCCCATTGGTGCTACTGCCACAGCCTCCCAAGCCCACCTCCCCACTGGCTGGGCAGACTGCCCGGCTCAGGCTGTGCGTGCTCTCCTGGGTAGAGCTGCCCAGAAAAAGCTCATCATCTGAGCCTTTGGGCTGGGTGAGCTCCTGGGAGGTATGGTGCGTCTTGCGCCCATCCACGAGCCCTGGGTACCGAGCCTGGATGACAGAGGCTGTGGAAAGCCGCTGGCTGCGTGGAGGCCGCCCCATGCCAGCAGCCCCCACTCGCCCAGGGCCAAAGGACTTTCCGGCTCGCTTGAGTTTGCGACGGCAGAGGGCTGCCAACTCGGGCAACTGGAGGTAGCTGGCGGCAGTGAGGAGAGTGCTGAAGTTGGGCTCAGCTGGCTGGTCGCTGGGCAACAGTTTGCCTGTGTAGATGAAATCCAGGATCTGCTGGAACACTGTGGAGCTGACCATGTCCGTGTCCAGGCTGATGAGGTTGTCATGCAGAACCAAGGACTTGAAGTAAATGCTGCTGGCAGCCAGAACATTCTTGTGGGCCCGGAAGACAGAGTTCTCCACCATGATGATGACATCACACAGGAATCCCTTGGTCCTCTGCTGGTTCAGCTGCAGCAGAAGCTGCTTCGAGTGGCTAGGCAGTTCCATGTCGGGCCCCATGTCCCTGCGCCCTGCCCACGGGCACCACCTATGGGCAAAAACAGGCCCAGTTAACTTGTACAAGGGCCCAGAGGTCAGAGTGGGACTCTCAGGGGCACACAAAGGGGCCTCTAGACTGAACTGGCAGCTGGAATCCACACTTGGTCCCACCCCCTTGGCATAAGTTCACTGTGTACAGGCACCTTCTAATCATTATCTCAGTGAGGCCTCAACTTGTCTAAGAAAGAAAAGAGCTCACCCAACCTACCTACTCTGTAATGTTGAGAAAATGGAGGTTGAGCATGATGAAGGAGCTAAGCAGCAGTTGGAATTTGACTTCATGGCCAAGGCTACTGTCTCCACACTAAAGGAAGTTGATCACAGGCCCACAAGGATAAACAGGGAACCCAAAAATGACCAGCAGATGGCTATGGAATTCAGGGAGCAGATAGATGTCTTCCTAGGAGAGCAGAAACCCTTGAGTAAGCTGACCAATCCTATGTGAGTATGCAGACCCACGGGGCTGAACTTCTCAGCTTTCCAGACAAGTGACAAATCCAGACTTTTGTGTGTAAAACGCCCTATGCTGAAAGGTTCTTTTTAAAAATACTGTATGAAGTTGGGTGTCAGTGGCTCATGCCTATAATCCTAGCTACTTAGAAGGCTGACATCCTAAGACTGAGATTTGAGGCCAGCCTGGGCAAAAAAGTTCACAAGATTCCATCTCAACCAATAATTAGACACAGTGGCATGCACCTGTCATCCCAAACTACTTGGGAGGCTGTTTGGGGCTGACTAAGGTTCTAAGCCAGCCTGGGTAGAAAGTTTAGGAGATGCCATCTCAAGTTAAAAAAAAAAAAAGAGAGAGAGAGCGTGTTGGTTCGCGCCCGTTATCTTAGCTACAGTGGAAAGTCTTAGATAGGAGGGTTAAAGTCCAGGCCAGTCTGGGCAAAAAAGCAAACCCCTATCTCACAAAAAAAAAAAAAATCAGAGCAAAAAAAGGTTAAGAGGAGTGGCTGAAGCTGTAGAGTGCCTGTCTAGCAAGTGCAAAGCCTCACTGAGTTCTAACCTCAGCACTACCAAAAAGGAAAAAGACCAAAAAAACAAAATTGTGTGGGCCAAATCAAACTCATCTGCTGACCTCTGATTTGCAACCTCTGCGCTACACTGAGATGCTGTATTAAAACCTCCAGGCAGCCCAGTCCTTCTGATTTGCCAAGAGTCCCAATCCAGCCCCAGCCCCAGCTCCCAGACACTATGGCCATTCCCATGGCTGCTGATCCTTACGGTCTATCTCCAAGGTCTCATCTGGTGAAGACTGGGCACTACCCTAGCCCTTGGACACAACAGACCCTGTGCCATTTGGGCCTGGGAAAGGTGGCCAGCTGGCCCCTGGCAGACAGGCTGGCACAGATGCTAACTGAGGTAAGTAAGAAACACACAAGATGCCTCTGGTCTCGCCACTAGCCCACTGCCACAGCAGTTTGCGAATGGGATCTAGCCATGCTCTCCACCTGTCCTGAGCAGCTCCTAAGCCAAGAAGGGTACCCCACAGGGAGGGGAGCAAGTGTACGAAGTGTACAATGGGCCCCAGAAGAACAGAAATGCGAATGCCCTGGGAAGCCAGGGCAAAGGCCAAGACTGCGGCCAGGATTGCCCAAAACATTGCTCAAGGCTGACCTCAGCAACAACCAAACTCCCAACTGAGAGGAATAGCTTTGCCAGCCCTGTCCTCTCATCCCAAACAGCAGAGGAGGGTATGGGGGCCAAGGCTGGAAAGGGCATGTTGGTGCCCAGGTGGCTGCCTGAGCCCAGCCAGGTCCCCATAGGCTTCCACAGAACAGGAGGCCATGGAGATGGTCACTTTCTCCACTGCTGCTGGCAATGGGGTTGTCAAAGGTCTGCAGCGTGAGGCTGTGGTTCTAGCCTCCTTCAGGCTCCTACAACAGCTCCCACAGGCAGCTCTATGCCTCACCATTCAGGGTCGAATCTCTGTAAGTAGTTCAAATGCACTGAATTTCACCACCACTGAGGACCTCCTGCCCCTCCCAGGACACCCAGACGTCTTCCACGATACAAATGTTCCCTCCTATGACACAAATGTCCTCCCCAGTCCCATACCTGCCTTTATTTGGAGACAGGGAAAACCTAACAATCACATGTACATCAAAATTTCAGAGCTCATTGTAAATGTATGTGGGTATGACACAGCCCGAAAGCTATCACTCAGAGCCTCACAGTAAGCACCTGCCAGAGGGTACTACCTACTCCTTGTCCTGCCCCAGCTGAAACAACTCAGAAGGGTGCTCAGAGCCTGGGGACTTTGGAAATCAATCCTCTTCCATTCCCTGGCCCTCCAACCAGCTACGCAGAGACAAAGAGCCTAAGGCATGCCTTTCACACTGGGCCACAGATACCAGCTCCAGGACAACACCAGTGCCAGCTCTGCCTGCACCCAGGATGCCCGTTACCCTAAGCCTGGCAAAAGAACAAACAAAGGGCAGAAGAATTCATGTGCCCACAGCAGCCCCTTGTCCTGCCAGAACAGCAAGCTCTAGTCTCCCTACATGCTGTGCAAACACAAAAGACTACAGGCCAGGCAGAGGCTGAGCCTGCAGGGCTGTGTATGATCTACCCAGAAAGCCCAAGGAAAAAAGCAGGGGGAGATCCTCCCTCACCCAGGCTTCCCCACTGGCTTACCGGAGCGCCAGGGGCCCAGAAACCATGTGAGCAGCAGCCAGCGGGGATGGCCTCCTTGAGCACGTGTACTTCCTGGGAGCGCATCAATGCTTGGTCACCTGGGGAGAAGACAGACTACTAAGACAGGTAACAGCAAGGAAGGCAAGAGAAGGACCACGAGGGAGAGGCAACTAGTGGCCCTGGATTTTACTCCCCAAGAGGTCTGAGGGAGATCTCTGGCTGGGAAACGTGGAGAAAGCCAAGCAAGAGATCGGCCACAGCGCCCTGTAGTTTCACGCAATTCATGGAAGACTGAGGAGCCCATCAGCAGGTCTGAAAAGCTGTGTTGGCACTACCAAACCCCCAACACATACACGAGATTTAGGATACTGAGGGGCCACCTAAGCCTGGGGAGGCTGGTGGCAGGCACACAATTCCAGGCAGGCAGGGTGAGGTGGCAGGAGGCCTGGGCAAAGCCCTTCCCAGGCTGGCCACATTTACATAACAAAAGGTCAAAATTGGAGCCACTTGTGCAAGGGCTATTTATAAGAACCAGTCTCAACCGCTTCTGGTTCCCCTGCCCCCTCCCTCCCCAGAGAGCACAGCCCCTCCTGCCCAGCTGGACCACATGGCCTCCTCTTCCAGGCCTGAGGGCTCGCCCCAGCAGCAGGCTAGGCCTTTTAATACTAACCCACCAAAGCCACTGGCAGCTGCTGCTGGATGAGGGTGGCTCTCTTCCCCCAGAGTTTTAGATCCTGCAGGAGGGGGATCCTGAGGTTCTGGGTCCCTGCACCCCACACAGACCAGCCTGGTCTCTCTTGGAATGGAGCCAGAACTGGGGGAAGGGACCTGCAGCAGCCTGGGCCTTCCCCCACCCCACCCCTAGGGCCAGGGAGGCTCAGCAGGTCCCTCAGGAATGTGACCAGACCCGGGGTGCTGGCCTAAGACTGGGAGGCCAGGCTTCAGGCTGCCAGCTGTCTCTCTAGTACCTCGGTGCAACTCCCCTCTCCATGAGGGGAGAGCTGAAGGGAGGGGACACACACTCCTCCCAGAATCCCACCAAGGGTCCAGAGAGCAGCAGAATCAGCTCTAGAAGTACAAAAACCGAGTGCTCTAAATTTAGTAAGACCTGACCCTGGCTGGGCCCATCGCCCACGAGGACAAGGGGACAGAGCAAAGCCAAACCTTGGAGGGGAGCAGAGGCTACCAAAAGTGGCAAGATGGGCTCCAAGGACCACAGAAGGGGCAAAAGGAAGTTATGGCACATATTTGAGCCAGTCAGATATCCACCACATAGCCTGGACCAAACCACCTGCTTCTTGTTTGGTTCCTCTAACCACTTGTGATCAACCAGAGCTCTGCAACATTCTCTCAGTGACCCCTGCATCAGCACCTGCCAGATCCTGCAACTAGGAGCTACTGCCCTTGATTGAGGTCAGGCCAGCTAGACACACTGTGCAGAGAGTGAATGGCAGAACAGGACCCGAGGTCACCTAAATGCTGGGAGATAAGAATGCCCTGTGACCACTGACCAGCTCTGCCAGGAACTTGCCATCCTATGTTAGGCTGAGTGGCTGACCAAGGTCTTCCAGCCAGGGAGGGGCAGGACTGGCTTCCCTGTGCCCTCTACTGGGGCACCCTCCACAGAAAGATGCAGTAGAACACCTTACTGAGAGCTCACAGCAAGTAGGACACAGTGCCCTGCCTGCTGACCCCACTCAGGCCGGCCTATGAGCAACAATGTGACTTCATCCCGTGAAAAGGGACCACACACCACCCTGCTGTACCCTGCAGTTTACAAAGCATCTCTTTTCTTCCCAACCCAAACGATGATGGCCAACCACCTCTATCCTACCCTCTTTCTGGCCAAGTATGCCCTGGGCAGCACTTGCCCTGGAGAGGCCACAGTCTGGGGGACTGCCAAGGACCTGGAAACATGGCTTATAGATATCAGCCCAGGAAAAGTTGGGTGGAAGGGCTGGACACCAGCCCTGACAGAAGCCACCCACAGGTGGTAGGCATATACACACAGGCTGACACCCAGCAGACCCCATGGAAGGGCTGGCTCACCCAATCTGGTTAAGTCCTTCCTTGGGGCAAGGGGTAGGGTGGTACACATACAACTACTAAATGAAGTTATCTCTGGAGGGTGGGAGTAACAGAAAACTATCCATCTAATTAGTTGAAAACATTATAAATTAGTGAGGGATTGATCCCTTTCTTCACTATGGAAGAAAAGAAAGAAATACTGTAAATAAAAAATGTTACTTAATCAGGGCTAGTGGAGTGGCTCAAGTGGTAGAGTGCCTGCCTGGCAAGTGTGAGGCCCTGAGTTCAAACCCCAGTACCACCAAAAAAAAAAAACACAAAACACCCACTGAAAAATGCATTTAGGGGGTAGTGGCCCAAATAATGTATACACCTGTAAGTAAATGTAAAAACGATAAAAAAAAAAAATAAAGTAGTAATTGACATTTTAAAAAAAAGGGCATTTAACCCACTTAACCTATAGAACATCACAACCTAGCAATACACCACACTGTAGAACATCAGTGGTTTTCCCTTGTGGTCTTTGGGTTGACCAGGAGCCACCCCAGTATCACATAAAAGGAATGTACTCAGCAGGGCACCGGTGGTTCATACCTGTGATCCTAGCTACTCAGGAGGCAGGGATCAGGAGGATCTCAGTTCAAAGCCAGCCCAGGCAAATAGTTCCACAAGACCCCCTATCTCAAAAAACCCTTCACAAAAAATAGGGCCAGTGGAGTGGCTAAAGGTGAAGACCCTGAGTTCAAGCCCCAGTACCGCAAAAAAAAAAAGGATATGCACTCAATCACTAGCCTGGGGATCAAAATTCAAAATTCAAACTTGAAAATTTCTACTAAATGCTTATCACATCATAAAGTTGAAAAAGTGTAACTCAAACCATAATAAGCAACATTTTAAATGAGCATGTATTACTTTTAAAATGAAAAGGGAAAAAAAAAGGCAGAAAGAAAGGACAAACATGCATGAATCTGAAGTGAAAGATTTACATGAGAGGAGAGGCCATTGACATCAAGTTCTACAACAGGCAAGATGGCGAAATGAGATGGAGTTACTCATTTGGTAGAGCGCCTGCCTAACAAATGTGAGGCCCTGAGTTCAAACCACAGTACAACAACAACAAACCTAAAACAGGCAAAACTGACGCAGGAAGAAATTAAATCCGAGCAAGCTTTGAAGAGTGAGCTGAAAACTACCTAGCAACAGGAGGAACTTCTGGGCCATGGGTAGCTCTATCTTGTGAGGAGTCTGGGTAAAGGTGGGTGCACCTGAGCACTTCATTGCATGGCAACCTCACCTCAAATGAAATCAACCCACCAACCCTAAGGAGAGGTTTGTTTTCACAAGACATTCTCGTATCAGCAGCTTAGCCACTATGCCTCTCTTCCCTCTGGACTCAAGAGCAGCTATGTTCAGTGGGCACTGCCATAAGCCCTGCCACCCAAATGCCCTGCGCTGCCCTCCTTTCATCATCACATAGTTCAGCTAAGCCTCCACCTCAGCACCCACCCCACTTGTCACCTCTCCACAAGGGAAGACGTCCTGAGATGGCTCATCTGCAGCAGTAGGCATGGACACCCCCTCCTGATGGTGGTTTCTTGCCCACCTGATGACATTCAACTTCCATTTGACAACTGGCACATGGGAAACAACATCTCACATGAGCAGAACAGCCATAAATGGTACAGGTCCCTGTCCCTCCAGGCTTCTCCCTGGCTGTGTGGGTTTTGGTGTATCTCCAGGGGCAGTAAAAGCCCCAGCCCAGAACATCCTTTAGGACCCCACTTCCCTATACTCCCAAGATCCCTGTATCCACCCCATACATACCATCTGAATGGTCAATGACAATGACAGATGACACACCTTTCCACTTTCACCTCACTGCTTCTTAGCCCTCAGAATGACATTCCATCGGAAACCCACCCACCCATGATCCCATGGGGATAGCAGGCTGGATCAGGCTACCTCAAGGCTTCTCTTTCCAACACCACACAATAGGCAGGAAAACATGCTACACCAGTACCTTTCTAAGGCTGAGAGAGGTTTTAAGATGCTTAAGCAGGAAATGAAGAACTATATGCCTTTTGATGCTACTGCCCCAATCTGGCTTGAACACACCCATACATTTCGCCCAAAGCCTTGGCTTCTGAGGCCACACACTCAGCACTGCTCTAGTTCTTGGGCTTTCCTCTGGACACCAAACTGGCAGCCCTGCCTTTGGGACAAAAGCACACCCCAAACCCATCTCCAGGCCCAGTGAAAACCAAACTCCAGGTGTGGTTTTCGACCACATGATAATCCTCACCCTTCTCCTACTGAATGCCTAATCCCTGCAGGCAAGAATGAGCCCTCCTTGAGGCATCCAGGGGCACCTGGACTGGAATTCTTCCCGTCTTACATCCAGCCAGGAGGCCCAGTGAAAAGGGTAAAGGCCAGGGAAGGGGAACATCGTCACTCTGCCCTGCAGATAACTTTCTCATCCTGCCTCTCCACCCTACCCAGCAGCCATTGCTCATGTCCCCAGAAGAGCACATCCTGCAGGAGACCTGGAGGGCTAAGGAGAAGATCTTGCCTGGCCAAATGGATAGCCTCTGCTACCTTAACCACCATCCCCAGAGTGGCTCATTTCTTGGAATGAATGCCCAGCCAGAAGAGTGAAACAGGAACCCTCCAGCTGGTTCTGAGATAGTAAAAGTGCCACTGCCAGGTGAGAGGGACAAGTCATAGAAACACCAGGCAAAGATCACCACTGGGCAGGCACCAGGCAGCTTCTATATCCCAAAGGTTTAAGCACATTTGACTAGTGTCAGAGAGAGCCCCCAAACCTGAATGTGGGGACAACACCACACCTTCATTACAGTCACCTCATACTCCAGGAATGGTGCCTCCCAAGCCATGGAAGAGAATGCTTAAAAGGGACAAAGCAGCTCAGGATACAGAAGGACCCCAAGGCTCAGGGCTGGACCCAGCTAAGAGATCAGCCACAAATCCAAGACTCCATTCAACCAGTTCTCTGATATGGAGTCTTCCTCCATGGCCCAGGTAAGATGGGCCTGCTCACTGGGGGTATGGGGGGAGGGCGGAAAGGGAAACAGCAACTGCACAGGTCTGGTCTCACTAAAGTCTCCCACAGGCCAGTGAGAAGCATTATCTTCACTTCCAGTTGCAGATAAGAAAATGTTCTTAGGGGTTAAGCAACTTGCCCACTGCCCACTGAGACAAGAGCAAATAGGTAGCACAGTAAAGACTCCAGGCCAGGTACAGAGGCTCACATCTATAATCCCAGCTATTCAGGAGGGAGAGTTTGGGAGGATCAAGGCTCAAGGCAAGCCCAGGCAAAAAGATGGTAAGACCCCCCCATCTCAATGGTCCCAGCTACACAGGAGGTCATAGGTAGGAGGATCACTGTGTGAGATTAGGCAGAGCAAAAAATACCAGACTGTACCTGAAAAATAACTAAAGCAAAAAAGGGCTGGGGGCATGGCTCAAGTACAGAGTGCCTGCCTAGCAAGCAAGAGGCAAACCCCACTACCACTCCACTACCACCTCCCCACCCCCACCCGCAAAAAAAGGCTGACTCTGGAGCTGTTGTCTACCTTCGTCACCTCACTTCCAGGGAGGGCCAGGGATGCTGCTCAGCTCACAAAGAGCCTCAGACTGCCCAGCTGCCCCCTCACTCCCAGCAACCCCTGCCAGTCCACAACAGAGCCTCACCTAGGCTGTGTTCTCCTGAATTGTCAGGGCATAGGCCCACAACTCCTCTACCAAAACAGACAAGATGAGGTCCTGTCATGTAGCCACTCTGGGGGCCAGGGTCCGCCTGCTGATCCTCTGGAAACACCCGGGCCTCCTCAATGACCTTCTGCCCTGCCCCTCTAGGCATGAACTGGTAGCGGGTGGGGCTCACTGATCTAAGCAAGCCCAGCCATGTAATCCAGCCAGGACCTGGATGCTGGCCAGTGCTCCTGGCTCTCCTCCCAGACCAGCCTCCTGGAAAGCAACAAGCTCAGCGAATGCCAGGAGCCCAACCCTCCCTCTGCTGCAGCTTCAATGAAATAAACACTTGGGTTCCACTAAGTGCACTAGTGATGCAGTCAGTGATGGAAACCCAGGCTGGCCTCCTCCTCTATCCTACCCCAGCCCAACAGTTTCCCCAAGGCCCTCCTGAAATGCCTTCAGGCCCTACTAGGGACTTCTTGCCAGGCACTGTACTGAGTCCTGCCTGGCTTCCCAACCACCACCTACCTATACGTACTGCTCCTTCCAGAAGAGAGGAAGTTCCTGGGTAAGGAGAGGCTGAAAGGGCTCAAGGATGCTTCAAGGATGGCTGGGAGTGAGGTACTACACCCTGGGCTCCCAAATCTTGCTTACCCCAAAGGCACGACCTCATCCCCTCCTCCTAACACGCCTAGAGGATTGGGGTCAGGATCTTGGATATGACCCAGGAAAGCACCAGGCCTGGTCAGATCTGGCTGAGCGTTTGGGACAGACAGGCTGTGCTCACTGCTGGGGAGGGGCAGATGAGTGCTGCTTGAAGAAGCAGAATAATAATTTAAGACTGTGATAAGTATTACAAAATCAGACTTACCTCAAACTCTGTCCCCACACTGCCCTACCCTTGGAAGGGCCTGAGTTGTAGGTAAAAGACTCACTGGAGCAGGGCACTGGTAACTCACACCTATAATCCTAGCTACTCAGGAGGCAGAGATCAGGAGGATCACATCTTGAGAAAACCCATCACAATCACAAAACAGGAAGTGGCTCAAGTGGTAGAGCACCTCTTAGCAAGTGAGGCCCTGAGTTCAAACCCCGATACCAAAAAAAAAAAACATACAAAAACGACTCACTGGAAGCAGCAGAGCAGGAGCTTTGGGGACTTCTCTCAGGCAAGGAGAAAGTGGAAATTCAGAAAGCAAAACAGTTGGGGGTATGATTCCAATAAGTCTCCACAGCCCCAGTCCCCACTCTTCTTGCTTGTAGTGTAATTCAAGAACTACCATCATTATCACTGCAGACTCTGCAGAAATGCAGATGCTCAGGTCTCGCTCCAGACCTACCAGCCAGAGCCTGTATCTTAACTTCTAGAACTCCAACACATTCAGGTCTGAGAAGCAGTGGCTGGGGCATGAGTTTTCTACTGCTTTCTATTGACTGCAAGCAGTAAGTGCTCATCAAATGGAAGAAGAAAGCTCCAAACAGAAAGACATAATTTCCATATCAACAAGCCCAGCAGGTGGTGACTATAAATGGTGGACTGGAACATGAGACAGTGAAGCACTTTGGGCACCTTCCAGCCAGGACTGTGGCCAAGTTGGGCGGATGGGGAGGGGAAGGTCTGGGTGACCAACCCTGGTCAGATAAGAGGCATGGGTGACAAGCAGAGAAGCGGCTCTGCAGACTGAGGGTACAGCTCAGTAGTAGAGCTGCTTACCTAGCATGCACAAGGTCCTGGGTTCAATCCCCAGCACAGAAAAGTGGGGTGCGGATAGCTTTGTAAGGAAGGGAGGAAGGAAAAACAGGAAAAGTACAGCAGTGAATAGGTGGACATTCTGCAGGCAAGGAGTTAAAAGGGCACCTGGGCTGCCCAGCTGGAAAGGACTATCATTATCATCTCACCTGCCTGGGGACATCCTTAAAACAAGATAACTGAGCCCCAGAAGGAGGCACATGTCACAGCTGAGTCATGAAACTACAGCCGCCTAGCCCAAGGCTCTAAAAGACAGACTTTCCAACTTCCCAATTTCAAAATCAACCCTGGTAGCTGACAATTTCTTATGCCAAATAGGGGCTCTACAGAAAGGAAACCTCTATAGCCTTCCATCACTATTAATTCATACAAAAAAAAAAAAAAACCACAAAAAACAAACAAAACTTTTCAATGACCAAAAGGCAGGAAGAACCACTTTTCAATGCAGAGGAGTCCTCCCAAGAATGGGTGGCTGACAGCCCTTCCCACAGGTAAAAGCTGAGGCAAACTGGCATTCAGAAAACACTGTCCTGTTTAAGATCACAGTGTGACCTCTGGTTGGGACAGACTGAGATGACATGATGAACGGGAATCAGCAAAAACAGAGACATGAAAATTCCATACCAGACAGTAAGGATGGGTTTTAATTAGCTGAACAAAGACTAAAAGAACATTTCTCAAGGATAAAAGAAAGAAAGGGATACAGTAAATTTGCCTAATTTTGAGCTTTATTACACATGGTTGTGATCAAAGGCTTTAAAAAAATCAAAATAACCAAAATATTTTCAAAAAAAATTTTAATTACCACACATACATGCAGTCCTGCATTATTGTTAGCTGTGTTTAAAATGTGTTTAGTGTTTAACTGCCCTTAATTCTGTGAAAATATGCCTCCCAACAGCAAGTACCCAAAAACCAAAGTAAAAGTTATGGTAATCCTCCCAAGCCAAAAGAAAAGCATGTAATTAAGTGATAAAGTAAAAATGTTCAATTTGTTGAAAGGCAGCAGGTCTGTAGCAGAAGTTGGTAGCATCGTGGGAAACTGTATCAAGCACCCACAGTACGGTACTCAACATTCAGAGCATGCACAATTTTTCCCCAAGGACACTCTCCTCGGAACAACACACCCATCTATACCAAGGGTCTATTGCATTTTAAATTAAGACCAGGAGCTGGGGATGTAGAACAGTGGCCTAGAATGTATAAGGCCCTGGGTTCAATCCCCAGCAAAGCTAAATTAATAAGTTAATTAACTAAAAAAAAAAAAAAAAAAAAAAAAAATGACCAAGATTGTTCCCAGAAAGAAAAAGAACTTCGAAAACCCAGCAGAACCAGACATAGTGGCACATGTCTGTAATCCTGGCACTCAAGAGACTGAGGCAGGAGAATTTATAGTTCCAGGCCTAGACAATACAGTAAAGTTGATGCTAGCCTGAGCTACATAATAAGAGCCTGTCTCAAAAAGGTCAACAGAAAGAAACAAGTGAGACTAAATGTTGGCCATACATTAAAGTGAATGCAATCTCATGGACTTTTCTTCCCCCCTGTACTTTGAGACAGGGTCTCATTATATAGCCCAGGCTGACCTTAAACTCATGATCCTGAATCAGCCTTCCTGGTGCTAGGATTACAGGCATGCATCGCCAAGCTCAGCTAGTCTCACACACTTTAGAAAACCCCAGCTATTACCTTCGTAACTGGAAACACACAAACCCTGTGGCCCAGAAACTCATCCATACACCACCAACAGGACTGAGTACTTATGTATGTTCACCAAAACACACAGGCAGGCATGCTTATAGCAGCACTGTTCCTCAGAGCCCAGTGCTGGAAACAACTCCTACCTCCATCCATCCACAAAGATGCTGAAGGTGTAAGGAATGATGACCCGCAAAGCGAAGAGAACCAAGTATTTAGGTTGAACCATATGAATTTGCTGTGTAGAGGCCCAGAAGAGGAGATTATTAATCTCCTATGCCTTGACTTATCTCCAACACAATGTCCCATACTGTTGAGCAAAGCAGCCAGACCCAAAGAAACTACATGGTACAGTTTCATTTATGTAAATTCAAAAGCAGGCAGAACTAATCCAGCACTAAAAGTGCTGGGGAGGGGCTGAGCATCAAGAGTGGCTAAAATGATACTCTGTTTATCATTCTGGATGCCCATTACACAACTGTGTTTTCCTGTAACAAATTTTTGGAACTATGCATACTTTTTCCCTAGATGTACTCCAATTCCATACAAAGCACTTCTGGAGGAGGAACAGAAATCTACTTGGCAATGGTTAGCAAGTACACTGATCCAGTGATCTCTCTTCAACCTCCAACTAATAACAAGCACAGCACAGAAAATAGAACACTAGCAGGACAGCTGAAAAAATGGCAAAGTCCAGGGTGGAGTGTCTGTCCTGAAGAGGAAACTCACAGGAAAATTAAAGACCACTTGAAAATGCAGGGGGATTTTTGTTGTATTTCTGGTGGGGTTTGACCTCTGGGCTTAGTGCTTGCAAAGTAGGTGCTTTACTGCTTGCGACATACCTCCACTCTATTTTGCCCTGGTTATTTTGAAGATGGGGTTTCACCAACTCTTTCTTGGGACTGCCCTCGAACTACTATCCTCCCAATATCAGCCTCCCAAGTAGCTAAGATTACAGGAATGTTTTGTGGTTTCTTGGTTTTTTTTGTTTTTTTTTTTTTTGGTGGTACTGGGGTTTGAACTCAAGTCTCAGGATTGCTAGGCAGGCACTGTACCATTTGAGACACACACCCCCAGCCCTTTTGGGCTTTACTTTTCAGGCAGGGTCTGATGTTTTTACCTGGGTGGGCCTCACACCTCAATCCTCCTACCTACAGCCCCCCACATAACTGGGCTCACAGGTCCTCACACCACCATGCTCAGTATATTGATATCCCAGTTGGCCTCAAACCTTGATCCAATCTCTGCTTCCTGAACAGCTGGGTTAGATGTAAGCCACTGCACCAACACTTGAAAATCTTATTAGGAAGAAAGTCAGGTCTGCCATCTAAAGACGAATACAGGAGAGGGAGAAAGGAGAGGAAACTGAGGGGTAAAGAAGGAAGTATGTTACATTACACATATGAAGACAGCGCAGTAAAACCCACCAAACACTGAGACCACAGGGTGGGGTGGGGAGGAAGAGTGGGAATATAGTGGAGGGAGTGAATCTGTTCAAAATATACTGTATGTATGTATGGAATCATCACAATGAAATCCCCTTGTAATGTTAATGTATGATAAATCAAAAATTAAATTTAAAAGATTTTTTAAAAGATGAAAACAATCCAGCAGTATTTTTTTAATAGTGTTAAGGTCTAAGTGACACTTCCAAGTAACGGTGTGTTGGGAGGTCTCAAATCCTGAACTGCAAGCCCAGGAGAGAACAGGAAATTCAAAGCTAAGCAGGAAAGATTCAAACAGGACACCAAAGAATGCCCAGCAAGAGCCTCAAGCAGGTCCTGTGGCAGTCGGCTGGGTGTATCAAAGGGAGGAAGCTAAAAAGAAAATGGGCAAGGCCCTCAGGAATTTGGAGTCAAAAGGAATCTGCTGGGAAGAAAGAAGCACCCCCTCTCTTGCTCTTGCATAGGTAATCAATGTGTCGTCGTGTCCCATCCGTCGTCCCCATCCCCCCCCCCCCCCCCCCCCCCCGCACAAAGTTCCTAGTGCTTCAAACAAATGGTTCAGGAGCTAAAGCCAAAAATCAGGGATCAGGATTTTTTTTTGGTTGCTTTTCTTCAAACAAGTAGCTCAAGCCGGCCTTAGGATCTTCCTTCCTCAGCCTCCTGAATGCTGGAATTAAGCATGCAACAAGTTTTTTTTTTTTACTCCAAATGGGGGGGCGGGGATCAATCTAGAGGCATTGGGAGTTTTATAAAGTAATTTTTAAAATAAAATTAAGGAACTACTGTGGAAAATACTACAATCTGTGGCCCTAGGCCAGAAAAGCCTCCAGGTGAGGCAATTTACAGAGAAGAGGTCTCACTTGTCCAGCAGGTAACTTGAAAGAGTAACAAAGAAGCTGAAAGCTCAGTAAGGCAATCAGGCAGAGAGATCCACTTCACTTGGGAGAAAAGTGCTCACAGTTTCACTGTACTTTTAAAATTGAGCCTCAGTGGTCCTGGAAGGTTGTTCAGCATTAAGGAGCCAGGGCTGAGAGATAAAAAATGAAGTGAACAAGCAATTTTCTGCCTATAGGAGCATAGCTCTAAGATGAAAAGTGGCCTTTTAGGAAGAAGGAAAAACAAAAACTCTGAAAATCACTCAAAGGATTTCTGCTAGTTGTATACATAGTGATATGTGGAACAGCACCACCTGACAGCAGAGACAGAGCCACTATAAATGAAAATATAAAAGTTCAGACCACACAGCTCAATGGCAGACGGCTTGCCTAGCATGCACAAAACCCTGGGTTCTACGCCCAGCCCCAAGAAGAAAAGTACAACCCAAGTCTAGAACATGACTCCCTTGTGAAGCCCCTCTGACCAAGCCCTTGCCAAGTCCTGCCCTTTCTGATTCAGAGGCCAGTTACCTATCTCAAATATCCATTATATCACTCCCCGACTTAAAGCTTTCAAGGGATTCCTAATGCATGGGATAGTCTATCTTCAACCTGGCACACAGAACTCTTTCTTAGATGAGTGCCAACCCCACACCTCACCACTTCCACAATCTGAGATGCCCACAGGCTGTACCCTCCACCGAGATGACCTGCATGACCTTTCTCACTCAGTCTCTCCCTCTTGGAAACTAAGTCCTAACTTTCTTACTCTTCCTCACCTAGTATCAGCACTAGCTACTAAGATTCTTCTATCTGTGCACCTCCTCTCCTGCCCACACCAGCCCCACCAACCAGCATCAGAAGTCAAGGACCCGGTGTCTCAACCAGCCACAGCAGCAGCCATGGACATGCAGCAGGTGCTCAGAAGCATTTGTTAGGTGAGCAAATGCCACATAGGAAGGACGAAGGCTGAAAAGAAAACAGGTGAAATAATAATGAAAGTTAAGGTAGCACAGTATCTATACTCCCTTGCCACCATTCCAAAACCATGTTGTTTACATTCTTTTCTTGTTGTTTTGGGGATTTTCTGGTTTATTTGTCTGAGGCTGAATCTTCCTATGTAGCCCAGGCTGGCCTTGACTGGAGAACCTCCTGCCTCAGCCTCTCCGGTACTAGTATGCACTTTACCTGGTGCATTCTTAAAAATTCTCAGATTTTTAAAAAAACTACTCAGGCCTTACAAAGAGTTTTTGCTTATATGGCTTCTATGTTACTGTATTTGAAGTTACTATGATTTATATTACTGTTCTAGTTACTATATTAGGAAGATTGATAATTTAAACTGGGTATTGTGGCTCATGGCTATAATCCCAGCACTTGGGAGGCTGAGGCAAGAGGATCATGAGTTTGAGGCGACCTAAGATACATGTCAAGTTCTAAGCCAGCTATATAGTATAACCGTATCTAAAAAACTAAAGAAAGAGCTGGTGGAATGGCTCAAGTGGTAGAGTACCTGCCTAGCAAGCACAAGCATGAGGCCCTTAGTTAAACCCCAGTACCACAAAAAAAAAAATTTGATAATTTAAAGAAATTACTTCACTTAAAATAACAATAAATCAGGCTGGTGGCATGGCATAAGTGATAGAGCGCTTACCTAGCAAGGGCAAGGCCCTGAGTTCAAACTCCAGTACTGCCAAGAAAAATAATAAATTTATTTCATGTCAGCATAAACACATTTATATGAAAATAAACACTATTCCAAAAGAAATAACTTAGTGAAAAGAGTAGAACTCTTTAGTTTTTGTAAATCTCTTTAGTTCCTGGCTTTGTAGAAGAGAGTGGATCTTCATATCTGCTGGCTAGACACAAGTCTATCAGGATATGTGGTTTTACTGAAGTCTATAAAGAAATTTGGCCCACAGAGAAAGAAGGAAGGAGTATCTCAATCTTTTCAGACAATTGTGGCTGGGTTTCTTCAATATTATACTAAAGCCTAAAGAGTGATAGTTTCTTTTTTAAGCTGATCCAATTTATTGATGATCACAACTAGTGAATTGCAGTGCCCATCTAACTGAATTTTTCCCCCTCTTACTGGGATTTGAACTCAGGGCTGTGCACTTGCTAGGCAGGCATTCTACCACTTGAGCCATGCCCCCCACCAGGAGTGACAGTTTCTTAAAAGTTTCGGTGTAGCCAGGTGAGATGGCTCACGCTGTAATCCTAGCTTCTCAGGAAGCGGAGATTTAGAAGATCGAAATTCAAGGCCTGCCTGGGCAAAAAATTATTGAGACTGCATCTCAAACAAATGCATGATTGTGGGTCCACTCCAGCTATCCAGGATAGTCCAGGCCAGACCCAAGAAAAATGCAAGACCCTATTCCCAAAATAACTAAAGCAAAAAAGGCTGGGGATAGAGTGGTTCAAGTGGTAGAGTGCTTGCTAAACTCTGAGCTCAACCCCTAGTTTCAATCAATCATTCAATAAAACTCTGAAACCTTATCAGTGACTAGTTCACATAAAACCCTACCAAGTACTCATATCCACAGAGAGGATTTTTGGTGTGGATTTTTTTTTCCCCCCCCCAGTGCTGGGGATCAAACCCAGGGCCTCATGTATGCTAGGCAAGAGTTCTGCTAGTGAATCACACTCCCAGCCCCCCATACCAGAGCTGGCAGAGTGGCTCAAGTTGTAGAGTGCCTACCCTGTGCAAGCATGAGGCCCTGAGTTCAAACCCCAGTACCATCAAAAAAAAGTATAGTAGCAGGCTCATACTGAAAAATACAAAAATTTAATATTCCCTTGAAAGCTCAAATTTATCACTGACAACAAATATTTTCCTTAAAGGGGCAGAGTCACTTAACTCAGTTTTAGGAAAATGTCTGACAAATCTTCCAAGTGTTTTTAGGCACACTTTTGTCTGCGAGTATTCTTTCAGGCACAAATGTTCCATGAGAAAAAGTTAGTTTGACTCAGTTCAAACAAATATGAACTGTTTCTCCTAGAATCAGCATTGCTCTTGAGTGTGTAGCAAAAGAATCCTGTGCTCCCTTCCCACTTCATCACTCCAAATAACTAAAAACCTGTATACTCAAGGCTGGAGATTTGATACTCAATCACCTGTGCAGCCTCCCCTGAACACAGGTAAGACTGGCTGTTGCAGCAGGAGCAATGTTCTATGGGCATTAAGTGTCAAGATGCGGCAAAGGCCAGTAACATTAAGGGCAGTGATTTCTAAGTATTATGAAAAGGGTCCCGCAGTCTGTAAACAACTCAACTCTTTGAGAATAGCTGACATGCAATAGTCTCAATTTTTTTTTTTTTTGTAGTGGAACTGGGGTTTTAAACTAGGGCTTCTTGCTTTGCAAGCGCTCTACCTCTTGAGCCACACCTCCAGTCCATTTTGCTCTGATTATTTTGGAGATGGGGGTCTCAAGAACTACTTGCCCTGGCTGGCCTCAAACTAAGATACTCCTGATCTCAGCCTCCCGAGTAGCTAGGATTACAGGCATGAGTAAGCAGTGGGTCAAATATTTTTCCTGTTTTCTTTTGTGGTACTGGAGATTAAACCAAGGGCCTCGAGCTTGTTAGGCAAGTGCTAACACTTGAGCCACTCCCCCCAGCTCTTTTGCTTTTAGTTTATTTTTGAAATAGGGTCTTGCTAACTTTGTCCTGGCTGGCCTCAAATGGCCTCAGCATCCTGAGCTGCCTCAATTTTTTTTTTTTAATTTATTTTTGCAGTAATGGGGTTTGAACTCAAGGCCTACATCTTGAGCCACTCCACCAGCCCTTTTTTGTGATGGTTTTTTTTTTTAAGATAGGGTCTCACAAACTATTTGCCCTGGCTGGCTTTGAACCACAACCCTCCAGATCTGCCTCCTGAGTAGCTAGGATTACAGGCATGAGCCACCAGCACCCAGCTGTGTTGGGTATTTTTGAGATAGGGTCTCTCGAACTATCTGCCCAGGCTAACTTCGAACCGCCATCCTCCTGATTTCTGTCTCCCAAATAGCTGAGTATGAGTCACCCATACTCAGCTTGTCTCAAATATTTCTAAATATCCCATTTTACAGGTACAGAAAATGAAGCCCAGAGAGGTTAAGCACTGGCACATAGAGAAAACAGGCTTGACAATAGAATCCTCTTTCCACAAAAACCCCAAAATCTTCAGGAAAAGGCCTCCTAGCAAACCAAGAGTAATAAATTTTAAATAAATAAAAGGAAGTACCATTTCAAGTGGTATCCACAAATACTCCAAGAGACAAGGCCAGAGGAAACTTACAGAATCTCCGGAGGCCTGTTAACTCACAGACAAGTAATGTTCCCTGAGAGCAGTGTTGCCCCTGCCCTGCCTCCGCAGGCTGTGTACCTGTGGGCCATGTGCAACTGCAGGCAGGGAGGACCTGTGGGGGAAGGGTGCTACCAGGAAGCAGGATGTGCATGCTGCCTGCTGGGGGCATGAAGGCAAAGTCCCCTCCTGCCCAAAGCAGCTAAGCAAGCCCTGCTGCCCTTATCAGCATCAACATATGCATGGAATGTGGGACTTTGGAAACAGTCCTCTCCCCCTAGCCTGCATGGGGGCAGCCCAGGGCTCACACCTGGCCTTCTGGGGCTCAGGTTCACCTATCACAGCCAAAGGACAACCCAAGCTCAGTGTGTGACTGCCTGGAGACCTTTCAGAAGGCCATGGCTTGGTCCCTTCCCTCTCCCTCCAGTCTCCCTGGGCTCATTTATCAAGAGAGGCCACCCTGCCTCCAGCACCACCAGTATCCCCCTACATCATGAGTGGCAGTGCCAGAGCGCTTATTTGTCCACAATGATAAGAAACCAAGAAGTGAAGAGAAGAGATTGGTTCCGAGTTCCCTGCAACACCTAGACTGTCCCTACAGGCCTCTCCTGGAAGTGTTCAGCAAAAGGTACATGTTTCCTTGGTGCAAAGATTACAACATGCCAGAAGGGAAAGATCTGTGATGAAGGATAAGGATGGCCCAGAGTTGTCTCACTGGCCTCTGGTCCGTGAGGAGGGGGAAGTTGCAAGGGACCATCCTTCAGCTCTGGAAGCCATCTACCCACCTCACTAAAAATGAAAATCTTGGCTGTCCTTCTATCTAAGCACTGCTCAAAGGAGCCCTTATAATCCTGCTCAAGGCTTTTACACATACCTCACTGCCTGAACTTCTGTACCCACTTCCTAAGCTATGTGACTGTGGACTAATTATCATCTCTGAGGCACTTGTACAGCAGAAATTGAGACTATGATTAGAATACACAAGCATGTTCTGAAAATTAAATTCAGGTATAAACCAAGCACTGGTGGCTCATGCCTGTAATTTTACCTACTTGAGAGGTTGAGATCAGGAGGACTGCAGTTCAAAGCCAGGCCAGGCAAACAGTTTGCAAGAGTCTATCTTGAAAATATCCAATGTAAAAAAGGGCTGGTGGAGCAGCTCAAATGAGGCCTCAAATTCAAACTCCAGTACCACTACCACCAAAAAAAAAAAGACTAGACTTCAATTCAGGTGTAAAATGCCTACGACAAGCTGTGCATGAAGTAAGAGCCCAAAATGAGTGCCTGCTTCTCTTCTACCACTACCTTCCAGGCATCCTGTCAGGAGCTCTGTAGGAACCATCCTTTGTTTTCAAGCAATGTTCCCAGAGCATCTGACAGAAAGAAACCATCAGTCTGTCTACAAAAAGGAAAGGGCATGAGGTCTTGGGAGGAAGAGTAGATTGAAATGAAGAAAAAGGGTCAGGCAGGAATCAGGAATCCACTCACTCCCAAGACAGCTTTCTCCCAAAAAAGGATTCTCTGAGCCCACCTTCCAAATGTACCAAGGTTGCAGAGCAAAAGAGCCACGAGGAAGGTCACCCTGCCTATGTTTCCTCTACCCCCTTCCTTCTCAGACCCCATCCACCCAGGCTGCTTCCTCTCTAAACATTCACATTCCTACCCAGAACCACACTACTATCAGAGACCTTAGCAATCCTGTCAAAGGTAAAGCTGTTTCAGAGAATACAAACCCCAGGACCGTCCATTGCTTTGTCCCAGCAGAGGGGGGCCAAGCTGAGCCAGGCATTACCTGAAACTCTACTTCCTGCACTCTATCACAGTCCCTCCCACTTCCTTGTCCCTTATTAGTGACCTCACACACCTTCCCCACAAGATGCAGCCCAGGAAAACAACCTCAAGGACCAACCTCTCCTCTCCCAGGTACATCAAGGTAAAGGAAAATAAGAGGCAGTGTGGTCCCCAGCTGTCCAGTTACACCTCAGGTATGGTCACAGAGGGCTTGTCAGCGAGCCACAAGAAACCCCAAACTTGCTGAGCACGTGGCTCACAGGTGTAACCCTAGCTACTCAGAAGGCAGAGATCAGGAGGATCTCGATTCAAAGCCAGCTCAGACAAATAGTTCATGAGACTCTACTCAAAAAATAATCCTTCACAAAGAAGAGCTGGAGGAGTGGCTCAAAGTGTAGGCCCTGAGTTCAAACTATAGCACCACACACAAAAAAAAAAAAAAAAAGAAAGAAAAGAAAGAAAGAAACCCCAAACTTCAGCAAGACCCTATCTCAAGTAGTAAGAGTACCTGCCTAGCAAGCGTGAGGCCCTGAGTTCAAACTCCAGGGCCACCAAATAAAAAAAAAAAAGAAACCCAAACTTCACTATGTCAGGCCTTGCCAGGCTACACAGAGGCAAATGTGAACCCAAGAATGCAACCAAGAAACCAAGCCAAGGGTTGGAGGAAAGACACAAGAAGTAGAACACTTGCCTAGCAAGTGTGAAGTCCTGAGCTCAAACCCCAGTACTACCAAAAAAAAAAGAAAGAAAGAAAGAAAGAGACCAAGCCAGATGACTCTGGAAATACAGGCTCTGGAAGGGAAGCAGACAGCTTCCCAGAGGACCACTGTAGAAAAGTCCCTCAATGCATACTTGTCAAATCTTACTGCACACCTAACCTGATGTTCCTCTGCTAACCAACAATGAATCAGCCAGATATTTTGTCCATTCACTAGGCAGGTGAGCCCACTGGGTCTGTAGTTCTCACTACCCCAGTAACAGTGCTGGCCTACTCAGCCTCACTGCTCACTTCTTAACACTTCTTGACTCTGTTATCAAAAAAGATGTAACACCTGCTACAGCAGTGGTTCTCAAACTTGACCACACACCTGATTCACTATAGGAATAACAGGTGCTTGGACCATCCAAATTTGGTCTGGGCTCCAGAAAGCATGATATACACCCAAGTTTTGAGCCAGACCACCAGCCAGCACAGACAAAGGCACTGCTGGGTGAATGTGCAGCTGTGCTCATCACCCAGAAAAGTCCTGCTGTGTCCACACAGACAGACCACCAAGCCACTAGGCTCACTTGTGAATGAGAACTCACCAAGAGTTTACCTTCTTCAAAGGCAGCTGCGAAGGCCACAGACAGGATTAAGGCTAGATGGAGTCCTCTCCCTTAAAGGGTGTACAACCAGACTGATGAAAGCCCAGCAAGGCTCAGTCCCCAGTGTGGGAACAGGAGCAGCTCCTCCCCATACTTGCAATAGAGCCCACCCACCCTTCCAGAGGTGTTGCCAAGGAATGAAGCCCAAGGCCCCAGAACTACATAGGACAACTCTGCTTAGCAGCCACGCCCACACCAGAGCCAACACAGCCCTTCCTTCTCCAGAACAGGCCAACACCCACCTGGAAGCACCCAGTTCACCAAAGCGTCCTTAATCACTCTGGGAATTCCCACAGGATGGATGGAGAGACCTGGCAAGGCAGCCTGCTTTTCCATACCCTACACCCCTTCTCACCTACATCCCTTGAATGCCCAGGGGTGGATCACCCTCAAACAGGAAACAAGCACCTACTATGTACTGCTATCTCACAAGGAGCAGCAAGACTCTCTGGCCTAGAGGCAGCTAGCTGACCCACCCCCACTCACCTTGAGTGCCCCTGCTCCAACCCTAACGCCATACTCCCTTCTCCTCTACATGCTAACGTTACCATGAAAAACATAGGAGATGAACAGTCAGAAGAAGTTCCATCAGGCCTGGCAGCCTTCCTCAAAGTCTCAAGAGTGCGGTAGTATATCACTCTCCCCACTCAGTCCAGTCATGCCTTCCCAGGGCCCGTCCCTCTCAGGTTGTGGTAGGACCTGGAACCAGATCCTGGCCTTCCCTTATCAAGCTCACTGGGGGCCCCCACCCCCACCGCTTGCTTTTCTTGCTTTACCACTCCCAACTAACACTGGGCTCAAGGTGAGCAGTCCCTCCTCATAGCCCTCCCCCAAGCCCAGGTGCCTAACCCTTAGGGCAAGGCCCCCTAGGAGGAAGCAAACCCTACTGGTGCCAGGAAGACTGAAACTGGATGGACTTGTTCAGAAGCCCCTACCTGACAAGACAGAGCCTGGGAAGGGGGCTCTCGGCCCTACCTGTACATGGTAAAATCGCAAATCTCTCCAGACACCATGTAATATGGGCCTTCACAGGCTCTAGACTCAAAGGCCTTTATCCTCCAGCTTCAGTAAATTATTTAATCTCCCAGTCCTATCATTTACTGTCTATAAAAGGAGACTCCTGCTGAATTGGAAGGTTTCTGAGAAAATCCACAAGTGTCCCTATCACACCTGCCAACCCAAGTTAGTCTACCATAAGGGGACAAGCACTGAGTGTGCATTCAGAAAATAAATGTGGCTCAATGAATAAAGAGCTTATGAATGAGGCTCACACTTGCCTGGAAGGCAGTGGGTACCCCTGACCTGCCTTCTCAACAAATCTGTAGGTCCTCGTTTTCAGTGGTCTGGCCATTTCCCCAGCCCACCCTCTATCTACATTACCAGTGCCTTTTGAAAACCCAAAGCACTCACTCCCTGGTTAAAATTGCTCAGCTTGGGCTACAGGGGTGGCTCAAGCAGTAGAGCTCTTGCCTAGCAAGTGCAAAGCCCTAAGTTCAAAATGTAGTTCAGGCTGGGTGGGGTGGGGGTAGGAGGAAATGCTCATCTCAGCAGGGTGGTGCACACTTGTAATTCCAGCATTCAGGAGGTTGAGGAATGAGGATCTTAAGTTAGAGGCTAGCCTGGGCTACGTAGTGACACCCTGTCTCAAAAATAAATAAAGAAAAGTAAATAAAGAAAAAAAAAAACCTGCTTATCTCCACCAACTGCAACCCAGCATGGCATTCAGGGCTCTCCTCCAACTCAGGACAGGCCCTGCCTGTGCCACACTACCCATGCCAACCCTATCACCCCATCTTACAATCATTTGTTTGCCTGTCTGTCTTCACTAGGCTGAACTCTGGAGGACAGTGAGACGTGGATGTAAATTCCAGTTGTTTCCATTTTAGACTGAGGACTCTAAGATGGGGAGAGTTAATCACTATCCAAGGTTGCATGGAGAGTAAACTGTAGAGCCAGCGTCATACTCCAGACTTCCTAACCAAGTCCAGTTCCCCTCTCACTGCCCTGCAGGGGACCCTGCTCAGTCAGGCTCCAAGAAGTCAGGAGGGGAGGAATCTTGATTGCTTCTTCCCAGGAAAAGCCCCCACCCTCCTAGTGATCAGGTTCTGGGGGTAGTAGCCCTCAGCCCCAGTGGGCAAAAGCAGACACAGGGTGGGGCTGATGGCTCAAGGTCAACAGGTCAAGCAAAAAGGGCAGAACCACAGGTCCCCTATGTAAACTGAACTTTATTCCTTCCTCACTCCTCTCTCTGGAACTTCCCAGCCAGCCCTTCTCCAGGGGCTAGCTGCTGACTAAAAGGCACCACCCACCCTCTACCTCACCGGCTCAGAGCTGATCCTGACAGACAATAAGGACTCATAGGAAGGCAGCAGGCCCTGCAGCTCAATAATGCAAAACCCTGTTGCTCTGAGTCCACAACAGCTGACTTCAAGTGGATCGGAGGCTGTACTTATTAACAAAATGAGAAATCTGATCTATGGAAAGAAAACACTGCATGAGGATTAATCCAGGACTGCAGCTTGTGGAGAAGGCTGGGCTGCTGGCCAAAACCAGGCAGAAGGACAGGATCATGCCTACCTGTCCATCCCCAGAGCATTTACTTCGCAGCAGGACAGGACACATCGCTTCTGCCCCACCTGTGCTTCCTCTTCTCCTTCCAGCAATTGCAGCAATCATTTCGGTTTTGCTTTAATTAAAGGCCGAGCTCCCTGGGGCTGCTTCTTCCTCTATGCAGAGCCAGCATCCAGAGGGAGATTTTTCTTTTCAGGAATCACTTGTAAAAGCTCAGTGACTAATCTACAAGTCCCAACAACTGGCAGGAAAGCACTGCAGGGAAAAATTCTGGGCACACGGAGGCACTCAGTCAAACAGCCAGAGAGGCTGGACAAAAAGCACTCTGTAACACCCCAGAATTGACCTACAGGAGACCAGGAGCCAAAGGAAAGATCAACCTGAGAGCGCAGCCTCTTCCCAGCCTTCCAAGACTGTCCTGTGGGGCCCAGAGATTTTCATAAAACCTCATCTACACAGGATGGAAGGTTCACTTGCAGGCAGGGTGACCTACTCTTTAGAACAACCCTGGGCCAAAGGGTTCAGCCCAATACCAACCTCTCACCCATCCCTTACCCCCTCTTTGGTGTTAAAAGCTGGCTACACCAGCAATCTCACCACACAGCTTCGTCTCTAGAGGCCAGCCTAAGGCTGGCCCATCTGCTTTTTTTTTTTTTTTTTTTCCTCAGACTCCAGCAACCCTGCTCTACTGAGCATACATGCTCTCCTTTAGCCAGGGCTGCAGAACGGCCACATGGCCCACGCTCCTGAAAATGCCTGCTCGAAGGCCAGGGAGTCCAGACACTGGCGGATGGGAACAGAACCAAAGAAGGAGCCATGGAGCAATAAATGCTAGATCCAGCAAGATCTTGGATTTGGTCCACCCAGCTTCAGCTCTCCATTCTCAGGCCCTAGTGGTAGCCCCAAGTTCAACCTACAAGCAGAGACCCCCTGCACTACCTGCCAGCTCTCCCGAGAACAAGAGGCACAGCAATCGTCACAACCAATCAGTCAACAACCCACCGCTACAGGATTCCTTTGGGCAAGGATCTGCCCCTCCCCCACCACCACCACCACATGTCAGAGGGGTGGCCTCTCTGGGTTACACCCCTCCTGCTGCTGGGAGTTGAGGGGCCGGGAACGCGGCTTTCCAGATGTTTGGCAATTCCTACTAGAAAAGACACTGGGGGCAGAGAGGTAGGATACGGATAAAAAAACTTCAACGACGTTCCAACCAGTCAGGAACAGTTTTGTGCTCCCGTCCTCAGGCGGTCCCAAACTGTTCTGGGTGGGGCTGCTTGGGAGCACTATCTGGCCTCATTCCCTCCAGTCCGCAAGTCACTGCCCCCCAGGGAGAGGCATTTTCCCCCAAACACACACACCCAGACCTATGTGAATATGAACCAAGGGTGAAGATAAACAGAGCGACAAGCTGGGGCCTCTCAACTCCCTCCCTTAGCCAGTCTGTTCCCTCCCCCTGCCAGCCGACCCCCTCCCCCCAAGGCCATCTCTCTTCCTGCCAAGCGGCTGCCTACAGGAGAGGTCTGGGGGCAGGGCAGGGAGCCCACCAGCCGCAGAGTCCGGCCCTCTGGAGTCAGCCCCTCCAAGCCTGACCGTGCCCCTGACCCCAGCCAGTCGTATTTTGGGGAAGGGTTCGAGAGGAAAGGGACCGCACACGGTACAGGACGGCTGTTCTGAAATCGCAAAACAGTCCAGCTTGGGGCGGCCGCGGTCGCAATGCCGTTAGCATAATGGGAGCCCGCCCGCCTGCCTGTCAGGCAGCGCAGCTCGCTGGACGCGGTTCGGATTAGATTGCTAATGAAAAGGCACAAAGAACCGGCGCCCGCTAGCCCGCCGACCCCTGCTCTGCTAGCCCGCGTCCCGGGCTTGGCGCGGCCCCGGGGGCTTTGTGCCAGGTGTCCCTGCCGCCCGCGCCCTGCCGGGCACTCGGGCCACAAAGCCCTGCCCGCCGGGGGTCCCGCGTGCGCCCCCGCCTAGACCAAGCTGACGCGCGCGCGCTCCCACACGCGCGCAGCTCCTCGTAGCCCGGGCGCACGCGCGCCCACGCCCCTCTCCCCGGGGGCGCGCCCGGCCCGCGGCCCCCGCCCGTGCCCCCAGCACTCCCGGCCGCCCCTCACCTCATGTGCGTCAGTGGCGGCGCTCCGCCCGCCGGCCGGCCGGCCCTGCCAGCGGCCCTTCGTGCTCGGCGCCCGGCCCGCGCCGCCCGCGTCCGCCCCGTCCGCCCGCCGCCGGCCCGGCCCGGCCCGGCTCCCCGCCCAGCGCGCCCCGAGCGCCGCTCACAGCCGCCCGCCCGGCGCCATCTTGGAAGCTTGTGACGTCGGCACCGCCCGCTCACCCCTGACCCACATCTGAATGGGCGAGCGGCGGGGCGGGGCTAAGGGGCGGGTCCGTCTGAGGGCGGGGCCTAGGGAACGGGGCGGAGCTGGCAAGAAGTCAGAGCGCTGGGCGGGGCGGGTGGCCGCAGCACGGTGCCGTGGGGGAGGGGCGCGCGGGAGGGGCCGGAGACCCCGACCCCAGATGCCCAACAGAACCCCTACCCAGGCGCGAGAGTGGGATAGCGACTTCGCCCTCGACGCACTCAGACCGCACACCCGTGGGGCAGAGACTGGAACACCCCCCCCCCGCCACGCACAGGCCCACGCCCAGCCCCCCCAAACTGAAGGTTTATCCCCCGCTTTGAGCCTGACTCTGACCTTTCGCAGTCTCCCGTCAGGGATCCCTAGCAGCCTGCTCCTCACCTTCTAGACGACTTTGCTCCCCGGCCCCCGCAGTAGTCCCAGTTTCCAAAGCTCAGTTCCCAAAGGTTGCAGGCTTCGTGGTCTTTGGCTCCCAGGGACACCAGGGCCGTTTGTGTCCGGAGGAGGAGAGCCCCGTAACCCCTGACCCCAGTGCCCCCTCTCGCCCCCGCGCCCGCACCCCCGCAGGTCGGCCCTACCTGCTCAGAGGACGCAGAGGTCCCGAGCATGCTTCCTCAGCCTGCCCCTTCCGGTGACCGCAGCCCCTTGCAGGCCCCAGGGGTCAAGCGGCGCGCCCAAGCTAGCCCACTGGGACCCAGGCTCGTGGGCTATCATTCAGATGGCTTTCTAAGGGGTTGGGGCTGGCTGAGAGCCATGGCCATTTCTCCAGGGAATTACTTAATGGACTTCCCTCTACTTTGAATACCAAACAAAGGAATACACTCCGACTGTTAAGGTCGGAGAAGTTTGAGAGGAGTCCACGTCTGCTCTATAGGGAAATTGTGACAAGGCCACACAGGAGATTGAAACCCAATTTGATAACCCTTCAAGAGGCTAGGTCAAGCGCCGGTGGCTCATGCCTATAATCCTAGCTACTCAGGAGGCAGAGATCAGGAAGATGGCAGTTCCAAGCCAGCCTGGGCAAGCAGTTCGCAAGACCCTATCTCGAAAAACCCTTTACAAAAAAAAAAAAAGAGGGGGGTCAGAGGGGGGGCCTAGGAGCTGGTGGAGTAGCTCAAGGTGTAGTCCCTGCTTTAATACCCAGTACCACAAAAAAAAAAGCTAATTATACAATCATTCTTTTCTTAATCAATGTTATAGGTTTAATGTAATCTTAACAGAACATTTTTCTTAGATTTACAAAATTCTAAGTTCACCTGGAAGAATAAAGAGCCAGAAACAGCTACCATTTCTCCCCTTGAGAATGAAACAATAGAAACGAAGGTAGAGTCAGTGGCTCACTCCTGTAATCCTAGCTACTCAGGAGGCAGAGATCAGGAGGATCACCGATTGAAGCCAGCCTGAACAAACAAGTTTGAGAGACCCTATCTTGAAAATACCTAACACAAAAAGGGCTGGTGGAGTGGCTCAAAGTGTAGGCCCTGCGTTCAATCCCCAGCACCACAAAAAAAAAGAAAGAAAGAAAGAAAAAGAAAGAAACCCTGGAAACAACCTTAGAAAGAGCAAGATGTTCGTGTTGACATGATTGGCCAGGGAAAAGAAGCCCTCTTTTCTCCCTGGCTGCCTGGGGATCATCCCTCATCATGAATGACACAGTAACTATATGAACCAGGAAGTTTATGACCAACGGACTAAGAGGTCATCAATGTCCTTCATCCTGGAAAAGCAGCAGTACCTAAGACAAAAATTTGTGAAAAACTAGCTAAAATTTACAAAACTACACCAGATGTCATTTTTGTATTTGGATTCAGAACCCATTTTGGTGGTGGAAAGACAATTGGCTTTGGCATGATTTATGATTCCTTGGATTATGCAAAGAAAAATGAGCCCAAACACAGACTTGCAAGACATGGCCTGTATGAGAAGAAAAAGACCTCAAGGAAACACCGAAAGGAAGAAAGTCAGGGGACAGCAAAGGCCAATGTTGGTGCTGGCAAAAAGCCGGAGGAATAAGGATTCTACAATGACTTTTTCTTTTAATTTTTTTATTCATTTATTCACATGTGCATACATTGTTTGGGCCATTTCTCCCTACAGTGACTTTTAACTGCTATGATTGTGCGGGTTTTCCATGAAGATTAATAAACTGTAAACACCTGCAATGGTTATGGGCTCTTCATGAGGATTAATAAACTCAACACTTTCATGTGAAAAAAAAAAAAAAGAAGAAATAGCAAGAGCACAATGGATGAAAAAGGAAATGTCAAACATCTGTATAAAAGGAAATATGAGCCAGGCACCAGTGGCTCATGCCTGTAATCATAGCTACTCAGAGGCAGAGATCAGGAGGATTGCAGTTCAAAGTCAGCCTGGGCAAATAGTGAGAACCTATCTCGGAAAAGCTCATCACAATAAAGGAGGTGTAAGCCTTTTAAGTTCAAGCCCCAGTACCACAAAAAAAAAAAAAAAAAAGCAATGCTGGAGGTACCATAATAACTGACTTCAAGTAATACTATAGAGCCACAGATAGAAAACCAGTATGGTACTGACTCAAAAACGGACAGTTGACTAATGGAATAGAGTAGAGGATGCAGAAATAAACCCAATATAGCCATCTGGTTCTCCAAAAAGGTGCTAAAAAACATTTCTGGAGAGAAGACAGCCTTTTCAACAAATGGTACTGGGAAAACTAAGTATCTAAATGTATAAGATTGAAACTCACTGGGCACCTATGGTTCATTCCTGTAATTTTAGGAGGCAGAGATCAGGAAAATCAAGGTTCTAAGCCGGCTAGGGGAAAATAGTTTGCAAGACCCTATCTGGAAAAAACCCTTCACAAAAAAGGGCTGGTGTATGATATATTTGATACATTGTAAGAGCTTTTGTAATTGCCACAATGTACCCCCACCCAGCACAACAATACAAAAAAAGAGGTGAGGGGGCTGGTGGAGTGGCTCAAGGTGTAGGCCCTGAGTTTAAATACTAGTCCCACAAAAAAAAAATCGTTTTTAAAAAATCAATTCAAAATGTATCAAAGACCTGAATGTAAGCTCTAAAACTTTGAATTTGAAATTACTACAAGAAACACTTCAAGGTATAGACACAGGCAATGACTCTGAATAGGACTCCAATAGCTCAGGAAATAATAGAATTGACAAATGGAGTTGCAGAAAATTAAAAAGCTTCTGCACAGCAAAGGAAACAGTTATCAAAGTAAAGAGTGAGAGAAAATCTTTGCCAATTATCCATCTGACAAGGAATTAATATCCAGAATATAGAAAAAAAAAAAAAAACTAGATCAGGCTAACCATAGCAAAATGGACTGGAGATGTGGCTCAAGCTGTAGGGTTTGTTCTGCAAGCTTAAAACCCTGAGTTTAAGCCCCAGTACCACTAACAAATAAATAAATTTTAAAAATCCCAAAACAGAACATAGGGGCTGGTGGAGTGGCTTAAGTGGTAGAGTGCCTGCCTAGCAAGCATGAGACCCTGAGTTCAAATCTTAGTTCCAAAAAAAAAAAAAAAAAACCAAAAAAAATCCACATAGGCAGGGGTCTGGTAATCACTGTCATATATTGAAAGCCTATAAATTACCTCAAAATTTTTGGATGTGCCTTTAGCAATATAAGCCAAAAATCTTTAAAAATGGTCATAGCCATCTGGGCAGTGGTGGCTTATACCTGTAATCCTAGCTACTTGGGAGGCTGAGATTAGGAAGATTTTGGTTCAAGGCCAGCCCAGGCAAATAATTCAAGAGATCCCACCTCCAAAATAACCAGAGCAAAATGGACTAGAGGTGTGGCTCAAGCAGTAGTGTGCCTGCTTTAAAGCTTGAAGTCCAGAGTTCTAATCCCAGTCCCACAAAAAAATGATCATAGCCCCTTGGACCAATATTCCAGAATTCTGTTCTAGAGAAATTAGCCATGTTTCCAGATTCTGTGATTGCTCATATAACCAAATACTAAGCTTAGGAGCACACCTGAGAGTTATCAGGCTCTCAAAGATCACTTGTCAAATGATTTGCATTTGGAAATTAATATACAATACCATTTTTTTATGGTACTGGGGTTTGATCTCAGAGTCTACATCTTGAGTGACTGCACTTGCCCTTTTTTGTGATGGGTTTTTTCGAGATGGGTTTTTTTGGCCTGGGCTGGCCTAGAATCTTGATCCTCCTGATGTCTGCCTCCTGAGTAGCTAGGATTATAAGCATGAACCACTGGCGCCCAGCTAAAATAGAAGCTGATACCATAGTAATTGGAAAATTCAAAGTGAACTTATAATCATTCTGGCTCCTTTTTTTTGGAGGGGGGCAATACTAGGGCCTCATGCTTGCTAGGCAGGTGCTCTACCAGTTGAGCCACTCTGCCAGACATCCCTGATAACATCTTTTAGGCTAGTAGTCCCAGTTACTGGGGAAGATCGAGGTTCTAAGCCATCCCTAGCAAAAATTAGCAAGAAAGGCTGGGGTATGACTTAAGTGGTAGAACAGCTGGCTAGCAAGTATGAGGCCCTAAATTCAAACCCTAGTACTATTAAAAAAAATCAATCAATCAATCAACAAATAGGTAGTGAGATCTCATCTCAACAAATAAACTGGGCACGCTTAAGCCACCACAGCCAGCTACACAGGAGACCATAGGTAGGAGGATTGAGGCTGGCACCAGGCAAAAATCCAAGACCCTTACCCAAAAAATAACTAAAGCAAAAAAGAGCTGGCATTGTGGCTCAAGTGGTAGACTGCCTCCCTAACAAGCACAGAGCCCTGAGTTCAACCACCAGTACTGCAAAATAATAATAATAATAATATTCACAGCCAGGTGCCAGTGGTTCACACCTGTAATCCTAGCTACTCAGGAGGCAGAGATCAGGAGGATCAAGATTCTACGCCAGCCCAGGAAAATAGTTTGAGAGATCCTATCTCAAAAATACCTGTCACAAAAAAGGGCTAGTGCAGTGGCTCAAAGTGTAGGCCCTGAGTTCAAACCCCAGAACAGTTAAAAGTAATAATATTTTCAAGTGTCATTTATGATCATTAAAAAATCTTACACAAAATAACTGTCTGACAGTAGGGGATTGATTAAGCAGTCCACACTATTGAGCTTTAAGCAGTCCATGGTGTTTATTATTTATTTTAAGAGCTATCTTGCCAGGTGCTGGTGGCTCTCCCCTGTAATTCTAGCTACTCAGTTGGTAGAGATCATGAGTACTGGGGTTCAAGGCCAGCCTGGACAAATAGTTGGAGAGACCCTATCTTGAAAAAAAACCCATCATGAAAAAGGGCTGGTGGGGTGGCTGAAGGTATAGGCCAAGTTCAAACTCCAGAACAGCAAAAAAAAAAAAAAAAGTCAAATAAATGAATGAATTTATTAACTTGATAAATTACCTTCCAACTCCCCCTTCTCTCCTGCCACAATATAGCCTACCTACTTCTCCCCAAGCCACATATGTTCATTCATTCTCTGTCGTAGGAAGTACCACCCAGGTTGTATACGTAGGGCACAGAATAGCACTACAGAAACCTGGCACCCAGTTGCTCATCTTTCTCTTGTCCTTCCCAAAATCTTGTTGCTAATTTTGACTCCCAATAGTGAGTCTTCTCTAAACAATTTATTTATTTGTTTGTTTATTTGTTTATTTATTGCAGTATTGGGGATTGAACCCCAGGTCTTGGGCCTGTTAGACAAGAATTCTACCACTTGAGCCACACCTCCAGCCCATGGGCAAAGCAGTTTATATACCTAAGTCCACTATTCCTCTCTATGGCCCAGGAGAGGTGAGCTGTTAGTACTTCTAATTTACAGATGAGAAAATTGAAGCTCTGGAGTTTCTTTTCTTTTCTTTTTCTTTTTTTTTTGTGTTTTGTTTTTTGTTTTTGGTGGTATTGGGGTTTGAATTCGGAACCTCATGCTTGCTAAGCAGGCACTCTACCATTTGAGCCACCTTGCCAGCCTAAGACTGAAGCCCAGAGAGGTTAAGTCACCATCAAGTTCCACAGCCAAGCTCAAACCCCAGTCCCTCTGACTGACACAGACTCAGTTACTTTCTTTTTTCTTTTTTTTTTTTCTGGTGGAACTGGGGTTTGAACTCAGGGCTTCACTCTTGCAAAGCAAGCACTCTACTGCTTGAGTCATGCCTCCAGTCCTTGGAGACAAGGGTCTCATGAAACTATTTGCCCAGGCTGGTCTTGAACCAAAATCCTTCTGATCTCAGCCTCCCAAGAAGCTAGAATTATAGGCATGAGTCACTGACACCCAGCTTTAGTTTAGTTTCCTAAGAAAAGTCCCCTGTTCTATATATTCCCTATAGCAAATGCCTTGCGAATAATGGCTTTCCCTCCTTCACCATCCACCTTCCTGTCACTTTGCCATCTCACAGCCTCAGGGAGAGCCCAATCACTATGACCCCAAGGGAGACTACACATTGGATTGTCATTCAACAAACACTTGCTAGCAACAAGGGTAAGGTGGGTGCCAGGCTAGCACACAGAAGCCCACAGTCAAGGGGAGACACAGAGTACTCACAAGAAGGCAAGAGCTAGGTAAGGAGAGATATGGGTTGCTTTGTAGGGGACAGGAGAACCCTGACCAAGAAAGCAGTCTCTTGCCCATGTCCCCCTTCAGTGCCAACTGCCACCTGCAATGTTACTACTGGTATGGTTTTCTCTGGCTGCTTTTTTTTTTTTTTTTGAGGTACTGGGGTTTGAACTCAGGTCCTCACAGTTGCTAGGCAGGGGCTCTACCACTTAAGCCACTCCTCCTACAATCTGGGTGCTCTTTCTGACGAGATTGGGCACATTCAGGGTGGTATGGCCATAGACCTGGGTGCTCTTTCTAAAGCAGCTCTCTCCACCCTGTCTTCCTATTTCCATACCAGGTCATGGTCTTATTGGTCTATGCACTTCCTTCTCTCTTTTAAACCCTCACTGGACCATGAGCTCTGTGCAAATCAGGAGTGTTCACTGCTCATTCACCACTGAAGCCTTGGAAGGCTCTCCAAGGTCAACAATGATTTTGGTTCATGTGTAAATTTGAAAAGGACAAATACAAGTAGAAGGTAAGGGGATGCCAGGCAGAGGAGCAACACGCTCAAAGTTCTGAAGGAAGAGAGGGCTATAGGAGGCATCCAGAGGATGCTGGTCAGACCTGGTGCCTTGGGGTTCTTGGGTTGTGGTATGGGACCATGGACACTGAGAAGAACCCAGAACCAGATGCTGGTGGTTCATGCCTATAATTCTAGGTCTGTGGGAGGCTGAAATCAGGAGGATCGAGGTCTGAGGCCAGCCTGGGAAAATAGTTAGAGAGATCCTATCTGCAAAATTACCAGAACAAAATGGACTTAAGTCTTAGAACGCCTGCAAACCAGGTTTTAAACTCGGCTACATTCTGAGTTTAAATCCCAGTCTCATCAAAATAATAATAATAATAATAATAATAATCAGTAAATAAATAAATAAAATAAGGTCTGGGAACATAGCTCAAGTAGTAGACTGCCTGCCAGGGAATTGCAAGTCCCTGAGTTCAAACCCCAGTACCGCCCAAAAGTAATAAATAAACACTGAGTCCTTTAAAAAAAAAAAGCTGAACCAGGCACCAGTGGTTCATGCTTATAATCCTAGCTACTCAGAAGGCAGATCAGGAGGATCATGGTTCAAAGCCAGCCCCAGGAAAATAGTTCGGGAGATCATATCTAGGAAAAAAAAAAGTATATATATATAATATATATACATTAAAAAGTATATATATAACGTATATATATATTGTATATATATATACAACGTATATATATTGTATATATATACGTTGTATATATATACATTGTATATATATACATATATATACGTTGAATATATATATATATATTGTATATATATATATAACACACAAACTAAAAGAAGAACTGGCAAAGTGGCTCAAACAGTAAGAGTGCCTGCCTAGCAAGTGGTGGTGTGAGGCCCTGAGTTCAAACCCCAGTGATGGCAAAAAAGAACCCAGAAGTGGCAACGTTGTCAGTTCAGGCCAGCATCTGGAGTCTTTCTCCCAAGGGCCACAGAGAGAGAGAGAGAGAGAGATGCCTGAGTTCTATACGCAGGGAGGGCAAAAGCAAAATTATAATGGAGGTGTGTGGAGGAGCTGAGTCCACAACAACCCAAGAAGGTGGCAGAGAAAACAGCAAGGAAGGGAAGACAGTCCTGCAACCCAGGTCAAAGGCTGCAGGTAGTGGCATGATCCCCAGGCAGACAAGTGAAAGTCTTTCTTATTAAAGTCAGCCAAGACAATCTGGGCATATTGCAGTTCCTGCTACTCAGGAGGCTAAGGCAAGAGGAGGATCACTTGAGTCCAGGTGTCTAAAGTCAGCCTAGGCAGCAATGGTGAGACCTGATCTCAAAAAAAAAAAAAAAAAAGCTAAGACAGTCTAATACAATATTTGTGATGGAATTACATGTATGATTTTAGAAAAAAACTACCATTGTGATACAAACCCATGATCCCAGCACTACAGAGGCTGACAAGAGTTCTAGACTAGCCTGGACTACATAAGAAGATGCTGCCTCAAAAAAAAAAGAAGAAGTAAGGAAGTGGGATGGAGGGAGGGGTAGATGAAGGAGGGGAGGGAGGGAGGAAAGAAAATAAAATAAAAGAGAAAAGGAAAGGAAAAGAAAGAAAAGAAAAAGAAAAAAGAAAAAGCAAGAAGGAAAGGTGTTGTACAGATATTTCCATTGATAAATGGGTTTACAAATTCCTAAGAAGGCTGGGGAGTTCTGCTGCAAGAAGAACTCTCAATGTACATCTGAGAATTGTACATTGAGAATTTTTGTTGGAATTGTTATGTCTATGTATTACTTTTGTTGTTTTTTATTTTTGTTTTTTTTTTTTTTTAGAGAATGGGGTCTCACTATATTGCCCAGCCTGGCCCCAAACTCCTGGGCTCAAATGAGCCTCCTGCCTCAGCCTCCTGAATAGCTGGGACTGTGGTGCATTCCACCACACCTGGCTTGTTATTTTTTTAGAAAAAATAATTACGAAGTTGAAAAAACAAAAATCTGCTGGGTGTGGTGGCATGCACCTGTAGTCATGGTTGCTCAGGAGGTTGAGGTAGAAGGATCACTTGAAACCAGGAATTCAAGATCAGCCTAGGCAGACCTCCATCTCAAAAAAAAAAAAAAAGTCAGTGATCTCCACTTTTTTCTTTTTCTTTTTTTTGTGGAACTGGGGTTTGAACTCAGGGCTTCACGCTTGCAAAGCAGGCACTCTACCTCTTGAGCCACACCTCCAGTCCATTTTGCTCTGGTTATTTTGGAGATGGGGTCTTGGGAAGTATTTGTCTGGGGTATCCCTCCTCCCCGTTTCATGAGAAGCTTTACATACCTCCTGCTTGGTCACAGACTCCCTTATCCAAGTCCTGTCTCTCCCAGTACCTGATCTCCTTCCTCCACTATTACACTGGCAGGGTCTATTCTAGGGTCTGTCTGCAAAATGCTGTGACCCCTGCACTTGGTTGGCACCTGGTTCAGGTGGAAGGATGGGAAAAGTTGGGAGCCAGTTGTCCCTCTGAAATGGGAAGGTGAAGACAAGGGCTGGCAGGCTTGTATTTCTGGGGGAGGCAGTTGAATGGGGATACAAATCCTAGCCAGGCTTCCGACCAGTCATCTATCCTAGAACTGTTCTCTAAGGACCTCAGTTTTCTCACCTGTAAAATGGGACTTACAGCCATTATCTGCTCAGTTGACTTGTGTGTGAGGTAATCACACAGACGGGGCAGGCAGAAGCTCAGCAGAGTTTTGGTTAATGGCAGAGTAATAGAGAAGTGTGCATATACAGAATCCCAGGCCAAGAAGTGGGGCCAGGCTGGGTGCCAGTGGCTCAGGCCTGTAATAAAGGCTACTTGGGAGGCTGAGATCGGGAAGATCAAGGTTTGAGGCCAGCCTGGGCAAATAGATCTTGAGACCCCCTCATCTCCAAAATAATCAGAGTAAAATGGACTGGAGGTGTGGCTCAAATGGTAGAGTGCCTGCTTTGTGAGCGTGAAGCCCTGAGTTCAAACACCAGTTCCAACAAAAAAAAGAAAGAAGTGGGGACAAGGTTAGGCAATGTCCCATTTCCCCAGTGGTGCTCCTCTCCAGCAGTTGGGGGAGGGCAACAGTGGTGAAAACAGATCTATCTTCAATCTGGGCTAAGGAATAGAGTCCTGGGGGCATCAAGAACCTCCTGGTGGTTCTAGGTTGGTTCCCTAAAGGGATAAAGGTTGACCAAGGGCGCCTAGGGCCACAATGTGGAATGTTCAACATTCTAGCTTTGCAGTTTTCTTTGAGGAACCTTCCCCCCATCACCAAGGTCTAGTGGGGCCTCATGTGGCAATGGGGGAGGGGGCTATCTCCCTCATGGCCAGGACACCAGGAAGCCCCCAGGGCTGGGACAGTAGCCTCTGGTCACAATCACGAGAAAGGTTGGCTGGGCTGGGTGCACAGCCCTTATCTTGCCTGACCTTGTGGAGGCTGACCACTCCCTCTTTCTGGAAAATGTGACCCTCTGCCCTGCCAGAGGCCTCTTTTGCCTAAATCCCAGAGCTTCTGGGGTGAGCCCTCAGCTCCCAGTTCTACCCCTGGCCCACCACCTTGAGGTGCTTTCACTGGCCCCAGCCCCCATCCACCTCCCAGAAGTCTCCACCTGGAGTCCCTTAGGCATCTCTGATTCAGCAGGTCTGGACTTGCTTCTGTACCCCCTCCAAGCAGCTTTCCAGAGCATGCTGTTGCCCAAGACTGACTGCCGGCCACTCCCCAACCCTCCCCCCCACACCAATTTGAATTCCTGACTCTCCCTCCCTCTGGCCTCCTCCCTAGACCACATAGCCCTCCCCCAGGGTAGGGGAAGGAATCTCTAGATAAGGGCATGGGGGCAAAGGGACACACCTGGGTTCAGACCCCAGGCTCTGCCATCAACTTGCTGAAGGACCTTGACAAGTGCTCTCCTTTCTCTGAGCCTGAGTTTCTCCTTCTGTAAAAGGCAGACAGAATGACACTCTGGATAGGGTGTCACATCTGAGCAGGATGTGAGCTAAGGCGCAAGGTAAAGATTCAACAGTCATCAATTCTTAAAGAGAACCTAGCCACCAAGAACCCAAAACCAACAGATTCTTCGGGTGGTTTCTGTCACAAGTGGGTTGGTGCCTTCCCTAGGTCACAAAGGGATCAGTCCATAAACCCGGATGCCTGCTCCATGACACATTCAGATACCTACATCGAGAGTGTGCATGGAGCAAGACACAGTCTGATGGGGGAGGTGGCAGAGTAAATGAGTAATTCCAGGGTACAGGATCCTGCCTGGGGGCTGTCCAAGCATGTAGGAGGGGCAGCTAAATCCAGGAAGGGAAGGGTGGGATGAAGACAGCTTCCCGAAAGAAGTGATAAAGAGTACTTTCGAAGGACACCTTGGAGTGATGGACTGAAGGGGCAGGGCAGCTGGAAGGCCAGTTTTAGAGAAGAGAAAAATGAGACTTAGAGTCAAGCAACAAAGGAACTGCTGGTGGGAGGGGGGGGTCATTCAACTAAGAAGTGAGTAAGCCAGGGTTCTGTCCAGCCCACACCCCATCTCAAGGTAAGCAAGAGTGGCCTAGCCCCCAGGAGGGCACATTTTACCCAGAGCACCCTAAGCAAAGGGGTGTGGCCAGTGGGTCCCTAAGACCGAGGTTAGGGACTGAGGTCATTGCTCAGTGGTAGAGCACTTGCCTAGGATACTCAAGACCCTGGGTTTGATTCCTGGCACTGCAGAACAACAATGAAAACAGACAAACACACAAAAAAACCCACTGAGGTTAATGTCCCAGATGGTCAGATAGGCACAGCCAAGCTCTCCATTACCAGAGTGTTTGCCCAGGATTCCAGAAACTCTGTGAGAGTGTAAAATGGGGCACATGAACCCATAACTAGGTGTCAGGGCTGGGGTGGGAGGACAGACCCATAACCACCTGGGGCAGGGACAGGTGGGGCTGAGCCTGGAGACTAGCAGGATCTGTGGGTCCAGCCGGGGTGTCAGAGGGGCCACCATGGCCCCAGGAACCCTCTGTACCCAAGATCCTAGAGCTTTTATGCTTGGTTTCACAACACCAGAGTTGGCCAATCATGTTCTACCATTGCTTGAGCACCTGACTTCCAAGTCCCACCCAACCTCCTCTAAATCTGACATCCATGGAGTGAGCCAGGAAGAGGGAAGTATGGCCAAAAAGTGGAATAAGCTTTGGCTGAACATGTAATTAGTGGTTTAGTATTTGCCTAACATGCACAAGGCGCTGGATTAGATCCCCAGGACCACATAAATAAATAAATAAATAAATGCCTGTAATCCTAGCTACTTTGGAGGCAGAGATCAGGAGGATCCTGGTTCGAAGCCAGCCTGAGGCAAATAGTTCGTGACACTCTATCTCGAAAATACCCAACACAAAAAAGGGCTGGAAGAGTGGTTCAAATAGAGAGCCTGTTTAGCAAGTGTGAGGCCCTGAGTTCCAACCTCATGTACCACAGGAAAAAAAAAAAAAGAAACTTTGCAGTGTGCTGCAGAGGTAGCACTGAGTATTTATTTTTTGGTGCTGGGGATGGAATCCAGGGCCTCATGCATGCTAAGCATGTGCTGTACCACTGAGCTACACTTTCTACCCCTCTGAACCTCCTTTGTATTTTTTTATTGTGTCCTTCATATGGTGGGTTGTTTTTTGTATTTTATTTTATTTCTTGTTTTATATGGTCACGATATGTAGCCCAGGCTGGACTTGAACTCCAGATTCTCCTGCCTCAGCCTCCTGATGCCTGACTTTACATTGTGTTCTTGAGAAATCTTTCCCATCTTTTCTACAATGACTCTAAAATAGATCAGTTCATCTCCCATTTTGGAAATGCACAGCAGCAGAGGAGACAGATGGGGTAGAGGCCCCTGGGCAAAGGTGGACAGTATCAGAATAGGCTCAGTGATCCTTGTGACTGACCTCTACAGACATTACCCTTTTGCCCACTCTGTAGGCTGCTCTGCCCTCTGGCCAGTCAGGCCTCCCATCCCCCGCACTCCTCTCCTGGGCAGGTTTAGACTGGACAGGCTTTGGGCCTCTAGGTCATGTGTTCAACTAGGGAAGGGCCCAGAACAGACCATAGCCAAGCATCCACTTCCTTTCCGGCCCATCCCTGTCCTTGGGCGGACAACTTACCTTGCTATACCTGTGTGGCCTTCCCTTGTCCCTGCATAAAGTCTTCAGATTCCGGGGGCTCTTGAGGGAGCCAAGGTCAGCCCAGAACTATGTCCTCCTGCCCCAGTCACCTGTCTGTGTTCTCACCAGACTCATAAGTACTCTTACCATTTATTTTATTTTATTTATTTATTTTGGCAGCACTTGGATTTTGAACTCAGGGCCTCACGCATGCTAGGCAGGTCTTACAGCTTGAACCACTCCACCAGCCCTTTTAATGTGATGGGTTTTTTTCAGATAGGGTCTAGAGAACTATTTGTCTGAGGCTAGCTTCGAACCCTGATCTTCCTGATTAGGCTTACAGGCGTGAGGCACCGGCACCCATCTCTACCTATTTAAGTAAAATAAACCTAACCCTGACACAGATGAGAAAACTGAGGCTCAGAACCTCTCCCCCCAACCCCCAATGCCTATCCACTGGCAGGCTCGTATTTGGCACCAAGAAGCTGTGTTCCCAAGCCCAGCTGTTCTATGGCTCCATGGCCCTACCTCTCCCCGCCTTACAATTTTTTATTTTTTTTTCAGTACTGGGGTTTGAACTCAGGGTCTACACCTTGAGCCACTCCACCAGCCATTTTTTTGTGGTGCATTTTTTCAAGATAGGGTCTTTTGAACTGTTTGCCCAGGCTGGCTTTGAACCTCTATCCTCTTGATCTCTGCTTCCCAAGTAGTTAGGATTATAGGGGTGAGTCACCAGAGCCCGGCTACCTTATACTTCTTTATTCATTCACTGGGATTTAGGATTTAGGGATGAAGGCTGTGGGAAGTGTCCCTTCATATCAGACTGACTAGATCTAACACTGGTAGATGGTTCCTGTCGGTTGGTGGGCTGCTCTCTAGGTTGCTGTGGGAAGTGAGGAGGGAGCAAACACAGCCATGTGGGGCTTGGATTCATTCCAGGCCTGAAGAGCCAAAAAAATATTTCTTGCTTCCCTGACACTAGGTCTAAGCAGGCAGGTGTGGCTCAAGCAGTTCTATCTTAGATTGACTGATGGAACACAGGCAATAGAAAAACCTAGGTAACATGCCAGGTGTGGATGAGGGCTATAGAGGAAAACAGGGTGGGGGCTAGAGAGGGAGGCGGGTGCTACTTCATAGCTCTGACACTCTGCAGCTGTTGGGAGAAAGGTGAATGATTTGGGGCAATGGTAAGGGCAGATTGTAAAATTAAGTAAAAACCTGTCTGGGGCTGTAATCCCAGCTATTTGGGATGCTAAGGCAAGAGTATTGCAAGTTCAAGGTCATCCTGGGCAACTTAGCAAGACCCAGTCTCAAAATAAAAAATAAATAAATAAAAGGAGCTGGGGGACTGGAGAGATGGCTCAGGTGGTATAGCATCCGCCTAAAAAGCACAAGGCCCTGAGTTAAAACCCCAGTACCACCAAAAGACAAACAAATGAAAAAACAGAACAAAACACATAAAAATCCAGTAGGCTAGTGGAGTGGCTCAAATGGTAGAGTGCCTGCCTAGCAAGTGTGAGTCCCTGAGTTCAAACTCCAACACCGCAAAAAAAAATAAATAAAAAGCCGGCGCCAGTGGCTCACGCTTATAATCTTAGCTACTCAGAGCGCAGAAATCAGTAGAACCACATTTCGAAGCCAGCCTGGACAAATAGTTCAAGAGACTATCTTGGGAAGTACTCAGCACAAAAAGGGCTATTGGAGTGACTCAAGTGGTAGAGCTCCTGCCTAGCAAGCATGAACCCTTGAGTTAAAATCCTAGTATTGGTGCTCTCTTTAGCAGCACAAATACTAAAATTGGAACAATACAGAGAGGATTAGCTTGAGGATTAGAACTTGGAGCTGGGGATGTATCTGAGTTATAGAGTGTTTGCCTAGCATGCATGAGGCCTTGGGTTCAATACACAGTACTACAAAAAATAAATACAACGTAAAAAGTGATAGAACAACAAAACAACATGGGACGGAATTTGAAGTTCTTTTTTCTTTTTTTTTTTGGTGGGACTAGAATTTGAACTCAGGGCTTTGCAAGTGCAAAGCAGGCAGGCATGCTACTGCTTGAGCCACATCTCCAGTCCATTTTGCTCTGGTTATTTTGCAGATGGAGCCTCGAGACTGTTTGCCTGAGGTGGCCTCAGAATCACAATCCTCCAGATCACAGCCTCCCGAGTAGCTAGGATTACAGGCATGAGCCACTGGTGCCCAGCTTGAGTTTGAAATTTTTATAGAGAGTCCTTGTCAAACTTAATTCTTTTTAAATTTTTGTTCGGTTCTGGACCGACCCAGGGCCTCAGGCTTACTAAAGGCAAGAGCTCTACCACTGTACTATACCGCCAACCCCCATGTTCTTAATTCTGAAAGTGTGTGGATTAATATCTATTCTCTTGCTAGTATCTATTCTCATTGCTCTTCAGGCATATGAGTCACCCCCCAGTCAATAAGCAACTTGCCAATCCACCAGCCTGGCACCCATGAGCCTCCAGTAGCCCTGCTCTCCTCTCCTGGAGAAGCAGTTTGGGTTTTCTTAATTATCATATTATTGGGGATACATCATAACATTTGCAAAAGTATTTAAAATATATCTTAGTCAAATTCATCCCCTCCATCATTCTTTATACTCCCTCCCCAAGAGGCAGTTTTCTTGTTGCTCCTTGTCCCTAGACATCATTCTGTAATATTGGCTCACCAGGGATCTGGTGATTTGAAAGATTTCGAAGCTGGGTGATGGTGGCTCACTCCTGTAATCCTAGCTACTCAGGAAGCAAGATCAGGAGGATCAAGGTTTGAAGCCAGCCTTGGGCAAATAGTTTGAGAGACCCTATATCGAAAAATCCATCCCAGAAAAAGGCTGGTAGAGTGGCTCAAGTGGTAAAAGCACCTGCCTAGCAAGTGTAAGGCCCTGGGTTCAAACCCCACTACCCACTACCATCAAAAAAAAAAAACAAAACATTTTGAGGAAGCAATATTTGTATGTGCATGTTCATGGTAACATTATTCACAGAACTAAAAGGTAGAAGCAAGGCTGGAGGTGTGGCTCAAATCATAAAGCTTCTGCCTAACAAGTTCCAGTACCTCAAAAAAAAAAAAAAAAGGAACTTGGGTTAGGTGCAAGTGGATCATGTCTGTAATCCTAGCTACTCAGGAGGCAGAGATCAGGAGGATCAGGGTTTGAAGCCAGCCTGGGAAAATAGTTTGGGAGCCCTATCTCAAAAAAAAAAAAAACCCTTCACACAAAAGGGCTGGTGGAGTGGCTCAAGGTGTAGGACCTAAGTTCAAGTCTCAGTACTGCAAAAAAAAAAAAAAAGGGGGGCTGGCAGAGTGGGCAAACATGATCAAGCACTATAATTGCAGCACTTGAGAACTTGAGAGGCAGAGAAAGGGAGGTGGAGAGTTGGAGGTCAGCCTGAGCTACATGGTGAGACATTGTCTCAAAAAAAGGGCTGGGACTGAGAGCATGGCTCAAGTGGTCAAATGCCTGCCTACCAAGCATGAAGCATGAGGCCCTGAGTTCAAGCCCCATTACCACCAGAAAAAAAAAAAAAAGGTTGGTGGTATAGCTCAGTGGTAGAGTATTGCCTAACATGTACAAGGCCCTAGGTTCCATACTGCTGGAGGAGGAGGGAGAAGAAGAAAAGAAGAAGGAGGAGAAGAAGAAAAGAAGGAGGAGGAGGAGAAGAAGTAAGTGGAATGGGCTTCTATAAAATGAAGAGTTCTAGAGATATAATACTTAAACATTACTAAACTGTACAGGTAAAAATGATTAAGATGGTGGCCTTTTTTGGGTGTGGTGGGTGTGGAACCCAGGGCCTCGTGCATTCTAGGCAAATGCTTTGCCACTAAGCTATGTCACCAGCTCATGACAGTACATTTTATGATAGGTTTTACTACTCTTTTTTTAATGGTGCTAGGGAGCAAACCCAAGTCCTCATGAATATTAGGTAAGCACTCTGTTTCTGAATCACACCCCCAGTGCCCCACAGATTTGAAAAAAAAAAATTGTGAAATATGTTGCTCTCAGCTGTGATCATTGAGCTGAAAGGAAGAGAGATGGTGGCTCCCTCAAGGGTTGGAGATGAAGTCCAGCAGGGTGAGCTGGTCTGGGTTCCCTCCCAAGGCCAGCCACACAGCCTGTTTGAGCCTGTTTTCTCATGGTAAAAATGGGTCATTGTGACATTCAATCCATGGGGACAGAGTTGGATTTCCTCCCCTTGCTGAGGCCTGCAGCCTTCAGCTCACAAGACATCCACACTACAGCTCCTCATGTAGTGTTTGCTCTTTGAGGACAAGGCAGCCATATGTGTGTCACATCGAGACAGTTCTCAGGCCTGTTTCTTCCCTCTTCCCACCTTCAGCCCGAGGGACAATAGCCCTCTAGCCCCAATTCACCAGTTTGCTGTGGAACCAGTTGGTGACTCCAATGCTCTGGCCCCAGGGATGCTTCTAGTCCTTTCTGGCTGTACTTTGCAGTGTCCTTCCTCCGGACATGTCATTGGATACAGGGAATGTGGAGAATGGGGATATGGTGAGCAAAGAAGACCACCCTGCATGGCCACCCTCCTGAAGGGGGAGCTCTGGAAAACCATGGAAAAGTCGCTTTGAGCTATATGACTACAGATATAAGGGCTCCTCTGAACCTCAGTAGGCTCTTCTGTAAAATGGAACAATTAAAGAAATACCTTCCTAAGGGATCCCACAAAGCACCCTTGGGAGCACCAGCAGCTACTGAAGTGGGACTCGCAGCTGGAAGACACTGACCTCACCCAGGCCTCACAAAGGGCCCACCAGTGACATAGTCCTAGCATAAGACTTTTCAGTGCTGGCTCTTAGCTGGACCCTCTATGTGCAGACCAGATGACCCTGAGCTGAGTCCACCCCAAAGGGTAAGGCTACAACTTCCCTTCCCCAGCCAGAAAAGCTTATCGGCAGTGCTTGTGGATCTACCGTACAGAAGTGAGGGCTAGAAGAGATGTGCTCATGTTTCCCTTGGTTGTGCTTTAACTTTTAAAATATTCTTTTTTTTCTATGAACATTTTAATGAGGGGGTTGAACATAAAATAGAAAAATAACATTCTGATTGCTTTTTTTTTTGAGATGCAGACTTTTCTTGAGACTTTCATACAAGGCAATAGATGAATAATGTGAACCTGCTGAAGAAAATACATACCACAGAAAAAAGGCATTTCTTCAAATACCTATCATAGTTATCGACAACTTCCAAGCAGCCTGTCAAACTGTCAGGCTCGTTTGGTTTTCTTTTGGAAACAACACGAGTGACGACTTACGCCCGCTGCTTTCAGAGGCTAGGGGACACTTGGGAATTGCCATCAGTCTAACCCAGTGGCGCCTGGAGCAAATGTTGCTTAAGGTGGTGGTGAGGATGGGTGTTGTGTGAGGATGCACGTGTTTGCTTTTCTAGAGGGCGTGGGCAGGCAGAGGCTACCACCCTGGAAGGGAGCTGTGCTCACTCCGCATGGACAGACAAGTCATCCAGCAGATGGGCAGGGACAAGGCCCCTGTGGCCACTAGACTCACCGTAATAGAATCCCTTAGCATCTACAGGCCCATACACAGTAACCACGTCTCCTGCCCTCAGCACCAGCTTGCCCTTTGCCCGGCTCCCTAATCTCCCATCCCTGGGATCATAGTCCAGAGCTGCCACCATTGTCTTTGGAGTCCATGGTGTAGATGTCCCTTGGGGCATGAGAATGGATCCCTGGGTGCTGGTAAGACACTCAAAGTCCTCAAGGTGGGCAACAGAGGGAAGATGCCCTTGTTCTGACAAACACCAACTCCCGTCAGTCTGCTCTGTGCCCACCTCCACCACAAGGTGCCCAGGAATGTTACCCACTTGTCCATTGCACTCGCCATGGTAGAAGCCATGGGGGTCCTGAGAGCCCCACACTCTCAGCAACTGCCCTTTCTGGAAGGCCAGCTCCTCCTCTGCACCCCTGGGGTTGGCAGACATCACCAGGGGATTATAATCAAAGAGGGCCACAAAGACTCTGGAGGGAGTGTTGGCCTCTGTCCTCAACTTCAGGGAGCCACCCCTGGGCATCTTAACAACTTTGCTGGAAGGAGCTTGACATAGTGTTGAGGTGGGCTCACAGAGCTGGCACTCTCTCTTGCCCCCCAAAGCTTTTCCTCGTCTGCTCTGGGGCCTCAGTTTCTTTTTCTGCTCTGGCTTCCTTGTATGCCAAGGACCCAAGCAAACTGCCTCCTCCTCCTCCAAAACGTTACCGAAGTCAGCCGCATGATGCAGGCTGGTGCCTTGCTGCTTGAGGGCCTTCTCAAAGGCAGACTTCTCCTGATGTGGCTCTTTCCTGGCCCCACACTCAGGGGACAAATGGATGAATCCTGGGGCAGGGCTTCTGTTGGTGCTCATATGCTGGTAGTGGCTTTCTTCCACCCCAGACTGGCCAGTGGGCAGAGGTGGCCTGTGGTTCTGGGGACTCTTCTGAAAAGGCAGGTCCTTTTTGCAGTCTTTCCAGGCCTCTGTGGACCCCTGGGCTTGGTTGCCAGTCCTTTCTGAGCTTAAGCTGGACACTAGAGACTGCCTCCTTGGGGGTTCTTCAGGGAATGCTTCTAGAAACTTGGCCTGAGGTTTCCCACAGTTTCCAGGAGTGTGAGTACTCAGAGAAGCCTGTGTCAGCTTCTGATGACAGACAGGGAAGGTGACTCTACAGGTGGACAGGTCACTGCAGGTATAGCTAAAGGGAGGAGTCTCCAGTAATGGGTGACAGGTGAAGCAGTCCTCAGGGATCTGAGCTGGCACTGAATCTAGGGACTCACCATAGAGCGACATGGTTCTCACTGAGAGCTTCTGGCATGTGAGGGGCACCTGGAGCTGGGACAATTCCAACAGGGTGCTCCCAGCAGTGGCATCAGTGACCTCTGCAACCTTGAGCCCATGCATATACACTGCATAGCCTGTGACCTGTACTCCATTGGAGGACCCAGCTGAGTCAATGGTCACAGGAAGCCAGCTGACCACCAGGAAGCCTGGAGAGGCATGGTGCTCTACTAGTACATCCAGTGGGGGGTCAGGGGGTCCTGCTAAGGGTGTGTCAAAGGTGATGGTGGAGGACATTGTTTCCCACACCTGCAGCAAGTCCCTAGGCAGCTGCACTTCCACCCTCACCTGGTATCGTGTGCCAGGATGTAGACCTTGGAAAGTGTAGCAGCTCACACCTGATGGGGTCAGGGCATGTTCCTGGTCATTAAGGTACACCATATGGGGGTGTCCGCTGCTGCCATGAACCCAGGTGATCTCAGCAGATGTAGCCGCAACGCTCTGCAGGTGTAGTTGCATGGGGGCCACACAGAGCACTCCTCTGGCCCCTAGAAATGGACTGGAGAAGCCCTGTTCCCCCACACTCTGTGGTGACCCCACCCAGCAGGCTTCTTTCTTAGTCTCCAAGATCTCTACCGCCACTTCTGTCTCAGAGCCCAACCTTACAATCTGGTATGGCCCTCTATCCACTGATGCCTGAGCTTTTCCAAGTGATAAGCTGTTTTCCTTCAAGGCTTGGCTCTGTCCAGCAGGTAGTGAAGTGGGGCTAAGGTCAGGGGACTTGGAGGGCAGGCAGCCTAACATGGGGCTGTCTGGAACCTGTTCCACTAAGTTGGATGGCACCATTCCCCTACGGCCATCCTCAAGCTCCCCTTCATAGAAGCCATCGTCATCCATGTCCCCAAAGACATACACATAATCCCCAGCTGTGAGGGGCAGCTCACTCTCAGGATGCTCATTGGGTCCCTCAAATGGATTGTAGCTATACCTAGCCAGGAAGACCTTGAACTTGGGGGTAGCAGGAGCCTCAGAGTCCTTTACTTCCAGGGGAGTGGACACACTGTCTGACTCAAGATCATCTACCTCACTGGCTGTGTCCACGTCCAGAGTAAGGCAAGATGGCACTGTAACCCATACGGACTCCACCTCTGACGAGGAGTTCGACTGGGAGCTGGTTTTCTTGGCCTGGGGCCTGGAGTCCAAAGGCTCGCTGGGAGAGACCCTGTCTGACACTCTAGGGGCACTGTCTGGTTCACTAAGGGCAACTGGACTTTCTTGCTGGGAGAGACAAACAGAAGGCTGTTTGTCCCTGCTGGGCAGTGACAGTGCATGGTCTTCCTGTCCTGGCTTGAACTTGGACCTTCCACTGCCACTGGCTTGGAACTCTGGGGTTTGGATGATCTCCGATGGCTGCTGCAAAGGGTGGCCAGGTTGACATTGCAACGCCTGCATCTCCTTCCGGGCAGCCTGGAGGTCGCTCAGGGCCTTCTGCAGGTAGTGCTGCAGCTGCTGCTGCCTGTCTTGCCCACTCTCTGCCTGCTGCAGCAGCTGCTCCGCCAACAGGCCCTCCTGGCACGTGCGACTCAGCTGCCCGCGCACGTCGCTGTTCTCCCCTGCCACCTTCGGGATCCAGTTGGCCTGTGCCTGCAGCCGTGCGTTCTCCTCCGCCAGCCAGGCGCCCTTGAGCAGCGCTGCCTGCAGCTGTGCTTCAGCTTCCTCCACGCGCCGCTGTGCTGCTGCCGCCTGAGCGCCCAGCAACTCGCATTCACGCCGCCGCGCACCCAGCTCGCACTCCAGCTCTTGCACCTGCTGTTGCACCTCCTCGCAAGGTGAGCTGCGGCTGCCAGCCTCACGCCCGGCGCCACCCTTGGATTGCTGCAGTGTCAATTGCCTTTGCAAGCGCAACACTTCGCGCTGGGATTCGCGCTGCAGCCGGTCCAAGTCGCTGATGTTGAGCCACTGCGCGCTGGGGGCGCCCCCTCCAGGATGCGAGGTGCTGCCGAGAGCCGTGGCAACGCAAGCCTGCAGCAGGTGGCATTCCCTCCGAAGTTCTTCGATCTGTTTGTCCTTGGCCAACAGTGCAGTAGCCTGTTCTGACAAGTCCTGGGCGCGCTGGCGGGCAAAGGCCTGGCACAGCTCCAGGTCGGCGTGGCTCTCACCGGGTACGGGCGCACTCACTGCCCGCAGATTGGTTTCCTGCAGCTTGCGGGCCCGGTCCTCCAGGCGCCGCGCCAGGCCTGTTAGTTCAGCATGCTTTACCTTGAGCCGCTTCACCTTCTCAACTGCCTCGTCGGAGAAGCCTGCGCGCCGGAGCTGCATGTTCTCCTCGCGCAAAGCAGAACACCGGCGCGACAGCACCTGCAACGCTTCAGCCAGCTCCGAATTTTGCTTCAGCAGTTCGTGGTAGTCCAGGCCTAGTGGCGCGGGGGTCAGAGCTTCGCAGGGCTGGTTCCCGGAGCCTTCTCCTCCCCGCGGATCGCTAGGTTTCCTATGAGCCGACGGTGGTAGGAGCGGCAGCGGGGGACTAGGAGAGCCTGGGATGGAGACATCTGTTGGGGAGGCCCGCACCTCGGATTCGGAGGCCTTGGGACAACTCAGTGTGCTGTTGAGCGAGCAAGAACGCGCTGTTGTCAAGGAATCAAGGGAGCTGGCACGCGTGGGGAGCAGGTCGTCTGGAGAGCTGGAGCATGACGCGGGCACCAGATCCAGAGAACGGGAGCGAACGCGGACGCCAGTGCTCAGGCTGTCTAGGGATCCGAGTCGACAGGCGGGCTTTGGGGTGCGACGAGCACTGCTCCGGATTTCGGGGAGTCGCTCTTCCGAGGAATGCACGGCCTGGGGGTCTGGGTGTTCCGGCAAAGCGGGTTGCCAGCGAAAGTGCTCCAGGATGTACTTGAGAAAGAGTTGACGCTGCAAGTGTAACGCCGCCTGCAGGTGGCGGATGCGCGCGGCCTGTTCGCTGTCGGTCTCCCAGCGAAGCTGCGCCAGTACTTGTTGCAGGCGACAGTGGCATTGAGTGGCAGAGGTCTCCGGCGCCTCCGCGCGGCCGCAGTAACCGCGGTTCACCAGTTCTTGGGCCAGCTGGCGCTGCAGCTCTCGGGCCTGGCGCACCACACCGTCGCGCTCACGGTGCAGCATCTGCTGCAGCTGCCGCAGTTCGGCCTCCTTCCAGCGCAGCAGCTGCCGGATCTCGGCCTCGCGCTCTCGCTGCACCTTCTCCTGCAGTTGCCGCATCTCCCGGAAGCGCTGCGCCTCCCACTTGGAGCGCAGATGGTCAGCCAGCTGCTGCCGCTCCTGCTCTGCGGACTCCCTCAACTGGCGCGCCTGGGCGGTGAAGCGCCGTCGTTCGGCCCGCCCGCGCGCGCGCTCGGCCTCCAGCTCCGCCCGCAGCTTCTCCAGCTCCCGTCGCTGTTCCTCCAGCACTGCTGCCGCTGGGCCCGGGCTGCCTGGCTTCTTGGGCGACACGCGGCCGCCACCCAAAGGGGTAGGCGAGTCCTTGGTCATTGTGGCCGCAGTCCGGCCAGACGCCTGATCTTGCCTGGCAGGCCACAGTTAGTCAACGGCCGCCGCCCCGGCCGCGGCCAACCGCCCAGCGCGCCCCTTCCGGCGCTCCCTGAGTGGGGGGGTGGTGATCTCCGCGTGCCCCTTCCGCCTCTGGGTGTGTTCCCCAACCCTTAGTCGCGGGTGTCTCGGGCCGAGAGCCTCTCCTCCCTGCTTAGGCCGCTTCCTAGACCCAGGCTGGGCTCCCAACACATCTGCTCAAACTGGTCCCTAACCCTCCCTTTCCTCCCGCATTTTATGGGGCCCCATACCTTTTCTGTTTCATGACTCTTGTGACACTCTCCTAATCTCTGTGCAATCCCTTCCAGTCCAAGGTGCTCTTCGAGAAGGCTGGGCACTTTCAGGTCCTGGAGAAAGGAGTCAGGTGTGTGGGCATACCTGGCCTGATCTGCCGGGGGTTCAGATAGATCTGAACTGACATCTGAGAATTAGAGCAAGATATGCCTAAACTTGGGAGTGAGCTCTGATCCCCTAATCTCCTAAAAGGTGCATCTGGTGGCTGTACTCTACTAAGGCCTACTCTCCCAAGGACCCCTGTGGTACATATATTATCAATTTCTCTTATGCCCATTTTACAAATGGTAAGTCTCAAACCCCATGTTTGGGCTTCCAGCTTGGTGCCCACTCAGAAAGAGAAGTGCCCCTGTGAAGGCCAGAACCCTGACCTATGATTTTGATTTACTTTTTAATTTTTTTTTTTTTTGTGGTACTGGCATTTGAACTTGGGGCCTTTACCTAGAGCTACTCCATAGCCTTTTTTTGTGATGGCTTTTTTTCCCAGATAGGGTCTCCAGAACTATTTGCCCCTGGCTGGCTTCCAACTGAGATCTTCCTGATCTCTGCCACCTTGAGTAACTAGGATTACAAGTGCTGGCTTCTTTGTTTTTGCAGTGTTAGGGATAGAACCCAGGACCTTGTGCATGCTAGGCAATATTCTACCACTGAGGTACAGCCCAGCCCCTGACCTGTTTTTGGTTTGGTTTGGTTTATGGAGGTACTGGGGTTTGAACTAAGGGCCTTGTGTTTGCTAGGTAAGCCACTCTACCCATTTGATTCATGCTCCAGCCCTTTATGCTTTTTTAGTTATTTTTCAGATAGGGTGTCTTTTTTGCCCAGGGCCTGGCCGACAACCATGATTCCCTATCTATACTTCTGTCAGCTGGAATTGCAGGTGTGAATCACCACACCTGGCTTGTTTTTTTTGAGATGGAGGTCTCACTAACTTTTTGCTCCAGCTGGGTTGGAATGGCTGGCCTATAACTTTGAAGTCTCCTGATCTCAGCCTCCCAAGTACCTAGGATTACAGGTGTGAGCCATTGGTGCCTGGCCTGACCTGTGTTTTCTTAGTTCATCTTTACCATCATCTACCAAGGATGCTCAAAGAGATAAAGAAAACTCCATGGGGGCTGGGGCTCAGGTAGTAGAGCTCCTGCCTAGCAAGTGTAAAGGCCCTGAGTTCAAACTCCAGTACCACACACAGAAAGAGAAAGAGAGAGAGAGAGAGAAAAACAGGCTGTGAGGCTGTGTAACCAGGGAGGCCTCCATGGAGGCAGGAGATGGGCTTACTGTCCCTTTTGCCACAGGGTCCCAGCCCACCCTTGCTCTGGACCATGAGCGCCAGGGGTTGCCTGCTTCCTTGAAAGGTAAAGACAGAGGCCCCTATAGGTCCAGCCAAATCCCTGTGTCATCTCTCTGGAAATGGCAAGGCCAGAGAATCTTCCATGGCCCTCTAAGGAGCAATGTAGTTTGGATGGTGAGGGCTGGTGGCCATTGGAGTCTGACAGGTTTTCAACTTCCTGTGTGTCACTTCCATGCTGTCATCTGTAAAATGGTCTAATGGGCTGTGTGACCTCCCAGAGTTCTTTGACCTTTCTGAGCATTCATGTCCTTTCTGTGTGCTAGATCAATGAGGTGAGAAAACATATACCTGGAACAGAGCAAGGCACATTGGTCACTCACTCATATCAGTCTGATTCCCATTTCTGTTATTGATTTTATTTTTGTGTAGTGTTGCTGATTAAACCCAGGATCTTGCCTATGCTAGGCAAGTGATCTACCATTGAACTATATATTCTCAACTCTTGTTTCTTTGAAACAGGGTCTTGGTATGTAGCCAAGGCTGGCTTCAAACCCATGATCCTCTTGCCTCCCCCTCTCTAATGCTGGGATTACAGACATGTGCCAACATGTCCTGCCTGAGTCCTCCCCATTTTTCTTTTCGGTACTGGGGTTTGAACTCAGGGCCTACACCTTGAGCCACTCCACTAGCACTTTTTTATGAAGGGTTTTTCGAGATAGGGTCTGGAGGACTATCCCTGGGCTGGCTTCAAACCAGTATCCTCCTGCTCTCTGACTCCTGAATATCTAGGATTACAAGGATGAGCCACTGGTACCCAGATAGCCCTTTTAAAATTTTACTTTTACGCTGGACACTGGTGGCTCATGCCTGTAATCCTACCTACTCAGGAGGCAGAGATCAGAGGGATTGTGGGTTGAAGTCAGCCCAAGCAAATAGTTCACAAGACCCTATCTTGAAAAAACCCTTCACAGAAAAGTGCTGGTGGAGTGGATCAAGGGGTAGGCCCCAAGTTCAAACCCCAGTACCACCAAAAAAAAAAAAAAAAGTTAGTTTTAAGACAGGGTGTTGCTCAATTGCCCAGTTTGGCTTCAAACTTTCCATCCTCCGTCCTTGGCCTCCTGAATAAATAGCTGGGATTACAGGTGTGTACCACCACACCTGTAGGATGTGGTGTGTGCCACCACATCCATTTCAATCTCCATTTTTATCCAGTTGTCTATGGCTCACCTTGGCTTGTCTTTAGCAGTTTCCTCCTCCGGGAAGCTTTCCTTGACTCTCCAGGGTGGGCCTGGATTCCCCAGGATGGTATGGCTCTGATCAACCCACCTGCTGCCCCTCCTTTTTTGGAAGAGATATGTCTGATACACATTTGTGTCCTTGTTTAGAATAGGCTCAAAGGAGTTGAAAATGAAGCATTCCTCACAAACAAGGTGGTATGGAGATTGAGGACTAGACAGGCAGGAAGGGCATGAGGGATGCTGCCCAATTTGGCCACCTGGCCTGACTAGCTCCAACATTCAAGTACTTCCTGGCAGCAAAGACTGGAGTTTCAGGGTCTAGGTCATCTACTGGTGCCGTGGGTAGAGACCTCAGGCTGGGCCAGGGGTGTGGGTCATATCTCAGCCAGATTGTTACTAGGGTCTGGATGAACAGCTTCTCTATCTGGCCAGGAACTCAGGAGCCTGACTCTAATCTGGCTCCTACCTGTCTTTCCTCCCTGCCCCTGGCACCAAGTAGCTTTTGGGAAACACAGATAGGCACCTGGTACTCAGTCATCGGCATCCAATATTGGATTACATTAGAAGTCTCTTTACCTCTCAGTCTGTGGTGTCTGCCTGGCCCAGGAAGCACCTGGGACTTCTCACTGCTGCTATGTTTGCTCAACACCTGGCTCTCTGGCGCCAGTCTTTCTACTATACCCAAGTTTTCCAACCAGGTTCCCCTGAACCCATAGGAAATAATTTGGGACAATGATGAGGAACAAGAATGCCAGGAATTATCACTTAAGATATTCATCTTGAGAGCTAAGGTGAATGTAGAGTGGGGATGGGAGTGGCAGTTGAGAAGGAGGAATGGCCTATCCTTGAATTGGTACTGGGGCTGTGGATGTGTTAACCATGGGGAGGACTGTCTTGGTGGAATCCTCACCACAGCCATGTTTTTCTGAGGGAAACCTGAGGCTAGGTGGGAGCAGGTAGCTTCCCAGGGTCCTGGGCAACTACAACAGAATTGGATTGTTACTTTGAGGTAGTGGTGGTGGGGGATAGATGGCTTGCTGCAGCCTGAAGTGAGACCTCAAACAGGTCAGGAGGGCAGAATGCCACCAAGGAGGAAAACTTTGGTCTCTGCAGTCACCACCTGGCAGCTATCTATACCAGAATCCCCTGAAGTATGTCAAAGGTGTTCTAGAAGGTGGTTGAGTGAATGGACAAAGCAGGGTTTCCTTAGTTCTAGGCTTTGACCATCCTTGCACTCATGTTGTGTGATGATTGTCCAGTGATCTTCATGTTGCCCCCATTGACTGAGATTGGGGAGAGCAGGGTCCATGTCTGCCTTAGTCTCCATTGTGTCTCTACATGGGTTCTAGTACACCACCATGTCCAAGATAGGTGAGAAAGAGTTGCTGAGTGGGAACCAGGATACCTGACGTTATCTTATCACTGCCTTTTCTGGGTCCAACTTTCTCACTTATAAAATGAATGGCTGGGCACTTTATAGCTCACCCTGTACTCCTAGCTACTCAAGAGGTAGAGATCAGGAGGATCATGGTTCAAAGCCAGCCTAGGCAAACAGTTTGTGAGACCCTATTTTGAAAAAACCCATCACAAAAAAGAGCTGGTGGAGTGGCTCAAGGTATAGGCCCTGAGTTCAAGCCCTAGTACCAAAAAAAAAAAAAAAAAAAGGAATTAATTAATGGATGCTTTTCAAACTGGGTTCCTTAGGGCTCCAGGGTTTCTTGGAAATACCATAAGATTGTGAGATAGAAATATATTAGGAACTGAAGGGAAAAGACTGCCCTGCATACTTCAATGGGCAGATCCAATCATTAGTGTCATTTATCAGATTTCAAGGAGAACTTTGGTTTTATAAAGAACTACACTAAAGCTAGGTGTAGTATTACATATCTATAATCCCAGCACTTAGAGGCTGAGGCAGTTAAGATTTAGAGTTCAAGGTGGGGATATCAGGAAGAGGGAACAAGAACTGCAGACTCCAGCCTGCTACAGTCTGGTTGTCTCTACCAGCCTTCTTTCCTGACTGCCCCTTCCAGAGCAAACCCTTACCCTTTTGGCACTGATACTTGGCCAATCCTGTCAACTAAAGGTCAGAAAGGGAGGGTTACCCTGCCAGCTGAGTTCCTTCCACGCCCCCAGCGCTGACCCTTTCTGGAAGAGGCTGGGTATATTTCCATCTCACAGTCCTGTGGTATTTCCAAGGAATCCTGGAGCCCTAAGGAACACAGTTTAAAAAGCACCCATTAACTCATTCCTTTCATTTTTATTTATTTTTTGCAATACCTGGACTTGAACTCAGGGTCTACAGCCTCACTTTCTAGGCCTTGAAGCCTACCCTGGCTGGTCCATGTACTCCTGGGCAGGGATGGGTAACACATGTACCAGCTTCCAGTTTTCCAGCAGGGTCTCCTGGCCTGCTGGGCTGGCTTCTTGCCCTCAAAGTCCTGCCCAGCTCCTTAACACTTTTGCCTTTACAAGTGGCCAGCCCCCTTCCCACCTGTATTCTATATGTTTTGTCCCTTGTTTTGGTGGCACTGGGATGTGAACTCAGGTTCCTGCTTACTAGGCAGGTACTCTTACTGCTTGAGTCACTTCCCCAGTCCCTATGTCTTGTTCCTTAATCATAGCCAGTTTCCTGTGTCCTGACCAGAGAAGGAAACTGCCCAGGGTCACATAGGAACTTGTGCCTAGGCCTATGTGACCCAAATCTGGGCTGGCAGAGCCTCTCCCAGTGGCTCTGGCAGCCTTACTATTACCATGATCTTCATACCCTTGGGCAAGTCACTGCTGATTGAGGACCCTGTTGCTGTTGGCAGCATTACTGTTCCCAAGATTCCCACTGCCCACTGCCAGGACAGAGCTATCTTCCATCTTCTGACACCCCACTTTCTCCTCCATTTGGATCTATTCCTATCACCTTTTCTGAAGCATGATGCTCTGCCCTCCTCCCCAGAGGGACAAGTAGAAATGACTAATTGTCCTCTTACTTGGCCATAATTCTAGGTTAGGGGATGCTCTTTTATCAAATGTTGATAAAAGAACATACAATCTTAACAGCCAACATGCCCCACTACTGATGAATGGATTAAGAAAATGTGGTATTTATACACAATGGAATTTTACTCAGCTATGAAGAAGAATGAAATCTTATCATTAGCAAATAAATGGATGGAACTGGAGAACATCATCCTGAGAGAGGTTAGCCAGGCTCGGAAGACCAAAAATCATATGTTCTCTCTCATTTGTGGACTTTAGATCTAGGGCAAAGGCAGTAATATTGTTGGACTTGGGTCACATGCTAAGGGGAGAGCACATACAGGAGGAATGGGGATAGGCAGGAAACCCAAAACTTGAAAGTGTTTGATGTGCCCACTGCAGAGGAGCTAATATAGTAACCTTAAAGTGACAGAGGTCAACATGGGAAGGTGACCGGGAAGTAGTGAAGAGGTCAGGTAGAGATGAATCAGTTCGGGTTGTAATACACTTGTGCATGGAAGCAATGTAGCTGTGTAGCTATCCTTATCTCAACTAGCAAAAACACTATGTCTTTCTTATTATTGCTTGTGTCTTTTCTTCAACAAAATTGGAGAAAAGGGCAGAACAGGTTCGGCCTGAAAGCGAGGGGGATGGGGGGGAGAGGAAGGGGGCAGGAGGCAGGGGGGAGAAACGACCCAAACAATGTATGCACACATGAATATATGAGTAAAGAAAAAGTTAATCGCATTAAAAAAAAAAAAGAACATACAATCTTGTCAGGGTATGGCAGGGAGCCAGGCAGTGTGTTAATTTCTTCATTCACCAAGCACAGAGAATAGAGTGGAGGAAAGGAGAGAGGAGGGAAAGAAAGAAGAGGAGAATGGAAGGAGGGAAGGTGGAAAAGAGAAAGATGGGACGGAAGAGTCCTTTAAGTTAGCCAAATCATCCAGATGTTGGTTTGGCCTTAGTAGTTCAAGAAAAAACTTAGGTTTGGGCCTCTTGTCGGCCAGGTGGCTAAGAAGTTGAAAACAGCTTGAACCTGTTTCTTCTTCTGTAAATGGGCTGATACTGTTCCAACCTCAAAGGCCTATTAGGGTAGTCAATAAGACACAGCATGTTTATACTTGTGGGGGTACAGCATGCTGATGACTGTCAGGTTACCCAGGCAAGGGTTTATGGTAAGTCAAGTTTTTGAGGATGGAACAGCATAAGTGCTAGATAGATATAGGGATGTTGGAGGAGGGACTGACAAAAGCACCCTGGGCAAAGGGAGCAGTGTGGGCAAAAGCAGGAGATGTGGTGTGGATGAAGCATTTGTTGTGGGAAGGGAAGGATAAAGGAGATGAACCTTTGGGTCAGCAGCGAGAGGTGAAGATAAAGCATCACCAGCATGTGCCAGATGGGGTCTACTTCTGGTACCCAGCTTCCTAGGTGATGCAGAACAAGCTACTTTCTCAGGGCCTCAGTTTCCTCTTCTGTCAAACAGAATGTCTTAGCACTACTTTGTGTTGCCAAGAAACTTAGTAGGGATTACAAGTGTCTGGTGCCCAGATGACTGTATCAAGTGTGAGTGCCCACTGCCTTTTCTTTTCCTGTGCTGGGGATTGAACCCAGGTCCTCACACTTACAGGCAAGTACTCTACCAGTGAGCTACACTTTCAGATTTCAGTTCCTGTAGTTTTATTTATTTATTTATTTATTTGAGGTACTGGGGCTTGAACTCAGAGACTTCATTTGAGTCACTCCACCAGCCCTATTTTTGTGAAGGGTTTTCTGAGATCAGGTCTTGCAGAACTATTTGCCTAGGATGGCTTTGAACTGAGATCCTCTTGATCTCTGCCTCCTGAGTAGCTAGGATTACAGGCGTGAGACATTGGTGCCCAGCCTATTTATTTTTTGCCTCACCAGAGGTACTTTGTTTCTCCAGTCTCTCCCCTACTGGGGAATGTCTTGGATCCCTGGCCTCTCTTCCAGCCCTGTCAAACCCCTGTTCAGGGCTTCCCTGACTCAGGATGCTGTGAATTCCTTGGGGGTGCCACCTGGGTATCTCCCTCTCTGGCCCTGGCCCTGTGGCCTACTATGTGAACATCTGAGGTGATTAGAGGAAGAAGCTCCCTCTGAGAAAAAAATTTAAAAATGAAATAAAAGAAGCTCCCTATGAGAAGTGTGAGCAAAGGGCTTGGAGGCCAGGAGGAGGAAGAAGAGAAAAAAGTTACATCTGGCCAGGTGCTGGTGGCTCATGCCTGTAATCCTAGATACTCGGGTTCGAAGCCAGCCCAGGCAAATAGTTCTGCAAGATCTTATCTTGGAAAACCCTTCACAAAAGTAGGGCTGGTGGAGTGGCTCAAGGTGAAGGCACTGAGTTCAAATCCTAGTACTGAAAAAAAAAAAAAAGTTACATCTGATGGGAAGCTTGGGAGGTGACATAGAAAGGCCAGGTCTGAATGGCTGAGAGTAGGGGAGCTGGTATGACCAGAAGTCAGGCCTGCTACAGGAAACAATAAAGGTTTTAGAACAGGTGAAAGGTCCCAAAGCCAGGCAGCTTTTCCACTGTGACTGGGTACATTTCCTGTGTGTTTATATAGCAATGGTACCCTGAGGCTCAGACCCTTAGCATGCAACCTGAAAAACTGGGTGCAAGGTAGCCATCTTGTAGAGCAGTGGTAAGGATGCAGAAATATGCTATGGCAAAGGCCAGTTCTTGGCATTCAGTCTTTCCCATACCACCCTATATGTTCAGCTTTGTATATATAAGATATGAGTTCTTCAATTGACTTGGAACTTTCCTTTCCCTTTGTAGTTTTTTCACAGAGGGAAGCTGTAAATAAAGCTGTGTTCTTGCTGGGTGCTGGTGACTGACGCCTGTAATCCTAGCTAATTCAGGAGGCAGAGATCAGGAGGGGCACTGGCCCAGGCAAATAGTTCCCAAGACCTTACCTTGAAAAAAAAAAAAAATCACAAAGATGGGCTGGTAGAGTGGCTCAAGGTGTAGGCCCTAAGTTCAGGCCCCAGTACTGTAAAAAAAAAAAAAAAAGGCAGTGTTCCTTCTTGTACCTGGGCTCACTAAGGGCAGGCCCTGTACTCTCAGCAGGACCATGGAATCAGTCCCCAGACTGATCTTCCATGACTCTAGGGAGCTGGTGGAATGCCTTAAGTGTTTATTGAGGACCCACTGTGCTGGCGCTGGGGCAAGGTACAGTAGTTCCCCTTTATTAAGGGCAATATTGTAATACTCCCTTGTGGATACCTGAAACTTCAGATAGTACCAAACCCTATGTATACACTCTCTCTTCCTAGACAGCTGTATGTTGACTAACAAAGGAGACACAGTTTGAGAAATGTGACATTAAGTGATTTCTTTATTCCTTGAATATCTGCTGCGGCTCATGCCTGTAATCCTAGCTACTCAGGAGGCAGAGATCAGGAGGATTGCAGTTCAAAGCCAGAAACCATATCTCGAAAAACCCTTTCCAAAAAAGGTCTGGTGGAATGGCTCAAGGTGTAGGCCCTGAGTTCAAGCTCCAGTACCACAAAACAAACAAAAAACAGAACAAACAAACCCATGCATGTGGTAGGGCACAGTGTCCTATAATCCCAGCCACTAGGGAGGCTAAGGCAGGAGAAGCACATGTGCATCTTGCTATGTAGCCTGGGTGGCCTGGAATTTACTACATATCCCAGGATGACCTAGAACTTCAGACTCTAGAACTCTTTTTTTTTTTCTTTGGTGGCATTGGGTTTGACCTCAGGACCTCATACTTGCTAGGTAGGTGTTCTACCACTTGAGCCACTTTGCCAGTACAGTTTTGTGTTGGGTATTTTGAAGATAGGGTCTTGAGAACTATTAGCCTGAGCTGGCTTCGAACTGTGATTCTCTCGATCTCTGCCTCCTAAGTAGTTAGGATTACAGTAGTGAGCCACCCAGGCCCAGCTTACCTGGAACTCTCAATTCTACCTTCTCCTTTCTCAGCTTCCTTAGCACTGGACACTATACCAAGCCCAGGGGATATTCCTTTTTTTTTTTTTCCTTTTTTGGTGGGATGGGGGTTTGAACTTAGAGCTTCACGTTTGCAAAGCAGGCACTCTACCACTTGATTCACATCTCCAGCCCATTTTGCTCTGTTTCTTTTGGGAGATGGGGGTCTTGCAAACTATTTGCTCAGGTTGGCCACGAACCTTGATCCTCCCCATCTCAGCCTCCCAAGTAACTAGGATCACAGGCCTGAGCCACTAGCACCCAGTCTCTGATACTCTTATTTATGCTATTTCCTCAGTGAGGCTTCCCTGCAAAGTAGGTCCTCACTGTCTGTCCCTCTCTCTCCTTTCCTCTCCCTCTCCCCTCCCTGCCCCCTTCCTCTGAGACAGGGTCTCCTGGTGTGGACCAAGCTGCGCTTGCAACTCTCCCATCTTCCTGCCTCTGGTCTCCAGGGTGCTGGGATTACAGATCTGCACCACCATGCTGGGCTCACAGTCAACTTCTCATCACCCAGTTTTCATTTCTTCACAGCTCTTAGCAGTGCCTGAAATAATTTTAGTTATTAAACTGTTTTATGCAACCAATATTTAGAGTGTACCTACAATGTGCCAGGAATTGTTTTTAATAGTCATCGGTTTGGATGCTCCATAAAGGCCGTGTCTTCTTTACCTGTCCATTTCACCTGTGCCCACTAGCGCCTCCCCAGCACTGGGCTGGACGACACACAGTAGGCACTTCACTCATCAGGGACGCTCCGCCCCTCCCGCCCCTCCCCCGCTCCAGGAAGTGCGGGGGCTCCAGCCACCGGGCCGGCCGCGATGCATTCTGGGAAAGCAGCAGCACCAGATCCAAGATGGCGGCCAGCAGGAGGCTGATGAAGGTAAAAGCCATTCTCCGGCGCCGGCCTGGTGGGGGGCGGCGTCCACGACCCCGGGTTCCCACGGCTGGCCGAGGCTCCTCTGAGTGCCGCTACCTGGGCTCTCTCCCTGAGTGGCTCTGCCGTCTCGCCGGGCCGCGTGCGGGTCGAGGGAGCTAACGGGGCCGCTTAGGCCGCAACCTGGGCGGGAGAGCCAGGCCGCTCTGGGAACCGCCGCCAGCCCCTCCGCCCAGCCTGGGGCGTCCACGCCGCCCTCCTACCGGATCTCAGTTGTGACCCCTATCGCGGAGGCCGCGGCCTGGGCCCGGGACTCTGTTGATGTAGGAGCCCGGCCCGGGGCCCCAAACTGGGCACCTGCGGAGAAGGCCCGAGTGCCGGAGCCCCAGCCGGAGCCCGCGCCGCGGAGCCGCCCCACCCTGGGATCCCGGCTCCGCCAGCCCGGCAGCCCCGGAGAGTGGGAGGCCGACTTGGGGAAAGAAGGAGGGCGGGCGGACAAAGTTAAGTCAGTTTGTTGGTGGGTTGTTTGAAATTGTGTTGAGTCCTAGCAAATTGTCGCCTTGACTGCAGAGTCACACAGCGGGCAAGTTCCAACTCCAGGAAGGTGTGGGTTCCAGTCGTAGCTCGGTTCTCTTCCCGGTTTCCTTCTCCATCCACCACTTAGTCATTCCGATCTCCCCTGATGAAGCAAAGTGACATTTTTGGGTGGTGGGAGTTGGCTTCTGTCGTTTGAATCAAAACGGGCCAAAGTTTATAAAAATAACTTGGTACACGTACTTTGGATCTTGGATGCGGCGGGGTGCCTTCTCGTTAATTGGTTCCTTTGGTGAGAACACAGGTGCTAAGTTGATTTAGTTATTTCTCTGGTGGATTTGCCGACGTCCTCCGGAGCCAACCCCGCCAACGTTTTGTGAGCTGGCTGCTCCATTGTATCGCGGAGCTGCCACCGGACCGGAGATTCAGAAGGCCCAGGAGCTGGTTCCTGAGGGCAGATAAAGAACTAGGGTTCGTCCTGGGCCTTGGGCAGAGCCGTACTTGGCTCTGAACTAGACATTGCACTTGGAGTCACAGCCTCTGGGCCCTCCTTCCCTGGGAACGTTTCCTTTCTTTTGTTCACCAAGGGCTAGAGAGGGCGTTTGACTTTGTAAACTGGAGTGGAAGTGGGTACAAGAGCAACTAGCATACTCCAGACCTCTCCTCATCTCTGCAGGGACACCACCATTTATCTAGGTGAGAGAACTGCTAATCACTTATTCTCTTGCTGTACTCCCCAAATGTCATCCATCAAGCCTTGTGGATTTTACTTCAGAAGGATTTTGAGAGTGCACTCTTTGCTTCCTAATCTTACTGAAATTACTTGAATTCATTCACCCTCCTCTCTCAGGTGCCCTCCTGAATGCTGTCTTTCCCTGACTCTCCTTCCTGGACACCAGAGTTCTTTTTCTAGCGTAAATATTTACTCCTTTCACTCCTCTTAAAAATCTCTATGGTTTTATTGTCCTCAGCAGTTAATCATCGTAATCCTAACTTTTTTTTTTTTTTTTTTTTTGCGGTCCTGGGGCTTGAACTCAGGGCCTACACTTCGAGTCACTCCACTAGCCCTATTTTTGTGGAGTTTTTCGAGATAGGGTCTTGCTAACTATTTGCCCGGCTGGCTTCGGAAAGGCGATCCTCCTTATCTCTGCTTCCCTAGTCGCTAGGATTACAGGCGTGAGCCACCGGCACTCTGCCCTAACCTCTTTTTTTTTTTTTTTTTTTTTGATGGTACTTGGAGTTTGAACTCAGGGCCTCACTCTTGCTAGGCAGGTGCTCTTCCATAATCCTAATCTCTTACTTGGCATGGAAGACCTTTCTTAGGTTGAAACAGTCTCTTTAGCCTCACCTTCCATCCTTTGCTTTCCCTGTTGCACCTAGTTGTAGCATTCGTCATTTTTCTGGCCACTACTCTCTGCAACTCTGTGCTTCATATTCATGATCATGTTTACTCCTCCCTTTGAAGTAGACATTTTTTTCCACATTTTGTAGATAAGAAAAAGGGATGCAGATTAGTTGCCTTGCCTCAGGCTATGGATGAAAGGAGATAGTAAGCTGTGATCTAACAGTCTGACTCCAAAACCAAGAAAAATGGTACTCATTTGCTGTATGGTCTCTTCTTTTACATATACTTTTAGCTCTAAGGATAGCTACCTTCTCAATTCTCTCTTCTAGGGCAGTCCTAGGTTCAATTAGTGCGAGTCCCCCTGCCCCCTCAAAATAAGTTGATTCCTCCTTTGTGTGAACTCAGCACATTGTTTCTCTTTGAGCATTGTCACAATTTGATTTGTGTTAAGGCTTGTCTTTCTCACACTGGGTTCTGAATTCCTGCAGGGTAGGGATCTTTGACCTCCTTCACCCTTGGGTTCCCCTGGTCTAGCCCAGTTGATCCAGTTTGGAATTCTCAGGCTCTCAGGAGTCTGTGAGAGGGCTTACTATGCTTTTTAAATTGTGTGTTTGCAAAAAATTTGAGCTCAGGAAAAAACAAAAAACAAAAAACAAAAAAAAACCCAAGTTTTTTTTTTTTTTTTTGTGGTACTGGGGTGAGAAAAAAATCTTTAACATTAACTAAGTACTTATTAAATACAAGGTTCTTTTTTTATGTTTGCAACATGCAAAGTTAGTGTGTTGTCATCTTTATTTTTACAATAAAGCAATTGTGAAGTTTAGGTAGATTTAAAGAGTTACTTAGGGCTAGAGGTGTGGCTCAAGCAGTAGAGTGTCTGCGGAGCAAATTCAAAACCCTGAGCTCAAACCTCAGTTCCACCAAGAAAAAATATTAACAAAAGCAGGGTGGCAGAGGCTCACGCCTGTAATCCTAGCTATGTGGGGAGGCTGAGATAAGGAAGTTCATGGTTTGAGGCCAGCCCAGGCAAATAGTTTGAGAGGCCCCATCTCCAAGATAACCAGAGCAGAATGAACTGGAGGTATGGTTCAAGTGGTAGAGCACCTGCTTTGCAGGCGCACACTCCTGAGTTCAAACCCCAGCCCCACCAAACAAACAGAAAAATTGACAAAGTTGGGCTGGGGATGTAGCTTAGGGGTAGAGTGCTAGCGACACTACACTTCTTCAGGTAGAATATTTAATAGAGTGTGGTGGGAGGGATGAGGCACTAAATCTCCCTGACTCCAAGTTCCAAATTCCATGTCTGGTCATAGTGCCTCCATTTCTTACGTTAAGGCTGTTAAGAGTATATCCAGTTTCTGAAGTTATGGATAGAAATTCTTTGATTTCTTGAGGGGAATTATAGATGTATGCTGCTAATCTTAGGCTCTGATAGTCTGTTTAAGCCTGGCTATTTAAAAAGGAAAAAGTAGGTACTGGTGGTGCTGAGACCCTATGTCCAAAATAACCAAAGCAAAATGGACCGGAGGTGTGGCTGAAGTGGTAGAGCGCCTGCTTTGCAAGTGTGAAGCCCTGAGTTCAAACCTCAGTCACACCAAAAAAGTTAAAAAAAAAAATACAAATTTAAAAATGAGGGAAAAAAAAACTTATTGATGCAGGTTGATCGGTAGAATCTTTCAGTACTTGGGCTGGAAATAAAAGGGATTTTTGATGGTGAAAAATTAGAACTTGGTGTCTACAACAATGCCTCAGGCAGAGTAAGCTAAATGATCAAATTAATTACATCTGAAAGAACTTTCGATTTCCTCAAAAAATGTTTTCCAGGACACCAAATATCAAAGGTTTCTTTGTAACAATGCAGCTAATATAAAATACAATATTAAGTTCTCCTCCTACCCCCCCAAATAGTGGTGTTTGAACTCAGGACTCATCCTTGGTAGGCAGGCACTCTACTACTTGAGTCACTCTACCAACCCTTTTTTGAGTTGGGTGTTCTTGAGATAGGGTCTTTTTGCCTGTACCCCTCTTCTCTCAGCTAGGATTACAGGCGTGAGCCCCTAGGGCCTGAGTGCCTAAGGAAGTTCTTGCAGACAAAGCAAGTACTCCCTCTTATTTTCAAAAAGATTAATCTTGTTTTTCCCCCTAGAACTCTTTTTTTTTTTTTGAATTACAATGTTAATAAACCATTAAATACATTTTAATTTGCAAGCAGCTAATTCAGCATCGATGGCAGCACCCAGATTGTAGCCACTGCTTCTGTCTAGGCCAAGAACATGTGGTTTAGGGAAATTGATTGCCTGCTGATGATTTCTTTGTAGCCTCACATTGCGCACATCTCCCCTAGGGGCTCTCCCATTGAGTAGTTTCTCAGAAGGGCTTTTCTCAGAGGGGAAATTTATGGATTTATGGGGAGGGAAGTAACAATAGTTAAGGCATAATTATTGAGATAAGGAATTAAGTAGCATTCTTTTAATACTATTTATTTTTTAATTTATTTTTTACTGTTGTGCTGGATGGGGGTACATTGTCATACTTACAAAAGTTCTTACAATATGTCAAATATATGATACTTGAATTCACCCCTCCATCATCATTCTCCTTTATCCCCTCACCCCCTTTCCTGGAATAGTTTCAACAGGTCTCATTTTTCTACTTACATACATGTAGATACAGTATTTGCATCATATTTACCCTCCCATACCCTTTCCCCACCTCCTTCCCTCTCCCACCTGTACCAACCCCCCTCCCAGGCAGGACCTGTCCTGCCCTTCTGTTCTTTTGTCAAAGAAGGAAAAACAGTTGACTTTTTTTTGTTTGTTTGTTTAAGATAGCTACACAGGGAGTTTCCTTGTGACATTTCCATGTATATATGTATTATAACCCAAATTGGTTCATCTCTATTTTTCTTCTTTGTACCTTAGTCCCCTTCTTATGGTGGTTTCCACAAGTTTAAAAATTCTGTATTCATTTTTGTACAGAGAGTCCATCAATCATATTCACCTTCTAACTTCCTTCTTTTACCCTCCCCTTCTCGTATGTGACTTCTCCTTAGTGTGACCTGTTTTTCATAATATTGCTGTATTTTTAGTAGGTCTGTTCCACATATGAGAGAGAAAACGTGGCTTTTGCCTTTTGCACCTGTCTAACTTCACTTACGATGATGTTCTCCATTTACATCCATTTACCTGCAGTTGACAAAATTTCATTCTCTGGGGCGAATAAAATTCCATTGTATGTAAATACTACATTTTCTTAATTCATTCATCAGTAGTGGGGCATCTTGGCTGCTTCCACACAGCTTAGCTATTGTGAATAATGCTGCAATAAACATGGGTGTACAGGTGCCTTTATTGTAACCTGACTGATTTCTTTTAATGCTATTTAAATGTTCACTCAGAACTCCATATTGGTCTACTTTCTCAGTCCATAAGTGCATGTGAGGAAGTAGAAGGAGTTGCTAAATAACATTTCATTCCTTGGAATTCATTGTACTAAGCAACTAACTAGTTTACTCTTTAGTAAAGGTTTATATTCTCCCAAGTTGTGTAATTAACACTGTAGAGTAATGATTGTGTGCAGTTCTTGTGTTAGAAGGTGAGGGAGAAAGTGGGCGCAGTTGTGCACGTCTGTAGTCCCAGCTATGTGGAAGGCTGAGTCAGGGTATCACTTGAGTCCAGGAATTCAAGACTAGCCTGGACCCCAGCTCAAAACAACAACAATAACAAAAAAAAAAAAAAAAAAAAGGAGGTGAGGGGAGTTTTACACATGATGTTATACTAGTGTAAATGTCCTTAATCCTATGTGAGGAATCCTCAGAATTTGAGGATTTTGAGGTTTTGGGAATTGAGAAAAGCATTTGCACTTTTTATCCTAAAGTCATGAGTTCCAGTACATAGGGACTGATTCAGCCTTCCTTAATTGTAGGTATGTTTATGCATGTGTATATTTATTTTATTTAATTAATTTATTTTTTGTGCATGTGTTGGGAATGGAAAGCAGGGCCATGTACATGCTAGGCAAGCACTCAACATTGAGCTGTATTCCCAGCCTTTGTTGTTTGAACAGGGTCTTGCTGTATAGCTTAGGCTGGCCTTGAATTTGCTTCACCGGCCTTGAAATTTTGATCCTCCTGTCTCAGCCTCCCTAGTGTTAGAATTGCAGACATGCTGCACTGGATTTTTCTCTAATTCTCTTTTGATAGAAAAACATTAACAGTCTGGTATGGTGGCCTTGTCGTCTGTATTTTTAGCACTCAGGAAGCTGAGGTAGGATTGTGAGTTCAAGGTCAGCTTGAGCTATGTGGGGAGACCCCCCCCTTCTCAAAAAAAAAAAAGTTTACAAAGAATATTACTTATTAAGCAGGATGTGGTGGCATAACCTGTAATGCCAGCACTCAGGTGGCTGAGGCAGGAGGATCACAAGTTGGGGCCCTGTTGAGGAAGAGAGGGGAAAGGAGAGGGGAGAGAAGGAGAGAAAACAGGTACTGAGAAAGAAACTATATGTAATGACTGTAACATTTGGTACCTTTCTTAGGGTATATATCCTAGAACAAGAGTACTTGTCTCAAAATAAGTAGAGCTGTTCCTAATCTTGCTGTTGAGTTAGCATTATTAGATAAGGTCACTTGAAAGCATTATATTGAAGACATTTTAGTTATTTATTTTGCAGTGCTGGGGTTTGAACTGAGAGCCTATACCTTTGAGCCACTCTGCCAGTCTTTTTTTGTGATGGGCTTTTTGAGAAAGGGTCTTACGAACTCTGCCTGGCTAGCTTCGAACCTTGATTCCTGATTTCTGCCTCCTGAGTAGTTAGGATTATAAATGTGAGCCACCAGTGCCTGGCTGAAGACATTTTTTTTAAGTTTTTTTTTTTTTTTTTGATGGTGCTGGGGTTTGAACTCAGGCCTTCATGCTTGCAAAGTAGGCATTCTACCACTTGAGCCACACCTTCAGTCTCTTTTACTCTGGTTATTTTGGAGATAGGGTTTTAAACTATTTGCCCAGGGTGACCTTGAACCAAAATCTTCCTGATCTCAGCCTCCCAAGTAGCTAGGATTACAGGCTGTGAGCCACTGCCACCCAGCTTTTAATTTTTTTTTTTTTTTTTTTTTTTTTGATGGTGCTGGTGTTTGAGTTCAGGGCCTGGAACTGGCTTAGGCAGCCCCTCTACTGCCATGTATCCAGCCCACACATTTGTTTTTTCCTCTACAACAGTAAGTTAGGAATTAAAGCTTTGAGAACGACGGAGACATCCTCCTGAGCCCAGACTTTTGTATCCAAGCACATCAAGAGATTTTCTTGGAGCTGGAAGTGTGGCTTAAGCAGCAGAGCTCCTGCCCAGCAAGTGGCAAACACTTGAGTTCAAACCATAGTACTGCAAAAACAAAACCAAACTAAATTTTCCTTGGAAGCCCTGTGTGGTAGTTCACACCTATAATTCTTGCTACTTGTGAGGTGGAGATCAGAAGGATTGAGGTTGGAAGCTAGTCCAGGCAAAAGATCTGTGAGACTCCATCTGAACCAATAAGCTGGGTCAGGGCACATTCCTGCCATTCCAGCTATTGGAGAACTAGGAGGATCTCATCCAGGCTGGCCCAAGTGTAAAAGCAAGACCCTATTTGAAATAACTAAAGCAAAAAGGGTTGAGGACATGGCTCAGGTAGAGTGCCTGACTGGCAATTGCAAGGCTCTGAGTTCAAACCCAGTACCACCAAAAAAAAAAAAAAAAAAGAAAAAAAGTCAAACAGACCTGAAGGCATCTTAAGTCTGAGCTCATCCTGTGTCCATTCCTCTGACCCCTCACTTCTTCTGTCTTGCTTTATACTTGGTTGATGATCTACTTGTCTACTCAGTAGTTCAAGGAAAATCCCTGAAGAGCCACCTGGACCCTTCCCACCTCTAGACACCTGTCTGATCCTGCTGGTCTCTGCTACTCGTCCTTTCTCTGCCTGTCACATCTCCATCTGCTCTGCCACTGCCTTAGTTTAGGCCATCTCTGTCTGTGATGAGCCACCTGGACCATCTTGGATTCCTTACCAGTCAGCCTGTCCTCTGTCTCACACAGTTTTTGCCCAGCAGTGAGTCAGAGTAGTGTGTTATGTGTTGAGCTTGAGAAGAATGCACATGACCAGCCCTGCATACTCAAGATCAGGGCTGAATGCAGTAAGGCAGGGTGAGGCTGGAACTCTGATTTATCAAATCCACATTTCCTTAACATCTTCCTTCAAAGTCTGATCCCTCCTGCCTCATCTCTTCCCCTCTTGTTGGTGAAATTCCCAAAATACAACATGTTTTGCTCACTCTAGATCTTTTGATCAGTGTGTATGTGTGTGTGTGTGTGTGTGTGTGTGTGTGTGTCTGTGTGTGTGTGTGTGTGTCTCTCTCTCTCTCTCTCTCTCTCTCTCTCTCTCTCTGGGGATCCAACCCAGGGCCTTGCACATGTTAGGTAAACACTGTGCCACTGAGCCACACTCCCAGTACAATGTCCCCCTCTCTTCTTTGTGCCAGGATGAAATTTTTTCCATTTTATTTATGTTCATTGTACAGGGGGGAATTTGTTGTGACAGTTCTGAATATCTTTACATTGTACATTAGTTAGATCTCCGCCCCTCCCCCGTCACCTCCCCCCATTCCACTTAAAGCAATCACAAACAAGATAGTTCACTGTTCTATTTCCTATATGTATATGAAGCTCATTAGCCATATTCCTTCACCTTCAACTCCTCCTTTCAACCTCCCGCTTTTCACAAGGGGGGGAGTAAAAAAAAACTACCTAATTTATAGTCCTGTCTTTCAATATTAATCAGGATGACTTCTTGTCCTTTGAGACTTATTTCAAGAAGTTCCTCCCCTGGGCCTTGCTCTTGAGGAGGTCAGTGAGGAAGAAAAAGGTCATGCATCTAGAATCAAGAAATCCTGACCTGTCCACTGTGTTCCTGATGTGTGCCAACTACATGGTGGAGTGTGAAAAGACTTCCTGACACTGAGTAGGAGGTGGAACGTGGCCTGGCCCTTTAAGAATGAGTAAGGTTTCAGCTAGGCACTGGTGGCTCACACCTGTAATCCTAGCTACTTGGGAGGTTGAGATTGGGAGGATTGAATTAATCCTAGCTATGTGGGAGGGTGAGATTGGGAAGACGGAGGTTTGGGCCAGCCAGGGCATATAGTTCAAGAGACCCCCATTTCCAAAATAACCAGAGCTCAATGGGCTGAAAGTGTGGCTCAAGTGGTAGAGTGAGTGCCTTCTTTGCAAACTTGAAGCCCTGAGTTCACACCTTAGTCCCATCAAAAAAAAAAAAAGAATGAGTAAGGTTTCAGTAGGAGAAAAAGGTACTGATGGAACTGCAGGCAGGCCTGGAATGTAGTGGAATACAGACCAGGGAGGCTGAGTCTATTTCATCCTAGAGTGACATTCCGGGCATTGGCTCAGAGAGATGCCTGGAAGAGCCCCAGAAATCATCTACCAACTCCCCAGTGCAAGCTGCTTCTGACTTGTGCTGTTCCTTCCTTGGGTTTTAGGTAGGACAGGCCTTGAAGTGCTTCCCAGAAGCACCAGGGAATTGGCCTGGTTTTACCTGAGGATGGCATGTGCAATATATGAACTAGGAGTCTTCTCCTGTGAGTCTAGCTTCTAGAAGACATTATGGAAGGTGACTCTGATGGGTTTAAGATAGGTGTCAGAGGTAGCCCATAAACTTTAGGTTTCAATTGTACCCTTCAGGAGAAGTGGCAGACTCATCACTTGTGCCTGTGATTGTCTCCTAGCCAACCTCAACCTAGGCTTACTACATCTCACCTGAGCAAGTTACTTACCCTCTGTGCCTCAGTTACTTCATCTATGTGTGAAGGTTAAATGAATAACTATATATCTAGTGCTTAGAAGAATATTTGGTATGTACTAAAATACTTACAGTTATTACCAAAAGTGAGTAAGACACATTCTGAAGCAGAGGGGAGACCAGCCTGATGGGAGGGGAAGGTTTGGAGGAGTGAAAGGAGATGATGCTGAAAAGGTGGGGGTTGGACCTGCCTGGACATGACCTCATCAATAGGGCAGAGCCTTTTCCATTAGTGCAGGTGCTTTCCTCCCTCTGGAAATGCCTATCCTGTAGAATTGGTGAAAGAGTTATAGAGATAGCAAGGTACAACAAGTTCCTTTGTTTAAAAGTATTTACTTAATAAAATTGAGAACTTTTTTTTTTTTTTTTGCAGCACTGGGGCTTGAACTCAGGGCCTTCACCTTGAGCCACTTCACCAGACCTATTTTTGTGTAGGGTTTTTTGAGATAGGGTCTCGAGAACTTTTTGCCCAGACTGGCTTTGAACCGAGATCCTTCTGATGTCTGTCTCCTGAGTAGCTAGGATTACAGAGGTGAGCCACCGGCACCCTGCAAATTGAGAACTTCACCCCTGGCCCCATCATGTTGGCTTTTTTTTTTTTTGGGAGGGGTACTGGGATTTTTAACTCAGGCTTTTAGGTACTTGAGCCACTTTTTCTGTGATGGGGTTTTTTTTTTTTTTTTGAGCTAGAGTCTTGTGACCTCTGCCTGGCTGGCTTCGAACCTTCGCCCTCCTGATCTCTGCCTCCTGAGTAGCTGAGGCACCAGTGCCCAGCGTCACTGTGTGTTTTACACAAGGAGTTTCTGTTCTGCTAATTTGTTCTGCATTATGCTTTTTGTCTCTTGGTTTGTTGTGGGCAGACTTGAAGAGGCTAGTGTCCCAGGCCTCAGGGAGCTCTCAGTCTGCTGGGGGCTCTGGACTTTGAAGAGTGTAATATGGGTCAAGAATGCTTATGTTTGCCTTTAATCCTAGTTACTTGGGAGTTGGAGATCAGAAGGATCACAATTTGAGGCCAGCCCACATAGTTCTCAAGACCCCATCTCCAAAATAACCAGAGCAAAATGGACTAGAGGTGTGGCTTAAGTGGTAGAGCACCTGCTTTGCAGGCCCAAAACCCTGAGTTCAAACCCCAGTCCTATTAAAAAGAAAAAAAAAAAAAAAGTCAGATGGAGGCAGAAACTTATTTTAGAAACAAGACCTGAGAGAAGCTGTATGTGTGGAACTGGTAAAAGAATTTGCTGTTGGGGCCTTGGCCATGCTTAGGCAAGTAAGTACCTTTCTTTAAACCTGTGTTGTGGGTTCTCTTCATCTCCTCTGGGAATGACCTCTGAAGGATCCACCTGCCTAGCAGTGTGCTGTAGTATAATAACAAGGACTTGAATTTAAATGTTGATTTCTGCCTTCAATTCATTTGTTCTGTTACTTTGAGCCTCAGTGCCCTGATTTCTACACAGAGGTTAATGAAATGACTTCAGCGTTATGACAGTAGCTGAGTGTATTACTTGTGATAATAACTAAGTAAAGAGAGCTAGCAGTCCTATGGTAGGTATGATGTGTTGCCATGAGTCCTGCCTCCATTGCTGGGTAGTAATTAAGATGAAAATTGCATCCAAGGACTCTGAAGCCTTATGTTTAGATTTGCAATGTAGTGAATCACATTAAAGTCGTGATTTAGTATTGTTGCTAGCAATTTCATTGTGCAAGCTTGGAAAGTTTGCATTTCTGCTAAAGTTAGTTCGATAGAGTCACACAAAAACGGGCATTTGGCTGTTTTCACGTTGTTACTGTCCTACCAGTTGTGTAACTGGTATTCAATAGTGACACTGTATTTAGATAACACAGGTTTGTCTAACTTCCCTCAGATATCCAGCTCCACCTGCCAGATTTTGTTTTGGCTAGACAGAAGTAGCCTAGGAGCATTTCTTGTACAACAGACACTTACTGACTAGCTGTGAGGGCTAGGGAAAATACTGTGTGTACATGACATGTTCGTTCTCTGCTTCCCTTCCTTCCTTTCTTTTTCCTTCTGTTTTGAGACAGGGTGTCACCATGTAATCCATGGTGGCCTTGAATTCACAGTTCTCCTATCTCAGCCACTAGTGATTAGAGGTATAATCAGTATCATTTATGTTTTTGTTATTTATGTTGTTATGATAATCAGTATCATTTATTGACAAGTGTTATTCATGAGCAAATTAAGCCCTCGTAGGGTCCTGCACAAGAAGCAGCGTTTCTGCACATTTCTAGTGGAAGCATTAGCTAGCCTAACCTATGGCTTTGGGTGACTGAGATGTTCATGAAAGCAATTCTGGTTCTGCTTCTAGTCCTGGGCCTGCTCTGAGGATTCTGTGACTTGGGTTTACCTCTATAAAACGGGGCTAATATACCTGTTTTGCCCTTCTGGAGGGTGTGGTGAACCTCCGTGTGGTGAACCCCTTGTGCTGTGGATTGCTATTAGAATGTTGTCATAATTGGCCACTTCTCATGCCATGACTGCTTCTTTCCTAGCATCTCCCTTTCTGGCCTTTGTTGTAAGTTTGAAGGGGATGACACTGAGCTCTTGTTGCCTTTGAGAGAAATGTGATAGTGATGTGCTCTTAGCAAGACCCTAAGCCTTGTGTTTTAGGTCATGTCTGCAAGCTTTGTGCCAACAACCATAAACATCCACAATTTCTGTTTGTCATGGTATGTATAATAAGAATGTACATTGAAATTTTAAGAAATATGCTACACTTAGGGAAGAGAATGAAATTAACAGTATTAGGTGTGCTAAGAATTAAGCACTGGCTAAAGTTTCATATAAATCTTGATAGAGCCCTAAGAAGTGGGTCTCATTTTATTTTTCAGGTAAGTCAGAAGATTCTTCAGGTGGTATGGAGGGGCATCAGGTTGGAGTCCAGGCCTCTCTGACTTCTTTTCCTAGGGCCACTGACAATTTGGCAGCTATTGAAGGAATAACCTGCCAAATCAAAATATTATTTCTGCATTTGATATATAAAATTAATATTGAAGAAAATGGGTAGGGATTCTGTTTTTTGGGTTTTTTTCCCCCCAATACTGGGGCTTGAACTTGAGCCACTCCACAAGCCCACCCCCCACCCCCCCCCTTTTTTTTTTTTTTTTTTTAGTGTTGGGTATTTTCAAGATAGAGTCTTGTGAACTATTTGCCCAGGCTGGCTTCCAACTGCATACCTCCTGAGTAGTTAGGATTACAGGTGTGAGCCACCAGTGCCCAGCTATAAGATTTTTCTAAGCAGTACTAGGGATTGAACTCAGGGCAAGTGAACTTGATAGGCAAGTGCTCTGCCACTTGAGCCACCCCCTCAGTGGAGTATTCTGATTTTATTCCCTACACAAATCTTCAAAAAAGATACTGGGTACTGGGATTTAAACTCAGGGTCTTGGGCTTGCTAGTTAAATGCTATACTACAGCCTGGCATTTGTCTTTTTTGGAGGGGGTGGTACTGGGGTTTGAACCCAGGATCTCACACATGTTAGGCAGGTGCTTTACCACTTGAGGCACTCTCCTAGCCCTTTTCTGTTTTGGGTATTTTCAAGATAGGGTCTCGAGACCTATTTGCCTTGAACCACTATTCTCCTGATCTGTGCCTCCTAAGTAGCTAGGATGACAGGCATGAGCCACTGGCACCTGGCTCTAGTGTTCATCTCTAAAAACAATTCAGAACAAATTTTGAGTTTCTGTGACCTCAAACTTAACTGCAGTCAAGGGGTTTTTTCCATTGCTTCCATGTGCCTAGCTTAGTGAGAGGGTTCTGCCCTTTTAGGAACTTGTTACTAACAAGAGAAATGACAAGCGGGACCACAATCTCTTTCTTGCTGAAAGAGTTGGGTGGCATGAACATGGTGGTTTGTAAGCTGGGGTGCACTTGGGGAGCATTCCTCAGACAGAGGCACTCACCCACTTCTGGAGGTTGATGAAGTAGGTACTGGCTGGGGCTAGAGCTCTTGATAGGCAAGTGCTCTGCCACTTGAGCCACACCCTCAGTGGAGTATTCTGATTTTATTCCCTACACAAATCTAGTCTCTCTGTCCTCTGCTCTTCTCCTACCTTGTCTCTATATGTGGGTATTGGATAGCTCCCCCAGAGTTCAGATAGACACCCTATTTGAGAGTCCTAGACCTGATGATGACAGTCCCCAACATGAGTAAACTCAGCCAACCTTGTTTCCTGTCTGCTTTTGTTACATACCCAGTGATTTCTTCCCTCTGTTTCTGCATGCATGTTTCCCACACATGGACACCCGGTCTCTTCTTTAAGCAGTTCAGTTTTCACCTGTCCTTCCAAGGCCCATCAGAGCCTTTTCCATACAGCTGTTCCTTGCTGAAGTCTGCTGGGCTTCATTGCTCTGACCTGAAGGTGCCTAGAGCAGCTCTTCTAACCCAGCTTCAACAGTCAAGAAGGAGCATTAGGCTTTACTTTTTATAGTTCCTTTAGGGACACATGCACCTCTTTCCATTTAACAAATACAAGGGGTGGAGGTGTGGGTGAAGCAGTAGAGTGCTAGCAAGTGTGGGCCCTAAGTTCAAACCCCAGTACCATTCCCCCAAAAAAAGAAAAAAAAAAAGATACAAAATGACTTGGTAGTATTGGATGTGGTAGTATTGGATGCTCTTGTTTACACTATGTAAACACCATTGTATAGAGACTTGTTGTTCCTAGCATTGGTTTGACATCTGAAGCATCTCTGACTTGGCCTCACTGACCATTCTTCTATATGTCTGTTCACCTGCTCCTGTGCATTGGCTTTGGGAAGGACTCAAGAACACAGAAGCCAGGCACTGGGGGTTCCTTGGGAGGCTGAGATTAGGTTTGGGAGGATGTGGTTTGAGGCCAGCCTGGGCAAATAGTTCACAACACCCCATCTCCAAAATAACCAGAGAACACTGAACTGGAGTTGTGGCTCAAGCGGTAGAGCACCTACTTTTGTGTGTGTGTGTGTGGTATTGGGGTTTCAGCTCAGGACCTTCACCTTGAGCCACTCTGCCAGCCCTTTTTTGTGATGGGTTTTTTCGAGATAGGGTCTTGGGAACTATTTACCCAGGCTGGCTTTGAACTGCAATCCTCCTAATTTTTGCCTCCTGAGTAGCTAGTATTACAGGTGTAAGCCACTGTCGCTCAGCTGAGCACCTGCTTTGGAAAGCCCTGAGTTTAAACCCCAGTCCCAATTTAAAAAAAAAAAAAAAATCAAATACAGCTTTGTTGTCACAAGCAGCTTTTTCCTGACAGCCTTGGTGAGTGACTGCTCAGTTTCCTCCGTCCAGTTGAATGTCTTCAGTGATGTGACACCTTGCTGTCTCCCTGGCATGGGCCACAAGGAAGTTGCATTAAATGCTAGAATGTTCTGGCCCTGAGCCCAAAGCTATATGGGATACTTTCCTGTCCTTGATTGTTTTTTTCTTTTCTCATGTAGAAAGTTGAGTCCTGGGCTGGGGGCATGGCTCAAGTAGTGAGCACCTGCCTAGCAAGCACAAACCCAGTACTATCACCAAAAAAAATTAAGTTGAGTCCTTTCACAATTGAACCCTATGTTTGAAAACAGATGTATGTTGCCTTCAAATCTCTTCTCTAGGCAGGAAATCTTTTTGTTGTTTTTATTGTTCCTGGTAGAACATGGTCCTTGTGATTCTGGTGTCTTCAGCAGTCTCTGTTTCATGTGACTCTCTTAACATGTGGGGTCCAGTTGGAACACTGGCTCTGAACAGCTTGAGGTAGCATGGATTTTAAACGTGGAGCAAACTTGTGGTCCTTGACCCAAGCTCTCTTTACCTATCTTGCCTGTAAATATTATGGTACCTGTTGAGAAAAGAACATCACTGTTACCCAGGACTCTAGGGACTTTCTTAAAGGAAGGACCTTGAAAGATGAGCAGGCTTTGAATATGGGGTCTGGTACTGACAGGGCAGTTGGGGAAGTCCTTCTGAGAGTCATCCTGGGGATGAATTCAGCGGGAGTAAGTCATCAGGCCAATGTTCTGGCATTCTGTTTGTTGCTCATTTGGATTGCACCAAAGGGTCTTAATTGGAATCGCAGGAAGAACAGGTTCCAGCATATTTTGGGGAGGAGGAGGAGTCATAGTTAATACTTTTGAGTTTCTTTTTTTTAGGGGATCACAATACTGGGGCTTGAACTCAGGACTCATGCTTGCTAGGCAGGAGCTCTACTGCTTGAGCCACTCTGCTAGCCCTTTTTAGTGTTTGATATTTTCAAGATACGGTCTCATGAGCCATTTGCCCCAGCTGTCTTTGAACAGCCATCCTCCTGATCTCTGCCTCCTGAGTAGCTAGGATTACATGTGTGAGCCACTGTTGCCTGGTGCTTTTGGATTTCTTTCTTTCTTTCTTTTTTTTTGTGGTGCTGGGGGCTTGGACTCAGGGCCTTCACCTTGAGCCACTCCACCAGCCCAATTTTTTGTGATAGGATTTTTTGAGATAGGGTCTTGTGAACTATTTGCCTAGCCTGGCACTTCCTGATCTCTGCCTCCTGAATAGCTAGGATTATAGGCGTGAGCCAACAGCACCAGGCTTGCTTTTGGATTTCTTAAAGAGGACCTTAACCACAAAGTAGTTACGAATCACTGCCCTTGAATGGATTGCATGGGGACATTTTGAATAATTAACTTGCTATGCCTCCTGGGAAGACCCTTCCCATAAAAGAAACAGGCTTTGTTGACTACTTTACCAAAATGCACATGAGTTGGGGATGAGAGCAGCTGGAGTTGTAGCCCTCTGCATGGAGCAGGGCCCAGTTTTTGGGTTGTGTGTGATCTCTTTCTGCTACATGCCACACTTGGCCCCTTGGCAGCATGTGAGCATTTAGCTGTCTGGGCTGGGGTTGTAGCTCAGTGGTAGAGCACTTGCCTAGCATGCATGAGGCCCTGGGTTTGATTCTCAGCACCACAAAAACAATCTAAACAAACAACTGGGCAGTACCCAAGTTTCTCCATTTCCCTCCATACACTGAAATCCTCTTTGGACTCCATTTTGAGAAGTGTTGCTTTCCTTCCTGCACTGCTTGTCCTAGGCTGGGAAACCTGCTTGCTCGCTGCTCCCAAGAGAAGGGACAAGCAAGTAGGCTGATTCTGCTTTCCCTCAAACTCATCCCTTGGTTTGTCAGTTTTGTGCAATCAGCTCGAACAGCTGATCTTAGGCGGCTTCTGGCTTTGAGCAGAACTGAACCAAACATTTGTGGAAGCATATTTAGTAAGCTTCTGTCGTTGTTGTCTTTGGTCTTCCTGACTCTCTTCTCCTAGAGCTGGACTGCTCTCAGTTCCCTCCCTCACTGATGATAGCCTCTTGAATTCAGCTTCTTTGAATTCACATGGGTTTCTTTAAATTTTTTCCCCAATTTTTCATTATCTTCAGTTACAGGGGTACAGTTTTGCTTGAGGATTTGCCATCTTGAGGGTTTGGGTCATCTTGTGCTTTTGAGTCTCAGATCTTTAAGTGGAACTTGTCTTTTCTCCCAATGAGTAGAATCCATCTTCAAGTCGTTTTCCTAAGTGGAGGAAGTATGATTGGCATTTTTCAGGCGGAACAGTTCTTGTCCTCAGGGCCATCTTGTGCAATGCAGGACTTTTAGCATCCTGATGACTGGTAGTGCCAGTGATTTGTAGCTAGGGCTCAATTGAGGATGTTGGGAAATCTGGGTGGAGTGGTATCACAATGCCTGGCATCTGTCTCATGGGTAGGGTTCAGGTTGCTTAAGTGCATGGACCTGGACTGGATGCTGTTGTCACTGTGTTGAGAAACCCCCTATGGGATGCTCAACATTGTCTGAAGATAACACGACTTGTTTGTCTCTCTTGGTTTTTCTAACTTCTTCTGCTTGTTGCCAGTTCTTCCTTGTTGGTTATAATTATGCAAAGCGGGTTCCTCTTCCTTCTTGGGAGAGCTTAACCTGACAGTGAAATAAATTGATCATCCTGCTTTGGGTTCCCTAAGTCTCCCAGGTTCACTCTCAACAGTTTGGCCCTTTGTTCTGTGGCCAGGAGGCCTGGAGCTTCCTCCTGCAGTAGTCTAGCTTTCATCTTTGTCTAAGCATTTGCTTGACGGCATAGTACTGTTAGGTGCTTGCTCTCCATGCACCCAAGGCCCACAAGTTCCTCCTTTTTCTTGTGCAAGATACATTTTTTTTGTTTTGTTTTTGTTTTTTCTTGTGTATGTGCAGTACTGGGGCTTGAACTTAGGGCCTACACCTTGAGCCACTCCACCAGCCCTTTTTTTGTGATGGGTTTTTGAAGATAGGGTCTTGTGAACTATTTGCCTGGGCTGGCTTTGAACTTCAGTCCTCCTGATCTCTGCCTCCTGAGTAGTTAGGATTACAGCTGTGAGCCACTGGCGCCTGGCAAGATACAGTTTTTTTATTACCTTGCTAGAATTGAGTCCATTTTGCCATATTTTTGTAATTCTTGTGTAATTTACATTCTTCCTTTTATCAGCCATACTTCATATTGTTAGTATATAGAGTTCTGAAGCCATAAAGTATATTTGTAGATTATTTAAAAATTAATTTCTTCCATGAATATTGGATATCTTCACCTTTGTTTTTTCTTTCTTGGTTGTCTACATTTTGAAGTTATATCTGGAATATTTTTTTCCTGTCTGTATTTGGTTGAAAACATTTTGGTAGTTTAGTAGGATTCAAGCTGTAAGGCCTATGATATCTTCTGTCCCTACCCAAGAATCTTACTCTGTTATCTTGAGCCAAGGACCAGAATGCAGCTTTTGGTGCACTATTTATAGAGAATATTTCTTATGCTGAGTCCTTTTTTTACTCCCAAATCCCCAACTTCTAGCCATTCACTAACTTAGTCATTAAACAAATGTCTGAGCCCCACTATTGCTCCTGGCAGTATTAGGGCTTCCTGATTTTTGCCCTCATGGAGCTGACATTCTATTTGGGAAATGGATGGGGGGGGGGCCATGGTGGAGTATGGGGCTTTTTGTCCTTCTTGAGTCTGTCTAGACTTCATAGTCTCCAAGGGAGACTATGAGTACTGGGCATCAGCAGTAGGAACAAGATGAAATGCTGGCAGGTTTGGAGTGGTTCCTCAGATTCCATGCTTTCTTTGTACAGGAGCCAGGCCACACCATCCCCCAGTGCAGTCAGGGGTTATAGGTCCTGCCATTAGTGCTAGGCCTTTCTTAGAAATCCACTCTTTTTGAGGACTGGGTGGTGTTGTGCGTGCATGTGATCCCAAATACTTTGGAGGACCAGAGGTTTGAGGCCAGCCTGAGCAAAAAAGTTAGCAAGAGCTCATCTCAACAAAATAATCTGAGTTTGGTGTTTTAAGCCTGTAATCCCAGGTATATAGGAGGCTAGGTAGGAGGATTGTGGTCCAAGGCTCTCCCTGGGTGCAAAACCCTTGTCTGAATAGTGAAAGGGCTGGGGAAAAGAGAGAGAGAGAGAGAGGGAGAGAGAAGAAGGAAAGAAAGAAGGAAGGAAGAAAGGAAAAGAAAGAGAAAGAAGTGGACTCATTAACAAACTGAGGGTGTGTTGTGGCTCAAGCGGTAGAGGACTTGCCTAGCAAGTTCAGGGCCCTGACTTCAATTTTGAGTACTGCAAAAAAAAAACCGAAAAACAAATACAGATTTGTGGGCTGGAGGTGTGGCTTAAGTGTAGAGCACCTGCCTAGCAAGTGTGCAGTTCATACCCCAGTACCAAAAAGGACTGTTGCTCTGTGTGACGGTGCCTCTCCTCTCCCTGTGCCACATGTTAAAACTTCCCACATTCAGGCTCCACCTACACTTGCTGGACCAGAATTTCTGGGACTGGGCCCAAGTCCAGATGATTGTGGTGGGCCTAGGTTGACAAGCAGTGAGCACCTGTGGGAAAATACTTGTGCCTACCACATGTCATGAAACTTCTGTTTTTAACATTTCTTCAATGTTCTTTCCTCCTGAGCCCACTCTGGGCCAGGCTCCCATTCCCAGCTCAGAACTGTAACACTGACTCTACCTGCTTCCCCCTTCCTTGGGAATTAATTATTCCTTCTATCCCTATGTAGCATCAGTGTACCTTGTAAGCTTTTGCGGTGTGATGGGAGTATGGAGTGCAAAGGATCTTTTGGGCTTGATGGTGTCAGGAACCCATAAGGTACCCCTGTGCAGTTGTGAGCCATGGCTCTGCATAAGGAGGGACCTTCCCTTGCTAGAAGGTGTGTGGGCTAGTCCAGAGAGGAAGCACCTGGCAGAGGAGGCAGGGCTCAGTGAAGTGGCACTGGGGTTGTAGAAAAGAAGGCACCCTCAGGGGAGCCAGTCGATGGAGGCTTAATTAAGGTAGTAGTGGGAGTGGCACTCCAGGTGTTTGAGCTTGGATGAAAGTTGGCCTTTCGATGTGTGGGTGGTAGGATGTATCCTGGGTGGCTTGGGTTATCATGCCTGCTGACATTCACTTGTGTTGAAGAGGCAATGGGAAATGTTAGGCTGGTGCGTAGTCCAAAAGCAAGTGACAGACAGTTCTAAAGACATTTTAGGCCAAGGTCCTAAAGTAATCAGTTATGATGGCTGACCTTTTTGGGTGAAATGGCATTTGCTGCATTGACTTATGTATATTATATTTGCAAGAACTCTTGTTATTTGCAAAAGGTTTCCCTCTTCATAGTCTGCAGCTCTGGGTCTTATTACCCTTTTGGCAGCTGAGAAAACCTAGTCTTCAGTGATGTTTCCTAGCCCCACCCATCCGAGACGGGGTGGTGGTTCTCTTTGCTTGTACCCATTTTGGGATGGAGTCCTGAAATTGTACTCATGGTGTTGGGTAGGAAAGTTTGTGGGTATGCGTTTGTCTTTGGCTGACTTCTAGTCTCAGGTTTATTCATCTTTATATTCTCAGCTTCCAATACATAGCCAGCACTTAATAAATCTTGTTTGGAAGAAATGAGGTCTATAGTGCTTCAGGTTAGCCCCTGCTGCCTATTTGCCCTGTGCAGTTACTGAGGGTTAATAGGCATGGTGACCAACCTAAAGAGAAAGTGGTGTGTCTGTAGAAGTATGGTTCCCCCCATCATATTCATGTTTGTGGGTTCACCAAGGTGGGGGCTTGACTTGGTCTAGGGCAGGGGTAGAGGCAGTAATATCACAGTGGGGACTACCCCAGCTCTGTGCCTCCTTAACCTGGCCAGACACAGTCTACTCCTCATTCTCAGATGTTGTCATTGGTGATGTTCTCACCTGGTTTTAATTGGAGGGAGTCAGGAGGGATCTTAATATGTGGTACTTTCCCCAATTTGACACCCCTTTATGCTTTGTTAACCAACAGGAGCTTGAAGAGATCCGCAAATGTGGAATGAAAAACTTCCGTAACATCCAGGTTGATGAAGCTAATTTATTGACTTGGCAAGGGCTTATTGTTCCTGTGAGTATTGAACACTTCCACTTCTTATCAGATTATTCTTTCAGGTGGTATGCTGCTGCTGGCCTTATCTTAGTGCTCCTAAGTAGGCTCATAGTCTGGGTAGCCCACAGATGCACAGATGTGGGCTGTGACTCCAGGGGGACAGGTAGGGTAGGTTACTCAGTAGCAGCTATTGAGTAGAATCATGCCTTGGCACTGATTTTTTAAATTCTAGGGGTTCCAAACTTTCCAGTTCTGTAGTTTTCAATGAAGAGGAGTATGTGCTCCTGTTCTTATCTATCTTCCCTGGCTTCTGGATGCCTGGCCCTGTTTATCAGGATGAGACTTCCTTCTCTGGCCTCTCTTGGAAGAGGGCCAGTGTTCCCCTCTGGATCTTCTTTTGCTTTCTTCCTTGGTTTTGCATCTGTGTCTCCAGCTGTCTGGACACTTTATTCCTTGTACCCTTCAGTATGTGCCTCCAGTTTGTCTCAAATCCCATATATTGTCTATATGTTCCTCTCACTTAGTGACTTTTCTGGGGCTTGGGCCTCCGGTGTTTGCCCACAACAGCTCCAGGTCTCAGGGAGTTCTACCTTCAAACAGCTTGGGCTTCTCTTAACAGAGGCTTTGCCTTGGTCTTACTACCATCTTGATTTTTGTATCCCTTCTTTTCTCTATCCTTTGATCCCTTTCACCCTTCCAGACACTTGACCTGTACTTCACTCTAGTTTGTAGTGCCCATTTCTCCCATCCTCCTGAAAGTACTTACAGCAAGCACACAGGCTCCCTACTGTCATTACATGCCTCACCCTTGAATGTCTCCCTAGTCTTTGAGCCTCTGGCAGTGTTCTAGTCCCTGGGCCTATAACCAGTTCACTACATGCTGACCTGCTACTGCTTTCTCCTCACTTTAAACTTGTGTCTAATTAGTCTATCTTTCTCTCCTTCTATTTTATCTTTGCAGACCCTCCTTCTAACATCATAGGTTATCATGCTGTCCTTGAAGGATTTGTGTCTGTCTCCATCCACACCATCTCTTCTGGAGCTGCACCGTTTGTCCTCCAGGTGGCCTCACTGGGATGTTGTGTAGCCTTCTAGCCATCCTAACTCACAACCTTGACCTTCTGCTCTCCTTTCCTGTTCCATATCTACTCATCTTCTCTTTTCCTTTTCTCCCCTACTTTTCCTGTCAGCCTCAGGCCCTCTCCTGGTGCTTGACACTGTCCTGCCATTGTTACTAAGAATCCTCTCACATGGACAGATTGGCTTCTTTGCTGAGGCTGAATACATGTTTACTGTAGGTATTTTCTTCTTGATACTGATTATGAGGTCATGTCTTTATATTTTTAGAGGAACTTGAACAACAAATATTGGACTTGTAGTTTCTTTATTTTTAGTGGGATTGGGGTTTGAACTCAGGGTTTAGAGCTTTTAAAGAAGATGCTGTACTGCTTGAGCTGCCTCCAGTCCTGTAGTTTTTTTTTGTAGTCATTTGGATAACTAAGATAGGCTCAGAATTTTTAAATCTGGGAGCTTCCAGTCTTTTCTTTTTTTTTTTTTTTTTCCTCTTTTAACTAATCACTATACAAATGAGATCCAGTCTGACTTTGATGATGAGTCTTTTGCACAGGGTAGGTAGCTGGGAATCCCCTAGGCAGGAGGGGCCAGCCCTTCTCTGCCATTGTGATCTGTTAAGTGTTGAGTAGAAGGACAACTAGAATCATCTGACCACTTGTCCCTTTTCTAGTTGAGATTTTGTATATCCTACTAATATAAAAAGTGAATAATTAATATATTTTGGAAAGAATGAACATTAATAGTGAGGCTAGGATGTTTTCACACTTTGAACTTAGCCTGGCACCACAGGCCAGCTCAGAAGGTAGATCGCTGTCAGTAGGCTCTTCTTTCAGTACACAAGGCCCCCTCTGGTTTCATGTTGGCCAGCCTTGTGAAATAGTGGTATAAGGTCTCATTAAGCAAACATAGAGACTGCTGTTCAGATCCCAGTGTGCTTTGACAGAGGCTCTGGGGAGTGTCCAGGCGAAAACCTTGCCTTTTATTTGAGGAAGCGCTGGGCCCAGGGACAGCAAGCCACAATAGGCTGCTGTCATTCCTGTTCAGTCTTCTCAGTCTCCTCTTTTTTTTTTTTTTGAAGTTGGAGGGCAGTACTGGGGTTTGAACTCTTTTAGGCCTCATTGCTAGGCTGATTCTCTCTCCCACTTAAGCCATTTTGCCAACCCTTAATCTCCTCTTATTTCCTTCCTTTAATAGCTTGTAGGGGCTGTAGGTTGATAAGAGCAGAGTTTCAAGGAAGGATTCTTCCTTCCTCATAAAGCTGTTAGCATTCTTGGCAGCTGACCTTCCCAGGTTCACACTTGATTCCAGACCTGGACCTCAGCTCTTCCTTCGTTGCAGGGACTGTGACAGCATGGGAAACTCTACCTAGATTCAACTGAGGCCCACCCCATTGGGGTACAACCTCACCCTGCCTCTTTACAGCAGGATGTTGGTCATTAAGGAGTGTGGGGCTGAGAGTGCTTCCTAGAAGAGGCGTTGATTGATTTGTTACCATGGTGACTCAGGTTTATTCCCCTTAAATGTTTGTTTTTGGGGCTTTTTGTGTGTGTGTGTTATTGGGGCTTGAACTCAGGCTTTACACTTACTAAAGTGTTACACCTAGGCAGGTGCTTTACCACTTGAGCCACTTTACCAACCCTAAATGTTTATTTTTCTATAAAATGTTTTCATGTGAGATTCAGAGAGGAATTATCATAATTTCATCCTTAAGTTCAGTTTAGTAAGTTTTTGGACACTGCCCTTTAGCAGTTTGGGGTAGGGCGGTGAACCTTTTTGAAGCTTTTAACCTAGTGAATATTTTCATTCTTAACCTTTAGTATACTTCCATAGGCCTTCTTTCATGACTTTTATTTATTTTTTGCGGCACTGGGGTTTGAACTCAGGGCCTCACCTTGCTAGCTAGGTGCTCTACAACTTGAGGCAGTCCACTAGCCATCCTTTTTGGGTGTGTTTTGGGTATTTTTGACATAAGGTCTTGTGAACAATTTTTCAGGCTGGCTTCAAATGGTGATCCTTCTGATCTCTGTCTTCTGAGTAAGTAGGATTATAAGTGTGAGTCACTGTAGCCCAGCTCTGAGCTGTATCTTCAACCCTTTCATAGTTTATTTGTTTTATTGGGGGTTTAAACTCAGGGCTTCATGCTTGCAAAGCAGGCACACTTACTGCTTGGACCTCACCTCCAGTCCATTTTGCTCTGGTTATTTTGGAGATAGGGTCTCAAGAACTATTTGCCTCTGTGCTGGCCTTGAGCCTCAGCCCTCCCAATCTCAGCCTCCCAGGTAGGTAGGATTATAGGTGTGAGCCAATGGCATCTGGCTCTTCATGCAGTTTTTAAAAAAACATTTCATAATTACTTCAGACTTTCATAACTTAGTTAATATCTTGAAACTCCGTGAACATGTTTAATGCTACAGTATTCTATAATATTTGTATAGTCTATGTGTGTGTGTGGGGCGGGGTACTGGAGTTTGAATTTAGGGCCTCGAACTTGCTAGGTAGATGCTCTACCACTTAAGCTACACCTCCACTCTGTACAGTCTGTTTTTACTTATTTGTTGAGATAGCGTCTTTTTTTTTTTTTTTTTAAATATTTATTTTATGAAATGCTACTTTTTTTTAATTATTGTGCTGGGTGGGAGTACATTGTGGCATTTACAAAAGTTCTTAGAGTATGTCATACTTGAATTTACCCTGTGATAGTGTCTTGCTGTGTAAGCCAGGGTGCATGCTCGGTCTTTATTTTTTTTTGCAGTACTGGAGTTTGAACTCAGGATCTTGAGGTTGCTAGGCAGGTGCTCTACCACACACCATCAGCTCCCTACCTCAGTCTTCTTTGCCAGGAATACACTTGTTAGTTAGACGCTCTACCACTTAAGCCACTCCGTCAGCCCTGTTTTTGTGTTGGGTATTTTAGAGATAGGGCCTCATGATATTAGCCTGGGCTGGCTTCAAACCTCAGTCCTTCTGATCTCTGCCTCCCACATAGCTAGGATTATAGGTTTGAGCCACCAACATCCAGCCAAGATTATTGTCTAGAATAAAGAATTTTACTTAGTTTAGATTTTGATTGTGAAATCTACCTCCCTCTCTCCTTCCCTCCCTCCTTCTGTCCCTCCCATCGTTTTGGTTTTTGAGATAGGGTCTCTCTATGTAGCCCAGGCAGGCTTGGAACTCACTAAATAGCCCAGGTTCTGAATTCCAGTTCATAATCCTCCTGCTTCAGCCTCCCTAGTGTTGGAATTACAGGTGCCCCCTGCCTGGCTATTATAGTTTAAGTAATGTATCTAAGCCAGGTATGGTAGTACACACACGTAACACCAGCACTAGGGAGTCAGAGGCAGGAGAGTCATGGCCTCCAGCACAAGACCTTATTTCAAGTAACAAAACAACAAAAAAAGAGAAAAGTATATACTTATTTATACGTAGTATCTGACCATTTGGATTGGAGTTGTATTACGTATAAACTGTCTGTAGGACTACTTGTATTGTTAAATTATTTTGCAGAAAGGTTATATCAATTTATAACCCCATGGATACTGTCACACAAATGCTTAAGCATGTTCTTGGCTTCTTTGGAGTTACTACATTTTTAAAGAGGATTCTGAGTGGTACGTACTTGAGAGCCCAGGCTGTGGGGTCTTACTGCCTGAAGTGAGAACCCCAGCCATGCCCCCAACTGGGTTGAAGATCTTGGTTATGTTACCAGTTGGCTCTGGTATTCTCTCTTTTGTGATGGGAATGATGTTCAACTTTAAGGATGATGAAAAAGTTAAGTGAATGTATGTTATGTATTTAGATGGCATAGTGTTCCTGTTATTAAAGGTAAGTAAGGCTTTCCTGGGCCCTCAGGAAGATTATTCTTCAATAAGTAACAAAAAGTTTATGAAACAAACATACACAAAAGGGTCATTGTTGCCAATTTGATTTGAATTTTTACTTTTGTTATCCTATTTGATTTTTTTCTTTCTTTCTTTCTTTTTTTTTTGGTGGGATTGGGGTTTGAATGGCTTCATGCTTCCAAAGCAAGTGCTTGCAAAGCAGGCACACTACTGCTTGAGCCACACCTCCATTCCATTTTGCTCTGGTTATTTTGGAGATGGGATCTTGCAAACTGTTTGCCTGGACTGGGCTCGAATCTCGATTCTCCTGATCTCAGCCTCCCAAGTAGCTAGGATTATAGGAGTGAGCCACCTAACCCAGCTTGGTTGACACTTTTTTCACTTATATCTCTGCAGTCTGTTATCTATTAGTCTTAGTATGTTTCTTTGTTAAGTTACAGGAATTCTGTATATTAATCCTGTATGGTGAAAATATTATTCAGCCTACTGTTTTCTTTTGGTTTTGAACTCAGGGCTTCATACTTGCTTGTTAGGCGCTCTTAACTGCTTGAGCCTCTCTGCCAGCCTTACTATTTTCTTCTTAATTTGTTTGTTCAAAGATTCCTAGTTTTGCTGGTAGAATGGCTCAAGTAGTATAGCCCTTGTGTAGCAAGTGTGAGGCCCTGAGTTTAAGCCCCAGCACTATCAATCGATTGATTAGCAAAGACTCCTAATTTGAAACTTTTTTTTTGTTTTGTTTTTTGTGATTCTGGGGTTTGAACTCAGAGCCTCATACTTGCTAGGCAAGTACTTTACCACTTGAGCCATGCCTCTAGCCCATTTTGCATTTTTTTAAGTTTCAGCAAGGATTTATTTTAGTGTAGCAGGATAAAGTAGGGAGAAATATTTCTTGCTCTCCACACAGGAAATGGGAATAAAAATTCTGTTTTGGTTATTTTTTGAGATAGGTTCTTGCTTTATGCCTGGGCCAGCCTGGACTGTGATCCCATGTAGCTAGGATGATAGGCATATGCCATAGTGCCCAGCCTCATTGGTTGAGATGGGGTCTTGTGGACTTTTGCATGTGATAGCCTCAAACCTCAATCCTCCTGATCTTTGTCTAAACAACAGAAATGTATATTCTTAGAGCTGTGAAGGCTAGAAGTTCCATGTCAAGGTCCTGAAGGGCTGGCTTCCAGCAGTGACTCTTCCTGGCTTGCAGCCCTCCTGCTATATCCTCACATTGCCTTCCCTTAACTACCTCTCCCAGAGGGGGATTGGAGAACTCTTCCTTGTTGTCCCTCTCTCTTTTTTTTTGTTTTGTTTTGTTTTGTTCTTTTGATAGCACTAGGATTTAAACTCAGGGCTTCATTCTTACTAGGTAGGGTCTCTTACAGCTTGAGCCAGTGTGCCAACCCTTTTATAAGGATCCAAATCCTGTTGGATCAGGGTACCACTTTTATGACCTCTTTTTTCTTTTTCTTTTTCTGGACATATTGGGGTTTGAACTTCAGGGTATTGCACTTGCTAGAAAGGTGTTCTACCACTTGAGTCATGTCCCACCCAACCTCTTTTAACTTTAGTTACTTACTACTACAAATATAGCCACATTGGGGTTAGGGCTTGAATATATAAATTTTGGGGCAACCCAAGCATTCAGTCTGTAACAGCTTCCTTGATTAAATTCATTCCTAGGTATTTTATTGTTTTTTGATGCTAATATAAATGGAATTCTTTACTTAATTCCCTTATTGGCACTGGGCATGGCAGTTCACACATGTAATCCCAGCTATTCAGGTGGTGAAGGCAGGAGGATCTCAATTTCGAGGTCAGCCAAGGCAAAGTTAGTGAGACCTTATCTGAAAAACAAAATCAAAAGAGCTGGGGGTGGTTGAAGTGGTAAAGCTTGTTTGAGGCCCTGAGTTCAGTCCTTAGTGGGAGCAGGAATTCCATTTTGAATTTTTCATTGTTTGTGTGTATGTGGAAATGCAACTGATTTGTGTGTTCATTTTGTATCCTGCAATTTGCTGAATTCATCATAGCTTTTTTTTCCCCCCTCTGGAACCTTTAGGGATTTCTTAATGTGAAATCAGGTCAGTTCTGGACAGAAATACTTTGACTTCTTTCCAGTTTGAATGGCTTCATTTGTTTATTTATTTTTTGTTTGTTTTCACAGTACTAGGGTTTGAACTCAAAGTCTTGTGCTTGGTAGGCAGGTGCTCTACCACTTGAGCCGTTCCTTCAAACCCCCGCTTTTTTTTTTTTTGGTGAGACTGGCTTGATTGATTTTCTTAAAATGTTAAACTACTGTAGCATTTCTAGGATAAATCCCTTTGGGTTTTTTCCCTCCCTCCTTCCATGCCCCCTTCCCTTTCTTTCTTGCACGGTACTGGAGTTTGAACTCAGGGCTTTTGTGTGTTAGGCAAGCACTGTACCACTTGAGCCACAACTCCAGCCTCCTCTGCCTTTCTGCTGGTAGTAGGTGTCTTTTCTGGTAACTGCAGCAGCTTCATAGCAGGAGGAAGGAACACCCACCAATCACTTATACCCTTCCTCTGGATGGTGCACTCTTTACAATAATAGGCATCAGAGACTCGAGGACCTCTACAGATCAGACAGCAACCCTGTTGAGATCCATAGTTATACTCATCACATATGTACACCATGGTGCAGGGATGCACATAGGAATTAGGTCATATGCTCACTGTCACAGTTTTGACACAATCTTCCAATAGCGACATCATCCTCCCCTCCCTTTCCTTTCCTTCTCCTCCCTTCCTTCTTTTCCTTTGCCTTTAATCTTGCTATGTGGCCCAGGCTGGCCACAAACTTCCTCCTATCTTTTTGCCTCAACCTTACAAGTGCTGGGATTACAAGCAAGCACCACCATGCCCTTTATTCTTTTTTTCTTTCTATCAGACTCAATCATTTTAGCTGTCCTGTCTTCAAGTTTACTTATTCTTTCTTCTACTTGCTTAAATCTGATTTGATCTCAGCACAACAAAACTGAAAACTGAACATTCTGATATTATGTGGATATCAGATTCTCTCCAATACCCTGGAGTTTTCTGTTCTTCACTGTTGAAGGCTTCACTTGTATTCAGCCAACATTTAGATTGAAATACCCTTGAATGGTAGGAGTTTTTTAAAATCACAGACACTGAACACCCCTCAGTCTTTGCAGATTGGCTCTGGTTGAGGGTGCTTCTGTAACACTTTAGCTAGGGCTCAACCTGACTTCCTGCCTTTACTGAGTAAATTAGTGGTGAGAGCTTAAGGTCTTCTTAGGGTCCTTTTCTGAGCATGTGTCCTGTCATAGGCATATGTGTGTCTTTTTCAGTGCCCTAGTGTATTTGAACATTTTTGAAGCAGCAGTGTTTTTCTTTTCAGTGTTGTGGATTGAACTCAGGATCTTATGCACTCTAGGTAAATGCTGTACCATTTGATATACATATCCCCAGCTCAGATAAATAATATCTGAACACTTTGATGCCCTAATTTCCTAAATAAACTTTCTCCTTGGCTTTTTCTTTTTCCTTTTTTTTTTTTTTTTTTTAAAGACACAGCCAGCTCAAACTCATGATCCTCCTGCCTTAGCCTCTCACGTAGCTGAGATTATAGGCATGAGCCACCATACGTAGTATGGCTATTGACTAGGCAGGTTATTGATATAATATGTTTTGCTGTAGGTGGAGTATTTTTTTTTTTTTTGTTTGCTTGTTTGTTTTACTTCTTAGAGAAAATTAAAGGAGGCAGGAGGCTCGTTTATTGTAGTAAGTAGAAATTTGGGTGATGTCTTGATCACAGCACACATATCTATTGTCTGTATCACAGGATGGATCACAAACGACAAGAATTGTGCAGAGAAAAACATTTTTACGAAATCTCTCCTTGAAATTTTTGTTCTTTGGTGGTTAGTCCTCCTCATGAGTAATAGTTGAAGAACACAACTTCCATTTCTCCTGGGAACATTCCTTGGTTCTTGCATCCAGGCAAGACAATGAAGTGTAGTCAATATGACAGTAAAGTTTATTAGGAAAATAATACACTTTCAATAGATGGAAACAGGGTCATCTCTAGAGAGAGAATGAGAATGACAGGTGGAGTAATTTTGAGCACTACCTGCTGCTTTTCCACCCTGTGTGGATTCCAGGTTAGGTAAAACAGAAATTAGCACCTGTCCTTGAGGTAGCCCCTCAATAGATTAGAACCTACAAACACAATATTTTGCCATTAAAGTCTGTGTTCCTCCCTCTGGGACAAGGACCGGGGTCTCACAGTGGGAAAGGAGGCTCTGTTCATAAGGCCACTCGTCATGCTGTGATGGAGGGGATGGAACGAAGGCAAGAGAAATCACCCAAACATTTTCCTACATTGTTTAGCTGCCTCTTTTTAGATTCTGTGATTTAGTGCTGTCACTTTCTGAATTCTGTCATTTAGTTGGTTTCTGTCTTTTGTTACTGTAAATCTTTTGACTGTTTGCCAGAGTTCTGACAAAGTTGGTTCTAACATTTTCTGCAGAGGGAAGCTTGGAGCTGTCTGCTGTGCCAATTTTCTGGTGTCATGCCCCACATTTTTCTTTTTTAACTAGGATTGAGTAGATTTCATTAAGGACCAGATTACTGTCAGTTTTACTAAGATGGTCATACTGGCTTAGAAACTTCATTCTTCCCTGGGCGCTGGTGGCTCATGCTTATCTACTCAGGAGGATGGAGGTTCAAAGCCAGCCCCAGGCATATAGTTCACGAGACCCTATCTTGAAAATACCCAACATAAAAAAGAATGGTGGAGTGACTTAAGTGTTAGAGTGCTTGCCTAGCAAACATGAAGCCCTGAGTTCAAACCCCAGTACTGCCAAAGAAAATAAAAATTGATTCTTTATGTGTGCTGATTTGCTAATTTTTACTTTTATGGTACTTTCTGTGTTTATGTTACAGAAGTCATAGTCTTGTTTTCTTGGTGTGTGTTGGCTCTTCACTCTTTTCTAATTTCTTCCTGATTTGAATGATGGTAAAAGTTAAGAATTCATCCTTACTCGCATTCCTTTCTTGCCTTAGCTGCTCCTGTGTCTGTGTTCTTCACCCTTGAACTTGTGGGGATTATCTTACCTTCTACGGAAGGTAATACGTGCATGCACAGGTGGAAACATTACAGTGGTGACGATATTCCAGCTAACTGCTCCCTAGTTTCCACATTTGTAAAGTGGAGCTAATAATAAGCACCTGCCTCTTGGCAGCAGTCAGGAGGACTACATAAGTTGTTTATGCCCTGGGCCTGGCACAGAGTACGTGCTTTATTTAGCTGATGTTGTGGTGAATGCTACAGGGCTGCCCCTGGATGTCTTTGCCTTTGTATTTTAGGAGAGTGGACATATGAGTCATATTTGTATCCTTGAGGCTTTTTGTATCAAAGCCTGCCTCAATGATTGTATTTAAAATAAAATGAGATTCTCTGGGGTGCCTTGGTGCATCCTCTCCTGTTCTCTCGTCCCTTCCCTTCCATCGTAGGACTGAAATCAGTGACAGTGACAGTGTCACTGGCCCCATTCTGGCTCCTGGGGCTCATTGCTCCCCTTTTAGTGCCCATACACTCCAGCTTCTTTTGAGTCCTTATAGACCATTTCTGGGAATAGTCAGCAAGTACACAGATACTATCCACTTCAAAAACTGGAACTGCCCTTGCCTTTGCAGACTTTTCTGTCTCCAAGGTTCTTTGCAGCATGCCCTTGCCTTTGCAGACTTTTCTGTCTCCAAGGTTCTTTGCAGCACATTGCAAATTCATTCTTAGGTGTTCCCTCCATGGACTCAGAGACCATATTCTTTGGAACACCTGTGCTTCTCAGCCTCTGGGCTGCATGTCAGTGCCTTCCTCTAGTTGACTGAGTTGTTTCAAGGCTGGGCATTCAGAACTAACTGTTGAATTAAATATCAGTGGAAGACAGACTTTTCAGGAATGGTCACACCACTTCCTGCCCCCAAAGCCATAGGTACCCCTTCTACCAGGGCTCCCTTCTTCCTCCTCCTGTGTCTTCTCTTGGTGCTCATCCCCTGGTCTCAGTAAGTTACACCCTTCTTGGTGTTCCCTCCAGTCACCATTCATACTAGTGAGGCAACCCGCAACTCAGCTTGCTTAGAAAAGGGAGCTTATTGGACTTGACAAATTCCTGAAATGGCTGCTTTGTGTTGGTTAATCCACTTCCTCAGTGTGGTGAACCTAGATTCTGCCTGTCTCTCTGTTCTGTCTTTCATTCCATTCAGTCCAGCTCTGCATCTGGTCGTCAGGTAGCTGCTATAGGCCAGGAGAGACCTGTGCAGACCTGGCAGTGTTGGGGAAGGACATCTTCTCTCTGTTTCTCTCTCTCTCTTTTTGAGCTTTTAACTTCAAAACAATTGTAGATTCTCATACATTTGTAAGAAATAATTCAGAGAGATCTCCAGCATCTTTCCCATACTCTCCTCCAAGATAGCATATTCCATAACTGTAGCATAATATCATAAACAGGAAATTGACAGGGAGCTAATTCATAACCTTATTCACATCTCTCCAGTTTTACTTGTATGTGTTTAGTTAAACATGAAGTTTTATCATACATAGTTTGGTGTGACCAAAAACCAAGATGCCCATCCCTTGATCCCTGTATAGACTCCCCCACATTTCATTATTTAGAACAAAGACACATCATCAACCCACATCTTTTACTGGCCGGAGTACAGGAAGTAGCACAACAGGCAGTGCTATCCAGTAGGAGCATAATGTGACCATGACTGTAATTTTAAATTTTCTAGTCACATTAAAAATTAATAATAGCCAGGTGCTGGTGGCTCACGCCTGTAATCCTAGCTACTCAGGAGGCAGAGATCATAAGGATCCTGGTTCAAAGCCAGCCTGGGCAAATAGTTCAAGAGACCCTATCTTGAAAAAAAACCCATCACAAGAAAAGAACTGGTGGAGTGGCTTGAAGTGTAGGCCCCAAGTTCAATCTCCAGTACCGCAGGGGGAAAACAACATAAAAATAGTTGGCATGGTGTCACACACATCACTTAGCAGGTAGAGGTAAGAGGAATGTGAGTTCAAGGCCAACCTAGGCTTTGCAGTGAGTTTATATGCAGCATGGACTACAAAAAACTAAAGGGTTGCGGATTTAGCTCACTTGCCTGGCATACTCAAGGCCCTGGATTTGAGCCCCAGAGCGGGGCTGGTAATTGAATCCAGAGTCTCATGCATTTTAAGCATGGTCTCTACCTTGATAAATACTTTAAAAAGAAAAAATATTACTCAACATGTAATTAATATACTCATTAATGAATATCTTACATTCTTTAGTTGTACAAGGTCTTTGAAATCCAGGAGGCATGTTATGTAGTTAAAATGCATCTCAATATGGAAGGTCAATTTTCAAGTACACAGTAGAAACAAATGGCTGGTGGCTACTATATGACACAGTACAGGTTTAGACTAGTCAGAATTTATAGTCCTTGAGTATGTATGTATGTATGTATGTATGTATATGTGTGTGTGTGTGTGTGTGTGTGTTGGGGTCACATAGGTAAAACTGGGATTTTGTCAGCAAGGAAATAGAGATGGCTGTTGGTTTAGCAGTCTGTGGGAGTCTGTCTATTGACTCATGAATGCCATTGTGTCCCTCTTTTTGTACAGTCTTCACCACTTGAGTTTTTGTGGTGCAAATGTCAGTCTCAGTGAGAAGACTTTGAAGTGTTTGTTACTCATAATAGACATTCATGCACACTTTGTAAATTGATTTTATAGTTCTTAGAGCAGTGTTTCTCAATGGGATTGCATTGCAAACTGCTTTTTGGTGTGTGCTCGTGGATTATTTGTGTGACATTTTTCCTGCCTTTTGTCCACTAGATGCCAGTAGCCACCCATGTCACCCTTAGGACAACCTAGGAGACATTCTCCAGCATTTCTAAATCTCCTCAAGGGGAAAAACATTGGCCTTAGATGAAAGCCACCCTACCCAAGTTACATAGATAGATCGATTGATTGATTTACAAAATATAATTCAGCCAGGCATTAGTGACTTATGTCTGTAATTCTAGCAGAGAGACAGAGATCAGAATTGTGGTTCAAAGCCAGTAGCTCATGAGAGCCTATTTCAAAAATAACCCAATAAAAAAAATCAATCCATTTATGTAAATGTGCATTGTACAAAAGCTACAAATTCTTCTGCTACTCAGATCTTTTCTGAAAAAGCCTTCATTTCTTCCTTAATTCTGGTTTCTACAAGTAATGCTTACTGTCTGTTTTGAAGGTTATAGCTGACAAACACCTGTTTGTTGGTCTTCCTGGTTAAGTTCAGGAGGAGGGAGGTGCATCTGGGGATGGGAAATGGAGTTGCAGTGGCTGTTACGTGGCCACCTTGAAGTGGTGCAAATGTGGCCTCCCTGTATAGAAAGAGTGAGTCTGCCAGCTGCATGACATGAAAGTGGATGAAGTTGTGTTGAATAAATACAGTTGTGGGGTGTTTTGTGCTGGCACAAACACTCATGATAGGTCTGGGGATGTAGCTCAAGTGATAGAGCGTCTGTCTAGCAAATGCACAGTCTTGAGTTCAAACTCTAGTAGTGGCCAAACAAACTCTTAATGAGAATAGTGACATCATCTTTACAAACAAAATGGAACAAAGAGTTTCTGCCCTGTGAAGACATTTGTATGTGACACCTGTAAACTGTAGAGTCCCCTGTAACCAGCACCCGAGTGATGAGGGCTAACACCAGTACAATTGTGAGCTGAAGAAAGGGTGTTACGGTGCCATGTGTGCAGATCCATAACATGCTCTTGTATGTGTGTTGTGCAGGAACCTAGAAAAAAGTTAGTAGCTAGCCAGGAACCGGTGGCTCACACCTGTAATCCTAGCTACTCAGGAGGCAGAGATCATGAGGATCATCATTCAAAGCCAGCCTGGGCAGATAGTTCACAAGATCCTATCTTGAAAAACCAATCACGAAAAATGGCTGGAGGAGTGGCCCTGAGTTCAAACCCAGTGCCGCAAAAAAAAAAGAAAAAAGAAAAAAAAAAGGGGGGTCATATCTGGGGATGGTGCCACATGCTTGTAATGTAGGACACTGAGACCAGCTTGGAGTACATAGCAAAACCTTGTCTCAAAAAAAAAAAATTTGGGGACCGAACTCAGGGCCATGCACTTGCCAGGCAAGCGCTCTTCCCCTGAGCTAAATCCCCAACCTCCCCTTTTTTATTTATTTATTTATTTATTTATTTATTTATTTCCCAGTACTGGGGCCTGAACACAGGTCCTGCTCCTTGAGCTGTTCCACCAGCCTCTCCTGCCCTTTTTTTTTTTTTTTTAAGTAGGTTTTTTTGAGATAGAGTCTTGCAAACTATTTGCTTGGACTGGTTTAGAACTGTGATCCTCCTGATCTCTGCCTCCTAAGTAGCTAGGATTTACGGGCATGAGCCATCAGCACCTGGCAAAATTTTTTTTTTAAAAAGTGGCAACAAGTTGTATGCCTGAGGGCTGGCCTCACTTCTCTGTTTATTTTCTTCTGCCTGCCCAAATCCTGAGTCTTGTACAAGAAACAGGTTTCTCTGGGAGTATAGAAAATTAAATTTTTATTTTGTTTTTGCAGTACTGAGGTTTGAACTCAGGATCTTGTACTTGCTAGGCAGGTGTTCGCCCACTTGAGCCATGCCCCCAGCTTAGTTATTTTTCAGATAGGGTCTCATGTTTTTTGTCTAGACTGGCATCGGACTTCGATCCTCCTACCTGTGCCTCCCACAGGCATGGACCACAATGCCCAGCTGTTGGTGGTACTGGGGTTTGAACTCAGGGCCTCATGCTTGTTGGGCAGGCACTCTTCTAGTTGAGCCACTCTACCAAACCCCAGCTTGTTCTTTTTTTAGGGGGTGATGGTGAAGAGGAAGTTGAGGGGTCACCAGCTTATTCTTTGAGATAGAGGATTTCCCTAATTTTTTTTTTTGCCCAGACTGGCCTCGAGTCCTATCTCTGCCTCCCAAGAAGCCAGGATTACAGCTGAGAATGTTGTTTTAGTAAATATGGAGGCTGAATATTATGATTAGAATGTGAAATGTTCCCTCACAGGACATTTCAATGTTTGAATGCTTGATCCCTAGCTGGTGGTCTTATTTTGGGAAGCTGTAGAAACTTTAATAGGTGGTGCCTACCTAGAAGTAGATCCCATTCTTTCTGTTTCCTGCCTGACATGAATTGAATTTCCTCTGCTACACACTCTGACTACCGTAATATTCTACTCAAGCACATAGAGGCAAGTACTGAACTCTGAAACTATGAGCCAAAATAAATCCATCCTCTTTTAAGTTGTACATGTCACGTATTTGGTCACAGTGACACAAAAGTAACTACATTGATTTTAGAAAACAGAATGAAGCTTGGTGTTGTGGTACAGATCCATAATCCCAGCAACTCAGGAGAAGGAGGACATGAGTTTGAGACCAGCCTGGGTAAAGTTAGTGAGAACTATCACAAAAAATACAAACAAAAGGTTTGGGAGCATGTTCTCAAGTGGTAGAACACATGCCTAAGCAAGTCTGAGGCCCTGGATTCAGTCTCCAGTACCGGAAAAAAAAAAAAACAAAAAACAAAACAAGAAAGAAAAAATGTATGAAACAAATGCCGGGTGTGTTAAGTGCCTGTAATTCCAGCACTTGGGAGCCTGAAGCAGGAGGATCAAGAGTTTGAGATCAGCCTGGGCTACATAGTGAGACCCAGTCTCTAAAACCCAAAAAGAGGGAGAGAAAAGAAAAATCAAAATTAGAATGTGCTTTCTCAACTTGCCTGGGGAGTAGCTGCCATGTCCTGCCTTCTCCCTGTAGTTGCTCCTTCAGACCTCAGCTCCTGTCTTCTCCCTCCTATGTGGATTGGTCTACTTCTGGCCAAGCTCCCAAAGCCCCCATTGAAGCAGAAGTTTCATTTATTCTGCAGCATTGTATTGTGTTAGTCTTCTATTTGTGTTTTTCTGGCTCCACAAAAATGGTCCCCTTCAGTGTATTCACAAATGTGATATTGTGAATAGACTGAAGGCCACTGACTCATGACTGTAAAATAATTAGCTGTACATTATGTGAATTTCAGCTCAACTTAAAACCTTTTTTCCCCACTTGTAGAAAAACCTAAAACTTTGCCTAAGTTTTGGAAAGTTTGGATATCTGTGACTGACTGCATATTAGTTTTGTTTTTTTCTTTTCCCCCTTTCCCTTCTTTTCTGTTGGCCTGTAGTGATCAGTGTGGTGTGCTTGACTAAAGGACTTGGTGCAGGGTAGGCATACTATAAAAGTGCCTTTGATGCCCGGTATTAATTTTCTGCCCTGGAAGAAGGAAGCTCTTCCTCAACTCTAATGTTACCTCCGAGAGCACGTGGGAAGCTCTGGTTCCTCCCTTCACTCTCATTTAAACTCCACTTGTAATTTAATTCAGACCTTCTTTCCCTCTCTCTGTGCTTACTCAAGGTACAGTTTATGGCACCTGAAGATCTCACACTCAGACCTTTCCTTCCATTTTCCTGCAAATGACACTATTTTGTTTGTCTTTATGGCTGAATAATACTCTGTGTGTGTGTGTGTGTGCGTGCGTGCGTGCGTGCGTGCGTGCATGCCCGTATTTTCTTTTCTTTCCTTTTTTCTTTTTTTTGCAGTGCTTAGGATCAAATCCAGGGTCTTGCACATGCTAGGCAAGTGCTTTACCACCAAGCTACATCCCCAGCCCGTATATCATATTTTCTTTATCCATTCATTCATTGGTGGGCACCTAGACTGATTCTATAACTTGACTATACTGAATAGCTGGCAAAGATTCTCTTCCATTGTGTAGAATGGAAGAAATTGGTAATTACTTCCTTTGCTATGCAGGAGCTTTATGTCAGTTCTTGCTGCTATTTCTTGAGCTTTTGGAGTCCTGTTCAGAAAGTTGCTACCTAGGCTGGAGGCATGGCTAAATGGTACTGCTCCTGGCTAACAAGCCCAAAGCCCTTAGTGTGAACCCTAGTACTGCCAAAAAAAAAAAATGTCAGTGCCTGTGCCTATATCTGGAGTGTTTTCCTTTAGTAATTTCAAAGTTTCAGGCGTTTGATCCTTTTTTTTGAGGTGGGCAGGGTAATGTTGTTTGAACTCAGGGTGATGTGCCTGCTAGGTAGGTGCTTTACTACTTGAGCCATGCCTCTAATCCTTTTTTTCTCTGATCTTTTTTTATATTAATTAATTAATTTTTATTGGGGCTAGGGTTTGAACTTGGGACTTTGCACTTGCAAAGCAGACTCTCTACTGCCTGAACTGCACTTCCAGTTCATTTTGCTCTGGTTATTTTTGGAGATGGTAGTTTCATGAACTTTTTTCCTATGCTGTCCTCCAACCATGATCCTCCCAGTCTCAACCTCCCAAGTAGCTAGGATTGCAAGCATGAGCTACTGGCACCCTGCTTTTTGATTACTTTTGAGATGGGATCTCCCTCTTTGCCCAAGACAGCCTGGACCATGATCCGCCTTTTTTACTCTTTTCACCATAGCTTGGGATGATGGGTGTGTTAGCATACCCAGCTTTTTTCCTTTGAAACGGGGTCTCACTAACTTATTTTGCCCAGGCTGGCCTGGAACTGGTATCCTACCAGTCTCGGTCTTGCTAGTTTGGAATGACAGGTGCACTCCACTGCACCCAACTGTGATCCATTTTGAACTGATTTTTATACAGGGTGAGAGAGAGGGATCAAGTTTCTCTTCTAGTATACAAATTTAGTTTTCCCAGCACTATTTGATGAAGAGGCTATCTTTTTATCAAACTGTGTTTTGGGCACCTTTATTAAGAATTAGATGGGTGTATCTAAGTGGGCTAATTTCTGGGTCTTTATTTTATTCCATTGGTCTATTTATGTTTTTTGTTTGGTATTTTTGTTACTATGGCTCTGTAGTATAATTTGAAGTCAGGCATTGTGATAGCTCCAGCATTGCTCTTTTGCTCAGAATTGCTTTGGCTATTTGGGATCTTTTGAGTTGCTGTGTGAATTGTAGGATTTCCTTTTTCTACTTTTGTCCTTGGTATTTTGTTGGGGATTGCAGTGAATCTTTAGACTGCAATATAACCATTAGCACAATATGAACCTATTAAAATGGGAGTTCTTTCCATCTTCTAGTTTCTTCTTCAGTTTCTTTAGTGTTGTATAGTTTCATTGTAGAGATCTTTCTCATTGGTTAGGTTTATTCCTAGATATCCTTCTTTTTCTTTGTCTTTCGTTCTTTTTTGAAGCTTTTGTGAATAGGATTACTTGATATTCTCAGCTTGGTAGTTTGTTGCTACTGATTTTTGTATGTTGATTTTTGTATCCTACTTTGCTGAAAGTGTCTATCAGATTTAAGAGTTTTCTGGTGGAGTCTTTAGGGTCTTTAAGTATAGAATCATATCTGCAAATGAGTAGTTTGACTCCTTTCTTTTCTACTGGTATCCCTTTTATTTTTTCTCTTGCCCTGTTGCTCTGGCTAAGAATTCAAGCAGTATATTGAATAAGAGTGCAGAGTGGACATCCTTGTCTTATTCCTGATAGAGAAAATGCTTTTAGCTTTTCCCAATTTAATATAATTTTGACTGTAGGTCTTTCATATATAGTCTTTATTATGTTGAGGTATGATCTTCTATTCCCAGTTTTACAGGGCTTTTATCATGAAGGGACATTAAATTTTGCCAGAGGCTAATTCTGCATCTATTGAAATGGGTATGTGATTTTTGTACTTGATTGTATTTATGTGCTGCCATGTTTATTGATTTGCATATGTTGAACTACCCTTGCGTCTCTGGAGTGAAACTAATTTGATCATTGTGTTTGAACTCAGGGCTTACTCTACCACTTGAGCAACACCTCTAGCCCTTTTTTGGATTTGTGTGTGTGTGTGTGTGTGTGTGTGTGTGTGTGTGTGTGTGAGATCAGGGCTTGAACTCAGGGCCTCACCCTTGCTAGGTGTGCACTCTATTACTTGAGCCACTCTGCCAGCCCTTTTTTTATGTTGGGTATTTTCAAGATAGGGAATACTAGACAGCACTTTAGCACTACATTTAGGGGGCTTTTGGGAGGTGAGTACTGAGGGCCTTACACACGTTAGACAAGTGTTCTCCCTCTGAGCTATACCCACAGTATTTTCGATATAGGATCACACAAACTGTTTGTCCAGGCTGGCCTTTGAACCACAATCCTCTTGATCTCTCCATCCTGAGTAGCTTCAATTTACAGGTGTGAGCCACTGGTGCCCAGCATGGATCTTTTTAATGTGTTGTTGAATTGGGTTTGCAAGTGTTGAGGGTGTTTTGTTTTGTTTTAACATGTTTTAATGTATTAGGTACCTTGTTTTAATGATAACTTCCTACTCCCCCATAGATGCTAGTCACAGGTGCTAGATTTGGGTTGCTTTTATTTTTTTGAGATAGGATCAGGCTATGTAACCTAGGCTGGCTTTGAACTCTCAGTCTTCCTGCCTCCATCTCCCAAGTGCTGGGATTATGGGGATATGATACTATTCTCAGCTCCCCAGGTTGTTTTTCCTGTGCTTCTGACCTACTGGCTATAAATTAGGCTTCCCACAATCTCCTCCTCTAGTTTGATTAATTTGCTAGAAGGGCTTACAGAACGTAGGGAAACACATTTACTAATTTCATTTAACGGATATTTCATAGGATATAGATGAAGAGATGACTAGGCAAGACATAGAAGGGGCATGGAGCTTCCATGCCATCTGGGCATACCACCTCTGTGTATTCAGCTGCCCTGAAGCTCTTTAAACTCTGTCCTTATGGGGGTTTATGGAGACTTTGTTTCATAGGCACAACTAACTGCATGGATGGCCATGTAGAAAAGTAACTGGGGCAAAGGGCATGTGCTTGTGCTGACACACGGAGGTGGGAAACCCAGCAAGTCGTGTCTGTTCAGATTCTTCTCAGCTTCTCTGTGCAGACTTCCTCCACAGTATTGGGTGGGATCCCTCTGGAATGATGCAGATTGTATAACCTGTCAGATCAGAAAGTTTCTTGGTTTTATTTTTCCCTGTAATATGTGCTTTATTAATTAATTGATTGATTGATTATAGTGCTGGGGTTTAAATTCAGGGCCTCATGCTTGCTAGGCAGGCACTCTGCCTCTTGAGCCACTCCTCCAGCCCAAAGAGAATTTCTTTCTTTTTTTTTTTTAATTAAAAAAACCTTTTTTAAAAAAAAAAAAACCTTTTTATTAGGATATATTCATTATATGGAGGGTGAGGGAGTATTCATAGTGACATTTCCGATTAGACATATTGTACATTAGTTACTTTGCCCCCATTGTCTTTCCCCCCGCTCAACCCCCCTCCATCCCACTTAAAGCATTTGCGAGAAGTTTCTTCGTTCTTTTATGTAAGTATATGAAGTCCGTCAAGAGATTTCCTTATGGAGGGCTCTAAGACAGAAAGGTGAGAGGAAACTAAGAGTTCCCATGATCCTCTTTGGGGAAGAGAAATTCTAGTTTCTGTAGCTTGCCGTGGGGAAGGAGTTAGGAGCCAGGAACTGTGGACAGAAACTTGTATGTGTCTATCTTAACGTTCCTGAGGCAAATTCCTAAAAACTTGGATAATTTTTTTTTTTTTTGTAACAAAACCATATTTTCTCATTAAGGCCCTGTGTAATTTCTGAGGTGCCCTCCCACAGGACAAGTTCAGTGCTAAAATGTCAAAATTTGTGGAACCTTTACCTAAAAAACATAACCTGTTTTAACTTTCTATACCCTCACCAAAAGTCATTTGGTCAGCTGAATGGTCAGTGTGATTTGTACACACTTGAGCTACTTCTTTGGTCATTTACTGAGCCCTAGACAAGGAAAGAGGCTCAAAGAAGTCAGAATGAGCCTGGCCATGATCCCTAGGTGGTGAGAGCCTGGCTGCCTCCTGTATAGCAACAGAACTGCTTTCTTGACATTTGCCTATGTGCCAGGCATGTAGGACTTTGCAGCCCTTATCTCTCATCATGAACTCTGGATGCAGACTGCTGTTACTACACCACCACCACCACTACCACACCCCCCTCACCTCCCTGTTTTATATTCAGGAATGTTCCCAGACTTGCCCCTGGCTAGGCAGTGGCAGAGCTGAGCTTAAGCCTGCTAATGAGGTACCAGCTGGCCTTGCTCAGCCTTGTCTCTCAGCTCCTAGCACAGAGCCTGACAAATAGCAGGCATCAGGGGAGGTTACTCAGTCCTGGGTACTAAGTGAATATATTTAGCAGATCTCCCAGGCAACAGTCATACAGGAAAGCTATTTTTACATGGTTCAAGCAGCATAGGTGCCAATGATTTTTACTTAGAAAAATAATAAAATACTTTCCATGTAAAAACCAAAAGCAGTGTTTTCTTATTAACTCATTGGTAGCAGAGTCTGGCTCTCCTAAGTAGAGCAGTTTAGGGTGTGCAGACAGGAAAAACTTTTGGAGTGTTCTAGAAAGCTGTATCTCCTAAAGAAGGAATCAGGAAAGTTTGTTGGTATGAAAATTTTGTCTTACTACACCTTTCCCAGGTAGTGTGCAGGTCCTCCCTACCCACACAGGCACACTTCTCTGAGCATCCTCACTCTGGCTGGCCCCTTCCGAAGCAGCCTGCCCACAGATTCATCTGGTAGGACTTCTGCCTGCTCCAGAAGATGGTTTAGGTCCCAACAAGTGGCATCTTGGCCACATTGCCTGCTTGCAGCCTGCCCTGTGCTGTCCCTTCCCTTGGCCTTCCCTAAACTTACACCCTTGAAAGCACCTACTCAATGCCTCCCTTCCCTAACGGAGGCTAGAATATTGGAGTGTGTGGTGATCTGGTGTGTGTCCCCACCTCCAGCAGAGGAATTCTGTTTATTGGAGGGTGCCCACTTAGGCCAGGGTGTAAGGAGGTGGGCTATAGTGTTGGGGCTGGCAAGAGTGCTTCTGGCCACTGTGGAAAGCTTGGTTAGCTTTGGGTTGGGTGTGATCCAGGAGAACCCAAGTACAAAAAGGCAGTATAGTAGAGGGTTTCCTGAGCTCTCCAGACAGGTAGAGTAGGAGAAAGGTTGAAAGCCTCTTTCTTGGGACTCCCAGGACTATCACAGTAATTAGGCCCCCAAGGCTAGATCTTTGGGCATCCTAGTAGCTAGGGTCTGAGACATGGTGTTGGCTCTGTCTGATAACTAGCTAGTGGCCAGTGGCCAGCTTGGTCCCCAGGGTTCAGCTGTTGAACTATGTACTGGCTCAGTTTCCTGGGGAAACGGAGCTGCCCAGGATTTGTATTCCAGACCTATTTCTTTCTATTCTATTTACTTTTTTCCCTTTCTTCCCTCCCTTCTTTCTCCCTCCCTTCCTTCCTTTTTTCTTTAATTTTTAAATTATTTTTTAATGATACACTCTTTAAGGTCTTTTTTTTTTTTTTTTTTTTTTTTTTGTAGTGCCAGATCTTAAACTTGGGGCCTCACACTTGCAGGCTTGCTAGGCAGATACTCTACTGTTTGAGCCACTCCGCCAGCCCTTTTTTCTTTCTTTTTTTTTTCCCACTGTACTAAAGTTTGAACTCAGGGCCTTGTGCTTGCTAGGCAAGCTCAACCACTTGAGCCACCCCCCGTAGCTATTTTAATAGGTTCCAAAAAAAAAAAAAAAAAAGGAATATTTTCCAAAAAATATATCTAATGAGCTGGGGGCATGGCTCAGATGGTAGAGCACAAGCCCGAGTTCAGATTCCAATATTGAGAAAAAAAAAAAAAAAACAGAGAGAGAGAACTGGAACTGACAGGTAGCAAAGAGTGTCTTCAACTCTGCAAAAAAGAACAAGTTTGGTTCTGGTAACTGAGCTTCATAGTTAAAATATAAACCTGAGAAATGTGAAAAGACAACTTGTGGTCATAGTATGCCCTTAAGCCTGTGATATTTGGCCTCTGTGAATATTAGTATAATGGTAAATATGTCAAACTCCATTTTCTAGCAAGTAGTAACAATAAAGAAATTAATGTCTAGGAAACAAAAAAGAGAAAAACCTAAACATTTAACTTACTTAAAATGAAGTTAGGCAAGGTGCAGTGGTGTGTGTTGACATTTTCAGCTACTTTGAAGGCTGTGGTTGAAAGCCAGCCTGGGTAGCATAGTGAAACCCCCATCTCTTAAAAAATCTGGGCACCGTGGCCCATGCCTATCATCGTAGCTACTTGACAGGCAGAGATTGGAAATCACGGTTTGAGACAGCCCACGCAAAAAGTTCAGGAACCCCATCTCAACCAGTAAAAGCTGAGCATCCTGTCATCCCAGCAAGTAGGAAGCATAAATAGAAGATTGTGGTTAGGTGTGCTAGTAATTCCAGCACTCAGGAGACTGAGGGCAAGGAGGATCACAAGTTTAAATCCAGCCTGGGCTACACAGCAAGACCCTACCTAGAATAAGATATACATATGGCAAAGAAACTTGACATTATATGTCGTTAGGGAACTTAGAGCGGTGAAAACCAAAAACATTGACAACTCCAAATGCTAATAAGAATGTGGAGCAAAAGGAACTCTGATTCACTACTGGATAGGAATGGAAAATGGAGTAGCCACTTTGGAAGACAGTTGGGTAGTTTCCTACAAAACTAAACATATACAATCCAGCAGTTGTGCTCCCTGCTGATTTCCCTTGAGTTAAACTAAAACCTACTCAAAGATGTTTATAGCAGTTATGTTCATAATTGCGAAAACTTGGAAGCTGCCAGAATGTCCTTCAGCAAGTGAATGATTAAATAAATTGTGGTATATCCAGACAAATAGTGTTTAGTGCTTAAAAGATATGAGCTAAATTACCTATTACTAAGTGGAAAAAAGAGGAGGGGCCTACTGTTTAGATCTAGTCAGACTACTATGTAGTTTATAAACTACAGAAATTTATTTCTCATAGTTCTAAAGACTGGGAGGTCCAAGATCAAGGCACTGTCATATACATTGTCTGGTGAGGGCCAATTTTCTGGTTCATAATGTTCCCTTTTGGTTCATCCTCACATAGTGAAAGCAACATGGCAGCCCTCTGTGGGCCTCTTTTATAAGGGCACTAATCTCATCATGACCTGCTCCCCATAAATGAATACTACGTTGGTGATTAGGGTGGTGTGTGTGTGTGTTAGTGTTACTATTACTGGGGATTGAGCCCAGGGCATTGCACATGTTAAGTATGCACTCTACCACTGAGCTACACTCCCCTTTGGTGAGTAGGTTTTAATGGATGAATTTTGAGAGGACACTAACATTGAGATCATAGCAACTGTGGGCTTGTGGGAGTGGCTCAGCCCTTAGTTCAACCCCCATTACTGCAGTGGGGAAAATACATGAAGATACCAGGACATTAAACTTCATAGCTTACCATATATCTTGCTGTAAAAATACTAGTAGATCTGATCATTGGGTTACTTTGCAAGTGTCAGGGCACTGAAAATTAACAATTAGAACAGGTTTATGGACTATGATGCATTCATTTTTGTTTCCATTTCCTTTCAGGACAACCCTCCATATGATAAGGGGGCCTTCAGAATTGAAATCAACTTTCCAGCAGAGTACCCGTTCAAACCACCGAAGATCACATTTAAAACAAAGATCTATCACCCAAACATTGATGAAAAAGGGCAGGTCTGTCTGCCAGTAATTAGTGCTGAGAACTGGAAGCCAGCGACCAAGACTGACCAAGGTATGGCATACTCCTCCTGTCTTTCTGGGATAGGGCTCTTCTGGGGTTGCTGCTATGGGATAGGAGCTCAAGTATCCCTTCTAATGCTATGTCAGACAAAGTCCAGAGAAGTCCTGCCATACCAACTTAATTGCATGCAGAAGTACTGCTGAGATCCCACCAATCCTGTGCTGCTGACCATCTCAGTTGAAATGTTGACCTGGTATTGAGGCTGCTTACAGCCCACTGAGACAGACAAGCCCAGCAGTTTGCTGCATATGCCATGAGGGAGTCTGGGCACTGGTCCCTGGAAGTGGCAAAGGATTGTGGTGCTGCCTAACCACCTAAAAGGGAAAGGGAGAATAGTGTTTAAGGAGGACTCACCAGCTGGTGGAGTGGCTCAAGTGGTAGAACATCTGCCTTGTGTGATGCCCTGAGTTCAAGCCCCATTGCTACCATAAAAAAAGACTCAAACAGCATTTAGCATCTGAACTTAGACCTGAGAGAAGAAGGAAGGTTGGTCAAGACTTTACGGCTAACCGTAGGGCATGAGCCAACGTCCTGTGGCTCCAGGTATGTGGTTTTGGGAGGGGATGTCATTCCTGGATGAAAGCACATAATTGGCCGTAGTGGACCTGAAACTACCTGGAAATTGGATGTGGCTGTGTGCATCCTTGTGATTGAGTGAACACATGCTTGTTTTTCTGATAAAAGTATTTGACTCAGGATTATGGTTGCCTTCTCTCTTATTCCCTGGACGTAGCAAGACTTTTTTATGGATTGTGTCTAATTTTTACTAACTCTAGACTTCTTTTTGAAGACCTAACCTCTCACATTTTTGGTGGCTTCCTGATACAAAGTAACCGAATGAATCAATATGAGATCTGTTGAGATTACAGGGAGAGGATGAAGCTGATGCTGGCAAGGCTGCAGTGGAGTTTTTCAGTGACTGAGATATTTTTTTGTGGAAGCAAAATAATGTCACACTTTGGAAATAATCCCCTTCAAAGCCATCCGTTGGGTCCCTTAGCCGAGTAGCTGATAGGAGTATGGAAGCTGATGTTTATAACAGCTTGGCCCAGTTGTTCTTAGCGCACTGGCCTGCTTATTTCTGCATAGATTTTTAAGTATGTGGAAGCCCAGAGCTTCAGAAGAGTCTTGCCAGCCCTCACAACTCCTGGAGACCTTGCCCAGTTGGATCTCTGTTCAAGTGCAGCTACTGTGCCTGGAGAAGTTAAGTCTTTCCAGACTAGGCTGCCCAGGAAAGCCCTGCATCTCTGACTTTGGCTGCAAGTTCAGGGTCTCCTCTGTCATCTGAGCACTGAGGGCATGGGGCCAGGGCTAGGGAGGCTGGCAGGAGATGGATACAAATGCCTTTGCTGCCTTTCATTCCTGTTTTACTTTCAAATTTAGATGTATGGCCCAGAGGTTCTTCTTTTCAAGTTGGAGCTGCTTCTCCTCCAGAAAAGAAAAAAAAAACAAAACTATAGGGTTGACTTTTTGTTCTTTTGTAAAATGTACTTGTTGATTTAGGGTTTTTTTGGTTTCGTTTCGTTTGGTTTGGTTTTTGCTGGTGATACTGGATATCGAATTCAGGGCTTTGTGTTTGCTAGGCACTCTACCACTTGAGCCATACCCTCAACCATGACTTAGGGTTTTTAATGCCAAATTTTGGTGCATGTTCTATGTGTAGTGATAGGCAGGATTGATATTTTGTGATTTGGGACAACTTAGGATTTCTTTCTAGAAAATTATTCTGTAGTCTTCTTAGTATGGCTGATCCCATCCTCGCGTGCATTAGGAATGACGTCCCTGGCTCTTGTTTTAACATTCTCGTATTTCTGTTGTCTATAACTGCATCACAACCACCCTCAAAACCTAGTGACTTAAAGTAACAATTTATTATTGCTTACTCATAGGTTGGCTGAGTCGTGCAGTCATGTTGAGTGGGGATGTATCAGTGGACTTCATTCACACGTGTGGGGATTGCTGTTAGTTGGAACCTCAGTTCTTTCTCTTTGTGGCCTCTTATTCTCCAGGAAGTTGGTTTGGACCTCTTCATAGCTTGTTAAGCTGCCAAACTACTTATGGCCTAGGTATAGGACTGGTGCCCCCTGACCCTTGTCCCCGTCTTCATAGCATTTAGTAAATTTTCTTCTGTCTTTGTCCTGTGAAACTCAGCATTCCCATTCATGTCTCCTCTCAGAACCTTGAAGTTCTTTGACTTCCTCAACTCATGTCCTCTAGCTCACTTCTGCCATCTACCTTTCATGGAGCTCTAGACCAGCTACATGAAATAGAGAGTCTCAAAGTAGTATGTTCATGAAGTAGATACAGAGAATTAGCAATGTTAAGATTACCCACAAAAGGGGCAAAAATGTACTTAGAATAAAAGATGAAGGACAGTGGAGGAGACCATAATATGAAAAGATGCTCAGATGATCCAGCAATTCCACTCTTACTTGTATATACCCAAGAGAAACGAAAGCACATACTCACACAAACAGTTGTACTCACGTAAATGTACACTGCAAATGTTCATTGCCACTTTATTTATAATAGGCAAAAATTAGAAATAATTCAAATATCCATCCATTAGTGAATGTGTTAAAAAATGTGTATCTGTGCAATAAAAGACTGTTTAATCATAAAGGAATGAAGTATTGATATAAACTACAATATAGATAATCCTCAACAATATTATACTCAATGGAATAACTAGTCACAAAAGACCACCTATTATATGATTGTGTTTATAGTTGAGCCTCATTGTTCACAAATTCTGAATTTGCTAATTTGCCTACATACTAAAACTTTTTTTGTAATCCTTCAAATCAGTGTGGCATTTTTGCATTTAATTACAGAGATGTACAGAACAGGGAGAAATTTGTTAGCTGAAGTTGTGAGGTTGTACAATGCAAAGCTCTACCTCTTGTTTCAACTCTCACGCTATATGCAAGTGATCCCTTTGATGCTGCATTCCTTGCATTTTTGTGCTTTTTGGTGATTTCACTTTTTCAAATGGCTCCCAAGCTGGGCATAGTGGCACACACCTGTAATCTCAAATACTTGGGAAGCTGAGGAAGGAGGACCTCAAGTTCGAGCCTGTGCTGTACATAGTGAGACACTGTCTCAAAATTTAAAAATTAAAAATAAAGCTGGGCACCAGTGGCTCATACCTGTAATCGTAGCTACTCAGGAGGCAGCAATCAGGATTGAGGTTCAAAGCCAACCTGGGCAAATAATTCATGAGACCCCATCTTGAATATACCCAACACAAAACAGGGCTGGCGGAGTGGCTCAAGGGTGGAGCTCCTGCCTAGCAAGTGTGAGGCCCTGAGTTCAAACTCCAGTACCACCAAAAATAACTAAATAAAAAATAAAAGGGCTGTGAGTATAACTCAGTGGAAGAGCACTTACCTGGCATGTATAAGGTCCTAGGTTCAATCCAGTACCCTCCTCTCACAAAAGAAGCCCCCAAATATAATGCTAAAGTACTGTATGTTAATTGAACACAAGAGGGCTATGGTTTGTCTTATGGAGAAGATCCATGGTGTCAGGAGAATTTTTATTCAGGCAGGAGTTACAGTATTGTGGCCTTGGATCAGTATTATATATTAAATAAGGTTTCTTTAAACACACATGAAACATGTTTGTATATTAATCAGTTGACAAACGTGAACAGAGGCTTGTAGGAACCTGAGCCTCTTGTTTCCCCAACGAGCAGTTATTCAGTATCATTAATTCAGTATTCATAACAAAGCTTATAGAATATAACTACTGTAAATAACAAGGTTCAATTGAATATGAGATGATCAAAATAAGAAAGTAGATTAGTGATTATCAGGGCATGGGACAAAGGAGAGAATAGGAAGTGACTGCTGATGACAGTGAGGTTTTTTGGAGGGGGAGGGGGAGTGATTAAAATGTTCTAGGATTAAGCACTGGTGTTATTACACAACTTTGAATGTTACTAAAAACAGCCTTGTCCTTTTTTTGGGGGTGGGGTTTCTGGGGTTTGAACTGAGGGTTTCGCACTTGCTTTGCAAATGTTCTACTACTTGAGCCACACTTTCAGTCCACTTTGCTCTGGTTATTTTAGAGATGGAATCTGTTGAACTATTTGCCTGGGTTGGTTTTGAACCTCTAGCCTCTTAATCTCAGCTTCCCAAGTAGCTAGGTTTATAGGCATGAATCCCCAGCGCCTGGCTAACTTTGTGATTTTAAATCGATTTTTTCTTTTGGTATGCGACTTCAAGTCTCAGTTTCTTAAAAATGAAAGACAATAAAGAAGTATTAAAACTTGAGCACAAATAACATGAGAAAAGTCAAGAAATGACAAAACTGTCAAACAGAGGTAATGCCAGAAGAAAGAATGTAAAAAGTTTTGTTCAGCACTGTTTGGTTCTAGTAGCTATTTTAGCAACAAAATAAGGGTTTCGAGCTGGGCGTGGTGTTTCACAACTGTAATCCCGCACTCAGATAGGAACAGTTTATTTAAGGCCAGCCTAGACGAGACCTCATGAATGAGATTTTCTGTATAAAATGTAAGTGGTATTGAAGCCAGCTCAATACTGAATCTATGTAGCAAATACCATAGCAGTAAAATTGTATGAAGAGAAAAATTAAATACATTCATAAATAGAATGTTCGGACCCTTATACCCTTTCATCTTATAGCAAATAAGATTTAGAAAGGATGTGCTAGTGTTGTAGCTCAGTGGTTTAGTGTTTGCCTAGCATGCATGAGGCCCTCCGTTCAGTCCCCAGCACCACACATGCAAAGATTTAGAGAGGATTCAAGCAATATAATAAACAGCATAAGCTCAACTTACTTTTTTTTGCCAGTTTATTAGTCTTTATTATCCTGCTGTAAAGGAAGGCCTACAATCCTATGGCCCAGGTGGTGACCCTTGTTTAAAAATAATAGCTACATGGAAGGTGAATGTTACAGAAGTGATGTTGAGTGAAGGAAGACATGGGCCACAGTGTCTGATTCAGTTACATAAAGTTAAGAGGTGTTATTTGCAAATGTAATGTAAGTGATAAAACCAAGAGCAGGGAGCAGGTGCTCCTGAAATGAAATGGAGGTCCCTGTCTGAGGTGGGCCTGTGACTGGAGTGGGAAGGTTTGTGTGCATGTTCTGGGTCACATGGGTTTGCTGTGTTGTACTAGTAATCTCAATGTACTTTCCTCTAGGTATGCTTTCTTTTTTTCTTTTTTATTTATTGTTTTATTATTTATATGCGCATACAAGGCTTGGGTCATTTCTCCCCCCTGCCCCCACCCCCTCCCTTACCACCCATTCCGCCCCCTCCCTCTCCCCCCCACCCCCTCAATACCCAGCAAAAACTATTTTGCCCTTATATCTAATTTTGTTGAAGAGAGAGTATAGGCAATAATAGGAAGGAACAAGTGTTCCTGGTTGAGATAAGGATAGCTATACAGGGAGTTGACTCACATTGATTTCCTGTACGTGTGTGTTGCCTTCTAGGTTAATTCTTTTTGATCTAACCTTTTCTCTAGTTCCTGGTCCCCTTTTCCTATTGGCCTAAGTTGCTTTTAAGGTATCTGCTTTAGTTTTTCTGCGTTAAGGGCAACAAATGCTAGCTAATTTTTTAGGTGTCTTACCTATCCTCACCTCTCCCTTGTGTGCTCTCGCTTTTATCATGTGCTCAAAGTCCAATCCCCTTGTTGTGTTTGCCCTTGATCTAATGTCCACATATGAGGGAGAACATACAATTTTTGGTCTTTTGGGTTAGGCTAACCTCACTCAGAATGATGTTCTCCAATTCCATCCATTTACCAGTGAATGATAACATTTCATTCTTCTTCATGGCTGCATAAAATTCCATTGTGTATAGATACCACATTTTCTTAATCCATTCGTCAGTGGTGGGGCATCTTGGCTGTTTCCATAACTTGGCTATTGTGAATAGTGCCGCAATAAATTTTAGGGTGTGCAGGTGCCTCTGGAGTAACCTGTGTCACAGTCTTTTGGGTATATCCCCAAGAGTGGTATTGCTGGATCAAATGGTAGATCAATGTTTAGTGTTTTAAGTAACCTCCAAATTTTTTTCCAGAGTGGTTGTACTAGTCTACATTCCCACCAACAGTGTAAGAGGGTTCCTTTTTCCCCCCCATCCTCGCCAACACCTGTTGTTCGTGGTGTTGCTAATGATGGCTATTCTAACAGGGGTGAGGTGGAATCTTAGTGTGGTTTTAATTTGCATTTCCTTTATTGCTAGAGATGGTGAGCATTTTTTCATGTGTTTTTTGGTCATTTGAATTTCTTCTTTTGAGAAAATTCTGTTTAGTTCACTTGCCCATTTCTTTATTGGTTCATTAGTTTTGGGAGAATTTAGTTTTTTAAGTTCCCTATATATTCTGGCTATCAGTCCTTTGTCTGATGTATAGTTGGCAAATATTTTCTCCCACTCTGTGGGTGTTCTCTTGTTTAGAGACCATTTCTTTTGAAGAACAGAAGCTTTTTAGTTTTATGAGGTCCCATTTATCTATGCTATCTCTTAGTTGCTGTGCTGCTGGGGTTTCGTTGAGAAAGTTCTTGCCTATACCTACTAACTCCAGAGTATTTCCTACTCTTTCCTGTATCAACTTTAGAGTTTGTGGTCTGATATTAAGATCCTTGATCCATTTTGAGTTAATCTTGGTATAGGGTGATATACATGGATCTAGTTTCAGTTTTTTGTAGACTGCTAACCAGTTTTCCCAGCAGTTTTTGTTGAAGAGGCTGCTATTTCTCCATCGTATATTTTTAGCTCCCTTGTCAAAGACAAGTTGGTTATAGTTGTGTGGCTTCATATCCAGGTCCTCTGTTCTGTTCCACTGGTCTTCATGTCTGTTTTTGTGCCAGTACCATGCTGTTTTTATTGTTATTGCTTTGTAATATAGTTTGAAGTCAGGTATTGTGATACCTCCTGCATTGTTCTTTTGACTGAGTATTGCCTTGGCTATTCGTGACCTCTTGTGTTTCCATATAAATTTTATGGAAGATTTTTCAATCTCTTTAATGAATGTCATTGGAATTTTGATGGGAATTACATTAAACATGTAGATTACTTTTTGGAGTATCGACATTTTTACTATGTTGATTCTACCAATCCATGAGCATGGGAGATCTCTCCACTTTCTATAGTCTTCCTCAATCTCTTTCTTCAGAAGTGTATAGTTTTCCTTGTAGAGGTTATTCACATCTTTTGTTAGGTTTACACCTAGGTATTTGATTTTTTTTGAGGCTATTGTAAATGGAATTGTTTTCATACATTCTTTTTCCATTTGCTCATTGTTAGTGTATAGAAATGCTAATGATTTTTCTATGTTGATTTTATATCCTGCTACCTTGCTGTAGCTATTTTTTTTTTCATTTTTCTTTTATTATTCATATGTGCATACAAGGCTTGGTTCATTTCTCCCCCCTGCCCCCACCCACTCCCTTACCACCCACTCCACCCCCTCCCGCTCCCACCCCTCAATACCCAGCAGAAACTATTTTGCCCTTATCTCTAATTTTGTTGTAGAGAGAGTATAAGCAATAATAGGAAGGAACAAGGGGTTTTGCTGGTTGAGATAAGGATAGCTACACAGGGCATTGACTCACATTGATTTCCTGTGCGTGGGTGTTACCTTCTAGGTTAATTCTTTTTGATCTAACCTTTTCTCTAGTTCCTGGTCCCCTTTTCCTATTGGCCTCAGTTGCTTTAAGGTACCTGCTTTAGTTTCTCTGCATTAAGGGCAACAAATGCTAGCTAGTTTTTTAGGTGTCTTACCTATCCTCACCCCTCCCTTGTGTGCTCTCGCTTTTATCATGTGCTCATAGTCCAATGCACTTGTTGTGTTTGCCCTTGATCTAATGTCCACATATGAGGGAGAACATACGATTTTTGGTCTTTTGAGCCAGGCTAACCTCACTCAGAATGATGTTCTTCAGTTCCATCCATTTACCAGCGAATGATAACATTTCGTTCTTCTTCATGGCTGCATAAAATTCCATTGTGTATAGATACCACATTTTCTTAATCCATTCGTCAGTGGTGGGGCATCTTGGCTGTTTCCATAACTTGGCTATTGTGAATAGTGCTGCAATAAACATGGATGTGCAGGTGCCTCTGGAGTAACAGTCTTTTGGGTATATCCCCAAGAGTGGTATTGCTGGATCAAATGGTAGATCGATGTGCAGCTTTTTAAGTAGCCTCCAAATTTTTTTCCAGAGTGGTTGTACTAGTCTACATTCCCACCAACAGTGTAAGAGGGTTCCTTTTTCCCCGCATCCTCGCCAACACCTGTTGTTGGTGGTGTTGCTGATGATGGCTGTTCTAACAGGGGTGAGGTGGAATCTTAGTGTGGTTTTAATTTGCATTTCCTTTATTGCTAGAGATGGTGAGCATTTTTTCATGTGTTTTCTGGCCATTTGAATTTCTTCTTTTGAGAAAGTTCTGTTTAGTTCACATGCCCATTTCTTTATTGGTTCATTAGTTTTGGGAGAATTTAGTTTTTTAAGTTCCCTGTATATTCTGGTTATCAGTCCTTTGTCTGATGTATAATTGGCAAATATTTTCTCCCACTCTGTGGGTGTTCTCTTCAGTTTAGAGACCATTTCTTTTGATGAGCAGAAGCTTTTTAGTTTTATGAGGTCCCATTTATCTATGCTATCTCTTAGTTGCTGTGCTGCTGGGGTTTCATTGAGAAAGTTCTTACCTATACCTACTAACTCCAGAGTATTTCCTACTCTTTCTTGTATCAACTTAAGAGTTTGGGGTCTGATATTAAGATCCTTGATCCATTTTGAGTTAATCTTGGTATAGGGTGATATACATGGATCTAGTTTCAGTTTTTTGCAGACTGCTAACCAGTTTTCCCAGCAGTTTTTGTTGAAGAGGCTGCTATTTCTCCATCGTATATTTTTAGCTCCTTTGTCAAAGATAAGTTGCTCATAGTTGTGTGGCTTCATATCTGGATCCTCTATTCTGTTCCACTGGTCTTCATGTCTGTTTTTGTGCCAGTACCATGCTGTTTTTATTGTTATTGCTTTGTAATATAGTTTGAAGTCAGGTATTGTGATACCTCCAGCATTGTTCTTTTGACTGAGTATTGCCTTGGCTATTCGTGGCCTCTTGTGTTTCCATATAAATTTTATGGAAGATTTTTCAATCTCTTTAATGAATGTCATTGGAATTTTGATGGGAATTACATTAAACATGTAGATTACTTTTTGGAGTATCGACATTTTTACTATGTTGATTCTACCAATCCATGAGCATGGGAGATCTCTCCACTTTCTATAGTCTTCCTCAATCTCTTTCTTCAGAAGTGTATAGTTTTCCTTGTAGAGGTCTTTCACATCTTTTGTTAGGTTTACACCTAGGTATTTGATTTTTTTGGAGGCTATTGTAAATGGAATTGTTTTCATACATTCTTTTTCCGTTTGCTCATTGTTAGTGTATAGAAATGCTAATGATTTTTCTATGTTGATTTTATATCCTGCTACCTTGCTATAGCTATTGATGATGTCTAGAAGCTTCTGAGTAGAGTTTTTTGGGTCTTTAAGGTATAGGATCATGTCGTCTGCAAATAGGGATATTTTGACAGTTTCTTTACCTATTTGTATTCCTTTTATTCCTTCTTCTTGCCTAATTGCTCTGGCTAGGAATTCCAGTACTATGTTGAATAGGAGTGGAGATAGTGGGCATCCTTGTCTGGTTCCTGATTTTAGAGGGAATGGTTTCAGTTTTTCTCCGTTAAGTATAGTGCTGGCTGTAGGCTTGTCATATATAGCTTTTATAATGTTGAGGAACTTTCCTTCTATTCTTAGTTTTCTTAGAGCTTTTATCATGAAATGGTGTTGGATCTTATCAAAGGCTTTTTCTGCATCTATTGAGATGATCAAGTGGTTTTTGTCTTTGCTTCTGTTAATGTGGTTTATTACGTTTATTGATTTTTGTATGTTGAACCACCCCTGCATCCCTGGGATGAAGCCTACTTGGTCGTGGTGAATAATCTTTTTGATGTGTTGTTGAATTCGGTTTGCCATTATTTTGTTGAGGATTTTTGCGTCAGTGTTCATTAAGGAGATTGGCCTATAGTTCTCCTTTTTGGAGGTGTCTTTGCCTGGTTTTGGGATAAGTGTAATACTGGCTTCATGAAATGTGTTTGGCAGTTTTCCTTCCCTTTCTATTTCGTGGAACAGTTTAAGGAGGGTTGGTATCAGTTCTTCTTTAAAGGTCTGATAGAATTCAGCATAGAATCCATCAGGTCCTGGACTTTTCTTTTTGGGGAGACTCTTGATTGCTGCTTCAATTTCATTTTGTGTTATAGATCTATTCAGGTGATTAATTTCCTCTTGGTTCAGTTTTGGATGATCTTATGTATCTAGAAATCTGTCCATTTCTTTAAGATTTTCAAATTTATTTGAATATAGGTTCTCAAAGTAGTCTCTGATGATTTCCTGGACTTCCATGGTGTTTGTTGTTATCTCCCTTTTGCAGTCCTGATTCTACTAATTGGGGTTTTTTCTCTCCTCAGGTTTGCCAGGAGTCTATCGATCTTGTTTATTTTTTCAAAGAACCAACATTTTGTTTCATTAATTCTTTGTATGGTTTTTTTGGTTTCTATTTCGTTGATTTCAGCTGTTGTTTTTATTATTTCTCTCCTTCTATATGTTTTGGGATTTGCTTGTTCTTGTTTTTCTAGGAGTTTGAGATGTATCATTAGGTCATTGATTTGGGATCTTTCAGTCTCTTTAATATATGCACTCATGGCTATAAACTTTCCTCTCAGGACTGCCTTAGCTGTGTCCCATAGGTGCCGGTAGGTTGTGTTTTCATTTTCATTGACTTCCAGAAACTTTTTAATTTCCTCTTTTATTTCATTGATGATCCATTGTTCATTAAGTAATGAGTTATTTAGTTTCCAGCTGTTTGCATGTTTTTTGTGTTTACTTTTGTTGTTGAGTTCTGGTTTTACTGCATTGTGATCAGATAGTATGCACGGTATAATTTCTCTTTTCTTATATTTGCTGAGGCTTGCTTTGTATCCTAGGATATGATCTATTTTGGAGAACGTTCCATGGGCTGCTGAGAAGAATGTATATTGTGTAGAAGTTGGATGAAATGTTCTGTAAACATCAACTAGGTCCATTTGATCTATTGTATATTTTAGATCTTGGATTTCTTTATTGATTTTTTGTTTGGATGACTTATCTATTGATGATAATGGGGTGTTAAAGTCTCCCACAACCACTGTGTTGGCGTTAATATATGCTTTTAGGTCTTTCAGGGTATGTTTGATGAAATTGGGTGTGTTGACATTGGGTGCATACAGATTGATAATTATTATTTCCTTTTGGTCTATTTCCCCTTTTATTAGTATGGAATGTCCTTCTTTATCTCGTTTGATCAATGTAGGTTTGAAGTCTACTTTGTCAGAGATAAGTATTGCTACTCCTGCCTGTTTTCAACTTACTTTTTAGAACATTCCATGGAAGACTGTAGCATTCCTTTTGGAGTGGAGGAAGGTACCACTGACATCCAGTGAGAATGGAATCCCTAGATGTCCGTGAATAGGAGATAAAATATTTATGTCCTCTATTACAAAAGAACTGTCAGCAAGAACAAAAAGGAGAAAATTTTACAGTTTTTATTTTCTGATAATTCAGTGACAGTAAAAGATAAAATTCGAGTTTTGTTGTTGGGATTTTTGGGTTGGTTTGTTTGTAGTTATTTATTTATTTATTTATTTGTGTTTATATTGGGGATTGAACCCAGGGCCTTGCACATGCTAAGCAAGTGCTCTTCCTCTTCAGCTATGGCCCCAGCCCTTTTGTATTTTGATTTTTCCAAGGTAGGGTCTTGCTGTGTCACCCGAGGTAACCTTGAACTTCTGAGTTCAGGTAATAACCGTACCCCACCTTCTGCATCAGCCTTTCAAGTAGCTAGAACTACAGGTGCACTTCCAAAATGTAGGGGCTTAAAATATACATTAAGTGTGCCCATCTTGATATGTTTTTTAAGTGTTCTCATTTTGAAGGGGAAAATGTACTCCTGAGGGGTGTTTGGGTCAAAGAGGAGGTGAAGACACTAGGGCTAGGGCACTGTGGTACAAGTCTCAGCTCCTGGGAGGCAGGAGAATCACCTCATCCCGGGAGACCAGCCTGGGCAATGACACAAGACTTCAAAAACAAGGAAACCAGGGCCAGACCATTGTAGAATATCATGCGTGTTCTGTCCCTCATGTGAAAAATTATGGGGACAGGGCAACAGTGGTAGTTTGAAAAGCAGTTGTAGAGCCAGGCACGGTGGTGCAGGCCTGTAATCCCAGTACTCAGTAGGCTGAGGCAGGAGATCTCAAGTTTGTGGCCGGTCTGTAGCAAGATCCTGCCTTCAAGAAAAAAAACAAAAAACAAGCAATGTGTAGAGTTGTAGCTGTCAGTGTTCTCACTAGCAAAACAAATTCAGTGATGCTGAAGTTATTATAGTTTAGCCAAGGAGTCAGAAATGTACCAAAGAAACACAAAGTGAAATACTTACCAGAACACTACATAAATTTTAAGGTATTTAGACGTGATCAAATAAGTAAAATTGAGTTCTCAGAAATGGATAGCTAGCCATCTTGTAAGGTGATTATCTTTTGAAAAAAATAGGTGTAGTAACTAAATGGTTTTATGCTAATACATTAGTTAGTCATAGTGAGAAGCAGAGAGCCTGAAGAGGGCAAACAGGAAATCTTGAAAACTCATCTGTGTCCTTCACAAAGCTTGTCCTTAGCCCAGGGCAGTTCTGAAGTGCTAATGAGGCACTAATTTTCCTATTCTGGAACCATTTCTAACCTTGAAAAATGAGAAGGAAGCCACATATTGGTGCTCTCTGGCAAAGGTTCAGGCTTCTAACCCTGAAGTTAAGAACAACAAAGAAGACAAACAAACAAACCAGTCTTGCATCTCATTGTAGTGTGAAAAAGCTTGCATGTTCTGAAATACACCATGGCCCATAAGCCAAGGGGAGAATTTTAGAGAAGCTGTGGAAGTAACCTTGGGGAGAGTGTGTTCCTCTGTGTGATCATTTTCCTGCTCAGGCAGCAGAGCAGGAAGATTATCTGGATGCTTTTTCTTTTGGCAGTGCTGGGAATGAAACCTAGGGCCTCATACATGCTAAGCAAGCACAGAGCTACACCCCTAGCCTATTTTAACATTAATTTATGCATGTCTTCTGTTCATGGCAAATGAAAGTGATTTTCCTGTGAGTCACATGCCTTTTCTCTTAAAAATACAGTTAAGGGCTGGGGATGTAGTTCAGTGGTAGAACACTTGCTAGGCAGGCACAAACAGTGGAATAGCAGTGGGTGACACTGGAAAAATAGGAACTTAAAGGCTTTATTATCATTTCTGCTTAGGCTAGGATAAAGTCTAGAAAGGATAAATCTTAAAGTAGACCAAGAAAATGTACTTCCAGGGCCCACTTCCTTTAGAGGTACTATATGTGGGTAGAAGGAGGTGACAATGTCTGCTCTGAAGGATGCGGAGATTGAATTAGAGACTGCCCTGGCCTGTTGCGAACATTCTAGACCCTTGGCTCCTTCCCAGCCACCCCTCCTCTGCACTGAACCTGGATCTGTATGTGCTGCCCCTTGCCTCACCTGGGTCCACCATGATCCCAGGAGCCCTCTGTTATGAACACAACCCACCTCCAACATACCTGGTAATGTTAATAGGCAGCACTAGAGACAGGTGGTCTTTGTGCTGTGACCCTCACTCTGCATGACTGGTTATGCCTTTTCACACAACTGAGTAGGTGTTAGTGTTTTACTCCTTTCTTTGCAATAATGGATGAAAAGCATGGTTCCCCAGTGGAGGTGGGATCAGCAGAGTAGGGTTGCATCAACAATCCAGAGAGGAGAGGTGTCCTTGAACTTGTCAGTGGGAAGGACCATAGCATTCTGGGGGTGCTAGTCCTGATGAAGATTAGGGGTGAGTGTCGGGAGGCATGGGTAGCACCCAGCTGCTGATACATCACCCTGATATTCTTGCACACACACCACCCAACTGTACTTCCTCCTAAGGCATGCCTTCCAACATATCTAGGACTTAATGCGCGTCATGGGGAACCTTTGTAACACCACCTGAGCCTCTGCATTGACTGTCTGATGCCAATAGTAATTGTCAACCTAACAGTGACTGCATGAGGTGCACCAGTGCATCCTACTTACAGGTTCAGAAACTCCCAGGGCTCCTCTACAGTGAGCTCCTACTGCTTCTTTCAGTGCCACCTGAACACATGTACCACCCAGTCCTAACCTGAGAAATGACCCTGTGTGCAGTCATAGATGCATGTGTGAGTGTGAGCAGATGTCAGTACTGTGCCCACTGTCTTCTTAGCACAGGAGGGGAGTCTCAGTGAATGGAGCCTGGAGATCCTCAGTTATGAGGTCAAGAAGGCTTGCTGGAGGCCCTGGCATCACTCAGGCATCACCTACTGTAGTGTTGACTGATGACAAACAGCCAACACTATAGCATCACTTTCTCCTAATTACAGAGGAGTTCTGGTGGTCAGAATTTTGAAAAAAGAGACTGCTTATAAGTCAATATTGAAGTCAGAGTTTTGTTCCTGAGATTAGCAACCTCTTGCCTATACTCTGAGTCTGTTCTAACCCCTGATGCCTTGTCCTTCTCTTGGCAGTAATCCAGTCCCTTATAGCACTGGTGAATGACCCCCAGCCCGAGCACCCCCTCCGGGCTGACCTAGCTGAAGAATACTCTAAGGACCGTAAAAAATTCTGTAAGAATGCTGAAGAGTTTACAAAGAAATATGGGGAAAAGCGACCTGTGGACTAAAATCTGCCGTGAATGATTCCAACAAGTGTGAGCAGAGACCCCGAGCAGTGCATTCAGACACCCCGCAAAGCAGGACTCTGTGGAAAATTGACACGTGCCACCGCCTGGCGTTCGCTTGTGGCAGTTACTAACTTTCTACAATTTTCTTAATCAAAAGTGGTCTAGGTAACCTGTAAAGAAAGGATTAAAAATTTCATATGTTCTAGTTCTGCTTTCTTTGTTTTAAAAATCACTGCTTCTTCAAAAGAATGGTGTTTCTTTTCTTGTCCAAATTTACCCAGAATCTTTTAAGTTACATTTAGTCCAGAGGTTTGTTTGGATTTTTTTTGTCATTTGTTTTTTTTTTAATGTTGTGGTTCCCCATCCCCTTTCTCTCCTGCCCTTGTGATTCCCACTTTCTTGTATTCAGTTTGTTTTTACATATTCAATTCTCTAGACTCAGGCCCTGTCTCCCCCAGAAGAAAAGAAGCAGCTCTGGTGGCTTTTCTTCTCCCATCATACTGCCCTAAAGGGAGCTGGTTCAGACTCTCCTGATACCAGTTTATAGCAGCCTTTTTAAAAATTACAAAACAAACCAATATCTACACTCTTCCTCCCTCCCACTCTACTCCCCTCCCCAACACACATACACACACATAAAGTAGTGCAAAGGGAGGCCCGGCTCTTGTATAAAAATTCAGCTTTTTCCACATTAACGTGGATTGGATGGACAAATCCTACTGTCTGTACATGACTGAACTGTGGCCTGACCTGCCCCGTGTAGGGAAACCCTGCAGTGTCAGGTCTGTGGCAACCCTGGAGGGAGGGCCTGCCAGCTGAGGACCCTGTGCTCTTGTATGATGAATTTCTCGCCAGAAAGGCTCCTGAGGCCAAAAGTCAACACCCCTCCCTGCAGCCCTGTTAGAAGATCCACTGGTCATCACAGGCAAAACAAAACCAGACTATTCTTTTGAAGTTCCAAGCTCCTCTGTCATCGAGCTCCATCTGAATATGCCACAGAGCTCTCCAACTCCTCAGCCACGGCAGTCCCACCACAGCCCTTCCTTGGCACAGTTTGACCTTTTGTGGGATTGGAATTTGGTGAGACGTGGCTTTGTAGCTGGCACCAGTCAAGTCACTCAGGCCCCTGCTGGCCCCTTCTTTCGAAGCAACTGCCAGCCCAGCCCAGGAACAAGATGGCCTTTCCTCTCTCTTTGGACTCACAGCCTTTACAGAGTCAAGCTCCACTTGAAGCTCACTCAATAATATCCTTTCAATGTGTTTTATATTGTTTTGATTGCCTTTTTTTTGTAGAAATAAAAATTGACCTTAGAAATGATCATCAGATGAACTTTGTAAGAATTTGAATGTTAATGTCTTTTTAAGGCAAGTGAAACTATCCCTGAAACAGTAGAGAATGGCACTCTTGACACTCCAAGGAAGCCTATGAGCAATCACCCACCTGTGTGTCATCAACTCAGCTTCTGCCCCTGTCAGCTTCCCTTCTTGTCTACTGGGGGGACTAGATGCTGTGGAGAAGACAACTTCTAGAAACTTCTTTCTGTTTTAACTTTAGTTCTGTAACTCGAGGTCTTTCAGGGCTCACAGATGTGTAAGACAGCCCTGGGTTTCACCTGTGCAGAAGTGAGAAGTGATGTGTCAGGCAGTATAACACTGTCTAGTCCAGGCGTATGGCCCCTGCAGTGTGGAAATGAACTCAGCTTCTTTAGTCCTAGGTACGCAAAGGGCAGGTTGCTGGAGACTCCCTTGTGCCCAGGTTGGAAAGAGCACTGGGCCAGTGTTTCCAAACTTGTCTCATCACTAGCAAAAAGGTGATAATGGATTTAATTTCTCTCAGATTTGTAATAAAATGCCAAAATCTGTCAGAAGCTATCCAAACAATCCACCATTTGTTCTCGTTGCTTCTCTGAATCCAGAAATCTTGCCATTCTTGGAAACTCCCATTGCTTTGTATTTCTGCCAGTGTAGCTCTGCCTGCCCCTCACTGTTCTCTGCTCACCACGGGAGGGTACTCACCGCTCAGGTGACAGCCCCTCTCAGGGACTCAGCCTTGGCACTGGCACCCTGTGGTCTGCCCTGGCAGCCAGGGCCTGGCTTTCAAGTCAGTAGGTTTTCCTTCTTGGGCCTGTGTGGCTTGCTTCTTCCAGCCTTGCTCTGGGGCAGGCTTACAGCAAGCTGGCTTACAAGCAAGCTGGCAGCCAGGCCTGGCTGCTCCAAAACCAAAAAGCTGGATCCTCTGGAGAAGAGGTAAGCTGTGGAGCAGCCATCCATTGCTGACCCACACTGGCTCAGGAATTCACATCCGCCTGGTTCCTTGAAGTGCCCTGGGTCCTTGCCCTGTCCCCTCCACAATGGCGGAGAATAGGCTTTCTAAGATGCTGCGATCCCGTTCTGCTGTCCTTAATAAAAAATGCTCTCCGACACTGGCTTAGTTGTGTGGGTTTCTTTCTTTTGGGGGGAGGACAGTGCCTGGGGAGCCTATTGCCCTTTGAGACTGGGGAGGGGTGACTGGGGCCTTTGATCTCTCCCTCTTCCTAGCCTCTCCAAAAATGCCACATGGGTGTTCCTGCCTCCCCAGAGGGAAGCAGATAGGTAGGGAAAGCTGGAGAGTCTGGACTACTGAGGCTGCAGAGACACTTCAGTCCTCAGCCCTAAGAGTGATGTTATGAACCACTTTGATTTAGCAGAGGTAAAAACAGGTCCCGAGAAGCATGGCTTGATCAGGGTGTTGGAACTGAAGAAAGGGTGTGTGTGCCGGATGTGGGGCTAAATGGTTCTTCTGAATGGTTCCATCTGGAAACTACAGAGTATCCCCATGACAGCAGGCTGCCAAGGCACTGCAGCAGTATTGTTGACTCAGCACTGTAGCCAGCCAGGCTCATTATATATTTTGGTCAGGACCAGTTCCCTATTTGGAAATGGACACCAGATGAGACCAACCCTGCACTGTCAGTTGGGTCTACAGGTATCAGGGTGGGAAGCTTCCAGGGGTGCCATTTTACCAGGGACCAAGAGGAGAGTTGCTTCCTTTGATCATAGCTGGGTTGCTCTTCTACACATTCTTTGTTTCAACATACCCCTGTGAGCACCATTATCCTAGATGCTCTGGGGAAGAAATGGGCTCTGGGTGATGGTCACTGGCACTGGCAGGTTTTCTTTGTTTTTTTGTTTGTTTGTTTTGTTTTTAACTCAGGGCCTACACCTTGAACCACTCCACCAGCCCTATTTTTGTGATGAAATTTTTTGAGATAGAGTCTCACAAAATATTTGCCTGGGCTGGCTTCAAACCTTGATCCTCCTGATCTCTGCCTCCTGAGCAGCTAGGGTTACAGGCGGGAGCCACCAGCGCCCAGCTACTGGCAGTGTTCTTACACTGAAGAACAGGTTCCAGTACAGGTGGGAAAGCTGCCTGTGGAAGGCAGCCTTTTGCTGCCTTTTGCTGCCTTTTGCTATGGTTTGTAACTTGTTTTCTGAAGTCTATTTTGTAACAGTTTTTAAGTTTTTAAAAAAACAGGGAAATTGCTCCCCCTCCAAAATTTTTTTTTTTAGTACTGGGGCTTGAGCTACTCTACCAGCTTACAACTCTTTTCTGGAGGCGGGCGGGGCGGGGGGAATACTGGGGCTCGAACTAAGGGCCTTGCGCTTGCTAGTCAGGCACTCTAGCACTCAAACTGCTCCACTAGCTCCCGCCAGCCCTTTTTGTGTGGATATTTTCAAGATAGGATCTCTTGAACTATTTTGGACAGGCTTCAAATAGTTCTCCTCCTGAACTCTGCCTCCTGAGTAGCTAGGACAGGAGGGGAAAAAAGACAACTAGATTCCACTGATCAGCACAGTGCCTCTCAAACGGTCTCTGTGCCCAAACATAGCCAGTTTCCCACTCCCAAAAGTCAGAGGCGTGGAAGACTCTCCAACTTCCTGTCCTTTGAAGCCACCATTTGCTGGCCTTCCCCACTCCAGTATTTTTTGTTTTGTTTGCTTTGTCTTAGAGTTTTTTGTTTGTGTGTGTGTGTGTGGTAGTGGGTTTGAACTCAGGGCCTCTCACTTGTGCCACATCCCAGCGTGGATTTTTTTTTTGAAGGAGGGGGTTGGTTGTTTTGTGAGGGATTTAACTCAGGGCTCCATATTTGCAATGCAGGTACTCTACTGCTTGAGCCACACATCCAATCCATTTTGCTTTGGTTATTTTTGGAGATGGAGTCTTGAGTACTGTTTGCCCAGGCTGGCCTCAAACCATGATCCTCCAGATTTCAGCCTCCCAAGTAGCTAGGATTGCAGGCATGAGCCATTGGTGCCTGGTTTGGATTTTTTTTTTTTTTTTTTTCTTTTGAGATGGTCACGCCATGTAGTTCAGGCTGGCCTTGAATTTGTAATCTTCCTGCCTCAGCCTCCTAAATGCTGGAATTATAAGTATGCACCATCACTCCTGGCTATTTTTGCACCATCACTCCTGGCTATTTTTTCCCCACTATTAATTGTTTAGCTTGAAATAAGCATCTAGTTCATGACTCCTGTGCCTACTGCATCCTGCGTCGAGGCTCCTATGACCAAGTATTCATGATTTTCTCATTGCCAAATAGGTAATTCCTGAACCCTCCTCCTAACTTTCATTTGGCAGCACTTCTGCCAGCATATGCTGTCCAACCCAGTCAAAGGGGAACCCAGAGCTGGCTTTGGTTTTTACACCCTTGCTCTGGCCCTTTTCTCAGATGCTGTACAGTGTGGTGCATGGCTGTTTTTCTGGGTAACAGAATGAGTTCTTTCTCAATGTTTCTGGAGTACGTGACAGCCCAGAAGACCAGACTTACAACACCTCGCAGAAGCCATAACCAAGGGAAAGGAAGCTATCTCCTGGAGACCTTTCCAACTCTCACTGCCAGGGTTAGGAACCTCCCTTTGCCGCCTCCCCCCTCCACCCCCCCAGCACATACACATTGCTGTGGGTTCCTTTTCCCCTCAGTTTGGCCCACATCACACTGGCTGTAGTTTAGTCAGGCTATGTTTCAGCACAGAGCATACCCTCCATGTGTGACCACTGAATGAACAGGTAAACAGTAAATCACTTGCCTAAGTCACTGTGCAGTGAGCTTGGTGTAAGAAGTAACACCTGGCATCTCATCCCCACACCAGATCCTTAGTACTTTCCCTCTCCTGGTGAGGTGGGCCCCAGTCTCCTTGTCTTACCAATCTCTCTCCTAAATGCTCAAGGTTCCAAGGATTGTTCTCAGCCTCCATCTGTTCATCCTTCCTTCCCTGGATGACAGTAGCCATTCCCACAGTGTCCTCTAGCATCTGTGCAGAACCCCTGAGTCTGTCTCCTGCCTACCCATACCTCTCTCACTAGTCTCAGAGCCACACAGCTGCCTCCTCTGAGCACTCCATAGCAGAACCCCTCTTGTGGGAGCCACCTCTGTGGCAACAGGCTGCCCTTGGGCCACTCCTGCCAGCCCCAGCAAGGAGCATGCAGGAGTGTGACCAGACCTCAAAGGCCAATGAGAGGAGGTGAAGGCTAGACAACAGTGGGGTCCAAACAATTTCTGTTAACAAGGTATGAAAGAAAGGAACTAGGAAAGGTGCTATGGCTGCCAGAATCAAGGTCAAAGGGAAGGTTAAGAGGGAAAATAAGCATGGAGCTATAAGAGAAAGCTGAAGTCACAGTCAGGAGATAAGAGCCAGGAAGGAGCAAGATCCCACTCGTTCTAGGCTGCCTAGACCAAGTAGGAGCTCTCTTGGCACCTGACCCCATGATTGACATAGGCCAGGGCCCCAGAGCATTTCTAATAAAATAATGACCAGGCTCAAGGTCTTGCTCTGTAAAATGGGGTTATAAGAAATTACATGAGAAAGAAGGGTCATGTGGTGTCCATCTGCTCCTCTGCCTTTCACCCTTCAGAGTGGGGCAGGATCACTGTGTCACTCAGAACTCCCCACCACCTTCACTTCTGCTCCCTGCATCTCAGGGACATGGGGCGTGCCCACAGGATATCCATATACATCACCAGGTCCAGTTAGGAATCCAGGTTTTTCTTTTTTTTTTGGATGGTACAGGGGCTTGAACTCAGGAAGGCCACTCCGCCAGCCCTGTTTTGTGTTGAGTATTTTTGAGATAGGGTCTCTCAAACTATTTGCCTAGGCTGACCTCGAATCTTGATCCTCCTAATCTTTGCCTCCCAAGTAGCTAGGATTACAGGCATGAGCCACCCGTGCCCCACCCAGGTTCCCACTTCTACAGAAGACTACCCCTCCTGGAAAACTTTAAGCACACTCCTATGAGCTTGCAGGACCTCCTCAGATCTGTCCCCTAGAGTGGTTTGCTTGTTTTTAAATCAAAACTGATATTATTTTATTCCCCCCAAAACAGCCTATTGAGACAATCTTCTCCCAATTCCACCCCAAGAAATGAGTAAAGAAAAACTTAAACATTGCCAGATGTAGTGGTGTGTGGCTGTCCCAGCTATTCAGGAGACTGATGTGAGAGGATCCCTTGAGTCCAGGAATTCGAGGCCACCCTGGGTAACATAGTGAGACCCCATGTCAAAAAACAAACCAACCCAAAGCACCCAAGCATGAACAAAACCAGAATGTGGAGATGCTTTTGCATATCTTTTTTGCAACATTGACTTCTCTGAGCCAAAAAGGAGTTGTTCTTTGTCCATTCTTGTTTTTGTGAAGGTTTCCTAGGTACTGTTTATAAACCACCCAAGTCTGAAAAAAAAACACATTACTTTATTAACACCAATCTCTTGGTACTTCCCCTAAGCAATCAGGTGTTTACATTGAACATGAATTCGCACCAAATGCTACATTGCTATAAGAATTAACACCACATGCTCAGCTACAGCCAAAAGGAGCTGCCCAAGTTCCAGCTACCACTCTGAGCCATGAAGACACAGCTGGGCACAGACTGGCAGTGTCTCACCCTGGGTCGTCACAGACCCTGCTCTAGGGTCTAGTTCCAGACTCTGCAAGAACTTAATTCTGGTCCCCTTTCTCCACACTAAGTGTTACTACTTGTCAGGGTGGAGAGTGCCCCAGGAAGTGCTGCCTCACAGGGGAGTCCCTCCCGCTTCTCTCCCCGCCCCATTCTTGCAGGTCGTCCAGGGCACAGAGCTGCACGCCGTCCTGGGCAAGCTGGGCCCGCAGGGTGGGCGCCTTAAGGACATGCAGCTCATGCAGCCGCTCCCAAGAGCAGGAGAAAGCATCCGGGCCTTCACCACAACCCCCAGTTGGAGGCACACTGGGGTAACCCGGGTGTGCCATTAGCTCGGCTGTCAGGGCGTGGCTCGCGGGAATATTCTCCAGGGCCAGCGCCAGTGCCCCCAACACGCGGTGAGCAGACATGTGTCGGCCGCAAGTGCTCAGGCCCACGAAGGCGTCCGTCCACCTGTGAGTGCCAGGGCATCAGCGGCAAGCGGGAGGACTCGCAAGGGTAGGCATAAGGAGGGATGGAAGTGAAATGAGGGCCAGTCCACGCCTGACCCTTTTCTAGATAGAGGAAGGGACATGACCGGCCAGGTGAGCAGGGACCCATGGGGGGAAGGGAGAACAGGAGTGGGAAGAGGTGCTCACCGCAGCCCGTGACGGGAGAAGGGGCCCACGGCGGCTCGTGCATCACGCTCCACTGTGCAGGCGAACGCGCGCGCTGGGGCTTCCAACCACGCGCAGCCGCCCACGCCGTGCTCCAGCGGCAGCCGAGTGAAGCGCACCCCGTGAGCCTGCAGCGCCTCGGCGAACACCTGGCACACGCCTGCAGGAGAACGGGCCTCAGGGGGGGAGCAAGTGGCCTCACTAGCAGCATCGGCCTAGCGACATCCGTGGGAGCTTCAGTTCACTCACCTGGGAGCACGTGCACGTGCTGGTGCCCGTCCACGTGCGTGGGAGCCCCGCCCAGCAACTCCCGAAAGCGGCTAAGTTGGGCCTCTAGCTCCTCCCGCACCTGGAGGGAGAGCCAGACACCCTGAGATCCCAGCAGCAGCTACAGAGCATCCTCTTTTGTGCCACCGCTGTCACTGCTCCAGCAGCATGTGACCGTGGGAAGTATCCAGCACCCGTCCTTGCCCCTAACCACTTCGACTTCAAGGTGACCTCCGGGCTCAGTTTTGGGGGTCATCGTGAGCGTTCTCCCGCAGCAGCGCTTCCGCACCTGGGGCAAAGCCACGTCTCCGGCTGCTACGGCCTCCCGGAATCCCGTCTTGCCGAGGAAGAAGCCTCCGGGGCTGAGTAGCGAGGAGCCGCCGTGGCGGGCCGGGCCTACGGGGCGGCCCTCGGACAGGTTGGCGTGGAGACCCGTGGGGATTCTGTGCCTGCGGGCGGAGCGCGAGCGGGAGCACAGGCCGCTGCGGGGCGGGAGCACCCCCAACCCTCCCGAACCTGCAGGGGGTCGCCCTCACCTGCGGGCCAGCTCCGCCGCACTCTCTGCGGCCATGCCGTTGACCAGTAGGGAGACGCTGGTCACAGTCCCTGCCAGGAAGGCCTCCACGATTCCCTCATCGCGTCGCGGGCAGTAACCAAAGTCATCCGCCGTGACTACCAGCAGCACGCGCGGGCGGGCCATGGCCGCCCAGAACCCACTAGCGACCTGAGGAAAGTGGCCTGGACAGTCCAGATCCCGCCCTTGAGCGCTGCCGGAGCCCGGTCCAGACGCACACGCCCAGAAGCGGCTGGAGTCCGTCTTTGTTCTCGCCACCTAGTGGTCCCTGAGTGGCCCTGCAACTCTCTGCCGACTGCTCCGCCCTACCCAGTCCCGGCTCCATGTATTATTACAAAGCAGAATTTTGCTTGACTGAGATGAGATTTGAAAAGTGATGTATTTTTCAACCGCCCCCAAAAAAGGGAGGAAAGAAAAAAATTTGAAGAAAAACTCTCTTAACTTTCCTTTTAGGGCCTCCCAATTGCTAGCCCCCAGTCCTTTTTGCTTTTTAGTTATTTTTCAAGTAGGGTCTTGATTTTGCCCAGGCCGACCTGCTTAGCTAGGATTATAGTTGTGCACCACCATGCTGTCTTGTTAAGATCGGGTCTCACTAGCTTGCCTAGGCTAGCCACGAACCTCAATCCTCCCAATCACTGTCTGCCTGCACTGTAGTTGGTATTACAGGGCCCTCTCACTGTTAACTTTCTAGCTTTTTAATATTTTCTCTAAGAAAATGAACACATGCAATTCCTCTTCTCCACTAACTAAAGATGCTTGTGTCAAGTTGTGTCTTTCTTGTAATGTTTATTTTTATAGCAATGTCTATGAGGTTTTTTTCATTTTATTAGCTATTTTTACTTCTCTTTTTCAAACTGCCTATTGTCCTTTGCTGATTTTTCTAAGAGAATGGTTTTTCTTAGTCAAAGTTCTAAACAAGAAAATGACCACATACCAATATCTTTATTTGAGAAAGCATTAGCCCGTTTCCATCTCCAGTTCCGGGAAAAATAACTTTTACATTCATAACCTCACTTTTTTGCCCTTTGTCCAGAAAAACTTTCTTTATCCATGACTTAGCCAACAGTCACCATGGTGACAGCCAGAGTTTCCATTGTAATGTGGCTATCTTGATTTTCTTTGTGGAAGTGTGGTACCTGGGTCTGATCTATGAGATTGGTAATGACATTACTGTTTTTACAGATAAGAAAACAAAGTCCTCCCCTTCCCCTGGCAAATAGTTCGACAAAACCCATGACAAAAAAAAAAAAGGACTGGCAGAATGGGTCAAGTGGTAAAAGTGCCTGTCTAACAAGTGTGAGGCCCTAAATTCAAACCCCATTGGCACTGCCAAAAACAAACAAACAAACAAACAAACAAAAGAAAGGGAGCTACTGGCTCATGCCTGTAATCTCAGGAGGCAGAGATCAGGAATATGTCTGTTGGAAGCCAGCCTGGGCAAAAAGTTCAGGAGACCCTACCTCAAAAAAACCCACCATAAAAAAGGGCTGGTGGAGTGGCTCAAGGTGTAGACCTTGGGTTCAAACTCCAGTACCACAAAAAAAAAGAAAACAAGGTTCAAGAAGGGAAGTGTGATCCTGCCCAGAGTAGTGGAGCTAGTATTGGTTCCTGCAGCTCTGGTCCTCTTGGCCTTGTCTGTCTCCCTCACCCTAGGTTGGGGACAGAAAAGGGTCTGAATATGACAGATACCTCATGGAGCCTTGTAAGCATTGGAGTCCTCAAAGAGCTCTTCAATCAGGCTCATAAAATAAAGACTGTTTTGTTCAATCATAGAGATTGTTGAATCCTCAGACCTCAACCAACCACTATTCTCTGGAAGCTGATCATGGAAAGGCCAAAGTCCCTGAAACCCTGAGCATCTGCAGACTACAGAGGAAACTGACATTAAGCATTTTCTGGGTGCCAGTGAGTGGAAGTATTTGAAATTAGGAGTGATTGTCTTAGTCCCTACCCCAAAGGAACACCATCTGATAGACTAACAACGTGATGTGGCAGAGTCTGAGATGGGTTTGCTTTGTGAATCTGTTGAGGGGTGACAAGCTGTCTGGGCTGAAAGGGAAAGGAGGGAGAAGAGGTAAGGTTATATGGGGCTTCTCTTAGAGTATTGTATGAAGATTTTATGTAATACCCATACTCCACATGGAAAGTCGCTCAGCCCCACCTACAGATGAGTCCTTGCTCAGGCTGAGTCACATCAGCAAGAAACAGCAGAGCCAGGAATTGAACCGAGGTCTATGACGGAGAGACAGGACTCTTTGTAGGAAGGCTGTAGAAGGAAGAGATAAGGAAGAGATCTTAAGATGGATGCTGGGGACCTCCACACTGAGCGAGAGGAGGAGGCCCCGGGAAAGAAAGCAGTCAGGGCAGGAGGTCCAAAGCTGTGCCACGACCAGGAAGGGACCGAGGAGGGTCACTGGTTTTGTCACTGATGGAGGCCGTGACTTTTGCCCTAAGGATCACAGATCCGAGCCCCAGCCTTAGAACTCTTTCTATTGGTACAAAGCGGGATCAGCAAAGATGTGAGCCCCACATGGGCTGGCGTGGTGGGGGAGGAGCCAGCGCGGGCCCCGCCTCAAACCATTGTGTCGGGCAAGCTAGTGGGCGAAAGGTCCATTGTTAGCCAATCAGGATACAGTATGTTAATGAGCAGGTCGGGGTGGGGCGGCTGCACAATTCTAGAGCCCGGTGGCTTCTCCAGTCCTCGACGACCCGCGCGAGCTCGCGCAGAGCACGGCCGGGACTCTGGTGAGCGGGTCGGAATGACAAGCGACTCCGGACTGGGAGGAGAGAGGGCTGGATACACACCCAGACGCAGAGACGGTCTCAGACAGGATGTGGACATCCTCGTAGTCCCCCACCCCAACTCAGGAATGGGACGGTTCGCAGATGCGTGAAAGGCTAAGAGGAAATGAGGGGCCCCAGATAAGTACAGGACACAGGGTGCGAGGAGCGAGGGACCCAAAGACTGCAGGGCCACTGGCAGCAGGGGATGGACAGATAGAGACTAGAACCCATGAAGGAGTGAACTGACCCTCACGCCGTCTCCCTGTCCTGCTCAGAGAGGAGTCCTCGGCTGTGCTGCGGAACCTAAGAGAAGAGGCAGGGAAGACTTGGCTACCCGCATCATGGCCAGCTGCCGTCACCACTCGGGATACCTGGCCGATGACGAGGCTGGCCACAGCACGTATGTGGTACGGGTAAGTAAATGTCCTCGGCAGGGCCCCTACACAGCGCCCCAGACCACCACTTCTCATTTCCTATTGCTCTTCTCCCTGGGAAGTCCTTATTATAGCCTTGACCTCGCCTGTGACTGCCTCCTGGGCTCTGATCCACCCTCACTTTCATTCCCCATTTCTTCCTGACTCTAGCCACCTGGGAGGGACTTGTGTGGGCTAGGAACCCAGAGTGGGAGCATGAAATCATCCAGTTGGAGAAGTCATCAAGTTGGAGAAGCAGCCATGGGTAGTGCAGGGCTCAGGAGCTCAAGAGCTCGCCCCTGCACAGCAATGGAATCAGAGCTGGCTGGCTCTATAGACTGACGAGGAACAGGAAGAGGCGAGAGGGCTTTTATGATTGTCGGTTTAGGAATGGTGTGAGTCCAGGCTTTCAGACTCCACAGACAGGTAATGTTAAATGTAGGTGTTGGATATACTGCAGGGCAATCCTAAAGAGATTTTCACTTTGCACATGAGGAAATTGGACCTCAAGAGGGGCCATTGTGGGTACCTTCATGCACCCTGAAGGTAGCAGAGCCAAAGGTCCAAACCCAGGATTTACTGACTCTAAAGTGCAATTTCAGGGTGCTCAGGGGTACAATACTTGTTTAGCATGCTCAAGACTCTGAATTCCATCCCCATCACTACTGAAAGAAAAAAAAATAATAAAGTGATTCTTTTCAGAGCTGGTGCTCAATCCCCACCCCAGCTCCTAGTGGCACCCTCGGAGGACCTCAGGGGCCTCTCCCCTGCAGTGCATCCTGCTTTGTATGACTAGTCTGTCTGCCCAGGTGCAGCCCAAGAAGCCACTGTTGCCAGAAATGGGGCCAGCTTCCAAGCTGAGTCGTGTGCCATATCCCCCAACAATGAGTGACAGTTCAGCGCACCAGGGCCACCGACCCGACCCTAAGTGCCCTCAGGCCTTTGGCAGCTTCCTGGATTTCCTGACTCAGGGTCAGGTGCTGGACAGCCTGCAGTCAGTGGTAGAGGAGGCAACAGAGCGCTTGGCTGCTATGAAGACAGATGCTGGGGTGCCACTGGTGGAGGTGAAGGACCCTGTGGAGGTGCCGAGTGGTGCTCGGCGGGTGAGGCCCCGACCCAGCTTCAACACTGTGCATCGGCACCGTGCTCGACCCACCCTCTGCACTGGAGATCCCAACAATTACCCATCCTGCTCCAGTTCCATGTCTGACTCCCATAGCAGCCTCAAGGTTGGCTGTCTGGGTTCCCACAACCGAGATAGTGAGCTGGGTGCCCAAGGCTTGGGCTCACTGCCACCCATGAAGGACACACTCCTGCTGGAGAAAAGCCTCAAGCGGCTGCAGCGGCTGGAGAACAAAGGGGTGAGATCTGGGGCCATGGCTGGGGCTAGTGGAGGGTGGATCTAAGCTTAGGTCGGGATCAAGCCTGGCTTGGCTACTCCTGGACACTTCTCAGGATCTCCCTCTCTCTGCAGAGAGTCCTGACTCAACCCAACTCTCAGAGGAACTCCCTGCTATGGGACTCCCTAGACAGCCAGACCAGTAGCCAATGGACTCAGGAGCAGCCCTTGTCCTGGTTCTCAGGGCTGCTGGGCTCCTGCCCAGGCACCCCTTCAGCATCAGAGCTGGGACCTGGAGAGCGGGAGCTGATGTTCCTCAAACGAGAGTTCAACAGGGAGATGAAGTCATTGCTCAGCCAGCCAGCATCCTTCGACCTGCCTGGCTACTGCTCGCTCCGTGAACCCTATCACACACTGGACTTCCTGGCCAAGCATCACCTCTTCCCTGCCTTGCACAACGTGGTCAGCCAGGCTGTGGACAAGCTCAGTGGTGCCCGCCGCCATGATGGCTGCCCTCTCTTCCCTGCCACCGAACCCAATGTACCAGTTAACCATCTGCGGCAGCCAGATTCTAAGCTGGTCACACCCAAAGAAGGGGAGGAACCCTACAATTCCCTTCCCACCACAGCCTCCAGCCCTAAGATGTTTTGGAGGAAAAACAAGAGCAGACGGGGCTCCCCCACCATGTCTAATGCCCAGATGGCCACCAGATTCAGGCTGAAGGTGATACCCACAGAAGAGTTCAATGTCCCCAAGCCCTCATTCCACCCCACACAGGAGGCACCTGACTCAGATCCCAAATTACAGAATCCACCTGTAGCTTTGAGCTCCAGCCAGAGGGCCCAGCCCTGGCATGGCCTCCATCTCACCCTGCCGGCCCCTGGGATCACGGTAGAGTTGGCCTCCAGCCAGTGCTGCCTGAGGGGCCCAGTCCCACGCCCACTTGCCTCCCCCCACCCTCCTCCTCCTTTCTCTCCATGTTCTCCCTGCTCCTCTTCTTGGTAAGGAGCATTTCCCCTTTTCCCGCTTCATTGTGTTCAGAGATGACCTCCTCAAGAGCAGGGTTAGGGATCTTGGGGAAAAATTTGCAGGGGAAGGGCCCCCTCACCATTCTTAGCAGCCACCATTACTGGCAGCTGCCTAAGGTCCAGATCTCTTACCCTGCACTGTGGAAACCTCCTGGTAGGGTACAAGCTGCTGGGGGACCAGGAATCCTGGCCTAGCTACTACCAAGTGTTATCAAAGATGAATAAAGGTTCATTTTTATCCTGGGTATTTTTTTTTTTTTAACATTTGAACGTGAATCTTGGAGGCCCTCCCACATGGGGAGTTTCCTTTCCCTTGTGGACAGCAGTTTTTGCCTAGAGTGGGACCTGCATCCTAGCTTGGATCTAGCTCCCTCTAATCCAGCTGCAGGTCTGTCTGGTCTTTCTGCCCTGCTGATGGAACATTGTCCAAGAAGGGTAGAAGACATAGATGTCTTCATCCTGGTGGGATCCTAGCAGTCCCCCAACCCTGCCCTCATCAAGGTCCAGGCATGCTTTCCTCAGAACACAGGCCTAGGCATGAGCTTGCAGGAGCCAGTTTGTAAAGGTTCAAGTCTGCAGACACTATGACCTTGCCCCAGATCTGATAGGCAAGGCAGATGAAGTGAGCATGAGGGTTGGTTATTGAGTGCCAGATGAGGTAGAACTGCACCCTTAGTCCCTTAGTGTGACAAATATGGTTTGTGTGTGTATAATGAGCAGGGCTATGGGGAGGAGGGTTGTGATGCAAAGGAGGGTGTAGTGGATATGTGTCACGGGGCAGCAGGAGGAACAAGACCAATGAGGGGTGACGTGTCTCCTTTTCCCTCCCTGACTGCTGTGCAGAGCTCCAACAACAGGTTCACAAAGAAGAAGCCGCTGCCCTCAATCTTATCCAAGTCCAGCATGTCCCACGTCTCCAACCCCTGGTATGAAGAGCTCATCAACTTCTTGATCGAGCGAGCAGTCTCCCTGCTCCTATGCAAGCACAAGTTCGAGGACGGCCTCAACAAGCAGCTTGGCTTTATCTCCTTTCCTGTCACTGAGACGCTCATGGATATCATCTTGGGCTTCAAGAAGGTGAAGGGTTCCCATATCTGCCTATCTTCAAATATTGACTGGAGCTGCCTGCTGGAGAAGCTGGAGAAGGCCGAGTTGGAACGGCCGGTCTCAAAGCAGACCTCCCAAACAGCAGCCACTGCCCAGGGGGATGCCTCTGGGCAAAACACAGAGTCCCCCTCCACACAGCTTGAGCTAGCCACTGACAGCAATCAAGACCAGACCACTGAGTCCCACCAATCCCTCTACACCGAGTCGCCAATCCACCCGCTGCCCAGCCCTCAGGAATCCACTACAGTTGAGGAGCAGATACCCACAAATTTACCAGAGCCTAAGCTCTCTGTGTTCTCCATCATCAACATGGGCTCCAGTTCCCACAAATCTAAGGAAATGGTGAACATTGAGGATGGTGAAGGTAGTGAAGAGGAAGAGGAAGAGGATGAGGAGGAGGAGGAGGAGGAGGAGGAGGTTGAGGATGAGGTTGAGGTTGAGGTTGAGGTTGAGGATGAGGATGAGGATGAGGTTGAGGACGAGGATGAGGACGAGGTTGAGGAAAAGGATAAGGAGTCCTACGAATATCTGAGCGAGTACCTGAACCCCCTCAAGCCTGAATCAGAGGCCTTGATCAGCCCCTCTGTGGACACTGTCCACAGTGACCCCCCATGAGATCCCCATAAGCCATACCTAGTGCTCCATTCCCTGCTCCTCCTCTTCCTCCATTGGAATAATTGCTCATCTTGGCAACCGCTGCCCTGAACAGGGGTCAGGATGGGTTGATGCCCATGAGGGAGCCAATGAGAAAAACAGAAATAAAACACATGTTGATGGAGCATAGCCGTCTCATCTTGAGATTTCAGTCTTCCTTTCTTTGCACCTGTTCCCCTGCCTTTGAGTAGACTTGGATAGCCCTTCATGACAGCTGATGGTACTCTGACCCTGGGACCTCTCGTGCTCTGCTGTGTGGCCACTCTCCTCTCACGTATCAGACTGCCTATTCTACCATGTAGATCTTCTCTACCCTAATTGGCAACTTCCTGGCCTTTCACAGCTCTTAGGACTCCTAGTCGGCCCTTGTGCATCATGGCTTCTGCTTTTGGAAAGATCTTCCTTTGCCTGGGACAGCTCCCTCCTTGCTTTGATTTGCCACATTCTCACATTGAATCATGCAGGCACCCTCCTGATACTCTCATGGATACCTGTCTTCCTCATTTGTATTTGCCATTTCCAACTCCTGAGAATACAGCGTTTTCATGCCGGGCCATGTGATGAGTGCTGGTTCATCAGGCTATGGATTGGCTGCCCAGGGCTGGCAACGTAACTGAGTCTTCAGCAATGGTTCTGCAAAGTGGCTCAGTCTACAAAGATCTGTGGGCGTGGATCATGCTTTGCTTGGTAGGCTTCCTCCCCAAAGCTCTCCTGGGGCTTCCAGCCATGCAGTGCCTCCAGCACAGCAGCCTGATTCCCTCTGCCTCCCTAGGGCAGCTATGTGTGGCCATATCCACAGACCTTCACCCAGGGGACAGCTCAACTTCCCCTAGCTGTCCATGTGGTCCAGCCTCACTAGTAGACAAAAAAACACATGAAGACTCCGCTGTGCTTTTCTGGCACAGGCTGTCATTGTGGGGAACTGGAGTGGGGAGGTGTCTGTCTCATGGCACCCTGGAGCCCACCTTGGTGCATAGAAGCCAGGCGTACTTGGTCAAACTTGACCATACTGAGAGATCCACATGGGAAGACACGGAAACTGTAAGGATCCCTCTGGAGCCAGACAGGGGAGGTTCCTTGGACACCTATAAAACTTACACCCTTAGATTCAAGGAGAATTTGCTCAGATGCTGTTCTGCAGGACTAGGGAGGATCCTAAGGTGGGTGGGTCAGGGACACATTTGTGGCAGAGATCTCTTAGGGCATGGACTCAATTCACAATGCCTATTCCCTGAGACCACCCTTCATTGACACCACAGCCCTTGTACCTTACTGTGATACCACTTGGCTCCATTTTATTGGCCTTATCCCAAGCTGGGCCAGTTGAATTCTTTCCCAGGGTCATGCAGTTGGGATGAACCAAGAGATTCTGGTTATTTACACTGATGAAGACAAAGTGAATGGTGAGGAGTAGCTCATCCACACATCCACAAGTGAGAAATCCTGTCCATAGAAAGGAGCCAAGAGGGAAGCCCGCAGACTTCAAGGGATAGCAGCTGCTCTGATTCCTACCACCTTCCTAAGTTCTACTTCCATGCCATGAAGACAGACAAGAACATAGCCCCCCTCCAACCTCAGAGGCACCCATTATTGGGGTGGTAGGAGCAGCCCCTTTGGAAAACACTGATAAGGTATGCTAGAGACACATGTCCTTAGCTTGTATTCCAGCTATTTCTTGCTGTATAAAAAACACCCAAGGCTTTAGTGGCGTCAAACAATGATTATTTATTATGACACTGGGGTTGAAAGATTCAGCTGGTGTAGGCTGAGGTGGCTCATGTGATTGCTTTCAGCTGGGAGGCTGGAACATTCCAAATGGGCTCTTTCTTCCCGGGTCTTTTGCCTTACAGCCTTACAGCCTTTCTCCATTCAGTAACCTAGCCTGCACTTTTTTTTTTTTTCAACCTGGGGTTTGAACTCAGGGCCACTCCACCAGTCCTATTTTGTGTTGGGTATTTTTCGAGATAGATTCTCACGAACTATTTGCTCAGGCTGGCTTTGAACCAGTATCCTCCTGATCTCTGCCTCCCGAGTAGCTAGATTACAGGCATGAGCCACTGGCATCGGGCTAGCCTATATTCTTATAGCTTGGGACGGCAGCTGGCTTCCTAGATGGAGAAAGGAGGAACCACTGGAGTTCTTATAGGTAGCACTCAGACGTCCCACAGCACCACTTCTTTGCCATTCTGTTGGTCAAGTGAGTCACAATGCCTTTCCAGATTCAGGAGGAAGGGAAAGGAACTCCACTGCCTTTGCTTACATAATGGCAGGAATTTTGTTTGTTTGTTTGTTTCCTTTTACAGTGCTGGGATTGAACCCAGGGCCTTGCACATGCTAGGAAAGTACTCTACCATGAGCTATCTCCTCAGCCCCAGAATAGGAAGAATTGTTCATGGCCATATTGGAGACTAGCTTGTCCACCCTTCCTCTCCTCCACAGCTGTTTTGCACTTTGAGCAGTACACAACCTATATTGAGTGCTCAGACACTTGAGAATCTGAACCTGAAGACAGATGATGTTGGAAGATGGAGGGCACTGGAGATGGCATATTCAGACCTGAGCACCTGTCTATAGGGTGAGCCAGGGAACATTGTCTGCAGAGGGAAGCAGAGAGGGGAACAGTAGAAGCCCTAGGAGAATCAAAGGAGAGGAGCAATGGTTTTTCCCCATTCTGGTTCTGGAGTCTTAGCTGTCAACTGAATGGTAATCAGAGAGTCTCCAAAAAATTATATTTGGGAATAGCAGAGCATATTTGAGGAGATTGAGATTTCTTTCCTTTTTTTTTTTTTTTTGGCAGTACTGGGGTCTTAACTCAGGACCTCATGCTTGCTAGATAGGCACTCTACTACTTGAGCCCTTCTGCCAGCCCTGTTTTGTGTTGAGTATTTTCAAGATAGGGTCTCGAGAACCTTTTGCCTGGATTGGTCTCAAATCACAAGCCTCCTGATCTCTGCCTCCCAAGTAACTAGGAGTCCAGGCATGCGCCACTGGTGCTGGCGTAAAGGAAAGTTTTTAAAGGAGAAATGAAGATTACAAAAACTATTTTGTTTTGGCAGTACTGAGGATTGAATTCAGAGCCCTTATGCTTGCTAAACAGGTACTCTACCACTTGACCCACTCTGTCAGCCTTCATAAACTATTTTGAAATAATAATAATCATTGGCTACAAAGATTAACAAGGATGGTGCCAGTCTGAGATGAAACATTTGCTGGACAGCTGTCCTTGCTAAAATATCTTCTATGTACAGTTGTGGTGACCTATGTGCAAGGTCATAGCTCTGGCGGTCTTAGGTGGCTAGTTCTAATTATCAGGTCCCTTCACAATCCCCAAGATTTACTTACTTAGATAAGTAATCAAAACGACTTCATTTGATTCTAACAACTGACACAGCTTACTTAGAGTCCTGTTTCTGATTGTCAGGGAGGTTGCCTACTCTATTCTTGCCATCTTCTGGTCCTAAGTGCAACTAAACAAAATACCGAAAGCTTTCAGTGGGTGTCTGGCATGGTCTGCTTTTTGCTTCCACCATTTTCCAGAGAATGCCTGTGTAAGAGCCAGCATAGTGAAAACAGGGAGGTCTGTTAGGAGGTAGTGGTAGATACCTGTTAGGAGGAGAGACCGCATTAGGATTAGGGTGGAGATGGTAGATTCAAGAGCCATCAAGACTTGGTGTGGCTCAAGCCGTAGACTGCCTGCTTTGCTAGCACGAAGTCCTGAGTTCAAACCCCAGTCCTACCAACCCCACCCAGAAACAAAGACTTACTGGATTAAATGTGAGGAATTAAAGATCAGGAATCAGTCCAGCACTGGTGGCTCATGCCTGTAATCCTAGCTACTAGTAGGCAGAGATCAGGAGGATTGTGGGTCAAAGCCAACCTAGGCAAATAAAAAAGAAGAGGAATCAAAGAAGAATTCCATGTTTTGGACTTGAGTAACTAGTGATTGGAAATGCCATTTATTGAGACTTGAAAGCCTGGAGAAGCACCAGGGAGGAGTCCAGGAATTCTACTTTAGACATGTTAAGTTTGAGGTACCTCCTGATATTTCCAAGAAGACATTTCCGTTGCCTCTCAGATTGTGCTGTTGCCCCTCCATCTAGTCTGGAGGAGAGGAGGAGGAGAGGAGGTGGCCAGGATCAGGGTGATGACTTTCTGCAAGGTTGTAGTTCTGCCAAGAGTAGGGTCTGCCAAATCTAGGACATACCATTGGCCATTTAGACACTGTTAAAAAGATCAAGGTGTCTTATCCCATATGTAAGTTAAAATAAAAACATTAAGCTGGCCACTGTATGTAATGCATGTAATCCTAGCTACAGGAGGCAGAGTTCAGTAGTATTGAGGTAGGAAGCTAGCCCAGGCAAATAGTTTGTGATACCCTATCTTTAAAAATTCCAACGCACAAACAAAGGGCTGGCGGAGTGGTTCAAGTGGCAGAGCACCTGCCTAGAAAGTGCAAGGCCCTGAGCTCAAACCCCAGTACCACCAAATAAATAAAATCATTAAACACAAAACCCCTACATAGGGTTGGGAGTATAGCTCAGTAGCAGGGCACTTGGCCTAGCATGTGTGAGGCCTTGGCACTACAGAAAACAAACAAAATCTAAATTAACAAGTGTGGTGGTACACATCTGTAATCCTAGCTACTTAGGAGACAGAGAGATAGGGAGGATTGTGGTCTGAGGATGCCTGAGCAAAAATGGGAGACCCTATTTGAAGAATAACTAAAGCAGGTCTGGAGGCATGGCTCAAAAGGTAGAGCATCTACCTAACAAGCACCAAGCCCCGAGTTCAAATGCCAGTACTGCCTCCTCCCCCCCCAAAAAAAACCCAAAAAGTAAAAACTGGGCTGGGAGCCTAGCTCAAGTGATAGAGCACTTGCTACAGGGCTCTGAGGTCAAACCTCAGTACCGCCAAAAAGAAAAAAAAAAAAAAAGACCTAAACATGTTGCTGTCGTCAAAAAGGCTTTACTCTGTATTATCTGAATGCATAATTCCGGAGGGTTTAATTAAATATGAACTTTAATCACTGTTTTGCTAGTGCCCCAAGTGCGTGCTTTAGCAGCCTCTTGGGGATAACGGGGCCCCAACATAGAGAATGGAGTGAAGTCAGTGTACGAACGCTCCATGCATGAGTAAGTAAAAACAGTAGCACAGGTTCTCCCCTGGAACACTGAGCTGACAACCCTCTGAGAAGACATCAAGCTGGGAACCTACTCGTGTCCAGTAGACCTGGGGACACGATCACCCCACAGGCTCGGTTGTCACGGTCTCCCTGGGTTGTGATTTCCTAAGACAGCTTTGGGTCTTTCTGGTGAGAACCTGTCATTATCCTCAACCCCACAGCTCTCTGCTGCCATTCTGCGGCCTGACCCCCGTGACCATGAGATCCTGCCATGAAAAGGCTGAGTGGCCAGGGAGAGTCAAAAACCCCAGGGTCCAGAGAGGGATTAATCAATTTTTGGGACCAGGCGATTCAGTAAATCTGGTATCCGTCCACTTTGTGATCACAAAATCTTTTGACCCAGCAGTTTCAAGACCCTGCAGCTGCACGCCCAGGGTCTGAGGGGAGAGACGCATGACTGAGGTCCCAGAGGTTCAGGATCACCGGGCTTCCTGGACATATTCTCGAATGGTCTTAGGACCCTGAGCCCGGCGTTTAGGGGTTCAGCGGCCGCAAAGCTCCGCAAGCTCACTCACGGTGCTACCGAGCGCTCGCAGCCTTGGTATTCATTGGTAAGTTCTCGGAAGCGTGGACCAATCAAAACTCTCCTCGTGTCTCCAATTCCCTCCCAGCTATTGCTCTGGAAAGCTGGGGGTGGATCCCCTCCGAGATGATCCAATGGCAGTGCAGGCGGGGCGCCGCGCGGGTTGGCGATTGGCCTACGCGGGCGGGCGCTGTCAGAGCCGGATTGGCTTGCGGTGGAGACGGAAGCAGCCCGGGGTCCCGAGCGGCTGGAGCCGGGCCGCGGCGATGCGGAGCGCGGGCTGCGGCGGGGCTGCTCGGCCCGCGCTGCTGGGGCTGCTGCTGACGCTCTTGGTGCCGGGTGGTGGCGCCTCCAAAACCAGCGTGGGGCTCGTGACCTGCGGGTCGGTGCTGAAGCTGCTCAACACGCACCACAGGGTGCGGCTGCACTCTCACGACATCAAATACGGATCTGGTGCGCGGGGCTGGGGATCGCCAAGGGGCAGAGGTCGGGGTTGGGGCTTTGAAGGAGCGGTGGTCGTGGTGTCCGTGGGCTGTCAGAGAGCCAAGTGGCTGAGGGGTTGCGGGCCTGGAGAGGTAATGACCGGGGACAAGGAGGGTCGACAGGTAACTTGGGGCCAAGGGACTTGGGAATCAGGCAGGGGCCGGGGCTGGGGCTGAGCCGTTAGGATCCCAAAGTTAGGGTGTGGGTGAAACTCGATGGTGTCCAGGACGAGGATCCGGAGTTGTGCGATTGACAGGGGTGGCTTGTCCCTCCTCAGGCAGCGGCCAACAGTCGGTGACCGGCGTGGAGTCCTCGGACGACGCCAATAGCTACTGGCGGATCCGCGGCGGCTCGGAGGGCGGGTGCCCGCGCGGGCTCCCGGTGCGCTGCGGGCAGTCGGTGCGGCTCACGCACGTGCTCACTGGCAAGAACCTGCACACGCATCACTTCCCGTCGCCGCTATCCAACAACCAGGTAAATCCCCCTCGACCGCCTGCACAGGCCCTTGTGGGGTGTGTGAGGGGCGGGGGTTTGGGGGGCAGAGCCTTGGCAATTCAGAAATGTTTACTCGAGCGCCCCCTCTTGGGCGTGTGGCGCTGATGACCAGGGCCCTGTCCTGGGAGACAGACTGGAGGAGAGAGCTGTGTGATTAGTTCCTCTTTGTGGGTAACCTGGGTCCCGGAAGAGGGATCCATACAGCCTTTGGGAGGAGGAACTCTGCTGGGTCTGGAAAGATGAGTCCCCCAGGTCCCAGACGGGAAAAAAGGGGGCTTTCCAAGCCCGTGGGAGAGTTTGTGCCAAGGTATATGGTGATCATTGGAGCTCCATGGGTTGGGCTGGAACTGTCAGTACTTTAGGGGAGTTTGTGGAAGAAAAAGTTGGAGATAAGAGACCTTGACTGTCAGCCTGGGGGACTGGACTTTAGAGGGGTTCGGACTGGGAGAACACGGAGAAGGAGGGTTTAGCTCCATAAGAGGCAGTGATCACTCCACAGATAGATGCAACAGGGTGTGTATGTGTCCAAAGATCCTGCATTGGGAAGGGAGCCCCATTTTGCAGCTGTAGAAGCTGAGGTTCAGAGAGGTACAGAGGAAAGGACCATAGGCCCAGTGCACTGGGTGCCCTACCTGAGAAGTATCTCGAGTGACTCTGTGCCCTCTATACCCCACACCCACAGGAGGTGAGCGCCTTTGGAGAAGATGGTGAGGGTGATGACCTGGACCTGTGGACAGTGCGCTGCTCTGGGCAGCACTGGGAGCGTGATGCCTCTGTGCGCTTCCAGCATGTGGGTACCTCTGTGTTCCTGTCAGTCACTGGTGAGCAGTATGGGAGCCCCATCCGTGGGCAACACGAGGTGCATGGCATGCCCAGTGCCAATACGCACAACACATGGAAGGCCATGGAAGGGATCTTCATCAAGCCCAGTTCGGAGCCCTCTGCAGGTCACGATGAACTCTGAGTGTGTGGATGGGTGAATGGAGGGTAGCAGGGTAGGACAGCTGCAGAGCCACTCTCAGCAAAGACTTTGGGTTTATAGGGGTCCTTAAGTGCCTTTATGATTAAAGAATGTTGGTCTGTGATTGTGTTTGCTTGGAGGCTGGGGGTGACCAGAAGGTGCACCATCTCTGGTGCAAAACCTTTCTCCAGTCGGGCCTGGCTGCTGAACCTGCCAAACCTTTGTGATGCTCTTTCATGAATTCTAATACTGCCCTGAGCAGTCAGCTCTCCTGTTACCCATAGCTGGACTGATGGCAAGAGACTTAGTTCACAGTCCCCGAGCCTGAACAACTTTCCTGTTGAGGGGATTGGGACCCAGGGCAAGATGAGTGGGATCCCCAAACCCTTCCAGCTAGGATATGGGGCTCAGGCTCTCCAGTTCCCTCATCCATTACAGTGAGGACCCTACTGTCCTGGCAGTTGTGGCAGTCTTGACACTTGACTTTGACCATGGACCAGGTGAGAATTCTGCCCACCTGCTGGAAATTAGCATCACAGGCCACCTAACTCTTGGTGCAAATGGAACCACAGCCTGCCTAGCAATGTGGCATCTCAGTCCCCAACCCATGACCTTCCAAGGTCCTAAGGAGAACCTGAAAAGATATCTCAAGGGAAGGCAACTGCAAAGACCAACCACCTCCAAAGGTTGAGGAGGCTTCCCAGAAGAGGAGCCCAACTTGGACAGGCTTCCTGAACTTGGTAACTGGAGGCAGGGTGTTGAGGGAGGCTACATAGGACAGGAAGGGCTTAAGGGAGGGCTAGGGATAAAAGAGTATTGCTTCCCTGAGAAAGAACCAAAAAGAGGCCCAAGGAGAGGTTGGGGGTGGCAACTGGCCAGAGGGGGCTTGGAATAGTATGGGCAGAGCACTAATATTTATAAAATCACTTGATTTTATTATTAAAGACTGGTGGTGTAAGGGTAGGAGAAAAGCTCTCACCAGTTGAGTCCTGAGGAGAGGAGGACTCCATTACTCTTCTCCCCTGAGACTCTGGTCCCTCCACTGCCAAACTGTTTTTTTCCAGTGAATCCATTTCTTCTTTTTTTCTGAATAGAGATGTGCACAGCATATAAAAAGAATTCAGAAACGAAGATTTCCTCCCTTTTGCTGTCTGATATTTTATTACTTGAAATAATTAGAAACCTGTTTTAATGAAACCTAGTTTTAGGAAAAACTGAGAAAAGTTCTGTAGTCTTTTTAAAAAGTTATTATTTTAAAGGAAGATGTTAGGGAAGATGTCAAGACCTTTTTTTTCTAAGTAATTTATTTGTTGGAGGGACTGTGGTTTGAACTCAGCTTCACGCTTCCAAAGCAGGCACTCTACAGCTTGAGTCACACCTCCAGTCCCAAATCCCTTTTCCAATTAATATTGAAAGTAGACAGCTGTGAGCTATGAAGGAGAAAAATCAGTGAGCGCTAAGATCAGTGGGAGAGGCAGAAACCTATCCAGGATCTCCACATGAACTGCAGTTATGGCCATTTGTGTGAGACATGTTACCACTTATTTATTTGCCATTGGCTGGGGACTTGTCTTTGTGATTCCACCTTCTCTGGGATACTGGTTAGAAGTCCCAAATAAGCCTGTGAAGCCTGTGATGAAAGGCAGAATTCCAAATGGCAAAGAGGCATTGTATCTAATTAATCTGCTAGTTGTTTAGATGTTTTTCAGTCATTAAGTAATACACCTACATTGAAAACCATTAAGAAATACAGAAAAGTGTACAGAAGACAATGAAAATCAATTACCCCACTACCCAGAAATAACTGTGATAGCATCTTGGTCTGTTATTAGGATTTTCCCTCATGAAAACATTTTCTGGTACTGGGGGTGTGGTTCAAGCAGTAGAGCACCTGCTTTGCAAGCATGAACCCCTGAGTTCAAACCCCAGTCGCACCAAAAATAAATAAATAAAATAAGCCTTTTCCGTCTTTTTGTCAATTCTGAACAAGAAAATGAGATAGCATTTATTTTGTAGTATGAATTTTTATTTATTTATTTATTTATTTTGTGAGACTGAGGTTAGAACTCAGGGCTTTGCACTTGCAAAGTAGGTGCTTCACCTCTTGAGCTATAGTATACTTCCAGCTTTATTTTCTCTGGTTATTTTGGTGAGTTTGAAAAGTGTTTGCCCAGGCTGGCCTCGAACCTAGATCCTCCTAATCTCATATCTAAGTAGCTAGGATTACAGTTGTGAGTCCAGCTTGCAGTCTGCTTTTTCTTTTTTTTTTTTCCCACTTAAAAACATGAAATGCAAATCTTTCCATACACACACACACACACACAAATTTTATTTTTAATGTAGTATTGTCTGTATGTTATGTAATTTATATAGGTTGTATTAAGTCACATAACTTAAATAACTAATTTACTTTCAATCCTTTTTTTTTTTTCTTTCTAAGTCTTGGCAAGGATTATTTTTTAGTATAACAGGATAAAGTTGGGAGAAATGGGGAAAAGAGGAGAGAAACATTTTCTGCTCCCTACACAGGAAATTACACCTTGAGCCACTCCACCAGCCCTTTTTGTGATGGGGTTTTTTTTCGAGATAGGGTCTTTCCAACTGTTTGACCAGCTTGGCTTTGAACCACAATCCTAATTTCTGCCTCCTGAGTAGATACGATTTAAGATACACATTTTTAAGCCATTTACTACATACTACAAAGCTTGTTATCTTTTAAAAAAAATTTTTTTTAATTTAGGTTTCTATTTTTTTTTTTTTTTTTTTTGGCAGCACCGGGCTTTGATCTCGGGACCTCATGCTTGCTAGCCAAGTGCTCTTCTTGAGCCATTCTGCCAGCCCTTTAAAAATGTTTCAAAAAATTATTTTATTTTTGAATTAGCATACATTAATATGAGATGGTTTCATTGTGATAATTCCATACATATATACAGTGTACTTTGAACAAATTCACCCCCTCCACTCCCCCTTTCAAAGTGTTTAGTGGGTTTCATTATAAGATATACATATATTTAAAATTTATATTTATATGTACTCAATCCTTTTCACCCTTCAGTATCCTTTCCTTTTCCCTCTCACCCTAGCCGTTGATCCCTAACAGTCCTCCTTTTACATTCATGTTCCATTATCATCATCCTTCACTTTTTGAGCCATTGCCAGACTTCTTGAGCAAATCCATCTAAAGTCTATACACTTCTTTCAGCATCTTCTGGATGGGGCGGGGTTGAAAGGCATAGAATGTTGCAGGTGATCCTAGAAAACACTGGGAAAGAGCAGTAGTAGGGCTGTGAGAGGGAAAGGAAAAGCGGCCAGTGAAGGACATATAGTGGAGGAAGGTACCCCTGCGGGCAACTGGAACTCAGTCCCACTGGGGATCTCATCAAAGTTACCTCACAGGAGAGGTAAGGAAGCCTGGCACTTACCAAAGTATCTTCCCTCACTGTCTTAGGGCTTCTGGGTGGGTGGGGAGAATTTCTTTGCAACCCTTCCTACTTGCTCTGTACATTGGGTAACAAGCTTCAGTAGCCAGAGTAAGGTGCCCAGGGAGGACCACAGGTGCTGGCAGTGAGCATTCTTCCCGTAGAGGTGAGTGCTAAGAGGTTGCAGATGGTGCAATAACAATGTGCACTACACCCTCCACATCGGAAGGGATGCTCCTCTGGTCCATGTCCAGATACACACGCACACGCACGCACACAAAGAAAGCAGTGAAGTGAGGAAATGTCCATTAAGGGAAGAGCCCAACAGTGCACAGAAGGTAGGACTCCCTGGACAACCAAAGCACAACATTGGCTCCAGGAAGAATGCAGGATAAGACCAAAAATTAAAATCGCAGCAGCACTCACATTTATTAAACACTAAGTGCCTGGCGTTGGGTGAACGATTTACACAGCATCTCATTTGCCCCTGGCAACAACTCTATGAAGCAGGCTCCAATTATTGTCTCAGTTTTGCACAGAAGACAACCAAGTTTCTTAAAAATTGAACCCCAGCTCTGCCAGCCTCAAAAGCATTCTTTCTCAGCCATTGGACTGAGAATGAAACAGGAGAGGGCAATGGTGGAGTGGCTCAAGCCGTAGAGCGCCTGCCTAGCAAGCATTAGGCCCTCAGTTCAAAAGGATGCTCAGTCGCCTAACCACACATGCACACGCGCGCGCGAGCTGTGGGGTGGCGGGAGAGGGTGGAGTAAACCACATATCCTTCCTGCTCATTGACAGTCCCTTAATGCTTATCCACAAAGTGGATCGCAATCACGCAAGGTCCCAAGCATCTTCTTCCCGATATCTCCCACATATCCTCAAGGCCTATGGACCTCAGGACCGGGCTTCCGCAGCACAGCGAGATTTCAGGCAACCCCCCCCCCAACCACCAGGTGATGCGGAAAGGGGGATTACCCCTCTCGGGTCCCAATGAAAAGTCCATCCCGGATGCGCAAAGCGAGATCTCAGCACACAATGCGAAGCAGCCTGCGACCCCAATCAAGAGCAGGCTTGGCCAGGGCTTCAGACCCTTCCCAGGGGTCGCAGCCCCCTCTCCAGTGGGCTCAACCGCGCCGAGGACACCTCCCACAAGGCTTCGAAGCACTCGGGTCGGTATCGCTAGAAAGCTTGCAAAGATCGGAGCTGAGAAAAGGCGGGTAAAGTTCCTTTTGATAAGTTATGAATGGGGAAAAAGTGTTTGTGGAACTCATTGTTAAAACCACTGAGCCCGAGACTCGGGCGGCGCCGGGCCAATCCGAGCCCGGAGGCTATTTTGAAATCGCTCTGGTAGCAGCCAATAGGTGTGCGAGAGGCAAAGCCCCTCGCCGGCGCGGGCCAATCAGCGTGGCACTATGCTAAGGAGCCGGGGGTACGGCCCCTCCGACTGTCAGCGGGTTAAAGATGGAGCCGGCTGGCGAGAGGGCGCCACGAGGTGCGGGGTCGTTGGGGTGTGATCACCGGTGCGGACGACCACCAGGACCCTCTCCCACTAGCCTGGGTCTTGCTCCTGCCCTGAGAAGTAGGGGTCTCTATTCGTGTGAGTAGCCGGGTCTGAGATGGGGGGCGCGGAAGAGGGGCCCTATGGGGCCGGACGTGTGGAGGGACGCTACCAGGACCTCGGACGTCCTCTCTGCTCTGGGAAGTCTAGAAGGGCGGGAAGCCCCACATTCTTCTGTTCAGCTGTAGTCCGCTGTGCAGGAGAATCTGTTGGAGAGGACGCAGAGCCCATACTGGGGGCAAGGGGCCAGGGATGGGATCTTGAGCCGGAAGGGGCGCATCGTCCGGGAGTTTGAGACACCCTTCTTCTCCCGGAGCCGTAGGCCGGGTTAAGGAGTAGGGTCGTCGGGCTGTACTCACCCCGCTCCAAGCACAAGCGAGCTTCGGACTGCGGGTTGAGCCCGGGCCCCTCTCCTTTGTGTATGTGCCCCCTCCCCCGTCTGGCCCGTCTGCTCTCTTAGCAGGGCTGGAGTCTCTTCCACCAGAACCTGGATCTGGTTTGGGTGCACTGTGGTTCTGAAGACCGCAAGGATTGCAACCCCTTTGGGATTCGCTTCCCTGCCCCACCCATCCATCCATGGTTCAGCTTCCCGCCCTGCGTGTACTAAGGCGATGGGGTCCCCCCCGCTTACTGGCTGCAGGTGCTCTGACGAGGTTGCACTACTGTGCTCTGAGAAGCAGTGCAATGATATTGTCAAAGCATCTGGAACCAGCCTTGGGAACCCCTCACCCACAGCCCCTTCTTTCCTCTCTTTCCAGGCCTGGTCCCTTGGGCCTACAGGCCCTCCCCTCCCCCTGCCCAGTTCACTCCCTTCTCCATGGAAACTTGAGATTCTAGCCAGGCTTGGGCCTCTGGGGTCAGAGGGCACCCTTCCCCCCAGGCAGAGGCCCCGCCCCAGTGGGCCTGCATTCCAGGTCTCAGATACCACCCACCACCACCAAGAAAGGCCAACAGAGGCGCTAGTAGGCCTGCCCGATACTCTTTCCCTGTTGCACTACTGTGGGCCCCTGGGAAGCAGTGCAATGATGAAAGGGCATTGGTCAGGCCCTGCCCGCCACCCACAGCACTTGGTGGGAAGAGGGTTTGCTGCCTCACTCCACTTCCCAGCTGAGAAAACTGAGAGTAGAGATGAATCCTTGAGATCATCTCCCAAAGCTGTCATCCTGATCATTGTTGGTCAGGTGCATAGGCAGAGACCCCAGATTCAGAAAGGCTCTGGTTTGAAGCTCTTTCCACACTGGCTATCCAGGCACACTGGCTATCCAGGTAAGGTTGGGGCCTTGTGAAGAAATAGGTGTTCACTGCTTTGCATGAAGGGGCTTCCCAAGCCTGTTTTAGATCCAGCTCAATCCCGATTATATGGGGGTGAACTGAATCCAGCCTTCCCTGAATTCTTGAAAAGAGCCAGGCTTGGAGAGAGTGTTCTCTTGGGTTGGGTCTTGGGAGGGGGAGTGAGATAGCTCTCACCACGGCATCATTTACCTTGGGATTAGGGTTCAGCAGAAGTGACACTATCTGGAATAGATGGGAGAATTGGGGTATAAAGCCTGCAGGAAAGACCCATCAATCATGCCAACTTGTTCTCTTACAGGGAACTGTGCCCTGAGCCTGCAGGAGGGACTGTGAGGTGTCTGGCATGCCTGCCTTCCCAGCTGGGATAGGGGAACTGGAGCTGAAATTCCAAGGAAACTAACCCTAGGTGTACTTTTAGGACCACCTCTACCATCAGGACACTGACACAATGTGTCCAGTGGCAATCATTCAAGTTTGAGAGAAGGCCCAGGTTTCCACCTGGGCTTTGAGGAGTACCCTTTATCCCTGGAACACTGGCTTCAACCCTCCCTTAGGCATACAAGCACTGGCACCCATGGAGAGACAAAGGGCAATGACATATGCTCCCTTGCCTTCTAGTCCTGGCTCCTTGTGTCTCCATAATCCCAGAGACAACTGACTCAGGCCTGTTTTCTCCTGGCTCCAGGGGCTAAGGCTGCAGGTGGCCACCCCTCCCCCACTGTGCAGATTCTGTACCCACTGCTGAAGATTCTTCTTGCCGGGGAAGGCTTGTAAATCGGGGCTAGCACTCCCTCCTGGGGAAGCATTCCTCTGGCACCTCAGCACTGGATAGCAGTTTCTCCCAGTAGCTGAAGTCTCCATTATACTGGGAGCCTGTGAGGGCAGAGATCATGTGTTTGGGCCTTTTTGTTTTAAATCTCCCTTGGCTGTGCCTGATCCAGAGGGGACCAGTATACTTGTTTTGTTTATTTCTTGAGACGAGGTCTTGCTATGTAGCCCATGCTAACCTAGAATTCTCAATCCAGGTGCCTTTGCCTTCCAAGTGCTGGGATTACAAGAGAGTACCACTATGACTGACTATCACAATATACTTTAAAAAAAAAAACCACAAATAACATACAAAGTGTGAAGCATGGTTATAAGCATAAGAAGGTAGTAGTAATCAGGGGTCTGACTGACCTTCACAGTATATATATATATATATATATATATATATATATATATATATACATATATATATATATATATATATATATATACATATATATATATATATATATATATATATATATATACATATATATATGCTGCTTGAAAAAGAAGGCACATCATATATAAAGAAAAGGTTCATTTTGAAAGTCCCACAGTGTTCAGGAAGCAACATGGAGACTTGGACCCAGGTGTATCTGACTGAGCCTGTCTGCACTCTAAAGCAAGATGCACAAAAGTGACCCTGTCCTCCTAGATTCTTTCCACCTTATGTCCTGGCTTCAAGCAGGAGGAAGTGCCTGGACCTAGAGGGCTGGTGGTTTGGCTGCAGACAGCAAAAATCTGGTAGCCTTCTCAGAATCACTCCATGGACCTCAGGGCTGATGGAAGGGAAAGACAGGAAGCAGTCCAGAATACACCTTTAGTGGCTGGGTTGACGGTGGGTTTAGCTGCTGACCAAGCAGAGGAGGAAGAAGCCATTCTAGAATTTCAGGGTGAGATGCCCAAGAACAGTCCCCAGCGGACATCTGAATGTGGGCCTAGAGCTCAAGGGAAGCCTGAACCTGAAACGATTTGCATTGGTTAAGATAGTTCTGGAATCTGACCAGGACCAAGAGGCAGGGAAGATTTTACAAGATGGTATGGTGAAGATAGGACCTTCAGAAACTCAGAAGGGCAAGAGTAAAAGGACACTGAAAAGGGGACAGTGAGTAGAGTGAAGTGGTTGTGATGGGGAGGAGAAAGGATAGGGTTGGGGAGGGGGTTGTTATGCTGGAGGGGAAGAGGGTGAAGTTAGAGGAGTTAGAAGAAGAATGAAGTCCTATGGGCATTGCCTTGGTGAGGGGGAAGTCTGCAGACTAGAGAAATAGAGTGGGGGAGGGGGAAGGGGAACTGGAGGTTGGAAGAGGGGTGGGTGCCTTAGAGGAGTTGTTAGATACCAGGCGATGACCATGTCCTTTGTGTGGCCACCGGCAGAGATCCTAGGATGGGGCCTCGTTCTCCACGTCGAAGACACGAGGGCGCATGCCCCGAACGGCCGGCATTGTCACGTGCACGAGGATTGGCTTGGCCCCGCCCCTGCCTCCACTTTCAGTGCCTGGGGTGGGCGGGGGAGGGGGGCGGCTCTCGGCGACGGTACCTGCGTCAGCACCAAGGCTGTAGGGGAGAGAGTGGGTGCGTTTCTGTAGCTCCAGCCCCGATCCTCGGGGATGGCCCCTGTACCCCCATCCTCGGGGCGGGCGGTGGTCGACGAACCAGGACCTTCCCGAGTCCCACTCCGACGGCCACTCCGCCCCCAGGCAATCTAGGCCCATCACCAGCAGTCCCTCTCGGATGGAGGTCCTGGACGAGTTCGACAGCGAGTTCCCTCAGAGTGTGACCTTCTGCCAGCTCATCTCCGAGGAGGACTTCGAGAGACAGGCGGCGACCTACACCGAGCGAGCCCTGCGCCGCCTCTTCCGCACCCTCGACCGCAACCCGGCGCTGGCCGAGAGGGTGGTGCGCAAGGGCAAGCAGACCGAGTGCGAGCAGCGCGGGCTCCTCTCCTTCCTTTGGGTGCGGTCGCGGGAGGGGAGGTGGGGACCAGGAAGGGCGGAGCTCTGATGATGGGACTTGGGGGGAGGGGCTGAGTGGGGAGGTCACTGTGGGACCTAGCTGGGGCTGCAAGGTAATGTCTTCAGGAGCCCATGGCTGCCTAGCCTGGGGGATGAAGCTAACAGGTGACTCACCCCTTGGGCTACCTCTTGCCTTTCCTCCCCCGTTTTTTGTCACAGGCGAAGTTCAACTGTGCTGTACAGGGGGAACTGAACCGGTGCAACAGCATGGGTGCCTTAGAAATGCACCAACGCCTGGAGCAGCTCAAGAAGCGCATTGCTCGTGTGCACCTGTACTCCCAGGGTGAGGCTCAACCTCTGCGCACACTGAACCTGGAAGTCTGAGCCCAAGGCAGCTCTGCAGGCCCATTGCAGCATCAGCCAAGCCAGGGTGGCAGGGTGACTTGAGGTGCCCACCTCCATTTTCCAGGCTGGATTTGCTTTTCTTGGATTAGGTTTTATCCAAAGAGGAATGGAGAGCCTGGAGCAGGCAGAATTCTGGGAGAAAAGGAGGCACAGCTTTTACCTAGATTAGCTGGGTGGGAGACTGACTTCCACTGCTTCTTCCTGGCTGTGATCCTGAGCAAGTGAGGGTTACCTTTTTTGAGCCTAAGCGTGGTTGTCACTCAGATTGAAGGGTGTTTTGGAGTGGTGTGTGTAGGGTAGCAGGCCATCCCTGACTTCAGTGATTCAGCCACTGACACAGAACTACTTGTCTCTGACCAGTGCATGGCACTTGTTTAAGTTTCTATTAGGGAAGTACAGGATTACAGGAATGAACCATAGCCCCAGGCTATGCCATGCTTGTTTTACTGTCTGTACCCACTTTCCTTTTCCTGAAGTATTTCAAGAGAAATCTCAGATATTGTCATTGTACCCTGAATACTTTAGAATGTATCTTAATTTTAAGTTTTTTTTGTTTTTTGGTGGGATGGGATTTGAATTCAGGGCTTTGAGCTTGGAAAGGAGGCACTCTACTGCTTGAGCCAAACCTTCAATAGTCCATTTTGCTCTAGTTATTTTGGAGATGGGGTCTTGCTTCCAACCAAGCTCTTCCTGATCTCTGCCTCGCAAGTAGCTAGGATTACAGGTGTTGGGCCACCAATGCCTGGTTTAATTAAAAGAACATTTTTTTTTAAGAGGGAGTATAGCTATGTTGCCCAGGCTGGCCTTGAAGTCATGAGCTCATGAGCCTCCTGAATGCTGAGACTACACGCATGTACTACCATGTTTAGCAAATCTTAACTTCATTTGTTTAATTAATTAAAAGGTTTTTCATAAATGAGGATCAAACCTGAGGCTCTACCACTCACCTATACCCCCTAGCTGCATGCATCTTTTTTTTTAAAGGTTTTATTTATTTGGTGGCACTAGGATTTGAACTCAGGGCTTCATGCTTGCTAGGCAAGCACCCTGCAGCTTGAGCCATACTACCAGACTGCATGCATCTTGATTAAAATAAAAAGATATTTTGTGACATAATCACAATGTCACCATTGTGACATAAATGACAACAATTCCGTAATATTAGGTGATACATAGTCATCCCACAGTCACGTCTCCCCATGGTCTACCAGTGTTTTTCTACACTTGACCTGTCACATCAGGATCCATTGAGGCCCACGCATTGGTTTTGGGCCTCAGGCCTCTTAGGTTCCTTTTGCACTAGGGTGACCATATAATTTGTGCCACCCAAATTGGGACAGTTGTGATCACATGAAGATGGCAGGTATAACCTGGGCTTGCCTTGGGCAATTGAGAATCCATGACTTCTGTTGAAGTCCTCTTTGAGGTGGAATGGCATCATTTCTTCTGTCTCCCCATCTACTTGAACTGTGTTGTCCTCTAGGAATCCCACCTTATGGGTTTATGTCTGTTGTGGAGTCTGCTGGTAGTGTGTGCTTTGTCCCCCTTCTGCTTATGTTTCTTCAACAGTCACTTTAAGTCCTTTACTGGATTGAGGCTTAGTTCTTCTGGTGCGCTGTGTTCAGTAATACGCTACACTAGAGGAGGGGTAATTTCTAAATTACACCAAGAGGTCCAGCTCAACTAGGGGTACCCGCTTTCCCTGGTGCTACATGTGAGTCATCCATGCCACTATTCCTCTAACTGGCTTCAAGGTTGTTTACCCCTGTTTCACAGAAGAGGATAGAGGCATGAGGAGGTTAGCTGCCTTGTGCAAGGTTGCATAGTCAGTAACTAAGGCTAGACTTGGATTTGGGTCTGGGTTGGTCCAGAAAGCACAGGCTGTTAACCTCCAGGCCAGTGCTGGGTGCCGGTTATTATCTTTGTAGATGAACCGTTCTGATGGGCTGTATAAAGAGTCTGTTAACACCCACTTCACTGATGGTCTCCAGCTTTGAGTAGTAGAATTAGTCAGACTCGTTGAATGCAGTAGGAAGACCTAAAAGAGTGGAAAGAGGGTAGGCACAGGGTCCTGTCCCTTAGCGATGCCTTCCCTGAGCCCATCTCTGTACCTTCTCCATTGGGTTTCTTTGTGAAGAAAGCACCTCTTCCATGCCCCGTGATGGCCCTGGGGCTGGGCGTAACCTCTCTTCCATGTCCGGTGATGGACCTGGGGCCAGGCATAACCCCTCTTCCGTGCCTGGATGCTCTCTACTGTGTTGTCAGACCCAGCTTCCCACAGTGATTTGGGGAACAGGCAGCAGGTAGCCTGCACAGGCTAAACCCAACCTTTGCTGGCCGTGATACTTCATTCCATCCCATGAAATACTGCTGTTGAAATCAGACAACCCAGCATGGATCCTGCCTGTGTCTGTACAACAGAGATAGAGGTTTCTGTCTGTCTCTATGGGGCTATGAGATTGGTGAGATGGTACATGTTGGCACCTATCACAGTGGCCCTAGGTATTGTCCTGGGGTCCTCTTTGGGGGCCTCCCCCTTTTCCTTGCTGGAGAGATGATGTGAAGGTACTGTACTATTATGTTTGGCCTCCACCCTATTGTGGCCACCGGGTGGCACTTACTGTATCTTTTGTGACAGGTGCCAAGAAGAGGAGAAGGAAACTCAAAGTGAAGAAACCAAAACCCATCTTACAGGACCGGGCGACCTCCCCATGCCTGCCATCAACCTTGTTGCCACCTCCGCCGCTACCACCTGTCACCACCATGGACTCTGTGGTGGCCTCATCACCCCCTGTCTACACTATGCCTAGGGTCTTTGGCCCCTTCCCTCCGCTGTCCAGCAAGCCGGTCAGTGGGAGCACCCCCACTCCAGGCAATCCTGAGGGGGCAGCCTTTGGACCCTGCTCAGAGCAACCTCTATGGCTTGCTCTTCCCAGCTCCCAGCCATGGCTCTTAAAGCACTGCAGAATGCTCTTTGCAGACAAGGCCTTATGTGAAATGGCAATGGATGAAGCAGATAAAAGTGGGGTGCCCTGATTGAATGGTCACGGGGGTGGGGGTATCATGGAAGGCACAAAGCTACACCTTCTCAGCCTAGGTGAGCAAGGCAACCCAGGTGCACTGAGCAGGATTCTGGGACTCCCAAAGGACACGTGGAAAACCGTAGGTTTCTCTCACATCTTTAGTTCCATGCCGACCTCTCCCCAGGGTGTTGTCCCCATGCTGCCTTCCTGCTTTCAGTACCTGCACCTCCATGCTCCTGTTTATCTTTTTTCTTCAGTACTGGGGGTTGAACTTAGGGCCTTGTGCTTGCTAGGCAGGAGCTCTACCACTGAACCACTCTACCAGCACTGCATTGGTTGTTTTTGAGATAGCGTCTTATGTTTATTGCTCAGGTCAATCTGGACCCCAATCCTATTTGTGCTTCCCCATGTGGCTGTAATCACAGGCGCCAGTCATCAATTAAGAGGGGGTCTTGAACTTTTTGCGCATGCTGGTTTTGAACAACAATCCTCCCCATCTCTGCCTCCCTAGTAGCTGGGATTACAGGCTTGAGCTACTTTGCCTGGCCTCAGTGTCCTGTTGGGCACCTCACTTTAGGTTCTTCCTCTTCCTCCAGGCAGCCTTCTACCCCTTGGACTGGGGTAGGACCTCCTCAGTCAGCTGCCAGCCCTTATTCTATCCCCTGTACCCCTAAAATGCCAAGCTCAAGTGGCCATTGATGTATCTGCTGAATGGATGAAAGTCGTATAGTTCTGGTTCTTGTGTAAGGTTTGTATTTCTGCATGAGAAGGCCCCTCCTCAACTTGTCCTGAGATTTCCTTTGTTTCCTGCAGATGGAGAAATTAGACATTACAAGGTCTGAAGTGAAATTAAACTGGAATGGCCTATCATCAAACCCAAAGAGGTACAAGGAATTTACCATGAGCTTGAGGGAAAACAGAAAGGAACATTTCAAAGGGAATCCTGGGAGCCAAACTCCATTGTTGTTTTGGCCCCACCACTTAATTCTCCCCACAATGTTTTTATTTATTTTTGTGGTACTGGGGCTTGAACTCAGGGCCTTCACCTTGAGCCACTGAGTGGGTATTGTCCTCATTTCCCAGGGGAGGAGTCTGGGCTCTGTAAGGGAATCCTGCACAGTGAGGCTGTGGAGGAGCCCAGGGCTGACATCCTATCTCTGCCTTGTCTTGTAGTCACATGGTTGATCTGACTCCATTGGTCCTCAACCCCGGAGGCTTTCATTTCTCATACTTGGCTGGAAACAATGCACACAAACTCCACTGCCCTGGCTTCCCCTGGTAAGTCAGCCTCCCAGGGGAGGCTTTGTGCCTTATGCCCCTCCCAGGCCTAGTTTTAGTTGGCTCTGCCCTATCTGGATCTTCTGTCTCTGACAGGCATCATATTAATATGTACTAAGGCCAGAAAAATCCGCATTATATTTCTTCCACTTCTAGGAATAACTCTAAATATAATCACAGGTACCTAGTGCTTGTAAAGGTGAGAATGCTTGACAAACCACCCAAAGGACCAACAGACAGGGAATACCACCAACCAAGGCACAGCCCTCTGATAAATTGTGTTTTGCAAAGCAGGGGTTCACTGACTTTAGTTTTTTTTTTTTTGCAGTACTGGGATTTGAACTCAGGGCCTATGCCTTGAGCTACTCCATCAGCCCCCACCCCCCCTTTTTTGTTTGTGTGATGTTTTTTTTTCGAGATAAGGTCTCGTGAACTATTTGCCCGGCTGGCTTCAAACCTCGATCCTCCTGATCTCTGCCTCCTGAGTAGCTAGGATTACAGGCATGAGCCACTAGCGCCCAACTACTATGGGTTTTAATCACTTGCTTTTTCCTTTTAGAATGTGAAGTGTTTCCCTTGTCATTGGATATTGTTCCAAAGTGTGATTTATATAAAATGTTTCATTGCAATTTTTTTGGAGGTGCTAGGTTTGAACACAGGGCCTTGTGTTGCTAGGCAGGCTCTTTATCACTTGAACCATGCCTCCAGCCCTTTTTTTGCTTTAGTTTAGTTTTCAGATAGGGTTTCATGTTTTTGCCAAATTCATCCTCAATCTTGATCCTCCGACCTATGGCTTCCCACCAGCTGGGAGTACAGGCCTGCACCACAGTATCCAGTTTGTTGGTTTAGATGGGTGTGGGGAGGGTTTCACTAACTTTTTTCCTGGACTGGCTTCAAACCAAGATACCGCTGATATCTTCCTCCTGAGTAACTAGAATTATAGGTGTGCGCCACCACATCTATAATTTTTTTAAAAATAGATTTTTATTTTTTAGAGCAGTTTTAGGTTGATTGCAAAATTGAGCAGAAAGTACAGAGATTCCTGTGTACGTCGTATCCCATAATAGGCATAGCCTTCCATATTATGAATGAGCCACACCAGAAGGGTACATTTATTGAGTTTGTTGAACTACACTGACACATCAACATCCAGAGCTTCTGGTTTACACGCTTAGTGTTGCATTTATGAGTTTGAGCAATGCTAGTGACCTATAGCCTTCATTACAGCATCATACAAAGTAGTTTTACTTCCTTAAAAATCTGTGTTATGGCTGGGCTCGGCATACTGGTGGCTCACGCCTGTAATCCTAGCTACTCAGGCAGAGATCAGGAGGATCACAGTTTGAAGCCAGCCCTGGAAAATAGTTTAAGAGACCCTATCTTGAAATACCCAACACAAAAAGGTTGGCGAGTGGCTCAAGCAGTGGAGTGCCTGTGTAGCAAGTGTGAGGCCCTGTGTTCAAACACCGGAATGACCACACACACACACACACACACATCTGTACTCTGTGTACTTATCCTTCCCTCCCTTGATTTCCTAGCGACCCTGACCTTTTTACATCTCCATGGTTTTGCTTTTTCCAGACTGTCGTATAGTTGACATGCACAGTGTCATATTGTCATCTTCCACTTAGTGCTATGCACTTAAGGTTTTTTTTTGGAGGGGGAAGGGAGGGTAGTGCTGGGGATGGAATCCAGGGCTTTGAGCATTTCTCATGTCTTCTCATGGCTTGATAGCTGCTTTATTTTTGGCGCTGAATACATTCCACTGCCTGGATGTACCACAGTTTATTTATCCACTCTTGTACTGAAAGACATCTTGGTTGCCTCTAAGTTTTGACAATTATGAATAAAGCTGCCATAAACATCCAAGTGCAGGTTTTCAAATGAACATAAGTTTTCAACTCATTTGGGTAAATACCAAGGAATATGTTTGCTAGATCATATGGTATGAATATGTTTAGTTTTTAAAGAAGCTGCCAAACTATCTTCCAAAGTGAATGGACCACTTTGCATTCCCACCAGCGATGAATGAGAGTTCAGATGACTTTTTTTTTTTTTTGGTACTGGGGTTTGAACTCAGGGCCTTCACCTTGAGTAACTCCACCTACCCTTTTTTGTGAAGGATTTATTTGAGATAGGGTCTTGTGAACTATTTACCCAGGCTGGCTTTGAATCGCAATCCTCCTGATCTCTGCCTCCTGAGTAGCTAGGATTACAGGTGTGAGCCACCAGCACCTGGCACTAATTTTATTTTTTATTTTTATTTTTGGGTGTAATGGAATTTATTAAAAGTTGGGGGGAGGGATTACAAAAGGGGGCATGGTATGACCAGGTGGAAACTGGAAGCAGAGAGACCACTATCCAATTTTAAAACATTTTCATCACTTGAAAAATAAGAGTAGGTAGGCGTGGTGGCACATGCCTGTAATCTCAGTACTTAGGAAGTAGAGGCAGGAGGATTGAGAATTTGAGGCCAGCATGGATTACATAGTGAGACCTATCTCAAAAAGGAAGAAGGACAAGAAAGAGAATAAGGAAGTAGAGGACCTGTTTAGTATATTCAAGGCCCTAGAGTCAATCTAGCACCAGCAACTAAGGTGGGTCATTTGGTTGGAGTCCAGCCTGGGTAGCATAGCAAGACCTTGTCTAGAGAGAGAAGAGGAAAGGGGAGGGGAGGCAAGGAAGGAGAGGGGAGGGAAGGAGAGAGGCGAGGAGACAGTTTACAGTGGGAGAAAATACTTATAAATCATCTCAACAATGAGAAAGCAAACTGATTAAGAGATGGTCATAGGATTTGGCTAGACATTTCTCTGAAGAAGATATATAGATGTCCAGTAAACAGGAAAAGATGCTCACCATTATTTGTCATTTGGAAAATGTAAATCAAAACCACAGTAAGATAACACATCATGTCAACTAGAATGGCTGTAAAAAAGACAGACAATAACAAGTATGAGGACGTGGAGAAATTGGAACCCTCCTGAGTGGCTGGCTATAATGGTTAATCTTGATTGCCAACTTGACTGAATTGAGAGACACCTAGGAGATTAGTAAAGCACACCTGGGTGTGTCTCTGAGGGCATTTCCAGAGAAAATTTGATATGAGAGCTCTGACTTAATGGTGTAATCCATTGATGTATTCAATATTTGAATAGACTATTGGGAGGTAGTGGAACTGTGGAAAGTGGGGCCTAATTAGAGGAAGTAGAGGTCTGGGGGCATGCCTTGAAGGATAAATCTTGGCCCTGGACCCTTCCTATTCCTTCTCTTTGCTTCTTGGCTGCTCTGAGATGAACTGCTTTCTTTCTTTCTTTTTTTCTTTTATTCATATGTGCATACAATGTTTGGGTCATTTCTCCCCCCCCTCCCTTATCCAACACCTCTCCCTCTCCCCCTCACCCCCTCGCTATCAGGCAGAAACTATTTTGCCCTTATCTCTAATTTTGTTGAAGAGAGAGTATAAGCAGTAATAGGAAGGAACAAGGGTTTTTGCTAGTTGAGTTGACTTGCACTGCTTTCCTGTACATGTGTGTTACCTTCTAAGTTAATTCTTCTTGAACTAACATTTTCTCTAGTTCCTGGTCCCCTTCTCCTATTGGACTCTGTCACTTTAAAGTATCTGCTTTAGTTTCTCTGCATTGAGGGCAACAAATGCTATCTAGTTTTTTGGGTGTCTTACCTATCCTCACCCCTCCCTTGTGTGCTCTCGCTTTTATCATGTGATCAAACTCCAATCCCCTTGTTGTGTTTGCCCTTGATCTAATGTCCACATATGAGGGAGAACATACAATTTTTGGTCTTTTGGGCCAGGCTAACCTCACTCAGAATGATGTTCTCCAGTTCCATCCATTTACTTGCGAGTGAAAACAGCTTTCTTTTACCATGCTCATCCTCCATGATGATGTCTCTGCCTTGTCATGGGCCTAAAAGCAATGGAGTCAGCTAACCATGGACTGAAACTTCTGAAATCACAAGCACAAAATAAATCTCAACTCCTTTTAAATTGTTTTTCTCAAGTATTTATGACAGCAATGAAAAGTCTGTAAAAATGGTACAACTACTGTGAAAATCAGTTTTCCGATTTCTCAAAGCATAGCGTTCCAGTAGAGCCCAGCAGTTCCACTGCTACGTATATATCCAGAAGAGCTGGAAACAGTGACTGGAACAGATATTTGTTTGTGAGTGTTCATATACCATTATTCACAATAGCCAAAGGATGGAAACAGCCAGGCACAGGTCGCTCACGCCTGCAATCCTGGCTACTTAGGAGGCAGATCAGGAGGATCAAGGTTTGAAGCCAGCCCAGGCAAATAGTTCAATCTTAAAAAAAACCATCACAAAAATAGGGCTGGTGGAATGGCTCAAGGTGTAGGCCCTGAGTTCAAACCCCAGTACTGCAAAAACAAAACAAAACAAACAAAAAGATGGAAACAACCCAGGAGTATCCAAGATGAATAAAAAAACGTGATACTGTCATACAATAGAATAAGTGAAATAAGCCAGACAAACAAGGACACATAATAAATAATTCCACTTCTTCATCTAGAACATGCAAGTTTTTGAGTGATGACAAAGTTCTGGAAATAGTGATGATGGTTATATAACATTGTGGATGTACTAATGCTTCCCAATTGTACACCTAAAAGTGGTTAAGATAGGGCACTCATTGGTACAGCATGTGCTTACATGCACAAACCCTGGGTTTGATCCCCAGCACTGCAAAGAAAAAAGTTAAATTGCTAAATTTTATATGTGTTTTACTACAATAAAAAGAGAAACAAGCTGGGTGGTGGCGGCTCACACCTGTAATCCTAGTTACTCAGGAGGCAGAGATCAGCAGGATCTCGGTTTGAAGCCAGCCCAGGCAAATACTTCTTGAAACCCTATCTTGAAAAAAAACCCATCACAAAAAAGGACTGGTGGAGTGTCTCAAGGTGTAGGCCCTGAGTTCAAGCCCTAGTACTGCAAAAAATAAAAAACAAAACAAAACAAAAAACTGGGTATGGTTGTGCATACCTGTACTCCCGTCTCCAATTTGGCTGAGGTGTAAGGGTCACTTGGCTCCAGGCCACTTTGGGCAACACAGCAAGATCCTGTCTCAAAAAACAAAAACAGCAATGGAAAAAAACTCAGGTCAAGAGCTGGTGGCTCATGTCTGTAATCCTAGCTATTCAGGAGGCAGAGATGAGGAGGATTGTAGTTCGAATAGTTTTCAAGACCCTATCTTGAAAATATCCAACACAAAAAAGTGCTGGCAAAATGGCTCAAGTGGTGGAGTGCCTTCCTAGAAAGTGCAAAGACCCTGAGTTCAAACCCCAGTCCTGCAAAAAAAATTTTTTTTTTTAATTTTGTTTTTTGAGATAGGGTCTCACTAAAGTCCTATTCTTCCTGCTTCAGTCTTCCAAGTGCTGGGATTACAAGTGTGTGCCATGCTGACCTAGTCCTTTTGAAAGGCAGTGTTTTCAAACATACCAGTAACTATAGAGATTCTCAAATTCTTTTGTTTTTTTTGGGGGGAGGTTTGAACTCAAGGCCTCACGCTTGCTAAGCAGGTACTCTTATCACTGGAGCCACTCCACCAGCCCGAAGTTGTCAAATTTTTTAATCCAGTGTTTCGAACCTTGGAAACTGCCCCCAAGGAAATAAGGAATAAAAAAATTCTGTTTATGAAACATCAGTTAAAAAGAGGGAATCTGGAAACAGATTAAATATGCATTCATATAATTATGGAATATTATGTGACTGTTAAAATTGCAAATATGGTCAGACATTATCATGCACTTTCATAAATTAAACCCAAGTGGAAGCTATAGGCTTCCACACTTTTTGACAGATGAAAAGGAAAGGGGATGGAAGGGAGTGAGAAGATGACTGATTGCTGAGTGACAGAGGTTGCTTTATTTTATTTTATTTTTTTTTACAATGTTGATAGGAAGCAAAATTTCAAAGTAAAACTTGTTTTTCTTGTTTTTTTGTCTTTGTTCTTTGGCAGTACTGGAGGGTTGAACTGCTTGTTAGGCAGGTACCACTTGAGCCAATCCACCAGCCTCAAAATAAAACATTGAGCACCGTCAGACTATCATAGAAATTGGGACCACCAGGTGGGGCTGTGGTCTTCACCATCATTATTATCGTAATTATTTTTATGGCCCTGGGTATTGAACCCAGGGCCTCCTGCATATTAGGCAAACATTCTACCATGAAGTTACATCCCAACCCTGTCATTATGTTTTCGAGGCATAATTTTATCAAGTTGTGATTTAATTAGGCAATGTCACTTTTTAAAAAAAAAATCTTGCCTTTGTCCCTTTATTAAGGGAGTTGCATTTTCTGAACCATTTTGAACATAAACTCCATTGGCTGGGGCAATGCCCTTCTAGTTCTTAGTGGATCCAGTGGTCCAGTGTATGTGCTGCTCTGACTGTTTCACTCCATCGGGAGATACAAGACTAGCTTTCAGTTTTCCATTAAGTGTAGCTAGTGTTGGGATTAGTGTCGGTATGTATAAAGCTGTTCCTGAATTTCAGATGAATTCCCTGCAGTGGAATCACAAGGGGAAAGTATGAACAGTTAACAAGAGATTTTTTTTTTCAAAATCTAAAGGTCATAGGTTTACTGTAGACAAATGGAAACCTACATAGAAAAGACACATCCGATTACTCCTATTCCCACCTCCAGAAATTACCACCATTGGTAGATTTCTGTTTCAGTGTAGGCTTCTTTCTAGGATACACATATTGCAGTCTGTTATAGAATTGATATTGGGAGGGTCCTATCAGGCAGTTATATTGCATGGAACTCTGTAGCATGTGAATTTCTTCCTACATCATTAAAAATATCTGTAGGCTCACCAATAATAACTTATACACAATACTCCATTGTATAATTGGAACATTATTTACTCCACTGTTCTTGTCTATTGAAATACTTATACTGATGGAGACAATTTTTAGGCTCTTGGTGCATTTTGCTTTCTGAGTGAGCTGTGCTGTCATGGTTGATATCAGCAAAATTATTTTTGGCAGTACTGGGGTTTGAACTTAGGGCCTCATCCTTCCTAGTCAGGTAGTCTACCACTTGAGCCACTCCGCCAGCCCCTTTTTTGTGTTAAGTATTTTCGAGATAGGGTCTCTTGAACTACTTGCGCAAGTTGGCTTTGAACCATGATCCTCCTGATCTCTGCCTCCATAGTAGCTAGGATTGCTGGTTTAGCACTAGCTAAACTGGGCTATTTTTAATTGGTTTTTAAAAAAAAACTTAGAAGCTGAAAACTCCAGTTTCATCCTCCCTACCCCCTCAAAAGAGTTTAGGAGCTGAGGATGTAGCTCGTTGATAGAGCCTAGCATATGTGAGGCCCTTGGTTTGATCCCCAGCACCTCAAAAAAAAAAAAAAAAACCTTTAAAAAGCAGAACATATTCCATGTGAAAAAGTTCACAATGCAGAAAAAAGCACATGGCTATACATGTTGGCTCAGGCCTGTAATCCCAGCCCCTGGGAGGCAGAGGCAGAAGGATCAAGATTTAGAGACCAATTCGGGCTACATAGCAGAGTGTCTCAAAAACAAAAACTAAATCAAAACAAAACGAGAATACATAAACACACACACACACACACACACACACACTACTTGTTTTAACCCAAGTAAGATCATATTTCATGTATTCTCCGCCACTTGGTTTTTTCTTTTCTTTCTTTCCTTTCTTTCTTTTGGTATTGGGGCTTGAATTCAGAGCCTACACCTTGAGCCACTTCACCAGCCCTTTTATGTGATGAGTTTTTTCAAGATAGGGTCTCATGAACTGTTTGCCCAGGCTGGCTTTGATCCGCGATCCTTCTGATCTCTGCCTCCTAAGTAGCTAGGATTATAGGCGTGAGCCACTAGTGCCCGGCTTGTTTTTTTTTTTCCATAATGAACCAGAGGAACACCTTCCTCATTCCTTTAACAGCAGCAGAATAGTCCATTGAATAACTGTACTGTGGTTCCTTTAGCTATCCTCTCATAAACATTTATTTAGATTGGGTCTAGGTATTTTGCAGTCACAAACATTGCTGTAATGAACAGCCTTAAATATGCTCCATGGGAGAGGTTTCTGGAAGTAGTGTTGTCTTGGGAGCCATCTTACAGGCTAGGGATTTTGTCACGTGTACATTTGGTGGCCCTGTATACTAGTGTTCTACCTCATAGGCATGTGTCATCTCTCTCCCATGTAGGACTCCAGCCTGTAGTGGATCCCCCAACACCGGTGGGACTCCATCCCCTGGTGTGAAGGCTTCCATCTTCACCCCACCTGTCCTACTCAAGTTCCAGCCTGTATCCAGACCAAAAGAAGATTCAGAGAATGACCCTGGCAGCGCAGAGTCCATGCCCCCCAAGAGGAGCCAGTAACTTCTTCCCTACAGATCACGGCATGAGGAATAAATAAAATTCCCATGGAGATAACATCTTTGTACTGGGGTCCCCAGGAGTTGTGTGATCCACAGGCTCCCTCTGACCAGAAGAGGGCACTGGGGAGTGCAAGCCTGAGCCACCTGGGTCTGAGCCTGTGATGTAGGTGACTGGCTCAGCGCCATGTGACGTCCACTTGCTTGCACTCTAACATGGCAATTCAGATGTACACTTTGAAAGAGAAATGGGGGTATTAGGGGGTATGCTCTCCTTTCTTTTGGTGACTCTCTGGCCACTTTGGGCCTCTCTTCACTTGAGTTGCAAGTCTGCTGTGTTTTTTCTACACTTGGCCCAAACACAAGACTATCTGGTGGGTGGTTTTATAAACTGATATCTTCTTCCCTGGAGGAAAGTGAGCAGGCCTTGTCAGTTTCCACTGGTCCTTCCCTAAGGAATTTCAAAGATAATGTGACTTATTGTCACCTCACATGCTTGTTAAGTCCTCACTAAATAAATGCTTGATGGCAGGATGCCATGTGGGTGCCTGTAACCCTAGCATCTCAGGAGGCAGAGATCAGGAGGATTGAGGTTCAAAACCAGCCCAGGCAAATGGTTTGCAGGACCCTATCTTGAAAAAATCCATCACAAAAAAAGGGCTGATGGAGTGGCTCAAGGTGTAGGCCCTGAGTTCAAGCCCCAGCACTGCAAAAAAAAAGAATAAATGCTTGATGATTACTGGACATTAGATGTATTCATTGAGCCATGGTGTATGCCCTATACCTTCCTTGGGACTGGAGATAATAAACCAAGCAGTCAGTGGTGTTGCTTGTGTGCTTGTTCGCTGTGGATCGGGTACCTCTTTTGTGAAGTGACAGCTGAGCAGATTCTCCATGGCCGACGAAAAGCCCAAGGAAGGAGTCAAGACAGAACAACAATCATATTAATTTGAGGGTGACGAGGCAGGATGGTGCTGTGGTGCAGTTTAAGAGGCATATACCACTTAGCAAACTAAGGAAAGTGTATTGTGAACAGCAGGATTTATCAGTAAGGCAGGTCACATTCTGATTTGACAGGTAGCCAATCAATGAAACAGACACAGCTGCACAGTTGGAACTGGAGGATGAAGATACTATTGATGTATTCCAGCAGCAGACAGGAGGTGTCTACTAAAAAGGGGTTCTCTTTCCAGAACTCTGTTCAAGGATACATTCTCAATTAGAAAATTGCAATTCGGTTCCACCCCTTCCTGACAGTATAGTTTATTCTTTCATTTCCTCCTTCCCCATTCCTTTGCTGTATATAAATTAACTGGTGTATGTGCACAAGCATATTGCTTTTCTGTCTTTTTTTTCCCATTAAATGCCTAATGGTATCTTTTGATAAACATCAAAAGGCAATGGGATGGGAAAAATACTGGTTCTGTGAAAATATCCCCCCCTTTCCATCAGTGTCACACTCATTTAGCTTTTGTCTTTATATTTCAGTAAGTTATTTTGCTTTCACTGTTTGAAGAAAAAAGTCTCCAATAACATAAAAATAATTGCATATCTTTTTTGGTTGCAGTTTTTTGTTTTTTGTTTGGCAGTACTGGGGATTGAACTCTGGTCTCACACTTGGTACGCAGGAGATCTACCTCTCAGCCACTCTGCTAGCCCTTGATTGGAAAATTTTAATGTTTTTATTTGCATGTAAAAACCAAGGACAATTTTATAACTTTTTTTGTATATAGCTGTTAATGTAGAGCAATCGGTCTTTAAGTAGGGGTAAATTACTCTTTAAATAAAAAAGAATGGTAGTTTTCCCTTCGAGTCAAGCATATGGTTTAAATAAACTTGTTTTAAAAATCAGCCAACCAACCAAGCAGTTATAATCCCTGTCCCTAAGGGGCTTATACATCTTGTACTCTTCTGTGTGTAAATCAGGATTACAAATTGTAATGCATTCTACTAGAGATGTATAGAGTGGGATGATCAAGGAAGATCTTTGAGTAGGTAAAATTTATGCTGAAACCTAGTAAAGAAATTGGCAAGGAAAGGGCAAGGGCATCTGGTTTTGAGTGACTGGGTAGATTGTGGTACCATTTAGCAGAGTGTGAACTGGGAGTAGCGGGCAGGGAGACTGAGAATTCTGCTTTGATCGGACAGGTTACACTGACATCAGTAGTTAACGGCCAGTGATTTAGCGTTGGACATACAGGTGGTGGTTAAAACCATGAGCCTGTCCTTAGCATGCTCCAGGCCTTAGGTTCAATCCCCAGCAAATCCCTAAATCCCTAAGAAAGAAACAAAAACATGAGCCTGGGGCGTGAGTGTAGACCGAGGCCCAGGACAGGCACATAAATGTACTGATCTGCAGAGTGGGGGGAGATGACCCAAACATTGTATGCACATATGAATAAAAGAAAAAAAAAGTGCAAGAATTAAAAAAAAAAAAGTACTGATCTGGTCCAAGGTGTGAGAATCAACTAGTTAGGTCTTTTCTGTCAAAGGAGTTAATGTGAAATAACTACTGTGTAGATGCCAGCTAACCTCCCCAAATTGCTGTCTACATGTGTTGTGAGAAATTACGAGCTGAGAGATGGAACACTGAGGCAGATTAGCAGGAAGCAACATTTTATTCTGCCGACACAGACCCAGTGGCACCAGGGCAGCCAGACAGGGCAGTATTAAGTATGTTCCTAGGATTAGCCCTATTGCCCCTATGAGAGTTTGGAATCCACCTAAGGCAGAAAACCATCTTCCAAACACGTCATTGGGATCCCATCCTCTCCAAGTCTGGACGGGGACATGGGCAAGCGTCCTCATTTTGTCTGATTTTTTTTTTTTTTATCAATCTGTAAGCAGCAGTCGCTTAAGTTAAATTTTTTTTAAACTCCTTTTTCAGAAGCAAGCAAAAAGTCTGAAGCCAAGTGGTTCTGATAGATGGCATGCACATCTTAGTGCTTTGTTTTGTCAGCAAATCGAGAGCGTCAGCAAATCGAGAGCTTTGGCTGTTTTATTTGTTATAATTTTAGCAATAGCCTGCAGTCTGATGATACAGTTGAGCATATATATAGGGGTGTGATAGCCCCAAGATCCATCTTCTGCCCAAGTGGCAGGACCATAGTATTGGATGATTTGTTCAGGAGGCCATTTGTCATCTTTTTGATTGCCAATTATATGTCCCCGCTTCCAATCAGATGGCTTAAGTACAGTGAAATTTACAGGATTAGAGGTACCAGGAGTGCAGTTTGGGGCAGCTGTCCCCTTGTGAAGGAGGGCTGCGTGTTTTATCCTTTCCTTGTGGCCCATGAGACACAACCCCAATAAGGGCAATAATAAGAACCCACACCACCACATGACCAAGAGTTGTCTCTCCTGCACATACACTTTTCACTGGATGCACAGGCTCTCTCCCAAGTTAGGCCCCCATAGCCATAGACTGTACCTTTATATACATCTTGGTCTATGGCCACACATGTATCAAAGAGCAATGACACTGGTTTATCAGGGTTAAACATCTGGGTGCAACTGAGTTAGAAGAGAGCTAATAAAAGCCTTTCATTGTAAATCCAGTCAGTGGGGGCAGTTTTTGCAAAACCTATGGTGAAGACTACAGCAACAGATACAGACAAGGAGTGACAATACATTACAGTGAAACAACTGGTGTGGAAAACAGTCCATTTGTCCCATTGGAGAGTTGACTTCTCAAGCTTCTGCCATGCGTACACTAGTCAGCTTCCAGTGGTGACTAGAGCAGAGCTGTCATCCTGCCCTTCTAGGTCCCCTGTTGTTTCCTGGGAAGCGGAGTCATACTGATGAGGGAGGCTGTTCAGGTTCCAGAGGGTGATCTTACATGGTGAAGCTGGACCAGGGATGCATTCCCACTTGAGAGAAGCTGGCTTGACTCCACTGTGGTGGATCCAAGGAACAATCTCTGCTACTTTAACTGTAGTGGGGATAGACAAGACAACAAAAGGGCCCCTCTAATGGGGTTTTAATGGTTGGACATTTTATTTTTTATCCAGACAGTATCTTTTTTTTTAACTGAGTAGAATTAACTTGGCATTGCTCCTGAGGGTGGTAAGTGGGGTTGAAGAAGATATGCTGATTACCATGGGAGCACACTAGATAGGTGGTATGGTTGTGAGTGCATGACCTGATGACAGAGCTTTCATAAGAATAGTAAGTATGGAAAAGCAAAATCTTAGTGACAACATTTCCTGCCTGAGTAGTATGCATACATAGGTCACAGAATGAGGGCTCCAGCAAGAGAGCTGGAGCCCACTGCCATACACAGGCTTGGGCTAGATATAGAGGGCTAGTGGAAAAGTACCAGGAAGGTCACTAAGGGATACTGTTGCTGGGCAACCAAGAAAGATAAGTTGTAGTTAGGTCACTGTCTGCCTAACTGGCTTTGGCATCCATCCGGCAAAATAACAGTTAACAAATGTCTCTTTGTCAGTCTTTGGGGTTGAGTGGGGAGTTTTTAGTAAGCCATCTGTAAGGTGGGAAGGGGTCTAGTTCTAACATGGCTGTCCTCACTGTTAAACCCAACATAAACCAACCCTTTAATGAACATGATTCAGTTACTTTAGTAGTTAAAACCCCGACAAAAATCACCAGAGAACACAGGTAAATATTTATGGGGACGAAGCATGGAGTTAGGAAACCTAATGACCAAGAATCATGGCTCAGATGTTGATAAGGGGTCGAATCCCAGATTGTTGACATGAACAGATGGCTATGACATTTAGCAGGATCTCCTCAACCTATAGTCAATGGAGCCACCCTAAAATAACAGGTCCAATTTGGCCACCTCAGGCCAAAAATTCCCTCTGCCTGCCATGTGGAAGGAGTAGGACTAACATCTCCACCCTGTTGACTCCAATAAAAACTGGAGGTCTTGACGTTCAGTGTAGTGCTCCTTTTCGAGCTTTTATTTTTTATCCTATCTGGAAGGTGCACCTTGGCTTTTTTTTTTTCACTTTGTTTTACATAGGTAAATCTGTCTCAACCCTCATATCAGTGCAGCAGCACTCCCTGTGCTCAGCTGCCTCTTACCTCTCTGTGTTTTAATAAACTCTTGTGGTCTTGACAAATTTGTGGATTAACCTGTAGCCTCAAAAATTCCTGACAGTTATCTTGGCAAAACAAAAACCATTTTTAAGATAGACTTATTGTTATGAGCTTAGAGAAATAAGTTTTAGTTTAACATCAGTACATTAAATTTTGACCTTACAAAACCTTTAATGTAACTGGATTTTAGTCAACTCAATCACTTACATAAGCATTTATTTATAAGCTCCATCCTTTTATGATAACTTACTCTGTACCTTTATGACAACTTATTTTGTATCCCCCGGGGGATCTTGTCCTTATCTTTGTTTTATTTAAAAGTATTTTTTATCCTTTTATTTTAAAAACCATATCATTAATACCATATCTGTATGATTATATATATGTTAGTTATTGAAATTAACTTATAAAACCTTTTAACTTAGAACCTTATATTTGTATGGGAAAAAAACAGAAAGAAATCAACCTTAGAATTATTTTTTATATAAAAACAATTTATAAAAAGATCATTTATTAATAGACCCATGTAATATAAGAGAGAATTAAATCCCAGATTTTATTTATGACAGAATGTAACAGGCTAAGGTCATTTTCAGCTACCCAAATTTTAAGATTTTTGTTGTAGACTGTAGCCTCCCTTTGTTTTTTGTTTTTTTTCTCTTCTGGTCTGAGCCAGGTGTTATCCCCTGAATGCCTGAATCCTAGTGAGACCTGATTGAAATAAATTTGAAAACCTGTTTCTTAAAAGAAGCAGTAGAGCAGAGTAATAATTTTTTTACATTTACTTTATTTTTTAAATTTTTTAAATCATTTATTCACACGTGCATACATTGTTTGGGTCATTTCTCCCTCCCATCCCCCCCTCGCTTCCAGGCAGAACCTGTTCTGCCCTTATCTCTAATTTTGTTGAAGAGAAGACATAAACATAATAAGAAAGACAAAGTGTTTTTGCTAGTTGAGATAAGGATAACGATACAGAGAGATTCCTAGCATTGCTTCCATGTACAAATGTGTTACAACCCATGCTGACTCATCTCTAACTGATCTTTACACTGGTTCCTGATCCTTCTCATGTAGACCTCTGTCACTTTAAGGTTTCTGTATTGGTTCCTCTGGAGTGGGAGCATCAAACGCTTTCATGTTTTGAGTTTTCTACCTATCCCCATACCTCCCATATGTGCTCTCCCCTTGTCATGTGATCCAAGTCCAACAACATTGCTGTATTTGCCCTTGATCTAAAGTCCGCATATGAGGGAGAACATACGATTTTTGGTCTAAGCCTGGCTAACCTCGTTTAGGATGATGTTCTCCAGTTCCATCCATTTACTTGCAAATGATAAGATTTCATTCTTCTTCATGGCTGGGACAAATTCCATTGTGTGTAAATACCACATTTTCTTGATCCATTCATCAATAGTGGGGCATCTTGGTTGTTTCCATAACTTGGCTATTGTGAATAACGCTGCAATAAACATGGGAGTGCAGGTGCCTTTGGAGTAGCCTGTGTTGCATTCCTTTGGGTGTATCCCCAGGAGAGGGATTGCTGGATCATATGGCAGATCTATGTTTAGATTTTTTTTTTTTCATTCAGGAGAACTCTTTATTGGGCCTAATATTTACAACACCAGGTGGTGGTACACAAGAGAGAAGCCTCCAGGACTAACCTACTGACGGGGTTATAATAGGGATTAAGTTTCCAATGTGTGAATTTTCAAGCAGACATATTTAGACCATAGCACCCCCCTTAACAGAAAAAAAACAAATGCTCAATGTATGAATGAGATAAACTTATACTGCACAGTAACACTTTTGAAACAAATGGAGATGTTTTCTTGTAATCTAAGTCTGATATGATATGGCAACTATCTCTGATAGCTATATACAACCTCTCAAGGGCTTCTACATTCTTTTGCTAATGCTTTAATTTCTGGAGGAGCCCAAGTACTCCCCCTCTATATATAATTACTTGAAAGGATGAGTCTAGAGAAACAGAGTCTTTAAGCTACATTGGGGCCAAAATTGTTCACAATGAGACTTTATTGGAAATCAGGGTTTCCAATAAAGTTGCGGGAGGTGAACGTTTTCAAATAAAACAGAAAGGGAACCAGTATTCCCTTTCACTATTATACAACCCATTTTCCTTGCTATGAAGCACACTTCTTTCTCTTGCCCTATATATCAGCTATGGTAGCATAACCTGTGAGTGTGGTCCATGCTTAGATGAATATGTAGGGTTAAGGAAGAACCAGAGAAATGAAAGCATGGAAGAGGACACTCATAAATTACAAAGACAAAAGAAGACTTAGGAGAGGGTTCAACATGTTCCAGTTTAGTTCATTAGAGTAGAGCTGATTGGACATTGACAGCATTACTAGTTAGAAACAATAACTGTGACTCCTACTGGATGCCATTATACTCATGACCTACAGGAAGGGTCTATAGTTGACCAGTCAGAATTGAAATCTGTCCATTCCTTCTCAGGAATAGAGTTCACCATCCCATGCGTTTTCCTCAAGAATTATTCACAAATTATCTAAAACATGAAGTACTAATCTGATCTAGAAGCTGAAACAGTTAGAAACAGTGCTTCATGTAACCAGAAAGCTATGCTTTTGGATGGGCCACAATTTTTTCTACAAACAGGGACGAATAATTCTTTTTTTTTTTTTTTTTGATGTCTGGCTGGTTGCTCTATTCTTTTAACAATATCCTGGAGCATATATTATTCCATAGCAGTATCCAATTACATTGAAGTGTTTTGTGTTTTTTTGGCAAGGGAAATCTTTTTTTTTTTTTTTTTTTTTCATTTTTCATTTAAGAAGCCTCCAAATTTTTTTCCAGAGTGGTTTCACTAGCTTGCATTCCCACCAGCAGTATACGAGGGTTCCTTTTTCCCTGCATCCTCACGACAACACCTATTGTTGGTGGTGTTTTTGATGATGTCTATTCTAACAGGGATGAGGTGGAATCTTAGTGTGGTTTTAATTTCCATTTCTTTTATGGCTAGAGATGGTGAGCATTTTTTCATGTGTTTTTTGGCTATTTGAATTTCTTCCTTTGAGAAAGTTCTGTTTAGTTCAGTTGCCCATTTCTTTATTGGTTCATTGATTTTGGGAGAGTTTAGTTTCTGAAGTTCCCTATATATTCTGGTTATCAGTCCTTTGTCTGATGAATAGCTTGCAAATATTTTTTCCCACTCCGTGGGTGGTCTCTTCAGTTTAGAGACCATTTCTTTTGTTGTGCAGAAGCTTTTTAATTTTATGAAGTCCCATTTGTCCATTCTTTCTCTTAGTTGCTGGGCTGCTGGGGTTCTATTGAGGAAGTCTTTGCCGATACCTATTACTTCCAGAGTGTTTCCTACTCCTTTCTGTACTAACTTCAGAGTTTCGGGTCTGATATTCAGGTCCTTGATCCATTTTGAGTTGATACTAGTACAGGGTGATAAACATGGATCTAGTTTCAGTTTCTTGCAGATGGATAACCACTTTTCCCAGCAACATTTGTTGAGGAGACTATCTTTTCTCCATAGTATATTTTTGGCCCCTTTGTCAAAAATAAGGTGGGTATAGTAGTGTGGATTCATGTCTGGGTCCTCTATTCTGTTCCACTGGTCTTCATGTCTGTTTTTGTGCCAGTACCATGCTGTTTTTATTGCTATTGCTTTGTAATATAGTTTGAAGTCAGGTATTGTGATACCTCCAGCATTGCTCTTTTTGCTGAGTATTGTCTTGGCTATTTGTGGTCTCTTTTGTTTCCAAATGAACTTTAGGGTAGATTTTTCAATCTCTGTGATGAATGTCATTGGGATTTTGATGGGAATTGCATTAAACATGTAGATTGCTTTTGGTAGAATAGCCATTTCTACTATGTTGATTCTACCAATCCATGAGCATGGGAGACCTCTCCACCTTCTGTAGTCTTCCTCAATCTCTTTCTTCAGGGGTTTGTAGTTCTCCTTATAGAGGTCACTCACATCCTTTGTTAAGTTTACTCCTAGGTATTTGATTTTTTTTAAGGCTACTGTAAATGGAATTGTTTCCATATGTTCTTTCTCAGTTTGTTAGAAAAGCTAATGATTTTTGTAAGTTGATTTTGTATCCTGCCACCTTGCTATAGCTGTTTATGGTATCTAGGAGTTTTTGGGTCTTAAAGGTATAGGATCATATTGTCTGCAAATAGGGATATTTTGACAATTTCTTTACCTATTTGTATTCCTTTTATTTTTTCTTCTTGCCTAATTGCTCTGGCTAGGAATTCCAGTACTATGTTGAATAGGAGTGGGGATAGTGGGCACCCTTGTCTTGTTCCTGATTTTAGGGGAAATGGTTTCAGTTTTTCACAGTTAAGTATGATGTTGGCTATAGGTTTGTCATATATAGCCTTTACAATATTGAGGTACATTCCTTCTATTCCTAGTTTTCTTAGAGCTTTTATCATGAAGTGGTGTTGTATCTTGTTGAAGGCTTTTTCTGCATCTATTAATTAAGATGATCAAGTGTTTTTTGTCTTTGCTTCTATTAATGTGCTGTATTACATTTACGGATTCGCATATGTTGAACACCCCTGATCCCTGACTTGGTCATGGATGTATGATGGATTCAGTTTGCCATTATTTTATTTAGGATTTTTGCATCGATGTTCATTAAGGAAATTGACCTATAGTTCTCTGTTTTGGAGGTGTCTTTGTCTGGTTTTGGGATGAGAGTAATATTGGCTTCACAAAATAAGTTAGGCAGTGTTCCTTCCCTTTCTATTTCATGGTACAGTTTAAGGAGGGCTGGTATTAGTTCTTTTTTAAATGTCTGATAGAATTCAGCAGAGAATCCATCAGGTCCTGGACTTTTCTTTTTTGGGAGACTCTTTATTGCTGCTTCAATTTCGTTTTGTGCTATAGATCTAGTCAGGTGATTAATATCCTCTCGGTTCAGTTTTGGATGATCGTAAGTATCTAGAAAACTGTCGGGGACGTCTCCCATGACTTCCAATAGTGAAGCCTCCAGGGCTGTAACCCTTTCCCTCCACTCAACGAGAATTCCCAACCAAATTCAGATGGGGACCCCAGGTCCCTCCAAATGGAGGTGGCCAATCCTCCTTCCACGGTCTTTCCCAATTAAACCTCGGTATTGGAGGCCGTTTGTTCCTCTCAGGGAGGGGCCGATCTCTCTGGGGCCTCCAGCTGTGAGGGTACGAGGCCGGCCACCTTCTGAGAGGACAAAGGACACTCGAGACAAAGGAAGTCATAAGGTGAGGTTTATTTTCTAGCTAGCTAGGGTCCAAGCATCCGCCTGACGCAGCAGGTTTCAACAAGGACCCTGAATGCAAAATTTAAGCAGGTCTTATGTGACTATATTGTCACATAGGAATTCCTCATGCCCCTGGGGTCACATTTTCCTGACATTGCCCACATCCTGGTGGTGGGGTAAGATTATTTATTGGGAACTGGAGAAACACCAGAAGTTTACTTATCAGGTTACAAGGAATGTGTTCTCCCATAAATTAGGGGCTAGTAGTGGAATAGAAACCTAAGGTTTAGATAAGAACAGCAGGGGAGTCCTGTTTTGGAAAGTTTATTTACAAGTGGAGACAAAGAAAGGCAGGAATGGGTGCTTATCTCTGCATGGTGCCTTTCATCTTTTGCATGGCTCTAATGGGCAATTCCTCACAGCTCTGTCCGAGGTTACAGCTTTTAATTGACAGTTTACCATGTTTTACAACCCTGTTTCAAGGCTATTTTCCTCTTCACGAGGTTACCTGAGGGTCATGCCAGTTATAGCTGATTTTTAGGATAGGTGGGCTGCAAGTTAAAGTACCCCGACACTTTCATTCTCAGAGCAAGCTCAAGAACCCTGAGGATCTGAAATTCCTGTGCGTGTCATCCATGCATTACTTACATACACACACACACACACACACACACACACACACACACACACAAGTTTTATAAATTAAGTATGCCAGGAAAAAATGTCAACTTAAGCATGCATAAGATGAACTCAAATTTTAGGAGCAAATTAAATTTTGCCCAGTGCATTAAACAAATTTACACACACACACACATAAACAATTAGAGTTCATTCTCAAAAAAAGAAAAAAAAAGTATTCCACCAGAAGGCTATCTGGTGGAATAGTGGATGATGTATCTGTTCTCTTGGGAGTCTCCCCACTTTGGAACTGAATTTTTTGTTATTCATCCCTTAACCTCAGTTGTGACTACTTCCTGGGAAAAGCTCAAACCCCTGTAAACTCTCAGCGGTGTCTTACATACTTTTATATAGCACAGTACTTTTGCCCCACTCCTCAAACCTGAGAGACACATCTTCACCCCAAAAGGTAGTTACTAGTGGTCTCTGGGAGGGGATCAGTCTCCCCTTCTACCTCCTGAGGCAGGCCTGAATTTGAACCCAGGTTCTTACCAGTCTGATGAGCAGTGCTCTGAAGTTGGTTCCTGTGCCTCATCAGGTTCTGTTGTGCATCCTGAGGCCCTCACTACAACTCCCAGGGAGGATGAATCCCCTTCCGGATCAAGCTGTCCATTGGCACCTGGTGGGATCTACAACCAGCAGTCTGGGGGATGCACCCCAGTGACAAAGGAGATGATAACTCACTGTTTCTGCAATCACAACAAACGAGCCCCCAAGAAATGTTGCAGGATATTACAAGCTGAGATATGAGACACTGAGGCAGATTAGCAGGAAATGTTTTTTTTTTTTTTTTTGTGCTTGCACAGACTCAGTGGACTTGTGTTTAAACACTGAGTTCTGAGAACAAAGAGGCCTCACCTTATGTACCTTTGCAAACAGGTTACAGAAGCAAAAAGCAAAGCTCAACCACTTTGGCTGCATGACTATTTGCTAATTCATTTCCCCATTGTTATGTGACCTTCATGTTTTAATTCTTTAAGTTTTATCTCTCTGTTTTGGCATCCCCTCTCAGTCTGGTCGTCAGAACATAGTCTGTCTGCCCCACCCCTTGCCTTTCCTGCTACACATGTTTTGTGAAGCGTTGCTTGACCTTGCAAGGTTCTTGTGGTCAAATAAAGAGCTGTTTGTCACCAGATGTCCTAATCTCAAACTGCTTGCTTAACAATGGGTATTGCCCAAAAGAATTTTCTTATTCTCCCTGCTTCAGGGATCACCCTTATACTAAGTGCCCCCTTTTCTAAGTAACCAATCGCACATTGTGAACCCAAACCCACCAATCAGGGTGAAGGACAGAGAGAGATTAAAAACTGAGCTGATCACTCTCAGTGTGTTCTATCAGACTCTGGTCTGTGGCTGCACCCCTTTTGCAGAAGTAAAACTTTTCTTTTTGCCTTGATGAGCGACTCCCTAGTGTTTCTTTGATCAGTATTTGGGAATGCATTTATAACAAAGGGAATGATCTAACAGAAGAGACTAAGGACCAGAAAGGCCTTTGGACCTCCAAGTTTAAGCACCTGCGTCTGACCACTGAGGGACCTGGAGGCAGTGGGAAGCCAATACTTGGAGAGAATTGGAGAGAATGGGAAATGAGCGAGTAGACAGCAGGTATGGCCCTAGCTTTGTATGCGTTTGCCCCAGAGGAAAGCAGAGAAGGGGTGGGGCTGGTGGGACTGGGGGAAACAGACGACTTTTTAAGAGACTTGCAAACTTTGGGCGAGTTTCAGCAGGGATACAATGAGCTTCGGCTGTGCAGCTAACGAGGCGGTCCAGCGAGAGGTTCCTGGGGAAGATGCTCCTCAGAGGCCAACACAGACGCAAGACACTACAACCAGCCTGCGCACTCAGCTCAGTAGCCCACCGACCCCGCCGGGCCCGCTTCGCAAGTGCACTTGATGTCAAGAAACCACAGTTCCCGACAGGCCTAGCGCCCACTTCCGGGGCTGAACTCCGAAACCCGGAAGTAGTCAAGACACTCGGCGGAAACAGAGGGCTCTAAGTCGTTGGCCGCGGCTTTTTCGTGTTCTCCTAGTTCTCTCCCCGCGGCCGCCGCCGCCATGGGAAAGCGACAGCACCAGAAGGATAAGATGTAAGTTGAGTCGCGGCTGGGAATGGTGCCCCACTTTGCCTTGGTTTTCCTCTTGTCCCGCACTTAGTACCGCTCCTTTTCTCTCTCGGAGCTCGTCGACATAGTTCGTTCCATATGTCACTTCCTCCCGGAAGCCTCTTCCTCCGCCTCCTTCGGCGGGATAATGTCCTCTCAGCCGCCGCGGTCACTGCATCCTGGCTCTCGGACCGGACCAATTCCTCTTTCCACTCGGGAGCTTTGCTCTTGGCCCACGCCCGTCTACCTATACACATGCTGCAGTCTTCTAGTTTAAAACAAGCCAGCGTACCCCAGGTTCCTCTTCGTCTGCCACCCTGTTTCTTTGGTTCTCTTCCGAACAGGAGAAAGACCTGTGGCCACCTGCTGTGTTCTGCTGTCTCTTGAAAACACTGCAGTCAGATAGATGTTCTCACCCAGAAGTGCTCTGATGAGGATACCTTTGACTTCTGTGTGCCCAAATCTGGTGTTCAACTTTCCGTCCTCATTTGATCACTAACACAGTGATCACTAACTCCTTCAGAAACTCTTCTGCGGTATCTGGGATCCTAAATGCTCTTGGTTTTCCATCTGCTTCAGTGGCTTTTCTTAGTCACCTTTCCTGGGGCCTTCACCCCTTCTCCCAGACTTTATCGTTCTCTGTTGGTGATCTTTAAAAGTCATCTGTAGTGGAGCTCTCTAGTCCTGCAGTTGTCAGTTTTCACTCAACATCTACCTAGAGAACTATAAATATATATATATATTCTTTGAGGGGGTGTACTAGAGTTTGTACTCAGGGCTTTGCACTTGCTAGGCAGGTGCTCTATCCTTGAGCCAAGCCTTCAGTTCCATCTGGAGAATTAATGGACATCTCAAAGTTAATATGCCCCAAATGGAACTCTTGGTTTTCCGCCCTTGAGCCTGCCTCTCTCTCACCCTTCCTGCCTCAGTGGTTGCATTGCTGTAGATAGTACCCGACTTACTGTGGTTGACTTACAATTTTTCACCTTTATGATGACGTGAAGCACTATGCATTCATTAGAAGCTATATTTTGATTTTTGGATTTTGATCTTTTCCTGTGCCAACAATATGCAGTATGATTCTGTCATGAGGTGCTGGAGACAGTGGGCACAGTTCCCAGTCAGTAACTAGGATTACGGGCATAGCCACCGGCTCTTCGCCCTAAAGCTTTTTGTTAAATGATTTCCCCTGTGGCTAATATAAGTATTTTGAGTAAGGCTAAGTTGTGATGTTTAATATATTAGGTATATTAAAAGAATTTTCTGCTTATTATGTTTTCAGCTCAATTTTCTACTTATATTTTCAACTCAAAATGTGCTCAGTTTGCTCAGGTCAGAGCTCTGGGCATTGACCTTGGTGCTTCTCCCTTCTTCCTGTCCACCAGGAAGTCCTGATGGCTCTTTGAGGTACTGACCATTTCTCACCTTGTCTGCCACTCCCCGGGTGGAGTGTATGCTCAGTCCTTCTTGCATCTTTGTAATTACCTCCTGATTGGTTTTCTCCTGTTTCTTGGACTTGTCTCCCTACACAGAGCAGTAGAATGATGCTTTGACATATATTAGATCATGTCAGTGCCCTGCTCAAAACCTTCCATCTGCTGGGCGCTGGTGGCTCATGCCTGCAATCCTAGCTGCTCAGGAGACAATATCAGGAGTATCACGGTTTGAGGCCAGCCTGGGCAAATAGTTCACAAGACCCTATCTTGAAAATACCCTTCACAAAAATGGCTCAAAGTGTAGGCTCTGAGTTCAAATTCCAGTTCTGAAAAAAAAAAAAAAAACCAAAAACCAAAAACCTTCCATCCCATTGGGGCAAGTCCAGAGTCCTTACCATGACCTTAGCGTCCCCTTGTGATCTAGTCATTGTTCTTGTCTCTCTTTTCATCTGCTGCCATACACCCCATGCACATTCTTCTCCCTTCTTCTGGAACACACATCCAGCTTTTCCTGCACCTGGGCCTTTGTGTGCAGAGCTCTTCTGCAGACCTCCCTGTGCTTATGTGCTTACTCTTTTCTCCTCCTCCTCTTCTTTTTTTTTTTTGGGTGGTACTGTGGTTTTCACTTAACGCCTTGCGCTTGCTAGGCTGGGGCTCTATCGCTTGAGCCATACCCGGGCCCTGCATAGCTCCTTCTGATAAATCCAGTTCATTTCCTTCAGAGCAAAGCAGGACTGTTGGTATTTATTTACTAGTCTGTGCATCTCCACATGCACAGATGTTTATCACGATGTTAGAAGGTGTTTAATAAGCATTTGCTGAGTGACCTATAATTATATCACCAGTTACTTTCAGACTCTATTCTCCCTGTAATGGGAAGGTAGTTACATTCTGTCCTCTCTTTTAGGTACATTACCTGTGCTGAATATACTCACTTCTATGGTGGTAAGAAGCCAGGTAAGGCATGAAATCCTTCTGTTCTTGTGGGGACTGGGATGGTATTAAGGAACAATGTCTTCATTATACAGTCACCCAGAAGGATGGACAAGAAACCATAACACTGTCATCACAGTAGACAACAGGGCTGATGATATAGTCCATAAAAGAGGAGAACATGTTTCATCTTAGTAGAGATTTTTAAATATGTGGATGAAAGTAATATTTTTTTTCCTCTAGGAACTTAATAAAAAAAAAAAAAGGAATAGTAATACCTAAAGTTAGCAAGGCTGCAGAAAAAAAAAAAGCACATTTTTTTTTTTGTTTTATTTTTATTTTATTTATTTTTGTGGTACTGGGGTTTGAACTTAGGACCTACACCTTGAGCCACTCTGCCAGCCCTTTTTTGTGATTGTTTTTTTCAAGACAGGATCTCAGGAACTATTTGCCAGGGCTGGCTTCTATTCTCCTGATCTCTGTCTCCTAAGTAGCTAGGATTACAGGCATGTGCTTCACACCCAGCCATAGTCATCATTGGGAGTAAAGAATATATACTTTTTTCTCTAGGCTCTTTTTTTTTTGCAGTGCTGGGACTCAAACTTGGGGTCTTACATATTCTAAGCAAATACTCTTATCACTCATCCCTAATCAGTCTAAGTTCTTTTTTGATGTTCCCCATGTGTTTTGGTGACATCTATTAAAAGATATTTATTTATTTTTGTGGTACTGGGGTTTGAAGTCAGGGCCATACCTTGAGCCACTCCACCACCCCTTTTTTGTGAAGGGTTTTTTAGAGATATGGTCTCAGGAACCATTTGCTCAGGCTGGCTTTGAACTGCAGTCCTCTTCATCTCTGCCTCCTGAGTGGCTAGGATTACAGGTGTGAGCCACCAGTGCCTGGCTTATTAAAAGATTTTAATCCAGGGAGTGGAGGTGTAGTTCGTTGGTAGACCATGTGCAAGGTGCTGGGCTCCATCCCTTATATCACATGCACACATACGCACACACGCAAAAGAAGAGCTGGAGGTGTGGCTCAAGGGGTAGAGTGCCTGCCTGCCAAGTGTGAGGCCCTGAGTTCAAACCACCAAAAAAAGAATCCATAGCAATAGTTGTTGTATTATATAATTGACATAAATTTTTTCCTAAAATGTAATTTTAATGGTAGATGCACATAGACGAAATATGTGACAAATAATTTTCCTATATTTTCATTGTTTTGTTTTGGCAGTACTGGAGTATGAACTCAGGGCCACACGTTTGCTTGGGAGGTGCTCTGCCACTTGAGCTACTCTGTCAGCCCTTTTTTGTGTTAGTTTTTTTTTTTTGTGGTACTGGGGCTTGAACTTTGAGCCACTCCACCAGCCCTTTTTTTTATGTGAAGGGTTTTTTTGAGATAGGATCTTGAGAACTGTTTGCCTAGACTAGCTTCAAACCAAGATCCTCCTGATCTTTGCCTCCTGAGTAGCTAGGATTATAGGCTTGAGCCACCAGCGCCTGGGTTGTGTTGGGTATTTTTGAGATAAGATCTTGCAAACTATTTGCCTGGGCTGGTTTTGAACTGCGATTCTCCTGATCTCTGCCTCTTGAGTAGATACTTGTGCCCTGCTAATTTTTCTGTTTTTTTATTTAATTTTAAACAGATATCCCACAGACAAATTTTCGCCGTTTACCTTTTGACCACTGCAGGTAAGAGTTTTGAAGGCATCTCTCTTCCTCTATGTTCGTGGTCTGGTATAGGTTGCGTATCCTTTTTCCGAAATGCTTGGAACTTGATATGCTTCAGATTTGGGAGGTTTTCAGATTTTGGAATAATATTTGCATAGATTATCAGTTGATCATCCCTGATCTGAAAATCCAAAATCCAAAATGCTCCAAATGGAGCATGAACTTTGGGAGTTGAGGCTGCAAGCCCCCACCCAAAGCATCTGAGAGAGCAATACCACAGGGTTTGGCAGTCAGCCCACCACCCCAGTGCTCAAGTAGGAGCGTTTCAGACCATTTGCTATCTGTAGTGACTCTGACCTTTGAAGACGCACACAGAGTTCTTGTTGTTCCTCCCCTGGATCTTCCCTGAGCTAGGAGACAATAGATTAGCTAGTGGGTATTTTCTTCTTCTATATTTTCAAGCTTGCTTTTTAGCCTCATTTTTACCTTCCAAGGTTTGTAGATACTGTTAAGCCTGTTTTGTACTTGAAAGGAACAGTGCTTAGAAGAGTGAAGTGCCTCACCTAGGCGTCACTGGAAAGTAGTGCCACGTGTCTTGACCCAGTGGTCTGACTCTGGACCCAGGCCTGTGACACTTCAGTCTTGCTCCACACAGTAAACAGTAGAAATAGTAGTGACTCCATGAGACCCTTCTTCTTTACCTGGGAACCCAGGCACGGTAGGATGGGGAGAGACCCAGCTGCAGAGTTACCCAAATGCTTTTTCCAGCCAGATCAGTATGTGTAGAAATAGAAGTGGGGTCTGATGGGGAAGCAGACCTAGGACCAATGAACCACACCTCCCCTAATCACCCTCCCAGGGTGAGGGTGGGTCCAGTGGTCACTTGCGGCCTGAGTGATGCCCAGTCTGAGCCATGGTTGCAACTGCTGTGGACATGTGCTTGTCTACAACATCCCTCTCCTCCCTAAGTTCTGATACTGAGTTTCCAGGTGATGCTGGAGAACTGATAGAGTTGCCCGAGGATCCCTACACTTAGTAGATACAGGTCAGCCAGATGTCATAGTGCGGTGAGGAAGAGGCCCACCTCTTGTGGTATCGGGGCTTCTGCAGGTCCTTTCACCTTCACATATGGATGTGGAGAACTCAGAACTTCCTGAGAAATCTCAGGAACAGTTGATTCCTAGTCATGTGCGGAGCATGTGGGGGAAATGTGGGAGATGCTGTGTGCACTCTGGTCAGGGCCAGGCAGGATACAGATCACAGTCCCTCACCGGACCTTCTTCAGATGGGGAAGGATGGTACTTAGTAGAAAAACGTGGACTGCAGGGAGCGTATCCCAGTCCTGCCTCCCAGAGGCTACCTCCAGGAACCTCTGTTGGACTTGAACATGATGACAGGATGCTGCCTGAGGCCAGGTGCCGTGGCTCACGCCTATAATCCTAGCTACTGAGGAGGCAGAGATAAGGAAGGTTGTGGTTCTAAGCCAGCCCGGGCAAATAGTTCTGCGAGATCTCATCTTGAAAAACCCTTCACAAAAATAGGGCTGGTGGAGTGGCTCCAGGTGAAGGCCTTGAGTTCAAGCCCCAGTACCACAAAAAAAAAAGAGAAAAAAAGTGTTGCATGGGTGTGAGAATAGCCTGATTGCTGCCATGCCAAGGCCCTGGGGTACCTCCTGAGACCATGTCTTGGCCTTACTTGTCTCAGAGCCTGGCATCAGTGTGGCTTTTGGTACTGACTTCTGTGCATAGCGGTCCCTGGAACTGTTTGAGGAATGATCCAAGGAAGGAAGCCAGAGGGAGAGGTTGCAGGAGCCATGCAGTGGCAAGCCAGTGTGCCAGCAGCTGACCAGGAGTGACTCTGTCCTTTTCAGTCTCTCTCTACAGCCCTTTGTATATCCGGTCTGCACGCTGGAAGGTGTCGTCTTTGACTTGCTGTGAGTTTTTTCCTTGAGTTTTGGTCTAACAAATGTGGAGAAATTGTTGTTGCCCACTAAGGAAGGGGACTTAGGGTTTGTGGCTCCAGGCACTGTCAAGATCATCAGAATCCTGTTCCAGCAGTGTCAGGAGCTCTGGGTGGGTCTCTTGGGGACCAGGATGGACAGCCAGTGTCCTCAGGGACATGGCATCAGTGCTGCTGTGACCCCTGGCAGGCAGCTGCTGTCACTGCTAGGAGTGGGATTGAGTTCTTCCTGCCCTGCCTGTCCTGTGTTCTGACTGGCATACCTGCACCTGGTTTGGAATGCTAATGAACCGGGTACTTTTCAGTTTATGGAAACAGAGCCTTAACAAAGGTGCTCACTTTTCCAGGGCTACATTTTGAAGCATTATGCCCAGTTTTATGTTCCAGCATAAGCCAGTTTCTGTAAGTTTTTCTTTCTAGCTTATTTTAGAAAATTTAGAAACTACTTCAAAGAAAAAAAGGAAATTTTTATCATAGTTTCGCTATCCAGAATCACCACTGTAAATATTAATGCTCTTCTTTGTTCTGTGAGTTTATTTGTAGTGACATAGCTGAGATAACACTGTGAACATGGTTCCAGATCCATTTTTAGCTCAAATTATTATTATTACTATTACTATTTATTTATTTTTATTTTGAAATGGGGTCTCACCATGCTACCCAGGCTGACCTCAAACTTCTGGACTCAAGTGATCCTCCAGCCTTAAGTTTCTCAAGCAGCTGGGATGATAGGCAGGTGCTGTGCCTGGCTACAAGTATAATGTTTGATGCTGGCCCAGTATTTCATTGTACAGACGTGACAACATTCGGTTATGCCTTTTTGCCCAGTTACAGTGGTCACATAACTGTTGTTTGTGCATCACTGTAAAGCCTTGAACATGAAGGGAGTGTAGCTCAGTGCTGCAGTGTTGTGCATAATGCATGGGGCACTGGCTTCAATCTGTGGCACCAGAAACCCAAACAATCCGTGAACACATTTGGAAACCCATGTATCCACATGCGTTCCCCTGTCTCTCTTGATGAAAGAAGGAACTCTTCCCCTTCTACAATGAGGTACAACCCGCCAAGCCTACAGTGTTGTTATCAGGCAGCATCTAGATGCCCCAGTGATACTTTTTGTTGTCTCTCCTCATCAGGAACATCGTTCCATGGCTTAAGAAGTACGGGACCAACCCCAGTAATGGAGAGGTAGGTGGCATGCAAGAGTTGTCCTCTTGCCTCTACTCTGTTTTGGTGGCTTTTTTTTTCTTTTGGTGGTGCTGGGGTTTGAACTCAGGGCTTCATACTTGCTAGGCAGGTGCTCTACCACTTGAGCCACTCTACCAGCCCTTTTTTCTGTTGGGAATTTTCAAGATAGGGTTTCATGAACCATTTGCCTGGTGGTGGCTTCAACCCATGATCTTGGCTTGATCTCTGCCTCCTGAGTAGCTAGGATTACAGGTGTGAACTATTGGTGCCTGCTTGTTCAGTGGTTTTATGTACACATGGACATGGTAGAGAATTATTCAGGGGAACTGGAAGTGACCTTCCCACACCCAGCAGGTGTGGACCTACTCCTTTCTAGAAATGTCGCCTACATGTTCACACATATATACATACAGTCAGCCCATTAGATCTTTGGGTTCTGCATCCTTGAATTCAATCAACTATAATAAATATTTGAAAAAAAGTTGTACCTGTATTAAACATGTACGGACTTTGCTCTGTCGCAGTTCTCTAAGCAGTATAGTATAATAGCTGTTTGCCTGGCATTTACATTATATTGGTATTATGAGCATTCTGGAGGTGTGACGGGTCTGAGAGGATATGTGTGTATTCTATGCACACCCTTTGCCTTTTCATGTGAGAGACTAGCGCATCTGTGGATTTGGTGTCCTGAGAGTCCTGGAGCCAGTCTCCTGCGGATGAGAAGGGATAGCTCTATATACTTTCTCTTGGGCTATAGGAGAGGTCCTAGCGGGTGACTCGTCTGTACCGCGCTTTGCATGCGCTGCATGGTGTCTTGGAGCCACAAACATGTTAGTTCTAGAAGCGCTGATTTTTCCGTGATCTGTGTATGTCCTCTGTGCGTGCTGCATTGGATTTTAAGTCATTTGCCATCACAAGCCGAGGTGCAGGGAGTGTCCTTGTGTGGATTTCCTTGGGCACACAGAATTATTCTTCCAGGCTGGCTAGGTCAAAGGATGGGTGTGTTTTCCGGAGCTACTGGCCAGTTGCCGTCCAAAGCCATTGTATCATTTTAAGCTCCTGACAGGAGTATGTGAAAGAAAATGCCTGTATCCCTGTGTCCTTGACACTAGGATCCTAGATCCTGGGTGTCATTGTGTTATTCTACTTATGGGTACACAAAAAAATACTATTTTTTGGTGGGACTGGGATTTGAACTCAGGGTTTCTTGCTTGCAAAGCAGGTACTCTATCACTTGAGCCAAACCTCTAGTCTATTTGCTCTGGCTATTTTGGAGATGGGGGTCTCATGAACTATTTGCCCGGGTTGGCCTCAAACCATGAGCCGCCTGATTTCAGCCTCCCAGGTAGCTAGGATTACATGTGAGCCACCAGCATCTGGTTTATTAAAATTTGTTTTTATCATGAGTTAGGTCAATCCACTTCTTGCTAGGTAAGTACTCTACCACTTGAGCAATCCCCCCAGCCCTTTCTTGGTTTACTTACTTAATTTTCAGGTAGGGTCTTGAATTTTTGCTTGTTGCTGCACCTTGGACCTCAGTCCTACTTATTGCCTTCCTTGTATCTAGGGTTACAGGTGTTTACCGCCATGCCCAGTTTATTGGTTGAGATGAGGTCTTCCTAAGTTTTTTGCCTGGGCTGACCTTAAACCTCAATGCTACCGTTCTCTGCCTCCCAGGGAACTGAGATTACAGGTGTGACCTGCCGCACTTGGCTTCAAACTGCTGCTTTCTCATATATCCTGCACACAGGTGTGGGGCTTTGAATTCTGTGCTGCTCAGGAAGACCATTCCCAGAGTAAAATTCCGCTCGTTCTCATTTTTAGCCCAGTATGTGCTTAGTGTAATCCCACAGTTTCCACAGCTTAGTCTTTCTCTGCATTCTGTTGGTCCTTTTGTTTTTTGGGCAGTACTGGGCTTCTAACTCAGGGCCTCATGTTAGCAAGGCAAGTGCTCTACCATTTGAGCCACTCCACTGGCCCTCTTTGTTTGGTGGACTGAGGTTTGAACTCAGGACTTCACACTGCAAAGCAGGTGCTCTTTCACTTGAGCCACAACTCCAGTTCATAAACTAAAGGCCTTCTCCCCATCAGGAACTCGAACCCTGGTTTCCCTCATGATAGGTGGGGATACTCACCACTATACGTTTTATGTTGGGTTGTTTTTTGGTTTTTTTTTTGGTGCTGGTACTGGGGTTTGAATTCAGGGACTCACTCTTGCTAAGCATATGCTCTACCACTTGAGCTCTACTGTGCCTGTCATGTTTTGTATTGGATGTTTTTGAGATAGGGTCTTGGGAACTATTTGCCCAGGGCTGACTTCAAACTGTGGTTTTCCTGATCTCTGCCTCCCAATGTGAGAATCAACTAAAGTTACATCATCTTTTTTGTCAAAAGAGTTAATGTAAAACTATCATTGTGTAGATGTCATCTATCCTCCCCAAATTGCTGTCTACATGTTTTGTGAAACATTGCTTGACCTTGCAAGGTTCTTGTGGTCAAACAAAGAGCTGTTTATCACCAGAGGTCCTGACCTCAAACTGCTTGCTTAAAGATGAATATTGCCCAAAAGAATTTTCTTGTTCTCCCGGCTTCAAGGTCTCCCTTACTCCACGTACCCTTCTAAGCAACCAGTCACAAAGATTGTGAGCCCAAACCTGTCCATCAGGGTGAGGGGCAGAGAGATATAAAAACTGAGCTGACTCCCCACTCAGTGTGTTCTGTCAGACTATGGTCTTTGGCTGTACCCTTATGCAGAAGTAAAACTTTTCTTTTTGCCTTGCTGAGTGAGTCCTGAGTGTTTCTTCATCATTTGGGAGCAGCATTTCTAACACTGGCTGGCTAGGATTACAGGCGTGAACTGCCAGCGCACAGCTCCATTGGTTCTTTATGTCTCAGAAGTCTGTCTTTTTCCCTTCTGTGGACCCAGTGCTTCATTAATTCATTTACACTCATTGACTTCAGCAAGAAGGAGTCACTCCTGCTGAAAGCCAGGCTTGCAGCAGGAATTGGGAAAATGAGCAGTGTGTGTCACTGAGATGTCACAGAGAGGGTCAGTGAGACCAGAACAATTTGGCGAAGAACGCAGACCACGAACAAGATGGAGAGTCAAGATCCAAGAATGTGGGTCCCTGTGTTGGAGCTGTGGTTGACTCCGAACATGGGATAGAGTTCCCTTGGCAACAAAATGCTCTTTGGGACTGGGATGTGGCTCAGTGGTAGAGCATTTGCCTAACTTGTGGAGGGCCCTGGGTTCATTGCCAGCACTGCAAAAGCAAGACAAAACAAAACAAAAATCCCTCAAGGCTGTCCTGCTGGGGTGTGTCCTGCTGGGGTGGCAGGAGAAGCTGGTTTCTTAGCCCTTCTGGCTCTTTTGGCCCTATTGACTGTTTGAGACCACTATAGGTTCCAAGGACTCCTTCCTAAACAGGTGCCTGCGTTGCACATGTGTTTCTTCCCTGTTCTTGAAAAAAAGGGGGCTATGTTATTCTGAGGGGTTGTGGGCCAGCTGCCAAAGCCTGTGGCTTTTCTCAGATGTTTGGGGTGGTGGGTTGTAACCTTGCCTTCTGAAGGAGTTTGCTCTCCTTCCTTGGTCTTAGTCACTGAAACTGACTTTTTTTTTTCCCCTTGGTGAGTCTGCTGCTGAGTCATCACAGCTCCCAGAGGCTTCTCCTGAGGTTCTTGTCACAGGCCAGATGTCTTGTGACCCTGTGGTTGTCTCTGCCTTCCTGGGTGTCAGGCTGTGCTTGCCTCAAGGCGTTGATGCTGGACCTTTCCGGTTGTGGCTCTGCCCTTTGCTGTCTCGGTAGTGTTTTCTGCCATTCTCTGCTTTTGAGCTGCCCTCTCAGTTGTCTTTTCCACAGCTGTCCTCATGGCTTCTGCCTTTCTTCTGGTGGACATTTGTTATTCAGTTATACCTGGGTGCTTTTTGTTGTTTTTGTGTTTTGCATCACAGGTGCTCTTTGGGGCATCAATTCTTGTCACTTTTGCTGACAAGTGAGTGCATTTATTATGATGATATTTATATATTCTGCTGTGAAAAATTCTCTGCACTCACCAAGCCCAATACTGGTATTACTTCAGTCACATGACTCAAGGCTGGGGGCTGTTTCCTTTGTTCCAGGCAATCTGTAGGGGTGTGTTTCTGCAGGGGCACATCTGCTATACCCTAGTTGTCCTTGCCCAGTGCCTGTACCTCTTCTCTAGCTGGCTCTTGAAGGATCTCACTGAGGGCATGCTTAACCAGCTCTGTCAGCGGAGGTCCCTTGAGCCACACCTCTTCAGAGGGGCCCTGGGCTGAGGACTGGCCAGTCACATGTTACTTCTTGGGCCCAGAGGAGCGTGTTGTGTGGGGGTCACTGGTGAGGTCATATGCCTAGGCAGGATCCTCCTGCCTCTCTCGTAGTATAATCCTCACCTGCATGCTTTGCATGAAAGATGGCATCAAGTTAGTGACGAAGGAGCACGTATCAGTCAGGGAAGGTGCAAGACAGACGCAGCTAGGACCCCTTAGCATTTTCCCTGAGTATCCCCTCCACCACTGTAGCAGCATCTGCCAGGATGTGGGTCCTGAGTCTGGGTAGACTCACAGATGCAGCTAGGACCCCTTAGCATTTTCCCTGAGTATCCCCTCCACCACTGTAGCAGCATCTGCCAGGATGTGGGTCCTGAGTCAGGTGCTCTCCAGGGATGCACAGCTTTGCCTGGCTCTTCTAGGGTCTTTATAGCGCCCTTACTTCTGCAAGCAGAAGTGAGGTGGGTTCTTCCTCTTGCTAGGAGTTTACTTTAAGGTTTTTTGTGGAAGAGGTGAATACAGGCATTTGTAGAAACTTTCACAAATAGCAGATCCCACTTTTCTATCACAGCCACTGTTAGCGTTTGGGGGTATTTATTCCTTTGCCCCCATTTTCTTTCTTTTTTTTTCTTTTGATGCTCACACACATCCTAAGCACCCACATTGCATTGCCAGCCCTTCCCCACTTTTAACGTTTTGTTACATAAGTCATATAACAGAATAAGCCCACACCTAGATATTCCACTAGTGTTAGAAATACACTCATTTTTAAACTTCAGTAGTAATATGTGTTTACCATAAAGATGTTCAGACAAGGGCTGACCGTGTAGCTCATTGTTAGAGCATGTGCTTAGCTTGGGTAAGGTCCTGGGTTTGATCCCCAGCACCCCCCTCAAAAAAGTTCAGACATTGTGGAAGTATAAAACCAACCTCCATCCCACAGCCTTATCCTTGAGTCCCGTGGTCACCCCTTGAATTTGTCAGTGTTTATGTGTTTACAAACCTGGGTTCTACTTAAAGGTGTGTGGGGTACCGATTACATAACTACAACCACCCTGGCATGGGTTCTGCAGCCCTCTTTGGAGTCCTGGCTTTGTCCCAGGGCCTGACTGAGAGGTCCCCTCCTCTGGTCTGTTGCTGCAGAGGGTTAGCTGGGCAGAGACCTTTCTAGCTGTGTCTCTTTCACCTGGCTTTTCAATTTGAGCATTTCTTCACACCACTTATTCGTTATTATTATTATGTGTTTTCCAGAAACTTGATGGAAGATCCCTGATCAAGCTGAACTTTGCCAAGAATAACGAAGGTGAGAATTCCTTTCATAGCCAGCTCTAGGACAGGCCCATAGAACCCTAGGACCCCTAAGTTCTTATACAGAATCAGATGTTCCTTTTTTTTTTTTTTCTTGGTTTTGGTGGTGCTGGAGATTGAACTCAGGGTCTCACACATACTAAGTGTGTGTGCTACTACTGAGCCGCTTCCCCTGCCCTCACTCAGTCCTTTCTGATCGAGCTAAATGCTTGCTTTGAATCTCTCAAAATGTCTCATGGTTTTTTCTTTTTAATGCTTTTTGGTGGTACTGGGGATTGCGCTTGCTAGGTAAGCCCTTCTGTCACATGAGCCGTGCAAGACCCTTTTGCTTTTAGCTCGTCTTTCAGATAGGGTTTCCTACTTTTGCCTGGTAGCTGGGATTGTGGGCATTTGCCACCCATCTTGTGTTTGCAATAAGATCTCCCACTAACTTTGCCCAGGCTGGCCTGAACCATGATCCTCCTATCTCCACCTCTGGAATAGCTGGGATTACAGTTATGTGCCACCATGTCAGGCCCTCACATAATTTCTCTTGAAGACTAGAGAAAAACTATGGTCGGGTGTTCGTGGCTCACACCTATAATCCTAGCTACTCAGGAGGCAGAGATCAGGAGGATTGCAGTCCAAAGCCAGCCTGAGTAGCTAGGATTACAGGGGTGAGCCACCGGCACCTGGCTCCTTTTTTTTTCTTTTTCTTTTTTTGGTGTTACTGGAATTTGAACTCAGAGCCTCATTCTTGCTAGGCAGGTGCTCTGCCACTTTGCCACTTGAGCCACTCCTGTAGCTCTCTTTGGTGTTGGATTTTTTTTTTTTTTTTAAATCGTACTGGGGTTTGAGCTCAGGGCCTACATCTTGAGCCACTCCTAGCCCTTTTTTGTGAAGGGATTTTTCAAGATAGGGTCTTGTGAACTATTTGCCCGGGCTGGCTTCAAACCTTGATCTTTCTGGTGTCTCCCTCCTGAGTAGTTAGGAGTACAGGCTTGAGCCACCAGCATCCTGGCTGTGTTGGATATTTTTGAGATAGGGTCTCTCGAAGTATTTGCCCAGACTGGCTTCAAACTATGATCCTTCTGATCTCTGCCCCCCCAAATAGCTAGAATTGCTTGTGTGAGCCACTGGTGCCTGGCCCAAGTCTTCTTTTGCCCTTGTGTAGATGCTTTGGTTTAGGTGGTTGTTGGTGCTCACTGGCAGGTGTGTGCACCTCTGTTATCTGACCTCAGAAATTGGCCCAAGTCAGCACTGGGTTCACAGGTCACAAGAGAGAGGACCTCAGTGAAAAAACAGCAGCACACAGCATTGATGGGAGGATGGAGTCAAGAGCTCAAGCCAGTGGTCAAGTTTTGGGTGCCCATCTGCTCTGATCAGCTGATTGAGGGAGAGCCACAGTGTTTCTCTCATTCAGCAAATATTTATGGACTGCCTGCCATCTGCAGAGAGCAAAGCAGGCTTGTTTCTCTGTGGATGATAGAAGCTTGCATTCTGGTGGAACCAGACAGCAGACTAGTGGAGTGTATCAGATGCTGTTCTGCCATGGACAAAAGCAAAGAGTAAGGGGAGAAAGGGCCACAGAGGACCAGCAGACAAATTTGAGAGGAGATCTCATGGAAGGAGAGTGAGAGCTAGGTGAAGATCTGGGCAAGAACGTTCTGGGTGGTGGACACAGCTAGTGCAAAGACCCCGAGGTGGGCATTCAATTGATGGTGTCCATGCATGACCAGAAATCCAATGTTGCTCCAACATTGCGAGGTGATGGGTGGAGCAGGAGATACAGCTTGAGAGATCAAGATGGAGACAGGAGGCAAAGCAGACTGGCAGGATCTCGGAGACCACTGGAGGACGTGGGCTCCTAGTGTGAGATGGGAACCACTGAGAGGAGGGATGAGATCTGACCATACTCACTCATTCACTTCCTTCCTTCCTCTCTCCCTCCCTCCTTGGTTATTTTGGAGATGGGGTCTCACGAACTATTTGCCAGACCTGTCCTTGAACTGAGATCCTCCCTATCTCAGCCTCCCAAGTAGCTAGGATTTTTTTTTTTTTTTGAGACAGGATCTCAATGTGTAGCCAGGCTGACCATCAATTCAAGATCTTCCTGCTTCAGCCTCCAGGATTATAGATATGCCCCACCACACCCAGTTTTTTTGTTTTGTTTTGTTTTGTTTTTTGCAGTACTGGGGTTTGAACTCAGCCTCACACTTGTTAGGCAGGCGCTCTACCACTTGAGCCATATTTGTGTATTTTCGCGGTAGGGTCTTATGAACTATTTGCCTAGGCTGGTTTCGAACTATGATCCTTCTGATCTCTGCCTCCTGAGTAGCTGGGATTACAGATGTGAGCCACTGGTGCCTGGTTGTAATTGGTTTTGAATTGTAAGTTTCAGACACATGTAAGTAGAGAACATTAGTATAATGAACCCCATATGCATCCATCTCTAGCCTCATTTCCCATCAGCTTATGACCTGTCTGATTTTATCTGTGTTCCTATTTGGCAGCCTCTGGTATGATGGTGAAGCAAATTCCAGACATGTTACCATTTCCTGCTAATTACTTCATTGTGTAGCTCAAAAATCTAAGGAGTTAAATCATCACAATAGCATTACCTAAAAAATTAACAGGAATTCCTTGATCTAGTCAAATGTGCACCTGAGATCTAGTTTTGTAATGATTATTATCCATTTTTTATTTTGAAATCAGACTTTTTAGAAAATCTACCCAGATGCATGTGGGTGACATCTGTCTCTCTCTTTTTTATTCTGGTTTATTTTTTGGGACTCATTAGACAGGGCCCTGCCTACCGGGTGGAGCATGATGAGTGCTGGGAGACAGGCGTTCATTTGCAGCAGTAAGCCAAGTGAGAGGTGAGGGAGGCCAGGAGACAGAGTGATATGTGGGTGCCATGAGCATAAGAGGTGGAAAGAGCAGTGGAGGCCAGGCCCCTGGGAGGATATCCTGTCTAGGCTGGCTTCAAAAGGATAAGGAGGCACTTGGTCGGGTGGTCACCTGGGTTAGGGTGGGGGCTTACAGCCTGCTGTACTGATTAAGATGAGGCAGGGGTGGGTCTTCTAGAATGAATAGGAGTTGCCTAATGGCATGGGGGTGGAGTTTGAGTGGCTATTGTCCCTCTGGCTCCTAGCTCTGGGTGCTTGGCCTGGGGTTCCATCTCTTCTCTTTCTTTGACCCCCCCACCCCTCGCAGTGGTCTTCATTGAGATGATCAAAGCCTGGTTTTCGGGGGGGTGGCGTTCTGGGGGGTTGAATTCAGGACCTTGCATATGCTAGGCAAGGCCTCTCACTGAGCTATATCCTCAACCCCCTTTTAAAAAATTGTAGTTTGAGCTAAGGTCTTGCTGAGTTGCTCAGGCTGGCTTTGACTCTTGCTTCTCCCGCCTCAGCCTCCTGAGTAATTGGTACTACATGTGTCACTATGCCCAGTTTGGTCAAAGCATTTGAGAGTGACTGGCCTCCCTGTGTTTTCCTTCTTTCTAGGGAAGTACCACTGCCCAGTGCTGTTCACTGTGTTCACTGATAACACACATATTGTGGCTGTCAGGACAACCGGCAATGTGTATGCCTATGAGGTGGGTTCTTGATGAGAGGGTGGGAGGCGCTGTGTGGAGTTAGGCCTGTAGGTGTATGCTTTGGGGACACTCTCTTGGCCCTGTTGAGTGCTAGGGTGACCTGGATATAGCAAGTATGGCTGTCCTCATGGAATTTATAGTCACCAGTGCAGGGTGTCTGCCAGGCTCTGCCTACGCAGCCTTCCTACTTTCCAACAGGTTCAGAATAAGGAGGCAGGTGCTTCCTTTTGCCTCCAAACCTAAATCCCAGGCAGTTCTGGCTACTGAGCAGTAACTTCTCATACCTGCAGGGTCCTCCCCTGTGTTTAGCCAGGCCCAGGCCATGGAGAAGGTATTGTACTCTAAGGAGAGGCTCCCACTGAACCCTGTGGGGCAAGGGAAAGTGAGGTTTATGGGAGGCAGCAGGTGCTAGGCTGATGGGAAGAGCTCTAGCAGGAGTGGATGTAAGGACAAGAGACAGTGGCTTCTCCATGGTTCTTCCTGCTCAGATGGAGGTGGGGAGCAGATCCATAGTGTAGAAAAGTCTGCCTTTGGGCCCTGTTCCTTCTGCTCCTGGATGTCTGTCCTGGATGTACTGTGCCAGTACTGCTTAGGGGCTCTGGGCCACTTGGCTGAAGCAAGTGGACTGGCTTGGTTAGCATTCCCAGGCAGGGTGTTAGTGCCACCATATGTCTCCACAGGGCATGTGTCTTGTATGCTTATTCTCTGCCGAGCCCAGGCCAGGGTCTGGAGCAGGCACCAGAACACTGGTTTCCTCTTGGCTGTAGGCAGTGGAACAGCTAAACATCAAGGCCAAGAACTTCCGAGACCTGCTGACTGATGAGCCCTTCTCCCGGCAAGACATCATCACCCTCCAGGTGAGTGTCACCTTCCACAGGGCACACCCACCCAGAGCCTCTGCTGTGCACCCCGTGCCCTGTTAGCTCTCCTCACTAGGCTCAGTGGTCTTCTCTCCCACCAACTGCCTTAGAGCTCCACTCCTTCCCACTCTAGGTCATCCTGGATCTTTGCATTGGCTGCTTCCTTCAGTTTGACTCTCACAGCTCCTCCTGTGTCAACTCTTCCCCCCACCAGCAATCTCTGGGCGTCAGAACGGATTGGCCTGTCTACAGGCTGGCTCTGTGCTGGCTACTCCAAGGGCAGGGAATGTGTACTCTTGTGCAGCAGGACATTCCTATGGGTGCTGTGTGAATGATGAAGACTCTGATGTAGAAATGCAGGGTTGCCAGTTCTCCTCCATGGATTGTCTCTTTTCTTTGAAGTACTGGGACTTGAACTCAGGGTCTTGTGCTTGCTAGGCAAGCACTTTGCCACTTGAACCACTCCATCAGCCCTGTTTTGTGTTAAGTATTTTTGAAATACAGTCTTATGACTGTTTGCCCAAGCTGGCTTTGAACTGTTATCCTCCTGATCTCTGCCTCCCAAGTAGCTAGGATTACAGGAGTGAGCCACTACAGCCTGGCTGGATTGTCCCATTCTGATTGGGGCTTGGCCCCGTGGCTGCCCAGTCAGTCATATGGCTACCTCCCACCAAGTGGTGCTCCTTCACTGTGTGCCCAGGAGGGAGGGGACACTGGTGAGCAGCTAGCCACTCTGTACTCTGTCTCCATCCACCCTTACTTGTCACCATGCCTGGAGCAAAATCCATCCCTGCTGAGCTTGGTAGACCTCACACAGTCACTTGCCTCTGTCCTCCATATGCACCTGCTCAGCTGTCACCTGCTGCAGCCATTCAGCCACAACTCAGGGTTCACACTATTGGGTGCTCTCTTCTTGCCACAGGATCCCACCAATCTGGACAAGTTCAATGTCTCCAACTTCTTCCACGTTAAGAATAACATGAAAATAACAGACCCAGGTATGTATAACTAGAGCTTCTCTGGGTGGTACCAGTGGAGCTCCTGGGCAAAGTCTTCCTTTCCTGGGCCCAGACCCTGTAGTGCTCTAGCTCCAGCTGAAGGACCCATATTCCCCGAATTCATGCTTAGTGCCTGGGCTTTCAGAGACTGGCTGACAGCAGTTACGGAAGAACCAGGTGGTCTTACCACCTTGGCAGCACATCTCCCCATGTGCCTTTCCTCAACCCTGATGGCCACAGTCCTCCCTGGACTCTTATGGCCACTGCTCTGTTCCAGGCATGCTGATGGAGTTGTCACAGGTAGAGGTTCTGGGTAATACCAGTCTTGGGTGCAGCTAGCACTTGATCCCTCAGTTTCCTGTGGTGGCCAGCCCTGTTGCACACACTATGGGGTAAATGGGAAGAGGTCTTGCCATGGATGAGCCAGCAAGACTCACACTCAGAGCAGTTGGCCTTAGTGCTGTGGGGAACAAACACCTCAGACAGCATGAGCTGTGTAAACCATTTAATATTTTGGGAGGCTGAGCATACAAAGTGGGAGATCAGAGGATGGAAGACCCAGAAGCAAGGTATAGGCCCCAGGGATGCTGAGCTCCCCCAACCAGGGGAGCCACAGCCCTTTGCCCAGCAGGCAGCCTTATTCTCCTATGGGGGCACAGATGGGGCATTGCATATCTGGAAACCTGTCATGTTAAATAACAGCTTTTAAAGTTACAAAAGCAGGAGGAGGGAGAGGATGGAGGGGGTAAATCTAATAACTAAGATGTATTATAAGCACGTTGGTAAATATCACAACGTATCTCTCTATACAACTATTACATGTATAAAATAAAATAAAGTTACAGGACTGGACGTGTGGCTCAAGCTGTAGTACGCCTGCTTTGCAAGCACTAGCCCTGAGTTCACCAAAAATAAAGTTATAAAAACAAAACCATACACTGTGAAAAGGTTGGAATATACAGGTAAAATATAAATAGTTGACCCTAAGCCTCCCCCCGACCCCAGGACTCCTGCTGATGGTGTGTGGGAGACCCCTCCAGGCCTAGGCTGGCACTCTGGCACCATATGCTCTGTGTGCCCAGCCTTGCTGTTTTCCACCAGAGCTGCTGTGATGGGACAGCCATGGCCTAACTTGCAGCAGTTTCTGCTTCTGGATCTCGGTCCCCTTGTACCAATCTGTAGATGCTGCTGTGGCTTGGCTGCTCAGGGCCTCTACACTGTTTTGTAGATGAAGAAAAGGCCAAACAAGACCCATCTTATTATTTGAAAAACACGAATGCTGAGACTCGAGAGACACTACAGGAGCTCTACAAGGAGTTCAAAGGGGATGAAATCCTAGCAGCTACTATGAAGGCTCCTGAGAAGAAGAAAGTAGACCAGCTAAACGCTGTGAGTGGGCGGCTCTGTCACCTGCCTTTCTGAGCCCAGTGGAATGACCCTGGGGAAGGCACTCAGAGGCCTGGGATATATTTGAAGGGGACAAGCTGGCACACTGCCAGAGCTGTGGGGCTCTAGATAACAAGATCTCCAGGACTGCCAAGATGCTGGTCTCCAGTCAGGTGGGAAGTTGCTGGGGGTGGTGAGCTGGGGGCCATGCAGGGGCAGTGGCCCACCTGAGGAATGGCTGCCTTGCACTCTTGGTGTCCAGTCTGGATTTTGGTGGCCAGCTCCTTGTTGGCTCCAGGGGTTCCGGGGGCCACTTTTCTATCTTGGGACACTACAACCCTAGCTTGTGCAGGTCTGTGGTGGCAGGGGGGACAAGAAATACTGAGGTGCTGTTTGTGTCTCTCAAGGCCCCAGCGGCTGTGTGGTGCTGGGATCTGTTCCAGGCCCACCAGCTAGTGCTGTCTCCTGCCTGCTCAAGCAAAGCTTTGGAGAGCTGGAGCCAGTGGAGGGCACAGGTCGATGGTGCAGCACTGACACTCTCCCATAAGGAATTATTTAAGGAAATACGGAAATTTTTAAAAAGTTTTTTGTCCATAAATTCCCTCATTTGAACAGTCTCCCTTAGTGTATTTCTCTCCCATGAGGCAACTCCCACTTACCTCCTCTTTCTAGGATAGTCACATTTAGTGGGACTTTTTTCCTGGTTAGTAATACCATGTTTTTACTGTTAAAAAAAGAAAGAAAGAAAGAAATCTTTACAAAGAATCTTGCAAGTACCTTGTACTCCTATCCCTGGACAAGGCTAGTCCTGCACAGCATTTTAGTCCTAGGGTTTGACTTAATGTCATCAGTTGGGGTGCCATTGAGGACATGGATCCCTGGCTCCACCATTACTACCTCGGGCCTGGCCTTAGCTTCTCCCTCCTGGTGCTTTCCTGTGCCTCTCATCCTCTAGTCCTTACTGGCTCCCAGGTCTAGTCTGGGCTGTCTCCCAGGCCTGTGGTTGGTGGTCAGAACAGGGCCTGAGCAGCGTGGTTCTTCTGGCAGGCCCACTATTCCACGGGAAAGGTCAGCGCTTCCTTCACCTCCACCGCCATGGTGCCGGAGACCACTCATGAAGCAGGTAGCTGCCTCTGCCTCTCCAGTCCCCAGGGGCACGAGTTCACAGTGGTGAGCAGGGCTTCCTCCCTACCCACCCTCCCCAGCATCACCATTGTGTCTGCATCTCGGGGTCTCTGAGGTCCATAGGGTTCTGTGGTCAGGCAGGACAGCCTTCTTGGAAGGTGGGTTTTGTATTGGGTGGGGAGGCTACATGAGCATAGGCCTGGTCAGGAGGTACTGTCCTTACCATACAGCTTGTCCCTATCCACAGTTCTCTGTCCTCTGAGGCTCCTGGGCCTCCAGTACCCAGGCTGTCACTGGCATCATCCTCCTGTGTTCTCAGCTTGTCAGTGTCTCTCACTATCACCTGAACTTTACCTCCTTCCTCTTCCACATTGCTCTCCACCTGGGTCCAGGCATTTCTAGCACTCCTCTTTTAGTTACTTGAGCTCCTGCTTGCCCTACATAGCTCCCAATCCCTCAGTGCCTCAGCCAGCCTCCTGCTCTTGGCCAGGGCAGACCCTTGGTCTCTGGCTCCCATGCTCTCCCCTGAGCTGGGGGCTCACCAGTGTTGCGCCTGTGGGTTGGGCCATGGGGCCTGGGTGATGGGGCTACCCTAGGTCAAGGGCAGGTGCAGAACCTGGGTCTCTGCTTGCAGCTGCTATTGACGAGGATGTGCTGCGTTACCAGTTTGTGAAGAAGAAGGGCTATGTACGGCTGCATACCAACAAGGGTGACCTCAACCTGGAACTGCATTGTGACCTGGTAGGTGTGGTTGTGTCCCTTCACCCAGCTCAAGGTCATTTCTGGGGGTCATTCAATAGCCCTGTCTTAAATATGAACTCACAGTTAGAAACTCCTGCCTGTCCCCAAGAGGAAGCTGAGGTGTCCTGGGTTTCTTCCTCAGGGCTAATAGCACACTGTGTCCCCTTGGCTGCCTGGTGTGTATATGTATATAGGTGTGAACTCATCTCAGAAAAGGGGCCCGGCTCCAGCTCTGCTGTTGATCATGTGACTGCAGATGTCCTGTCCTGTTGTTCAGCTCTGGGTTCTTCCTTTCCTTGTTGGGGCCAGACTGGACTAAGGTCTCTGGGTCTTTGCAGGCTGGGCAGCTGCCCTTCCCTGCTGCATGGTGAAAGCCTCGCACGGCTTTTGTGACCCTGCTGTTGTGCCTGCTATGTACCTCACAGATGTATTGGGCTGTTTTGCAGACACCAAAAACTTGTGAAAACTTCATCAAGCTTTGCAGGAAGCACTATTACCATGGCACCGTCTTTCACAGGTCCATCAGGAACTTTGTGGTAAGGGCACAACTCAGCACTGTCATACGCACGGGGCATCTCTTGTCCCTGCTCTGTCAGGGCACCTGGGCCAGTCTGTGATGCCAGAGCATGGCCTGTCAATGAGTCTTCTCTCAGGGAATTTGCAGGCTGGCCCTTGAGTGCCTAACCCAGACAGACCTGGGTTCAGGCAGAGGTGGTCTGGGAGGCCACTGTCTTCACTGAGGCTCAGACCATCCAGGGAGTCTGGCAGGTGGGGAATGCATTCACTCATGGTGGCCAGTGGGTGATGGGCAGTGGTCTCAGCTGACTTGCTCACTGGCTTTTGTTCTTTCAGATCCAAGGTGGTGACCCCACAGGCACAGGCACAGGTAGGTACCAATGCTGGGCCTGTCTCTGACACCTTTGGTTGCTCCATGGGGCCTGAGAGGGGAGGATGGGTTGGGAGAACTCTGGATGTGGAATCTGATAGGTAGATTAGAATTGCATCTCCACCCCAGCTCTGTGTCACCTCAGGCGTGTCCCTTAGCTTTTCCATCTTGAGGCCTCCATGGTAGGAGGGGAAAGCATTGTCCCCTCCCTGTGCCTCTAGGGCTCCACCACTAGGGGGCTTGAAAGTCTCAGATCCTGGCTAACCTCCCTTCTGTTGCCTCTGAAAGCCATGCAGCTTGCCAGCTATGTGGGCCTAGCCCCCAGGTCCACGGTATGAAGGCCTTGCAGCTTTGATCTTTAGTCCTCGACCCCATGAAGTGGGTGTGAGTGAGCAGCAGCCAGCCTGTGTGAAGGTGCTGGGGTCCAGAAATGTTAGCTGTGAGATGCTCAGGGCCAAAGTCTCCCTTCAAGGTGCTCCTGCCTGTAGGACCCAGGTTTCTGTGACTGCCAGCTCACCATACTTTTTCTGTTCCAGGGGGGCAGTCATACTGGGGCAAGCCCTTCAAAGACGAGTTCCGGCCCAACCTCTCTCACACAGGCCGTGGTGTCCTCAGCATGGCCAACTCAGGACCCAACACCAACAAGTCTCAGTTGTGAGTCCGCACCCAGTTTTCTCAGCCTAGTTGCTCTAGGTTGACCAGGGAAGGTTCTTCCTGACACCTCCCCTAAAGTTTATGCTGGACCTAAGTCAAATCCAAAGAATGTGCAGCACACCATGGCCAAGCACATACCCCTGTGATGGAAAGGGGAGCTCCTGGAGTCAGCAGGCAGAACTGCATGCGGAAAGTGTGCCTGTGAGAACTGCAGCCCGTGATTGCCAACGAGGTCCTCACGATCCTTTTCAGGGTGGGACTGGCATAACTAGGGTTTGTGAGTGCATGTGGCCAGGAGGCCATGTGAACTGTTCAGTGTACTGAACCAGTGTGTTGGGAAAGAGGCATGTGGGTAGAGGTGCTGGATGGACTTGGAGGCCCTGGGAACAGAAGGATACCCTAATGCATGTGAGGTGTGGCTGCTAGAGGGAAGGCTAGCAGGACCTCTTGATGTCTGTCCATGTTGGGGGGAGTCAGATACCGGTATTTTGGAAGAATAGGCATGCATATCATCCATTGTTTAAGACTGTGACTTGTTCTTCCCTGTTTTTTTGTTTGGTGCTGGGGACTGAACTCAGGGCCTCAGCGTGCTAAGTACATGGTCTGCCACTGAGCTACTTTCTCCAGCCTGGGTGTATCTTTTTTTGTTCTTCTTTTTTTGCTATACTGGGGCTTGAACTCAGGGCCTCCACTTTGAGCTACTCCACCAGCCCTTTTTTTTGTGATAGGTTTTTTTGAGATACTGTCCTGTGAACTATTTGCTCCAGCTGGTTTCGAATTGTGATCCTCCTGATCAGCTAGGATTTCTTTAATTGTGGGGCTTTTTTTTTTTTGGCGGGCTGAGGTTTGAACTCGGGTATTCTACCACTTAAGCCACAACTCTAGCCCATTTTGCTCTGATTACTTTTGAAGATGGGATCTCATGAACTATTTTGCCCAGGCTAGCTTTAATTGTGATCCTCCTGATTTCAGCCTTCCAAATAGCTAAGGTTTCAGGCATGAGCCACCAGTGCCCAGCGATGGGCTCCTTTTTAATGGCACATATCTGGATTGTTTTGATTCCTTCTGACAACCTGTTTTAAGAGTCCTTGGTCTTCAGCAGGGCTCATGATAGGGTCGTGCTTTGTTTGCTACCCTTCCAATCCCAGCCATCTCCCCAAAGCTCAAGTGGCCAGGCTGTGGGTCAGGGGTACCCAATAGGGGGTTGTCAGCAGCTGAGGAAGCCTGCATCTGGGCTTTCTCCAGGCAGCTAGAGGTGTGGGGTTATGTGAGTGGCCCCGGTTAACACACTGCCCTCCACAGCAGTGGGGGTACACAAGGAAGCTGAAGGTCCAGAGCAGGCCCTGCAGGGTGGGTGGACTCCCATTGTGGGTCGAGCAATTGCCAGGAAGGGACAAACGAAGAGGGACAGTTCAAGCTCCCTTGACCCTCGTGTCCTCCTTCCTAGCTTTATCACATTCCGCTCCTGCGCTTACCTAGACAAGAAGCACACCATCTTTGGAAGGTAAGAGCAGCTGTATGCGAAGTCCGGGGTGTCTGCATGGGCTGGGCAGTTGGTTCCTTCTTCAGCCAGTGCTCTCACCACTTTTCCCCAGACTTGCACGTGTGCTCGTTAGGCCCTTATATGTCCCTGTTGAGGGCTTGGGTATACAGACCTGGTGTGTTTCTGTAGGGGAAAGGTTGGCTGTCCAGACCTGTCAGCTGGAGAGATGAGTCCCAGCTTTGCCTGGCCAACTGCCCTGGCTCAGACCTTCCATCCTCCCACTTTTGGGCATCTTTTGGATAATGCCTGAAGCAGAAGTCTGGGCTGTGTTCTTGCTTTCTTCTCCTCTTGATCAGTAGTTTTTCCCATAAAGGCCCAGATGGTATTTCCAGTTTGGCAGGCTGCACAGTTCTAGGACAACTAAACTTGGGTTGCAGCATAAATCAGAAATAGTATGGAAGCAAAGGGTGTGGTTTTGGCCAAATTCACCAACCCTGATTCTGGCCTGGGTTGTGGTTGGTTAACCCACCTGCTCTCCTGAGGCCTCTCCTCTGGTCTGGCAGTCCTGCTGCTGCCCAAGGGCTGTCAGGCCGGTCTGACCGTGTGGTACCTTTGTGGGGCTCCACACTTTGGCCAGTCTGCATCCTTGGGTGCCTCAGGTATTTTGCCATAGTGGTGCCCTGTGTGGGCACAGACAGACCTACCTCTGTCCTTCTGTTGCAGGGTTGTTGGGGGTTTTGACACACTGACTGCCATGGAGAATGTGGAGAGTGACCCCAAAACTGACCGCCCTAAGGTAGAGCAGGGGGCCCATTGCCCTGCTGCGTGGCAGCTGAGGGGAGGGTGGGGCAAACCTGCTCACTGAGTCTCCTCCTCTGTGGCAGGAGGAGATCCGTATCCACACCACCACAGTGTTTGTGGACCCCTACGAGGAGGCGGATGCCCAGGTGAGGGGGTGTGTTGTGGCCACGTGGGGAGGGATCTGCGCAAGTTTTGTTCTTCCTAGCTGGGGCAGGACAGCCCTACACCCTGAGGTAGCTGATTCCTAAGGCCGTTACTCCCCTGCTCCTTCCCAGATTGCCCTGGAACGGAAGAAGACACAGCTCCAAGAGGCCCCGGAGGCCAAGGTCAAGATCGGTCAGCCCCAGCCTGGGAGCCAGGGCCCCCAGACGTACCGCCAGGGGGTGGGCAAGTACATCAACCCAGCAGCCACGTGAGTGCAGCAGGGCTGACATCTTTTGTCCCTCCAGAGGCTGGAACCAGTTTTCCATTGTTCACAGGGGATAGACTAGATGGTGGCAAAAATACCCTTAAGCACCAGATTTGAGACTGAGCTTGGTCCCTGGGGGTCACCACAGCCCCTCCTCCAGAGGCTGGAACCAGTTTTCCATTGTTCACAGGGGATAGACTAGATGGTGGCAAAAATACCCTTAAGCACCAGATTTGAGACTGAGCTTGGTCCCTGGGGGTCACCACAGCCAGAGGGGCTGGCCATGCTCAGAACTGGAAAACTTGACAGCACTTTTTACAGGAGGGAGCCTGTGCAGGGAAGACTGTGTAGACACCAAATTACCTAGAGGGAGTTGTTGGAGGGCATGGGTTCAGGCTCAGATCAGGGCCTGGCACCTGTGTGACAGCTGGAGTCTTCTCTTCTCAGGAAACGAGCTGCTGAGGAAGAACCATCAACTAGTACAGCTGCCCCTGTGGCCAAAAAGAAGCCTAGTCGAGGTTTTGGGGACTTCAGCTCCTGGTAGCAGCAGGCTAGCCACTCTGGATTCTGGTAGGGATGCAGGGCTGTGTGTGTCTTGTCTTGTGTCCACATTGCTGAGTTTTCTGCCTTTGTAAGCCTGCCTTTCAGGCTGTGAGCCAATAAAGCCCTTGCCTGTTGCCTAGTTCCCATTTCCTGAGATTAACGGGTCTGGCTCCTTTCCAAGCTTGAGCTCAGCCCTCTATCCTGCCTGGGGCGCTGGCTCCCATAGGTAGACTGGGGTTAGTGAAGAAGGCTGGGTCCCACCAAGTTTCCTTGCCCCTTGTCATCTCCTTAGGGAGAGTCCATATGCTCACTCAACATGATCCCATGGCCACTGCCACCACCTGGGACCTTGTTAGAAATACAAATTCTAACCAGCGGGGTGTGGTGGTACACACCTGCAATCCCAACACTCAAGTTCAAGGCCAGCCTGAGCTGTGTGGCAATACCTTGTCTTGAGCTGGGGGTGTGGCACAAGTAGAAGAGTCCCTAACAAGCACAAGGTCCTGAGTTCAAATCCCAGTACCACACACAAGCACGAAAAAGACCCTATTTCAAGAAACCAAAGAATAAAACAAAAATCCTTGGGACTGGGACTGTGGCTCAAGTGGTAGTGCACCTGCCTAGCAAGCATGAGGCCCTGAGTTCAAATCCCAGTGCCACAAAAAAAAAAAAAAATCCTCTCAAAGAAACTAAATTTCTCAGGCCCCAGACCTGACCCTGCTCAAGGGACTTGTGCTTTCCAGTCTGGTTTGACAAGCCTTTGTGGTCTTCTGACCCTTGACAATACTTTCACAAACATTTCTACTTCTCCTTGCTTGGGCCTGGGCACACCCACCTTACTGTCTGCTCAGCTGCCTTACCTGGATGAGGCTGACAGCTCATGCATGCTATGACTAGGATATCAGACAGTTCTCCCAGCTAAGGAGGTGGTCACCTTACTCAGACCCTGCCCCCAGTCACCAACCGCTCTGCTTTCTAGGCCAGTTGCGGCGGCCTATCCTGACTAAGCAGCCCTGCACTGGCCCCTGTGAAGTATGTTCAAAAGATTTACACTTATCAGTTCTTCACTGCTTGTTCCATCTTTAGTCCATGCCAGCCTGGCTTTCAGTTCCCTGATCTTAGGCCCTGCTACCTCAGCTGTCCCCAACTGTTCCTGGAGATTTCTCCTCTGGGGACAGTCAAGTTCTTTGGCACTTTGTCTCACTTACGTCGAGCCTGTTCCTGTGTTTCCTATTGTCCTCAGAGCCACCACTCACTTCTAGCTTGTTGCACTGAATGTTATTCTTGGTTTTCCTCCTCACCCAAAACCTTGAGTCTTCAACCCAAAAGTTCCTGGTTGTAGAGGCCCTTGCTTTTTCCATTTCTGATGCTAAAATCACAGGCCTAAGCCCTTTGTTCACCTGGGTGGCAGGCAGTGTCACCCACTTCTCCATTCTGCCCTTACCCCTCACTCACTTCTATACAGCTGCCAAGTGATCTCGAGGCAAGTTTGTCTATTTTCATCTTGCTCCATCCCAGTTACTGGCTTTTGTTATGCTGAGAACAAGGCCTGTGCTTTGCCTATAGGCCATCTCCATTTTGACTCCAGCCCGTCCCTCTGCAGCCAGTCCTACCTGTGACTACCAGTCAGGGCCCAGAGCTCCACAGTGACCTAACCCAGCTTCTCCTGCCAGCTGTTTGTCCTTCCTCCCCTCCCTGCTGACTTATCTGGGTACAGGCAGTCTGATACCTCACATAGCCAAGTATAAGAGGCAAAGGCTCAGCAGGATGCCCAAGTGGGCACACATCTGTAGGCCCCAAGTCAACACCAAGGTGCTCAGAGGTGTGGATATGACAGGGGCCCTTCTAGGGTGGGAGGAGAGCATATTCTTGGAGACCCTTGTGACTGGCCTGGATACCCTGCAGGAGGGCCTGGCTCTTCAGGACAGACAGATGCAGCAGTCGTCCTAATTATATTTTTGTACTTTTCTCTGGTCATGCTTAAAGTCCCCAAACCAGGTGGTGACAGAGAAGCAGGATCCCAGCAGCCCAGGGCCCCTAGAGGAGAGCTCTGAGGCCCTGACATAGTCCTCTGCAACCAGCAGGTGCCACAGGAAAACAGGCTCTTCCCTCCATGTCAATCCTGGACAGTAAGCACTATGGAAAATGAGAAGCTGGACACTGGAAGCTTTATTTTTAAACCTCACACAGACATAGGACCAACAGCGACCAGGGGACAGGGAGGCTGAAGGCTGCACATGTGCTTGATCCTGGCAGTCCTGTTCCTCACGGCGAACTTCCAGCTGCCTTCAGGCTTCTGTCCATCTGCCCATCCAGTCTCACCCAACAGCCTGCGTCTGCCCTGAGGAGACAGCCAGGTCCTCACCCAGGCTTACCCACCGGGACAGAGGACAGGACCCTTCAGGGGCCTTTGACAAATGAGGACTCACATTTCTGTAGTTTGTTTTAAAGCTTAAATTGTTGCTTTCTAGGTATTGAAACCACTTGGATTTTGTAATTGGTAAGGTCATCAGGTCAAATAAAGAACTTTTTGGGGAAAAAAACCTCATTTCTGATCCTTTTGCATATCTGACAGATACCATCAAGAATAAGCATTAAGGTATAAAAATACTATGTATATACAAATAAAAATGGTAATAAAACTAAGCCACATTTCTGAAGCAAAAGTGCCAGAGGCTACTACAAATGCATTTATAATCCTGGCATTGTTTCCCACTGTTCTCAAGAAAAAGTTTTTAAATAATTTAAATAACAGTTATGGGATCACATTTATTGTTTAGGAATTTAAGAGGATGGAACATTCCAGCACTTAACCAGCACATCTGGTTTATGGTCTTGTATCACTTCCCCTGAAGCCAGCTCATGGTCAGTTCATTTGGTTTAAAAAGAACCTTGTATTTTGCAAAAGACCAACAAAACTTTTTGATGAAAGGTTTCTTGGTATCCATTACAAAAAAAAAAATCATAAAATAGTAAAAAGTTTTCAATCAACACCATCACAAAAGACAATACAAAAACCAAAGTGCTCAAGTTGAACAGGCAGTAAGCTTGCCCAGAACATAGGAAAGCTTAAATATAACCGTAGTATAATACAAAAACTTGTCGTCAGAAGAATTCTAGAAATTCTCAAGTGTCTGTGGAGATGTGGTCAGGCTGCCCTCATCATACCTCTGGTGAGCTGGGGACACCAGAAGCCCAGCCATTTCCCCTGGGCCTCTGAGCCTTAGAAGCTAAGTTACCACTCACAGGAGCATCATGAGTAGAACGGAAGCGTCACCGAGCTAGCTTTCGCTTAGTGTTCATTCCTAAATCAAGGAAGGCATCTCTCCACACTGTGAAGTTGCACATGGGTGATGGAAGCCACAGACTTTGCTACTTCAGGTGCCAGTCATGAGTGAAGGAGGTGTCTTCAGATTCTAGACCCTGGTAGCAAGAGCCCTGCCGGGTGCAGTGAACACTGTAGGGTGGACAGCCGGCTGCTAACTTAGGCACGTGGGGAGGTGGGAGGGGGGAGGGTGGGCCAGCCTGTGTCTGCAGGGAACTAACCGAGGAGAGAGCAGCTTGCTGGCCCACAGCAGGGTGCAGAGGCTTACAGGTCACACAGACATCTTTCCTTTTCTAAGGTGAAGAGGCGCTTAAAGTAATTTGCCACTGGTGCTATTGCAAAGCTGATGCATCTCAGTGATGCGCTCACCAGGCCTGGGCAGTGGTATTTCCCACATTTTAGGGCTTCAAGTGTTAGGCAAAGAGATGGCACCAAAATGTAGGCTTGGGTAAGCAGCAAACCGGAGCCAGCAGGTGTGTAGTGCTTGCGCTGGCCTCAAGTTTAGGAGAAGTTTGGGGTTGGGGAGCACCAACTACTGGAAGCCACTTTCTTCTGTGCTTAGCCAGTCTGCTCGCCACTAGACTATACCCTGTCCACAGGCAGATTCAGAGCTATTCCCTGGCTGAGAGCTTTCCCAGCGCCCTGCTTTCTGCCCCCTTGGGCCCTCTTCCTGCCCTTATTGCCTGAGTCAAGGTACAGACTACTGAAAACCAAAACTTATCTGGGACTCTGTTCTGGCCTCCATTCTCTGAAAACTGGTCATTCCCTGTAGAGGCACAGGGTAGGAGTAGGGGCTGTGATTTAAAATTTGACAAACATGATTTGAGACTGCACAGGCCCCTTCACATCGGTCCATGTGGTGGTGCCAGGCAGGAAAGGTGCCTTCCCAGCAAAGCAAATGCCTTCTTTTACAACGGTTACGCCTATCTTTTGACTTTAGCCTTTGCTAAAAAAAAAAAAAAAATCAAGTTTTAAAGTATTTCCTCCTGGTTCTGGCCTCTTTCATATGCAAAAATAATTCAAGTACACCCAGAGTAGAAAATGAAACCTGACTTTGACTCAGTTCAGCATGCTACTCTATAAGGGCCAGTCACTCAGCCAGCTGCTGTCACAGCTGAGGATGACACGCCCCCCCCCCCCCCAGGACAACTCTATAGGCTTTCACCTCAGCAATGGGCCTCTGCAGTCCCCTGGGGGAGTCTGCTTTAGTCACTAGTTCCCTTGCTTTCTAGGTAAGGAATTCATTGACTTAAACAAGATGTTTATTGGACACATTCCTCTATTTATAGCTTATATGAAGTGTCATCAGTGACGGTCTCTGTTGTTGAACCAGATAAAAAGAAAACAGCTGGGCGCCGGTGGCTCAGGCCTGTAATCCTAGCTACTCAGGAGGCAATGATCAGGAGGATTGTGGTTTGAAGCCAGCCAGGACAAAATAGTTCATGAGACCCTATCTCAAAAAAACCCATCACAAAAAAGGGCTGGTGGTGGCTCTCAAGGTTCAAACCCCAGTACCACAAAAAAAAAAAAAAAAAAAAGAAAAGCACTCTTGGGATAGGGTCTCCCTGCATAGCTCAGGCTGGCCTCAAACTCAAGATCTCCTTTCTCAGCCTCCCAAGTGCTAGGATCACAGGTGTGGCCACCATACCTGGCTGGGAGATTTTTAAATAGACACTATGTCTTAGCAGCTCATCTGCAGAAGGAATAACCAATTTGTGGTTTTGAGAATTTAGAGCAAAAAATGATCTACAACACTCCAGGAAAGAAAGAGGGGAAACCTGCTCTTGAAAGGCACCCTACCGTGGTCTTTAGGGACTTGGTTTTAGTTTCCTATTGAACATAAAAAAAACAGAGCCAAACTGTATCAAAGGCATAGGTTAAAAGAAAGTGCAGTTAAGTCATCAGTTGGTTAATTCTTTTTCTAGAACTTGAGAAGTTAGAAAAAGAACACTGCAAAATTTCAGAAACAACCACATACGTGAAGAGTTCATAGACGGGGACTCCTTACCCAAGAAGATGGCCCAGAGGCCTTTGTGTGTGGGAGCATGGCTAGCCTGCAAGGTTGAAGTTCAGGAAACACTGTCATCCAGGATGCTGTGTCTCCGTTACATTCACAGTCTCTCTCAAAATAGTATTCAAAAGGGAATGGAAAGCTTCCGCTTTACTCCCAACCATTGTCTTTGATCATGTGGGCCAGCTCAATAATAAATTTTCCTTCCTTATATTTCTGACTGCTTTCAAAGGCATGTTCCTTGGGAGAAAAAAGTAGAGAGAGAAGGTTTCAGGAATGTTTCATTTGTTTAACTTCATTACACTCTTGACAAAGAAAGTACGTTTACTGCATAATCTCCACCCAGATATTCCCAGAGCTGTGTGCTGACCCAGTGCCAGGAAGGTCGGCTCAAATGCCATCGTCCATGGGGGCAGTGCAGGTTGACTTTGCATTCCTCATTACACTGACAAAACAATGATCATTCAATGTTTATTCTGTTTATGGGGCTTGGGAATGTAGCTCAGCAGAAGAGTGCATGGTTAGCATGTCTGAGGCTCTCGGGGTTTGATCCCCAGCATTGTAAAAATATATAAACAACAAGTAAAATCTGATTACTGAACAGCTGATGCAGGGCAATTTAGGAGAATGATATTAACACAGTGAGAGCGATGGGAAAAGCATAAAAAAGCAGGCCTTTTTTATCCTTAAAGAAGTTCCTCCCTCATCATTTTGTCATGTGACCTGGTCCTAGATGCTGAGGACACAGATGACTGGGTTGAGCCCTGCCTGGTGGACACAGGAGATGGTCCAGCAGGAAGTGGCAGAGGCAGCAATAGAGGATCATACTCAGCACAGTGGCCACAAACGGAGGACAGAGAGCTTCTGGAAGGAGGCCCAGAGGGGCTTGGGTCTAAGCAGGTAGAGGCACTGGGGTCGTGCGCAGGCCTGACAGTACCTATCTCTGTGCTGGGAACATATCCCCGCACAACTCTTAGGGAATCTGGGAGACCAGAGATGGTCAGGAACTCAAGAAAGAGGCATGATGCCACCTTTGTGTAGCTGCCAGCTATTCCATTTTTTAATGGCATCCTAATAAATCTTCGCTTTCACCTAAACAGAAAGAAAGGGGGAAGGAGGGAGGAAGGAGGGAGGGAGGGAGAGAGACATCACGAGCTAACGAAGTTCACAGCCTCAAAGAATATGTGGGCCACACATATTCAAGTGCCAGAGTCAGGTGGGGCATCTGCGAGACAGTCAAGCAGCTTCTGCTGGAAGAGAAGCTGCCAGAACAGGTGCCCACAGAACCACAAGGCAGATGTGGTCCAGGGTGGGGAGGGCTCAGCAGATGAAGGTGGGCAATGTAGTGTCAGGACAATGACAGAACAAGTGATGCTAGCTTCTGCAGTGAGGGGTACAGAGACCTTAGATAGTACTGGGGAGCAGCGAGGGAGGCCAGGCCTTGGGGTGGAGCAGAGATCAGGAGAATAAGCTTGTTATTTTTGAACTGTCAGATTCACATGTGCTGGAGAAAGAAGGAACAGAGATAAAGGCTGGGGCAGGGGTAGAACCCTCATCTCAAGATCCAGGGAGGAAGGAGGACCTCAAGAAAAGAGCCTGGGCATTGCAGGTGGCCCTCTGTCTCTGGCCTCAGCAGGTCCTGGCACTGAGGGGGTCTTCTGAGCTCGCCCCAAGCAGTGGCACTAGCCTCCTGGAAGCAGCCCCTCTCAGGCTCCTGGAATGTGAGGCAGCCCCATGATCACTGGTGAGGCGAGTGTGGCAGACTCCATGCCTACCCTGTCCTTAACCAGCTTCCAAATAAACTGCTGGAGACCTGTCTGGTTGACTGAGACCATGTATCCCACCGCAGGGGCAGGTGTGACTATATTTTGATCAGCTGTGTGTCCCTGTGTGGCACGCTGTACACAGCACAGAAGAGGCAGGTACTCACGTATTTCCATCCAAGCGTGGTCTTGCAGTTCTCGCAGTAGATGTCCGCGACTGCGTGCAGCCCAGTAAGGAGGACCCTCTCCTCAGCAGGACCACAGCCCACATTCACCCTGCAGAGACATGGGGTGACTGCATTGGGGGGGTCTGTGCTCCTGCCCCCCACTGTTAAAAGTTCATGTGAAACAGAACATTCTAGAGAGCAGCACAGCACCTTCTCAGCTCCCCACTCCCCGCTCTAATGAGAAAGGATGACTTTTTTCTTTCTTTTTTCAGTGCTGGGGACCAAACCCCAGTTCTCACACATGCTGGGCAAGTGCTCTATGACTGGGCTACACCCCAACTCAGGAACAACTTTTTAGCACCATGAGCATCCCAACATGGGACAGGCTTGGGGGGGTTACATTCTCAGATGAAACCATGCTTTCAGAAATTCCCACATATGAGAGATTAGATTCTTTCAGGTCATTATCAAGGCAACAGTTGGGTAATTCTAGACTGCAGGTGGCACTGTACATATTCCAGCTCTGAATAACTGAACAGGTGGATGGACAGAAGGGATCAATGACAATCTGATGGGGACCCCAGTCCACCTGCAACACAGACTGCTGACAGCGAGTACTTACACAGAGTTGAAGAGGTAGGCTCGTCCCTGACTTCCCTGAAAGGACTGAAAAGAAGAAAGTGTTAGGAGACTGCCTGTGTGATGAGTTCTGCATTTTGGAGTGAATGAAGAACAAGGAATGAAGAACAGGAAGCTGAGCTCAGGAAGCCCCCCACAAGTCACACCTCCTGGAGTTCCGTGCGACTCCATAAGCTCCACCAGGATAGGTTACAAAAGAGCAGGGCAGATGCCCCTCCAAAACTCCATCCCTAATAGTAAGGTCACTAAATAAGAGTAACAAACTGATATTGCCTATACTGCATCAGAAAGTGCCCACTGTGTCCACATTCTGCCAGTGACTGTCCTATAAAATCACAGCAAACCAGAGCTGGGCACTCTGACCTTGAGTCTGTAGTCCCAGTTACTCAGAAGACTGACTCAGGCTCAAGCAGTAAACTGCTTGTTTTGCAAGCTTTGAAACCTCAAGTTCAAATCTCAGGTCCATCAAAACAAAAAAAATAAGACCAACTCAGGAGCATTTCTTGAACCCAGAAACTCAAAACCAGTCTGCACAGTGAGACCACTTCAACCCCTCACCTACCCCCAGAAAAAAGTCTCAGCCCAAGACAGCCCCTTACTTAGAGAAAAGCACTTTCCAGTGACATTTCACCCCAGGAAAATGTCACCAGCTAAGAAACAGCTCTGGATATGCATTTATTCAAAGATGAGTCGTAATGAAATCCCTCTCCTGAACAGAACCCTGGGAGGGTTCATCTGCTCCAGTGCCAGGCTTAAAAGACCCAACACAACATGGTCAACCTCAAAAGTGATCAAAGAAAGCAAACCAAATCAATATTTTATTTATTTTTAGGGTTTTTTTTGTTTGTTTTGTTTTGTTTTTTTTTTTTTTTGCCTATTACCTTAGCACAAATTCAAAAGGTTCTGAGGAATAGTTACTGGGGCACAATTTGCAGATATCAAAAGGCAAAAGGCACATACTATATGATTCAGTGATCCCACTTCTAAGACTTTACTATGAAGAACCAGCCAACTGGAGTGCATGCAGAAAATGCAAGTAGATAAATGTTTTTCTGAGTTAAATAAACTTAAGATGAGTCCTATAAGGTGGAATTTGTTGACAGGACTTTGAAAGCAGCCTAGGAGGATGGGTGGGGGTTATGACCTGTTAAGGATGTTCAAGGGGTCATGACCTGCAGGGGACAGGTGGTTAGGACTGTGGTTCCCAGAGTAAGCATTAGTTTGCTTGTTATGTATGGACTGATCTAAATGTTCCCAACTGGTTGATTATAAACATCACATACTTTTGACAGAAAGCTCAATGGAATGGGGGAAGCAGGTAGTTTATGTCTTCAAGGCTATTCATGTGTCATGAGACACAGAGACAGACAGTCAAGCGCTTCACCAGGGCGCCTGCAGACCCCAGCACAGGTGGTCATACTCTCCTAGGCATTTGTCTTTTTCTTTTTGGTGCTGGGGATGGAACCCAGGGGCCTTGTGCACGCTAAGTGGACACTCTCCCACTGGGCTGTATCCCCAGCCCTGAGCGCTTTTTTGAGCATTTTGTTTCTTAATCATTTGGAGTTTAAAAATGTCTTAATTTCCTTATAAAACCACTGGTACAGATTTTCCAGACTTTTTTTGTTTCTTCATAATTCTCTATTTCACATTAATTTCGCTGCTCTGACAAATAACTGATTCATCTTGTTCTTTGGAAACCATGGGAGCCCCAACTGCCTGGCCCTACCAAACTCATCCATTGTGCCAAGATCATGACCAAGACTAATGCATAATCACATTTAATCACACACAAAACTCATCAACACTGTCCAGAAGACTCTAGACCTTTGGAGCACAACAAAATCAGGAAGTAGCTTCCACAATGACAAATAATCACTCTGTTGCAGGTATTTCATCCGTTTTTGGACCTAAACCACTTACCTTGGAGATCAGTTCGTCGTGATTGGCCAGGTGGGCTCTGCAGTGGATACAGCTGTATGTTCGGTGACAGTTCGGCAGATAAGCTTGGAAGGTTTTGGATTTGGTCATTTTCACCATCTCTGCTGGGCGCTCCTCACTCAGCTCAGGGCTGGCACTGGAAGAGCTGCGGCTTTGCTGGACTCTCTGACAAAAGAAACACTGGAAAATGCACACAAGAGCCGTCGTTGTTCAGCAGGGCGTGTGGCACTGTCCACACAGCTGGGACAAGAGAAAAATGTTACAACCTGTGAATGAATCAGACAACGCTGTACGTTATAGAGAGAATCAAACATGCTAAGGAGGTTTATTTAGGATTCATTTGTTTTGAAGAATGGGGAGGGGGCAGGACTAGAAGTCAAAGATTTCAAAATTTTTCTCTTTTTATTCTTTGGGTGCTGGAGATTGAACCCAGGGCCTTGTGAATGCTAAGCACATGCTCTACCACTGAGCTACATTCTCAAAGTCTAACTTTAAATGTACTAAAGAGAGTACTAATACCTACATTTAGTTAGAAGCAGTGAGTAGGTGGGTTTTACACACAAATAATTACGAAAATTTAGACATATGAATAAACGAATAAAAAAAAGAAAACATAGATCAAATACATTGCATGCTATGTTTGCTTTAAGAAACACGAAAGAAAAGGCAGCCAACAAGACTCCTGAGTGAGCCTGAGTGAGCCAGGAGCCAGTGTCTCATGCCTGTAATCCTAGCTACTCAGGAGGCAGAGATCAGGAAGATCGAAGTTCAAAGCCAGCCTGCGCAAATAGTTTGTGAGACCCTATCTCGAAAAAAACCCCTCTCGAAAAAAGAGCTAGTGGAGTGGCTCAAGGTGTAGGCCCTGAGTTCAAACCCCAATACTACAAAAAAAAAAAAAAAAAGACTCTTGAGTGAGCCCAGCAGTAATGCTGGATAAGCCCCAAATCCTAGACTAATGATTCAAAGGACCATGGCATTTATGTAAGTGATGGATTCAGCATTAATCTTCAATAAATTACTGATTACTCTAGAAATAGTCTCCAAAAAATCCCTCAGATACAAATCATTTTCTTTTCCTTCTCACTTCCTCCTTTCCTTACTTTCTTCTCTCTCTTTCTTTCTTTTTGCAGTACTGGCTATCGACATCAGGGCCTTAAGTATGTCAGGCAAGAACTCTGCACTGAGGTACACTTCTCACTCCCCCTCTCCCCCCACTTTTTTTTCCCCATTGAGATACAGTCTTGCTATATAGCTGAGACTGGCCTCAAACTGGCAATCTCCTGCCTCAGCCTCCCAAGTGCTGGAATTACAGGAATGTGCCCCGCTGGAATGATCTTTGACATTCAGTGGGAAAAGGACAGTATTTTCAACAAATGGTACTGGGAAAATTGGATATCCCCATGCAAAAGAATAGAGTTGGACTCTTGCCTAACATTATATACAAAACTTAACTCAAAATGGATCAAGGATCTAAACATAAGAGCAAAAACTGTAAAACTCTTAGAAGAAAACAGGGAGAAAGCTTTGTAATATTAGATTTAGATAGGTCATAAAAATCAGAAGCAGCAGAGGAAAAAAACAGATGAATGGGACTTCATGAAAATTAACAACTTTTGTACTTTAAAGGACTCTATCAACAGGGTAATAAAGTAAGAATGTAAAGTGTTTTAAAATATACCTGATAACATCCAGAATATATAAACAACAACAGTCAACAACTATCAAAAAAGAAAGATCTTGGGCTGGAGGTATGGCTCAAATCTAATTTAAAAATGGACAAAGGAAGCCAGTGGTGGTGCATGCCTGCAATGCCAGCACTCAGGAGGCTGATGCAGAAGGATCTCAAGTTTGAAGCCAGCTTGGGCTACACAGTGAAACTGTCTTAAATTAAAAAAAAGGTGTGTGTGTGTGTGTGTGTGTGTGTGTGTGTGTGTGTGTGTGTGCTTGAACACACACACGCAAAGGACTTAAAATTTCTCCAAAGAAGTACACAAACGGCCAGAAAGCACATGAAAAGATACTCAACATCACTAATCATAAGGCAAAGCAACGCCATAGTCAGACACCACTTCATACACCCCAGGATAGCTATTAAAACTAAGTCTCAGAAATTACGAAGTGTTGGCAGGATGTGGGTAAATTGGAACCATGGTATACTGCTGGTTGGAATGTAAACACTATGGAAAAACACTATGGTGGCTCCATAAAAAAATAAACATAGAATTACCATATGCTTCAGCAATCTCACTTCTGGGTACATACTCAAAAAGGATCAAAAGCATAACTTCAAAGAGGTATTTGTGCACCCAGGTCCCTCCATTAGCAGCATTAGTCACAATAGCCAGGAGGCAGCAGCAGCCCAAGTGCCCGTGAAGAGATGGATGGATGAACAAAATGGCATATGTGGAATATCACTTAGTCTTTAAAGGATTTTCTGACACAACATAGATGAGCCTGAGGACGTTATGCTAAGTGAAATAAGCCAGTCACAAAAGGACAAGTACTGTGTGACTCCATCCACAAGAGGCACCTAGTGTAGTCTAACTAATGGAGGCAAGTAGAATGGTGATTGTTAGGCACAGGGCATGGGGGAGAGAAGTTAGTGTTTAATGGGGACAGTTTCAGTTTGGGATGATGAAGAGGGGTGGAGATGGATGCACAACAATGTGAATGTACTGAGTGCCCATGAACTGTATGTTTAAAAATGGCTAAAGCTGGGTGCTGGTGGGTCATGCCCAGAATCCTATCTGCTTGTGAGACTAAGATCACGAGGATTGCAGTTCAAGGCCAGCATCTCCAGAATAACCACACCAAAACAGACTGGAGGTGAGGCTCAAGTGGTCGAGCACCTACTTTGCAAGTGCAAAACTCTGAGTTCTAACCTTAGTACTGAAAAAAAAAAAAGGTTAAGATGGTAAATGTCATATGTATATCCCACAGTTATTTTATAAAATGTATCACTTTTACATTTTGAGGAGTGGGGAGGAGGGAAGAGGAGGAGGAGGAGGAGGAGAAGAAACTCATCTTCAATGACAGGTATATCCTGCAGGAGAGTCAAGTACATGGCAATTTTCTTTCTGGGAAAACAGAAGAGTAAGATTCTCTCCAAATTCAAGAGCAAGGGAATAGCAACATGAGCTTCAAGCTTGCAAGTGGCTTCAACCAAGAGGCCTGTCTTTCCTCCTCAGTGTTCCTCTGGCCCCAGCTTGTGGTGACTTACTGCTCCAGCCAGTGTGGACTCTTCTTCCTGAGCCTTTCCTTGGGATGACACCTAGGAATACTGTCATGGATCCTCCACAGCCTCCCTGAGGAGGAAGCTCTGCTCTCTGCCCAGGCACGCTTGCACGGAAGGGTCACCTTTTGAAATCTGTGCATTCACTTCTGAATAGGCAGAACAGCACCTGCAACATGTGAGCTACAGACAGACAGACAGACTCAAAATGCCCATGTGCCTGCCACCCAGAGTAGACCTGGGTCTGGATCACTGCTGGGCCATAGTGCCCTTCCATAGCACCTGTCTGAGATGCTATGCTGCCTAATTCAGAAGTGGTCTTTAGCACTCTCTGCTTGTCTTGACCGCTGTGCCTATGTGTGTGGCTGTGACACTGCTGTGTCTTCCATGTTCTGAAGAGGATATGATGCTGTATGAGTTTCTCTGCTAACAAATGACTGAGTACATCCATGTCCCTGTGGGTAGCTGGGCTCCCTTCACCTGCTGTGCATGCAGCATTCCCATCACATTATGCCACACGTAGTCACCGGCAGTTCGTGGCCATGTGGTTCCCAGAGAGGGGCCAGCGTATGGGTATGGTGCTGCTCTAGACAGCATCTCTCCTGGCATACAGGAAGGTATCACTGGCACAATCCTAGGAGCCCATGAGGTGTCATAAAGCATACGCATGCAGTATCACAGCCCAAAGTGCTGGTGACAATGATGCCCAACCAGTAGTGGACAAGTTTCCACTACTTTTCACCCCTGTCAACTTGATATGGTCAAAGTTTTGAATTTTTTGCCATCCAGCAGGTGTAAGGCAGCATGTCATTGTGGCTATAATTTGCTTCAACCCGGTCACTCACACAGGTGGATACATGTCCTCTTCAGTGACCCTCCTTTTCAGAGACCCACAGGTCAGTCGCATTGGCTCAAAGTTCCCAGGCAGCTGCGACTTGTGACTCCACTGTGCTGGTGGCTCTTCCTCCACATTATGAAGAGTCTCAGAGATGAGATGCGGGTGGAGAATCCTCTAAGCTCTTAGGAAACTTCACTCTGCTTTTCCTGCTCAGTGGTTTCTTTGGTCAGCAAGGTGTTCTTGTTCTGTGTCTCCATTTTCTTCGGCTTGGCCTCATCAAAGCTGGTAATTTCCCCATGTGTGGCTCACCTGCCATTTTCTTAAAACAATGCATGGCATCTTGCTCCCAGCTAGGGCTCCTGGCACTTCCATTCACATAGCTGTGACAGGAGGCTATTTATCAGATGCTGATGCTTTACCCATTTGTAGGAGAATAAGCTATGTTATGGAAACATTTATGCAACACATTTCCGTTACACTTGTGCAAAGCAGAACAACATAGGTTGAGTCATTACAAGCAGTGCTACGACGTGTACATGTTACCTTGGTAAGGAGATGCTTTGTGACAAAGCTGTGGCTGATGGTCACCGTCCTGGGTGCCCGGAGGTCAGGAATTTAGCAGCAATGGACAGCCAAATGTGACCACCTTCTAAAAACTATACCATATTAGCCAGGCACAGTGGCTCCAACCTATAATCCTAGCTACTGGGGAAGCAGAGATCAAGAGGACAGGGTTTGAGGACAGACTGGGCAAAAAGTTCTCAAGACCCCATCTCAACCAATAAAAGCTGGAGGTGGTGGTACATGCCTGCCACCCCAGCAAATAGGAGGATCATGGTCCAGATCTGGCCTGGGCATAAGTGTGACCCTATTAGAAAAATAACTAAGACAAAAGGGCTGGGGGCATAGGTCAAGTGGAATAGCACCTGTCTAGCAAGTGTGAAGCCCTGAGATCAAACCCCAGTACCACCAAAACAACAACAACAAAAATCATTTTGGCAAGTGCTCTCACCATGGTCCTCCTGTGACGTATGCCCAGGTCCCTGAGAGGGCGCCTGCACCAGAGCTCAGAACACCACCTCACCTCGCCTCAGGCATGCACATGTGTGCTGTGAACTTCAGGAAACCCCTAATGGGTTTTAAATTCTCCAAAAGAAAAGTCAAACTACTAAAAATCTATCAACACACTGTTCATCATATACAGTTCAAATTTTTTAAAAAAGTAAATAAAAAAGATAGTTTAATATTTCATACAAAACAACTTTCATTTGTTAAAACTATGACACACCAAATATTTGAACCTACTCTCCTACTGAAACATACTAAAATGCTAATAAAATAAAAGAATTAAAAAAAAATTTTTTTTTTAGAAGAGGCAGAGTCAGCAGCGTACCAGAGGCTCACAACTGTAATCCTACTAGCTACTTGGGAGGCTGAGATGTGGAGGATCGAGGTTTGAGGCCAACTTGGGTGAAGAGTCCATGAGACCTCATCTCCAAAATAATCAGAGTAAAATGGATGGGAGGTGTGGCTCAAGCAGTAGAGTGCCTGCTTTGTTTGTAAGCTCAAAGGCCAGAGTTCAAACCCTAGTCCCTCCCTCCCCACCCCAAAAAAAAGAGAGAGGATACTGTTATGTGGTCCAGGCTGGCCTCATGGTCGTGAGTAGCTGGGACTACAGTATACACCATGACATCCAGCTTAGATATTTTCTTAATCTCAAGGCTTCAGCATCGTGGGAGAAGTTGTAATTCTTTAGTGTTTCCCACCGACTGGAAAAACAAGCACATGGCCCAGTCATTGCTCAGTCCTGGTACTTGTCTGAGATGTGTCTCCAGAGTCTGTGGTGCTGATACTCATGTTCCTTACAAACTTCCATACAAGATGGAGGTACTGAGTCACAAAATCGTTAAGCACCTGCCTAGAGTTACAAAGCTAGGCTCTCAACAGTCGGCCTCAATCCAGAGTCTAGGATTTGAAGCTAGAAGATATGAATCTAAATCCCAGTTCTACACTTTACAGCTTCAGCTTGTTCCTCTGTAAATGAGAATGGCAACATCTACCTCACAAGATTTTACTGTTTTTTATTATTCATATGTGCATACAAGGCTTGGGTCATTTCTCCCCCCTGCCCCCACCCCCTCCCTTACCACCCACTCCACCCCCTCCCTCTCCCCCCAACCCCTCAATACCCAGCAGAAACTATTTTGCCCTTATTTCTAATTTTGTTGTAGAGAGAGTATAAGCAATAATAGGAAGGAACAAGGGTTTTTGCTGGTTGAGATAAGGATAGCTATACAGAGAGTTGACTCACATTGATTTCCTGTACGTGTGTGTTACCTTCTAGGTTAATTCTTTTTGCTCTAACCTTTTCTCTAGTTCCTGGTCCCCTTCTCCTATTGGCCTCAGTTGCTTTTAAGGTATCTGGTTTAGTTTCTCTGCATTAAGGGAAACAAATGCTAGCTAGTTTTTTAGGTGTCTTACCTATCCTCACCCCTCCCTTGTGTGCTCTCACTTTTATCATGTGCTCAGAGTCCAATCCCCTTGTTGTGTTTGCCCTTGATCTAATGTCCACATATGAGGGAGAACATACGATTTTTGGTCTTTTGGGTCAGGCTAACCTCACTCAGAATGATGTTCTTCAATTCCATCCATTTACCAGCGAATGATAACATTTCGTTCTTCTTCATGGCTGCATAAAATTCCATTGTGTATAGATACCACATTTTCTTAATCCATTCGTCAGTGCTGGGGCATCTTGGCTGTTTCCATAACTTGGCTATTGTGAATAGTGCCGCAATAAACATGGGTGTGCAGGTGTCTCTGGAGTAACCTGTGTCACAGTCTTTTGGGTATATCCCCAAGAGTGGTATTGCTGGATCAAATGGTAGATCGATGTCTAGCTTTTTAAGTAGCCTCCAAATTTTTTTCCAGAGTGGTTGCACTAGTTTACATTCCCACCAACAGTGTAAGAGGGTTCCTTTTTCCCCACATCCTCACCAACACCTGTTGTTGGTGGTGATGCTAATGATGGCTATTCTAACAGGGGCCTCACAAGATTTTAAGGGACAATATCCAAACGCCTGTGAAAACAGTCTGAAAACTCTAAGTGGTACATATGCAACGATGGTTCACATACATGTTTATATTTACGTATATACACCGTGACTGCTGCATATCATAATCTCTTATTCTGTGCACATGTAGTGTAAGATTCAGAATATGTATTATACAGATACTGTGTTACTAAACTTTATTTGTAGTAAATAGTCCACATATGAAAATATTTGGACTATTTTTTGAAATAGGACTGAAATTTGAGAATGTAACTATATGTACATATGAGGTAATAATAAACATTTGTGTGCATCACAATATACCTGTATGTGTATGTATTTATGAGTATTTCTTTGTTAAAATTGGAGAGCCAATCTCTCAATAAAAGGAATTAAATTCGAGTGGGAAAAAAAGATACTTTCTTGAAGGCATTAATGTGGTGCAAAACAGTGAGGAACAACCTGACACCATCCAGGAACAGCAAAACCCAGGGGAGTGAGTCAAGCATGGCAGCCACTGTTGTTGCCCTGAATGCATTTGTCATAATCCAGCAAACTGGGCCTCTGTTACGAGTCGAAGGCTTGTCTCAGGCACAGAGTCTGGCAGGGGTTCTCTCCACACAGAGCAGTAATCGTAAGATAACCCTTACATGGATTTATAGCTCAAATTCCCATCAGTAAGAAGGTTCCAAGAACTCATAATAAGATGGATTTTGTTTAAGATGGCTTTAGGCTGACACCTATCGGATCAAGTCCATATCTAATTTGGAGAAAGTTATCTATTCCACTTGTGAGAAATCTCCACAAGGACAAGGGGCAACAGTTAAAAATAATCAGGGGGTTGGAGGTGCTGCTCAGTGGTGGAGTGTTTGCCTAGCAGTGGTGAGGCCTCAGATTTGATCCTCAACACTGCAAACAAACAAACAAATGAAAAGCCAGCAGGTACGCAAGGAACCGAAGCACCAGGAGCAAGAACAGGCAGAGACAAGCAGAAGAAACAGACTCCTGAAGACTCTGTATTTGTCACTGTACGCAGGTAAGGAAATGCCTCTGCTTATTATATTTACATAGACAAGTGATAAATATATGTAGAAAATGGCAAACAAGAAAAAAGTGACTTGCAGATTAGGAAAAAACACAAGTAAAACTTATAGAAATAAATACCATTAAACACAATGGGCTTCACAGGAATAAGACACAGATGAAAGTAAAATTAATGAACTGAAGATAAACCAGAGTAATTAATAATCAAGGATTTCCAGAACTGAAGAAAGACCCCAACCTACAAACTTAAATAAAGCCACATCTAGACACAATAATGAAACTGCGTAATACTAAAGGAAATTTGAAAAAAAAATCTCAAACATATCCAGAAGGTATGAAAAATTATCCAGTCAGTGGAATGGCTTCCCAAGTAACACAACAGAACCCAGAAACCAGAAGAGAAAAGTTCTGAAAGATAATACCTGAAAGATAGTAACTGCTATCCTAGAATTACATATCCAGTGAAAATTTCTTTCAAGAATTAGTACATCAGATTACTCCAAAGGCACTTGCACACCCCCATATTTATTGCAGCACTATTCACAATAGACAACTTACGGAAACAGCCAAGATGCCCCACTATCGAATGGATTAAGAAAATGTGGTATTTATACACAATGGAATACTACTCAGCCATGAAGAAGAATGAAATCCTATCATTTGCAGGTAAATGGATGGAACTGGATAACATCATCCTGAGCGAGGTTAGCCAAGCCCAGAAGACCAAAAATCTTATGTTCTCCCTCATATGCGGACATTAGATCAAGGGCAAACACAACAAGGGGATCGGACTTTGATCACATGATGAGGCAAGGGCACACAAGAGAGGTATGAGGATAGGCAAGAAAATCCCCCAAAAAAACAAGATAGTATTTGATGTCCTCAATGCAAAGGAACTAATCCAGAAACTTTAAAGCAATAGAGGCCAATAGGAGAAAGGAACCAGGAACTAGAGAAAAGGTTAGTTTGAGAAGAATTAATTTAGAATGTAACACACATGTACAGGAAAGCAATGCAACTCCATGTATAGCTATCCTTATCTCAACTAGCAAAAACCCTTGGACCTTCCTATTATTGCTTATACTCTCTCTTCAACAAAATTAGAGATAAGGGCAAGATAGCTTCTGCCTGGTATCGAGGGGGTGGGGGGGGCTGAGAGAGGGCATGGGGGGAAGGGGTGAGAAATGACCCAAACATTGTATGCACATGTGAATAAAAGAAATTTAAAAAAAGGAAAAAAAAAAGAAGAAATACCTGGTTATAAAAGAATCCAATAATGTTATCAAGTTACAGTTATGATTTCTTTATTGTTGTTGAAAGGAACTGCAAAATACACCATAAAATCGTATCTTAGCATGAAATACTTGGCATTCCATAAAATTATCTGGACTTGATTTATGAAGCCTTCTAATCTGAAAAGCTATACCTTTCTATAAAAAACAGATTGATCCCTTTGATAGTCTTGGTCTTATTGTGTATTCCACATCTAGTGCTCTTAAGGAAGTTTTAATTTGGAACTAAACTAATTTAAAACATCAAAAAAAAAAAAAGAATTAGTGCATTAGCACTCTGGAAGCTAAAATAGGGGAGAGTCCAAGGCTAGCCTGGGTTACACAGTGAGACCCTGTCTCAAAACAAAAAAACCCCAGCAGCATAAGGCTCTGAGTTCAAATCCCAGTACCATCAAGAGAGACAGAGAAAGAAGTAAGATAGCTAATACGTGGATAAACTGAACTGCAGTCTCTTATAGGGCTTTAAAAAAGACACTATTGTAGCTGGAGGTGAGGTTCGAGTTGCAGAGCCCTTGCCTAGGAAGCTCAAGTCCCTAAGTTCAAACCCCAGTATAACTAAAAAAATAAAATAAAAAGATACAATTATATGACAGCAATAAGTCAGGATGAAAGCGTACGTGAAAAATTCCCAGTGCATCTTTTCCAAAAAGAGGACACAGCCACGTGTTGTTGATGACAAGTGTTAAGTTCTGAGACATGTGTGGTTGGGCAATTTCAATGTGCAAACATCAGAGAGTACTTACGCAAACAAACTAAGAGGGTTGAGACATCACTAGGCAATCTGATCTGATGGGACTGTCATATCTGTGGTCTAGTGTTTAACAAAGTACCATTATGTAGTACATGAATGAGTCTTAGATTTTAATTTTGGTAAATTAAGGATAAATGCTATAATTTCTGATGAAACTTCTAGAAGGAAAAAAAAAGCTAAGTGTATAACTTCCAAACTTATAAAGGGAATACTAAGGAATGACAAAATGTCAATCTAAAAGGAGTCCAGAAAGAGAGAAAAAGAAGCAATGGAAGGAACAGAAATCACAAAGATTTAAAGCAAGAGGTACCAATGCTTACACTAAATGTAAATGTTAGGATTTACAGTTTTACACTGGAACAGAAAACAATTCATTTAGATGCTATTTACCAAAGACACATCTTAAACATAAGGACACAGAAAGCTGAAATGATGAGGCCAGAACTTGGGTGGTGGCAACACAGGTGGCTGGTTTATAATTATTTGCTAATAGTACATTTGATTGTGTATTTATGGTATGCATGTGATTCACAATAATGAAGAAGTTAAACGTCTTCATTAAGAAGTAAGATACACTATACAAATAATAAAAGAAAGATGGTAAAGCTGGGTGTGGTGGCTCATGCCTATAAATCCTACACTCAAGAGATGAAGCGTAACAACTGCGAGTTACAGGTCACCTTGTCTCAAAAAGACAAGCACAAAACAAATAAAAAACAAAAAAAGATGATGCAACTATATTAATATCAGACAAAATAGTTTAAACCCTTTAAATCCTCAAAGGGTGAATTCATAATGATTAAAGCAGCAAGGTGACAAATTCTACATAAAATACCTAATAACATGGCCTCAAAATACATAAATCAAAAATTGCCATGCAAGGAGAAATACGTAAATCTGTAATCAGAACAGGATAATTCCTATACTTCTTTTGGCCAACAACAGAGCAAACAGAAGAACATTCCCAATACATAGGGTCTGCACAAAGTGGACCTGATGGACATGTACAAAACTAAGAGCCACAAAATTTATAACAAATGTTTATAAAACTCTACTATGATACTAAGAAATAATTCCAAAGATTGAAATTATAGTATTCTTTTATCCCAATACAATTAAGTTAAAAATCAATAATAAGATATAACTAGAAAATTCCTCATACGGTTTAGAAGTTAAAATGTATTTCTATATAACCATGGGTCAAAGAATGGAAATTAAAAAAAAAAAGCTTTTTGAGCTAAACAATAATAAAGCAATTACCAGCACTTAAAGGGTAATATATAATCTTACAGGATGAATACCAGGAAACAGGAAGGGGGAATTAGTGAACTAAATATCTACCTTTAAGAAGTTAGAAAAGTGCCAGGTGCCGGTGGCTCACACCTGTAATCCTAGCTACTCAAGAGGCAGAGATCAGGAGGATCACGGTTCGAAACCAGTCTGAGCAAATAGCACTCAAGACCCTATTTCAAAAAAACCCATCAAAAAAAAACCGCTGGTGGTTCAAGGTGTAGGTCCTCAGTTCAAACTCTAGTACAGCTGAAAAAAAAGAAAAGAAATAGCTGGGTGTGATGGTATACACCTGTAATCCCAGAACTCAGGAAGCTGAGGCAGGAGGATCAAGAGTTACAGGCTAGCATGGGCAATGCGAGTTCAAGACCAGCATGTGAGATAATGAGACTATCTGGAAAAAAAATTGGAGAACGTCATTTAAGTGAAGTAAGCCAGGTTCAGAAAGACAAAGGCTGCATGCCTTTTCTCATATTTGGAAGATAGATCCAAAATATATATATATATATATATATATATATATATATATACAAACCAAACATGATTTATACACATTTATACATATAACATGTTTGTAATAGAACTACTCTATAGAAATTGGGGAGAGGAGGAAAAGAGAATGATAGAGTCAACAATGTGGAAATACATTACATCTGACATCTGTGCAGGTGAATTACATAATGGTACATACTGAAAGCTAATGAATAATAGGGGATAGGAGGGAAGAAGTAAGGGAGAGTAACAGAGGGTTGAACTGACCAAAATACAGTATATTCACAGCTGAGAAACATTGAGAAACTTCTTTGAACACTGACTTTGGAATGAAAAATAAAGGACAGGACTGTAAAATAGATCCTGTGAGGAGGTAGGTATTTGTGGGAGGGGGAAGGGTTCATGGAGAGAATAAAGGAAGGTGAATATGGCTGATGCGTTTTTTTATACATATATGAAATAAAACAATGAAGCCTTTTGTAATTGTTTGAAGTGAAGGGAGTGGGATGAGGGAGAGAAATGGTAGGGGTCATCCTAACCAATGTACAATGTAAGCACATTCAGAAATGTCACAGTGGATCCCACCGCACAACTAAAGTTATGCTAATACAAATACTTTGAAAAAAACTACAAAAGTAATAAATTGAATTATTGGTTAAAAAGTTTCCTTCCCTAACATATACACACACAGACAAAGCAAATTACAGGCCCAGAAAGCATGTTAAGTTTGGCTAAACTTCAAGGAAGGAATAATTCTAAACTGACACAAACTCTCACAGGAAGCCCTCTCCAACTCACTCAATGTTGTTAGCTAAACCTTGATAACAAGCCTCATTCAGAATATTCCAAAAATGATGTCTGCTATAACTTTCGTCTCCTGATTTTAGGTGCCAGATATAAAATCCTACATAATATTACCAAATAATAATCTGCAGTGCCTAAGAATAAGTCCAAAGACCTTTAAAGAACATCTTATAAAACTCTGAGGGACACTAAGGAAGACCCAAATAAATGAAGAGTTGTACCATGATCAAGTCTGGAAGATATTGTCAAACTGTGGATTATTATCAGGGTGCGAGGTGGCTCATGTCTATAATCCTAGCTACCCAGGACGATCTCGGTTCAAAGCCAGCCCTGGGCAAACAGTTCATGTGAACCTATCTTAAAAATACTCAACACACACAAAAAAGGGCTGGCAGAGCGACTAAATAAAGTGGCAGAGTGCCTGCCTAGCAAGCATGAAGCCCTGAGTTCAAAACTCCAGTACTACCAAAAAAAATGTGGATTACCCACAAATTAATTTTTAAATGAAATGAAATGAAAATCAAGAACCAGCAAGGGGTGTGTGGAAGAGAGGGAGACAGAGAGACTTGATTCTAAAACTCATCCTAGAAGTATTGTAAGGGTAACATGGTCAAGCAGAGCAAGATGGGAGCACCTACTGTCCTGGAGAGCACACACCTGCCACTTTACATGGCGATCATTATCAAGATGGTGTGGAACTGGCACGGGACAGAAGGAAGTCCTTGTAGCATGAAAGAGTGTCTAGAAACAGATCCATAGATCAGTGGACCCCAGATATTATAGAAGGGCATTGCTGCTCAATGGGAAAGAGAGATGTTGCCAAGAAATGTAGGACAACTGTGCAGGAAAAAGCTGGATCCTCTTTTTTTTTTCTTTTCTTTTTGCAGTGCTGGGGATTGAACCCAGGACTTGCTAGGCTGGTACTCTACTACTGAGCTTTACTCCCAATCATTACATTAACTTTTTTTTTTAAATTCATTTATTCACATGTCCTTACATTAACTTTTAAAAGATGACAAAAGGGTATTTTATCAAGTGAAAATTGGGTCTTCCATCTCAGACCTCACACTCTGTAGTACTGTTTTTATTTGTAGTGCTAGGGATTGAACCCAGGGCTTCATACATGCTAGGTGAGTGCTCTTCCTAGTTTTGTTTTTTCTGTTTCTTTTTTTGGTCACTTATTTTGTTTTGTTTTTCTTTTCTTTCCCTTCTGTCACTTCCTTCCTTCCTTTTTTTTTTTTTTTTTTTTCCAGTGCTGGAGACTGAGCCCAGGTCCTTGTACAAATTAGGCAGGCACTCTACACTGAGCTACATTCCCATCCCCAGTTTTTTGGTGTTTCTTTTCTTTTTTTTGGTGATGCTAGGGATTAAACTCAAGTGCTTCCTAGGCAAATGCTTCACCACTTAAGCCAAAACACCAGTTCATTTTTCAGATAGGGCCTCAAGCTAACTTTGCCTGGAGTGGCCTCAGACCTCGATCCTCCTATTTTAGCCCTGTTTGTGGTGTTTTGAGTCAGGGTCATGTTATGTAGCCTAGGCTGGCCTTGAACTCATAATCTTCCTTACAGCCTCCCGAGTCCTGAGATTACAGACATCTACCACCACACCTGGCTTTTGGAGGTTCCTCTTTACTCTCAAGAGTATTCACCCATCTATGCCCCAAATCTCATCATACTCTGCTTAAATAATGCAGTATTGTGTGATTATGAAATCTTTCATTAAAAAATAAAACTTAGCTAGACATGGTGGCTCACATCTATAATTCTAGCTATTTGGGAGGCAGTGATCAGGAGGATCAAGGTCCAAGGCCAGCCCAGGGAAACAGTTAGTGAGACCCCATCTCAAATAATTAAAAAGCTGGGCATAGTAGTCCATGCCTATTATCTCAGATACATGGGAAGCATAAATAGGAGGATGACAGTCCAGGCCAGCCCAGGCATAAAAGCCAAACCGTATTAGAAAATTAACTAAAGTAGAAAGGGCAGTGGTGTGGCTCAAGTGGTAGAATGCCTGCCTAGTAAGCACAAGGCCTACACTTCAAACGCCAAAACTTAAAATGTCCTTAGTGACTTTAGTATACCCAGGTTGGACTGGTGGCACACACTTGTAATCTTAGCACTCAGCTAAAGTGAGAGAATCAAGAGTTCAGTTGCCAGCCTGGGCAACAGCACGAGACCCTGCCTCCAAACAAAGGAACAAATACACAAAACATGGACAGTCGGGTGGGACTTACTGCCAAGTCCTGGTCTGTGCAACCAGGAGTGGGGCAGGGTGGGCAGCTGCAGGCACCTCCCTCCCAGATCCACACAACCCCCGAACAGGACCACAGTCCTCAAAGAGCAGTACAGACACAAGCTGGGGACTCCACCAAGGCTGTCAAGAGAGGGCCTGTTATAGTCTTAAACCTACCCCAGAAGGCTCCAGGAAGGACTCTCATCTACTTGGATACAAGGTCTAGGCTGTGAGTCTAATACTCCCTAGAGTGATAAGGTTTTTTGCACAGATGTATTCACACCTTAAGACTCTGCAAATTCTCTAACCATTGATTATCTACCACAGTGACGTGAGAAACAGACATCTCTGTCCACTGGTCTCTGCCCAGGTGTGACTGTGAGGTCCCAAATGCCAAGGTGGCTGCCATGGCCCCATAGGCAGGTGGCTGCCTCCAAATCCCAGGTGCTTTCTGTTATTTGTCCCACATGGCCTGAGAGAGGTAAGCACTAAGAGAAGCTGGTCAAGTCCCTGGGGGGGACCCTCTAACCTCATGTGTCTGGGGCAGGAAGTGGTGCACTGCTGTCATTAAGTGGAGGTCAACCACCAGCCCCTTCAGTGTTGCTCAGGGGCACCTCATGTGTAAGTCTCCTTCATTCTGTATTTGTTCTCTATTTGCTCCCAGCACAGACATCACCCTGGGGACAACAGCCCTGCCAGGTCCTCATCACTTGTCTCTTTTCCATTCCTGGGTCTTCACAGCACATTTGCAAATAGTACTGGCTGAGCCTTCCAAATGTGGGGCAGGTGCAACAACACACTTAAATCGCAGCTCTGGCCCTCTGCCTGCTAGTTTCTCTGATTCCTCCTAGGAATGGATGATACTACTGACTGCTTGGTTTAGAGGGAGGAATACTAATTAAGTGAACTTGTTCACTACAGGGCCATGCATAGTAACCACTAAAGGTCACCACTATTACAAAGGCCTCCAATTTTCAACCAAAGGAGCCTTGTTTCTCAGACAGTAGCTCCCATTTGCCTTATTTGGAGACCTTCACTGTATGGGCCCTATCCCAAGGTCTCCTTACCTGAAGAGCCTACCTGTACTTGGATGTTCTGAAAGCCCCCTTCTTATAGTGGCCTCTACTAAGCCTGGTCTATTCTCACTGCTCACTGTCAGCCTTTCAAAGGCAGGCAGATCAGTACTCAGGCACCAGTGGCTCATTCCTACAATACTAGCTACTTGGAAGGCTGAGATTAGGAGGATCATGATTCAAAGGCCAGCTCAGGCATAAAAAAGTTTGCAAAACCCCATCTCAACCAGAACAAGCTAGGTGTGGTGGTGTGCGCCTGCCATCTAACCTACACTGGGAAGCATTAAATAGGAGGATTCAATCTGGACTAGCCTGGGCAAAAAAGCAAGATCTTATCTTCAAAATAACCAAAGAAAAAAGGGCTGGAGGCATGGCTCAACTGGTAGAGAGTGTGCCTAGAAAGCACAAAGCCCTGAGTTCAAACCCCAGGAATGTCAAAAAAAAAAAAAAAAGTAAAAGAAAAACAGGCAGAGTTGTGACTCACTCACTGCACAAGTGCCTCATACAACTGTCAGGTGACCTTGGCCTGCCACCCTCATCACCAGCCTTCAACAGGATTCCTGGGTCTGCAGATGAAGTCCCTGCAAAGCATGGCATGACGTTATGCTATGTCTATCGAGTCGTTTGAACATACCTTTGAAATCAGACACTGACTATTGCACTGGGGGAATCATGGCCAAGTTTCAAGCAACCAGTGTATAAGTGGGCTTTTACAGAACCTGCTGACAAATTAGGAAGCACCTTAAAGTAACTGAAAGGCAAATGCTGGGTAACTCATATGTCTACTATAGGACATTGCAGTCCCTGCATTTGGAAGGCAGCTACCATCTCCCTAACCAATACTGCTGTGAGGTAGTTTTTTGAGCAAAAACAATTTTCTGAATTCCAGAAGTTTCTCTCCTGAAATAAGCACATAAAATTATTTTAAGAGAATGTGAATCAGGCCCATGTCCACATGGTGCAATTACCACACTTCTAAGGACAGAAACACTGGGGAATAATCCCAAGCCCCAGCTGCTTTCGACACCCAATAAGATGAGGTACCGACTGCCTGAGACCACCTCCTTCTTGACCTCCCCAGCAGTGCTCACCGCAAGTGGCCTTGTTAGCTGCAGACCCATTCCTCTCTGTTCCTGTGATGTTCTGCTTTTGCTCCGGCACCACCACCATCTGGCAGATGGTCCCCCATAACATCACCTGCAGAGCCTTCCAGGTTGTCTTGAGGCAAAAGGAGGCCACCAGGCACACAAAGAATGAGCACATTAATGTCACAGGCTGCAGTCAGACTGAACTGAGGTTTCTGCGCGACTTGACTATGAAGTTGCCGGTGTGCCTGGTGAACAAAATTCCAGGGAGCACAGGAATGAAAATGTTGCTCAAAAAGATAACAGCAGATGCTCAGGTAGCCTTGCCGTGTTAAGCCAGAGCTCATAAAGAAAGCAAAACCCTAAGTAGGCAGCATGCACTGAGGACAGCAGGCCCATTTCCCAGGGGAGGGGAGACAGGACCCCACAGGTAAGTGATCTAATTCCCATCCCCTCTCATTCCTTCCTCCAGCAGCAACCACATTCTCTCCATGGAAGAGGCCTCCCTACTGTTCTGTCTCCTCTCTGATCACTCACTGACAAAGGCACAATCCTAAGGATTAAAAAGAGGAAAGGCTACCACTATCTCAGAGCGAGAACCAACAGACTGAGCCACCAGCTTAAGGAACAGAAACTATGCAGCTCACAAATAGCCCAGTAGCCAAACTTGCTAAGCAGTGTACTGTGTGAAAACCACGTGTTAGCACCAATCCTAAGGGAGGTGTGTTCTGGCCAGGCGTTAGTGGCTCATACCTGTAATCCTAGCTACTCAGGAGGCAGAGATCAGGAGGACTGTGGTTTGAAGCAAATAGTTCGTGAGACCCTATCTTGAAAAAACCCATCACATAAAAGGGCTGGTGGAGAGGCTGAAGGTATAGGCCCTGACTTCAAACCCAAGTACTGAAAACAGAGAGAGAGAGAGAGAGACAGACAGAAGGAGAGAGAGGAAGAGAAAGAGGGAGAGAGAGGGAGAGAGAGGGAGAGAGAAGGAGAGAGAGGGAGGGAGAGGGAGGGAGAGAGAGAGATGTGTTCTTTTTTTTATTTTATTTTATTCATATGTGTTAGACAGATGTGTTCTTAGACCTACTGTGCAGATAGGTAAGGTTAAGCAACCTGCTCAAGGCTGTACAGCTAGTAAGCTGCGGAGCTGGACTCAAAACTAGGAAGTCCACAGCCTGGACAACTGTGTCTACAGATACACAAACAGACATGCAACTTCACTTCTCAATACAAACAGAAGGCAGAATATATGTGTCTCACAGCTAGCAGGCTGGCAAGGGTTAAACAAAAACTGAAGTCGGGGCAGTGGTGTACCACTGTAGTTCTAGGACTTGGGAGGCAGAAGTAGGAGGATCACAAGTTTGAGATCAGCCTGGGCTATGTAGCGAGTTTGAGACAAGCTTGGGCTACACAGCAAGACTGTCTCAAAGCAACAACAAAAAACATTGAGCCAGGTATGGGGGTACATGTCTGTAGTCTCAGCTATTTGGGAAGCTGAAATAGGAGAATCACTTTAGGAGTTGGAAGCTGGCTTGGGCAACATAAACAGAGACCCATCTCTTAAGAAAAAAACCCACAAAGTTGATAAGGCCACTACTGAAAACACTATGATATAGCTACTTGGAAGTCCCCACAGCATTCCTGGACACTCATCCCTGGACAGGAGGGGCCATCCAGTTTACCTCCAGACTGGCTTGCATATGTGCAAAATAAATGGATAAAAGTGGTCACAATTTTGCCTGTAATAATCAAAAAATTATAAACCACCCCTAAGTTTCACCAAGAGACCTGTCCTAATAAACATGTATGAGAAAATTTCCAATGTGGGGCTTCAGGCAAGAGCAAGGAAGGGCAGAGAAGGTGGCTTCCTTTCATTGTTTGCTTTTTTTTTTGTATTTTTACATTTTCATGCCAAGTATATGAACTGACTATTCAAACTCACAGTCCATGCGCTCACAGGAATGGAAAGGCCTGGATGGGCTACAGCATGGGTACAATTTGCCTCTGATAGCAACAGCTTCCCTTTACACATAGATCTATTTTCTCCCTACTTAAATCATGGGATGACAAGTCTTCCTCCGTACTTCAGTCACTGCAGCCTTGGCAGACTAGAAGGCTCACTGGAGGAAAAAGAGCATCTCAGCTGCTCTGAGATGAGGCTCTCTTGGCCCACTGGGGATGCCTACCAGCCTCCACTCTCTTGGGAACTTGAGGGACTCTGTCTGATACCTTCATTGCCCAGTGGGCAAGACACCTCAAGGCCCACTGTGTCCTACAACTCTCCACCTGGGAAACTCAAGTCCTGAATCCTCCATCTTCCTGAAGATTACTGATGTGTCTGCACTTAGCCTTTAAGAACCTGTAATACATTTTTTCTAACTTCTATCACTACTATCAATATTTCCACAGCTATGCCCTAGGACACACTCTAGCAGAGGTACCTAGTGTCCTTACAAATAAGAAGAGGGGAGATGTAGGAACTGCACATAAAGCTGCCCTAGAAAGTCAAATTAAAGAAGAGAAAAAGAGGCTGAGAATTTTAAATTATTTTATTTAGTCACATGCTGCTGTGACTAAAGTTGTCATGCTTTGGGACAAGGAAAGAGAAAAGCTAGTGACCTAAAGAGAAACCAGAAAGGGAGTTCAGTGTTCAAGGGGGTATATGCCACAGAAGACAGGTAGCACCATGAGAGAGCAAGCAGGTGAGATTTGTAAGAGAGATGATGCCACCATTGAAACAGAGCTGGAGAAAAGGTTGATTTGCTTTGACAGGCTTCTCAGGATTCAATTAAAAATGTGCCACACAGTTGTTGGCTTTGGGACCTTGAGTCAATTTTTTACCTTATCTGTAAAGTGGGGCTCACAACATAGTCCAGAAAATCACATGAGGTGTTAAGGGTGGGAAGTAATCCTTGGTCACAGTTTAAATGCCAGGCAAGGGCCTCATGACCACGGCATACTGTCACTGATATTACAGGATAGCAGAGGGCCAGCAAGCTCATAAATCCCACCAGGAATCCTACCAGTAGGAGGATCTCTTAACACCTTCCTAGCACATGGACAACAGTGGGTTAGCTCCAGGATTTCCATTTTATTATCTACTGATGGTTTTCAGCAGGACCCCAGCATTTCTATCATAGGAGGAATGTCACTTGACTGGCTGAACTGATTTCATCCCCTTGATGTCTTTCCCAAAATCATCTCAAATTGCTCTCCCCAAAATCCTTAGTTTTCCATGTCTCAGCTATTCAGAACTTTCTCCAACCTCTGCTCAAATCTTCTGGTAAAATTACAACTCCAAGCTGGGGATGTAACTCAGTGGTAGAGAATATGCTTAAGGCTCTGGACTTAATCACAGCATCCTCTCCTCCCTCCAAATCCCACCATTTAGGCTTCACTGGTTATCAGATCTAACTACTTAAAAATTTTTTTTAGCCAATGATTTTTTTCTTGTATATTTCTTACACATAATTTAGCACAGTTGGATTTTTTATTATATATATTATTATCATATTATTGTACTGGTGCTGTATTATGATATTTACACAAGTTTAATATATCATAGTTTAATGCACCTCTTCCACCATTCTCCTTTATTCCCCCCTTCTGGAATAGTTTCAACAGGTCTCATTTTTCCATTTACATGCATGAGTACACAGTATTTCCACCATATCCCCCCCTCCCACGGTACCACCCTTCCCAGGGAGGATCTATTTTGCCCTCCTGCTGTTTTTGAAAAGAAAAAAAAGACATTTTTATTTAAGTAGCCAATGATTTTTCCAATGAAGAGTGTCAGAGAATGGTTTTAAAGCAGTAGGACTGCACGAGGTGTAGTTCAGTGGTAAAGCACTTACCTAGTAGGAAAGGCCCTGGGTTGGAGCTCCAGCACCAATAAATAAATAAACAAATAAAGTAAGTAAGTAAATAGGAAGTTTTCTGCTTCTTCATATTCTAAACTGATTTCAGTGCATTTGTCAGCCTTCCACACAGAAAAACCACATTAAAACCGCATGCTTCCCTGCCCTCTCCAGCCTTGTCCCTTGACATAGGAGCTGTGAAATTTAGTGAATGACAGGCAGAAATCAGAGGACAGACATTACAGAAAACACTGCTGTCAACATGATGAGACAATTTTAGCAACTTTGGTACAATTTCCATTGTACTTGATGCCTGGAATTTAAAAGGATGAACCCAGATCAGTTTTTTGACTTAATGTACCACAATGCAGGATGGTTTAACAGGTGGGAAAACTGTGAGGTACAGTGGGACTGCCAGTGTTTGCACCTTTTGTTTTGTTTTTGATGCTGGATATGGAACCAGGGCCTCTTGCTCAGTACCTGCTCTACCACTAAACTACATCCCATCAACTTTTATGTAAATCTCAAGTTATTTAAAAATAAGCTTATTTTATAAACAGGGGCTGAGCTATATGCCAGTATCTAACATCTGTAATCCTAGCTACCTGAGAGGCTGAGATTGGGAGGATTGATTTTTGAGGCCAGCCCAGGCAAATAGTTTGTGAGACCTCATCTCCAAAACAACCAGAGTGAAATGAACTGGAGGTGTGGCTAAAGTGATAGAGAGCTTGCTTTGTTAAGCACAAAATCCTGAGTTCAAACCCCAGACCCACCAACAAACAAAAAGAAAGAAAAAGAGGATGAGAGGCTGGAGGTAAAACCAGTGGTTGAGCACTTGCCTAGCATGCCCAAGACCCTGGGTTTGAGCCCCATCTCCAACAAAATAAAAACAAACAAAAACCCAAAAAGACTATTGTTCAGATTGGTAACTAATATCATTCAGTATATTTTTGTTGTTTTGCTTTTAAGTGTCTGCTATAGGTCAGACCCTGTACTATATGCTATGTGCTCATGCTAAGGTAGGAATTTGCTCTGGTCTCTTAAGTAGGGGTACCTGTAATCATGTGGGGCGCCAGGGAGGGGCACAAAGTTCTAGGATACCTGAGTATCAGCATTCCTCAAACCTGGCCCCCAAGAGCTCACTGCACCAGTAGGGGAATCAGTGAATCATCATAAGACTTTATAGTAAAGGGATCAAGTATAGGGCAGGTGCTCAGTAAACATTTAGCACCTTCTAAAACACAGCAGAGGCTAAAGGGTATACTGGTGATTTGAAAGGGCAGCTTGCTCAGCTGAAAGGCCTGGAAATGCTCCCCAGAGGAGTGGAGGCCTTAGTAGTTTAGGAGAGGAAGGGATTGGTGGGTGGAAAGAATACCATTCTTGGCCAAGTCTAAGCAGGTCAAGGTGAGTTTTGTATAGCCATAGGCAGAGGAAGAAGAAATGCGACAGGTTTGGGGTGGGGAAACTGGTATTTTTCATGTCCGTTATCTATCTAAAATAGAATTTCTTCCTGCCTTCTATCCTAATTACATAATTTGGACATCAAAGATATCAATTTGTGAGGCGGGCGCCACTGGCGCACACCTGTAATTCTAGCCACTCAGCAGGCAGAGATCAGGAGGATCGCAGTTTGAAGCCAGTCTGGGCAAACAGTTTGCGAGACCCTATCTCGAAAATACCTAACACAAAAAGGGCTGGTGGAGTAGCTCAAGGTGCAGGACTTGAGTTCAAGTCCCGATAAAGGAAAAAAAAAAGTCGGTATGTGGCAGGCACGTTTCTGAACCTCATGCTTTTGTAATCTCTGAGTTAATAAAGCTTAGTGCCAAAAGTGACAAACAAGGAAGACAATTCATTTTACTTATGATTTTCATGTGGGCAACTTAAAAATGTTTCCCCATCTAAAGAAACATTCCTTTATTGGAGACATCTTTTGTCTTCATTTCCCTCTCCAATTTTGTGTGCATGTGTGTGTGTTTTAACTAGCGAGAGAAAAGAAATTAATCACTAGGCATCTAGTTCATTTTCTGTAAATCTCTTCAAGGCAGAGGAAGCTAAGGGGTGGGGGAGAGAAACAAAGATTAGGTTTTGAGGTCTGTTTCCAAAAGGAGTGAACAAATAACACATCAAACAATCTAAAGACAACAAAGTCAAAGGGTCCGCCTTGTTCGCGCCCCCGCCCGCCCGGATGCCCAACAGGTGCTTCCCGGGTCCGCCCACAGCCACAGTGCCATTAGCTTGCCACAAAGTAACCGCACGCGCAACCGTATGGAGGCCCGCCAGTACTCACGGCCGCTCGGCGGTCCGCGCCCCGACCCGCAGCGCCCATCCGGACCAGGCCTCGGTCAGCGCGGGCTCGGCTCTCAGGCGGCCTCGGCGAGGCCCGGGACGCGCTCCGGTTGCTGGCGCCTAGACCGGGCGCGAGGCATCCTCCCGCCACCGCCCCGTGGGCCGCCTGCCCTTTGTTTTGGAGCAGCGGCCCGGCCCAGCCGCCGTTAACGGCCTCGGAACGCAGCTCTAGCCAATCAGCTCGCCGTGCCCGCCCCCGTCCCGCCCATTCCTCCGTCCCGACTCGTGCGTCCCCGCCCCGCGCGCTCCGCCCGGCGGAGCCGAGTCGGTTCCCACCCGACTGGGCGGGAGGGAGAGGGGGTGCACGTGCCGCGGGGCGCGCCGCACTCCCATTGGCTGGGCCGTCGTACACGGCCTTTAGAGCTAGCCTGTAAGAGCCTATATCTGCGGGGGCGGGGCCTCACGGGGAGGGGCGTGGCGTGGGGGCGGGCACAGCGAGGAGTACAGAGCGCAGGCGCCGGCTGCCCCTATAAGGGCGCGGGGCGGGGCGGCCGTGGGACTCATTCCGGCAAGTGTGGCTGGGGGGGTGGACGTGCTGAACCTGCAGCTCTAGGGGTCGGAGTGGTTACGCGACCCCCGCACAGGTGCCTTGGCCGCGGTCGTTGGTGTCCGCCCGGTCCACGCTATAGGCCGCATTCAGGGACCGCACAGCTGGGACGTGCGCCTTGGTAGGGTCTTAGTTGCGGGGATCTCTCTGCAGTTGGGTTCCGAAGGTGCGGGGTCCTTAGTGCTCTCTTATCCCCACCACTGTCTCTCAACTCTGCAAGCCACCCCATTACCATTCCCTCGCCACGTGAGAACCTCCAGGTCGGCTCTGGACACTGATTCTGGTTCGGAACCCCCAAATCGGAGCAGACAGGACTTCCCCACAAGTAGTCCATACCCTCTCCGTATCTACAACTGCGTGTGGGTCCGTCCCCGCCCCATACTTCTAATGACATTATTTTCTTTGTCCTACATCACTTCTCTGTAAACCGGTTTTTATATGACATCATTAAAAAACACACAGTTGGAGGGGGCTGGGATGTAGCTCAGCGGTACAGCGCTTGCCTAGCATGCGTGAGGCCCTGGGTTCGATCCCAGCACCAAAAAAAAAAAAAAAAAAAAAAAAAAAAAAAAAACACACAGTTGGAGGACTGGTAGAGTGGCTTAAGTGGTACAGTGCCTGATAGCAAGCGTGAGGCTCTGAGTTCAAATCCCAGTCCCACCAGAAAACAAAACGCTGTGGAGGATCACAATGCATGTAACATTTTACTACATGTTAGTGTCCTCTAGAGAGTGTTGTTGCTTTATTGCAAACCATTGTGTTTGTAAAGATCTCTGTGGCTGAGTGTGTCCCCAATTCATAACTTAGATGGCAGCTGGGTATTGACTGTTAAACATTAGTCACCATTTATTTAAGGATTCTTTCTAGTGTTTCCTCCAACTCCCTGTTTCTACAAACTTCCTGGCTGCTAAATAGAATCTCACGATCATTTTAAGATGCATTTTTTTTCAGATAAGTTTTAACATCTTTTCATTTACTGTTTGCCATTTCAGGTCTCCTTCGGTTTCCTTTTTTTCTTGTGAATAGATTGCTTTGATCCTCTTAAATATTAAGCCTTTGTTGTTCTTCCTAAATTGCAGAAGTTTTCTCAGCCTGTCTTTTGTTGGAAAAAATACTAATTTTGACGTGGTTCAAGGATAAACAATTTTTTTTTTTTTTTGGCAACTCTAGGGCTTGAACTCAAGGTCTCATGTTTGCTAGGCAGGCATGCTGCTACTTGAGCCACTCCACCAGTCATCTTTTTGTGATTTTTTTTTTTCCAGATAGGGTCTCTCGATTACAAGTGTGAGCCACCCTCAATGAATTTGACTACTTTGCATACTTCACGTGAGAAATAATTATTTTGTCTTTTTCTGGCTTAATTATTTCACTTACTAGTGGTAAATTTTCCCTCTACTGGGGATCAAATCCAAGGCCTCCGAATGGAAGGCAACTGCTCTAGCACTGAGCTGCAAACCACAGACCACTATATAATTTTTTTGTTGTTGTTGTTGGGACTGGGGCTTGAACTCAGGGCTTCACACTTGCAAAGCCAGCATCCTACCACTTGAGCCACACCTCCAGTCCATTTTGCTCTTTTTATTTTGGAGATGGGGGGTATCATGAAGGGCTGGCATCAAACCTCAATCGTCCCAATCTCAGCCTCCCAAGTAGCTAGGATTACAGGTGTGAGCCACTGGCACTCGGCACTATTTCACTTTGTATCCTGCTTTTGTGTTAGTGGTACTGGGGTTTGAACTCAGGGTTTTAGTGGTACTGGGATTCGAACTTGTCAGGCAGGTACTCTACTATTGGAGCCACTCTGCCAGCCCTGTATCCTGCTTTTTAAAAGGGGGAATTTCTGCAAGCCGTTGCAGTCTTCATAAATACGTTTAGTGACTGAATATTAAATGTAACATTCATAAATATCTAATGATATGTAGTGGGTCAGCACTTAGATTATTTCTTCCCTATTTCTGCAGACTCCCTAGCTTGAAAATTTTAGCACCTGATTCATTATCATTCTCTGCATTAGAACACATGGTATCATTCTTAGAGATACAACATTTCTTAAAGTCTAAATGATTTCAATATATGTATGAACTATAGAGGATCCTGCCAGAGGTGCATTGGCCTCTCTCCTGTAAGGGTCTTGTGGGTTTTTTTGTTTCTGTTTTTGTTTTGTTTTTTTTTCTTGCAATACTGAGGTTTAAACTCAGGGCCTATTCCTTGAGCCACTCCACCAGCCCTTTTTCGTGTTGGGTTTTTTCAAGATAGGGTCTTGAGAACTATTTGCCTGGGGTTGACTTTGAACCATGATCCTCCTGATGTCTGCCTCCTTAGTAGTTATGATTACAGGCGTGAGCCACCAGCACCCAGCAGGTCTTGTGTTTTGCATGACCCTATTGCTGACCACTGACCAGCATCTTTCAAAATTTTTTACCCAATTTTGCATAATGTAGTAAAATACACATAGCATGAAATTTATCATTTTCTTTCTTTTTAAGTGCATAGTTCCAAGGTGTAAATACATTTATAGTGTTGTGCATTCATGAACAATGTTCATCTTAAGCTCTGAAATTCCACTCTTATGAAACAATAACCCCACATAATCCCCTGCTCCAGCCCCTAGAAACCACCTGTCTACTTTCTGTCTCTGAGTTTGACCACTTTACATACCTCAGGTAAATGGAATCACACAGTATTTGTCTTTTTGCAGCTTAATTATTTCACTTAGCATAATGTCCTCAAGTTTCATCCGCATTGCAGCACGTGTTACAATTTTGTTCCTTTCTGGGCTGAATAATACTCTTTTGTATATTTATTCACTCATCTGTCGAGCTGCTTCCACCTTCTGGCTATTGTGAATAGTGTTGGTAGGAACACGACTGTACAAATATCTCCTTGAGACCATGCTTTTAGTGATTTGGGTTATATAACTCAGAGCAGGAATTTTCAAACCATGGAGTAATTCTACATTTATTCCAAAGTGGCTATATCATTGTACATTCCCATCAACAGTGAACAGGGTTCCAATTTCTCCACATCTTCACCTACATATATTTTTGTTTTGTTTGATAGTTGCCATCCTAATAGGTGGGAGGTAGTATCTCCTTGTTTTAATTTGTATTTTACTAAGAATTAGTATGGTGCACATCTTTTTGTGGTACTGAGGTTTGAACTCAGGGCCTCACACTTGTTAGGTAGGTGCTGTACCACTTGAAAATAGTGGAGTCACTGCACAATATGAACTTACTTAATGCCATTGAATAATACATTTAAAATTGCCAGGTGCTGGTGAGTTACCCCTGTAATCCCAGCTATTCAGGAGGCAGAGATCAGGAGGATTGAGGATTGAAGCCTGCCCAGGTAAATAGTTCTCAAAACTCTATCTCAAATAAAACAGGGCTGGTAGCATGGCTCAAGTGGTACAGTGCCTACCTAACAAGTGTGAGGCCCTGAGTTCAAACCTCAGTACCGCCAAAAAAAATTTGTTAAAATGATAAACTTTGTTACCCAGGTTTCGCATTTCTAATCTGAAAATCCAACCTCCCAAATACTCCAAGATTTGAAACATTTTGAGTGCCACAAACAGAAAATTCTACAATTAACCTCATGTAATGGAGTGTATTCAAAACACAAGTACACGAAAAATCTTGTACAAGATAACCTTCAAGTGATGTGTATAAGGAGATCTCATTATGTATATGCAAATATTTGAAAAATGGGAATTCTAAAACACTTCTGGTCCCAAGTATTTTGGATAAGGGATTTTTCAACTTGTATATATTTCACCACAATAAAAATAATTAAAACATTTTTATAGTGTGAACATATATATATATATATATACATATAAATGTTCACAATTTAATAGATGCTGTAATTTTGTGTAATGCTCTAACATTTTTTATTCTTTTCTATTTTGATTTCTGCTATGATTAGGATCTGAAATGTCCCCCATAAGCTCATGTTTTGAAGGCTTGGTCCCCAGTGCAGCAGTGTTCAAAGGTGGGTCTTTGGAAGGTGCATGGATTGAGAGAGTTCTGATCCATTAATGGACTGGCCCATTGATTGATTCATTGCTTAATGGGCTACCGGGAGGTGGCAGACGCTTTAGGAAGTAGGGTTTAGTTGGAGGAAGTGTCACTGGCCGTGTGACTTTGAAGGGAATATTTTGTCCCCAGCTCCTTCCCCGCCCTCTCTTTTTGCTTTCTGGCTACCATGAGGTGAGCAGTTGGCTCCCTGCCTTACAGCAGGCCCAGGAACTATGGAACAAAGTGACCATGGACTGAAACCTCTGAAATGGCGAGCCAAAATAAATCTTTCTTCCTTCAAGTTGATTTTCTCAGGTATTTTGCCTTAGTAATGGAAAGCTAACACAATTTCATTAACTATCCAAGACATGAACTCACAACACACATATCATCATGGCCGGTGATCTACCACCCGTGGCTGGTTCTCGTTGTCACACTGTCCATAACCTTTCCAGCAGCCCAGGCTGGGATTCTTCTTTGCATCTTTTCCTTCTTTCTTTCTTTCTTTTTTTTTTTTTGTGGTACTGGGGCTTGTACTCAGGGCTTACACTTTGAGCTAGTCCACTAGCCCTTTTTGTGTTGGGTTTTTTCGAGATAGGGTCTCTTGAACTATTTGCCTGAGCTGGCTTTGAACTGAGATCCTCCTAATTTCTGCCTCCTGAGTAGCTAGGATTACATGTGTGAGCCACCGGCGCTGGCTGGGAGAGAATTCTTTCCTGCCTCCACCATTAAACATCCCTCCAGAGACCTCCCCTGCCTACTTACCTACTGTCATGAACATAGGGTCCTCATCTCCTGCATCCTCAACCCCTGTCTTTCCCATCGGAATAAAATGCACTGTAAACTCTATCTTCACCTTCAGCAATCCCCACACACTGTGGTTTGGATATGGTTTGTCCCCTCAAAAACATGTTGAAGTTTGATTGACAGTGTTGAGAGGAGGGGCTTTAAGAGGTGATAAGGTAGTTAAGAGGGACTAATGCTTGAATTGGAGGCTTGGCTTATGTGGTAGAACACCTGCCTAGCAATAGAGAAGCTCTGAGTTCAAACCCCAGTACTGCCAAAAAAAAAAAGGATTAATGCTTGAAAATGGATTCTCATTCTTGGGAAACTGAATTAGTTCCCCAGAAAGTGAGTTGTTAAAAATTGAGGCTCTGGGCTAGGCTCAAGTGGTAGAATGCGTGCCTAGCAAGCATGAGACCTTGAATTTGAACTCCAATACTGCCAAAATTGAAGCCACCCCTTCTTGTTTTGTCCCTATCTTGCCTTTCTGCTTTCTGCCAGGAGTTGAAGCAACACCAGGATCTTGCTAGATGCCTGATCTTGGACCTACCAGCCTCCCTGTGGGTCAAAATAAATCTCATTTCTGTACAAATCACTCAGCTTCAGGGATTTCTTTTTCTTCTCCTTCTTTGGTGGGACTAGGGTTTGAACTCAGGGTGTCACGCTTGCAAAGCAGGCACTTTACCACTTGAGGCACACCTTCAGTCCATCTCTTTTCTTTTTTAGTGGCAATAGGGTTTGAACTCAGGGTCTCACATTTGCTAGGCATGTGTTCTTACCACTTGAGTTACTTTGCTAGCCCTCAGGGATTTCTTCACAGCCACAGAAAATGGGTTAAGACACCATAGTTCTCTGCAACCATCAGGGCAAGATTATTCAGGAGTGGCCTAGCCCAGGTTCCTCCTGTCTTCACCCTTCTCAAGTTTCCATCCCAACCATTCCACCTGCACATCACTAAACTTCATCTGGGCTTAGAGTGGATGGTCCCTGTGGCACTTCATACAGCTGGTCACGGCCTCTCTCTCCCTTCCTGCTGGCTACCCCTTCCCCATCTCTCTTCACCCTCCTGACCCGAGGGTTCAGTCCTCAGGTCTCTTCTTCACGCTTTTGTGGTAGGTGATCTCTTCAGGATGGTTTGCCACGCACACCATTTGTAGCCTCAAAACTAGTAGAAGCATACCTTAGCCCAAACTCTTCCCTGAACTCTAGGTTCACATGTCTACTTACTCCAAATTCCACTTGGAGCCTATCGGATATTTCCAACTCAAAATGTCCCAAATCAAGCCTGTTTCCACCATCTTGTGAAAAGCTCTGTCATCCTTCCAGCACAGATCAAGGCCTCAGAGTCCTCCTCAGCTCCTCTCTGTCCCTCATCCCCCCATAGCCAAAACCAGGGCAAGTCCTGTAGGCCCATTCTTGCTGTCACACCCCGGGGCAGGGCTGATCCACAGTCATCTCTTGCTTAGATTATTACCCAAGTCCAAGGACTCCCAAGTTGCAGACTTTGCCTCCTTAATTCTATTATTCACAGATCCATTCTTTTATAGAAAAAGCCAGTCTGTCTGGGTGTGGTCACACACACACACACACACACACACACACACACACATATAATATAAAATCCCAGCACCCTGAAGGGTGAGGCAGGAGGATACTGAGTTCCAGACCAGCCTGGCCTATATAGCAAGACCCTGTCTCAAAGAAAAGAAGAGGGCTGGTGGAGTGACTTAAGTGGTAGAGTGCCTGCCTAGCAAACATGAGTTCTGAGTTCAAATCCCAGTACAGCCAAAAAAAAATTGTATCAAAGAAAAGAAAAGCTAGTTTGTCCCTCTTCAAAAGCCTCCAGGAAAAGGCCTGAAGAGTAAAAGCCCGAGTCTGGGCTGATGATGTATCACATTCTTGGTCTTTCTGGGGTGGATCTTAAATACTACCTGCTGTGGCTGTGCCCACATTAAATCACACAGTGAGGCTATCTCCAGTGAACGATCTAAGGCCCCAGGTAAAGAAAGACTCTCCTCCCAGGCAGGACTGTTCCAGGGCTTAGTGATCACCTTTCAAAAGTCAAGGGCAGAGGTCAACCTTCTCTGAGCGAAGTTATCCCTTTGCTACATACTCAGTGCCCCTATTACTCCTCTCCAGACACATCCACTTCCTTGCTGCTTCTTTGCAGGACCCTGCACTTGCAGTCTCTCTCCCTTCTCTAGGGTTCTGCTTACAACAGCCTTCTCTGTCCACACTCTGGATACTAGCTGTCCTCATTCTCCCTGCTGTCTTTCCTCACCCAGCTTTATTATTCCTCAGGAGCCTGCATTTCTCTTTGTTTGGTTTATTGCCCATCTGCCATCATCAGGACGTATGACCTGCCCAGGGCAGGGTCTTGCTTTGTTCTTGGCTTAATGAGCAACCCCTGCAGAATGATCAAGGATTAAGATCCAAGTTGTCTGGCACAGAGTGGATGCTCAGGAAACATTAGTGTTCCTCCTGACTCCCAGCTCTTTCCTCTCAGGAAGCCCAATGCAGGGTTTCTCAGGAAAAGCCAACACTGGGCAGGGGCGTGGCTCAGTTGTACAGTACTTGCCTGGCATGTTCCAGGCCCTGGATTCCATCCCCAGCGCTGCAAAAACAAAAGAATGGCAGCTTGTGGGGACTGGTTTGCTGTGCTGGAGCCAGACCTTCACAGGAACGGCAATCAGAAGGGAATGGCAGGTCTCCCCAGAGGGTCTAGTCTGATTGGTTGTCATGGGCTGAACTGTGATCCCAGCCAGCTTCAAAGCAGGCTGGTGGGATAACTGTGCAAGACAGGACTTAACCAGGCTGGATTTCAATGGTGTCCTCGGTCAAGCGAAGGGTTGGGAAGAAGTCTTTCTAGAGTCCCTTGATTTCTAAACTTTTATGATTCCTCAATAGTTTCCTTTATTATATTAAAACGCATTAGGAAGTATGCAAGGGCCGTTAGCATAGCAACCATGAGCCATCTTAAGTTCTTCCCAAATTAAAAAATTTCCAGCTTTAGGACTGAGGAGAGAAACATACAAGAACAGAGATGAAATTAAGTTATTGATGGAAGCGGTTGTCATGGCACCAGGCTGTCCTTGGAGCCTGCCAGCTGCCACTAGATTTCTCCATTTTTTGTGCAAATGAAGGAGTACATGAGAAGATAAAGGGCTTGACTCCCACAGTGAGGGAGAAAAATAAACTATATGTTTTAATTAGAAATAGTTAACTAATCATGGGAATTTATATCTTCAGAGTAGCTATGTATCCAAGGCACGGGGTTTCTCAAAGCTTAAACAAAGCACTTGGGGGATCTCATGAAAATGTGGACACTAAAATGGTAAGTTTGGAGTGGGGCCTGAGATACTGCATTTTTACTTTAAATTGTGATAAAATACACATACTATAAAATTTACCATCATAAATCTTTTTATTTTTTTCAGTGCTGGGGAATGGAACCCAGGGCCTCCCATATACCAGGCAAACACTTTACCACCAAACTTCATCCCCAGCCCATTTTTTAGTTTTTGAGATAGGGTCTTGCTATGTGACCCCAAGGGCCTAAGTTATTATTTTTTTTTCTGAGAGTATTGGGGATTGAACTCAGGACCTCACATTTGCCAGGTAGGTACTCTACCACTTGAATAGATAGGGTCTCAGCTTTGCCTGGGCCGCCTTAGGCAGCAAACCTCCTACTTCCACCTTCTGAATAGCTGGGATTATAGGTATGTACCACCTCACTTGGATTATTTATTTTTTTAAACCAGGTCTTGCTATGTAGGCCAAGTGGCATAAACCATTTTTAAGCATACGGTTTAGCAGTATTAAGCATGTTCACACTGATGTGCATACAATCTCCAAACACTTTTTTCCAACTATTTTCCCCCTAGAACTGGGGATGGAATTCAGGGCCTTGTACCTGCGTGGTAAGTTCTCTACCTCTGAGCTGCCCCCTCACCCCCTCCAAAACACTATTCATCCTGCAAAACTGAAGCTGTATTCCCATTACGTAACAACTCTCCCACCCCCACAGTCTGCACTGGTGACCTGGTGATGGTAAAGTCACTGATCTGTGGCCCATTGGAGCCTCGGGGCTCTGTTCAGAGCTGCCCTTTGCTCCAGAGTCTGAGAAAGATGGCAGGCATTTTGAAAAGAGCAGGCCCCACAGTGGGATTTCCAGGAACTTCCTACTGGGACAAGAGAACAGGTGATGTCACTTTGGAAGAGTGGTCAACAGGCTAACCAATTCACAGGTGTAACTAGGATTTGTGTGGTACAGGAAGGATCAAAGCATGGAGGAGGTAATGCAAAGACATTCTCTGTCACTGCTTGCTATGGTTTCAAAATGGTTTGGGTGTCCTCCAAGGCTTCATGTGTTGAGATTCAATCCCCAGTGAAAGGTATTAAGAGAGTGGACACTTAATCTGGCTATTGTGTTTGAACATGTGGCCTCTGGGAAGTGATTAGGATTAGACAACATCATCATGATGGAATCCTGGTGGCTTTATAAGAAGAGGGTGGGAAGCCAGACAGATGTACATAGATTCGGACGTGTGCTGTGTCTTGCCACATGATACAGTGCACAGCTTTGGGACTCTGCCAGCAAGAAGGTCATTACCTCCAGAACTGTGAGCTAAATAAACCTCTTTTCTTTAAAACTTACCCAGCCTGTGGCATTGTGTTATTAGCAACAGAAAACAGAATCTTAGACTGCTGTACTGACTTGCTAAGTTTGTTAGCTTCTTCCCTAGTGTTGGGTAATTATTTTTGCAGTGATGATGCTGACACTAACATTTTTGTACATGTAGCCATTTTCTCTTGAACTATTGTCAAGGGGGAAAAGTCCCAGTAATGGAATTCCTGACTCGAGACTCATCATCTTATTGGCTTCTTTTATGTGAACCAGATTCCAACTGTATTTATTTTTAGTACTATCAGCAATGCCAAAGGGTACATATGGCCTTATAATTTTACATTTGCCTTTTATAACTTCCCTTTTGCTAAAAACAGAACAAACAACAAAGTAGAGTTATGCATTAAATGATACTTCATTTTTAATTTGCATTTCCCTATTTGCTAATGGCAATGGATGCTTTCCTCAGGGAAGCAGACAATATTCTTTGCCTAAGAGGAATGAGGTCAGACGTTTCTATTTTTGTGATTCTCTGCATGCTTTGAATTTATTGGTCACCCATGGCAAATGTGTGTCTCTAGCTCCATCAGCCCTCAGCACTGTTGTCTGTGTTGGCCTGTGTGAAATCAGATGGAAAATATTACTTTCCAGTTCTGTCTTAAGGCACTGGAGTTAATGCTTTGCTCCCACTACACCTGGTGAGTGAGCACCTGGCCTTCTAGACGAATCAGTTAGAAAAGGTGTTAGGCAATAGCCAAGTTATGGAAACAGCCAAGATGCCCCAGCACTGACGAATGGATTAAGAAAATGTGGTATCTATACACAATGGAATTTTATGCAGCCATGAAGAAGAACGAAATGTTATCATTCGCTGGTAAATGGATGGAATTGGAGAACATCATTCTGAGTGAGGTTAGCCTGGCCCAAAAGACCAAAAATCGTATGTTCTCTCTCATATGTGGACATTAGATCAAGGGCAAACACAACAATGGGATTGGACTATGAGCACATGATAAAAGCGAGAGCACACAAGGGAGGGGTGAGGATAGGTAAGACACCTAAAAAACTAGCTAGCATTTGTTGCCCTTAACGCAGAGAAACTAAAGCAGATACCTTAAAGCAACTGAGGCCAATAGGAAAAGGGGACCAGGACCTAGAGAAAAGGTTAGATCAAGAAGAATTAACCTAGAAAGTAACACACACGCACAGGAAATCAATGTGAGTCAACTCCCTGTACAGCTATCCTTATCTCAACCAGCAAAAACCCTTGTTCCTTCCTATTATTGCTTATACTCTCTCTACAACAAAATCAGAGATAAGAGCAAAATAGTTTCTGCTGGGTATTGAGGGGGTGGGGGGAGAGGGAGGAGGTGGGGCGGGTGGTAAGGGAGCGGGTGGGGGCAGGGGGGAGAAATGACCCAAGCCTTGTATGCACATATGAATAATAAAAGAAAAAAAAAAAAAGAAAAGGTGTTAGGTAACAGACATAAGAACAGGGGTGACTTCCACTTTCAGTTCTGGTAATGTAAAGAAAGAATTTAGAAATCACTTTTCCTTTACAACAAGGGGCGGGGGTGAAAAAAGCAAATAAACTGAAAAAAATCCACAAGACTTTTTTTTTTTTTTTTTTGCAGTACTGGGGTTTGAACTAGGGCTTAGTGCTTGCTAACTAAGCAGGTACTCTACCACTTGAGCCACACCTTAAGCCCAAATACTTTTTTTTAGAACCTCAGAGAGTTGAAGTCATAGAACAAATCACTACTCTCAAAATCAGAGACAGGGAAAGAAAATCACATTTGCTAGCTAGCTTTCTGTTACTGGGAAGAATATCTGAGATAATTAAGTTATAAGGAAAAAGGGTTTATTTTGGCTTACAGTTTTTTTTTTTGTATGTGTGTGTGTGTGTATGGTACTGGGACTTGAACTCAGGGTCTCACACTTGCTAGGCATGAGCCACTCCATCAGCCCCTTTTAGTACTGGGTATTTTTGAGATAAGGTCTTGCAAACTATTCACCTGGGCTGACTTCGAACCATGATCTCTGCTTCCAGAGTAGCTTGGCTTACAGTTTTAGAGGTTTCAGTTCATGGTCACTTGGCCTCATTGCTTTGGGCCTGTAGCAGCACAGTACATCATGGTAGGAGTGTGTGGTGGGGAAGGGTTCTCACTCATGGTAACCTGGAAACATGACAGACATGAAGGGCTGCGGGGCTCAGTATCGCCTTCAAGGTGACACTCCCAATGACCAAACTTCCTTCTACCAAATCCCACCTCCGAAAGCTTCCTACCTTCCAATAACACCAAAGGCTGGCTACCACCAAGCCTCTAACACATGGGCTTTTGGGGGACACTAAAGATCCAAGCTGCAGCATCACATCTTACTGGAAGCAGAAGCACCTGGAGCCAGGATCTTGTCGGAGGACCGAAAGACTACTTAAGTGTTAACTTTGACAACTGCTGGAAACTGAGTGTGGATGAGTTTGAGAGTTAAAAACTCATAGAGACCCAGTCTAAGGGGCTCCATACTTTCATGGGTTTACCAAAGTCCCATCAGACTTTCACATTGAGGGTCAAGAGAATAATCCTCTTCTGACCAGTGGGAGAGGAAAAGTGACCATTCTGAACACTCTCAGAATGTTCTCCACAACAAAGGCCAGCAAGAGAAAGGATTTTATCAGAGCCTTATTCAACACGGGGGAAGCGATACACCCAATACCAACTTATTCTAGCTTTTCTGTCTTACCTAAGGGGGCAAAAAAGCTGAGGAACTGTTGTGAAGGTCACATCCAGGGGCATAGGCTAACTAAAAAAGCTGAGACCTAGGCAGACGTCAGTGGCTCCCGCCTGTAACCCTAGCTACTCAGGAGGCAGAGATCAGGAGGATCGAGGTTCCAAGCCAGCTGGGGCAAATAGTTTTCGAGACCCTATCTTGAAAAACTCCATCACAAGAAAGTGCTAGTGGAGTGGTTCAAATCCCAGTAACGGGATCACAGGTTTATAGAACATTTAACCCCCCTTCACAGCTTACCACCCTATCGACAGGAATCTAACCTAAAGGAGGAATACAGCCAAAAAAGATGCAAGAAGAAATCTCTAGGGAAATCTAGACAACATAGGAAACAAACACAAGGACATTAGAAGAAATTTTAGCCTTTAGCACCGATAGCTACAACAAACAAACAGAACCTCTTAGCTAGAAAAACATAAAAACCTCATACTAAAGGCCTATCTCAGTTCTGTTAATGAATGATGTCTGCCTTTCAACAAAAAATTGTAAGGCATTTGTTAAAGGAAAAGAAAAAGAATGGTCTGAAGAGACAAAGCAAGCATCAGAACCACACTCAGATATGGTACAGATTTTGGAATTATTAGATTGGAAACCTAAAATAATTATGATTAGTATGCTAAGAGCTCTAGTTAAAAAGGTGGTACAAGCAAGAACAGATGGGTAATGCAAGCAGAGGGCTGGAAACTTACAGAAAAAGAATGAACAGAGAATACGTGATTAAAAAACAACAAAAACCCAAAAACCAACTCCATGTGGCTCTCTCATGGCCCAGAAGAGAAATGTAGCTTCCTGTGGTCCCAGAGGATCTTTACAAAGAAGTGTTAACTGCTCTCAAGGTTTAATGGTCGTCTTGGAGAGCAGAAAGCAGGTGTGCTCCTCACCATGGGGTTCTGCTCCTATAAACCCCTTGTGACTTGGAAGTATCATAATTCAAAAATGCATTTAGGGCTGGAAGTGTGACTCAAGTGATAGAGTGCCTGACTAGCAAGTGTGAAGCCCTGAGTTCAAACCCTAGCACCACACAAAAAAATGCACTTAAATCATTTAACCTACAGAACAGCCTAGCTTAGGAACACAGCAGGCTATGGAGTGTCTGTGGGAGCTGTGTCTGCTCCTCATCACAAGGGAGGATCACGCTGCAGATTGCGATCCCCAGAAAAGATCAAAATTCACAATTCATGGCTTCTACTACATGTGCCTCACTTTTTCACCATTGTACAGTTGAAGAATTTTAAGTCAAACTGTGGTAAGTTGAAAACTGCCTGTAGCCTAAAGTCTTTTCTTTTTGATGGGGGTAAGCAATGGGGTTTGAATTCAGGACACTCTATCACTCCAGTCATGCATTTAGCCCTTTTTGCTTTTAGTTTATTTTTCAGATAGGGTCTCATACTTTTTTTTTGCCTAGGGCTGGCCTTGGACTGTGATCTTACTTCCATTTCCTGCATAGCTGGGACCAGAAGCATGAGTTTCCATGCCTGGCTCATTTGTGGAGATAGCATCTGGCTTTTTTGCCCAGAATACCCTTGAATTATTGACTCTCCTATCTTCACCTCCCAAGAAGCTGAGATTACAGGTATGCACTACCATGCTTGGCTCCTCCTTTCCTTCCTCCCCCTCCTCTCCTTCTTCAAGTAGGGGTCTTGCTATCTAGCCCAGGCTGGCCTTGTATGTACCATCTTCCTCCCTTAGCCTCTTGAGTGCTGGGGTTACAGGCATGTACTACCAACCTTGGTCCAAGATCTTTTTGTGCAAACTTGGGGATAAAATTTTTCTGGAATCCTCAGCAACTGTATGTAGTCTCCTTACTTGCTATCTGGCATGCTTTCATGAAATGTTTTCTAGTTTTAACCACTTCTCTTTCCTAGCATTCAGAGTAATACAAAGCAATAAACCTTTTGGTGGGGCTGGGGGTATAGTTCAGTGGTAAAACACATGCTTAGCACTCACGAGGCCCCAGATTCAATTACCAGCTCTAAAACAGAAAACCTACCTCTTGGCATATCTGTTGAGAGGATACTGCTGCTTGGAAATTCCCTGGTGTACCTGCATCATGGTGACCCTAGGGCAGTCCTCACCAGGCCAACCATATAGGCAAGGCTGCCACAGGCAGAGCTTGGGGAGGTCTCAGCCTCCATAATGGGAGAAGCCTTGCTTTTCTGTTGTGGTCATGGGCCCTTCCTCCACCCTGCAGTTTGATTCAACATGGGTGGGCACATGCTGTGAATTTCCTCTGGGGCTGGCCTAGGAGTCCCTGCAAAGGGAACTGGGCTGGGATGCTGAGGACCCAGTTAGCTATCTGGAGTCAGCAGGCTATAGCAGTGGGGACCCGGAGCACTGTTAAGGCCTTCTACAGGAGGTGCTTCACCTGGGGGACCCTGTGATCTGATTCCCGCTGTGTGTGGTCGCTGCATGAGGTGGGATGGAGCTGGGAATGTCCTGTGAAGGCTGGTGCTGCTGCTGCCTGCAGGCACCAAGGACCAGAGCCGTGGAGGCTCTTTCAGAGGCCTGACGTGGCCTCCAGAACCAGAAAGGAACATCTGCTACCTCCAAGGAAAAACAACTTAAAGCAAACAGGACACATGAAAGGAAAGGGGACAGAGTATGCCACCAGGTCACTGAGGGGCAGGTGCTGTCAGGCAGAGATGGACTTGCCTGAAGTCACTCAACCACTCAGCAGCAAGGTCCAGATCTGAATACAACCTGTTACTTGGACTGCAGGCTTGTCTGGGCATCCCAGTGGAGCAACAAATCAAGCCGGTCCCTGGCATTCATACCAGGATGGGGTCTGGTCCACAGTTGAGCAGCAGAGTCCTTACATGGAGACCACACAAGCTCCCTGACATCCCAACAGTGGCTTTCAGGACGACTGGAATGTATGCTTTCCTTTGAGAGCTCCTTTGCTGGCGGAGATACTGTGTTCTCTGATGTCAGGTGGGCTGTGGCTAGCCTCACTGTCTCTTCCCTCACCCTGTCGCCAGACTCCATAGTTGGTGAGAGAACTCAGAAATGAGACAGGGCTGAGGAGTTGTTTCCTTTCTACCATAACATCCTCTTCCCTTTTCTCCCCTTCTAATTATGACCTTTGTGTGCTTTTTAGGGAGTTCACCCTGACAGCTGGGTTCCTCCACACCCTGTGTTCCCTGCTTTGGTAGGTGCCTTTACATGCTAAGCTTCCAGCCTCTGCTTTTGGAGGTGAGGCAGGTCAGGGGAAGTGTGTGTGGGGTGGACAGGATGACTTGCTCCTTTTTAAATCTGCTTCGGTCCTGTATTTCTTCTCAACTGAGACACATTCCCTGATCAGGCAGCTGCTCTGACAGATGTACGGATTTCTGTTTTCAATCTAGTGGTGACAATTCATTTTCTGATACAGTGGGAGTTGGGAGCTGTACCTCATTCTTGCACAGTCTCCTTTAAGCACTTACACATCAGAATCTTTGTGTAATTACATTAAATAAATGAATGTAATTTATCAGCTCTGTGAGGGCAGCTTCCTGCAATGCTCCTTGCCTTACAGGGTTCTTTCTAGTCGTCTACTGTCTGTCCTCTTATTTGTACGGCTTCTCCAGCAGTCTTGAAAGTTTTTGCTGTCCTTTTAAACCAGGATGACCTTATGCAATATGCTCACTAGAGCCTTCTGGTGCTGGTTCTCTGTTCCCTTTAACCACCTCGGTCCACTGTGACTGTGGCCTTGCTGTGCTCCTTTGATAGCTTGGTCTTTGGTGACATTTTTCTTTTATGGTTTCTATTATCATTTATTTGATTCCACTATAGCAGACACATTATACTATTTGGTGGGAGGTAGACAGGCAGGGTACAGACTTCAGTCCATGAAAGAGCACTGGTGATAAAAGCATTTTGAAATCTGAAAACATGGCATTATAGAATGTATATGTGCAGCAGACTGTGAAAATAATTTAAAAATAACTTCAAGAGATCAGCATTGGCTTCTTGGTGTTCACATGTCAGCTGTGGTCTTGTCCTCTCTGGGTAGTTGGCTCTGTTTCTGTCCTAGTCCCCATGCTCATGGAGTGGACACTTTAGTACTGCAAAAGGAAGCTGTGGTACCTCTGGAAACAGGAATAAAAGCACCGGGTCCCTGCCTGACTCTCTAAGCTGGCCTCAGAGTAAGTCTGGGACCTTGTGTGTGTATAGCTATGTTTCTGCATTGCTGCTCTTTAGCAAACCCTCTTGCAGTGCCTTGTCCTGGGCTTGAAAGCTTTAGCCCTGGTCCAAGTGCCCCAGGCTGCCCACCTTCAAACCTGCACCACCAGACCAGGTCCTTTCCACCCTGCTCTTCCTTCAAATGCTTGGCTTCATTGCCCAGTTTCCCACTACGTACTCCAATGGCCAGTTTCTGCCCACCATTTACAGCTGACAATTGGTTTCTGTTACCTTCTAGTCTTACTATACTAAAAGGTATTGGGCTCCCCTTGCTCCTGAACAAAAAATTCAAGAGTGATCCTCTCAACTCCCACCCAATCAGGTACTTCCCTTATCTAGTATTTTGGTTAGACAGGATCTTGCTATATAGCCTAGGCTGACCTTGAACTTACAGCACTCCTGCCTCAGCCTCCTGAGTGCTGGGACAGGCAGGCACCACTGAATTGGCTTGCTTACCTAATATTTTAATTTTGACATTTCCCTCCTAAGTTTGTGTCCACACAGCACGATCTCTCTGCATCATGAAGCTGAAACAGCTAGACTTCCTGTTCTTGGCTCAGCCCAGTACATCACTGTGGACAGTGCCACGTTTCATCATTTGAAGGAAAGAGCATCTTGGATTATTTCACAAAACACTTCAGTAGGGTTGGAGGTGTAGTTCAGTGGTACAACACTTGCTCAGGCTTGAATGTTAAAAAACAAAAACAAGGCCTCCAACTACCCTTAGATGCTTGACTTTGGGAAGAGGAAATTAGGAAATGGAGAATGAGGGAAAGAAGGAAATCAGTTTTCCCAGGCATCAGTCACTTAAGATGCCTTACATTTCATACTACAGAGCCGTAACAATAAAAACAGCATGGTATTGGCACAAGAACAGACACGAAGACCTAGACATAAATCCGCACAGCTACAGCCAACTGATTTTTGACAAAGGAGCCCAAAACATGAAGTGGAAAAAAAAAAGACAGCCTCTTCAACAAATGTTGCTGGGAAAAGTGGGTATCTACATGTAGAAGACCGAAACTAGATCCCTGTCTCTGACCCTGTACCAATATAAACTTAAAGTGGATTAAAGACCTTAATGTAAGGTCTGAAACTTTGAAACAACTCCAGGAAATAGTAGGAAATACACTGGAACATAGGCAATGACTTCTTAATGGCTCAGCAATTAAGAGAAAGGATGGACAAATGGACTTCATTAAACTAAAAAGCTTCTGCACAGCAAAAGAAACAGTCACTAGACTTAAGACACTGCCTACAGAATAGGAAAATGATCTTTGCCAGGTATTCATCTGATCAGGGACTAATAACTAGAATCTACAGGGAGTTCAAAAACTCCCAAAGAATCAACAACCCAATGAAAAAATGAGCACCAGAATCGAATAGGGAATTTTCAAAGGAAAAGGTACAAATGGTCAATAAATACATGAAGTGTTCAACTTCCCTCTCCATAAAAGAAATGCAAATCAAAACTATACTAAGATTCCATCTCCCCCCAGTTAGAATAGACATCTTTAAGAGTAAAAGCAACAAATGTTGGTGAGAATGCTGTGAAACAGGAACCCTTATACACTGTTGGCAGAAATGTAAATTAGTATAACCATTATGGAAATTTCTCTAAAAACTAAAAATAGAGCTATCATAAGATCCAGTGGTAACATTCCAGGGCATATACCCAAAGGGATATAAACCAGGATACAATGGAGACACTTGCACAATGACGTTTATTGCAGCACTGTTCACAAACAGCCCAGATGCCCTACAACTGAAGAATGGATTCTGAAAATGAGGTATGTATACATAATGGAGTTTTACTCAGCCGTAAGAATGACACTATATAGTCTGAAGGTAAATGGATGCAACTGGAGGACATGTTAAGTAAACCAGGTTCAGAAGGACAAAACCTGAATGTTTTCTCTCATATATGGGAGACAGATTCAAAAGATAAACATATGCACAAAACAAACATCATTATATATGCTTATATACAGAATGTTTGTTATAGTGGGACTACTGTATGGAACTCAGGGAAGAGGGAAAAGAGAACGATAGTCAACAATACTGAAATACTTTGCATCTGTACAGGTGGGTGGCACAATGATATATACTGAAGCTGTTGAGTAGGGAGGGATAGGAGGGAAAGGTAAGGAAGAGTAATACAGGGGATTGAACTGACCAGAGTACAGTATATTTGTAGCTGGGATACATCAAGAACCCCTTTTGAACACTGACTTTGGAATTAAAAATGAAGGACAGGATTGTAAAATAGGTACTGTCTGGGGGGAGGGTGAAAGATGAAGGTGAGGGAATATGCTTGAAGGGCTTTGTATACATATACGAAATAGAATGATGACACCTTTTGCAATTGTTTTAAGTGGTGGGGGAAGGGGTTGAGGGGAGAGATGGTGGGGGCGATCTAACCAATGTACAATGTAAGGCTGTAAGGAATCATCCACCCCAAACAATGAATATATGCTGATAAAAAAGAATACTAAAAAAAGGCCTTGTATCTCAAAGGCTTATTTTGTATGCCCATAGCACTCAAAAACTCATGTGGAGTGATGACCACCCTCTGGTCCTATTGATCCTCTCAAAAAGGCAAAAAGTTCTTAGATGAATTATTTTTAACATCCATGTAGTAACCTTTTAAATGCATACTTCATGAACCCCAGAGAAATACTATCATAAGGCTACTGGGCACAGGACTTCTTGCCACATATTGGCTAAAATGTCTTCCTTCTCTCAGACACCTACAATTTTAGATTTCTTGAAGATGGGGATGGTTCTGGAGGCAGATCCACCATTGGCTTTGTAGGTGTATGTCAGGAAATCAGAGTTGGCAGAACTTTTTTTTTTTTTTGCAGTACTGGGGCTTGAACTCAGGATCTACACCTTCAGCCACTCCACCAGTCCTTTTTTTTTGTGTTTTTTTTTTTTTCCAAGATGGGGGCTTGAGGACTATTTGCCCGGGCTGGCTCTGAACCTTGATTCTCCTGATATCTGCCTCCTGAGTAGCTAGCATTATAGGTGTGAGCCACTGGAGCCCGGCTGAGTTGGCAGAATTTATCTCACATTAGTAATCAGGGTGAAATCCATGACTAGTTTCTTCAGTTGGTAATTTGCAACTAAAAGTGGACAAGGTCTCTTCCTTTCTTCCCTCTTAGCTGCCGTCACTACAAGGGTGACACATCCAATGGCTTTCCAGTTCCTCCAACAGCCCTATTATGACTTTTTGCTCTCTATAAACACAGCCCAAGTTCCTGTTTTGCCAAGATACCCCACTTTCAAATAATCTGGACATGAGGGTGTCTGCAGCTAGTGTCTACACCATGCGATCTCTACCCACACCCTGAACTCCTCCCCCCAACTATGGCCAAAGAATGGTCTCACCGCTCCACCTTGTCCCCTTGGTTCTGTTTGCTAGTGACATGCATGGCTGAAGGACAATGTCCTAAGGTGTTACTACAGGCCCTCACAGTGGCAGGCAGTCCTCTCATTTTCTATTTTTCATGAAGTCTTCCTCATTTTCAGCTGAGACATCTTGATACTCACTTCATCTGAAAAAGACATGCTGGAATGGCAGAGAGGCTCAAGTGGTAGAGTGTCTGCCTGGCAAGTGTGAGGCCCTGAGTTCAAGCTCCAGTACCATCAAGAGACTTGTCATGCGGCAAGACCTCTCTTCATTTCTTTTCCATGTAGAAAACTTTTTTTTTCTTTTCTTTTCTTCAGCACTGGGGTTTGGACTCAGGGCCTTCACCTTGAGCCACTCCACTAGCCCTTTTTTTTTTTTAAAGATAGGCTCTTGTGAACTATTTGCCTGGGCTGGCTTTGATCCTTGATCCTCCTGATCTCTGACTCCTCAGTAGCTAGGATTACAGGTGTGAGCCACTGGTGCCTGGCAGAAAATGACTTTTTGCACACCAGCTTCTCAGGAGGCAGAGGCAGGAGGACTATGAGTTCAAGGGTAAAGTTGGCAGAAACCCTATCCCAAAAACCAAGAAGGGTTTTGGATACCCTCAAGCCTGTCCCAGTCCAGGGCCTCAGGGGTGGTCTGCACTTTGCTTCTTTCTACCTGCTATAACTCCTATCACCTGGCTTTACTTTCTTCCCCTTCAGACAGTTCAGAGAAACCTCTGAACACTTGGCTCTGATTAAGTACAGTGAAACAGCCTGCCCAGATGCTGATCTACTGCCAACTGGAATAGCTATGCCACTGCTAAGGGAAGGAGCCCAACATTGGGAAAGTGAAGGAAAATGCATTCAGGCTTTTGCATTGAACAAGGACGGTAATGACCACAATTGCTTTCTCTAGGGACTGGGCAACAGTGTTACCCTCTCAAGAAAAGAGCAAATGTGAATGCATCTATGAGTATTTCAAACACCCCATCAAACCTCCCAGGTTAGATGGCATCAGCTCATTTCCCCAAGGAAAGTTTCCAACAGGTTTTGCTGGCAGATGGACAGAAGCAGTTTTTTACTTGGCGGTACTGGGCTTTGGACTCGGGGTCTCACATGTGCTAGGTGCTCTAGTACTTGAGTCACTCCTCCAGTCCTGTTTGTGTTATTTTTGAGATAGGGTTTCACAAACTATTTGCCCAGGCTGGCTATGAATTGAAATCTTCCTGATCTCTGCCTTCTGAGTAGCTAGGATTATAGGTGTGAACCATGGGTACCCAGCCAGAAGCGTATTTTTCAGTAAGCAGACATTTAGTGACATTTTGCAACATTTAATGACATAAAAAAGCATTTCAGAAAATCTTCTATTTAATGAGTACTTGCTTTCAGGTACTATGCCAATCACTTGAAATATATTTTTATAATCCTTATCACATGCAAGGAAAGTGATACTGTTTCCCCTTTACAGTGACAGTCTATCACGGAGAGACTGAAGCACAGATGTAGAAGGAGTGGCCCAAAGCCACTTGACTTGCAGCTGTAAGTAGAGAGGCAGATTGTGACCCAGATTTAAGGGCTCAAAGTCTGTCTGTTTTTCCTACAATACCACATCAAAAGCATTTCCTGGTCTGTGTTATAAATCAGTTGCCGCACAATGTCCAATGCTGGACAAGAACCAAATGTTCAAGATTTTTTAATGCAGTAACGACTTCTTGGTCTGAACACAGGGGATGCCCTAGCACTGGCGGTGCTGACGTTCAGGTGCCCTCTCCCCCATACCTGCAGTCTGAAGAACCACCTGGAAAATGGATGGAGCACAAAAACCCCCATTTGACTCCAGAGCATGGACTTTTGATTTTATCACTAACAACCATAAGTAAAGTAGGAAGACACACTTATTTGGGAAACGTTGTAATTAAGGACTAGATGATTTCATACTTCCACATGTGAAATTTCACTTAAAACTATACATGCACAGTACTATGTTATTTTGGTAATACAGCGACACAATTTAATGATTCTAGATTTTTTTTGGAGATTTTTTTTTTTTACAAGTCAGGTGCCATAAACATTCAAATAATCCATCTTTTAAAAAGTACGTTTACAACATTAAAAGAATTAAGTTGAAATATAAACCTTTCTACTTACAATTTTTTTACAGATTAACCAAATCACAAATACCACAAATAAATGTTAAAGTGTAACAATATAATGAATAAACATTCAGAATCTTAATAAAATCTTCCTTTAACATTATTTTTTAACTTACCATTATACTAAATAATCTATGCAGAGTTTTGGAATACAATACCAAGAAGGCACCAACAGTACAAAGCAGATACAAAGCAGTTTCAGAACTTTCTGGAGTGCTCTACACGGATAAACGGCACAAAAAAAGGCAACAAGCTTTAGGTAAACCTGGTGTAACCCTAGAGAATTTACTCTGGATTCCCAGTTGTTGCTAATCCATCATGTCAAGTTGGATAACAGTAGGAGAAATCACATATTTACTCCACTTTTACATGCTTCTCATCTGCATTATAGGGTATCATGTTTCAAACATCAGCACAATTTTAAAGCGCAAGTGCTTTAAAAATGTATAAGCAAAATGATTGCTCAGATTTTCAAAACCACTACATTTACAAAAATATTTCCCCTAAACTTGGGATTGCTCCAAAACATTGATTTACAAATATAAAAGTATTATGGAAGGACCCAAAGCATGTGTGCATTTTATGTGTGTATTAACATACTGTTACCATACTATATAAAAGTTACCAATTCAAAAACCGTATTAACACATAAGCAAATAAAGATAAAAGTCTCCTCTGAATGGTCTGAATATTATGTGGCACGGGTGGGTCTACCCTTTTGATTTCTCAGAAACAACCACTGGTAAGTTTGTAAGCTTCCCAAAGCTAATGTCTCCCGCCTCAGCCAGTGCCTATACCCAGAAGCAGCAGGAATACGTGAGACACGTGTGGACACGCCACACACTGTGCACTGCACAGGGAACACGAGAATCTTCTACTAGATGCCACAGTAGTCTGCATGCTGGTCAGCTTTGAAGACTTGTGTCAGGGCAGATTTCTCACCAAGGGTTCTCACATTCACCCCACTGGCTTGTTGGGTATTTATTTCATACCAAATGAAAGGACTGGAATGTTTCGACAGGATTTTTTGGCTTACAGTTTAGACAACAAAAAAGCCATACATCTAAAAGTTTATCTGTGCATATTAATAATGAAGGTGTTCGGTGTCACCAGTATGAATTGAGATGACCTAATCTGTACATCTTTAGAAATGTAAGAAGAGCCAAAATTCTGAGCCTACTACAGTAATAACTAGTAATTTTCACAGGTTCCTTGGTTATGACAACTCTCTGATCTGTTAAGGTATTAATGAAAAGCACACAACTTGTGGCTACAGTGATTATGGAATGCAGTGAGTGCTTTCATGTCAAATCTGACTCCATAGTACCAGAAAGGGGGATGGCAAAGCGCTTGAGGCCCCAGATATTAGTAGCCAAGGCTATGGTTTCTTTATTTAGAAAAGGATTGCAAATTAACCTCACAATAATATGAACATTCCATTTAAAAAGTACAAAGAAACAAGAGTAGTAAAACTGTCATTGCTCCTTTAAAATGAACACTATTGATGTATCAAATAACAGTCAAATTCTCTGTAATCCGTCAATGCTGGGTAGACCTTTACATGGCAGCTTGCAAGTGGAAGTGAGAAACATGTTACTTTAGGTCAAGAATCAAGACAGGATTAGGATTTCTAAGGATGAGTCAGTCACCTTTCTATAGCCATGTGAGGTGTGAATGTCAGCACCCTGGTTCAGGTGGCAAGAGCCACGTGAGGTTGGGCAGCCCTTCCCAGAACTCAGCTGTGCCCAGCAGCAGCTCTGGGGCACATGGGTAGGTCCTCTTTAGAGGGAACCAGAGATTCCGACCTGAGATGTTTGGGTTTGTCATCAGAGTTTGACAGACTACTTGAGACCCATGATTTGAGCAAAGGAACATGAGCATTACCTGTTGTGCAGAGAGGAAAAGGACCTTTCTAAAGCATCTGATGTAAAATGAAGTGTGGGGCAGTGCCCAGGGTGGGAAAGTGAGGTCCCATGAGTATTTCTGTTTGAAGCACAAACTGAATCTGACTGCCCATTCAGACACGCTGATCCAGAGGAAATCAACACTGAATCTTAACATGAATGTGAAGATAAAGATGTACATTTATTTCCATGAATTACATTGCTGTTCATATTAGCAGGCAGTCTTTATATAACCCATTCTCCATTGCTGTCAAAAATCAAACAAGGAAAAAAAAAAAAGACAGCTGAGAAATGAAAAGCTAAAATTAGAATTGTTTTTCTTAAATGATCTGCTGGATAGCATTTTCCATGGAACACACTCAGAGGTAACAATAGATTTTTCGTTTCAATCATAGGCATGTGGCACTTGGACAGTCATCTCTGCACAGGAAGCTGTAACAGTCATGCGAGGGTACAGTAATTATTGAACAAGGCAAATTTCTCACCACAGAGAGCAGTGGGGGAGTCAGGAGGCACCGCACTGGGACAGAACACCAAGTCAACTCCACAGTACACAGTGGCAGCAACGAATACTTAAAGAGATCAGGAAAATATGGAGAGCTCTGAACATGACTTAGTGCTAGCTTCTTCTGATGGTCTTAACTCAGCAGTATCAGAAATATTTGAAAGTACTTGACAGAACAGTGCTTCATGTCATGAGATCATGAAGGTTTTATTACAAATTTTTATATTGTAGGTTGAAAAGTGAACTTGAGATTCTGACATGCTGTAGAAGGAAAAAGAATTGTACACTTTCTCATTTAAAGACGCAGTGTTCCTCTCTGCTAAATCCTCAGGCGTTGAATGTGGTTACTGAAACAGAAGCCAAGATGCCACATGAAGCAGCTTGGGGTACTGGGTATGCGGAGTCCACCCTGGACATCTGGGTCGGCCTGCTTGCTACTCCTCCAGAAACTTTCCGTAACTCTGTGCTGCAACCTTTGTGTGTCTCTTACCAAATGCTGAGCATAGCTGCCATTTGAAATCATTACGTCAGTCTTGCAAACACTAAGTACTGCATATAACACATCTGGCAAGTGTTAAACTGCTATAAATAGTACAGGTTAACTGCACTAAATCTGCAGAATGACATGCTGATGGGTGCAGTACTTCCTTTTTATTTAGAAAAATGACTGAATTTTCTAAAAGCTGGACAAAGAGCACATACCTTAAATATGTTAGTGACTAACATGATATGAGAAAAGATGCTGACAAGGGCTCCCAAAGGATTCCCAGGATGGAAGCATCTGCTGTAGGCTGCAACATCATCCAAAGTATTTCCACAAGCTCCTGCTTGGGGGAGACAGTTATAGCGAACACATGAAGTACAAATTCGGGGCTGTCACTGACTTAAAGTGCCCTAGGTAGTAGCTTTCCTTATGGTAAAGTGAAATGCCAGTGACTGGGGCCAATTGGAAAAGATTCTCGTTCTGGTGAGGTTGCATGGATCAGCAGGGTGCCATGTACAAAGGATTCAGGAGAGGAACCACTGCATCTTTCAAATCAGAAAGTGATTAGTGACTAAAGCAACAGTAAGCAGTAGGTGCACTGAAAGTACATACTGCTGCAGGTCACGGATGCATGATACACACAGGGGTACCAGGAGGAATTCTCTGGACTGAAGGAATTCTTTGAAAGCATAAAAGCCACAACTACCAGAAACAGCCCCTCCGAACGGCTCAAAGGAGTCAAAGTGGATAAGCCGAGACAGGCTGGAGACAGGATCGGGGTCAAGAACTGGGAAGAAGAATACCGATGTCTGAGCATGCCCAGTCCTCTGAACCCTTGTCCTGTAGAAACACAAACAGGTAAACATAGAAGGACTCAATCATGTTGAAACAACATCAGCAGTAGCATTACCAAACAGAAAAGCGAAAAAACAAATGGAGGAAGTAAAAAACCCCAGTAAAAAGGTTACTTCACTTGCATACACCTGGGCACATGTACCTCATGGCAGCTCTGAAAGGGCTGGAGCTTTGCCTGTACTTTACAGGTATCATTCTCAGAGGCTGTTTCTGTAACACACACACACACACACACACACACAGTGTAGGTGTACACACACACACACACACACACACACACACACACACACACACAGTGTAGGTGTACACACTGGCATTCATAAGCAGGTTGGCTTCAGCGTTCCCAAAATACCCTTTAGTAATAACTGTGGTGTCTACCATAATAACAATCAAAGTTAAGAGCTTAAGGGTCTTTGTAAAATAATAAATTTCTATACAAAAAAAAAATCTGCTTCTCTCTGTAACCAGGTAGAACAGTCAACTGTGCACACAATGGAGTGTTACTCATAATGCTCAAGTTTTATCTGAGAGCAAAACCAAGTCCTGGTGGGCAGTGAGGGTGGTGGGCTAGGATTGTAGGAAAGTGAGGAGATGGAGCTGGTTCATGCTGGTGAAGAGGTCAGCGGAGATCGGACAGCTATCTTCCTGGAAGCCTTCACCTGTCACTTATGCTCAGCTATGGTCTACTTGGCTTTCCAGGGGTCTGCACAGTTACCTGCAGCATCATCCAGAAAAGCACAGATAGCACACTTCCCCTTCACTCTCCTAGTGTCTTTTTTTTGGATGGACCTTGCAGTGCTACTGCACAGCAGGAGTGCTACCCACTTGAGCCATACACCTCGAGTCCATTTTGCTATGGTTATTTTTAGAGATGGGGTCTCATGAACTATTTGCCTGAGCTAATCTCGAACCTCAATTCTCCTATCTCAGCCTCCCAAGTAGCTAGGATTACAGGCATGAGCCACAGGTGCCTGGCTTAATGTCTCTGTTTGGATGGTACTGGAGTTTCAGTCTTATGCTTGCTAGGCAGGCCCTCTACCACTTAAGCCACATCCCAAGTTCTTTTTTGCTTTAGTTACTTCTCAAAAAGTTTCCTGTTTTTTTTTTTTTTTTTTTTTGTGGTGCTAGAGTTTGAACTGAGGACTTTATAGTAGCTAGGCAGGGGTACTAACAGTTGTATCATGCTGCCAGCCCTCCCTCCCTCTTTCTCTCTCTTTCCTTCCTTCTTTCTTTTGGTAGTACTGAGGTTTGAATTTGGGGCCTCACACTTGCTAGGCAGGTGCTTTACCATTTGCATCACTGTCAGTCCCGCTTTAGTTATTTTTGTAAAATTTTGTTATATTATCGTTGTATTATGAGCCATTTACAAAAGTTCTTACAATGTATCATAGTTGAATTCACCCCCTCAGTAATAAATGAGCCACTGTTTGTCAAACATTTAAATGTTCAACTACAGATTAGTTGGGTTCATAACTTTTTTCCCCTGCAGTACTGGAGTTTCAACTCAGGGTCTCATGCTTGCTAGGCAGGCACTCAATCCCTTGAGCCACTCCTCCAGCTAGTTGTTTTTTTGCATAAGGTTTTGCACTTATGCCTGGACCAAGATCCTCTTATTTACACTTCCCTGGATGATAGGTGTGTGCCACTGTGTCCAGGATGTTATTAGGGGGATCCTGTGAACTTTTTTTTTGGTGGGACTGGGGTTTAAACCCAGGGCTTTGTAGTTGCAAAGCAGGCGTTCTACCACTTGAGTCACACCTCCAGTCCACTTTGCTCTAGTTATTTTGGAGATGGGGTGGGGGGTATCCTTGTGAACTATTTGCCATTTGCCTGGGCTGGCCTCAAACTGCAATCCTTAACCTGATCTCAGCCTCCTAAGTAGTAGCTAGGTTTACAGGTGTGAGCCACCAGTGCCTGCCTGAAAATTATGATGCTAATTTTGTGATACATAACTTCTCTCTCACTCTCTCTTTTTTTTTTTTTTTTTTTTTTTTTTGCAGTACTGGGGTTTGAACTCAGGTCTTTATGCTTGCTAAGTAGGCACTCTACACCTTAAAGCCATGCCTCCAGCCCTCGAGAACTTTTTGCCTGGACTAGCCTCGAACTGCGATCCTTCCAATTTCAGCCTCCCCAGTAGCTGAGATTACAGGCGTGAGACACTGTGCCTGGCCTAATGTCTCCATTTTTACTTTAAGAAATTCTATTCCAAATCTACTCTTACCATTTACAGGCTGGTGGTTCTTTAGTGTTAGGAACCCTGGGGGGCTTGTTAAAGCCCAGATTACTGGGGGTGGGCACAGATAGACGACATGTGGAGAACCACTGCCCCAAAGTGTCCACTACATAAAACAGGATAGTGCCACTAAGTATCTATTCTTTTTGTATCATTCTTGAGGAATGAATACACTGCCACACAAATCATGTTCTCTGTCCTGTGGTTCTCATGAGGAAGCCTGGTTAAGGTGGCTGGTGCAGTGACTAAGTGCTTCAAAATGCAAAGAAAACAGACTCTTCTTTTGGGAGACCCTTATTAGTGTGACAGGTCTGCTAGCAAATCTAGTGGAGTGTCACTTTGATATTTCACAAGGTACTTTTAGCGCTATAGCTTTCACCTGCCACTCAAGAGTCAGGGCTAGAAAGATGAGTATCATGGCCCAATTGTGGACAAGAGATAGGCTATGGGGGAATTGACCCTGCTATTTAGAGGTATACTTTATCTGCTGCAGCCAAACCTACTGTCTGGCAGAAGTTAATCCTGCCCTAAAATGCTTTTACCTTCCCAGAGACTAAAGGGAGCCAAGGTTAATGCTCTTAGTGATTAACATGCCTGACAAAATTCACAAAAAAGATGAGGAAGAAAGGTGAGCATCTACTTCTACCTTCACAGCCTCCTGGGCGAAGGGACTAAAAAGATGGGCTTGGATGAAGATGAGGCTTGTCACAGGTGTTAACAACACAGTGTTTTAGACTTGAGTGGAAACATTTCCATAAGCAAAATACAATGAAATACTTTGATCCTTTAAGACCTCTCAGACCACTGTGGACACCTCTAGCACCTGGCCCCAGCAAACAGGAGTCTTTTTAGTTTCCTCTACCAAAAGGGTCTCCAGTGTGTAATTTCTAGTTTATTCCTGCTGCAGCTAAGCAGTTATCTCACCTTTCTCTAATGTCCCTGTGTCTCAAGGTACCCCTTACCTCACGCCCAGGCTCTGCAATTTGGGACTTTAGGGACAACACTCCTTAGTGCTGTGAATCAGTCCCCAAACCTGTGTTCCAGGGGGCTAGGCTGGTCATACACTAGAAAATGGCATTCTGGGTCTAAAGTGCCTGAGTCCTCAGACTACTTTGTCACTGATGTATAATTTTGAGACATTCAATGTATACTGAGTTCAGAGAGTTTCTGTGATCAGCAAAAATGACATGATCTAGGTTAATTTTTTATATTCTAAATGACTAAGCTATAATTCAGTCTAGATGTAGGAACAGATAAGATATAGAAGAAAACAAGCATAGTAAAAGATAAATTGTAAGAGACAGACAGTGGAAATATGGATAACTACTTTAAAATTCCTTCGATTTTTCAGAGTAATTAAAAACTGTTGTTACAGGAACAAAGGAGTCAGGTTTGGTGGCTCACAGCTATAATCCCAGCTACTTAGGATCGTGGTACAAGGCCAGCTTGGGCAAAAGTTAGTGAGACTCCATCTCAACAAAGCAAGACTGGCAGAACTGTAAATGGTAGAGTCCCTGCCTAACAAGGGTGAGGACTGAGTCGACCCCCCAGTACTGCCCAAAAAACCAAATAAAGCAAAAAAGTGCTCAGATGGAAGGGAGTGGGGGTGGGGGGGGGCAAAGAAAAGAGGAGAGGTAGTGGTGGTGTGTGGCTCAAGTGGTAGAGTGTTTGCCTAGAAAGCACAAGGCCTGAGTTTAAACCCCAGTACCACCAAAAACAAAAGGAAAGGGGAAGGAGTGACGGGGGGAGAGAGAGAGAGAGAGAGAGAGAGAGGGAGAGAGAATGAGAATAGCAGTGACATCCTTGCCACAGCTGGACTCTCAGAGTTGAGGTGCACCCTGATGGGACTTCAGCCTGCCTTGTAAGGCTAGCTTTAGGAGGCACTCAGTCAGGACCTACATCATGTAACTCCAGGGGCACTCTGGCCTCTGTCTAGCTCTCTGTGATGTAGCACCACCTTTTTTCAGGGGCCTGTCTGGACATCCCATTGGTCCTTGCTCACTAAGGTCTTCTTAAATGCTTCCAGCCTCCATAGTCACCTGAGCCAACATTTCAGGATGTAAAACTACCTGTGAGAACAGCTGAGCTCCTTATTAAGGCAATTGCCACATCTTGGGCTTGGCCTTTCTCTGCGGCTCCTCCTAGCCACCTTTAGACTGTATTCACACACAGTGATTTCCTGGTTTGGCATCACTGTGTTCCTTCCCTTACCAACCAGTAAAGAGCCCCTGACTCTCAGAATTCAGTATGGTAAGGCTGCCTTGCTCTTTACCAACTTCCAGTTCTGACACTGCCTTACTCTTTGGTGCCTGCTGTGCCCTCTGCCTCCTCTAACACTGTGTACATTCTTTGCTTGCTGTTTACCTGTTTCCTGCCTCCAAGCTGCTAGACATCAAAGACTGAGTCTTATTCATCTTTCTTTCCTACCTGGCACTAGGAAGTACTCAATGCTGACTAAAAGAATGATGAAAAAACTGACCCTCATGTCAACCCCAGATACTTGCCTACACCACACATAGGTACAGGTGATATTGGTGTGGCTTTTCCCTGCTAGACTGGATGCTCCCTGGAGACCACACTTAAATTTGTCTTTTCTTAGTTCTGACCCCATACCTAGCAGACTATGTAACACATCTGAACTAAGACAAGGAAGAAAATGGGGGAAAATTGGAAACCACCAATGGGCCTAAGGAAAATGGCCTATGAATGGAATTGTGAAAACAGAAAAGTGACGAAAGCTGCTCAGCTCAACCTTCTAATCCAGGAGTCAGCAAACCTGTTCTGTGAAAGGTCAGAGAGAAGCATCTCAGGACTTTTGAACCACTGGGGTCTCTGTCCTGACTACCCCTATCTGCTGTCATATAGCCAAAGCAGCCACAACTTTTTTTTTTTTTTTTTAACATAGGTGGCAGGCTGACTTGGGTTTAACCAATCTGCCTTATGCAGACACTGGGAGAGCAAGGCCTGAACCTCCTGAAGGAGGTACTCTTGAGAAAAAAAAACTGCTGTACGGCACAGCTCAGAGGACCCAGGAAGGAAACTCTGTGGGGATTGACTTTGCATCACGCAACTAACCATCCATGGCAAATGCAACAGACTCTACATCTGCATAGCTGCCAGGACTCTCTTCCTCAGTGCCCTGACCACACTGATCAGGATGGTTTACTACTGCCTACCTCTTGTACAGTGGACGTGAACTTCCTCAGAGCCTCGTTTCTCTAGGCACATCCTGAGTCAACACTGACAGAACACCTCTACCAGCAGTCCAGTTTAGAAAATTTGGGGTCTTTACTCCATTCACTTTAATTCATGGCTTTTCACCACCACTGTCTTCATCCAAGTCGCCAGCCCCAGGCTGGAGTTGTGGCTCAAGTGGTAGAGTGCCTGACTAGCAAGTGTGAGGTTCTGAGTTCAAATCCCAGTAATGCCAAAACCAAAAATCAAAGTAAGACAAAAACAAACCAAAAACTTAAACAAGGCTTCAGTCCCTTTGCTAGGGAAGAGCAGACCTCAACTGGTCTTCAGCCTACTTCTCAATTGACCTTCCCTCAATTCAGTCCCCTCTGCTCTGATACTAGATTTTTTCTGAAAGCTCCCTTTTATTCCTCCAAACTATTAGTATCTCTTCTGTAAGAACTCCCTCCCAGCTCACAGGCTGCTTGGCTTTTAGGGTTCTCTGCTCTGAGGCTGTGCTGTCAGGTCTATTCTTGGCTCCTGTCTACTTCTCCCTGATTCTTTGTTCTTAGTTGACAGGGAGTTGGAAGCCTATAAACTGCAACGCAGGGCTTCCTTAGTGGCTGGCTTCAGGTGATATCCTACCAATGGTGGACACTGACAGGGAAAGTCGTTATTTCCTTTTTCTGCTTCCAAGTGACACTTGCAGTACAAGCTTCAGGAGCAGCTCAGGCTTTTCAGGAAGGTAGCCTAGATTACTGACGGTGGCTTTAAATCCCCAGGATCCTCCTGAGTCACTGTATATAGGGGCAGACCCCATTTTCTCCTCAGCACTGGTGGTAACGCTAACAGATGTGGTTACATGAGCTCCCCCAGCACCCATACTTGATCAAGGACCTGTTTAATACCTTTTCCCCTTTTACTACTTTAGCTGGAGACCAAGGACGGCTTCCTGTAGTGAACAATCTGTGGGCAATACCACTTTCCCCTTTTTTGCTCTATCCCTTCTAGCCTCTTCTGATCATGGCTCCCATTTGAAACACTTGGAGTGGCTTCTGCTTTCCAGTCTGGATACCACAAGGAACGCTCAGCTTGAACTATTGCCTCCAGACCCCAATATACGATAATAGAAAGAATAGAACAGGAGAGAACAGAGAAGCAAAATCTACCTAACAGAAAGCATCCGAAGAGAATCACTGCAGAAACTGCTCTTCTAAACTACACTGTAACTTACTGTTACAACACAACCTTGATGTCACCTTGGCCACTTGTCTACAGTATCCACAGACATGACTGCCTGTGAAATGACATGTCTAGCCCCTCAAATGCTGCTTGTCTAAAGCATTTCCTTAGCAATTGCTTTGGCCCTTGTCCACAATGCTTTACTTCACGTTCATTTACAGAGTTCTAATATAAGCCCTGTTTTTTTCTCCTTTTACCATATACTCTCTAAAATTCAGATGTTTTCTTCCTTTGTACACTTGTTTTCTTAATTTACCAATACTGTCTCTTTATCCCCCACCCCTCATAACCTAAGCTCATGCAGCTTCCATGCAGGTTCATATAATATATATAAAGGCAGGCTAGCCTTTGCCTCCAAAAACAAACAAAAAAAGCTCCACCAAAAACCAAAAACACCCCAAAAACCCAGCTTTAAGTCCTTTTCTTCCTAAATGACAAAGTTTCACTGTAGCTATTATACTAAAAATAGCCACCTCAATTTTAATTTCTTATCAACTTCCCATGTCATGGTAATCTACAGGTCAATATGGATTGGCAGAAATTAAAGAATTCCAGGTGTATCTTTTGAACAATCATGGAAGATGAAGTGTAATTTCTGTAGTTTTAAATCATGAAGTAATCAGTATAAAAGCTATTTTCAACAGAGGAGGAATGCAGTGAATTCTTTTTTCTTTCTAATGATATTTAAATTACATGCTCTCCCTCACTAGGGTTAACTGTATACTTAATTCAGATACCTGACAAATTTAAGATCTGCATCCTGGCTGGAATCTAGCAGTCTCTTCAAAAATGAGTTCTTTGAGTTTTTCCTTAGGCAAATCATCCAATTCCATGTCAAACTTGAATGGTGCTTCAGCGATGGGCTTTAAGGAAAAAACAAAACATTTAATAGTCAAAAGTTATTACACTTAAGGTAGTAATTTACTGATTCATAAAACGACTCTGCCTTATATTCTGAAATTTATACAATAAGACTGGTGTCTCATAAAACATAAGAGTCCCAGGACAGGGGTGCAGCTCAGTGATGCAGCACTTGCCTTACATGTGCAATGCCCTGGGTTCTATTCCCAGCACTATATAAAAACAAAAATGGACTGGGAGTATGAGTGTATAGAAATAACACAATGAAACTCCTTTATATAATTAATATATGCTAATGAAGTCTAAAAACAAAAAAAACAGATTCGAGAGTTGAGTAAAATCATTTTGAATATTCTCTAAACTTATCACAAATCCCAGAATAATTTCCAAATATTTTAAATGTTGCAATAACAGAAATGTACCATTGAGGGGGTAGTAGTATGTTTATACAATCTAAAACATGAATCTAAGCCAGGCGCCAGTGGCTAACGCCTGTAATCCTAGCAACTCAGGAGGCAGAGATCAGGAGGATCACAATTTGAAGCAAGCTTGCATCAAAAAGAAAGAACCCTACTTACAAAAATTTAGATATAGAACTAGGGGTATGGCTCAAGAGGTAAAGCACTTGCCTAGCAAGTGCCCCCAAGTTCAAACCCCAGTACTACCACCATCAAAATAAATAAATAAATAAGATATAGAATGTAAGACTGGGAAAGAAAACACTCTCCCCCAAAATTTGGGGTGGTGGGGCCGTTTTGGGGATTGAACTCAGGTCATACTTCTAGGCAAACAGTCTCCTGCTAGAGCCACACTCCCAGTCTAAAAAAATATTTTTAAAGAATTTTTTGACACAAGAGGCCACGAATAGCCAAGGCAATACTCAGTCAAAAGAACAATGCAGGCGGTATCACAATACCTGACTTCAAACTATATTACAAAGCAATAACAATAAAAACAGCATGGTACTGGCACAAAAACAGACAGGAAGACCAGTGAAACAGAATAGAGGACCCAGATATGAAGCCACACAACTATAAGCAACTTATCTTTGACAAAGGAGCTAAAAATATACGATGGAGAAATAGCAGCCTCTTCAACAAAAATTGCTGGGAAAACTGGTTAGCAGTCTGCAAAAAACTGAAACTAGATCCATGTTTATCACCCTATACCAAAATTAACTCAAAATGGATCAAGGATCTTAATATCAGACCCCAAACTCTTAAGTTGATACAAGAAAGAGTAGGAAATACTCTGGAGTTAGTAGGTATAGGTAAGAACTTTCTCAATGCAACCCCAGCAGCACAGCAACTAAGAGATAGCATAGATAAATGGGACCTCATAAAACTAAAAAGCTTCTGTTCATCAAAAGAAATGGTCTCTAAACTGAAGAGAACACCCACAGAGTGGGAGAAAATATTTGCCAACTATACATCAGACAAAGGACTGATAACCAGAATATACAGGGAACTTAAAAAACTAAATTCTCCCAAAACTAATGAACCAATAAAGAAATGGGAAGTGAACTAAACAGAACTTTCTCAAAAGAAGAAATTCAAATGGCCAGAAAACACATGAAAAAATGCTCACCATCTCTAGCAATAAAGGAAATGCAAATTAAAACCACACTAAGATTCCACCTCACCCCTGTTAGAATAGCCATCATCAGCAACACCACCAACAACAGGTGTTGGCGAGGATGCGGGTAAAAAGGAACCCTCTTACACTGTTGGTGGGAATGTAGACTAGTACAACCACTCTGGAAAAAAATTTGGAGGCTACTTAAAAAGCTGGACATCGATCTACCATTTGATCCAGCAATACCACTCTTGGGGATATACCCAAAAGACTGTTATTCCAGAGGCACCTGCACATCCATGTTTATTGCAGCACTATTCACAATAGCCAAGTTATGGAAACAGCCAAGATGCCCCACCACTGACGAATGGATTAAGAAAATGTGGTATCTATACACAATGGAATTTTATGCAGCCATGAAGAAGAACGAAATGTTATCATTCGCTGGTAAATGGATGGAATTGGAGAACATCATTCTGAGTGAGGTTAGCCTGGCTCAAAAAAAACCAAAAATCGTATGTTCTCCCTCATATGTGGACATTAGATCAAGGGCAAACACAACAAGGGGACTGGACTATGAGCACATGATAAAAGCGAGAGCACACAAGGGAGGGGTGAGGATAGGTAAGACACCTAAAAAACTAGCTAGCATTTGTTGCCCTTAACGCAGAGAAACTAAAGCAGATACCTTAAAGCAACTGAGGCCAATAGGAAAAGGGGAACAGGTACTAGAGAAAAGGTTAGATCAAAAAGAATTAACCTAGAAGGTAACACCCATGCACAGGAAATCAATGTGAGTCAATGCCCTGTATAGCTATCCTTATCTCAACCAGCAAAAACCCTTGTTCCTTCCTATTATTGCTTATACTCTCTCTACAACAAAATTAGAAATAAGGGCAAAATAGTTTCTGCTGGATATTGGGGGGGGGGAGAGGGAGGGGGCGGAGTGGGTGGTAAGGGAGGGGGTGGGGGCAGGGGGGAGAAATGAACCAAGCCTTGTATGCACATATGAATAATAAAAGAAAAATGGAAAAAAAAAAAAAAGAATTTTTTGAGATAAGGTCTTATTATTATTCTCATGTACGCGCATGAACGTTTATGTGTGTGTGTATATATATATATGCACACATATATACATACATATATACCATATATATATATACGGCTCAGGCTGGCCTCAAACTCATGATCCTCTTGCCTCAGTCTTCCAAGTGCTGACATTATAGTTGTGTGCCAAGATACCCAGCTACGTTTTGATTTTTAAATGTCCACAACTAAAGCGTTATAGGACTAAACTGTCAATCAGTGGATGCACAGATCTCAGATCTCACCCACCTAATCCTCACACAAGGCTTTTATTGAGAGGACATGTGAACCCCAAACACTGCACTATACTTTGGCCACACACAATGGAAAGAGGAGTCATGTCTACAAGAAGGGAACAAGTAGCGCTTCCTGAAAATAGCTCTATGTGATGTCCTACATATGTCATCCGCTGCACTAGTTCACTGATTAGGACACCAGTACCTTAGGAAATCCCCAGCTCGCAAAGCTGGGAAGAGACCTGACCCTCATATTCCCACCTATTTTGTGTCACTGTGTTGTAGATTTCTCTGCAAGCTACTGCAAATATTTGTTTGGGGGAAGGGGTGGATGTGGACATGGGGTGGGACTGATTAATACTTCTTCATTTTGATTTCTATCGTCTTTATCAGCTTAGCTTTGATAGTTTTTTTCCTTTCCTTTTCCATTTTGTTCCTTAATTTTAACATCTCCTTCTTGTTCTGTCCTTTAAGAGTAGAATGTGAAGATTTTATTTTCTAATCACACAGAAACCCCTAATAGAACAATCTAAACTTTGGCTTATGTTGCATTTTTCTTTGCTATACTCCAGAGAATAAAGGCTAAAACTCAACCCACAGAGGGACCAGACGGAAGATAGTGGGACTGCCCTGGAAAGAACATGATACAAAGTACATTCAGTCTGCTCTAAAGAGATGCACACCCAACTCTGAACTCATAATCTCTCACAACAGACTCTGTGTCCTGTCTTCAAGGAACCACACAACCAACACAGTCACCAAGCAATGGTATAAAACATGCAGGTGACTTCTCTTCATTCTGCATACTGTCCCATGGGTTCAGGTGTCTCTTGCTGCCAAGGACCATGACAATCTACAGCCTTAGACCCTTACCCTCTCCATGCTCTAGTGGTGTAGCTGTTCTCCTTTGTCCATGCATTTCCTTGGCCCCCACCTCCTACAGGTGGTTGGAAGTTTTTTGAGGTAAACAGAAAGGGGTAGGGGCAAGGGTTCTGAGTTATCTCCCACAGTGCTTACCCTCAAGCCAGACAAGGCAGGTGTGTTAGAAGGACAAGGTATACCATCATGCAGTCTAAGCAGGATGTGGTTGGGCCCACTTCATAGTTGGTCTACAGCTATGAAGAAGCAGTCAGGAGCATGGGCTCTTACCTCATCACTTGGGTCATAATACTGCTCCAGATATGGGTGGGCCAGAGCCTGTTCGACTTCAATCCTTTTGTGAGGGTTGAATGTCAGCATTTTGTCCAATAAGTCCAGAGCTACAAAGAGAAAAGTTTTGCAGTGGTGAGAAGTAGTAGTCACTAAAATACTTTCCATTTCCTGTTTAAGTAAACTGAACCATAAGACTATAATAGAGGGAAGCATCACTGTGGCGTGAGAACCCAGCACACTGAATACTTACTGAATCTTTTGAAACTATGTCAATGTAGGTACTGGACATCTGACAACTGTAGATTCCAATGCTCAGAAAGGTAGAGTGGTCAGCCAAAGGTTAAAAGTGGAAGATTGGAATTTAAACCCAATCTGTAAAATCTGAACATTTCCTAAATCACTACTCTGCTTTAAAGGTATCAAAAGCAAAGTACTTCTCTCACATCAACTTCAAAGTTATTTTTGCATTGGTCATTTTGTTTCTCAACACACAGAAAAGGCCTGCAAGGCCACAGAAGAAAACAGTTGTCTTTTCTGTTCTGGCTGAAAGTCATGTGTGACCCACAGGCCCCAAGTCTACCCTGCAGGCTTGGAGTCTTTCTGCAGAGCCCAAAGCTGAAAGCACTCTTTTGGCTTGGCCAGTCATCAACAGCTGAGTGCTCTTTCATGTTAGGAGTCCAGCAGTAAAGAATGGGACACTGAGAATGGGACAAGGGGGCAGACAGAGAACAGGATGCTCTGCTGGGTATCTGACACTAGTGTCTAGGCTCCCCCTCAAGTCAAGAAGATGGGCAAATGGCAAGGCTAACAGTGCTTAGGATAAAGAATCGGGGAAATGATAAAAGCCTTCCTGGGTTAGCAGGAGCAGGCATTCATGAGAAAGAATGTATGCCACTTGCAGGCAGCAAAAAGGGATTATTTTAAAACCATTTCATGTTTTATTTAATAATGACCAGCCCAGTGGGTGTCAACTTAAGGAGGTCCTTCCTTCAAATTACACCATAACAGGAGCCTCAAGATACAGAATAAGAAAGGAGCTACAAAAATCCTCTCTTAGATCCTAGCTCACAGACCCTCCAGGACTCCTGAAAAACCTAAGACTCAAGTCTAAAAACCTACTGCAAGTCTGAAAAACTAACAGCCAGTAAAGAATATTCATTTTTAGAGACTACAAACAACAGGAAGAAAACAAAAAATATGGGCATCTACTTTTTTGTTTTTTGGAAGTACTGGTGTTTGAACTCAGGGCCAGCTGGGCATCTACTTAATGAAGTCTCTTTTCTTACAATGATCATTTCTTAGTAGGTTGTTTGTAGTAGCAGCATCTACCTTGCCCATCTGCCAATCACTACATGCTATTAAGCCATAAGAATAGAATGGTAAAAGATCATTTAATAACCAAAATGTATTGCCACAATTTCATATTCATGATCAACTTAAGTAAATCAGTTCTAGCTTACTTTACTGAAATAAGTTTTTAATTATTCACTCATTAAAAAATGTTGCTCAACCCTTGAAAGCAGATCAGTAAACCTTCTGAAGCTCGTCTGCTAGATGAGATGGGGACCAGGATGCTCCCCATCTGGGCCAATAATAATAATAAATGTGGCAAACCACATGATGGATGCCGCGAGCAATTCCACCTAATAGAACTATTCTCTTATCCAATATATGCGGTTCCTTTATAAGACCACATAATGAATTTCTATAATACAGCTCAAATTTGTTTCTGCTTCTGTGTCTAGCTTTTTCAATACACATTCACAAGCATACTTTAGGAAATTACAGAATAATGACACTGCTTTACAGGCTATATGGAACATTTTGGAGCAGAAAAAGTTCTCCAGAGAGCAGAGTCTAGCCAGCTCATGCCTATAGCTGGACATGGGGTCTACAGGCTGTTGAAGTTTAGGAGGTAGTCCTCTCAATGGTAAGGACAGTAGTGCATGATGGTTAAGAACCCAGTCATTTCTAGCTTAAATCCTAGTGGCACTGACTACTTAGTAGAGACGGATGCCAAGCTTTAGGCTTCTCTAACCTACAATAAAGATAGTAAGGCCTACCTGACTTTCTGCTCTTGACCATGCCTCACCACAAAGAGATCACAGATATTCTCCCAATGTTTTCTTGAGACGCAGTTATTTGGGCTGAGTGTGGTGGCACGCACTTGTAATGCCAGCACTTGGGAGGCAGGAGTAGGAGGATCATGAGTTTGAAGTCAGTATGGGCTATGTAGGACCTATCTCAAAAACCCAGCAAAGGGCTGGTGGTGGTAGTATACAGCTGTAATCCCAGCTACTCAGGAGGCAGAGATCGGGAGCATTATGGTTCCAGGCCAGCCCAGGGCAAAAAGTTACTGAGATTCTATCTGGGCATGGTGGTTGGTGGTTCAATCCTGTAATTCCAGGTATGTAGGAGGCACAGGTAGAAGGATCTTGGTCTGAGGCCAGGCCCAGGCAAAAAATGTGACACTTTATCCAAAAATAACTAAAGGGAAAAAAAAAAAAAAAGACTGGGGGTGAGGCTCAAGAGGAAGAGTGCCTGCCTTGCAAATGTGAGGTCCTGAGTTTAAACCTCAGTACCACACACAGAAAAAAACCCCCAACAACCCTGTCCCCACCAAAAAGTCATCTGGTCTTCTGCCCAATTAGGCACCATCTATGCTAGGAAAAGCCCAGGAGAACTTGACCAGATTCTAGTAGCATTTTTCTAAGCTGTTGGTTTGGGGGCACTTCTCAAACTTGTTGGTATTAAGTAGGAAAGCATTCAAGGAAACTAGGTATTCTGCAGCTTAAGCATTTTTAAAATAGATCTGTTAGTTCCTTCTAGTTAAATTCTAGGCCCTTAACTTCCAGACAAAAATTTCAAAAGATGGCTACCCCCCATTTGCAAAATAACTAGATCTCAGCTTAGCCTCCTTTTATTGCAAGTGCTATTTCTGCATTATTCACAGCTACCAAAGGAGAAAATGAGTGAAATGGGAAGCAGCTGGCAGGTGCTGATCCCACAAGTCAAGAGTGCTCAGCCCCCATCCTCCCACACCACACAGCAATCCGTTAGTATCACTCAGATGGAGTGAATCATGGTTGCCTGTGTGCATGCTTACTTGGACACAGGTTTATTTCCCCTGCAAGTCTGGAAGTCCTTTCAAGGTTGGGATTACATTGACCAAGATCCCTGACTCTCTCTGGTACCCACTCAGAATTCTATACCTTTAGTACCTTTAAAGGATATAGCAACCTGGTCCCCCATCTTCCAGCCCTTTTTCTTCCCTGTCCTGGCCCAGATCCTGGGCAGGCCTTGCAACTGGTCCTCCACAGCACCTGTTCAGCCCATCTTACCTGCTCGTCAAAATTCTGATCATGGATCAATACTGCAACCTGTCACTCCCATGTTCAACTCTGAGTTTCTGGACAGAGCCATAGAAAACTTAATTGTACAAATGTTTCTCAAACTTTCTGATCTCAGAACCTCTTTGTAACTTTTAAATATTAGTGAGTATCTGCCACTTGGGTGACTGGGGGAGGAATACATGGAATTTAAGACCAGCAGTAAAGTGAGTCGCCATCTCAAAAATTTTTTTCTTTAAGCTGGGCGCTGATGGCTCACATCTATAATTCTAGCTACTAGGGAGACAGAGATCAGGAGGATCACAGTTCAAGGCTAGCACAGGCAAAAAGTGAGATCTTAACTCAAAAACACCCAACATTCACCAAAAAAAGGCTAGTTGAGTAGCTCAAAGGTAGAGTGCCTGCCTAGCAAGTGTAAGTCCGAGTTCAAACTCTAGTAGTATGAAGAATTTTATTATTATTTTTTTTTTACTGAGAATCACTTTTAAAAAGCAGCCAGTTCAGCTCAAGTAACTGCAAGAACACTCTTCCTTGAGAAAACCAGTGCATTCTATATGCAGCAGAAAGGCTGTATGTAAAGTGTACTTCCCATTTGCCATACAGAATATCATAAAGACTTTTATTCAAGATGGGATTTAATGAAGCATATACTTTTTGCTGTTTCATCGAGAATATACTTCTGTGAATCTGGCAACATTTTTAGGTGGGAGGCTGTGGCAAGACAGATCTAGGGACCACACTGGTGCCATGGCCAGTGCTGGCAGTCTTGATTACTATTGTTTCAGTACCATGGGGGCAGATAGCAATGCAGAGAAGTGTAAAGATGCCATAGTGCTGTGAAAATGGTTTCAGCTGGTTACCGTGCAAAGTCCTGAGGACTTCTTGGGTCTATGCAGCACAAGACTGAAACTGTTGTGCTACAAAAACCTGAGATTTTCCATCTTATCAAAGCCCTCAACAGCTCTAGAACAGCTCTGGTGGGCCCCATCCTCTTTCTAAGACCCTCTCCATGTCACATGGCTTGAATTATGTCCTTCTTACCAAATGACCCTCACTACGCTCAACAGATCTTACAGAGGTAAGATGACAAAACTGAGACCTGTAGAAGTGATCTTCCTAGACTTCTCCCCACCCAGACCTGCTCACATGCTCTGAATTAGTAAGAAAGAGACAGACTCTCAAAGCCAATCCTCTATGAGCCCATTCCTTCAGATGGAGCAGTCATTTCTGTCTCCATTCTAAACTTCCCACTTCCATTCACTGTTTCAACTACTCTGTGTGTTCAGCAACAATCCCCTAATTGGAAAACAAACCCATGTTTTTCAGTCTCTTATCGTGCTAGCCTTCTCTGTTGCATGGACACTGCTGTGCAGTCCCCTTTCTAAAATGCCATTTCCCATTTCTGTGAAATTGCATGACTCTCATTCCCTTTTTCCATTGTTTTTTTTTTCCTCTTTTAAAAAATATTTCAAAAGCAAAGTATTTAATGCTGTTACACTGATTACAAAGTAAATTGCACTTTAACACACACACACACACAGCAAAATATGCATGTCTTCCATTTATGGATCCACTGTATGAACTGAAATTTTAGTGCTTAAGATGCTGCACAAAAACAGAAAAAACAAAAAAACCCACATGTTCATCAATAGGAATAAAGAAGCTGAAAAATATGGACTACCTCATGAATTTGCATGTCATCCCTGCACAGACAGGGTCCATGCTAATCTCTGTATGTTCCAATTTTAGTGTCTGTGTTGCCAAAGGGAGCACTTTATCCACCATTTCTATATTCTTCAAGGGCTCCTACTCCTGTTCCACTGCCTACTGAAGGTTTGTGTTCTCATGCTTCTTAATGTACACCTCTATCTTCAAGCTCTTGCATAATTTCAAAGGCCATGGGTTAAATAATTCCCAAAGCTATCTTTTACCTAGGATGACCAAATTTCAGATAAATAAATAAACTCTGTAGATAATGGAAGAATGTGTAGCCTATGGTCCTATTTACGACTTGTATGCATCCATGTGGACAATAACAAAGCCTGTAAGATCTTCAAACAGGTTATCTGAGAAAGACCTCTGACATGAACTACATTAAAAAACTACCCAAAAAATAGGAGACCAAAACAACAACAAAAAAAACCCCAAACCAGAATTCCTCACCTTTCTTGATAATGATGGCCATCTGCTGGTTTTTGCCTCCCATTGTTCACTGCCCCTAAGCAAACTGCATTTCACACGGGCGCTCTCAGGCTTAGCCATGTTTCCCTGCTATGCTGGGGAAGTGGTGGCACTGGTTGGGCCATACTTATCTGGATTCCTCTTTGGCCATATTGAAGGGGAGAAAGACATTCAAGTCGGGGACAAAGAGGCAACAAGAGTCAGCCTATGGCTTGGGCTATAACCATCAGGAAATGGGCAGTATGAACCCAGAGCTGCTGGGTGGCCTTCTTACTACCACAAAAAAACAGGAGTGACTGACAATAAAGACAGTACAGAGGAAGAAAAGCTGATTTTAGGCAAAGTGATTATACTCATGAATCCAGATTCCATTTGACTTTTCTTTCAGTTACAGGAGCCAATAAAATACTTCTTTAGGCCTAAGCCAGTTGGCAGTAAGTTTTTGTTATGTGGAGCTGAAAAGGCCTCAAATAGCTGACCCACCAAACCTGTCCCCAAGTCTCCTCAAACACCCATAGCATTGATCAATGCTAATCATTTGACATAGTTTGATATACATTTTACTTATAGATGAAGTAATACCACAAACAAATGCTATATTATTTTCCCATGGTAAATATTACTCATTATTTTCCCATGTATCAAAGTTTGTTAAACAAAAGACTTTTTTTGTGTGTGTGTATACTAGGTTATTGAACTCAAGGCCTCACCATTGCTAGGCAAGTACTCTACCACTTGAGCCATGCCTCCAGTCCTAAAAATGACTTTTAGTGGCTTTATTATATTTCTTTAAGTAGCTGTTATCATAATTTATTCAATGACTTGACTAGCATCTAGAATCTTTGTGGTTTCTAAAGCCTAACAGGTTACTTAACACGGCTCAAACTAAATTCTCAACTGCAATCCCCTAAATTGCTTCTATAGTTTTCCTCATCTAAGTATTTCTTGTGAATTTTATGCCCTTGTCCTCTGCTCATTTATTTACTCACTGAAGTCTTAGATTTGTTTTTGTTCTTTTTATACTAATAATACAAATGATGAATCTAACATTATTACCTAATAATTTAAGTCTTTCAATTATTCTATGAGGTGGAACTGAATTTGTTCCATTTTTGAGATGAGGAAATCATAAAAGTTGTCCAAAGCTAAAGGCTTCAAGCGTGGGGCCCTGATGTGAACTCAGAAGACTTACTTTAGAGCTGTAGGGCATTAGATACTACTGTGCTGTGTGCTCCCTTCTATATAACAGGAAAGGAATTCTTTAAATGTTATTCAATAGAACATTTTAGAACTATTGTCCACGCCCCATATTTTGTAAGTTTTAAATTTTTATGTGACCAAATCTATACTCCTTCCTTCATGTATATTTTTTTATGTTTGTTTGTTTTTAAAGCTTAGGAAGATAGTTTTTCCCCATGTAGAAATGAGAAAAACACTGAATACGCTAAATATTCCTATCTTTTAACAGTATGATTTTTAAAAAGGTCTTTAATTACTGATTCTTTTGGAATTCACTTTCATGTGTGAGTAATAATTCAAATTGATTTCCTTCCAAACAGAGATTCAACTAGCCTAGAACCATCTGCTGAATAATAATAATTTCTTCCCCCTCACTGGAGTCATTATAGAGAATTTTAACCAAAGATTCCTTTGAAGAAAAATCTACAATACCACTGGCTTAAGGGATTTGGCAATCAAAACTTCCAACAAATAAATGAAAAAGTGTTCAATTTCACTCTTAAAGACAAATTAAATGCCACTCCCGCCCCCATTTGGTTGGCGGACCCAAAAGTTCAATACCCACAACTGCTGGAACAAAAGACATGTGACATGATTGCCAAACTGCCCTCCACAGAGATGCTACCAATTGACACACTACCAGCTGTCTCTGAGAACATCCATTTCCCCACAGTCTTAACAACACAGTGGGTTATCAAACTTTTTGATGTTTGCTGTTGATGACTGGGGTTCAAAAGAAGAAAAAGGAAGAATTACTGACCATTTAATGTTCATACATCTTGCATGAGTGAAAAAAGAGCACCATTTCTCATAATTAAGAGATATTTACATCTTCTTTTCTGTGAGCTATCATTATCTAGACTTAAAAACTCCACTGTTTCAGCTTGAAAATTGGAATGTCTTGAGTTCCCTGAGGTCTTCCATTTACTTTCTCATGTCATTTTCATACAAATCTGGACCATCAGTTCCCTGTAGGGGAACCCTATAGCTTCTTAATCCCTCACTGATTTTATTTCTAAGGCCATTGAAACTTTGATGGCACAGAACAGGTACTCATTACCTACTTACTAAATGAATAAATTTATATGTTTTAGTAAAACTAGAAACAACTTTAGTGGCTAGTTAAATATGGCAAATTCTTTAGAGTTCCTCTCATCAACAAGAGGATTTATTTCCCCATCCTTTGAATCGGGGTTGACAAGAGTGATTTGATTTTATACACTGAGTGTGGCAGATTGGTGTACTGGGACCTGGTCTCGAGACACCTTGAAGCTTCTGCTCTTCTAGACTATTCTTTTTGTTTGTTTTTTTGTGGTGCTGAGGTTTGAACTCGGGGTCTTCACCTTGAGCCACTCCACTAGCCCTATTTTTTGTGATGGTTCTTTTGAGATAGGATCTCTTGAACTATTTGCCCAGGATGGCTTTGAACCTTGATCCTCCTGATTTCTGCCTCCTAAGTAACTAGGATTACAGGCGAGAGCCACTGGCATTCTTGCCATCAGGAAAATATATCTTGCATGAGTATAGTCTAGCCTATTGTACGGTGGCAACAAGGAGGAACAATAGCAGAGGTGGTGAGGCTACCTCAGACCCTCTGGAGAGGGACCAGCAGACCCACCGAGCTATACCAGCCCAAATAACTCAACTCATGAACAAATACGTGGTTGTTATTCCAAACCCCTGAATTTTGGAGAGGCTCATGTGAACTTCAATATCCAGTATGAGACTGGATAAAGATGATTACGGGTCATCCGTACGAAGATCAATATGCAGTCACTCTTATTAACTACAGATATGGGAAGATCTCCAGCATATATAAATGAAAAAGTTTCAGTCTTGAGATCTCAACAGTTTAGACCTATGAACACTAGTAATATGAACACTTACACTATCCTATGATGTGTATACCACCATTAATCCCATTTTATAAATGAGGAAACTGAAGTCCACACAAGTTGAGTACTTTGTCATAGCTAGTAAGTTGCTAGACTGCAAACTGAACCCAGGAGGTATGGCTACAAATCATGTGATTCAAATACATGTGTTTACCTCAGCACTGCCAATTATTTCTCCTTTATTCATTGTTTTCCCTGCTGCTTCTTTGTACTTATCCAACACTTAAACTTCAAAACTAATTTCTTGGACTTTTGTTTTGTTTTTTTTGAGACAGGGTCTGTCTATGTAGGCCAGGATTGTCTCAAACTTGCTATCCTTCTGCCTCAACCTCCCAAGTACTGAGATTACTGGTGTGTACCACTACACTGGCTTAATTTCCTGGATTTTAATGGTCTGAATTCTTACCCAGATGAACCAACCTCAAAATTCATGACCTTAAACTAAGGAAAATAAGCTAAAAGACTCAGAAATAATTTGATATAAATAATGGCTATCTAAAAAAAAAAAGAGGAAGTAAACATAAGAGGGAAGCCTGGAGTAGATCTACACAACAGTTTTGTTATGTATGTACTTCTTTAGGAAGGCAACTCTGGAAATAATTATTTAGGCAACATGTGTCATACATGTGAAGTTCTAACTAAAAAAACCTACAATCTTAATATAGTATATAATTATATATAATTCTACATACAAATGTATAATTTTGTTGTATGCACTGACACAACAAAATTTTGAAGGCAATTTTGGGATTCTGGTAATTATGAGTATTTCTTACTATCTTCCTATTCTTTCTATACTTCTGAACTATATAAACAGACATGGTGAAGGAGGATGAATACGGTGGACGTATTTTGTATATGCGCACAAAAGTAGAACAATGAAACCTACTAAAGTTGTTCTTAGAGGGGGAGAAGGGGAATGATGGAGGGGGTGAATCTAATTAAGGTACATTTAAGCACATATGTAAATGTCACAATGAAACCCCCCTGTACAATAATATATGCTAATAAACAAAAAAATTTTTTTAAGAAGTATATACCCAACACACATTGGAGCATAAATGTGCACTTAACTTCATCTAAAGACATACAGGAATGCTCATGACAGTACTAACTGGTAATGGCCCGAATGGCGGCATTACAAAGCCAGGGTAAATCAACTGTGGAGCAGTCCTGTAATATAGCACTACGTCTCAATGACAATGAAGCAACCACACCCAACACCACAGATGAAACTCAGAGATTAAAAAAAAGATAGTTTCTCTTATGTACAAAGTAAATTCAATGCTAAACAGGTTAAGTATTTCTAAATTTTGAGGGGCGGAGGATACTGGGGGTTGAACCTAGGGTCTTGTGCTTGCTAGGCAAGCATGCTATTAAGACACGCTGCCAGCTCTATTTCTGAATCTTGACTCAGGTCCATACATAAATTCAACATCTAAATTGACAGCTGTTAAAATTAAAAATACATATAAATATACATAAGCACATATTCTTGAATACACACACAAACATATAAACAACAAAATTTAGAAAAGGCTAAATTTCTAACATCAGACTAACTAGAAATACTATTATAAAAATAAGCCAAGTCTATGTACTAACGGACAGATATTCAAGACACAGTTCTATTAACAGTGACATTTAGTGAACAATTCAGAAGAATTTCACCTTCTTAAATATTTCTGTCATTAAAAGATTTTTTACAAAAAGTTTACTTTTTAAATTATTACTGCTGTTTTTGAAACAGGGTCTCACTACATAGCCTAGGGTGATCTCATACTCCTCATACTCTTGATTCTCCTGCCTTGCCTTGTGAGTGCTGAAGTGACAGATGTGTATTACCAGGCTGTGGTTAAATTTTAGGTAAAAATATACATATGTATAAAAGTAAAAAAAGAAATAGGAGGCACAGTTCAAATGGTTGAGTGATTGTCTAGGAATTGCGAGGGACTCGGTTCAATCCCCAGTACGGCAGAAATTAAAAAGATACAGAAAGGCAAATTCCCTCTTCTACACTTTTTTTTTTTGGTAGTACTGGAGTTTAATCTCAGGGCCTCATACTTGTAAGGCAGATACTCTTCTACTTTCCTTGTTTTATTTTTTTGTAGTACTAGAACTTGAACTCAGGGCCTCATGCTTGCTAGGCAGGTACTCAACCATGTGAGCCATTCTTCCAACTCCATCAGCCCTTTTTTGTGTTTGATATTTTCGAGATCCTGTCTTTCCCAGGCTATCCTTGAACTCTGATCTTCCTTATCTCTTTAGGATTACAGTTGTGAGTCACCAGCCCCAGTTCCAGCTCCTCTCTTCCTGTTAAAGACCCTTGTATTTACAGTTAGATAATCTACACAATTTCAGTAATTTAAGTCAGATGCAGAGCAACCTTAATTTGTATCTGCAATTCCCCTTTGCCAAGCAACCTAACACATTCACTGATTATGGGGAGTAGGGCATCTTGGAGTGGGGAGTGAGTCATTCTGCCTACCATAGTTTTATAATAGTATGAGGTTTTCTGAAAATAGCTGTCCAAGTTGGGCATGGTGGCACAGGTCTGTAACCCCAACACTTGAGAAGCTAAGGCAGGATAGTGAGTTTGAAGCCAGCCTGGGTTACATAGTGAGACCTAGTTTCAAAACAAATAGGCCTTCTTGGGCAAAAGCATAAAACCCAATCTAAAAAGTAAATTAAAGCAAAAAGGGCTGAGGGTATGGCTAAATGGTAGAGCACTTGCCTAGCAAGTGCATGGTCCTGAGTTCAAACCCCAGTATCACCAAAAAAAAAAAAACCAAGTAACAAAATATTACCTTATTAAAAAATTGGTGTGTAGCTAAGAAGTTTTCACCTAACTTCAGGTCATGTAGCTCTGTCCTATGTTTTTCTTTGAAGTTTTATAGTTTTAGACTTTATGTTTAGGTGTATGTTTCATTTTTGTATTTTTATTATATATATATATTTTGCAAACAGGTACCTAATTGTTCTAGCATCATTTGGTAAGGAGAGATATGAGTGACAACATACATTTTTATAAATCTTGAGTGCATGAAAAAGTGCAGATATAAAAGACATCATGTTTCATGATTCCATTAGTATGACATCCTGGGAAAGGCAAAATTATAGGGATATAAATCAGATCAGTGATGGCTAGAGACTGGGGGAAGGAAATAACTGTAAGGGGAAAAGGACAACTTTTAGGGATGATAGAAATATTCCATGTATTAACTGTGGTGGTGGTTATAGGATAGCAACACATTTGTTAACATTCAGAAACCCACACAACTAAAAGGAAAAGACTTAATGTAAATTATTCTTCATAGCTGGGCTCACACCTGTAATCCTATCTGCTCAGGAGGATTGAGGTTTGAAGCCAGCCCTTCACAAATAGTTTGCAAGACCTTATTTTGAAAATATGCAACACAAAACAGGACTGGCAGAGTGGCTCAAGTGGTAGAGTGCCTGCCTAGCAAGCGTGAGGCTGAGTTCAAGTCCCAGTACCACCAAAAACACAAAAACAGAAACAAAAAAACCTACCATCAACAACAAAAAACCTTCATAAACTTAACTTGAAAAATTATTAAATATAGTAAGTGTGGTGGTGCATGCTTAGAATTTGAAAGACTTCTAGGCCAGCCTGGGTATAAAAAGAGACCCTCTCTCTAATAACAAATCAAATGACAAGATCAAAAAGTATCCAAGTGGTAAGGGGGGCAGGGGGAGAGATAGCCCAAACAATGTATACACATATGAATAAATTAATAAACAAGCAAAAAAAAAAAAGTATCCAAGTGTGAGCACGTCTGACCTGAAATCTGAAATGCCCCAATATGTGAAACCTTCCAGGGGGTATGGCTCATGGCTCAGGAGTAGCACGTGCCTATCATGAGTTAGGCTTTGCGCTTGAGCTCTAGCAAGTGGTAGGAGGCATGGGGGAAGAAAAAAGAAAAAAGAAAAAAGAACGAGAACATTTGTTTTGTTTCTTTTGGTGGTACTGGGTTTGAACTCAGGGCTTCACATTTGCTAAGCAGGCACTCTACCACTTGAGCCATTCCACCAGCCCTGAGTGAGTACATTTTAAATAAGGCATTACCCCAACAATCACAGGCTGACTATTCAGGCTAGTGACGTGGCAATTTAACAAAATACAACAAACAAACAAAACTAAGCCTAAGAAAAAATAATCCATGAAATAAGATTTACCTTTGGAGTCAGCATTTGGGAACAGCCTATTCCATGGCACCTTATTTTTGTGTGGAAGAGAAAGCAAATAGTTTCTAGCTTTTAAATTTATTATACAATTCAGATCTTCCTGTGAAGGGGATCCAAGAATACCTATCAGATAAAATAATTAGCTGTTAATTATCAAGACAAAGGCAAACAACTATGTACCATCAGGTTGGAACAGAAGGAACTCTGGTACTTAATGTCTTCTCACCACCACCCAATGCTTACTCTTCTTAAGTTTTTACAAAAGATCTTTAACATTTTAAATTAGAGAAAATAAAAAATTCGTGTCTATTACAGGTCACAGAGTAATTAGAACTCTTCCTCATTTAATGATGGGACTCTGATGTAAACTGTGTTTAGGAACCTTACCCAGAATGTGGTTCAGCTGGTCGAGATAATGCTTTCCTGGAAAGATTGGCCTGTTGGACAGCATCTCTGCCAGGATGCAGCCCACAGACCAAATATCAATGGACTTGGTATAGCCCTGCAGCAGATAGAGAGAAAAGGCAGAGAATGATATCTGGTGTACATACAAGCTGATGAGATCTTTCTACATGACAGGCATGTGGCTGGTAAGAGTTTGAGATTCTTCTTTGACTCAAATTCAGAAACACATGGAGACAGCATGAAAATGCATGAAATAATCAGACTTTATTTATTTTTGAGGTACTGAGGTTTGAACTAAGTAAGCATTCTACCACTTTTGCTATGCTCCCAGCCCTTTTTTGCTTTAGTTATTTTCTGAATAGGGTCTTATGTTATGGGGATGACCACACCCAGGTTCTTATTGGTTCAGATGGGATCTCACAAGTTTTTTGTCCAGAAGGGCATCAAACTGTGATCCTTTCAAGTACCTTGGATGACTGGGTCCAGCTGAACAATCGTGATTACTTAATAATTTTACTCCTCTCTTCAACATTAACTTATTAAATTAGAATTTCTGAAGTATACTTAGAATTTTTATGTACTTCAATCATTATTTTCAAACAATTTGAGAGAAAGACACAAACATATTACAAAAAGTAAAAACATTCATTGCTTTAGGACATTTGTAGCCGATTTACGCATTTTTGGAAACCTGGAAATCAACTCAAAAGAAGGGGTTACTGCTGTTATACTTGCAGAGTATCTTTATCCATCTCATAAATCATTTTCAAAAAGGTCAGGCTAAAGACCTTGACCTCTGGCAATAAATAAATAAATAAATAAATAAATAAATAAATAAATAAATGGAGGAAAACAAGTGTGTGGTGTTGGTACCAGTATTCTCATCTTTTATATTAATTTTTCAGGTATAACTATTCTTTTAAAGGAGTTCTGCTGGCCAGGTGAGTGGTTCACGGCTGTAATCCTAGTTACTCAGGAAGCAGAGATCATGAGGATCTTGGTTCAAAGCCAGCCCAGAAATAAAGTTTTAGAGAGACTACCTTGAAAATATCCAACACTAAAAAGGGCTGGCGGAGAGGCTCAACTGGTAGAGTACCTGCCTAGCAAGTGTGAGGCCCTGAGTTCAAACCCCAACATCGAAGGGAGAGAGGGAAGAAGGGAAGGAAGAACGAAGGAAGGAAATAAAGGTCATAGAAGAATTGTTTGAATCATAATGCAAATTTTTTAGCATAATGCAAAAATGGTATTTCTCTAAAGAACACAAGTTGCATTTTAGGGAAAATGTTAGGTATAGTGGTAAGTGGAAGAAGAAATGTAGAAATACCTATAGAAAACAAATGAGTAAGTAGTCATTAAAATATAGTGAAATCTTTTTGGAAAACTAAAGAACTAGTGATGAAACTTACAGCTATGATAAAAATGGGTTCAATTTTAAAATAATTTTTCTAAAACTCTTATAATCCCAAATACTTCTTGCTTTGGGTCAAAGCTAAATAAAGAGAAGGACTGAAACATCTAAGAGAAATAAGGACTTTTGGGAGAAACAGCTACTCCAGGTCTGGGACAGTGAATGTACTAAGTAAGCCTGGGATACTTAATACCAGAAAGCAAGGAAGGGCCCAATGCTAGTAGGGAAATGTCAAAAGTGGGTCTTTCCAGCAAAATCTGGGACAAGTACACATAATGGTTGGAATAGATTATATATCACAGAATAAATGGAGAAAACTAAAACAGAGAAAGAATGATAGTTATAAAATCACCAGTGGCCAAAATGCATCAATCCCAAAAATACATGACACAAAACTGATAGCGATTCTACAAAACAGCTTACTCACACTCTTCAAAAAACAACACCCTATTAATGCTGATTATTAGATGTGCTAAGATATCATGGCTACAGGGAAGAACATATCCTCTTCCATTAGGAATATTAATGTTCCTCAAAAATTCAAGGAGTAAAGTGCCAGTTTACGTAGGTAAAGTATCAGATGAGGAGATAGGAAGATAAAAAGGAGGGAGGGTAAGAAAACAAGGTGTTAACTGCGGGCAGATCAAGGTAAGGATATCCAGGTATTTACTGTACTCTCAAATTTTCTGTATGGTTGAAAATGTGCTTAAAAAAAAAAGAGTGAGGCTGGAAGCGCAGCAGTGGAGAGGCAGATGCAAGAGAATTAAAAGTCTGAGGCCAAGGGCTGGAGGTGTTGTTCAAGTGGTAGAGCACCTGCCTAACAATCATGAAGCCCTGAGATCAAACCACAGTACCACCAAAAATATTTCAAGGCCAGCCTGGGCCTGAAATAGCAAGACTCTGACTCAAAACAGTGAATGCACTGTTAGAAGTAACATTTATACCCAGTTTTCGGCATGTAGAAGGGAGTACTGGGCATCTAGAAGAATTTATAGTTATCTTCTTTGGCTACTTCCCTCTGGAGGGTGATCAAGAGATAAAGGCATTTGGGGCTATCTCAAGTTGGAGTGCAGATTTAAGGTCAAAAAGCCACCAGAATAAATGACCTACACCACATCAACAGATCTCTTTTACAACCAGCACTGCACACCTGCATGCCATTGCTCCTAGTTTGGAATGGCTGCCATGTGGCCCACTGGAGAAAGAACTTGCTGTGTGGAATTATTTGCAATGCAGAGATACAGGAGAATCAATACAACATTTTCTCCTATGAAACATCTGTTACACTAATTCTTTATAATGGAATTTCTTTCCATGGGATTTTGCTTTTATAACTAAACACATGTAGTATATTGAGCGCAACTACTTTAAACAAATTTCATTTCCTCTCAAAAACAATCTAATAACTCAGATCTACTCATAAAGAATGAAGAAAGAGAATGAATCCTATGAACTAATTTAATTAGATCTATTCATTTCCACTAAGCCCCCCAGGATTATTTGTGGTTCCTCGGCCCTAGATGCCCAATACCTATTTTCATTACTTTTCTTCTTGCACCTTAAAGTTACACTATAGCAGACAGAACTACATTTAAGAATTTCATTATCTTCAGATATTAGATATAGGTAATACGTCAAGCCCGCTTAGACTATTGATTTTAACGCCCCCCATTCACATTCTATTTGCATAGAATAGGACTCCATAGCAGTCCTCAACTTTTGCCTACTGAATGAATCATAATTCAACACAGAAATCATATTTCACTTTTTTCTGGATTTTATAAATTTATTCGATCATTTCTTAAGACCAAGACATAGGTCTTGTTAGCAGAGTTTGGACACAAACTGAATGTATTCTCCATAGTAATTCAAAGACGCAGAAGAGGTATTTGGAAGTAAGACAATTTCAAAATAAGAAATTCATACAGGTTCCTATTCTTCGCTCATCTATGTTTTCTTCAAGTACAACAAGTGATACTACAGGATAAATTTGATCTTTTTAGAACAGACCTGGTCCATGTTCATAGGAATACACATTGCTGGTTACTTCTAACACAAAGACAGCCTTGGCCAGAAGTAGGTATGGATGGACAAGAGGAGAGACACTTGGAGACTGGAGAGGCAACCTTCTGACGCTCTAACAGGTTAGCATTACTTCAGTTGAGGCAGAGGCTGAATCCCAGGGTCTAAAAATTCAACGCTGAACAAGATTGTCCAGATGAGCCAAGTCTCAACTGAATTTGAGGCTTAGAGAGACACGTTCACAGCTACACGTTTAGAAGGTTCATTTACTTCCTGGTTTTGTTTTTATACAAACTTGGTTCTTACCTTGGAATTCAACATAATTTCTGGAGCCCTGTACCAACGTGTGGCTACATACTCTGTCAGGAACCCTGTGTGATCATGATCCGGATCTGCAACACGGGCCAGGCCAAAGTCGCAAATCTAAGGGAAAAAAAAAAAAAAATATATATATATATATATATATTTTCTTAGAGATTCTAACCAGCTTGATATTAAACATCATGAAAATAAATAGCAATAACAATAATGAGCACTTGCTACCAATACTATATCAGATACTTTACTAGAACTTCTATAAGCTCATCCTCCCAATAATCTGAAAGGCAGTGATGGCAATCCACATGCCAGACTAGGAAACAGGCTGAAGAGGTCTTTAACAGGACACAATTTAAGTGGCATCCTCACAATACCTTATCTGTTTAGTGCATAGTAATCTCTCTTAGGTGACTTGACAAAAACTGTTCTGAGTAAATTCACCAAAACCATCCAGAGCCTTTTCTCAGCCTTATTCCACTAGAGCTTGCAGGATCACTGCTACTAGGATTAGCTCCTCAATCTGTACTAGACTTCTATTTCTCAGACTATTTTCTCCGCTTAGTCTAAGAATGCTGGTATTTTCAAAGATCCTTCCCACTTCCCATCCCTTTCATATAATCAAATGTACACCTAAACCTTTAAAAAAGTTTCATTTACTTAGATGTACTATTTTCCATTAAAAAAAATACCTAGATGCACATTTTCTTCTGATTTACAGAAGTACCTCTTAGGGATTCATTATCTGGCCATTTAATAATGTGATGCTAAGGCTGGGTATCTTACCAGACTCCAATGTATATAAAGGGTAGCTATACTATTTACCTCTATATACACGCAGAATATTTTAATTCTTTGGCCCTTGGAAAGTCAACTCAAAAGACAGACATGTTATCAAAGATGGGCCAGAGTAACTATATTCTCAGAAGGTAGCCTGGAAGACTGAGACTAATCTGGAGGCTTGACTGTGTTAAGTCAGCTAAGAAACAAGGGCCTGAATTCAGGTCATAAAAACAGGGAATAATCTAAGAGATTTACAGGATACTGAATCTATCAGGACTTTGATCTCTATTTAGATATTCCATAGTTTAGTACCTTAATAATTTAGAACAATTTGGAATGATTCTCCCCACCTCGCAAGTATCTTCCTCTGGCCAGCCCCACCTTTTTTCGGGGGTTGGAGGTGGGGGCGGAGGGGAGTGGGACTGGGGTTTGAGCTTAGAGCTTCACATTTGCTTGAGCCACACTTCTAGTCCCTTTTGCTCTGGTTATTTTGGAGATAGGGTCTTATGAACTATTCACCCAAACCACGATCCTCCTGATCTCAGCTTCCCAAGTAGCTAGGTTTACAGACATGAGCCACAGGTGCCCAGTCGGCCATCCCCACCTTGGAGGCTGGCATCACCAGGTAGCACTCTGATACTATGGGTTCTTTCATTTGCTTCAACTACAGCATCCAAGAAGTTGTACACCTGTGTTGCAGAAATTGTCTCTTTGATATGCTGCCACTGTGTCATTAAAAGGGTTAGACAACACATCTGCTTTTCCATAAATTCTTCCAACAAGTCACTTTCCATGTGGATTCTCACAGTGTAGAGCAATGAGAAAATCCTGTCCACTTTCAGCCACTCTACTTTCTGTCTACATGACCTCCACCATAAGCCAGGGTCTCTCCTTTCAGAGATGGCTTGCTTGCCAATGACATTACACCCACCGACAGTCATAGGTCTCTCAGGGGATCTGGCTGAGGAACAGACATAAGCTTTTGAGGAGGAAAACAGTTCAAAACATTGAACATGACTGATCATGAGGCTTTCAATGTACCTGCATCCTATTTGTTTCTTTTCTGTTTTTGGCAGTACTAGGGTTTGAACTCAGGGCCTCGCATATGCAAGGCTGGGCTGTACCACTTGAACCACATCTTCAGCCCTTTTTGCTTTAACTATTTTTTGGATAAGATCTCACAGTTTTGCTCAGGGCTGGTTTGGAACTGTGATCCTCCTACCTATGCCTCCTGCATAGCCTGTACCACAGGCGCATATCACCATACCTAGCTTGTTGGTTGAGATGAGGTCTTCCTAAATTTTTGCCATGGTAGGCTTCAAATTGCGATCTTCCCAATCTTTACCCCTAGAGCAGCTGGGATTACAGGTGTGTACCACAATGCCTGGCCCTTCTACTTGTTTCTTTATAGCATTTTCTACCAATTCCTGTGGAGGTAACTGTTGGAAAGGTTTCCAATATAAGGCTCACTAGCAACTGAGCCAAATGAAAGAACTAAGGAACAACTAATTTCTTTCATCCTGAAGTAGAATGCTCTGAGCCATCACTTGCTGTCTCTCACTGTCACTGATCCATTCCAATTCTGTGTGGTTGAACTTTTCAACATATGTGTGCTCTGTAGTTTCTCTCTTTTGTAGGGCAAACACTTCATCTTATGATTCATGTTCGACCAAAGCTCACCACTCAAGTGCATTTTGTTGTAATGACATCTGAAGTCACATTCTGAATCACACAATCAGACCAGAAGTACTGCACCTTGTCAGCAGAGGAAAACCAGGGCAAGCCCCAAAAGATAAGGACAGATATGTCACTACTCTTGGTACCTGGTATTACACAGACTGCACAGGTTCAGAATTCAACACAGCTTTGCATGGCTCAGTTGAGTCACGTAACAAATCTCAAGTTAAAAAAATTTGCTTTTGTATGTATACAATCCACAAATCAATAAGGCTAAGTATTAAAGTGGATGTTTCCAATTTCTCTTGAGTGTAGACAAGAAAATGAACTTGAATTTTAAAGGGCTTAAGATTCTTAAATATCTATAAAGGCAGGGATAATAAATGTTAAGTGTTGCCTTTAAACACAGTTGTGGCAGAATGCATTTTCTAAAGAAAACACACCAACATAATCCCACCCCCTCATGCTTTTTTACAAGCTCTGTGGTTGAACTTTTTCAAGAGGTGGAGCCTAACTTTTTTCTACCCCAAAATCTGAGTAAACTTCTGTAACTACCTGAACCAAAAGAATGCTCTGCTCAACCCTCTGCTCAAATTGTGAGGAAGTCCAGGTCACATGGACTATACAGGGGCATCCCTGCTGACAACCAGCTTTAACTGCCAGGCCATGTAAGTAATGATTCTACACCTTGCCTTCACATCTTGTGGTCAAGGTCCAGACATTGAAGAGAGAACAGCCATTCCTGCTGCACCTTAACTGAATTCCTGACCCACAGAAACTTAGGTAACATACAATTATTGTTTTAGGTCATTACGTTTTTCGGTGATTTGTTAGGAGTGCAAACTAATACAGTGGAGTGGACAGAGTGGTTGTAATGGGGCCAGTACCTCTTGAGGAGGACGAATGTAAAATGATCCTAGAATACTGAAGAGATGCCAGCCATGGAAAGACCTAGGGAAAGCCAGAGTAATACCCTAGAGAAAGAACCAGCTGGGCATATTTAGGCGGCAAGGAGGGGGCACTATAGCTGGAGACACCCAAAATTTCTCTTGTATTGTCTGTTTCTCCTCCATCTTAACTCCACTGTCTTAAGTCTAGTTTGTCTAGACCTGCATAAAAGCTAGTCTCTCTGCCTGAAATCTAATTCATTCTCTAAATTCCCACCTAAGTGCTATTTCTAAAATAATACTCATCTCTCTGGCTCAAAAATCTTAACAGTTAGGTGCTGGTAGCTCATGCCTGTAATCCTAGCTACTCAGGAGGTAGAGATCAGGAAGATCAAGGTTTGAAGTCACGATCAAGACCCTATCTCGAAAACACCCAATATAAAACAGGGCTGGCAAGTGGCTCAAGTGGTACAGTACCTGCCTACCAAGCATAAGGCCCTGAACTCTAAACCCCAGTATTGAAAAAAAAAAATTTTCTAACCAAGCCCCTCTGCCTCCTTGAATGACTTTTTTTTTTTTTTTTTGGTGATACTGGGGTTTGAATTCAGGGTCCAAGTGCTCTATCATTTGAGCCATGCCCCCAGTCCTTTTTGCTTTCGTTTATTTTTCAGTAGGGGTCTCACACCTTTGCATGAGCTCGGCCTTGGACCATCCTCCTGCTTCAGCCTCCCACGTATGACATCACACATCTGACTTGTTTTTTGAGATAGTCTCACTAACTTTTGCCCAGGCTGGCCTCAAACTGGGATCCTTCCACCTCAACCTCCAGTGTAACTGGGATCAAAGGCATGCGACACCATGCCCAGTAAAAGACCTAACTCTTTAAACCTGACTTTCAAGACCACTCTCAAACTGCCATTAAGCTACCTTCCCAGCTCTTATACTTCACCATTACTTTTTATTCTATTTACTCCAGATCTCTACCTTCTGCCATTCCACATTCCTAAATATACAGCTGAAAAAATCACTTCCTTCCCAGAAATCAATACCACCGCTAAGAATTAATTGCTTACTTTCATCAACTCCCTTACTACTTTTTTACACTTGTATTAAAGTATATAACCACAATCATGATAAACAGCTGTGCAAATGTCTCCTCAGTTAGAATATTAAGTTCCTAGAAAAAGGCAATACTTGACCTACTTTTTATTCCTAAGAGTCCCATACACAGTGAACATTCAACGTCTGATGAATAAATACCTTACTTTAAGTGCTTTTGGGAAGCACAACACTGGGGCGGTAATTGGCAGAGCCTCCAGTAATATTTTTCACAATATCTGAATCCTAATAATCTTTAAAAATAAAAATCACGATATATAATACCAGGTTAAAAACCTCACAATAATTAATAATGGTAATAAAATTTTTCAATGTAGCAATGGTAAAGAAGATGACAAAATTAAAAATTATGATAAACTCACTAGGAAAAGATACCTGATGACTTGAATGATGCAGTATGTCTGTTACTTTAAAATTAAAAGTAAATATGGGGACTGGGGATGTAGCTCAGTGGTAGAAAACTTGCCTGATTGGGTTCAATCCCCAGCACCACAAGAGAAAAAAACAAAAAACCAAACAAAACCAAAAGCATTTTACCAGGCATGGTGTTACATAACTATACTTTCAGCACTTGGGAGGCTGAGGTAGGAGGTTGTCAAGTTTTTTTTTTTTTTCTTCAGTGCTGGTACTTGAACTCAGGGCCTATACCTTGAGCCACTCCACCAGTCCTTTTTTTGCGAAGGGTTTTTTCGATAGGGTCTCACAAACTATTTGCCTGGGTTGGCTTCGAACTGTGATCCTCCTGATCTCTGCCTCCTGAGTAGCTAGGATTACAGGCATGGGCCACCAGTGCCCAGTGGGATGTCAAGTTCTGACACCAGCCTGAAGTACACAGAGAGTTCCTGGGCTACATAGTGATACCCTATCTTTTTTTTTTTCCTTCCCCTTGGCAATGGGTTTGAGCTCAGGGCCTCAGGTGCTCTTACCAAATGAGCCATTCTGCCTTTTTTATGATGGGTTTTTTGAACTATTTGCCTGAGGATGTCTTCTAATTGTAATCCTCCTGCTCTCTGCCTCCTGAGTAGCTAGGAGACCCTTAAAAAGAGGCTGGGCATGATGGCGTGCACCAGTAATCTCAGTTAAAAGGGAAGTAGAGATCAGAGGACCATGGTTTGAGGCCAGCCATGGTGGTACACACTTGTAATCCCAACCATACAGGAGACAGAGACTGAGGTCTAGACAAAAAGCAGAAGACCCTTCAAACCCCGGTACGCACAGAGCAAAGCAAAGCAAAAGACACAAAAAACCCTAAATGTGTAGTTGCTCCTCCTTGTCTTTTGCCCCTAATCAATTCAATCTGAGTCTTTAAGTCAGGTCATGCAATGTAAGTCTCCACGGGATCGGGAGAGGGACAGTAGACTGGTGGGGAATACAGTGTACAAATGGAGTTAAGAGAAGGTTCAAAATTAGGATACAGCCTAAAGTGTGAGTAAAGAGGGGTGTGGTAGAGGAAGGACTGGGATACAAGAAAAATGGTATTGGACAAATCAATCATTTCACTTGAGGTTGCTAAATGGTGACTTTTCTAATTTTATTATTCCTCTGTATTTATTAGCTGGCATTCTTCTAAAAGAAGGGCTGTGGATTAGCAACTGTGGCTATTTGCTTACCCTGATATGCAGATACTAGCAGATTTCCTACTAGAAAGACAGGAAAAATGTTTAATCCTTTCCCTTTAGTTACCAATTGAGGTGGTATAAGAGAGACCACGTTTTATCATTTGTATCTCCTACACCCAGTACAGGGTTCTCATGTCATTTCTTCACTCTTCCAAATTTTCTTACATTTTAATACCAAAGACTAACCAAATTTATATAGCATTAACAAATAAACCACCAAACCTACAATACAGAAAAGCAACAGTGCTCAGAATAATTCCACACAAAAGAAGATACACAACTAGTATATGGTACAAGAAACATAAAATGACCAATGAACATTAGCACTCCTCTGAGTACTTTCTGCACTGTGTAAATGCAAATTTTCATAAAACAAAGGAAGTCTTACAGACTTGTTTCATTTTGTACTGCTCTTCATAGGTACACCCAGAATCGCATGGACTGCAAAGTTAGTCTAGCAAACAACAGGAATATAGACTTGTATAGACAACATCTCCTTGGCAGTTCCATTAAAAATATGCCAGCAGAAACTCCAATTAGGGCTGGGTACTGGTGGCTCACATTTGAAATCCTGGCTACTTAGGAGGCTCAGATCAGGAGGATCATGGTTCGAGGTCTGCCCAGGCAAACAGTTTGAGACCTCATCTAGGACTCAGGACTTCAGATGATAAGCATTTATAGAAAACAAACAAATAAAAATAAGCTTATAGGCTGGGGGCATGGCTCAAGTGGTAGAGCACCTGTCTACCAAGGGCAAGGCCCTGAGTTAAAATCCCAGTACCTACCCCCCCACCCCCAACAAGCTTTATTTTTGTTGGCTTTGGCACCAGAGCCAAAACTTAAAAGATCTAAATCACTGAGAATAACTAATATTTTGAGTGCTCAAGAGTAGGAAATACTTTAGTAACACAGAAGCCAATGGTAAAAAGGAAGAAATGACAAAACTGCCTGCTTGGAAATTCAAAAGGGCCTAAATAACAGGGAGTCAGGTAAGGTTGCAGGCTATAATGTTTCTAGGCATAGGAACCTGTGAGATAGGCATCATGGTCACCACAAAATACTGAGGATGTGAGCCAGCAATGATTTCAGAGCCTGAGTGAAAAAGATTCTCCTCCCCACTGGCACTCTTAAGTGTCATATATACACACGGAATTGCCACTGCACCTTGTCCTGTTAGGATATGTTTTCAGTGGCAAATCATCGACCTCAGTAGCACATCACTCTCTCCTTAGGAATGAGGTACTCTCCTGAATATTTATACCCATGTAGATGATACACTACCTATATCCACTTTAAAAGCACTAGTGCAGCCAGCCAGGGTGGCATGAAGCAGGAAGATAGAGAGTTCGAGGGTAACATGGGCTATACTTTGCTAGGTGTAATAGTGCATGCCTGTAATCCCAGCATGCAGAAAGCTGAGAAGGTTGTCCATGACCTAGTACTAAGCTCTCTAGCTTGGTGGTACACACTCAATGTTGCACATACACAGAAGAGAACTTGATGCTTTGTGTTCTAGTCCCTTATTTCTTTTATTTATGTTGTTCCTTTTTGCCTAACATATTCTATGCCCAACATAGCCACTCACCTACTGAAAACCTGCTCATTCTCAGAGGATTAGCACTGATACCACTATCTCCCTGTTGCCTCACACCTACAGCCAGAATTGGCCCACCTCTCTCCTTTGTATCTGTACACCATTCTTTTCTGTACCTCAGTTCTAATACATACTAATACAAATACCTACTATTCATCAGATTTCTGATCTATCAGTTTTCCTATTTCAGAGGCAGACACTCATTTCCTTGGACTAGTGTATCTAATAGAGCTTCATGGAGGAACATATGCTAGAATGAAAACCCAAGAAATGATTATTCCTAAATAGCTATGTATTTTTAAATGATTTTACTGGGATGTAATTCATATACCATACAATTCACCCACTAAAAGTTCACACCTCAATGTTTGTTGGTATTATAATCACAGGATTATGCTACTATTACCACTATCCAATTTGGGAACACTTTTAATAACCTTGAAAAGAAATGGTTAGGGATGAGGCTCAAGTGGTACAGTGCTTAGTTAGCAAGTGGGAGGCCCTGAGTTCAAACCCTAGTAACACAAAAACAAAACAAACAAAAAACACTCCAATGAATTAGCATTCCCTTCCCACTCATCTCCTAACTCTACCAGCCATAAGCAACTACTTTTCTACTTTCTTTCTTCTTTTTTTGTATTACCATGAACTTGAACTCAGGGCCTCATGCTTGTTAGGCTTGTGAGACAGGTGCTTTACCACCTGAGCCATTCCACCAGCCCTGTTTTGTACTGTTTTTGTTCCCCCCCCACCCCAAGATAGGGGTCTGAGAACTATTTGCCTTGGGCTGGCTCTGGACCACGATCCTCCTGATCTCTGTATCCTGAGTAGCTGGGATTACAGGCGTGAGCCACTGGACCCAGCCACTCATCTACTTTTTTGTCTCTATAGATTTTCCAACTCTAAATATCTTATAAATGGGATTATGGTATCTTTTCTGATTAGCTTCTTTCATTTACATAATGTTTGTAAGATTCATTCATATTGTAGCAGTGTCGGTACTTAACTCCTTTGTAATTCATTGTATGGATCTGTCACATTTTATTTATCCATCATTAATTGGCCATGTGGACTGTTTCTACTTTTTAGCTATAAGAATAGTATTGCTATGAACATTTGTGTGGATACACATTTTCATTTCACTTAGGTATATTCTTAGGAATCCTTGCAGTGCTTGTTAATCTTGCCTTTTGATCACAGCCATCCTAGCATGTGTGAAGTGCTATCTCATTGTGTGTGCATGGTTGTTTCATGGTACTGGGGTTTGAACTCAGGACCTCATGCTTGCTAGGCAGGCACACTACCACCTGAGCTATTCCACCAGCCCTCACTGTGGTTTGATTTACATTTATTTTCCTACAGACTAATGATGCCAAGCAGCTTCTCATCTTCTTATCGCTCATCTGAATATCCTCTTTAAAGCCCATTCAGATCTTTTTAGCCATTTTTAAATTGGACTATTTATCTTTTTATCATTGAGTTGTAAGAGTTCTTCATACATAGTCATCCCTCAATATCTGAGGGTGAATGGTTCCAGGATCCTGAGAATATTAAAAGCCATGGATGCTCAAATTCCTTATGTAAAAAAGGAATAATGTCTGCATACAACCTCTACACATCCTCCCACACACTTAAAGTAATCTCTGGATTACTTATAATATCTAAAATGATGTAAATGTTACATAAATAGTTATTATACTGTTTAGGGGATAATGACAAGAAAAAGTTTGTACATGTCTGTACAGATGTGTTCTCCTCTCCCCAAATACTTTCTATCTAAAGTTGGACAAATCCAGATGCAGAACCTGTGGATGCTGAACCCATGGGTGCACAGGGTCAACTAGATTCTAGCTATGAGTCCCTCATCTATATGACTTACAAATATCTTCGTTTATTTTATAGGTTGTCATTTCACTTTTTTCACGGGTTACTTTGTAGGTCAAGGTTTTAAAGCCTGATAGAACCCAATTCAGTTTTTTCCTTTTGTTCCCCATGCTTTTGATGTCAATGCCTAACACAAGATCACAAAGATTTATTCCTATGTTTTCTAATAGTATTATAAATTTTAGTTCTTAAATTTAAGTTTTGAGTTAATTTTTGTATAGGTACAAGGAAAAGATTCAATTTCATTCTTTTGCATATGGCTAACACAGGAGTCTCAGTCAGCATCATCTGTTCAAGACTATTCTTTCCCCACTGAGTGGTCTTGATACCCTTGTCAAAAATCAGTAAAGACAGATTTATTTACTGATGCTCGCTTCTCTTCCATTAATCTATGTCTATTCATAAAAATGTTTCCAGATATTTCTGGTGTAATTTTAAATATGAATAATGATAAATATAACCATACTTCAGTAAAAGATTTTTCAATATTTACCACCCTACAAGTAAACAACCCAGCTACCTTAAGATCACAGGTGGTGTTGAGCAGCAGATTGGAAGGCTTGAGGTCACGGTGCAGAACATTAGCTGAATGGATGTATTTTAACCCTCTGAGGATCTGGTAAAGAAAATAGCAGATATGGTCATTGCTGAGGTGTTGTGTCTTCAAGAGCTTGTAAAGATCTGTTTCCATGAGGTCCTGTACTATATATCTGTTTGGACAGGTTAAGGTAAAACACCAAATAGTTACACATAGCAAAGCACTGAAAACAATATTCACCCTCTCTCTACCCTTCTTCTAAACAGCCCATTAGTATTAATACCATGCAACCTACAAGGGAATGAAGAAACTGAAGAAAACTTCCATGGAAGAAATCTGAAGTTAACTCTTTGTTTAGGTCCTATAAAACAATAGGCATTATGCCTGCTTGATATGGCTGGATATGGGTCTAGACTGTGACCAGAAACAGAAATATTGGCCAACCTTGAGTCTCAACTTCCCTGGTCTCCAAACTGTCTGCTTCCAACAAACCTTCTCCAAAGCTTAGAGGGTGGTGGCCAGCAAGCATCAAATGCTCCCCATCTCTTTGGCCAAGCAGCAATCTATAATATCACTACTCTTTTTCCCTTCCTTCTTGTTGCCACCCTTCATCTTCCATTTCTTAATGACCAACCATTAAAAACCTTTGGAAATATGGGCCTAGAAACACACTGCTACAAATCCAACCCTTAGTTTTTTTTTTTTTTAAATTCTTTGATTGCTGTTAAATTTCTATCTATATAAATGAGACCCAAAGTAGTAATGCTAAGGACAGGGTTTGTGCTGGTTTTTACTCCTCTTGCTTTTTTTGCCTAGCCACATATCTAAGCACCTAAAACAAAATTAAAGCCTTTAGCTTTTAACTTCACCATAATATAATTTCATTAGTGGTGTTTTTGCATTTTATTCATTTGTGCACAAATACTGTTATGTTTCATGCTAGATGAGCTGCAGCATGTGATAAAAGACTTAAAAAAGCCTGTCATCTGCAAGAAGCTTATTTTCATGGTGAAAGGTAAAGCAAGACCAACAGGTGGTAGCGACAGGAGGCATTCACTTAAAATACCATTATAACTTATTAACAGAGCTATTTAAAAATGGAAAGAGCTGCTTAGAGACAGTGAGCTGCTGCTGTCTAGAGGGATGGATTGCAAATTGGACAAACTGATATGAAATGCTACATTAACCTGAATGTTAACTTTCTCACTTGTGGCTGACCCTTTTTACTATGCTTAAGACCTCTACCTCTCACATGCAGCCATTGTACAGGCACCATTCTCTGGACCTGCTTAGTCCAGATTTGAATGTTGGCCAGAGTTACTGGCATAATTCCAGTGCTGGCCCAGCCTTGAAGATCATGAGGCCCAGTTTCTTCGTTTTAAAGTTGAGGAAACTGCATGTCTAACATTAGAACAGTATTGATTTGACCAGGTGGATTACCTAGGGTGTCCATTTTCTTATTCAAGTGCTCTTTCCTTTCCCTTTTTACTGTAACAACCATCTGTTAAGCCCTGGTGTGGTGTTTCAAGCCTTAATCCCAGCTACTTGGGAGGCAGAGCTCAGGAGGATCATGGTTCAAGGTAAAGTTGGTGAGACTTCCATCTCAGCAAACAAGCCAGGTATGGTGGTGCAAGCCGATGTGGGAGGCCTAGGAGGGAGACCATAGGTAGAAGGATGCTGGTCCAAGGCCAGCCTTGGACAAAGTGATACCCTATCTGAAAAGTAACCTAAAGCAAAACGACTAGAGGTGAGACTCAAGTGGTAGAGCAGGCGCCTAGCAAGCACAAAGCCCTGAGCTCAAAAAAACACCAGCACCACACACACGCAAACACAAAAATAATCCAAAGGATGACACACAACTAGAAATGACATTAACCAAGACTTTCCATAACCACACTTAAAGAAAATCTTTACTGATTCTGACAGAGGAAAATGCTGGACTTATTTAATCTAAAACATACTGAAGTTAAATTACCAATGACTGATAAAATGAATCAGAGAGAAAACTTAGGTGATACACTAAGTGGCAAGCATTATTCCCCTTACATGTGCTTTATGTACTTTTCTGATAAATCTAGGAATTTTCAAGTTACTCAAGAAGGTGACCAAGCAATGAAATTAGCTAGCTGCCAGAAAAGGATACACATCTTTCATTTGCTCGATGGTTGGTGCTCGAATAATATCATTGATGCCAATGATATTCTCATGTCTGAAGCGTAGTAAGATTTTTATCTCCCTCAGCGTTCTCTGGCAGTAGGTCTGGTGCTCAAAAGGGCTGATTTTCTTGATAGCTACTCGAACTTTGTTGAAATTATCATAAGCAGAGCTGAAAAAAGAAAAAAGGAGAAAGATGGTATTAAAATCAGCCCATAGAATATCTTGGTAGAAAGAAATCAAATTTTTGAAGTATTAAAATTTTAACACTTTGTGTAAATGCTTATTTCACACCTATGACAACAGCAGGTATGTTATCCACAAAAGGGCTTCAAGTTAGGAAGAAAAGCATCTGACACAAGACAGAAGATCTTGAACTTCAAACGTAACAGAGGGCCTGGTCCTGTTAGCCGGCTGGATGCCCATTTTTCATAAATCCAAAATGGGTTTATGCTAGATACACAAAAATGCATTTTCCATTGTCTTAAACAGCAACTGCATCCTGGTAAAGAGTACTCATTTCTGCCTCTAAAACAATATCTATTGTATTAAATTCCTTTGGCTCAGCAGCCATTCGAATAAGCATCAACTACAAAGTTGTCCCTAACAAAAATAGACCCAAGGGGATACCTAGGTTGCTTGTATTAGCTTTGTTCACTCTCTTTTATCTTTTTTTTTTTTGGTGGTGCTGGGACTAGAACCCAAGCCCTGAACATGCTAGGCAAGTGCTTTACCACTGAGAAAAGCACTCAGCCCTCAGCCCTCAGCCCTCAGCTTTATACAAAATGACATGACTTTTTTTTTATTATTATTATGATGACATGATTTTGTAAAGAATTGTTTTCAAGAAACTTCTAACCATTGAATAAGTTTTGTAACAAAGATGTAAGATAGCCTTCAAAAGATAGTTTCACAGACATTAATACAGAGCTCAGTGCTTTCTAAGTTGTCCTTAAGGTCTAATAATATAATTCTAAGCAGAAGCAAGAATAAAAATACCTTCAATTTCACAATAATTTAAATATTGGTTATTACTATTATCTTTATTGACCAACATTCTACCGAAATATTTTCTACAAAAGCACTTTATGTTAATAAACAAGGTCCATTGACCAAAGAAAGGAAATAATACCCACAGGCATTAAGACCTTACTTCTTGCTTCCTCTGTAGTGGTAGAAACATGAAACAGCTAAAATAACTTTATTCTAAAATTTGTGCTTATATAATGATATTTATTAGTCTACTCTAAGAATTACTGATGGAGGCTAGAGATGTGGATCAAATGGTAGAGCGCCTGCCTAGCAAGCATGAGGCCCTGAGTTAAACCACAGTGCTGCAAAAAAAAAAAAAAAAAGCCAACCCCAAAACAAAAACTGATGTATTCTGATTCTGTCACAACACTATGCTCTAGAAGACCTTTAGTTTGAGTTATTTCACACTGCCCTGAACATACTGCATTATCCCCAAATACTTTGAAATGAAATACATTTCCTTAAGTCTAATAGTCACTACTTAAATATTATTTTGCTTTGGGTTGCTGCATTAAGGCCCAAACTAGTGATTTTCAGGTAGGGAGGTAAAAGGATAACTTAAAGCAAGCACATTCAATTCTGGGAATAATATTTTTGGAAATAAGATCACACCTTCCAAAGAGAGCACAGACTAAAATAGTTATAAAGGACTGAAGGTGTATAGCTCAGTGGTAGAGTGCATGAGCCCCTGGGTTTGATCTTCAGGTGTCACAAAAATTAAAAATAGCAACAAAAAAGTTAATACTGGCTTAAACTCAACATTATAAATTTTTAGTTTTAATGAACACAGTAGTCAAACCTGGTAACAAATTTCCCTTACAAAAGTATAATCTAATAAGACTGTTGCGGGGAGGAGCTTGTGGTCAGTGTGTCTCTCTTTTGTATCAATACACAATGATCAAATAAATAACCAATTGACATCTTTTCAGTTAGAAAGCCTGAGATCATCCTCATCCATCCTTACTTGAAGGTGTGATCCTGTCTGCTTTACTCGGGCTTTTTTTTTTTTTTCAGTACTGGAGCTTGAACTCAGTACAAGGAGCCTTGACCTTGAGCCACTCCATTAGACCTATTTTTGTTAAGGTTTTTTTTTTTTTTTTTTTTTTGAGATAGGGTCTCATGAACTATTTGCCCAGGCTGGCTTCCAACCATGATCCTCCTGAGTAGCTAGGATTACAGGCGTGAGCCACCAGCGCCTGGTTAGCTTTTTTTATTTTTATTAGTACAATCATCATAGGATAACAAAGAATTCTTTCCTTATTATTATTATAACTGTTATTGGTGGTATGGAATCTGAATTCAGAGTCTCACAATTGCTAGGCAGGCTCTCTATCACTTAAGCTATGTCCCTGGCCCTTTCTTTGCTTTAGTTATTTTTCATGTAGGGTTGTGAATTTTTGCTAAGGGCTCGCTTCAGACTACAATTCTATTACCTTTGGCCTCCCAAGTGGCTGGGGTTACAAATAGACACTACTATGCCCAGTTTATTGTTTGAGATGGAGTCTTGCTAACTTTTTGCCAGGGCTAGCCTCAAACCACAATCTTTCTGATCTCCACCTCCTGAGTAACTGGGATTACAAATGTGAGCCACCATTCCCCACCTAAAGGTACACAAGGCTGTATCTCAGCATAATAAAGGCCTTATATGACAAGCTCACAGCTAACATTACACTCAACAGTGAAAAGCTGCTAAGCTTTTCCTTTAAAATTAGGAACAAGAAAAGGGTACACATTCCCAACATTTCTATTCAGTGCTGTAGGAGAAATCCAAATTAGAGCAATTAGGCAAGAAAAACAAACTAAAGGCATTTAAATTGTTTCTTATCTTCAAAATGTTTACCTCATGGTAGCCAGGAAGAGAGCAGAAAAGGAAGGGAGGGAAAGGTAAGTGAGGACAGGAGGAGAAAGAGGCCAGTGTCTCAATATTTCTTTCAAAGGCAAGCCCCTAAGTGACCTACTTTCCTCCCACTAAGACTCACCTTCTAAAGTTTATCATTGCCCAGTAGCACCATCAGCTGAGGAGCAAGCCTTCAACATATGAACTTTTTGGTGGACATTTAAGATCCAAACCGTTAACAAGGGAGAATAAGACATGTTAAAGGGCTGGGGAGATAGCTCATTTGTAGAACATATGTTGTCTAGTAGACCCAAGAAGCCAGCTAGACTGCCCTCATGTCAGGACTGGCTGCTTTGAGCACTTCATGGAAACCTTGAGGTTGCTACACAGCAATCACAACTGCTTGCTGTGGAAGCACAACTCTGGCTCCTAAAGGCACTGTTCTAGCCATGACTGTCTTAACATCTTGTGCTGGAGATTTCTTTTTTTTTTAAACTCAGACATTTGATTTTTTTATTTGAACTCAGGGTCTTGAGCCATGTTCTCAGCCTTTTTTGCTTTATTTTTTGGGAGGAGGGCAGTACTAGGGTCTGAATTCAGGTCCTCGTCCCTACTATCCAAGCCATGCCCCCCAACTCTTTGATTTTAGTTATTTTTTTGCCTGGTTGTGATTCTATTTATGCCTCCCATGTACCTGAGATGACAGGGGCATGCCACCACACCCAGCTTTATTGGTTGAGATGGTGTCTTGCTAACTTTCTGCCTGGCCTGGCACCATGATCCTCTCAATCTCTACCTCCTGAGTGGCTGGGATTATAAGCATGAGTCACTGCATTCCACCCTGCTTTAGTTATTTTTAGATAGGGTCTTATGCTTTTGGCTTGGAGTGGTGGTGGCAGTGACAGCAGTAGCGGTGGAGCTGTGAAGAATGAGAGAAGAGAAAATGCAGGCCCTGATTGCTGGAAGAGTTTCTAAGAACTTTAACACTTGTGGCTGTAGCACCCAGGGCCTGAACATAGCCGTAACATTTGAGGGTGTCACTTACTGCTGCCCCAGTCTGCAGAGGATTACAAAAACTGTCAAGAGTTTGGGATTACTAGTACTGGAAGAGCTTCACCTGGGTCACAGCAGAAGGAACATAGCCAAATAACTGGTAGCAATGGGACACACAGGGATAGAGGGGAGTAAAACCTTTTTTATATTAAGAGCCACATGAATCTCTTTAAAAAATAACATACAAGTGAAATACCCTTAATGAGGAAAGCACAGTTATTCTGGAATTCTTGACCAAGACAAAAAGTTCTTTAAAAGAAATGAAAAATAATTATTAGAAGAGCGTACAAAAAAAAATCTTATTTAATCTCACTTTCACCTGATCAAATCTTTAAGGGTGGAATTGTGTGTGTGTGTGATTGTATATTTTAAAACCACACTCTACTGATTGAGCAGAGATGTGGCTCAATCAGTAGAGTGCCTGCTTGCAAGCACAAAGTCCTGAATTCAAACCCCAGCCCTACCAAACAGATAGATAGAGAACAAAAAAGGGGAGAAACTTTATTTGGCCCCGCATTGGATTATTACTTTCTATGTACTGAGAATTATACTAACATTAAAATACAAAGATGATTTTTTTTTTGAGGTCCTAGGGATTGAACTCAGGATGATGCATTTGCTAGGCAAGTGTTCTATCATTTGAGCCACATCTCCCAGCTCTTTTTACTTTGTTTTTCAGATAGGGTCTTAATGCTTTTGCCGGGAACAGTCTTGGACTGTGATTCTCCTTTTCTGCCTCCTGAGTAGCGTGGATTAAAGACATGCACTACCATGTCCAGTTGCCCCAGTCATCTTAAACGAACACAACCTCAAGTCCCAGGCAAGTCTCACCCTAACGCTCCTCTATCTTGGGGAATGGAAGGTGAATACACTCATCTCAAGTCTTAAAACAGATTCTACTATTTGACAATAGTACTGAACTATTGATGACTACTGAACTAATTGATAACTAATGAACTACTGATAGAAGGAAAGCAGATGAATCAGGAAATAGTGCTGAGTGAAGCCAAACCAAAAGAAAAGTACTTACATATAAAATACAATTTAATTTAATTTAAAGCAAGATCAGTAGGGCTGTTGGGGCTGGCGGAAGGGAATTACAAACGAAAACTAACTTTTTGGAGGTGATGGATATATATCTTCATTGTGTTGATGGTTCCATAGGTATATGCCAAAGCTTATCAAATTTTACATTTTAAATATATGCAATATACTGCATATCAGTTACTCCTCAATAAAACAGTTCAAACAAAAGGAACCAGGATTCTTTGCATGTATGGTCATTCCAGGGCAGAGATGTGGGAACAGATTCCAGAAGCACATTGACCAGTAAATGTGGAAATTTAAAAAAAAAAAAAAAAAAATCACAAAATTCTGGAGTAGATTATTTAATAGACGTTTTGTGATCACTTAGGGAAGTAAAGAGAACTGGCATTAGTCAATTATGAACAAATCATGCTAAACTAACTTCACTTCCTGTTTTGATAGGGTTACCACAACAACAGGAGAGTGAGGCCAGAGCTGTGGTGAATTCATCATGCCAACTCATTTGTGAGACTTCATGTTAGGATCACTAGCAAAAAAAAAAAAAATGTTCTTGCTCTTGAGAAACTTTCAATTTAGTGAGGAAAGGAGACAGGAACACTCATTATAATTCTTCTAGTAAGCACACAAGAAAAATCTAGCTACATTAATTCCAAATAAGGGTATTAAGGGAAGAATTAAAAGGTGAGTCCTACAGAAGCCATTATCATGAAGGATAAGTAGGCTTTTGATATAAAAGCAAGGATACAAAGAAAAGCAAGAGGAAACACATGGGAGAGGGAAATGACCAGGACATCCACGGGGACCACTCACCTAGCACTACCTCTTCCCATGAAACGTTTATGGGTTGAGGGGACCATGCCCACCAAGAACCCCAAATATCCTTGCACCTACACCTGACAGCATTTTTTTTTTTTTTTTTTGCTAGTGATCCTAACATGAAGTCTCACAAGAGCAGAATACCCCTCCAGTGTGCATTAAGGGATAGCTAAGGGACAGTTATGTGCAGGTCAGCTTTGCACACGGACTGTGCAAGGCAGGCAGGCCTCACTCACTTTCAAGCTCACAGTGGAGGACAGCACGATGGCTGAGGAAAGAAGAGGGCTACACTCATGGAACTGCTGGCAGAGAACACTAAGAAAGCCTGAGAATTTTCTAGTTGATCTGACTTAGGTCATTAGCCACACCTATCATGGGCAGAATTTAAGAAGATATTTAATGTTCCTTAACTTAATTTTTATGGTATGTGGGGCTCCATTTGTATTCTCACTCCAAACCTTGCAAACATTAGGGGTCTGGGGAGGTACACCCCAAGGGTATGGAGGCCAAAGAAAGTTTTGAAAATCCTAATTTAGAGATCTAAGGATGCCTGTGGATGATTTGGATGGAAGAGACAATGATTCTGTCCTCCCTGCAGTCATAAGAGAGAGCAAAGTCAGAAATTTTTAACAAGTCACAGCAGGCAGCATTGCTAAGGAGAAATGATGCTGGGAAAAGAAGTCTGAGGACACAACACAGAAGCAGTAAGAGAATGAGGAACCAGTTAAAGAGAATGAGAAAATAATAAATAACTGACAGCCTTTGCTGTCCAACTCCAAAGTCCATATGCTTAACCACACAACCACACAGACCAGGGGAGAGCAGTTTTTCAGAAATAAGGAAAGAATTTCAAATAGGAGAGGCTGAGATGGATAACAAATGGAAAGCATTCACTGAATCTGTAACAAGATGATGTGTGGTGACCTTGACCTAAGTAAAAAAAATGAAGAGGAAGGGGGACAGAGTGGAAAGATAACAGTTGACTAAATTTTAAAAGAGTGGTAAAAAGGCAAGGAGGAGGAGAACTAGAAAATCCAGGTAAACAACTGAAAGAGGCACAGGGTGTTGTGAAGGCAGTGGGTGAGTTAGAGGAGCAGGAGGTATAAAAGAGGTGAATGAGGAAGGAAAATCAGTGCCAGTAAAAAGCAGACACTGGTGGCAGAGGTGTGGAGGCCTATGTGAACCTGGGGCAATGGAGCACCTGCAGTAACTGGGACACACAGAGGCCTGGCAGCAGTTGAAGGTAGAGATGTAAGCAAGAATCAGGCCATATTTAGGTATCTACAATGTTATCCCACAAATTTACCAAAGAATGTCAAGTAGAGTTAAATCACAACAACATTTTATAATGTTCCCTTAGGCAGCAACTTGCTGTGGGGGGGAAATGGAGAAGGTGGTGTAGCATCAGGGTAGTATGGAGGCAAAGATTCCTTAAATTCAACCAATTCAGAATGACAGCATGGCCACAACTCTGGATAAAGGGGTTCAAGGCAGATTCCGAAGAGATGGGTACTTCTTACTTCACAATTCCGAAGAGATGGGTGCTTCTTACTTCACAAAACTTATGTTTCCTAGCTGGGTCTTGTTTAAACTGTCTCCATCCAATTACACAAAATTCCTCAAGGGCAGAACTACAGGCTTTAACTTGCTTGTATCTTCTTTATAGCAGATGTAGCCAAATTTGCAGGGGAAAGTAAAATACACTTTCCAATGGAAGACTTGCTAACAAAAACTCTGTAGAACAAGCTGCTAGCCACAAGGTCTTGACAACTTGGTTTGTACCTATTCTAGACCCCCTTTCTTTCCAAGATAACCAAAATTATAAGCCCAGGCCACAAATCCTACTCAATAGCCCAAGGATATTTAAAATGTAGTCTCCCACACCTTGAGGGCCAGCTGAAAAAAAAGTTTCTTCACAGTGGAGAAACCTAGTATATACCAACTTCAACCAAATGATCACAAATTTAACATCATTAGTGATGTAGCTAACATGTACCCTCCCATGTGATATAACAAGAAGGGCACTTCACCTCTGTAATACTCGTTTGTAATAATCTTCCCCAAACCCATAACCCCAGCCTAAAATGAGAAAAACATCAGATAAAGCCCAAATTGTAGGCATTCAACAAAATACCAGATTAGTACACATTAAGATTGTCATGGTCATGAAAAGAGGGAAAAACTAACACAGACCAGAGGAGGCTAAGCATATATGACAACTAATGCATGTGATATGCTGAATTTGATCCTGGAACAGAAAAGAAGGACATCAGTGGAAAAACTGGTGAAATCTGAATAAAATCTGGAGTTTAGTTAATAGTAACATACCAATGTTGATTTCTTAGTTTTGATAAACATATACTTTAGAAATGTAAAATATTAACAAGGGAAATAAAAATTGGGTGAGGGGCATACTATCTTTGCAACTTTTCTATAAATCTAAAATTATTTCAACTTACGTTGGAAGGTATTCAGTTGGGCACTAGTGGCTCACACCTGTAATCCCAGCTACTCAGGAGGCAGAGATTAGGAGGATGGAGGCTTGAAGCCAACCTGGGCAAATAGTTCCCGAGACTCTTTCTTGAAAAATACTCAATACAAAACATGGCTGGTGGAGTGGCTCAAGTGATAAGAGTGCCTAGCAAGCATAAGGCCCTGAGTTCAAACTCCAGTACCGCAAAAAAAAAAAAAAAAAAAAAAAAGGGTATTCAACAAAATTTCTAAACTTGATGAGGGCATGGCTGAAGTGATAGTAGAGTGCCTGCCTAGCAAGTGCAAGCCCTGAGTTCAAATCCCAGTACTGCCAAAACAAAACAAATCCCCCGAACACATTAAAACATCACTGACAACTTACCTAATTGACTCCCTCCCCCACCCCCTGCCAGACAGGGTCTCACTATTGTAGTTCAGATTGGCCTTGAACTCACTATGTAGCCCAGGCTGGCCCTGAACTCCCAACAATCCTCTTATCTCTGTCTCCCCAAGTGTTGGGAATATAAGTATGTGTCACCACATCCAGCTTCTAACCCCTCCCTCCCCCAGTACTGGGGTTTGAACTCAGAGCCTTGCACTCACTAGGCAAATGCTTTACCACTTCAGCCTCACCCCCAGCCCTGGATTGTTTTTGAGAGGGGGAATCTCACTAACTTTTTGCTCAGGGTGGCCTAGAACCATGATTCTCCTGATCTCTGGCTCCTGAGGAGTTAGGATTGTAGATGTGAGTCACTGTGCCTGGTCTCTAATTGACTTCTGTAAGTTAAATTACAAAAATTACACTTTAGTCATTTGATATTTATTGAATAACTACTATAGACTAAATACTCTGCAAAATGAAATAAGTATCATCCCACTTGCCTTTCTCACTCTGCACATCCTTAAAAATAGGGATGCTATATGAAGATATTTATTGCAGCACTACCTAAAAGGATTAATACATGATGGAATATTAATAATAGGTCATTGTGTAGCCATTAATATAAGGGTGAAGATTATATTAACTAAAGACAAGATTCAAAATAAAATTAGACTACAGTTGAAAAATATTTATCTGGAAGAGACAATTTCCTAAACACTGTAAGATAATGGGGTAAGTGACTTAAGTTTCTTGTTTATTTCAATGGAAGGAAAACTAACCACAATAATGCAGGTTATATAAGACAAGAAAGCTTAAAGTAGGAAAGTAACTTTAGTTTTTAAATGATTTTCTGAAGTTCGAAATACTTTCACAGGTTTTTGCTTTCAGCTATGATGGAAAAACAGAGACTGGTTTACACTCTTGCCTTATACAACTTAAAACAAAAAACAAAAAAACCCAATAGGCAATATATATATGAAACAACAATTTTCGATACTGAACTACAGACAGCACAGAGCAGTAAGAAAGGTGAGGCCTGTGTTTGACTCATTTACTGCCCGGAGACTTTTCAGGCTGCATTGCAGAAAAGAAAAACCCAAATGGAGCCTGGTAGTTTCCCTGAGCCCTAATTATCTACATTTTTCACTGAGGACAGTTTGGGGTTGGAAAGTCCAGGTCATTTAGAATTTGTGGGGCAGAGTAATGGAAAGAAACAATACAGGGAGAGTTAGGGGAGATCTGCACAGGGCTCCCTTTGAGTCTTCAGCCGAGTATTAACTAGAGCACATGAAATTCCAAGGCTGGACAAAGAGTAGTTGGAAAGGAGCATGTGGAACAAATCCAAGGCTGGGAAAAGTCCTTGTGCCATCAGCCAGTGAAGAAAGACCTCTTACCACACAGGGCATCAAACTGAATCTTCATAAAGGTACTGATATGGGGCCAAATTAAGTCTTTGACTAAAGGCTATTTACTGTGGGTGGACCTGACTAAGAAAGCTTACAATCAAGCCTTGAAAGGATCAAACTGTTTCCAGGAAATAAAGTCCAAAAATTAAATGTAAAGGAGTAACAACAACAATAAAATCTAGTACTGAATAATGTAAAATTAACAATGTTTGTTGCATTTAATTGGAAATTACTAATATTCCAAAAAGCAGGAAGCTATGCTCCATAAAGAAAAGAAAAATCCACCAAAAACAGACCCAGAAATGACATTCTTGCTACACAAGAATGTTGTAACAGCTTCTCTAAATATACTGCATGTGTGAAGAAAATAGAAGAGCCTGAGCATAGGAAAGAGAAAAAAGGAAGATACAAAAAAGACCCAACTCAAAATTTCTAAAGATGTAAAAAGTACAGTGGTTAGAATTTTCAATAGATTCTACATTGATGAAAACTTATTGAAATAAGGCACAGCAATATATAAACTACTCAATATCTAACACTAAAGAGGGAGAAGTAAAAGACTGAGACTTGGGGGAAAACAGTATCATCTGGACAATGTCAGGTGGCCTAAGATATATTTAATTGGACTCTCAAACATCTTCACATGTATAATTTTTTGGGGGGGTGGAGGGGGAGTGGGATTTGAACTCAGGATGCTGCACTTGCAAAGCAGGAGCTCTACTAATTGAGCCATACCTCCAGTCCATTTTGCTCTAGCTATTTTGGAGACAGGGTGGCCATCTATATTTGCCCAGGCTGGCCTCGAACCTTGGATCCTCCTGATCTAGCTTTCCAAATAGCTGGGGTTTTAGGCATGAGATACTATAGCGCCTAGCCCTCATGTACAAAAATTTAAGGGCAAAGTAACTATTTTCATAAAAGTGGTAGTATCAAGGAAAAAAGAAACATACAAGTGCTGCTAAACACTGGTTCTAAAACTAAGCAATAGACGCTGTGAAAGAAACTACTTAAACAGGACCGAAAACTTTCTGACATCAAAGTATTACCCCAGTACAGTGCTAGTACTTCACAGCTGTAATCCTACTTACTTTAGTGGGATCGCAGTTTGAAGCCAGCCTGGGTAAATAGTTCAAGAGACCTTATCTCAAAAAAACCCATCACAAAAAAGGCTGGTGGAGAGGGCTCAAGTGCCTGTCTAACATGCATGAGGCCCTGAGTTCAAGCCCTAGTACTGTCTCCCATCCTCCCAAAACAGTATTATCCCAGACTAGTACATTTTCACTTGGACACATAGGAATACTTCTGTATATTTGGACTGAGAAATATGAGCCATTTCAAGTGTACTGATACTGTATTTACTAGCTAGGATTGAAAGCAGTCTTGTTTGGGGAAAAATGTGGTATGCAGAGTTAAAAAAAAAAAAGAGGCCCTCCAAAGTGCTGTGGGAAAAATTGTACCTTTTGTGCTTTATATTAGGAACTTAACACTATTCTTAAGACTTTGTTCATTTGAATGCTTTACTTTTGTGGTAGAGTCCCTCTTACTGATAGATTTCCCTTCTCCTTCCCCTCTCTCATGCTGGGGACTGAACCCAGGACGTCAGGGTGGGGCTCTACCATTGAGTTACACCCCAGTCCACTTCTCTCTCTCTCTCCCTTCTTGCTTTCCTTCCCCCTTTTCTTTTCCCTTTTTTTTTTTGGTGATACTGGGGTTCGAACTCAGTGCTTTGTTCTTGCCAGGTGGCACTCCACTATTTGAGCGACATCTCCAGTCCTTTGGGGGTCTCATTTTTGCACAGGGCTGACCTCAGACTAGAATCCTACTACATAACAGGGATCACAGGCACACTGCAATATGTTCAGCTTATTGGCTGAGATGGGGTCTCAGGCTTGCCTTGAACTGTGAACCTCCCGATCTCCACCTCCTGAGTAGTTAGAATTACAGGTATGAGCCACCATGCCCAACCTTGCTTATTTTTTGTAACATTAGTTCCTTCTTCACCATCCCTGAACATACTTGGTTTTTTCCTATATACATATGAGTCTCTCCACAACCCTGAAAGTAGGACGCTGAGCACTCTTACCAATCTCCAGTGCTGGGAGAAGCCAAATAAAGCTCAAGAGGAATGAGCCTATCTGATCCCTGCAACTATACTTCCACTACTTCATTCTTACACAAGCTGTCTGTATCATGAGGTTTGAGCAGCCATCTCCACACACTGCCTTATATTGAGTTCATTTTATACCACCTACTCCTGGATCATGTCTCCTTTCAATACCACATATACTATCATGTAAAAATCAAGAACTGTTAACCTGGTTAATGTAGCACTTTCAAGTCTTGTTTTTCCCTACACAAAGACTCTTACTTTTGGTATATTTTGTATGAGGCAGATGTATATTCAGGAGCAACTAAAGTACATTAAAAAAAAAAAAGAAATCTTAGGCACTTGAGGGTTTTGTTTTATAATATATGACTGATAGGACTGGAGATGTAGCTTAGTGAGATCGCTGGCCTAGCATGCATGAAGTTCTAGCTTTGAATCCTAGCACCTCAGGAAAGAAGGAAGATAGGGAAAGAGAATGAATGGGAGGAGACAAGAGAGAGAAAGAGAAAGGAAGAAAAGAAAAAGATAATGTTATTGTACCTAATAAGTACTATTAAAGATTTGATGTTTCTTGGGTGACAAAATATAAAGAACAACAAATATCCAAGTCTGTTAAATTTTTCATTGTGCTGATATAAAACTAATAAAACATTCAAACTGAGATCAAAAGAAAATTCTGAACAGACTCACGGCATGCATTCACTTTGTATTAATTACACTTGTTACACTTACTGATGCACTGCTTTGCTTTGGTTTGCTAGTTTATTGAGTGTTCCCTCCCACCAACCCTGGCAGTACTGGGTGTGAACTTAGGGCCTTGCACTTGAGCCAACCCTTCAGTTTTTCTGTGTTAGTTATTTTTCAGATAGGGTCTTGCCCTTTTTGCTTCCGCATCAGACTGTGCCTCCTTTATAGCTGGGATTACAGGTCTGCACCATCATGATCAATTTATTGAGATGAGGGTGTTGCTAACTTTTTGCCTGGGCTGAACTTGATGCCTGATCCTCCTGGTCTCCACATCACCCGAGCAGTTGGGATTACGGGTATGAGCCAATGCACCCAGTTTACTACGTACTTCTTAGTAGGCACTGCTCTATGTTAATATGTGTGGACTTCTTTCAGAATGTGGTAGTTGAATGATGGCAGCCAGGAGAAAGGCATTTCAGAAGGAGCTGCAGGAAGGCGCTAAAGCGCAGGAAGTTGATACAAGGGCTGGACGGTTCAATACAGGTGGAGTTTATAATCTGTTGAGGGAAAGAGCAACAGGTGATGCCAGAGTGAGAAAGATGAGAAATCTACACTTATAGAAAGTGAAAGTGGCTCAATCAGAAATACAGATACAGAACCAAAGGGGGCTAAATCTAGAAACAGGAAGACTAGCATGAAGACTGTAATTATAATACTCAAAATACTTGAAACCCATCACTACTTTGAAATTATAGTTAGACCTCTTGCTTGTCCTTGCTATTTAAGTCACTAGTTAAAAAAGTACATATATTAAATGTTCTCTTCATATTGAATATTTCATTTATTCAAAAATATTGCCAATTGCATAAAGATCTACGGCACAAAAAGGCTAAGAAGAAACTCTTGTAAAAATGGCAATTTATAGATTCAGGGGAAATAACAGAAACAGGGAATTATTTTAAAAATCTGTATCTGTAAGAAAGGATGATCAGTTTCCGATCCTGAAGGAAGGACACTGAATACCTTTCTCAAGTATGTTAAGTACTATGGTAAAATAGTGAAAATATAAAGTTTTTTGACCTTATAACTTTTTTATGAGGGAGATATAAAGAGACACAGATATTAACATGTATTATCACATTACATTAATATGACCATATTATAAAAAATTATGATAGATGCTGAGGAAAACAAATAATGTAGTTTATCTTATTAAGATAACTAGAAGCTTGGTTTAAATTAGGGTTTCAAGGAAGGCCCTTCCTTCTTAGAAAAGTTAGAGAGGACCTTAAAAAGAGACCTGAAGAATGAGCAGGAATTAAGCAGGTTGAGAGGTGTCAAAGGCATGTATTCTACTAGCAGAGAAGGTGAGATATTTGTGGATTCCTAAGAAAGCCACTGTCACTAGAATGTACCAAGCATGGATCACAGTGAGGCTAAAGAACTAAGCAGTGCCTGGAAATTATGCTAAGAAATTTATTGTTTAAGTATGCTTTATAATAAGCTTTAAGCTAGGGAATAAAAGCACCAAATTTGTGTTTTTAAAAAATTATCTCTCCAGCTAAAATAGGAACTGAACTGCAAAAAACAAGAAGAAAAAAGGAAACTAAAGCAAGCCATCATACCAGAGATAATAAGAAAGCAGCTTGGATTAAGCAATAAGCACAGAACTGGCATTTTAAGCAGGTCAGCTCACTGTGTAAAACTGTACCACCCACTGAAGGACACTGAGCACCCTAGGCCCAAGGACACTATGAACCAGCAGCACTTTCAAGTTAGTAAGATGACTTTTAAAAAAGAAAAGAAAAGAAGTGCCTCTGGATAGAGTGATAAAGCCCATGAAGTATACAGTTTGAAAACTAGAAACAAGAGAAGATCGCAAGATTGAAAATGAAAGGTCACCGAGGCAGTGCCTTAAGCCTGTAATCCTAGTTACATGGGAGACAGAGATGAGGAAGATTTCAGTTTGAAGCCAGTTCAGGCAAAAAGTTAGTGAGACCCTCATCTCAATCAATAAAAGTTGAGCATGGTACCACATGCCTGTCATCCCAGTTATGCAGGAAGCAGTCCAGGATGGCCTGGGCATAAATGCAAGACCCTATTTCAAAAATAACTACAGCACTGGGCTGGTGGAATGAATCACATGGTGGAGTGACTGCCAAGCAAGAGTGAGGGCCTTAGTTCAAATCTTAATACTTAAAAAACAAAACAAACAATGAGGGCATCTAGAAACCACATGTGAAAAAGCCAGATTGTGCTATAAGGGTCAAAAGTCAGTTGTGCAGATGGCAGACAAAAATTTGCAATATGTAATACATTAATTCTTACAACTTCAAAATATGACAAGGACACAAATTAAAAATAGGCTAAAGAACTGGGCGCTAGTGTCTCACACCTGTAATCCTAGCTACTCAGGAGGCAGAGATGAGGAGGATATTGGTTTGCAGCCAGCCCAGGGAAATAGTTTGTGAGACCCTATCTTGAAGAAGCCCATCACAAAAAAAGGGCTGACAGGGTGGCTCAAGAGGTAAGAGCATCTCCATAGAAAGCATGAGGCCCTGAGTTCAAACTTCACCGTCCCCCTCCAAAGGCAAAAGAATAGACACTTTCTGTGTAATAATACACATGAAAATATGGCTGATGAGTCATAATGAAAATCCAAATTAAAACCACATATCCACAAGCCAGGAATCAATGGCTCACACCTGTCATCCTAGCTACTCAGGAGGATTGCAGTTTGAAGCCAGCCTGGGCAAACAGTTCAGGAGATCCTATCTCGAAAGGTTCTCAGTTCAAACCCCTGTACTGCAAAACAAACAAAACAACAAAAACACATGCCTACTATAATGGCTAAAATAAAACACTGACCATAGCAAGGGCTGGGGAGGATGCAGAAAAGCTGGAACTTCCAAACACTGAAGGTAGGATTGAAAAATGGTATAGCTACTACAGAAAACAGTTGAGCAGTTTCTGAAAAACTTAATGAAGCTTACCAAGTAACCCAACAACTTCAATCCTAAGTATTCACCTAAGAGAAATGAAAATATATGTTTACACAAATGTTCGTAGGAGCTTAATTCATAACAGCTCCAAAGTAGAAAAAGCCAAATGACCACCAAAAAAAAAAAGGATGCCAGGTGTGGTGAACACACACTTGTAGTCCCAGCACTTGGGAGGCTGAGTAGGAGATCAAGAGTAAAAGGCCAGCCTGGCCTACATAGTGAAACACTGTCTCAAAAAAGGAAAAAAGAAAAATTAAATTAAAAAAAATGGGGGGGGGGAGGGGGAAAACAAGCTGTGGTACATCTATACAATGGAACTCAGCAATAAAAAGGAAACATCAATAAACAAGGATGATTCTAAAAAACATGAAGCTAGATACCAAAAGAGTATATTCCATTTATTTATCTATCTATCTATCTATCTATCTTTGGCAGCACTGGGGTTCAAACTCAGGGCCTCATGCTTGCTAGGCAGGCACTCTTAGAGCTTGGGCAACTCCACCAGCCCCCCCCTTTTTTTTTTGTGATGGGTTTTTTCTTTTAGAGATAGGTTCTCAAGAATTATTTGTCTGGGGGTGGCTTCGAACCATGATCCTCTTGATCTCTGCCTCCTGAATAACTAGGATTATAGGTGTAAGCCACCCCGCATAGCTTCCATTTATTTTAAATACTGAAAAAGTTACAACTAATCCTACCATGTCAGAAAGCTGATGCAAGACTTAAGTACATACATGTGTCAAGATTTCATTTTATTGTATACAAGGAAAAGATGCATTTACCTTTTTTTGTGCTAAGGACTGAACCCTAAGCAACACCCCAAAGTCCCAAAAGATGCACTTTATCGCATAAAAATTATGGGGTTGATTTCCTTTCATGATTCGTAACATCATATTGAAAACAATTCCAAGGGAAATGTTCCAAACAGGCTTTCAGCAATGGCCGTATCATTAGAACAAATGCCTAGCCTTCCACTGTCGTATCTAAGACTTTCATATAAAATTTCTGCCATGTTCAGGTTTTCTCCCTATCCTCTCTAGCTTCCCATTAGTGTAGTCATATCTCACAGCATAGGCTCAATAATATTTGTGGATAATAAAGCTTGTCTTAATAAAGTAGATATCAGGCACAAGCACCACATACTGTACATGTTAAGCAACTAAAATGCTACCTATCAACCGTGAATGGATTATTTGTAGAGGAAGCTATTAAGCTGTTCTGTAAGCTACTCATTTTGGTGAACTTTAATTATCTGAACACAAAGCTACAGTACTTTGCTTTACAGATAAAAATTAACTTGTCTTCAGATGCTAAGTATGTTACACTGATCCAAATTCATGTTCCAAAAATAAGTAGGTAGATAATACTAATGACTACTTTAAAAGAAAATGTATCCCTTACTTTAACTTGGTTCTCTTATAATTCACTAAGAAAGCCAGTGCAGAGGGGCTTTTTTTTTTTAAGAAGGTGCAAACCATTAAGTCATTTAATTAGTTAAGTGTTTTTCGTTTAATCATAATTTTAGATTATCTTTAAGACTCAATGCTTTGGTATTTTACAAGTATCACGGCTTAAAATCTGATGTCATTAGCACATATACTACCCCTTTTAGAAAAGGTGTTCTGGAGAGTCTAGAGTATGCACAAATTTTTTGTTGGCTACATGTATTATTTTTCAATCTCTTCAAAAAAAAAAAAAAAAAAACAGGCTAAAGCCAGAAACGATGGCACTTGCCTGTAATTACAGCACTTGGGAGGTACAGGAAAGGAGGACACCCCCTTCCCCCGCCCCCAGAAAAAGCAAAAAACGGGCTAAACACACAGCCAAGATTTCAATTCTGGTCCTGTCCCTCACTAGCTATCCCACAATTGGCTAAGCTTCTTAACATCTCTGAGTTAAGTGCTTGTTAAAAAAATAAGGAAAGACTTAAGGGTTTTAAGGATTATAAAGGTAGCAGGCCAGGGTGTGGGTGGCTCAGCCTATAATCCCAGCTACTCAGGAAGCAGAGATCAGGAGGATCGTGGTTCAAAGCCAGCCTGGACAAACAGTTCTCAAGACCCTACCTCGAAAAAACCCATCACAAAAAAGGACTAGTGGAGTAGCTCAAGGTGTAGGCCCTGAGTTCAAGCCCCAGTACCGCAAATAAATAAATAAATAAATAAAAAGAAGAAAAGATGCAGAGCCTGAAATACAGTAGGTCTTCACAAAAACCAAAATGGTATGGTCTTTAAATGTATTTTATTATTTTTTTTCTACATTTGTCATGTGATACATCAAAAAGAAGTAACATCTGAAAAGAACAGCAGACTTCAAACCAGGAGGCATGATTTTTAGTTCTGACTTAGCCATGCCTTTCACATGTGTTCTGATAGTGCTGGCCAAGTTACACAAAGGAAAAGATTCCATCATTCTGTGTTTAGGCTACTTCTAAGCATAAGAAATGCAAAAGCAAAAACTTAATATGCATAGAGAATGAAAGACTCTGCCCTCAGTCATACATATGTATGCATGAATACCGACTATAAGTCCTCTCCATGTATAAGTAAGTATTTCACTAGGTCTAAGGTACTCTATCAGGATTTTGTATTGTGACTATCCATCATCCTAAAAACCTAAACCAAGATGCTTTATTTGAGGCATTCCAGGGTAGCACAAAAGTTATACTAAGTATTTATTGCAACAGAAATTCTCTAATCCAAAGTAGTACTATTAAGAAGTAATCTTTGTAATCTGACTGTATTTTGAACTTGTCATGAGAAAGAAGGGTAGGGGGATCTTGTTGAAGCAGAGGAACTGCCCACTTCATGATCATTTCCTTCTTCCTAAGTTATTCCACCTTCACTGGGTAAGAATTTGAGGATCCAGGTGGGGCTAGTTAACAATGAACTATGTGAACAACCACAAATAATATCAATAAAGACTAAGAACATCAAGTCTCTTCGAATGCCAAGCACTCAAGAGTAGAAGCACAGGAGCCCCCCTTGCCTCTGGATCAGAAGTTCAGAAAGAAAATGAGAAAGGACCTCATTAATTATAATGATTACTATCATTAACACAGTGCTGAGAACTTTCAAATATTATCTTCACCACAACCCTAAGATGCATAACTTCTATTTTATAGAGGAAGAAACTGAGGCAGAGGAGGGGTTAATTATTAACCTGTCCCTGATTACATAACTAGCAACTAACAGAACTGGAATTCAAATCCAGGTGTGCTGACTTCCAAAACCCAAGTTCTAAACCACTACACCATATAAGGGCCAAAAACAGGCTACCCGTTTGGAAGGTTCTGGGTGGTTAGATCTTTCCCCCCAGGATAAGCCAAAACCTGTCCCCCTGAAACAAGAGACTGTAAATGGGGAGGGAGTGTAGGAGTGGAAGAACAGGACTGAAGGCTGAAAATACAACTGCAAGCCATACACAGGGAAGGTGAGAAAGGGATCCAAACAGGAACAAACAAAAACACCATGTTGAAAACTGAGTGCAAACTAGAGTCCAGGGATTTTTAGTGGTGTCAGTGATTTTTCTCCAGCACCTATCAGGAGCCTGTAAGGTAGATAAGATAAAAATAATCAACTGGGTCCTATAGAGTGGGGTGACTAGAGAGATCAAGAAAATTGAGAATCTGGTCAGAATGGAGAGGTCAGGTGATGGAAATCAGAGTGAGGCCAGGGAGCACCAGCAGACCATAAAAGCAAGAGTCTCAAGCCAGGAGAAATTGGGAAGAGAGAACAGAAAGATAGGCTATTATACTCTGAAAAGAAGATGATCTACTTCATAAAGCTAATCTTTGTGCTTTTGTAAGCCGTACCCCAAAAAAGAGTCAAGTCAAAGGAGGAGAGTCTCAGTGGTCTTCATCATGGAAACATAAAGGAATAAAGAAATGAAAGTCTCTTTATGAACTGCTTCACCGTCAAATATTAAATACCTGCCTCAGACACGAAGATGGGGGGAAATGAAGTATACAGTATTACCATCTAAACTGAAAAGAATTGCCTGTATAACTAAGTAGGTGGTGAGATGTTATATAACAGATGGTAAACTAGGTAAAGTAGAAAAATGTAATACATCATTATAACTCTAAAGTGTCAGTAAGAAAATTTCTAATCAGCTCTAAAAAACTTTTTCCATTAAAAAATTTCTGAAGTTATTTTATTGTAACCCATCAACAACAGAAGAGGAAGTAGAAAAAGGAAGACCCTGAACAAAAAGTAACAACCATTTATATGTATATGTAGGTTTAAAATATTTGGAAGTAACTCTCATATGTTGATGGTGGGAGCTCAAACTATACAATTCATCTATTTTTCCTTTTTTTCCGGTGCTGAGGACCGAAATCAGGTTCTGGCAAGTGCTATTCTACTGAGCTAAATCCCCAACCCCTGTACAATCCATCTAGAGAAGAATTTGGCAATATTTAACAAAATTATATACATGTACCTATCTTTTGATCTAGCAATCCCAATTCTAGGAATCTACATGTTCAGTGATTGAAGATACACTTTTAGTGATATAAAAATAATGTATGTTCCAGGTTATTTGTTACAGCATTATTTTAAACTGCAAAATATAGAAAGCACCTAAATGTCCATGCACTGGAGACTGGCTGAACAGTGAATGATGAAGATATATTAGCTCTTCTTAGAATTGACATGGACTAAATCCAAGGTATACTGTTAAGTGAAAAAGCTCTAACTATTCCTCATGTAAGAAAGCAGGGGTAATAAGACATGTATCACATACTCAAAACTTAAAAACAACCAGAATATAAGAACTCAAAATGGAATACAAACAGTTATAAATGAACTACTAGAAATGAGTAATATAACCACACTAAGAGTATGAAGAAAAACTCTGCGAAACAGTATTTTTTAATGGATATTATAAAGCTCGTCATATAAAGAACTGAACTTCACACAAATCCTATACTCTGCTTCAAAAATTTATTTTTCACAAGGATATGGGTTACCAATTCTCAAACTACTTTATATGGAGAGTAGGAACAAACAAGTAAGTTTAAACAAATGGAAGAGAACAAAGCCTGATTAGCACAAAAAATGGGGGGGAGGGGGGGGCGGCAGGCTTTTAGCCTAAATAATGCAGTAATAGATTAGAATCTAAGGTAACGATCTGTAAGAACTCATAGTTTTTTTTTTTTTTTTTTTTTTTGCAGTACTGGGGTTTGAACTCAGGCCTTCACCTTGAGCCACTCCACCAGTCCTATTTTTGTGATGGGTTTTTTCAAGATAGGTTCTCACGAACTATTTTGTCTAGGCTGGCTAAGAACCATGATCTTCCTGATCTCTGCCTCTTGTGTAGTTAGGATTATAGGCATAAGCCACAGGCCCCCTGCTCATAGATTTTAACACATACACAGATATAGAAATACAGACATATGTGCAATATGTTAAGTATACATACATACATATACTTTCCTAGCTCTGTCTACTGAGAAGACCTAGAAGCAATGACACCCCAGTAACAATGAACACACTTAACATCATACTCAAAAAGGATGGGGCTTGTTGAAAGGATCTAGAGAGCAACCTGAAGAAGCAAAGATGGAAGTTTTAACAATGTGAACAAAGTAAGTGATAGCACTAGATTATAAGCCATAGAATAAAACTGACAAATAACTGAATGTGAAGAATGCTTCCTTACAGAAAGCATTCCAATTAATACAGAAGAAACGACTAGGTGGTAGCTCATGCCTGTAATCCCAACACTTTGGATGCTGAAGCAGGAAAATCTTGAGTTTGAGGTCAGCTACATAACATGGCCCTCTCAGAACAAAAAAAGAAATACAGACGGAATGAAGGAATATTACCAGCAGGTAAATACCACAATAATAATTGCTTCAGACAAAACTTATGGGTGGAGGCTAAAATTAGTGATACAGATTTAACTTTTAAAGGATCCCAGGTGATTGTAAATTACAACTAACACTGACAATTAAACTGGGTATAGTGGCAGAAGGCTATTAACCCAGCATTTGGGAGGCTACGATGGGAGGATGATGCATTTGAGGCCAGTCTGGGCTAGATAGTTAGACCCTTTCTCTCCCCCAAAGTCATTTCTATGATTCACTTTGTCCTGGGGCCTTATCCCCTGGTTTAGGTCTCCTTATAGAACAAAGACAAGCAAGAGAATACAAATTCCTTCCACTTCCCCTTGGGATGTATCTCTTTCTTCAGCCTAACAGTATTAACTTCCATGAGATTCTGATGAGGAAAAATAAGTTATATTTAAATAACTAACATGGAACACTGGAATCACTTTACAGATGAGAAACCTTACCCCAGAAACAAGATAACATTTTGGTCCTCAGCATCTTCAGTTTTTTTCCTTTTTTAAAATTTTTTTATTCGTTTACTCATATGTACTCCTTTTCTTTACATTTTTATTAAATGAGTTAAGAGAGAGACCTATGACCCATTAACACTTTCATCAGTTTCTTATTTATTCTTCCACTGTTTCCTTATGCAAACACAAATATGTAAAGTGATTTCCAAATCTGAGGAGGCATCAAAATCATTGAAGGACCTTTTTTTTTAGGGCTAAGATTTGAACTCAGGACCTAGCACATGCTAGGCAGGTGCTCTAACACTTGAGCCATGCCTCCAGCCCTTTATACTTTAGTTATTTTTCAAACAGGGTCTTGCTTTTATGCCTGGGTTGGCCTGGTCAATGATCCTACTTATGCTTTCCATGGAGCTGAGATGAAAGATGTTTGAGATGAGGTCTTGCTAACTTTTTGCTGGGGCTGGCCTTGAACTTCAATCCTTTCCATCTCCATCTCCTAGGTAGCTATGATTACAAGTGTGAGCCACCACTCCTGACCTCCAGAAAACTTTTTAAAAGTGCAGACACCCAGTTGCTATTTCGTAACTGTTGATGTAATAGATGTCAGTTCAGTCGATCAGACATCTGAAAGTGAAGGCAAAGTTCTCCCTGATGACTTTCTGTGACAGACATTTTTCAGGCTACTGGTCCAGCCCACATCACCCTCACCTGCAGGGCTTTGCTCCACTTTCTGTGCCTCTTGAGATATTGTCCCTGGCCAAGGAAACACCTAGCCCACAGAAAGCCCATGCAAAGGCTGAGCTGGTCAACAGCTCCTCTTCTCAAGAGCACCTGGAACTAGGGCACAGAGGAACCAGGCTCGTAGACAGATGTTTGTCTGGAGCCCAGGATACTGAGATGAGACATATACATACCGACTTTATCTGCACACAGAGATAACACATGTCTGTTTGTTTTCTTATGAAGCAAACAGACATGTGTTGCAGACACAAGTCCTGTTGCTCCCGAGAGGACAGAAGTGGTATCTTAGTTTTTGGTGACTTACCAATTCCTTAATCTAGTCCTCTGTACCTCAGATCCTGACCTGAGGTTCTGCCTTTCAAAAGTCTGGGAGTGTGCTGAGCACTGGTGGCTCACTCCTATAATCCTAGCTACTCAGGAGGCAGAGATCAGGAGGATTGCGGCTCAAAGCCAGGCTGAGCAAATAGTTTGCAAAACTCTATCTCGAAAATACCATTACAAAAAAGGGCTGGTGGAGTGAGTGGCTCAAAGTGTAGGCCCTGAGTTCAAACCCCAGTACCATAAAAATAAATAAATAAATAAATAAATAAATATCTAGGACTATGCCCAAAGGATCCCTCAAAGATCTCAGAGACCTACAAGAATAACACAGACTACTAGTTAAGCAGAAATATGAGTTTTGGTGAAGTTACTCAAATTTTTCATTGTTCAAGTTATCGTGGATATCACAATTTTGAGAACAGCTACTTTTCTTTTCTCTCCATATTATCACCTCACTTTTCATTCTGGAGCAAGACATATACCTGTTTCCCAACACAGGCGAAGGCCTAGACAGAAATACCAACAGAGACAGTGGCAAAGCTGCAGCTTTTCAATCTGCCCCAGATGACAGCCATGCCCCCAATACCCACTCATGCACATTCAGCACAGCAGCCAGTCTCCAGGACAGCAGCATTCCCGCCACCTTCACTCACCCCACTAAGACCACCTGAGGTGACAGAGTGATACATATTTATTTGAAGAAGTAATCTTGGCAAGTTTTACTTTGACTTTTTAACACCTGGGTAATTAATTCTTTTCACTTTGCTGAACTTCAGTATTTTCCCCTACAGAATACAAGGAATACTTCTCTCACATGGACTTATTTGGAAGAATAAGTAGCTAAGAACTTCATAACTTTGATACAAATACAAACAATATCACTGCCATACAGGATTTTTTTTAAAATCAAGACTCACCGCAAAATCTCATTTCCTTCATTATTTTAAGACAACCATTAAATAATTTAGTAATCACTAACTTATTTTTTTCAGTTGGTCATTGCAAACTGTGCTATAGTCTTCTTATTCTTCATTAAATGTGAAAGTTATACCTATTCTTTAGAAGAACATAACTAAATAAAATTTTTAGACTCAAAGTCCATAGAATTGAAGCGGCTCAGTCAAAGTCACCCACTGAGAGAGCTAAGTTCATCCCTTCATCTTTCCTCTGAATTCCATTTCTTTCCACTATATAAGAATGTGCCCAGAAAGTCTTACACAATAGAACTTTGGGAAGAGCTAAGTGAGAAATGGCACCGAATGGCACCTCCTTCAAAGCCCAACAAAATAAACATGCTCTAAACAAAGAACAAAGATAAGACTCAACAGAAAGGAACACAGCCAGCAAGTTTTAAAGGTCAACCAGGAGCTGGGAGTGGTAACAGAGCATAAGGACCCAGGAGAAAAGAAGCAGGCTTGGCAAAACCAACTTTCTACAAGAACAGAGACAAAGAAAGTGCAGGTATAAGGAATTATAGTTAAGATACTCTGTTTAAGGAAAATGCAAATTAAGAACAGAGTAGAACATGCAGAACTATGATACTTACAAAGAATTAAAGTACCTCTGAAATCAGCAAATAGCAGAAACAATATAAAATGAATGAGCCAAGCAGGATATAAGTTATAAGATGATTAATACCAATAACGAGAGAAACCCAAGTAAACAGAAGAAAATACAAGTGAAACTATCAGAGCTGAAAAAACATAAATTAAAGGCCAACAGAAAAAAATTAGGATTGTTTATAAACCATAGCAAAAATTATAACAAATAATATTTTTTTTCAAATTTGAAACAAAGGACATATTGGTGAGAATGAAAAAACAGTGTGCATTCCAAATCAGAGTTAAACCAAGGAGGAAAAGGCTCACAAAGAGGAAGAATAACAAAATTAAACAGGAGAAAAAGAAGAAAGATCTAGAATATAGAAAGAGAATGAGAAGATGACACATACTTGGGCCTAAGAAAATTAAGATTATTCTCCAAGTTGATTTTATGAAGACAATGCCAAACAGTTACTGAAGACTCTGGAAAGGAAATCCTGATACAAAAAAAGTGAAACGTGAAAAGAAGCAAGAATGCAAATGGACACCACCCCCCACCACGACAGAGGCAAGCAGGGCAGCTCCTGTACTGTTAAAGGAGTCAGGATTCGGTTGCCAGAGGCCAGAGGAGGGGAGAGATGAGAGACAGCTAATGGGCACAGGATTTCTTTTTGGAGTGATGAAAATGTTCAGGAAGTAGATGGTGTTGGTTATGAAATTTTGTGAATTTACTGAAAACACCTTAATTAAATGCCAGCAGTGACTTTCTAGCATGTGAAGTAGTATCTCAAAAAGAAATGAAAGCATGGCCCCTCTCTCCCTCTTTTTCTTCCTAATTCCTTTTTTCTGGATCACCATTTCAAGCGCCAACACTTAAGAATCTGACATGAAAGATCCCTTCTCCCTGGAAAGCTAACAGTAAACAAAATGGGTACAAGACCCTAGAGCGGAGAGACAAACTGCCTCTTGAGTTTGGGGAGAGGGAAAGAAGAGGAGAAATGGCATCTTGATACTTTTAATTATGGCGCACCCTCTTCACTACAGTAGGAAAGCTGACAAAAAACTGGAGGCAGAAGTCCTGCTGAGGAGTTAAAAGTAGAAATGTGAGAAAACAAAAGTTAAAAGAAGTAAAATATGGGGCGTAGGTAAAATAAAGTAAACCAAAGGAACAGATTCCAGAAAGGCATAAATAAATATAAGTTAAATATAACAATGTAAAATTAGACAATGTGGAAAGCAATCAGTAAATACTAATAAAACAAACTATTGATGTGGAATAAAATGCATCTAAATATAGCACTCTTATCTATAATAAATTCCATATAGGTTAAAAGGGTAAAGGTTACATGACTTAGAGCAATTACCAATCCTGAAACAATGAAAGAAAACAGAAGACTTAGTTGATGAATTTGATTATAGAAATATTTTAACAGCTTTCAGAAAAAAATACTTTTTTTTTTATTCATATGTGCATGCAAGGCTTGGGTCATTTCTCCCCCCGCCCCCACCTCCTAAAAAAATACTTCTAACAGATAAATGGTCCAGTAATTTGAATATATTTCAAATAGCGGATAAATGTGTAAAACTTGGAAAAGTTTTAGTTTTACAAATAAGGTAACTCTAAGGTTCTACCTACAAGTATAAGCTATTGCCTTACTTCAGTTATAAGACTAATACCCTGTTGTCATAGAAAGAGGGAACAGGAGGAGCGCAGAAGTTTTTTTAAATATTAATAGAAGTAGGCTGGTGAAGTGGCTCAAATGCTAGAGCACCTGCCTAGCAAGTGTGAGGCCCTGAGTTCAAGCCCAGTACCGCCCTCCTCCCCCCTCCCCCAAAATTAATAGTAGCATGTATTAAAACATTTTCTGGAGAACAATCTGGCCACACGCTACAAAAATGTTATTTTTTTAATCTGGCCTGGTCATTCCATTTTTGGAAAATAGGTTCCATGAAAATTACTTAAATGGGAGTGGGGTGGGGAAGGCCTGTTATACTAAAAATATTTGTAGTTACATCATTTAAAAATAGTGAAGTCAGATGCAGTGGCTCACATTGTAATCACAGCTAATCAGGAGGTGGAGATCCGGAGGATTGCAGTTTGAGCCCACCTGGGGTGGGGGGGAGGGGTTAGTGAGACCCCCCCTCTCAACAAACAGGCCAGGCAAGCTAGTTTCACTCCTGTAGTTCCAGTTCCATGGGAGGTGTAAGTAAGAGGATTGTACTGGCCTGGGCAAAAACCATGAGACCCTATTTGAAAACTAAAACAAAAGTGGCTGGGAGTGTGGCACAAGTAGCAGAGTAGTAAAGTGTATGCCTAGCAAGTGCCAAGGCCCTGAGTTCAAACCAGAACCACATAAATAAATAAATAAATAAATAAATAAAGAAGACTGAAGCAATGTGAATGGTCCCAAAATCAGAGAATTATATAAAATTATTTGCTTGTAATAAAAATTTAATATTATGTTGCCATTATATGCTCTAGATGGATTCATACATATGTAACAGGAGGAAAAACAGTACACAGTGGTATAGAATAAGCATTAATTGGGCTTAAAAAACAGAACAAGGGCTGGAGCACAACTCAAGTGGTAAAGTGCTTGTCTACCAATAGGGAGGCCCTGAGTTCAAACTCCAGTAACCACAAAAATAAACAAACCTTGCTGAGAACAGATCCAAGCAAAGCAAAGGGAGCTTTACTTAAAGTGGGAGGGAGAAGGTGGAACTGCCAGCAGGGACTTAAAGAAGAGTCAAGGATGCCTTAAAGGGAAATGGAGACTTGGCTTTATTTTTAGGATTGAAGAGTCATCAGTTCCTAGGAATCTGAATTAAGTCCCACAGACAGACTGTCTGAAATAAAAAAGGGCCTAAGAACTACGAACAAAGGGAGAAGTATCTCAGCCAAGAAGTGGAGGCAACTTTTTAGAAGGAAATGGTTTATAACATCAAATGCTCTTAGGCTGGCATAGTGGTTCCAGTGGTAGAATGCTGCCTAGCAAGTGTGAGGCCCTAAATTCAAATCCCAGTCCTGCCAAAGAATAAAAAAACAAAAAGCAACCAACTTACAGTCTGAATATAAAGTATTACTGAAAGAAATTAAAGAGGGAAAAAAAATCTCATGTTCATGGATCAAAACCTTAATATGGAGATAGCAATATTCCCCAAACTTATCTACAGATTGAATCCAATCCCTACCAAAATCCTAGCTGGTTTCTTTGTAGAAATTGACAAACTGATCTGAAAGTTCACATGGAAAAGGAAACCAGGATAGCCAAAATGATCTTGCAAAGAATAATGAAAGACTGGAGGGAGGGAGGGGGCATGGCTTAAGTGGTAGAGTGTTTGCCTAGGATATGCAAGGCGCTGGGGTTCAAGCCCTAGTATCATAAAAAACAACAACAAAAAAGAATGACAGTGCTGAGTTTCAAAACTTACTGCAAATTAAATGATCAAGAAAGTTAAAAAAAAAAAAAAAGACCAGATGTGGTGGGACATCTGTGATCCCAGCTAGTTAGGAGGTTGAGATTGGGTTCAAGTCCAGTCTGGGAAGGGAGACTGAGAGACCCCTCTCAGTAGCTGGGCACAGTGGCACATACCTGTCATCCCAAGCTACATGGGAGACTAAGATCACTATTCCAGGCCAGACTGGGCAAAAATGACCCCATCTCAAAAAAGCTGAGGAGGGTGGCATGCACCTGTTTACTCAGGGGCTGAGGGTGTGGCTCAAATGGTAGAGCACTTTGCCTAGCATGTGCAAGGCTCTGAGTTGAATCCCCAGTTGGGGCAGAAAAGGAGGAAAAGAGGGCAGGAGGTGGAAGGGGGAGAGAGGAAATCAGACAGTGTGATACTGGCACAAGAGATATAGATACATGGAATAGAAGTAATAATCTGGAAATAAACCTTCTTGAGTTGACAGGACCACTCAGTCTTGTCAACAAATGATACTGAGACAACTGGATAGCCATGAGCAAAGAATGAAGTTGGACTCTTACCTCATACAATACAAAACGTAAATGTAAGAACTAAAACTAGAAAATTTATCAAAGAAAGCATGGTGTAAATCTTCATGACCCTGAATTTGGCCAATGATTCTTAGGTATATAAGAAGCCTTTGTGGGCTGGTAGAGTGGCTCAAGAGGAAAGAGTGAGCTGGGTGCTGGTGACTCATGCCTGTAATCCTAGCTACCCAGCAGGCAAGGATCAGGAGGATCAAGACTCAAAACCAGCCATGGGCAAATAGTTCAAGAGACCCTATCTTGAAAAACCCCATCACGAAAATAGGTCTGGTGGAGTAGCTCAAGGTGAAAGCTCTAGTTCAAATCCCAGTAACGCAAAACCAAAAAAAAAAAAAAAAGCCTTTGTGCTTTAAAGTGAAAAGACAATCCACAGAATGGAAGAAAAATTTGCAAATCATACATCTGATAAAGAATTTTTACCTAGGATGTATTAAAAAAAAAATCTCAAAACTCAATAATATAATTCTTTTTTATTTTTGGAATACAAATATTCCAATTTATGTTTAAATGGTTATGACCGAGCAAATGGACACTACGGCCACACATAAACCTGTACATAAATGTTCATAATAGCATTATTCCTAAGTCAAAAAGTAATGACAACTCTTTCTCTTATTTAATGTGCATCTGGAACTGTTAGCTTTCAGGGCATCTGCGGTATCTGGGGTCATGACACTAATACAAAACGGCCATAGCAATGAGGGAAGCCTGAAAGAGAAGTCCAGGTTTTCAAGAAGACTACTAGATAGAGCAGAAGAGTGTCCTAATACAGCTCTGAATGGATGCCAGAAGTCCCTGCTGATCAGAAGCAGGGTGTTGAAATAATAACAGGGACCACATCTAACTCATCTAGTATCCCATATAGTACATTATCTGTTCCTTTGACAGATAGCCACTAAACACTCACTGAACTAATAACCATATACTCGATTTCCTAGATAACCACTCACCCCTGGGAATCTGGTATTTCCCCCACCTTTAGATATTCAAAATCTAAAAGGAACAGTGGTACAAAAAATTCATAATCACGTGAAATGGTGGACAAAAATGAAAAGTCTGGATTCAGCAGAGAGAAAACAGGAAATTATCCAATTTCATTTCTAATGCTCTAGTTTCTACAATTATCTCTACAGTTGAGAAAACAAAATGTAAACAAGTCTGTAAGACTTCTTTCAATTCCAACATTCTAGGTTAGCAGGAATACAAAAACTATTGCTATGTAACTCTGGCTAGGGAAATTAACTGCAAAAATGGTAAGAAAAGAAGCTCTAGACTTGTCTCTGGAGTTCAGAAGACTGAAAAATCCAACAGATTCACCACACATAAAAGTTGTGGGTAAAAAAAAAAATTAAAGAAAGAATAAAATAAAGAAAAAACTGTGGGCAAGACCTTAAGCAAAAAACTACTGAAAAGAATTTCTTGGGGTCCCACAGTGATAAAGGAGACAGAAAATCATTTAAGATCTATCTGGGGTCTAAGAGCCCTAGTATTTAGGCTCTGAGGATCTATGTACGGCTATACCCTGACAAGAGAGAAAAAAAACCAGAAATAGACAAAGCCATATAAAAACTGCAACCAAGCCTCAAATCAGGTCATTTGCTGTCTAGATTAAGATGACCTTAATAACAGAACAAGGTCACTCTATTTGCCTAACAGTGGCTAGGGTGAACCCTCTCTGAAAGAAAAAAATGTCACCTACAGCCTCTACAATTTTCATACACAGTATCCAGCATTTACTCGAATATTACTAAGCATATACAGAAAGAGAAACAAGGGGAAAACCAAACAGAAACAGACCCACAGATGATCCAGTTATTAGTTATTAGTTATTAGAAATGGCAAGCACTGCATGTCCTCTCTCATATATAGAAACATTTTTAAAAAAAGTTGGTCTGAAAGTAGAATAGTGATTACTAGTGTCTGGGAAGGGTGCTGGGAGAAGGGAGAGACAAATTGTAAGAAGGGTGGGTAGACATGTAACGGTACCCAGCGTTCACTTGAATATTACTAAAGGAGGGAAAATATAGACAACAGAAGCAGACAGATGATAGTTATTAGAGAAGGTATGTATGCATATATATATATTAATTAGAACTCACAATCCTCTTGCCTCCACCTCCTGAGTGCTGGGATTGGGATTACACAGGCATGTGCCACCATAGGTGCATACCCCCCTTTCTTTTTCTCTCCCCCCTCCCCACCCTCTCTCATGGCACTGGGGATTGAACCTAGGGCTTCAGGATTGAGCTATTCCCCCAGCCCAGTAAATCCTATAATTTAATAAAAGAAATCTTAAGAGAAAAGTGTACACACACACACAAATGCAAACAAAGTCCACAATGCTTAGTACTTCATACTAACAAAGTAGCTAAAACCAAGTATAGCTGAGAATATACTGAATGCTAATATACTGCTAGTGGAACCTAGGCATAGTCTGCTGACACAAGCATTCTGCTCCTCGGCATATATACCCAATAGAAATGTGCATACATGTTCACCAAACATATGTACTACAATGTTCATGGCAGCACTGTTAATAATGGTCAAAAACTGCAAACAACCCAAATGCTTAACAGGATAGAAAAATAAATTATAGTGTATTTCGACCATGAAATACAAATATTATAATGAGAATGTACCCTCAACCATACAACATAACGTTAAGTAAAAGAAGTCAGATGGAACAGAGATCATATGACTCTATTCATATAAAGCACAAACAAAATAAATCTATGCTATTAGATGTCAGGATAGAGGTTACTTTGATAGAATATAACTGGAAGTCAAAGGGAGCTTCTGGGATTCAAAGTTGATCTAAACACACACGGGGTATATTTAGTTTGTAAAAATGTATCAAGCTTTAATTTTATGTGCACTTTTCTGTACAAATATTATACTTCAAATAAAACTAAAGGGTGGGGGAGAAGCTGAAAAGAAAAAAAACAGTTATTACAAAATTGCAGTTAACTCTAGAAGGGGACTAGATAAGGCATTTTTAAGTTACTGGCAATGCTTTATTTTTGTAGTATGTACAATGATTATACACATTTAACTTATTCCTTAAAAAAAAAACTGGTGGGCTTCATGAACTCAGGATTTCATGCTTGTAAAGCAGGCATTCAATCACTTGAGCCACATTCCAGTCCATTTTGCTGTGGTTATTTTGCAGATGGGTTCAAGTGAACTATTTACCCAGGCTGGCCTTGAACTGTGATCTTCCCTATCTCAACCTTCCAAGTAGCTAGGATTACAGGTTTGAGCCACCAGCACCAAGCTAACTTATGCTTAAACAGTAATGTGTTTTGAGTGAAATTAAAATAAAATACTACAATAAATGTAGAAATAAGTTAAATGAACAAATTTCTAGCTGGACATAGTGGTATATAACTATAATGCCAACTACTCAGAAGGTGAAGGCAGGAGGACTGAGTTCAAGGCCAGTCTGGGTAAAGTTAGCAAAACCCAATCTCAAAAGCAAAATAAAAGCCAAGCGCTAGCGGTTAATGCCTGTAATACTAGCCAACTGGGGCAAATTGTTCATGAGATCCCCATCTCCAAAATAACCAGACCAAAATGGACTGGAGGTGTGGCTCAGGCAGTAGAGCCCCACTATGCAAGAGCAAAGCCATGAGTTCAAACTCCACTCCCACCATAAATAAATGAATGAATGAATGAATGAATGATTTGGGTGTGTGGCTCAAGCAGTAGAACACCTACCTGCCTAACAAGTGTAAAGCCCTGGGTTCAAGCCTCAGTACCACAAAAATACAGAAAAACAGTTTGCCAAAAACGGAAACAGAAAGTAGAAACAGTCATATAATGATTTTTTAAAAATTTTTGAACAGTGTTATATGTTCCCACTAAAACAAAAACCACCTGGGTCCAGACTGTTTTATAGGCAAGTTCTACCAAGCTTTCAATCATTCCAACTTTTCTATGGGTGGTCTAACTTTGATACCAAAAGCAAATGACAAAAAAACTACTAGTAAACCAAATCTAGCACTATATAATAATGGAAACATCATGACCTAGCTGGATTTAACTTCAGGAATGAAAATTTTAATATTAGAAAATCTATTAGTATAATATGAAACCTGTAACAGATTCAAGGAGAAAAGCCATGCAAAAATTTCTACATATGAAATTTCAAAAAACATATGGAAATTGAATCATTCAGGAGTTTTTTAAAAAGTTTCAAAAAACTTGAAAAAGGAAACCTGTAAAAAACTTACATCCTGAATCATTTGAAAAAAGCTTTTCTTTTAACAGGAGAACAAGACAAATACCATCATTGCTCTTCAACATTGTAAAGGAGGATCTGGCCAGGCTAGAACAAGAAACAACACAGTCATGATTTTCAGATGTCAAACTTGACCTAAAAGAACTTAAACACAAGCCAGGCTTGGTGGCTCATGCCTGTAATGCTAGCTATTTGGGAGGCTGAGATCTGGAGAATTGTGATTCGAGGCCAGCCTGGGCAAAGAGTTCAAGAGAACATTCATCTTCAAAAATAACCACAGCAAAATGAACTGGAGGTGTGGCTCTAGCAGTAGAGTGCCTGCTTTGCAAGCATGAAGCCCTAATTCAAACCCCAATCCCAAACAAAAAAAGGAATAGAATTTAAACACAAATTATTGGCATAAAAGTCAGCAAGGTTGCTTGGATAAAATACACTTAATTTATGAAAGTCAAATGCATTTCTATAAACAGATACCACTTACAAAAGCAACAAGCATAAGATAACAAGAAACATACTTAACAAAAGATATGCAAGAATAAAACCATAAATCTTACAGGAAAAAACTACTTTGGAAAAGTATGGCATCACCTAGTGAACATGCACATGCTCCATGACTAGAAGTTCTATTACTGGAGATCCACTGCATGTTAGGAAAAATGTGCAAGGTGATTTGCAGGAATACTGTAATAACAAGGAACAACCCAAATGTCCATTCATATTAGAATGGATAAACTATGGCATAAATATACTTACTATAGTGAAAATGAATGGCCAAACTCAAAAAAATGACAAAAAGCTAATTGAAGAATATCTGCTGTATGATTTCACTAATACAAAATTCAAAAACCAGGAAATACTAAGTATTATATTGTTTACAGATAAATATACAGGGCAATTAATGCCATGTGAAGTGATGAAAGAATAATGATGTCAGTGGTTGTAAGAATAACTGAGGGGCAAGAAAGTGGTGGCAGAGACAAGATAGAAACAAAAGTCTAAGGAAAGACAAAGAAAACACAAAGTTAATGGTTTTTCAGGGAAATCCTACCATTTAAAGGTAAGATGGTCCCAATGCTATTTCAGAACACAGAAAAAGAAAACTTTCAAATTCATTTTACGCAATGTGACAAAGAATGCATACAAAAAGATACTATATATTAATATTTCTTAGGAATATAAACATAAATCTCTAAATATCAGCAAACAAAATTCAACAACACATTATTCCAAGAATGTGGGAGGTTTAATAAGGAAGCCCATTAATTTGATCCTCACATTAATGATGCTAACCAGAGAAATGGTACAATCACAGCAGAAGAGATATTCCACAAAATTCACCGATTTATATCAAAAGTAGCCAAATAGGAAGTGATAGATACATTTCCTTAAGTAAATAAATGTACCTCAAACCAACGCCAGCAGCATCTGACTTAATGGACACAGGAGACATTCCTGCCAGTCACAAACCACATAAAATATCTTGCAATTTAAATTTTTATAGAGAAGCATTAAATCTAGGATACTAGGCAAATATTTACTAGCTCTTGAATGCTAACTTCTGCTCTGCAAGGGTAACTAGAAACACTCCTAATAGTATAAAGCTTTGGTTTTCTTATGACTATTTCTGTCGTATTTTCTAGGTGGCAGTAAATAAATGGCTCTTCATCGCAATTACATTAGAGCGGACAAAGAATCACAGATGTCTTTTTCCCCTGGCTCCCTTTGGACTAAAGAATTTCCAATACTCTTAAAAAATATATCAATTTTATCATTACTTGAATGTAAGTGATTAGGGTTCTCTTGAAAGACTATTTGAAAATACTAGCAAAGTATAATCACAGGCAGAATGTCTCAATATCGGGATGAATATTCTGGTTTGTCTGTCTGTTTTGCAGTGCTGGGGATTGATCAGGAGGCTTGAGCCCACTGAGCAGGAGCTCTATCACTGAGCTAAATCCCCAGCCCCTAGTGACAGTCTTAATACTTTCTTCACTAGTCTGAAACACAACATCAAAAAAAAAATTTTTGAGACAGGTTCTTGCTACATAGCTTCAAAGTCCCAATCCTCCTGCCTCTACCTCCCAAGTACTGAGATTATAGGTGTGTATCACCATGCCTGGCCATTAAATATTTTATATGCTTATATGGTTCTGAAGTAAAAAACTAAGTTGTGGAGAAGGTCTATTCATGAGCACGTGTGTGTTCTTTTTAAAGTATCTGATTCAACCATGGACTAGAAAAAAGTTGATTTAATGAGAAAAAGTATAAATTTATTTGAAAAAGAGGAAAATTTCAAACAAGACCCCAAAAGAAGTATGTTCACATCTCTGTTGAAGCAATAAAAGCAGTATCCCGAACTAAGTTACTCACTCAAGATAAATCTTGTGGTCAAGATGTATTTTGTAGGTATTACTTTCTACTTTGCAAGCCTGATTTGGGTTCAGTGGTAATTTAGATATTAACTAGGAAAATGTATTATTTTTGCTTGATTTGCTTTCAGCTGTGCAGCAAAGTCTTTTCTTTAAAAAGGTTACTTTTTCAGAATTGCTTTTAATCATTTAATATGAGCATTTCCTCATCTCTGAAATGCTGCATTTTTTCATTACACAATTTCTCAATGTCAATATGGCAGCAGTTTCATTCCAGTCTTCAGTTAAACCTGGTAAGTAACTGGATCTAAACTACTACTCTCCTATATGGTATCAGGAAATCCCATCTTCACTTTTAGAGCATACCAGGGTGTCTGAGGATATATGGTTCCAAAGAGATCACAACTGAAAGCTCAAGATGCACAGAGATCAATAATATAAACTTACTCAAATTTATCTATACTGTACATACAGTAGGTCTGAGCATCCATAACTTGAAACAACATGGAACAGGCTACATTACCGTTGCAAAATTACTACTGTAAAATTAATATTGCTCACCACAAACTAGATCTTTATTTTATGCTCTTTATCTGGAATACTGCAGATGCTTCATTCATCTTTCACGAGTAACACTGCCCAACTTAAAATTTTCACTTTACCACTTAAGCACATCACATGCCCTTTTTTGTCCAGAAGGATTACAGTAAGTTTTACGTTGCTTTGGGGGCACCATTTGCTTTTTTAGCAGATCACACAATAATTTAGATACAACCGACAATAATGCAGGACTGATGAGAACTTCTCACCATCAAATGAGCTGAGTACAGGGATTTTTTTTTAACCATCATTTGGTCAAAATCATGTGTAATAAATCTGTTAATAAGACAGGCTTAATGTTTAGTCATTTTCCTCAACGTTTTAATTTTGGGCTTTTAACATCAAACTGAAATAATATGCTAGTTTTTAACCATGTCCCCTCCACCCCCCATTTCATTATATCCCAATGGTTGATACAGAACACTTTTTTTTGTTAGTTTTTGCTTTGAGACAAAGGGTCTAAGTAATTCTCCTGCCTCAGCCTCCCAAGTGCTGGGATTACAGTGGCACACCACTACACTCAGCTATCTAGAGATTTCTTAGGTAAACTGCACTACAAAGACATTTCTCCAGTATCAGGGAAACAATCCATACCTAAATCCTCTTCACATGTACGCATATTAATTTCATGTGAAATCCCTGGGGGCCCTGACATTATTCCTAGAGACCAAGCTAATTCCTTACTTTACAGATGAGAAAAACTAAATCCTGTGGAAGCAAAGTGATCAGCAAAAGCCAATGTAAAATGTCAGTAGCAGTAGAGACTCAGGTCTCCTGACTTAAAGGCAAGTAAGTGCTCCTTCAGTTAGCTAAATGCTGCCTTTCACGGCTTCCCTCAAATTTCAGCACATATTCATTCACACATGTTCCTCTTCGAAGAGAGTCACAACTCTTTGATGAAAAGGAACTAAATCTCAAACTAAAGTTGCAAATACAGTTCTTCAATGAGTTTGTCAGCATGCCACATTATCTACTACTTTAGTGTATATTTCCTGAAAACAAAATAAGACCATTCTCCTATGTAATTAAAATGTAACTATCCAACTCATTAACAGATACATTACTACAATCTAATCCTCAGATACCAGTCTAGTTTCATCAACTATACCAATTCAGAATTGTATGCTGCATGAAGTAATCTTGTCTCTTTAGACTCCTTCAGTTTAGAACTATTCCTCAGCCTTTTCCTGGGTTTCATGACCTTGACATTTGTGGAATGTCCCTAAAATAAAAGAATTTGGCCAATATTGCCTCATGATTTGATCTGAATTATGCATTAAACCCTTGGTTGTCCCTATCTGCAAGGAAGATTTGGTGACTGCCGACTGCTGTCAAAATCAAAAGGATTTTACAAAATGGGCAACAGATATGACTGGGCACCTCAAAGAAGATATACAAAGATACAAGCACATAAAAAAAAAAAGGCTAATTACTAGTTATGAAGGAAGTAGAACTATAGTGGTGCTGGTACTTTACAGCCAAAAAAACTGATAAAACCAAGTGTTCCTGGGGATGTGGACATTCTGGTACTCTTTTACACACCGTTGACAGAAATGTAAAATGGTACTGGTACTCTGAAAATTAGTTTGGTACTTTATTAAAAAGTTAGCTGGGCATGGTGGCTCATGCCTGTAATCCTAAACTACTTGGAAAGCAGAGATATGAGGCTATCAATTTGAGACCAAACCCAGGCAAAATGTTAGGAAGACCTTATCTCAAAGAACAAGCTGAGTGTGGTTGTGGTGCATACCTGTAAATTCCAGCTACTGGGGAGGGAGAGGTAGGAGTATTGAGATTTGGCCAAAGTGTGAGACCCTCTCTGAAAAATAACTAAAGCAAAAAGGGATAGGGACATGGCTCAAGTGGGAGGCCCTAGCTTCAAATTCCAGTATCTCCAAAAAACAGTTATAAAGTTAGTCTTACTATGGTTTAAAATAAAATTAGTTCACCCTCCCCCTCTGGAAAAAAAACACACACATCACAACCCTATAACTCAGCAATACATTCCTAGGTACTACAGTACAAGACAAATGAGAACATGTGTTCATACTTATAAATAAATGTTTACAGCAGCACTGTTCACGATAGCCAAGAACTGGAAGCCAGGTGCCAGAGGCTCATGCCTATAATCCTAGCTACTTGGGAGGCTGAGATCAAGAGGACCAGTTTGAGACAAGCCCAGGCAACAACAGTTTGTGAGACTCCATCTCAATCAATATCTGGGTGCAGTGGCATGTGCCTGCCATTCCAAACTAAGTGGGAGGCTGAGATTAGTAGGACTGCCTAAGCAAGCCAAGGCAAAAAGGTTTGCCAGACTCCATCTCAATGGGAAAAAGCTGGGAGTCATCCCAGCTATGGCAGAAAGCTTAAAACAAAAGAATCAGGGCTTTTTGCCTGGGCAAAATGCAATACCTTACTTACCTCCAAAGTAACCAGAGGAAAAATGGCCGGAGGCATGTCTCAAGTGGTAGAGCACTTGCCTAGCAAAGCAAGAAGCCCAGTGAAGAAGAAGAAAGAGGAGGAGGAGGAGGAGGGAGGAGGAGGAGGAAGAGGAAGAGAGGGAGAGAAGGAAGAAGAAAGAAAAGAAAGGGAAAATTCCAAATGCCTATCATCTGGTATATTCATTCAATTAATTACTATTTGATGACCAAAAAACATCAAAACTATTGATGCCAGCATGGATGAACTGCAAAAACATTTTAAGAGAGGAAAAAAAAAAAAAAAAAAAAAAAGACGTTGCTGGGCGCCAGTGGTTCACACCTGTAATTCCAAGCTATTCAGGAGGCAGAGATCAGGAGAATCGTGGTTTGTTGACAGGCCGGGGCAAAGTGTGTGAGACCCTATTTCGAAAAAACCTCAACACATTCAAAAAACAAAACAGGACTGGCAGAGTTGCTCAAGTTGTAGAGGACCTGCCTAGCAAGCATGGGGTCCTGAGTTCAAACCCTAGTTAATGCCAAAAACAAAACAAAAAACCCCTACATAATGCATGATTCCATTTTCATGAAAATTCTAGAGTACACAAAACAGAAGTAGAAGTAGATAAGAACTGCTGAGTAGTGGGAACTGATTACAAATGCCAAGAGGGAATTTTTTTTGAATGATAGTAATGTTCTAAAACTAGATTGGGGTGATGGGTGCATAACTCTGTAAATCACTGAATCGAGCATTTAGCACTTAAGGTATGCTATTATAAAGCTGTATTAAAAGAAAAGGTAGACCCAGCAGCACAGCAACTAAGAGATAGCATAGATAAATGGGACCTCATAAAACTAAAAAGTTTCTGTTCATCAAAAGAAATGGTCTCTAACCTGAAGAGAACACCCACAGAGTGGGAGAAAATATTTGCCAGCTATACATCAGACAAAGGACTGATAACCAGAATATATAGGGAACTTAAAAAACTAAATTCTCCCAAAATTAATGAACCAATAAAGAAATGGGCAAGTGAACTAAACAGAACTTTCTCAAAAGAAGAAATCAAGTGGCCAAAAAACACATGAAAAAATGCTCACCATCTCTAGCAATAAAGGAAATGCAAATTAAAACCACACTAAGATTCCACCTCACCCCTGTTAGAATAGCCATCATTAGCAACTCCACCAACAACAGGTGTTGGCGAGGATGTGGGGAAAAAGGAACCCTCTTACACTGCTGGTGGGAATGTAAACTAGTACAACCACTCTGGAAAAAAATTTGAAGGCTACTTAAAAAGCTAGACATTGATCTACCAGCAATACCACTCTTGGGGATACACCCAAAAGACTGTGACACAGGTTACTCCAGAGGCACCTGCACACCCATGTTTATTGCAGCACTATTCACAATAGCCAAGTTATGGAAACAGCCAAGATGCCCCACCACTGACGAATGGATTAAGAAAATGTGGTATCTATACACAATGGAATTTTATGCAGCCATGAAGAAGAACGAAATGTTATCATTCTCCGGAAAATGGATGGAATTAGAGAAAATCATTCTGAGTGAGGTTAGCCTAGCCCAAAAGACCAAAAATTGTATGTCCTCACTCATATGTGGACATTAGATCAAAGGCAAACACAACAATGGGATTGGACTTTGAACACATGATAAAAGCGAGAGCACACAAGGGAGGGGTGAGGATAGGTAAGACACTTAAAAAATTAGCTAGCATTTGTTGCCCTTAACGCAGAGAAACTAAAGCAGATACCTTAAAAGCAACTGAGGCCAACAGGAAAAGGGACCAGGAACTAGAGAAAAGGTGAGATCAAAAAGAATTAACCTAGAAGGTAACACACACGCACAGGAAATTAATGTGAGTCAACTCCCTGTATAGCTATCCTTATCTCAACCAGCAAAAACCCTTGTTCCTTCCTATTATGGCTTATACTCTCTCTACAACAAAATAGAAATAAGGGCAAAATAGTTTCTGCTGCATATTGAGGGGGTAGGGGGGAGAGAGAGGAGGCAGAATGGGTGGTAAGGGAGGGGGTGGGGGCAGGGAGGAGAAATGACCCAAGCCTTGTATGCACATATGAATAATAAAAAAAAAAAAGAAGAAAAGGTAGAAGAATAAAGATAGGCTTCTTTTGCTTGCTGTTTGATCAGTTTTTAAAAAAACAAGAGTAGTATGATGGAGTGAAAAGAGGGCTCATCTTAGAAGGGGGATATGAGGATTTTTAAAAGATCCTATAACCCAAATCAAGGTCCAAACTGCAAAATATATCTGATAACTGAGCTTCAGTCTTCATAGTCTCTCAAACTGCCTGTCTCTCACATATCAGCACGTGGCTTGGAAATGTAAACCTGTCAATGCTAGTAATTAAAATTACCTGGAAATCTGAGTGATAAAGTTTATGTATAAAGGATTCTCAATGGCTGAAAAGAAACCATTAATTTTCTTAGTTAGGGTGCCCCACCAGGTTTATTTTTTTCAATCACTGTTTCATTTCTTAAAATAAGACACATTCTTAAATAGGGGCACAATCACAGTATGACTTCAAATTCTAAAACTTTTAGGGGATACATGTAAGAAAAGACAACAAATTTGTTGTGAGGAGGATCATGGTTCAAAGCCAGACCCTGCCAAATAGTTTAGAAGACCTCATCTCAAAAGTACACAACAGAAAACAGGGCTGGTAGTATGGTTCAAGTGGGTAGAGTACTTACCTAGCAAATGTGAGGCAGACTTCAAACCCCAGTACCATCAATAAAATAAGATAAAACGCACACACCAGCTGGGTGCTGGTGGCTCATACCTGTAATCCTAGCTATTCAGGAGGCAGAGATAAGGAGGATCGTAGTTTGAAGCCAGCCCAAGCAAACAGTTCACAAGACTCTATCTTGGAAAAAACCCTTCACAAAAATAGGGCTGGTGGAGTGGCTCAAGGTGTAGGCCCAGAGTTCAAGCCCCAGTACTACAAAAAAAAAATAAATAAATAAAAGCACACACCATGTTACATAGTAATTTACTTCTTTATCAGTTTCTCCCCAAGGCAACAGTGCAACATTCTTGAAGAAGGAAGGCCGTGCCTTAAGCCTGGCACAGAAGATAACCTCTGACTGGAATAAAAAAAAAAAAAAGTGCAAATTATCTACGCTCACACAACTAGACCTTAACACACAGCTTCTCTGACCACAAGTCTAATATTTTTATGTCTGTACATGCTGCTACTTTGCATTTCAGGAGGATACTCCCAGAGACTGAGGCAAAGGAAAGTCTATGTCTTGCCAGGCACATTTACTTCAAAGGAATAAGGATTCAGTGTTCAATACTTCATCAACTCTCTCAATGACTCCTCACCACACAATGAGGTGTATGTCCCTATATACTTTTCTTAATAGATGAGGGAAAAAAGCTCAGATTGGGCAACTTGCCACAGTCACACTTTAGTGGACAAAACCCATCCTATTTCCCATCCCAATGTAGAGACACCAGAAAGAAGATAAAATTCTGAGGTGGGGGCTATGGCCAGGGATCAGGAATGCTGGCTTTAGAAACTCTGATCAAGAAGTAACACAGTGGGTGGTGGGTTCTTGGGAGTTGGACTGCATAATAAAGAAAGTCATCCCTCAGGATCCTTGACATATTAATTTCAGGACTCCCTAAGGATACCAAAATACACAGATGTTCAAGTTCATTATATATAATGGCATAGCATTTGCATATAACTCTATTCATCCTCCCATGTCACCTCTAGATTACTTATACCTAATATCATGTATATGGGATGTAAAAATTGTTGTTGTTTTGTCCAGGAAATAAAAACAAGGAAAAAGTTTGCACAAATTCAGAGCAGATGCCAATTTGGGGGGATATTTTTGATCTCTGATTGGCTGTGGATGTGGAACCTATAAATGCAAAGGGCCAGCTATACATCTCATGTTTAGATGTACAGCAAATATTAAATAAACTTTATCTTAAAGATGTTACTCAGCTTCACTGCCACCCCATACTGTAAGAGACAGGAAAGCAGAATATTACTAAAAGACACTCAAAGTCCTTCTGCTTCAATTCTCTTTCCTCAACACGCCAGCAGTGAACAATTTCAGCCTGGAGAAGAGCAGGGGAAATAGCACCTAGTCAGTAGTCTAACCGAAGCCTCTTTTGACCACTGTTGTTCATGTAACATGGTCTCCATGCATCTTTGGTCTCCAAAAAGGGTATGAGATACTTCTGCATTAAAAGTTAAATTAGCCAAGCGCCAGTGGCTCACACCTGTAATCCTAGCTACGCGGGAGGCAGAGATTGGGATGATTGAGGTTCGAAGCCAGCCTGGGCAAATAGTTTTCGAGACCCTATCTTAAAAAAAAGCCAACACAAAAAAGTGCTGGTGGACTGACTCAAATGGTAGGGAACCTGCCTAGCAAGTATGAGGCCCTGAGTTCAAGCCACAGTACCTCAAAAAAGTTAAATTAACAGCAATCAAAACTAAGAATCTAAATCCAGATCTCGTTTCCAGATCCAGAATATAAGCTATGCTATACTACTGCTGTTCCTGCCTTTCAGACAGGTGGTATATTCAGCAGAGTTCCATAGAGAGGGAAAGGGAGGGTGGGCAAGAGCAGCAAACAGCAGGCAAAGTTCATGGGCACAACCCACTGAGGAAGGGAGGATTTGAATTGAATCCAGTTTCCCAGGTCAATTAGAGGGGTGTATTCCTGGCACCATGGCAAGACAATTCTCCAGTGGAGAGAGTGTGTACCACACACTGTAGATCATTTAGCTTGTTTGCCCCCAATATCTATGTACTGAATAGCACACCCCCTCCCCCAATCATTGTAACAAAAATTCCCCTCGTTTCCAAATTTCACCTTGCTGGAGAAGCAAGGTGAAAACACCCCCTCTAGGTACCACAAGAGAGATGAGAGAGACAGAGAGAGAGGGAGGGAGGGAGGAAGAGTGTGTTTTGGGGGCGGGACTGGGATGGATTCCAGCACTGACAAAAAAAAAAAAAAAAAAAAAGGCAGAAAGGATTAGGCATAGAAGACAGAGAAAACAGAAGAGAAATAGTATGGGGAACACAACTAACAAAATTTGGTAAGGAACTGGCAGAAAGAGGACCAGCCTTTGATGATTCCCAGTCACCTACAAGTATCAAATCCAAATTCCTTAACAAATACCCCTCTGGATTTGATGCTGCCTACCCAGCCTTCTCCTTAAATACCAACTTGTTATTTTACTCAACTCGTGTTATTTTCATATTTCTGTGCCTTTGCAATTCCCTTTGCCTAGAAAGTACTTTCCAAGGCAAACTGTTACTCATATAACACCAAGCTCAAAAGTCTGTAAGGCCATATAAAGAGGGGCCCCAAATCACTCAGGTCTTTGTCATGTCACCTCCTAGCTGTGTGTCCTTGGGCAAGTTACCTAAACTCTCTCAAGTTCCCTCACTGATTTAAAAAAAAGCAAAAACCGGATAGCCACCTTTGCAATGTGCTTATGAGGATTAGACCTAATGTTTGTTTTGAGGAGGGGGGCGGAGACAGGACAGAAAGTGTAGAATAAATAATACAATAGTTCTGACTGCTAAAATAAAAATCTTAAAAAGGACAGAATATTGTATTATCAGGAATGTGACCACAATAAAATTTTGGTTAGAACCATCTTTTTTTTTTTTTTTTTTAAATAAAGGTGGAAAGTCAATATATATAATACCTGACTCCAATTGCATTCTTTTTGCCCTCTGTAATAGTCAATATGAATCCCTAATGGCCACTGGTCCCTGGGCTTCACTGCACTCTTGTTCTCTGGCCTCTATACTTATTTTCTCAGTCTTCTTCCACAACTTGTCCTCTACCGACACCCAAAGGCAGTCTTTGTCTCAGTTACTCTTCTTAATCCACTCACAAAGCTTCAATTAGCATCTCTATGGCGATGACTCCTCCCACCTCTGTCACAATGAGAAACAATATTTCAAATTCAATTTATCCAAATAGACACATAATATCTTAGTTAATAAAATAACCAATCATACAGCTTAAGTTTCGGCTCTCATCTCCACCATTCTTCTCTTATACCTCACCAGTCCTCAGATTCCTCTTCCTTTGCCTTCTTATTGTTTGCCAGAGTGATTTCTTTGATTCTTCTGTTCTCAATGGTTCTTAGCTTTTCTGGGATAATGAATCCCTTTGGTAAATCTATTAAATGCTATGGATTGTATTCCAAAAATATGAGTATACAAAACGTACACTTAGACTTTTACACATGACCCCCAAATAACAATCTGTGCTCCTTGGAACATAAGATTTTAAATATCATTCACTGTACACAAACTTCATCTCCAGATCCTACTCTTGTTATAAATTTCAAGATGCTTTCTATATAGCTCTAATGGCCTACAGGCATCATAAACTTAACAAGTCACTATTTCTTCCTTACAAACCTGCTCTACCTACAGTATCCCAAAACATGTTTTGGAATGAACAACTATGTCTAATCCATCACCAACCCCGTCTCATTCTATCTCAGAAATCTCTCTCAAATCCAAATATCAACATTTTTGTTTCCCTACCCTACATGTAAGACTCATCTCTTTTGCTTCTGCCCATACTTGCCATGATCATGTCTTGTCTTCCTACCACTTCTCACAAGAGCTTCTGTGAATGATTCTGTGTACTCAAGGCCCATTATCTTCACCTGCTACCTTCTACTACTACTGAAATTACTACACCTCTAGATAATTACAATGGCCCAGTTCCTTCACTCCCATTCTTTTTCCTGTCACTCTCACCAGTTTTGAGCTATCTTCACCAAAAATGTCAAAATTGACTTTGAATGCCTCTTTCAAAAATTCTAATGTTTAGCCAGGCACTGGTGGCTCATGCCGGTAATCTTAGCTACTTGATAGGCTGAGCTCAGAAAGTCTGAAGCCAGGCTGGGCAAATGGTTTTTGAAACTCCCCCATCTCTGAAATAACCAGAGCAAAATGGACTGGAGGTGTGGCTCAAGAGGTAGACTGCCTGTTTTGCAAGCACAAAATCCTTCGTTCAAACCCCAGTTCCACCAAAAAAAAAAGTTAGTTTCCCTTGTACAAATATACAAACTCATTCCTCTTCAGTGTGCCACCTAAGTACTCTTCCAGGATTAGATTCCACAGTTCAAGCTGTCACTTGCTCCTATTATCAGCCTATCAAAATCACACCCACTCTTAAAGGCTCAACTCAAACCCCATTAAAGATGAAGATTGTTACATCCTCTGCATAATGATTAGAAAGGGGACTAAACAAAACAGGCACAATTCCTAATGAACTGATTCAGGAAAGGAAAAAACTGCTAAAGAAATGCTGAAAATCCTTAAATCCTTCTGGAAGCATTAAGTTTTTAGAGCTCACTGTTCAAATATTAACTTTTCAGCTATGAAGCCCTCCATAAACTCAGCTCTGTTAATCAACAATGACCAAATGCTAATAATGAACAATTTAGAAGACTTAACATGAAAATAAAAGGCTGTAGTCTAGACTCAGGATTCACATTCCAATTATATTTGTATTTTACCTACAACTAAAATTTGCAATTTATTTAAAGTTACAGTAAGAGAACTAAGTATTTACATTGGAGACTTTGAAGGCCAAATAACTCTACAGCAGCAATAGAAATCGCTCCCAGTAATCCTAGCTACTGGAGAGACAGAGATCAGCAGGCTAGAGGTTCAAAGCCGGCCAGGCAAATAGTTCTTGAGACCCTATCTCGAAAAAAAACCAATAGAAAACAACAGGGCTGGTTCAAGTGGTACAGTGCCTACCTAGTAAGCACGAAGCCCTGAGTTCAAACTCCCAATACCACAAAAAAAAAAAAAAAAAGAAAGAAAAGAAAAGAAAACAGCTCCCACATCTAAACCATCTTCAAATGATGGACATGCGCTAAGATTTTTTTGGTCCATATTTTAAGTAAGCTAATTTTCTTAAAATTGAAAGTATGAAGGACAATCACGAGCCTCTCATGAGACACATTTACTGGCATACTTACCAGCAGGTACAAGGGCAATGAGATATATGACAAACGATGCCACCAGCAGTACTTTCCATTACTTTTTAAGACCTTACTTCTTTTGGACTTGACTAATTTCTCTTTCGGCTCCAGAGCCTGTGAGTTCAAATTAATTTTTGCTATTTATATGCCATAAAGCACTTTTTTCCTAAAGAAAATAATAATACTCATGATTCGATAAAGTTTCTTTTTTTGTTCTTTAAAGAAAGGGGAGGTGGCTTAAGCCACTTGGGAGGTGGAGATTGAAAGGACAGAGGTTTGAGGGCAGGTGCGCCAAAAAGTTCAGGAAATCCCATCTCAACCCATTGCTGAGTGTGGTAGGGTGCACTTGACATTCCACAAATAGGACAGCGGTCCTGGACCAGGAATAAAGTGAGACCCTATCTCAAACAAACTAATAAAAAACGGGCTGGCTGTATGGCTAAACGGGTAAAGCGCCTGCTTAGCAAGCATGAGATCCTGAGTACAAACTCCAGTACGGCGCGCGGAAAAAAAAAAAAAAAGTCGACTAGTCTTCCTACTAGTTAAGACACTCGGTAAAAACATGCCCTCCATGCCATGTCTAAAATTAAGGCTATTCAAATCTAAATGCACTTCTCAAACAGATTTGCTCATATCTCACAGGAAGATTTGCTAAAATTCTGAACATATTAATAACTAAGGAAAGCAGGGTGTAATGGAAAAAGCTGCAGCATTTGAAGCAGGATCTTAGTCTACAATCAAAAAGCCTGACTCTAGTTCTGCGACCTTGAGAATTGCCTTCACCTGGAAATACTTATCTGAAAGACAAAATCCTTTCCTTCCTAACGGTGGCTATCCACGTAAAATTAAATAATGTAGGTAGCATACTACTACGGGGTATTCAGTACGTTATTTTTCTTCATTCGACACAAAATACACACAGGATTTTGGTGTGAGAATCTACTTCCACAAATCTTCATCAGCACAGATCACTACATCTAGCTTGTTCTAATAAAAACAATACTATCACCATCATTCCACAAACATTTCTGAGAGATTCCGATCAAGATGAAAGAGCCTGCGTGTGACTTTGCAAGAATTCCATTAAGGCTGCATATATTGACCCCTAAAACGTTAGTATGGAAAACTCCATATAATTGGGCTAAAATGTCTGAACACATTTATGCTGTTAAGAGCTCACTCTGGGTAAAGAGGGGAAAAAAAGTCAAATTAGGGCCAACTCCAGATAGATCTTTAATAAGTGAAGAGATGCTGGCTTAGCCCTCCTGAAACGCAAACAGTACGATATTAGCGTCCCCTAAAAAAACTTCAAGGTTCCAAATAAATAGTCCACGATCAACACTGGTGTCACTATGCTTTTTAGAAAGCTTGCGCAGGAAAGCACCATTGGCACCACTGGAGATATTTAAGGAAAGCTGATGGCTGTACAGAGGCGAGGGGAGAAAAATAATTATTTCGATGTTCTGCACACACGCTCGGGCCAATCAATTTCAAAACCACGGCGGCCACCAACACCACCGACCAGAATCTCACGGAATTCTCGGTTTTACAATCGAATGTCAAAAAGAAGACCGAGACGAACGAGGGACGCTTCCGTTCTCTTCCCGAGGGTCCAGGCTTGAAAATCCACGCCCGAGACCGACTCGGGGATCCCCGGGGTCTGGCGTCCGCCCCCTGGACCCTTCCCCACTGGTGAGCGAGGGCCGGCTCAGGAAAGGCCTCCCAACACCACTAAAACTGAACCGGCCCAGGGCCCCGCCAGAGGACCCCCGAGCGCGGACCAAGGAGAAACCTGCGGTCGGGGTTTTCTTGGCGCCGGAGGCCAAGACGCGGGAGAGGCCGCGACTGCGTCCGCTGCAGCCCCAGGCGGTGGGGTGGCCAAGCGCGGCCCGGCTTGCGGGCGGGCGCGGACACTCACCACACCATGCCGTAGGCGCCTTCGCCGATGTACGAGAGGTTGGTGTAGCGCGGCCCCACATCGAACACCTGCCCGCGGACCATCTCCGGGCCCGCGCCCGCCGCCGCCGCCGCCGCCGCCATGTTGGCTGCCGAGCCGCCGCCGCCGCCTCTGCCGCGCTGGGCTCGATGCTCCGCGGCCGCCGCTCAGCTCCTGCCGCGCTTCCCGGAGGGCCTGTGCCGTCGTCCGTGCAGTCACTGCTGCTGACCGGGAAGGAGGAAAGAGGAAACAAGCCAAGACTGAAGAAAGGTGCAGCGGAGACGGCAGCTCGACTCGACTCGACTGCCTGTCTCACTGACGGGCGGGCCGGCGGGCGGGCGGAGGGAGGGGCGCGCGCCTAGGAGGGCGCCGGGCGCAGTCAAGAAGCGTGTGCACGGATTGGCCCCTTGTGGCCGTGGGGCGGGACCGCAAGGGCCGGCGGAAGCCGCGAGCTCGGGGCGGAGCACTGCGGCAGCAGAGGAGGCACCGCCCGGCGCGGTCACGTGCGTTTGCGGGCGAGTTGCGCGCGAGGTGGCCCTGGAGACGCTGAAGGAGACATTGGCGTAGGGACAGAGCCCACGGGACCGAGTCTGGGAGACGATCAGGGGCAGCGCGAGACACAGAGCGGAGGCCTGACCGAGCCAGAGAGGGACCAGAGGCTGTACACTTGAGGCCCGACGCCTTAACCTCACCGACCACTGGACCCTGGGGCAAGCCTCTGCGAATCTGTGGCCCACACACTGATGAATTTAGACCTCCAGACTAGGAAAGAAACCGAAAAGCATGACCGAGACCTAGAAAGAATATTTGCATACCGAGAAAGTGTGAAACACAAATGTGGAGACCAAACGAGAAGACTCGAGTGAATCTGCTAATCAGAGGTTTGTTCAGACAGTATTTATTGAGCACCTTTACGGAAGGGTAGGGAGGAGATAAATATAATACTTAAGCTGTACATGCCGTGAAGAAATACAGAGAGGAGAAAGGGATTACACAGTACTGGGTTGAGACACTTGAGAAAGACATTGAAACTTAGATACAGAAGAGTAGATAGTTATCCATGGGATACACTGAAATATAAACGCAATGGTGGAATTGCTAAAACTGAAACATTAATATTTAGAAAAATCTGCATGGACACTGAGGCCCAGAAACATTCACAAACACCAGAGATTGAAAATTGGAATCCTGAAGCAGGTGAATGCTAAGAAAAGCTAAGAGAATGAGATAGCGGGTGATCCAGCCACTGCCCCTGAACTATTTCCCTACCATCTCTGGAGCGGGAAGTAGGAGTGACTGACCCCTCATCCTCTTTAGCCAATACAGATCTCCCTTAATGACATCCCATGTGAACTTCTAGATCAACTAGTCAATCTCAGAGGAGAATAAACAAGTCTTAAAAACCCTGGGAACTGGGGGTGTAGCTGAGTGGTAGATGCTTCTTTAGCATGTGACAGACGCTGGGTTCAATCTGCAGCACCAAAACCAAAACACCTCTGGGGGGAAAAAGGAACAAAGGATTAGAACGAAAAAGTTTACCTTCAAAATATATTTAGACCATGAAACAATTCTAAAACCCAATTTTAGAAAACACGGAGTTGTTATGGCTCTACTAAGAGGATGTTTTATCATTTTTTAAAGGCCAAGATAAATGGAGAGTACCATAAAATTAAAGCCACAATAACCAACATAGAAGCAATAGTTGAAACAATAAAAAACAGACTTCATGCAGAAGAGAAAATCAGCAATATAGAAGATATGTGAGAATATTTCACAAATATGGAACAAAGTAACTGAATTCTTTAAGAGAGGAGATAATAAAGATGGAGATCTTCATGGGAATTCAAACAACAGGTATTCTCGAAAGAAAACAGCAAATCAATTAGAAACAATAAACAAAACTGTGATGCAAAAAACCTTTCCTCAGGTCTGAAAAATCTGAAGTAGAGGTGGAAAATCGTGTGGTTGCACTAGGATCCAGCAAAATAATTAAGCAGAAACCAATTTCAAGACTGCATCTGGAGCCATGTGGTACATACCTGTAATCCCAGGTATTTGAGAGGCAGAGGCAGGAGGATCTCGAGTTTGAGACCAGCCTGGGCATGGGTAATGAAACCCTGCCTCAAAAACAAAATAGAAACAAAAATGCTGGGATGTAGCTCAAGTGGTAGACTGCTTGCCTAGCATGCATGAGATTTTGGGTTCAATCCCCAATACTTAAAAAAGGGAAGGGGGGAGGAAAGGTAATTAAGAAAGAGATAGAGTGAATTTGATCAAAGTACATGTTATGCATGTTATACATATCACAATGAAACCCCTTTATGCAAGTAATTTATACTAATTTTTCAGTACATAAATGAATAATTCCATTAAAAGAAAAAAGACAAAGTCTAGAAAAACTGCTGAATTTAGGCATAAAAGACAAACACACTAACAATATCCAATCTGGAAATAAAAGTTATTTATTTAAAAAGCTAAAAACTGACCTTCGGATTCTTTCTCTGCAATAAATGCTGAAGGAAAATGAAAGAAGACTGTCAGCATTTGGAAGGGGTAGTTTGCGGCCCTCCTTGGATGATTTCATTCACTCTAATGCCTTAATTCCTCCTAGATCTTTACTGCTCAAAAATAACTCAAGCTTCAGGTCAGTGTATCTACCTGCCCACTGAACAGCTCCATGTGAGCTCTCACAGATGCATCAGCTCCACATATCCCAACTGCCAGTGGTTAATTGGATGAGTTCTAAGCTCAGAATGTCAGGTTTGAATCTTGGCTGATCCACTTACCCCAGCTGGTCTCGGTTTCTCCAGACTTAAAATGGGGATTTCAACAACATTCGTAAATTGGTTGTGCAGAATAAAACAACACACGTGAAGAGCCTGGCATGTAGTCATTATGCACCCAATAAATGTTATCTGTTATTATCCACTCCACCCAAACCTGTTCCTCATCTTGTATCAGCATCACCTTCACTCAAATACTCACACTGGAAATTTAGCTATAATCTTAGTGCACTTTAGGCTGGGGTGAAGGTCAGGGTAGAACATTTGTCTAGCAATGCATTTTACCTCACTCTAAACTCACCATCACCACCTAAACACTACAAATTCTTACACATTTTATTTAATATTTCAGAAATCTTTTAAACTCAAAGTGTGGGATCCAGACCCAGCAGCATCAGCATTTTTGGGGAGTGTTAGAAGCGCAGCATCTCAAACCTACTAAATCAGGATCTGAATTTTACCAAGATCCTCTTGTAATTTGTATGCATACTAAATTTTGAGAAGCACTGTTTTGTATGTAACCACTCCATCTGCATTGTCTCTCTGTTGGTTTAAGCCTGATGCATCAACTCACTGAGGTTAGCACAATGGCCTTAACTCCTCTCAATGTTGCTTTTCCTACCAGAATCAGTCTTTCCATAACAAACCTGACCATCCCCCCCCCCCCCCCCCCACACACAACCACCACCTTTTTTTCTTTTTGCTGCTGGGGTTTGTACATGCTAACCATATGCTCTACCTCCAAGCTACCCCACCCACTGCAACTCAGCCCCTCTGCTTCTTAAGCTAGTCAGTGGCCCCTATTACAGTCAGAATGAGGCCTTTGCTGACCACTTCTCCACCCCAATCTCCTCTTCCTCCCCTCCTTGCCTTCCATGAGTCATCCAGAATAGACTCAGTGCTCTCTTATCTTCTGGTCATAGCGTGTACCCATCTCTGTTCCTGTTCTTTCTCCATTTATCCAGCATTTATGGACATTTTTTTATTGACCACACTGGCAGAGTTTCACACTTGTAGTCACCACACCACTGTGCAGTTCCGATGCTTTGCTTTTCGCCAAAGCTATGCCTCCCACATGGCCCCTGTGGCCAACTGGGCACCTCTGATAAGAGCTGTGCATATGCCAGTGCCAGCAGTGAACTGGACTCATCTGCTGCTGCATCCTGGCAGCTGGGTCTGATAACTGCTGCAGTTAGGTTTGCGGCAGCATGGCTGTGGGCTCTGCTGATTGGAATACGTAGGATCATGCTATCACTAGGAGCATCAAAAGAGGAAATAATGCTGAGCTGTCAAAGGCCTGACATCACTTTCCGGAAGCCTCAGGGAACCTGGCCAGTGCAGCAATAGCGGCACTGGCAACAGCAGCAACATTTTGGTGCTTCACTCTCTGAGATGAAACAGTTTGCAGAGTATGTCCAGACAGAGTAATGTTAAGCTTTGTGAGGATTTCAGTAAAGTGCTGAAATGGTACAGAATTGCAAATGGACTTACCTAATCAAGTAGTTCAAATTTGAAAAGATGGAAAAATGATTCTCAAGGCCAAGTTATTTTAGCATAAAAATGTAACTGACAGTACATTGAAAGTATAAAGTGTAAAGCCATCAGTTAAACTTCTCTATTAGTAACTTTCTTGCTTTAGAATTGTAGTAGAAGACGCTGGGTTTTCTTTGCATTGAAGTTCATTGAGATGGTGTAGACCTTGAGGCTGGGCAAATATGTATGTGACTCCTTAAATCAGCTGTTGTGCTGTCATTGTGTGCTAATTAAAATGAAGTGATTTTTCTTACAAAAAAAATACCACATTATCATGGCATAATGCATCTGACCACTATTTTTTTTCTAAAGCACTCCTCTTGCATGCTTCCATGGATACTGAAGCAACCTTATGGTTAGAACTTGGTTTCTGACAAGGAAAGTGACCTGACCAGTGGACATTACCATTCAGATCCTGTGGCAATTACTGCTCATTCTTAGATGAAGTTTAATCTCATCAGTCTCTGTTGAGTCAGGTTAGTGTGAGTCAGGCCTGCAGGGAACAATGATCTAGTTACACTGACAACCAATTTCTGGAAGCGCAAAGCTGAGAAGGAAGCTCTGGAACACTGTGAGACCATACTAAGCTACCTTCTAAGCATAAGGCCCTGCTTGGCTGGCTTGCTGGCTACCTGAATGTCTTCCTTATTGTCTCCAGATTTGTGGCAGTTCACAGATGTGCAAAATCTTAGAAAACAATGGTCATATGTTATTTTTGCCTCCCATCTTCAATGATTATTCCTTTTGTAGCAACAGCCCAATTTTTCTTTGGTAAACTGTCCTATCTGCACATTCATGTGGTTTGATAGGCTCACCCTAATCCAAAGTTCCAAGAATAAGCATGTGACCCAGGGCTCCCCGATCAAAATCACCAATGTTGCCTGGAAGTACGAACATGTGACCTGATCCAAACCAATGACACTCAGCACAGAGTTTTGCAGAAACTGTTGAAACAGAGGTGTCCTTTCTGCTGGGGAATCAGGGCAATGAATGGAAGCCCAGGACTCAATATGCCATGATAAAAAATGCTGTTTGAGAATGAAGGCAAGTTAGAGAAAGGAGAGATGAGAAACGGGAGACAATTTCTTGATGCCAGAATCTGAAGTTGTGAGCCTGGACTTTACAGCATGATGAGCCCAGATAATCTCTTTTTTGCTTGAAAAGAAATAGATTTTTGAGCTAGATTTCTGTCACTTGAAACCACAAGATTTCTGACTAATCCGTTATTCAATTAACTCCCCTTTCTGCAAAAATTGCCCAGAATTGTTCAATAAATCACCAACACATGAATCAGAAATTCATGAATATGAAATGAAAGAAAAGAACTAGCAATGAGCCTTGAAACCACCTAAAGATAAAAAGATAACTAAATAAAAGCACCACTCAGTAGGGACTGTTTGATACTGATCGGTTGAAGTAGTAGTTGTTATGGTAACAAACAGAATGTAAAAGAAAAAACGAGAAAGAGGATTTTCTTAAAAATAGGGTTTTAAATCTCAGATTATGAAGTGAACACCAAGGAAGAAAAAAGAGAATAGAAAAGGTAAGATACTAAGTGCTTTACATAAAAAGAGAAGTAAAGCTTTAAAAATAGTATAATTTCATATAAACTTTCGGTGTAAAAAGGTTTATGTGGCTGGGCAAAGTGGTTCATGCCAAAAATTCCAACTATGCAGGAGGGAAAGATCAGGAAGATTGTGGTTCAAGGCCAGCTTAGGCAAACAAGTTCAGGAGACCATATCTCAAAAATACCCAACACAAAAAAGGGTTGGTGGAGTGGCTTGAGTGGTAGAGCTCCTGCCTAGCAAGTGTGAAGCCCTGAGTTCAAACCCCAGTACCACCAAAAAAAAAAAAAGAAAAAAAGAAAACATTGCCAGATCCCATCTCTATCCATAAACTCAAAGATGTGGCGCATGCCTGTGATCCCAGCTATGTGGAGGCCGTGGGTAAGAGAATTGCAGCCCCAATAAAAAGTGAGATCCTACCTGAAAAATAACTAAAGCAAAAAGGGTCTGGGAGTGTGGCTCAAGTGGTAGGTCACCTGCCCAGTAAGCATGAGGCCCTGAGTTCAATATCCATTACTGGGAAAAAAAAAAAAGGGATGGGGGGCATTGTGAAATCATATGCACCAAATAACATAACAATACAAAACAGGAAATAAAAATCCTTAGAATTACAATGGATAGGAACTCAATTGCAGTAAAATATATTACACATCACTATCAGACTATGATACATAAAAACAAAAATAAACATGAGTTAAACAACGAATTAATAAGACACAAAAACGTGCTGAGAGCTGAGGATGTAGCTCGCAGTACTGCACTTGTCTAGCATGTACAAGGCCCTTGGTTTGATCCCCAGCACCACAAAAACAAAAATGAACACATATATGCTAAATTCTACACCTACATAAATACATCACCATTACCACCCCAACCCTAATATCCCTGGCACATGTACAAAAATTTATCCTTCACTGGACCAATAAATTAAATAAATATTTAATTTATTTTTATTTTATCATTTTTATATTTACTTACATGTATATACATTGTTTGGCCCACCCTCCTGCCCCCCATACACTTGTTTTAATAAATCCAAGTAAGCAAAAATGGTTCAGGTCAAACCCTCTGATCTCAACTTAACAAATATATAAACAAAATTTAAAAACAGTAAGCATCCTTACTATAAAGTAAGTACTTTATAATTAAAACATTCTACTAAATAATGTTCTGGTTAGGGAAGGAGTATAGACATGGTAGTAAACTCTTTAGAGAAGCATGAAAACGAGACAAGAACTATTGCAAACTTGGAGAACAATTCTTTTAGTATTAGGGTAATGGCTTGACTGGCCCCTGGCTCTGTTATTAAATAAGATTGCTCTGGTTTGAACAGAACAGCTATTTTTAAATCTCCTTTTCTGGGTTCCCCTTATCTGTCCATTTCTTAAATGGTAACAGTAGACTGTTACCAGTTAGAAGCTCCCAGCTGTCAGTCCAGAAAACCCTGAGACAAACGGAATGGATCAGGGTTGGCCAAATGGAGTATCTGGAACACAACATTTAAGAAGACCCTCAGGGGGAGAAATGACCCAAACATTGTATGCACATATGAATAAAAAAAAGAAGACTCTCACACTCAGAGACATGCAAATGCAAGTGTCAGTGTCTGATAGTGAACACCTCCTCAAATAATTCTGTCCCAGTTGCTCAATTGTGTCACCCTAGTTCTGGCTGTTTTAGACCAAATTGGTATAAACAGTAAGGACTTTCTCATCTGGCTCTGTTTCTCTGTTGTTTTCAAGACTCTGCTTTCCTCTGTGCATTGCCATTGTCTTAGTCAAGGGACTGCATTTGATGAGGGCCTTCTTGCAGCATTCAAAACATGGTAAAAGGCATCAACTTGCTAGGGGATGAGGGGAAAACTGCCATCTCAGTTCCCTCTTTCTCTTCTTAAAAACCACTAGTCTCATCATGGAGGCCCCATCCTCTTGACCTTGTCTAACCTCATGTTAGGGTTTGGATACAAAGTGTTCCCCTAAATGGTTCATATGTTGAAGACTTAGTCCCCAACTAGTGGATCCAATTATTGAAAAGTGATTAAATCATTAGGGCTCTGACCTAATCAATGGGTTAATCTTCTGATGATTCATAACTTTTTTTGTGTGATACTGGGGGGTTTGAACTCAGGGCCTCATGCTTAGCTAGGCAGGCACTCTAGCACTTGAGCCACTGTGTCAGCTCTGTTTTATGTTGGGTATTTTTGAGATAGTGTTTCATGAACTATTTGCTCAGGCTTGCTTCCAACTGTAATCCTCCTGATCTCTGTTTCCTGAGTAGCTAGGATTATAGGCATGAGCCACTGGTGCCTGGCTAACGTTTTTGGGGAAGGTGGTAGAAACCTTTAGAGATGAGACCTTCCTAGTTGGAGGAAGTTGGTAATTGTGGGCATGTTCTTTGGGGCGGGGGGGTGGCTAAATCTTTTCTCATGTCCCAACCGTCTTCTTCTTGGCTGCCTGAGATAAGCAACTGTGTTCCACCTATGCCCTCACTACCAGGATGTTCTGCCTCACCACAGGCCCACAGTGATAGGTCAAGCAACCATGGACTGAAATATCTGAAACTATGAGCCAAAATAAATCTTTCTCCTTTTAAGTTGTTTATGTCAAGTATTTTGTCACAGTGATGAAAGGCTGAGTAACATACCTCATTACCTCACAAAGACTCCACCTCTAAATTTCATCAATATGTGAATTTGGGGATTAAGTTCCTAAAATGAATTTTTTTTGGCAGTACTGGGGTTGAACTCAGGGCTTTATGCTTGCTAGACAGACACTCTACCACTTGAACCACTCCAGTAGCCCTTTTTTGTGTTGGGTATTTTCAGGATAGGGTTTCTTGCACTATTTACCTGGGCTGGCTTCAAATCACAATCCTCCTGATCTCTGCCTCCTGAGTAGCTAGGATTACAGGTGTGAGTCACTGGCACCCAACATGAATTTTGAGGGAACACAGTCAGACCAAGTCAAGCATCATCCTCAGGCTGTTAGGGAGTTGTTACAACAGTTCCAGAAACATGGTACCACACAATTTAAGGCAGAAAACAACTATCTCTTTGGTGGGGGGAGGTAGTCCCCTTCTGAAAAGTAAGGAGCTAGCCAGAAGTCTTCCACTCATGCCTCATTGGGAGACTGAGTTACATGCCCATCACAGCATCATCAAGAAGAGTGACCACCACGATGTCTTATACCAATCGGGATTTACACTTGCAACCTAGGAGAAGATGAGTTTTCCCTAGTCACATAGGAGAGGAGTCCACACCTCAACAAGTCAGGGTTCTTCCAGCACTCAGGAAGGAAGGGAGAATAAATGTGCAACCAAGAGGACTGTCCTGCTCTTCTCACATGACACACTTCCCTCAGGGTATACCCTCCTCTTTTCCATCTGAGTGTCCTAATCTCCCCCAACTATATAAGCCCTCATCACAAATCTCCACCTTAATTTCTCATCTGCCCACTGTTTCATATCTTACTTCAAGAGCTTCTCCATCTTTTCATCTCCTTAAGCCAAAATGTAAGCATCTATTTCAACCTCATTCTTCACTGACCCTCACATCCAACTCATACCCAAATCTTCTTCACTGGATTAATTAACTACTATTTATTTTTAAAAATAAACTTATCTGTTTAGAACATTCTGGGGTCTGAATGTTTGTGTTCTCCTCTATTCATATATTGAAATCCTAACCCTAAAATGATGCTATTAGGAGGTGGCCTTTGAGAGGTGATTAAGTCATGGGAGTGGAGCAGGCACTCTACCACTTAAGCCACTATTCCAGCCCAAGTTTATGTAACTACCAGTATGGTAACCTACCAAACACTTCCATCACCCCCCTAAACAACTCCCTTCTACTATTCCTTTAAAGTCACACTTCTTTCCATCATTCCAACCCCTGGAAAGCCACAGATTTATTTTCTGTCACTATAGTGTCATCTTTTTGAAAATGGCAAATAAATGGATTCATAGTGTCTTGGTTCAGACATCTGTAACAAAATACCATAGATTAATGGCTTAAACAATAAACATTTGGTTACTATACTGTTCTAGAGGCTGGAAAGTCTAAGATTAAGGCATTAGCAGGTCTGATGAGGGCCTGCTCCCTGGTTTGCAGACAACGGCCTTCTCATTATGTTCTCCTGGAGCCAAGAGACAACTCCTCTCTTGTGTTTCTTCTATAAAGGTACTAATTCCATTGCATCCTCATGAGCTAATCACCTCCCAAAGGCCCTACCTCCTATCTTATTGTGGATTCAGATTTCTATATATGAATTTTGGAGGGCCATAAGCATTCAGTCCATAAAATAAAGTATGTAATGTTTTCCTATAATCTTCTTCCGTTGAGCTTCATTTTAGTTGTTGTGTGTATCCCTAGTTTGTTCATTTTTGTTGCTGCAGGGTATCCCATCCTATTACATGAATATACCACAGTTTGCTTTTTCATTCACCAATGGAAAGACAATTTTTTCCAGTTTTGGGTTATTAGGATTATAGCTGCTCTTAACACTTACATGTAGACTTTTGTGTAAATGTAAATTTTCATTTCTCTAGAGCAAACAGCCAAGAGTAGAATTGCTGTTGATATGGTAAATTTTGTTTAACTTTAAAGAAACTGCCAAACTGTTTTCCAGAGTGTTTATTTTACCTTAATACAGCAATATATAAAAATTCCAGTTACTTCACATCTTGACCAACACATGGTATTGTCAATATATTTTTCTCAGTAACAGTGGTAGGCAGGTGGTCTACCACTTGAGCCATGTCACCAGCCCATTTTTACTTAAGTTATTTTTCAGGTAGGGTCTCCAGTTTTTGCCCAGTCTGACCTCAGACCACGATTCTCCTGCCTATGCTTCTTACATAGCTAGGATCACAGGCATACACTTCCACACTTAGTTAAGTTTTTTTTTTTATTTGCCATAGAGGTCCAATAGTTCTAATACCATATGGTGAAAAGACTCTACTTCCTTCACCAAATTGTCTTGGCAGTTTTGTAAAACATCAGTTGGAAGGAGGTAACATTAGGGAACATGGCAGAATAGAAAGCTCCAGGAATTTGTCTGTTTATGGAAACAACCACTGAACCAACCTAGTGAAATGTGGGACATATCTACTACATCAACACAGCCATAGGGATCTCCGGATGAGAAGAAAGAGAGAATGGGGCAGAAAACAATTGAAAGGAAGGCTGAAAACGTCCCAAATCTGATGTGTGAAGCTCAGCAAATTCCAAGCAGGCTAAACTAAAAGAGTGCTACATTGAGGCATATTATACACAAATTGTGTAAATGCAAAACAAAAGAATTTTTTAAAGTTTATAATTGTCAGTTCATTTAATGGTGGTTTGTAGTTCCATAAGAACTATTACAACATCTGATTCATTCACTGCCATTTCCTTAGCAGCTACACAAACACACAGTGCCTGGAATACGGTAGGTGCTCAGTAAATTTTTATTCAATGAATGAGTGATCCAAGTTTAGGAATCATTAAGTCAACAGGAAGCTGGGTGCCAGTGGCCACACCTATAATCCTAGCTACTCAGGAGGCAAAGATTAGGAGGCTCACAATTTAAAGCCAGTCCCAGGCAAATAGTTCATGAGACCCTATCTTGAAAAAACTCATCACAAAAAAGGGCTGGTGGATTGGCTCAAGTGGTAAAGCACCTGCCTAGTAAGCATGAGGCCCTGAATTCAAACCCCAGTGCTGCCAAAAAGAAAAGGAAAAGTCAATAAGAGACTTCACACTGTATCTAAGTTTGAGAAGTGCTGTAAAATTCCTGGATGGGAAACTGTTTTGTTTCTGCTCCTGAAGACTTAACATTTTATACTACAAAGCAAAAAGTTCATACTTACATTCATTGAAAAATTAATTTTTCTGGTACTTACTGTGGGCATTTTAGTAAGCATTTGGAATATAAAGATGAGCAAGTCATGGTTCATTCAAGAGAACAGAAATGTAAGTAGTCACTCTTCAGTTTGTTAAGTGCTTAAAATAATAGACATTTTCTTATAGATCCTCCCTGAGTGGTTATCAAATCCTGTGGTTTAATGACCATTGCTTTGCTGATGCTTCTCAAATCTCTATATCTGCCCTTGGACTACGTATCCACTTGCTTGTTATAGCCTTTATACACAAGAAGAAACTTCAAAGCAACATCCCCTAAACAAGTTCATAAATTTGTAAATGCTCACCCTGGAGCTCCTCCAACTTTGCTTTTCTTCTTGTGTTCACAAAATGGCATCACCATGTATCTACTGAGGTCCCCACAGACAACCCTATCCTCATCTCAGGTTCAACCTCACCTGCCTCTCATGTCCACATCCAGAAAGACCTGAAATGCTATGAATTTGAGCTACAATTATATCTTGAATCTGTCTCCTTTCTGTTCCCATTTGCCTGGTTAGTTCAGAGCCTCCTGGTTTTTGCTTCAGGTTCCTTGTGCATTCTACTATCACATGGCAGCCAAGATAGTCATCATAAAAAGCAAATATGTCCATCTCACGCACCCATTTGAAATCATTCCAAGACTCCCTATGGCCTTCAGGATAAAGTTCAAATTCCTCAGTATGAAGTACTGTATCAAGTACTCTGTACCAACCTTATTTCTGTAGCTATATGGCAAATTTTGAAAGCAGCAAGATAGAAGTGACTCATCTTGTGCAAGGAATCCTCAATAAAAATTAACAGCTGACTTCTTATTAAAAATCATGGAAGCCAGAAGGCAATGGAATGGCACACTTAAAGGAAAAAAGCTGTTAACCAAGAATTCTATATAGCAAAATTACTCTTTTTTTTGCAGGATATATATTCATTTTTCTTCTTTTTTCTTTTTTTGGTGGGACTGAAGTTTGAACTCAGGGCTTCATTCTTGCTAGGCAGGCGCTCTACCACTTGAGTCAATCCACCAGCCCAACAAAATTATTATTACACAATGAAAGAAAAAATTAAGGTATTTCAAGATAAACAAAAGCTCCAGGAGTTCATTATCAATAGACCTGCCCTACAAGAAATGCTAAAGTACTCTTTTAGTCTAAAACAAAGACACTAAATAGTTAGTTACTTGAAGACTTTAAAAAATATATAAGGAACACTAGAAGTGGTGATTTTATAGATAGATATTAAAGCCAATATTATTATACTTTTGGTTTGGTCGATAACTTTTTTTATATATAAATTTAAAATGCAAGACTGGCAATATAACTAAGTTATGCCTAGAATGAACAAGGTCCTTGGTTTGAGCTCCAGTTCTGCAAAAAATTTTAAAGTTAAATGTATAAAACAATAGCTATAAATTTATATAAATGGATATATAATGTACAAAAAATGTAGTTTATGCAAAAACTATAGTTGGGTAGTGGGAATTATAGGAGGAGAATGTCACTATACTATTGAAAATAAGTAGGTATAGTATAATTTGAATTAGATTTTTATAAATTTAACATGTTATTCATAATCCTCAAGGTAATTACTAGAAATATAACTAAAATTATATATGGAAAGGGAAAGAAGAAAGGAATGAAAGTGTTACACTATAAAAATAAATTTAAAAATTTTAAAAGTAATGGAAGAAAGTAATGAAAGAATTGAGGAAGAAAAATCATACAAGATACACAGAAAATAAAAAACTAAATAGAGAAATCATATCCTTTTTTACTATTAATCACTTTAACCTAAATGCATTAATCTCTTTTATTAAAAAACAGAAGTTGGCAGAATAAATAAAAAGCTAAGACATAGTAACTTAAAAAAAAAAAGATAAGACCTATTGTCTTAGTCCATTCCACTTGGTCTACTATAATAAAATGACTTAGATTGAGTAATTTATAAATAACAAAAATTTATTTCTTACAGTTTCAGAGGCTGAGAAATCTCAGCTATAATCATTAACAGATTCAGTGTCTATTGAAGGCTTGTTTTCTGCTTCAGAGATGGTACCTGAGCTAGGGCGTGGCCAAATGGTAGCATGCTTGCCTAGCAAGCATGAGGCCCTAAGTTCAAACCCCAGTACAACCAAAATAAAATAAAATAGTGGCACCTTATTGCCAGGTGAGGACTCATATGGCTGTCAGAGCTCTATTCAACTTCTTTTTAAGGGCACTAGTCTCATTCATGAAGGCTAATGACTTGAGGACTGGGCTCAATTCCCCCTCACTCCCTTTTTTTTTTTTCTTCTATTACTGGGGATCAAAATCAGGGCTTCACACATACTAGACTAGTGCTGTACCACTTAGCCACACCCCATCTCCAAAGTTCCCCCCCAATTAATACTATCACTTTGGATAGTAGGTGCCAACATAGGAATTTACAGTCTGGACCTTCACTCATTTTTATGAGGTCTATAAGGACTCAAATGACAGAAATAGATATTCTATGCAAATGCAATCAAAAGAAAGCTGGAATTGCTATGCAATTGTCAGACTAAGTAGAGTTTGAATCAAAAAAGACTACAAGACACAAAGAAGGATATTGATGAAAGGCCTGATATACACATAATATATAACAATCATAAATATATATGTTCCTAACTAAGGAACCATAAAACATAGGAAGCAAAATGGTCAAAACTGGTCTGGAGATGTAGCTTAGTAGTTCAGTGTTTGCTTAGCATGCTTGAGGCCTTAGGTTCAATCCCAAGTATCACACACACACACACACACACAAATGGAGAGAACTAAAGGAAGAAATAGAGACTTCAGTATCCAATTCTGTGTGTGTGTGTGTGTGTGTGTGTGTGTGTGTGTTACTAGGGATTGAATTCAGAGCCTTGTGCTTGCTTGACAGACACTCTACCACTTGAACCATGCTCCCCACACCCTGATTTTTCAGAAAAGGTCTCTGCTAACTTTGCCTAAGTTGGGCCTTGGTCCACCTGCCTTTACATGCCAAGTAGCTGGGATTATAGGTGTATAGCATCAGGCCTGGCCTTAAATATCCACTTTCAATAATAGGAAAACAACCAGACAGAAGAATAATGAACAATAAGGGAATAGAGAACTTGAGCAACATTATACTAATTAGAACCAATAGTCATAAGCAGAGCCCTCCACACAACAACAGAATACACATTCTTCTCAAGGGAACATTCTCCTGCATAGACCACGTCTTGTTAATATTTTTTTGGGGTAGTACTGGGGTTTGAACTCAGGGCTTTGCCTTCGCTAGGCAAGTGCTCTGTCACTTGAGCCATGTCTCCAATTCTCTGGTTATTTTGGAGATAGAGTCTCACATTTTTTTGCCCAGGCTGACCTGAACTATGGTCCCATTTTAGGTTTCCTTCCATAGTTAGGATGATGGGCATGTGTCACTACACTCAGCTTTTAGTGGTTGAGATCGGGTCTCATGAACTTTTTTGCCCATGGCTGGCTTGGAACCATCATCCTCCAGATCTTAGCCTCCAAGTAGCTAGGATTACAAGGCATGAACCTCCAGTGCCTGGCTCAAGTCTTGCTAAATTTTAAAAGATTGAAATCACTTAAAGCATCTTTTCTAATCACAGTAGAAATGAATATCAGACAGAAAACTGGAAAACTAACAAATATGTAGAAATTAAACAACATACTTTTAAAAAGCCAATGGATCAAAGAAGAACAAGGAAATTAGAAAATGCTTTGAGAAGAATGAAAATGAAATATATTCCAACTTAAGGGTTGCAGTGAAAATAGTGTTCAGAGGGAAGTTTATAGTTATAAATGCCAACATTAAAAAAAGAAGGATTAAAAAAATGGATCTCAGCTGGACACCAATGGCTTGTGCCTATAATCATAGCTACTTGGGAGGCTGAGATTGGGAGGATCATGATTCAAGGTGAGTCTGGGCAAATAGCTCAAGAGACCCCATCTCCAAAATAACCAGAGCAAAATGAATTGGTGGCATGATTCAAGCAATAGAACACCTGCTTTGCAAGCTCAAAGCCCTGAGTTCAAACCCAGTCCCACACACAAAAAATGAATCTCAAGTAAGAAATGTAGTTGGACATCTTAAAGAAGCAAAGGAAGTGCAAATTATCCAAAGCTAGGAGAAGGAAGTAAATAACAATAGAGTAGGGATAAACAAAATAGTGAGCTGAAAAACAATAAAGGAAATGAATGAAACCCCAAGTTCATTCTTTGAAACAATCAAAAAGCTAATAAATTTTTAGCTAGACTGACAAAGGAAAAAAAGAGAGACTACATGAGTAAATAAAGTCAGAAATTAAACCAGGGACACTTCTGTCAGCCTTAAAGAGATTTTTAAAAGATTCTAAGAAAATACTATGATCAATTGTACACCAATAAATTAAATAACCCACAAGAAGTAGACAAATTCTTTCAAACACACAAATGGCATAAACTGTTGCAAGAAAAAATAGAAAATCTTAACAAATCTATAGTATGAAAAGAAATCAAATCAGTAACCAAAACTTTTCAACAAAGAAAACCTATGGGCCAGAGAGCCTTACAGATTAATTCTACCCAGTATTTAAAGGTTAGGCTGTGAGCATGGCTCAAGTGGTAGAATGCCTGCCTAGCAAGCATGAAGCCCTGAGTTCAAACCCCAGCACCACACACAAAAAGTTAATGTCAATCCTTCTCAAACTCTACATAATTCATTCTATGGACAAGAATTACTTTGATACAAAAGCCAAATAAAATATCATAAGAATAATTACACACCAAATCCCTTACAAATATGAAAGCAAAAATTCTCAACAAAATATTAGTAAATTATTGTATTTAAAATAATTACTAACCATGACCAATTGGGCTTTATCTCAGGAATACAAGGTGATTCAACATATTGTATTTATCAGTGTAAAATATCACATTAATAGACACATTAATAAAATGAAAGACAAAAGTCACCCAATCATCTCAATTGATCCAGAGAAGTCATTTGGTAAATTCAAAAAAATGTAGAGGTCTGCTGGAGTGGCTCATGTGGTAGAGCATCTGCTTAGCAAGTGTGAAGCCTGAGTTCAAACCCAGCAACACACACAAATTTTTTTACATGCCCAATAAACTAGGAATAGAGGGAAATTACCTCAATATAGTAAAAGTATAAATGAAAATTCCACAGCTAACATCATAGTCAATGGTGAAAGACTAACAGCTTTTCCTCTAAGAGCAGAAATAAGGCAAAGAAACCCATTTTTGCTATTCTACTCAACATAGTACTGTAACTTATAGCCTGAAAAATTTAGCAAAAAAAGAAAAACCAGCTGAATTGGAAAGGGAGAAGTAAAATCTCTGTTTATAGATATCATCTTAGATGTTTAAAACCCTAAAGATTCTACACACACAACACACACACACACACACACACACACACGCACACACACACACACACACACACACACATACACAAAAGCTACTAGAACTAAGAAACGAATTCAGCATAGTAGTGGAATGCAAAGACACCTCCAAAAAGGAGGAGTACAGGCCAATTTCCTTAATGAATATCAATGCAAAAATCCTTAATAAAATAATGGCAAACCAAATCCAACAAAACATCAGAAAGATCATACACCATGACCAAGTCCATCCCAGGGATGCAGGGGTGGTTCAACACACGTAAATATATAACTGTAATGCAGCACATCAATAGAAGTAAAGACAAAAACCACTGATCATCTCAATAGATGCAGAAAAAGCCTTCAACAAGATCCAACACCACTTCATGATAAAAGCTCTAAGAAAACTAGGAATAGAAGGAATGTACCTCAACATTGTAAAGGCTAGATATGACAAACATACAGCCAACATTATACTTAACAGTGAAAAACTGAAACCATTTCCCTCTAAAATCAGGAACTAGACAAGGATGCACACTATCTCCACTCCTACTCAACATAGTACTGGAATTCCTAGCCAGAGCAATTAGGCAAGAAGAAGGAATAAAAGAAATACAAATAGGTAAAGAAACTGTCAAACTATCCCTATTTGCAGACAATACACTCCTATACCTTAAAGACCCAAAAAACCCTTAGACACCATAAACAGCTACAGTAGGGTGGTAGGATACAAAATCAACTTACAAAAATCATTAGCTTTTCTATACACCAACAACGAACAAACTGAGAAGGAATATATGGAAACAATTCCATTCACAATACCCTCAAAAAAAAATCAAATACCTAGAAGTAAATTTAACAAAGGATGTGAATGACCTCTACAAGGAGAATTATAAACTCCTGAAGAAAGAGATCGGGGAAGACTATAGAAGATGGAAAAATCTTCTGTGTTCATGGATTGGTAGAATCAACATAGTAAAAATGGCTATATGACTAAAAGCAATCTAGATGTTTAATGCAATTCCCATCAAAATCCCAATGACTTTCATCACAGAGATTGAAAAATCTACCCTAAAGTTCATTTGGAAACACAAGAGACTGCGAATAGCCAAGGCAATATTCAGCAAAAAGAGCAATGCTGGAGGTATCACAATACCTGACTTCAAACTATATTACAAAGCAATAGCAATAAAAACAGCATGGTACTGGCACAAAAACAGACATGAAGACCAGTGGAACAGAATAGAGGACCTGGATATGAATCCACACAACTATACTCACTTCATTTTTGACAAAGGTGTCAAAAATATGTGATAGAGAGAAGACAGCCTCTTTAACAAATGTTGCTGGGAAAAGTGGTTGCCTGTCTGCAAGAAACTGAAACTAGATCCATGTCTATCACCTTGTGCTAGTATCACTCAAAATGGATCAAGGACCTTAATATCAGGCCCAAAACTCTGAATCTAGAAAAGAGCAGGAAACACTTTGGAACTAATAGGTATAGGCAAAGACTTCCTCAATAGAACCCCAGCAGCCCAGCAACTAAGAGAAAGGATGGACAAATGGGACCACATGAAATTTAAAAGCTTCTGCACAACAAAAGAAATGGTCTCTAAACTGAAGAGACCACCCACAGAGTGGGAGAAAATATTTGCCAGCTATACATCAGACAAGAGACTGATAATCTGAATATATGGGGAACTTAAGAAACTAAACTCTCCTAAAACCAATGAACCAATAAAGAAATGGGCAACTGAACTGGGCAGAACTTTATCAAAAGAAGAAATTCAAATGGCCAAAAAATACAGGAAAAATTGCTCCCCATTCCTGGCCATAAAGGAAATGCAAATTGAAACCACACTAAGATTCCACTTCAGCCTGGTTAGAATAACTATCATCAAAACACCATCAACAACAAATGTTGCTGAGGATGTGGGGAAAAAGGAACCCTGGTACACTGGTGGTGGGAATGCAAGCTGGTGCAACCACTCTGGAAAAAAATTTGGAGACTTCATAAAAATGTAAACATAGACCTGCCATATGATCCAGCAATCCCACTCCTGGATATATACCCAAAGGAATGTGACACAGGTTACTCCAGAGGCACCCGCACTCCCATGTTTATTGCAGCACTATTCACAATAGCCAAGTTATGGAAACAACCAAGATGCCCCGCTACTGATGAATGGATCAAGAAAATGTGGTACTTGTTCACAGTGGAATTTTACTCAGCCATGAAGAAGAATGAAATCTTATCATTTGCAAGTAAATGGGTGGAACTGGAGAATATCATTCTGAGCAAGGTTAGGCAGGCTCAAAAGACCAAATATCATATGTTCTCCTTCATATGCGGACTTTAGATCTAGGACAAATGCAGCAATGTTGTTGGACTTGGATCACATGACAAGGGGAGAGCACATATGGGAGATATAGGAATAGGTAGAAAACCCAAAACATGAAAGTGTTTGATGCTCCCACTCCAGAGGAACTAATATAGAAACCTTAAAGTGACAGATGTTATCATGAGAAGAGGATCAGTAACCAGTGTAAACATCAGTTAGAGATGAATCAACATGGATTGTAACACATGTGTACACAAAAGCAATGCTAGGAATCTCTCTGTATAGCTATCCTTAACTCAACTAGCAAAAATGCTTTGTCTTCCTTATTATGCTTATGTCTTTTCTTCAACAAAATTAGAGAGATGGGCAGAACAGGTTCTGCCTGGAAGTGAGGGGGAAGGGGAGAAGAGGGTAGGGGATGAGGGGCAGGTGGGAGAAATGACCCAAACAATGTATGCACATGTAAATAAATGAATAATTAAAAAAATAAGAAAAGATATCACCTTAGATGTTTAAAACCGTAAAGATCACACACACACACACACACACACACACACACACACACACACACACACAAAGCTACTAGAACTAAGAAATGAATTCAGCATAATAGTGGAATGCAAAATCAACATGCAAAAATTATTTGCTATTTTATTTTTTGTGGTACTGGAGTTTGAACTCAGGACCTACACCTTGAGCCACTCCACCAGCTCTTTTTTTGTGATGGTTTTTTTTTGAGATAGGGTCTCATGAACTAGTTGCCCAGCTGGCTTCGAACGACAGGTGTGAGCCACTAGCACCCAGCTTCATTTGCATTTTTATATACTAACCACAATCAATTTAAAAAGAAAATTAAGAAAACAATTCCATTTGCAGTAACATCCAAAATAATAAAATACTTAGGACTAAACTTCACCAATTAGGCTAAAGGTTTATGCACTAAAAACTACAAAATATTCCTGAAAAAAATTAAGTAAGAGACACAAATGGGAAGACATTTTGAGTTTATGGATTTTAAGACTTACTGTTGTCAATACTGCCCAAAGTGACCTACAGATTCATTGCAATCCCTGTCAAAATCCAAATGGCAGTTTTTGTGGCAATGCAAAAGTCCATCCTAAAATTCATATGGAATTTCAAGGAACCCTGAATAGTCAAGAAATTGTGACAGAGAATATAGGTGGAGGATACACATATCCTGGTTTTAGAATTTACTACAATGTTGCAGTAATCAAAACATTGTTTTACTGGCATGAAGACAGACACTTGGTCCAATGGAATTGAATAGAGAGCCCAGAAACAAACTCTTGCATATATGATCAAATTCACTTTTTTGTTTTATTTTGTTTTTGGCAGCACTGGGGTTTGAACTCAGGGCCTCAGGCTTACTAAGCAGGTGTTCTATCACTTGAGTCCCTCCACCATCCCTTGATCAAATGCTTTTTCTTGGTGTGGTGCTGGGGATTCAATCCAGGCTCTCATCATGCATGTGCTCTACCATTGAGCTACATTACCAACCCTTGATCAAATGATTTTCTTTATGAGGGTGCCAAGACTACTCAATAGGGGAAAGGATAGTCTCTGTAACAAATGGTGCTGGAAAAACTAGATAACAACTTGTCAAAAATGATATTGGACCTCTATCATGGACTATGTATTGAAATGGCCTGAAAACGCACAAGAAACCTACAATTAAGAGTAATTATAAAACTACTAGAAGAAAATGTAGAGGAGAGGCTTCCTGACATTGGATTTGGCAATAGTTTTCTGGACATGACACCAACTCACAGGTAACAAAAGAAAAATTAAGCAGATTGCACATCAACAAAATCAAAACCTTTTATGTATCAAGGACACTACTACGAAAGTGAAAAGGCAAATGTGGTGGTGCACATCTGTAATTCCAGCACTCAAGAGAATGAGGAAGAAGGATTGCAAGTTTGAGGCCAGGCTGGGCTGCCTAGTGAGATGGTGTCTTTGGAGGGGGGGCAACTCACATGATGGGAGGAAATTTTTGCAAATCATATACCTCCTATGGAATTAATGTCTGTGATGTATAGAGTGAATGCCTGCAAGTGAAGAATAAATACCCAAAAACTCAATTTAGAAATGGGTTCAGTGGTAGAGTGCTTGCCTAAAATACATGAGGCCTTGGATTCAATCTCCAGCACCAAAAAAAAAAAAAAGCAAGAAGTGGGCAAAGGTCCCAAATGGAATTTCTCTAAAGATAGAGAATGATCAATAAACACACAAAAAGATGTTCAACATCATTAGGGAAATTAAGTCATTAGGGAACTGCAAAGGAAAATTACAGTAAAATAGTAAATGCACCTATTAGGATGCAACTATAAAATACAAGGAGCAAATCAGGTATGGTGGTGCACATCTGTAGTCCCAGCTCACTTAGGAATCTGAAGCAAGGTAATCACTTAGCGTAGGATTTCAAGGTCAACCTGGGCAATATAATAAGACTCCATTTCTTAAAAAACAACAACAGACAAACAAGAAATAAACAACAAAAGCAGAAAATAATAAGCCTGGCAAGGATGTGGAGAAACTTGAGCCCTCCTGAACTGTGATTGGGAATGTAAAAATGGTGCAGCCATTGTGGAAAAATATATGGTGATTCCTCAAAAGATTAAAAATAGAATTACCATATAATCTGGCAACTCCTTATCTGGGTATACCTAAAAGAATTGAAAATAGGGTCTCAAAAATATTTATATACCTATGTTCATAACAGCATTATTTATTATAGCTACAAGTGTGAGACAAACAACTTCCCAGTGATATGAACAAGAAAGGAAAACTTGGTATATACATACAGTCAAATATTATTTAACCTTAAAAAGAAATGAATTGTTTGACTAACAGTCCTTCAGTTTTTCCTTTAAATTCTATTTTATCTTCAAGTTCTGAGATTCTGTCTTTTGCTTGCTTTAGTCTGCTGGAGTGGCCTTACACTGTGTTTTGTGTTTTTGTTTGGTTTTTCTTGCTGAGGTTTTCCAAATCATGGGTAACTTCCTCCTTAATATTTTCTATCTTTCATGTTTCATTCATTTATCTCTCTACTTATAGTGTTCTCTGGTTCACTTTGGTGTTTAGTTAGGGCTCCTATGAGTTCATTTATTTCTTTTTGTGTCTTCTTGTATTCTTTATTTTTGGTGTCTTGAAATTTCTTGAGTGCATCTTGTACATTTTGGTTGACCATGTCTAGTATCTTCTCCCTGAAATTTTCAGTGATTACTTGGCAGGATTCTTCTTTGAGGGTGTTTTTGTGGGCATCCTGGGTTCCTTGGTGTCATTTATCTTTGTTTTGTTGGAGTCAGGAACTGGGTATCCATTTTCTTCATTTCCCTTTGACTCCTGTATTAAATTATTTTTTGGGGAAGTACTGTTAGTCAAACAAGTCAAGACCTGTGAAAGGAATATACAAGAACTCATTGACTCCATCAAAAGACCAAACAAGAGAATCATGGGCATTGAAGAAGGAAAAGAGGTAAAAGTAAAAGGGATGCATAATATATTCAATAAAATAATAACAGAAAATTTCCCAAATCTAGAGAAAGTCATGCCCATTTAGGTACAGGAAGCTTCCAGAACACCAAACAGACTTAACCAAAATAGAACTGCCCCACAACATATTATCATTAAAACAACAATCACAGAGAATACAGAAAGAGTACTGAAGGCTGTAAGAGAGAAAAAACAAATAACATATAAAGGTAAACCCATCAAAATCACAGAAGATTTAGCAACGGAAAACCTAAAAGCAAGAAGGGCATGAGGTATTCCAGGCACTGAATTAAAAAAACTTCAACCCTAAGATATTCTACCCAGCAAAACTATCTTTTAAAATAGATGGAGCAATAAAAGTCTTCCACAATAAGCAGAAGCTAAAACAATATATGACCACCAAGTCACCACTACAAAAGATTCTCCAAGGAATTCTGCACACAGAAAGTGAAACCCAAATAACCATGAAAGGGCAGGCAACACCAAACTACAGGAGAAGAAAAGACAAGGAATCGGAGAGTAACATTGATTCAGCTACACAAAATCAAACCCTTAAACAACAAAAACAACTAAATGACAGGAATCACCACATACCTATCAATATTAACACTGAATGTTAATGGGGGAGACTCAACTCCTGCACCAAAAGACACTGTTTGGCAAACTGGATTAAAAAGGAAGATCCAATAATCTGTTGCTTACAGGAGACCCATCTCATTGACAGAAACAAGCACTGGCTTAGGGTGAAAGGCTGGAAGAAGATTTACCAAGCCAATGGCCCCCCCGAAAACAGGCAGGAGTAGCAATACTTATCTCAGACAAAGTAGACTTCAAACTTACATTGATCAAATGAGATAAAGGAGGACATTCCATGCTAATTAAAGAGGAAATAGACCAAAAGGAAATAACAATATCAACCTATATGCATCCAATGTCAGTGCACCCAACTTCATCAAACATACTTTATAGGACTTAAAAGCACATATAGACTCCAAAACAGTGATAGTGGGAGACTTTAATACCCCCCATCACCAATAGATAGGTCATCCAAACAAAAAATCCATAAAGAAATTTTAGAACTAAATCACACCATAGATCAAATGGACTTAGCTGATGGCTACAGAATATTTCATCCAACTTCTGCACAATATAAATTCTTCTCAGCAGCCCATGGAACTTTCTCCAAAATAGATCATATCTTAGGGCACAAAGTAAGCCTCAGCAAATATAAGAAAATAGAAATAATACCACGCATTCTATCTGATCACAATGCATTAAAATTAGAACTCAACAACAAAAACAACAGCAGAAAATACGGAAACAATTATAAGCTGAACAACACATTGATCAATGATCAGTGGGTCATTGATGAAACAAAAGAGGAAATTAAAATGTTCCTGGAAGTTAATGAAAATGAAAACACTACTTACCAGAATCTATGGGATACAGCAAAGACATTCCTGAGAGGAAAGTTTATGGCCATGAGTGCATATATTAAAAGGACAGAAAGATCTCAAATCAATGACCTAAAGCTACATCTCAAATGCCTAGAAAAACAAGAATAAGCAAAACCCAAAACAAGTAAAAGGACACAAATAATAAAAATAAGGGCTGAAATTAATGAAATTGAGAAAAAATATATACAAAGAATCAATGAAACAAAAAGCTGGTTCTTTGAAAAAATAAACAAGATTGATAGACCCCTGAAAAATCTGACTAAAATGAGGAGAGAAAAAACCCAAATCAGTAAAATCAGAAACGCAAAAGGGGAGATAAAAACAAACACCATGAAAATCCAGGGACTCATCAGAGATTACTTTGAGAACCTATATTCCAATAAATTTGAAAATCTTGAAGAAATGGGCAAATTTTTAGATACTTACGACCATCCAAAACTGAACCAAGAGGATTGTAACCACATAAATAGATCTATAACACAAAATGAAATTGAAGCAGCAATACAGAGTCTCCCAAAAAAAGAAAAGAACAGGACCTGATGGATTCTCTGCTTAATTTTATCAGACCTTTCAAGAAGAACTAAATACCAACTTTCCTTCAAATTTTCCATGAAATAGAAAGGGCTTCATTCTATGAAGCCAGTATTAAACTCATCCCAAAGCCAGACAAAGACATCCAAAAAGGAGAACTATAGGACAGTCTCCTTAATGAACATCGATGCAAAAACCCTTAATAAAATAATGGCAAACCGAATCCATCAACATATCAGAAAGATCATTCACCATGACCAAGTTGGCTTCATCCCAGGGATGCAGGGGTGATTCAACATATGCAAATCCATAAATATAATATAGCACATTAATAGAAGCAAAGACGAAAACCACTGATCATCTCAATAGATGCAGAAAAAGCCTTTGACAAGATCCAACATCATTTCATGATAAAAGCTCTAAGAAAACTAGGAATAGAAGGAATGTACCTCAACACTATAAAGGCTGTATATGACAAACCTATAGCCAGCATCATACTTAACAGTAAAAAACTGAAACCATTCCCTCTAAAATCAGGAACAAGACAAGGGTGCCCACTATCCCCACTCCTATTCAACATAGTACTGGAATTCTTAGCCAGATCAGTAAGGCAAGAAGAAGAAATAAAAAGAATACAAATAGGTAAAGAAACTGTCAAAATATCCCTATTTGCAGATGACATAATCCTATACCTCAAAGACCCAAAAAACTCTCTCCAAAAATGCCTAGACACCATAAACCGCTTCAGCAATGTGGCAGGATACAAAATCAACTTACAAAAATCATTAGCTTTTCTATACACCAACAATGAACAAATTGAGAAAGAATATATGGAAATAATTCCATTCACAATAGCCTCAAAAAAAATCAAATACCTAGGAGTAAACTTAACATAGGATGTGAATGACCTCTACAAGGAGAACTACAAACCCCTGAAAAAAGAGATCGAGGAAGACTACAGAAGATGGAAAAATCTCCCATGCTCATGGATTGGTAGAATCAACATAGTAAAAATGGCTATACTACCAAAAGCAATCTAGATGTTTAACGCAATTCCCATCAAAATCCCAATGACTTTCATCTCAGAGATTGAAAAATCTACCCTAAAGTTCATTTGGAAACACAAGAGACCACGAATAGCCAAGGCAATATTCAGCAAAAAGAGCAATGCTGGAGGTATCACAATACCTGACTTCAAACTATATTACAAAGCAATAGCAATAAAAACAGCATGGTACTGGCACAAAAACAGACATGAAGACCAGTGGAACAGAATAGAGGACCCGAATATGAATCCACACAGCTATGCCCACCTCATTTTTGACAAAGGTGCCAGAAACATACAATGGAAAATAAACAGCCTCTTCCACAAAATGTTGCTAGGAAAAGTGGATATCAGTCTGCAAAAAACTGAAACTAGATCCATGTTTATCACCCTGTTCTAATATCAACTCAAAATGGATCAGGGACCTTAATATCAGACCCAAGACTCTGAAGCTGGTACAGGAAACAGCAGGGAATACTCTGGAAGCAATAGGTATAGGCAAGGACTTCCTCAATAGAACCCCAGCAGCCCAGCAACTAAGAGAAAGGATGGACAAGTGGGACTACATGAAATTTAAAAGCTTCTGCACAACAGAAGAAATGGTCTGTAAGCTGAAGAGACCACCCACAGAGTGGGAGAAAATATTTGCCCGCTATACATCAGACAAAGGACTGATAACCAGAATATACAGGGAGCTCGAAAAACTAAACTCCCCCAAAATCAATGAACCAATAAAGAAATAGGCAACTGAACTGGACAGAACTTTTTCAAAGGAAGAAATTCAAATGGCCAAAAAACACAGGAAATGCAAATCAAAAACACACTAAGATTCTACCTCACCACTGTTAGAATAGCCATCATCAAAAACACCACCAACAGCAAACGTTGCAGAGGATGTGGGGGAAAAGGAACCTTCGTACAATGCTAGTGGAAATGCAACCTAGTACAACCACTTTGGAAAACAATATGGACGCTTCTTAAAAAAATAAACATAGATCTGCCATATGATCCAGCAATCCCACTCCTGGGGATACACCCAAAGGAATGAGACTCAGGTTACTGCAAAGGCACCTGGACACCCATGTTTATTGCAGCACTATTCACAGTAGCCAAGTTATGGAAACAGCCAAGATTCCCCACTACCCATGAATGGATTAAGAAAATGTGGTATTTATACACAATGGAATTCTACTCAGCCATGAAGAAGACTGAAATCTTGTCATTTGCAAGTAAATGGATGGAACAGAAGAACATCATCTTAAGTGAAGTTAGCCAGGCTCAGAAGGCCAAAAATCAGACTTTAAACCTATAACAAATGCAGTAATATTATTGGACATGGGTCACATGCTAAGGGGAAAACACATACAGGAGGAATAAGGAAAGGTAGGAAACCTGAAACTTGAAAGTGTTTGATGTGCCCACTGTAGAGCAGCTAATAACGTAACCTTAAACTGACAGAGGTCAATATGGCAAGGTGACCGGGAAGTAGTGAAGAGGTCTGGTAGAGATGAATCAATTTGGGATGTAACACACTTGTGCATGGAAGCAATGCTAGGAATCTCTCTGTATAGCTATCCTTATCTCAACTAGCAAAAATGCTTTGTCTTTCTTATTATTGCTTGTGTCTTCTCTTCAACAAAATTGGAGAAGGGGGCAGAACAGGTTCTGCCTGGAAGCGAAGCAGGTCGGAGGAGAGGGAGGAGGCCTGGAGCAGCGGGGAGAAATGGCCCAAACAATGTATGCACATATGAATAAATGAATAAATAAACAAACAAACAAACAAAAAAAAGAAATGAAAATTCGGTCTGTGGCATGGCTCAAGTGGTAGAACACCTGCCTAGCAAGCACGGGCCCTGAGTTCAAACCTCAGTGCTGCCACACACACACAAAAAAATGAAAATTTGATATGTGTTACAATATGGGTAGATATTGAATATATCATACTTAATGGGATAAGTCAGACACAAATGGCAAATGTTTTATTATTCCATTGGTATGAGGTATTTAGAATAGTCAAATTCAGAGAGAAACAGTTGACCAAGAGGTTAGAAAAGGGGAATATGGAGTTACTGTTTAATGGAGACAGAGTTTCAGTTGGAGATGATGACAAAGTTCTGGAGATCTGTCATTCTGATGGTGCACAACAATATGAGTGAACTCAATGTCACTGTATGTGCCCTTAGAAATTGTACAAATGGTGTACACATTTTGGGGCTTAGGAATTGAACCCAGGGTGTCTCACATGCTAGGCAAGTGCTCTACCCCTAACTACATCCATTTTGTACAAAAAAAAAGAACTCTTATAACTCCACAGAAAGACAACCCAATTAGAAAATGACCAAAGGACTTTAGTAGACATTCCTCCAGAGAAGACACACCGGTGGCACATGGCACTCGGAAAAAGGAGGGGAGACTGAATGCTCACACATTGCTCGTGGGAATATAAAATCATGCAGCTACTATGGAAAACAGTTCAGTAGTTTCTCAAGAAGTTAAACATCGGATTACCCTAAGACTCAGCAAATTCATTCCTACCCATACACCTAAATATTTTGTAACAGGGACTCAGTATTCACAGCAGTATTCATCATTGCTGAAGTGTATGCTTTGATATGGTTATGGTTAAATTGTGTTCCTCAAAGGTTAAAGGGTTTGGGGAGCCAGGCACTGGAGGCTCACGCCTGTAATGCTAACTACTCAGGTGGCAGAGATCAGGAAGATGGTGCTTGGAAACCAGTTACATCAAATAGTTCCCGAGACCCTATTTTGAAAAAATCCAACACAAAACAGGGCTGGTGGAGGACTCAAGTGGTAAAGCGCCTGTCTAGCAAGTGTGAGGCCCTGAGTTGAAACCCCAGAACTGTCAAAAAAAAAAAAAAAAAAAGACTTGGAGATCTTTAAGAAGTGGGACTTACTGGGAGGTCCATAGGTTTTTGGGAGTATGCTCTTGGAAAGAAGTTCCTGTGGGATTCCTTGATCATTCTCATGAGAGGGTTGTTATAAAAGCTTTAGATTGGCCCTACCCAGCTCCCTGTGCTTCTGGTTCAAAATATAAGAGTAAATACTTTTCCGATGGCATTTTGGGAAAAAGCCACATTCATGGTTCCTATTTGATGTTATAATGGAAGCCCTAGATAGTACAAAAAGACAGGAAAAATAAAGGAATGCAGATCAGAAAGGAAGAAATAAAATTGTGTAAATTTGCAGATAACACGAATGTCTACATTTAAAATCCCAGGTCAGGTGTAGTGGTGCATGTCTGTAATCCTAGCTTCTCAGGAGACAGAGATGGGAGGATCTCAGTTTGAGGCCAGCCCAGGAAAATGTTAGCAAGTCTCCCATCTCAAAAACAAGCTGGGTGTGGTGGTACATACTTGTAATTCTGGCTGTGGGGAAGATGGTAGGAGAATTGTGTCTGAGGCCAGTCCCAGGCAAAAAAAAGAAAAATAAATTAAAGCAAAAAGAGCCAGGGACATGGCTGCAGTGACAGAGTGTTTGCCTAGCAAGCACAAGGCCAGAATTCAAACCCAGTGTTGCTCTCCCCTTCACAAATCCCTGAAATCTCCCCTCCACCCAGAAACCCTATTTAAAACATACTCATTTGATAATAACTTCCCTGTCTCCTCCACCCTGAAATCTCCTATTGCACCCAATAAGAGCTAGAAATGTGTATATCCTTTGCTTGTTTCCAGTGTTAGGGGAAAACTATCTTGCTACTTGCTCCTGCATGTATTCCTGCTGTTGCCATCTGCTATGAGGCATGGGGCATCCTTTACCATAGAGCCTGCACATCCCATTTGGACTTCTTCAGAAGTATCCCGTATCATTTATTTTGTTATAGTGATGCAAAGCTGACTGGATTGCATCACTGGATTGGATTGTGGAAACAACCCAAAAGTCGATCAACATAAAAAGGAATGAATCTTTCAACATTATGCTAAGTGAAATACGCCAGTCACAAAAGAACAATTTATGATTCCACTTATATGAGGTATCTACAACAGGAAAATTCAGAGACAGTCTCTATCTGGTTTGAGAGCAGAGTAGATATTACCTAATGGGTAAGTTTTTATAGGTTTTGTTTGTGAAGGGTATAGACTTTTGGTACTTTTAATGTAGACAATCCTGCTATTTGCAAATTGAGTCAACTTCATTTCTTCCTTTATTTTTCCTTTCTATTATTTTTATTCATATCCATTAAGGTTTTTTTTTTTTTTTAGATAGAGTCTTATTAGGTAGCAGTCTAGTCTCAAACAAGAGTTTAAGGCCCATGCTGGCCTTCCGGCTTCAATATGCTGGAATCACAGACACACACCTATGCCCAGTTTTGTTAAGGTTTTTATAGTGATGAATGATACAGCCATTTTTGTTGAAAACTTTGTGTGCACTTGAAAAGAAATTATATTCTGTTGTTAGGTAGAACATTCTATAAATATTAATTAGATACAGTCAGTTTATGGTTAGTTAATAGTTCTATAATCTTTATAATTTTCTGCGTTCTAACAATTACTAAGACAGGAGTGTTGAAATCTCCAAGTATATTTATGTATTTATTTTCTCCTTTCTGTTTGTGTGTGTGTGTGTGTGTGTGTGTGTGTGTGTGTGTGGTACTGGGGTTTGAACTCAGGGCCTATACCTTGAGCCACTCCACCAGCCCTTTTTTGTGAATGAGTTTTTTTTGAGATAGGCCCTCATGAACTATTTGCCTGGCTGGCTTTGAACTGTAATTCTGATCTCTGCCTCCTGAGTAGCTAGGATTACAGGCGTGAGCCACCATGCTCAGATATTTACCTTCTTTTTGTCCTTCTTTTTCTGCATTATTGTATTCTTTTGAGTTTAGTTGTTTTTTGTTGTTCTCATAAAATATTTATATTCATTTCTTATTTTTTTGGTATATTGTCTTTAGCTATTTTATTTGTGGTTACCACTGTATTACATTAACATCCAAAATTATAATATTCTAATTTGAAATTATACCTGCTTCATATAAAACTCTGTTCCTTTAACAGCTATGTCCTGCCCTTTTCAGTTTTTGGTGTTACAGAGTTACACCTTTATACATTATGTAGAAAACATAAAGGGAGCCACACATCTTTGTTACAATAGTACTAAGAAATATTCTTTAGACTCCAGAGTTCCAAAACAGTTACTTCACCCACATTTGCCAGTGCAATGTTTTTCTAGGTGAAGACACAGATGTATATTGCCTGTATATTCTGATTATGAATCCATTGTCAGGTGTATACTTGGCAAGAATTTTCTCCCATTCTGTAATCTGTCTCTTCAGTCTAGTGACTATTTGCTGTGCAGAAGCTTTTTAGTTTGATATAGTCCCATTTGTCAATTATTTCTCTTAATTGCTAAGCTATTGGAGTTCCACTTAGAAAGTTATTGCTTATGTCTATATGTTCTGATGTTTTCCCTATTATTCTCTGTAATAGTTTCATAGTTTCAGATCTTGTATTAAGATCTTTGATCCCCTTGGAGTTGATACTAGTGTAGGGTGAGAGACTGGGATCTAGTTTGTCTTCTACAAATAGATATCCAGTTTTCCCAGTACTATTTGTTGAAGAGGCTGTCTTTTCTCCAACACATGTTTTGGGCTCCTTTGTAAAAAAAAAAAAAGAATGGCTTAGCTGTGTGGGTTAATGTCTGAGTCTTATGCTCTGTTCCACTGGTCTTCATGTTTGTATTTTCTTCCAGTACCATGCTTTTTTTTTTTTTTTTAATTACTATGGCTCTGTAGTATACTTTGAAGTCAGGTATTGCAATACATCCAGTGTTGCTCTTTTTGCTCAGGATTGCTTTGGCTATTCAAGGATTTTTGTGCTTCCATATTTTTCTATCTCTGTGAAGAATTTCATTGGAGTAGCTCAAGTGGTAGGATGCCTGCCTTGCAAATGTGAGGCCTTGAGTTCAAACCTCAGTATTGTCAAAAAAAAAAAAAAAAGAATGTCATTGAAATTTGATGAGGATGGCATTGAACATATAGATTGCTTTCAGTAGTATATCAATTTTCACAATATTGATTCTGCTGATCCATGAGTATGGGATGCCTTTCCATCTTCTGATGTCTTCTTCTGTTTGTTTCTTCAGTGATTTAGTAGTCCTTAGTTTTTTGAGAGAGGGTCTTTGTATGTAGCCTAGGCTTCCCCCAAACTTGTAATGATTCTCCTACCTCATCCTCCTGGGTGCTAGGATTACAGGCTCATGCCACCATGCCTGACATATCCCCCCTCTCCAGTGGTACTGGGGTTCAAACTCAGGGCCTCATTCTTGCTTAGGTAGGTGCTATACCACTTGAGCCATGCCCCCAGTCCATTTTTGCTTCAGCTGTTTTTCAGATAGGGTCTTGAGTTTTGCCCAGGGCTGGTCCTGGACAGTGATCCTTCCACCTACAGCCTTCCATGTAGCTGGGGTCACACAGTGCACCACCATGCCTCACTTACTGATTGAGATGGGGTCTTGCTAACTTTTTGCTCAGCTGGCCTTGAAGCACAATCCTCCTGACATCTGCCTCTTGAGTAACTGGGATTATAGGAGTGAGATACCACACACAGCTTCTCTCTCTGTGTGTCCTCTCCTCTCCCTTTCCCTCTCCCTCTCTCTCTTTGTGGTACTGGGGTTTAAACTCAGGGCTTATTGCTTGAAAAGCAGGCACTCTAATGCTTGAGCCAAAACTCCAGTCCATTTTGCTCTGGTTATTTTGGAGATGGTGTCTTGTGAACTATTTGCCCAGGCTGACCTTGAACCCTGATCCTACAGACCTCATCCTCCCAAGTAGCTAGGATTACAAGTGTGAACCACCAGTGCCTGATGTCCTTGTCTTCTAATTGTGTGCTTAGATAATTTTTATTTGATATTATTGGTGATACACATGGATTTAGGTTTATAATTTTATTATTTTGTTTTATCTTCTTTTCTTCTCTCCTTTCTTTCCTTCCTTTCTTTTTCCTTCTTTTTTCTTCTTTTCCTGTGTTTCCCCTTTCCTGCTTTCTTTCACTTTAGAACAGTTTAATTTTTCCATTTTAATTCATCTACCTGTACCTCTTTATATAGGTTTTTATTGGTTTCACTGAGGATTATGACATACATACTTGACTTGTTACAATCTACTTAAAATAAATTATTTTGTCACTTTAATGGAATGTAGAAACCTCTCTAGCATATAGATTTCTTTATATTCCTATCTTTGTATTGTAGTTATCTTAAATATTATGTCTTGACACATTGAAACTTCTTCAGACAATGCTTTACATATTACTTTCAACCAAAAAACATGTTTTAAAGAATACAAGAGGAGAAGAATAGTTTAATATATTCTGTTGCTCTTCCTTTGTTTCTGATGTCCCAAGTTTCTTTCTGGTACTAATTTCCTTCTGCTAACAATCAACTCTTTTAGCTTTCTTTATCAGAAAATACATTTTGCTTTCATTCCTGAAGGAAAGTTGCACTGAACACAGAATTCTGGGTTAATAGTTGCTTTTTGTCCCCCAGTACTTAAAAAAATATTATTTCCTGTCTTGTCCTCTATGTTTTCTAATGAGAAATCTGCTGTCATTTTAATTGCTGTTACTATTTAAATAATACATTATTTTTCTCTAGCTGTTTTCAAGATTTTTAAAAATTTGTTTTCAGTTTTCAGGAGCTTGATTATGACATATTCAAGTACAAGTTTATATTGGATTATTCTATTTTGGGTTCACTGAGCCTCTTGAATCTCTAGGTGTGTCTTTTACCAAATGTGAGACATTTTCAATTAGCATTTCTTCATATTTTTTCTGCACTACATTATTTACTTTCTTTTCTGGAATTTCAGTCACAGAAATGTTAGACTTTTCAAAAAGTAAAAAATAAATGTTAGAATTTTCAGTTTTGACTCACAGCATCTCGACTCTTTTCATTGTTTTTGAATTTTTTCTGTGATCTGAATGTGTAATTTCTATTTTTCTATCTTCAAGTTCACTGACTCCATATCATCACCATTTTGATATTGAAATCATCCCATGAGTTTTTTTTTTCTTTCAGTTATTGTATTTTTCAATTTTACTTCCATTTGGCTCTTTGTTATGTTTTCCATTTCTTTGCTAAAATTTTCTTATATTAGTTTCAAGAATATTATCCTCTGCATCTTCTATAGTAGCTGCTTCTACGTCTCTGTCAGATAATTTCAACATCCGTATTATGTCAGGATTGACATCCGTTGATTATTTCTTCTTAGTCAAGTTGATATTTCCCTGCCCTTTGTATACTTAAAAACACATACTCATTATTTACCCATTATTTATTGGATTATGTCTTAGTCCATTTGGGCTGCTATCACAAAATAGCATAGATTAGGTGATTTATAAACAACAGAAACTTATTTCTCACTGTTTTGGAGGTTGAGAAATTCAAGACAAAGATGGTAGCAGATTTTGTGTCTGATTTCTGGTTCATGGATGGCTGTCTTTTTTTTTTTTCCTATGTCCTCGCATGGCAGAAGGGTGAGAGAGATCTCCGGGGTGTCTTTTTTTTTTATAAGGACCTTAATCCTATTAAATGAGAGAGTCACCCTCATGACTTAATCCCTCCTATTTCCAAATATTATCACAATGGGGATTAGGATTCAACATATTAAAATTTTTTTTAGGTTTTGTTTTTTATGTATTTACTAATTCTTTTGGTGATACTGGGGTTAGAAGTCAGGGCCTCACACTTGCTAAGCAAGCACTCTACCACTTGAGCCACTCCACCAGCTCAACATATAAATTTTGAGTGGACATAGTGTATAGCAGACTATAATGTGGACATGTAAATTAGTATGTCATGAGATTGCATCCTATTAAAAAATGTTATATTTGTTTAAGCAGACATTGTGTTTCTTGGGTTGAGGCTGCAAGTTCTGACCAGTCTTCTGTGGTCGTGGTTTCAACATCAGTTTCATTTTCAAAGCCTTTGTAGTACCATTCAACTGTCCTCAAGGTGCACCACCAAGTGGCCAGTCTGGAACCTGAGTGTTGGTGAGCCCCATACATTTCTTAGTTTATGGTATCTGTTTAGAGTTAGGTGTACAATATACATCTTTGAGATGAGTCTAAGAGTTCCCAAACAACTTTGCAATCTTTCTGGTCCTTTCCAGTTCCTTGGAGTTGCCTTTTTCAGTCTTCTGGTCAGAAAAGTGTGACTTTATATTTTGGTAAGTTTTCTGTCACTGCCACCAAGTACCTGAGATAACAACGTAAGGAAGGACTTATTTTGGCTCACCGTTTCAGAGGTTACAGTTCATGATTGGCTGGATCTATCGTTCATGGGCTTGTGGTGATGGAGAACATCATGGTAGCAGGGTATGAAGGAGCAGATCTGTTCCTCTCATGACAGCCAGGAAGCTCGGGGACAGGAGAGGAGTCAGGGAAAGACATTTCCTCTGCTGTGTTCTGTTGGTTATGAGCAAGTTGCTAAGGTCCACTCATATTCAAGGGAAGGAGAACTAAGCTCACTTAGATAGAGTTGGGCAGGAGAGTGCATGTGTGGGTGGGAGATGTTGTTGAAACCAATTCTGATATCTCAATTGGTAGAGTGCTTGCCTAACAAGTGCAAGGCCCTTAGTAGAAATGCCAGTAATACTCCCCTTCCCAATTCTGGAAAATGCCCTTTATATTTTGCAATATTCTGTTCTTTTTTAAATCTCCACACACCAGCCTTTGTATCCATGAATCCATGATTTTTCTGCCTGAATCAACCCACCACTATCATGCTGGTCTTTTCCTTCTCTTTTATCAATATGGACTCATGAACACCTATATAATTCAGTAGTTTGTAGTTTCTTGCCATTTTTATTTTGATGTTCCAAATTATTCCAGACTTGTTTAAGGAGAACCCTTTCAGGCTTGCCCCTATATCTTATCTTTCTATCATCTATCTATCTATCTACAGATCCACATATGTAGAGAGAGTTCACACATATACACACATATGTACACAGAGAATTCACACACACACACACATATATAGTTATATAGAGAGTTTACATCTAGAGAGAATTCATATATATCTTTACAAAGAGAGTTTTTACATGTATATAAATAGAGTTGTCTCTCTCTCTTTCTCTCTCCTTTTCTCCCTGTTTCTCTGCTTCTGAGCCACCATGAGGTCAACAGCTTTGTTCCACCACACGTTCTGTCTTGATGTTCTGCCTTACTGTAGGCCCAAAAACAATGGAGCAAAGTCATCAAGAACTGAAACCTCTGAAACCATGAGCCAAACTAAATGTTTTCTCCTATGAAGTTGATTATCATAGGTATTTGTCACAGTGGTGGAAAACTGACTAAAACATACTTGTACATAAAGAGTTCATCTCTGATTTCTTAGGGTTCTTGATAGCCCTCTTTTTTTGTGTATTTGTAATTCTCTTCAACAGTGAGAATCCTGGCTTCTATTATTTTCTATATATTTGCTTGATTTTCTGACCACATCAGCTGCATCCTTGGCTTCAATCCATACCGCATTCTCCAAAGGGAAGACAGAGGGAGAGGAGGAGGGATAGGAGGAGGAGGGTCTGAAACATTCTGTAGCCCAGCCCTCCATGCCTTTTTTTTTTTCAGCACTGGGGTTTGAACGCAGGGAGGGACTCATACAGGCTAAGCAGGTGCTCTTACCGCTTGAGCCATTCTGCCGGCCTTTTTTTGTGATGGATTCTTTTTCTTTTCTTTTTTTTTTTTTTTTTTTGTAGACAGAGTCTCATGAACTATTTGCCCAGGACTGACTTCAAACTGTGATCCACCTGATTTCTGCCTCCTTGAGTAGCTAGGATTACAGGCATGAGCCACCAGTGCCCAGTCCTCCACACTATCTTTACTGCCTTTGCCCTTGTCAGTTCCTTGACCACTGCCTGCCTGTCCTCTCTCTGTCAAGCAGCCTTCTTGGCTCTCCCTGCATCAGACTCTTCTTTAGCCTATTAAGTCCTGGCTTCCAAGAGAGTTTCTCTCTTTTTTGGGGGGAGGGGAGAATACTGGGGTTTGAACTCAGGGTTTTGCACTTACTAGGCAAGTGCTCTATCACTTGAGCCACACCATCAGCCCTTTTGTACTTTTTTACTAGAAAAATATTCATGGTCATTTTTTACAAACTTAATGTCATGCATGCAACACACAGTATGAAAATTCACTGCCACCTATCCATGCCACCATGGCAATTCCATAAGATAACCAGATTTCTTTCCTATGCTTTTCAGAACACACCCATATTTATATAATTTTTAATATTAAAATAGGATAGTTTTATTTAATTTTCCCCCTCCACCCAGGTCTAGGCATAATATATCTCCCATAATATTTTTTATTTGCAGTACTGGGATTTGAACTCAAGCCCTCATGCTTGCTAGGTAGGCACACTACCATTTGAGCCACTCTGCCAGCCCTTTTTTTTGTTGGATATTTTCTAGATTGGGTCTCACAAACTGTTTCCCCAGGCTGGCTTCAAACCATGATCCTCCTGATCTCTGCCTCCTTAGTTGCTAGGATTACAGGTGTGAACTACTTGCACCCAGCTTGTGTTGGGTATTTTTTAGATCTCCACTTCCTAAAGAGCTAGGATTATAGGCGTGAGCCACTGGAGCCTGGCCAATATTTTAAACAGTCACATAGGATGGCTTGAGGTGTGGCTCATGTGGTAGAGTATCTGCCTGGCAAGCTCAAAGCCCTCAGTTCAAATCCTAGTACTGCCAAAACAAAGCAAAATAAAATAACCCCCTAAAACACTCACACAGGAATTCTTCATAGAATATGCCATTATCTATCCTTTTACCTACAGACCATGTACGGAGTCACTGCTATTTGTGCCAATGCCCTTTACAGCCAGTCCCCCTCAGAACCTTGCTCTGCATCTATGGCTGGCTTTCAGATGGGCCTAGCCAGGTGAGGCTGGCAGGAGATTGGAAGGTAAAGGAGAATGAGTTCAGGGTATTTATTCCCTTACTTCTTGCCTGCAGGGTTACACTTATCTGCCTGTAACTCTCCTGAAGGTTAAGGTTGAAGGATATAGTTCCTGTAGGTGACCCTCTTCACAAAGTCCTCCTCTTACACCTTCACGCCTAGGTAGGGCAATAGTACCCAGCTTTTTTTTCTGGCCTGCACTATGCCTTGTGGTTTCCTGACACTTTTATAGCACCTGGGTTCAGAGGTCCCCCCTTATCCACAGTGATTTCTATTACCTGTGGTCAACTGTGGTCTGAAAATATTAAATGAAAAATTTCAGAAATAAACAATTTGTATATTTTAAATTGTGTGCTTTTCTGAGTAGGGTGATGAAATCTTGCAGTATCAAGATGTGAATCATCTCTTTGTCCACTGTATCCCCACTGTATATGTTACCCAACTGTTAGTCACACTAGCTGTCTTGGTTCTCAAGTTGACTTGCAGTATCACAGCTCTTGTGTTTGAATGACCTTTATTTTACCTAGTAATGGTCATAAGGCACAAGTGTAGTGATGATGGCAATTCAGATATGCCAAAGAGAAGCTGTAAAGTACTTCTTTTAAGTGAAAAGGTGAAAAGGTGAGATAAAAATAAAATCATGTTGATTTGCTAAGATCTACAGTAAAAATGAATTTTCTATCCATGAAATTATGAAGAAAGAAAAGGAAATTTATGCTAATTTTCCTGTGTCACCTCAAATTGCAAAACTTATAGCTACAACGTGTGGTTAAGTCCTTAGTTAAGATGGAAAAAAGCATTAAATTTGTGGTTTTGTTACTATCCTTGGTTCCTTGGTTTCAGACATCTGCCGGGGAACTTGGAATGTGTTTCTTGCAGATTAAGGAGAGGACAACTGTCAATAGTCCCTTTGTTAAGCTTAGATGATTCTATTTGCATGCTGTCTAAAAAGCATATAGGACAAGTGCAGGTGTGTAAAGACAGTATGTACGCACTCTTATACACACCATGTCAGGCAGATACACAGACCACAGAGGGCTCTTCTAACATAGGAGTGCAGTTACTGACCTGCTCCCCCCACAGAGCCAAAGGGGGTTGTGATTCTCACAGAGCAGAGAACAAACCCTCAGCTGCAGCGTGCAAGGCCCCCGGCCTGCCTCACACCACATGCTCTGCTGCATGCTCTTTGTGCTGCTCTGTATTTACTTTCTAAACTGAGCAACTGATCATCTCGCAAGGTTTCAGAAAAGCATGCTGAAGACTAACTGCTAGCTGGCGCGCGCGCGCGCGCGCGCGCGCACACACACACACACACACACACACACACACACACACACAGTCATGTGTGGTTTCCCAGCTACAGCAAATGATGACCACAGGATGGAACATTCAGTTCTGACTCTCTGGAAGGAGGCAGCCTGAGTTTTGCTACATGAGTCCCATGACCTTGAGTTTTCTCTGCCCAGCAATCATGATGACTATAGGGTTGCAGGGAAAATTGAATGAGTCTCAGCCTGTCCAGGTCTACTGGCCTGAGCACACAGTAGACCTCAGTAAGTGCAGGAATTTGGGCAGTAGCCATGACTTCTAAACTTTGCCTGTGACAGCCACTGGCCTACTGACTACCCTCAGGCACCATCACCTCATAGCTCTTCCTGTGGCTGCAGGGCACAGCAACTCCACTGCTTGTGCTACTAGAGTCTGGCCTGAGCTATTTTATTTTATTTATTTTGACACAAAGTCTCTCTATGTAGCCCAGACAGACCTTGAACTCATAAGCCTCCTGAGTGCTGGGATTATAGACATGATCACCACAACCAGCACTTTTTAATTTTTTTATCAAGGTGCAATTCATATACAATGAACCGTACTGATCCTGTGTGTATCATGTAATGAATTTGGACAAACGTACACACCTATCTGTGTCACCAAGATATAGAAGGTTTCCAATATCCCCAGAAAATCAACACATGAAATCCCCTCAGTTCCTTCCCCAGGCTTCTCTGCAGCTGCCAGGAAAATCTAAGCTGCAGACATATAGATCCTAAGATAGAGTTTCATGGAATGTGGTGTCCCAACCACAAGAGAACAGGAGGGTAGCAAGCTGTATCTCCCTTCTGCACTAGCTTTTGGCTGCTGTTCCTTCTGCTCAGGGTGTTGTTTCAGCTCCATTTCTCAGCAAAGATTGAACAGTTCCACTCATGGTCCTGACCCCTTGCTTTTCCTGGGATGTTAGTTTCTTGTATCCATCTCAGATCTTATCTACAGGCTTGTTATGAAAGGACATTTGGTTTTTTTGGCGGTAGTGGGGTTTGAATTCAGGGCCTTATCCTTGCTAGGCAGGCACTCTACCACTTAAGCCATTCTGCCAGCCTCCCCCCCTTTTTTTGGAGGGGGTGTGTGGGTATTTTTCGAGACATTTGAAATGAACTATTTGCCCTTGCTGGCTTCAAACTGTGATCCTCCTGATCTCTGCCTCCCAAGTAGCTAGGATTACAGGAGTGAGCCACCAGCGCCCAGCAAGGACATTTGTTAAGTGAATGGACAGAAGATCTACTGTCCCCAGCTAGAGTCCATTTGTGACTCCTAAGTGCACCTCTTATCTCAGCCAGACCCACCTTGAACCCCTAGCTCCTTGTCCCAGCATCACCTCTCATTCCTTTTTTTGTGTGTGTGTTACCGGGGCTACAACTCAGGGCCTACGCTTTGAGCCACTCCACCAGCGCGTTTTTTTGTGTTAGGTTTTTCATATAGGGTCTTCATGAACTATTTGGCTGGGCTGGCTTCGAACCACGATCCTCCTGAATTCTGCCTCCTGAGTAGCTGGGATTACAGGCGTGAGCCACTGTCGCCCGGCTCCACCTCTCATTCTTGAATAGCAGACAGAGGAAACCCTGAAAAGCATTATTTAGCCAGTCTCCAGCCCAGATTTGTTCACCAGGTTCCAGGCTCACTTACATGAGCCCTATGATCTGTACAATGCCTCCCTCTGCAGCCCCAGGCCATTGTCCCTGAGCTCTCAAGAGTCCAGGGGACAGCCTACCTCCTTCCGATCAGATCTGGCCAAGCTGCAAGTCCTCCTGGTTCCCCTGTTCTTCCTGCTCACTCCCTAATGCCTAATGACAGAGGCCAAGCCCTGGAAGGGACCTCTGTCTAAGCCAGTGTATGATCCGAAATAGGCTTCAAGGGCTGGCGGAGTGGCTCAAGTGGTAAAGTGCCTGCCTAGCAAGCATGATGCCCTAAGTTCAAACCCTAGTGCTGACAAAAAAAAAAAAAAAAAAAAAAGAACAAAAAAAAGAGAACGAAATAGGCTTCAACAAACACTTGTGAATGAATAAATATATTTTCGTTTCTTGAAAAAAATTTTTTTTTCTTCCTGATTTTTAAAGAAAACTCAACTTTCAAGTCCTCTCCAGGCTCCTCTGGTTCACAGCTCTACGCGTCCGGAGGTCTGCGGAACTACATTTCCCAGGAGGCGTTGCGACAGCGTCACACAACTTCCGGTTAGAAAATGGCGGCTTCCTAGAGAAGCGGTGGCTGACTTGGAGGGCGGTTCGGCTACCGGGAGAATCCTGGCGTCTCCCAACCCTGCTCCATTCGGCTACACAGGAGGCATGGAAGTGACAGAGCCCAGCAGTCACACCGAAGAGGAGGAAGAAGAGGAGGAGGAAGAGCAATCCGCTGAGCCTCGTCCTCGAACGCGCTCCAACCCTGAGGGGGCCGAGGATCGGGCACTGGGGGCACAGGCCAGTGTGGGCAGCCGCAGTGAAGGTGAGGGTGAGGCGGCCAGTGCTGACGATGGGACCCCTAACCCAGCAGGAGTGGTCCCCAAGCCCTGGCAGGTGCCTCCGCCAGCCCCCGAGGTCCAGATTCGAACACCAAGAGTCAATTGTCCAGAGAAGGTGATCATCTGCCTGGACCTGTCCGAGGAAATGTCGCTGCCGAAGCTGGAGTCGTTCAATGGCTCCAAGACCAATGCCCTCAATGTCTCCCAGAAAATGATCGAGATGTTCGTGCGGACCAAACATAAGATCGACAAGAGCCACGAGTTTGCGCTGGTCGTGGTGAACGACGACTCGGCCTGGCTGTCTGGCTTGACCTCCGACCCCCGGGAGCTCTGCAGCTGCCTCTATGACCTGGAGACCGCGTCCTGCACCACCTTCAACCTGGAAGGTCTCTTCAGCCTCATCCAGCAGAAGACTGAGCTGCCAGTCACAGAGAACGTGCAGACCATTCCGCCTCCATACGTGGTCCGCACCATCCTTGTCTACAGCCGCCCGCCCTGCCAGCCCCAGTTCGCCCTGACCGAACCCATGAAGAAAATGTTCCAATGTCCGTATTTCTTCTTTGACGTTGTTTACATCCACAACGGCGCCGACGAGAAGGAGGAAGAGATGAGCTGGAAGGACATGTTTGCCTTCATGGGCAGCCTGGATACCAAGGGTACCAGCTACAAGTACGAGGTGGCGCTAGCTGGACCGGCTTTGGAGTTGCACAACTGCATGGCGAAGCTTTTGGCTCACCCGCTGCAGCGACCCTGCCAGAGCCACGCCTCCTACAGCCTGCTGGAAGAAGATGAGGAAGCCGCTGGTGAGGGCGAGGCCACAGTCTAAAATGTCCTGGTATCTCAACCTCCTTGTTCAAGGGAACCCGTGGTCTAGAGTACCAGTTCTCAAGCTGAGCTCTGTGGGGCCTCTGGGGGTTCCAGGAGGCGCTCAGGGTGCCTGGAGGGCTCTGGGAGGAGGGCCAGAATTCCAGGAGGCCTTCCAGGAGTTCTGGGCATCCATCCTCCATTTTTCCTAGGCCACATCTACTCCTACTTTGTCCACTGTAATTGTTACCCCCTGTGTGATTTTTGTCATCAAAATAAAATTTGAGAATCCCTAAAAAAAAAAAAATGTAAAACTCGTTATTAAAAATGTGGAAAATGAAGGGCTGGGAGTACAGCTCAGTGGTAGAGCATGTTCTTGGCAAGAGTGAGGCCCTGGGCTCAATCCCCAGCCCCAGTAATAATTATAATAGGAAAAAAATTAAAAATTACAAAAATAGTAATATAACACTCAAATAGAAATCCAGCCACTCAGGGTAATTATGATTTCAGTTGTAGTAGAACATAACTACCTCTTATGCTAGGAAGGATATACTCCAAGGCCCTAGATGGTACCCATAGTCTACTATATTTTTTTCCCTAGATTCCCTGAATTGTTGCTATATAGCAACAGAGTTAATCTGTCCTTCCATGTTTTATAGTCTGACAGCTCCTTTTTTTTTTTTTTAAACCAATTCTCTTGTGCTTTGGGCTATTAACAAAAATTCCTTTTTTTCTTTGAGACTAAGTCTTCCTTTGTCCCTAGGCTGGCCTTGAACTTATGATCCTCCTGCCTCTGGCTCATTATTAAGTAAAATAAGGGTTACAAGCATTGCAGTACTACAGTAGTCATTGGATAACCAAGATGGTTAAGTGACTAAGGGGCAGGTAGCGTATACAGCTGGACAAGGGGATGGTTCACGACTGAGATGAGGAGGGAAAGTGCAAGATTTCATCATGCTACTCAGAACATTCAGTTTAAAAGTTATAAATTGCTTATTCCTGGAAATTTCCATTTAATCTTTTTGGATTGCCGTTGATTGCATGTACCTGAATCTGGATAAGGAGAGACTACTGTCATGCCTTTTAGTCTTTTTTGTGTATGTGGAGTGTACAAATTTCTACCCATATTTGTACATTTATGTTTATAATCAGACATATACTTTCATATGTGTCACATTTTGCTTTTGTCATTTAGCATCATTTATCTTAAGTTTTTCCCTATTTTTCCAAATTTAAAAAATTCTATTTATGTAAATTTCCTATTTTTTTCTACTTAAATTTTCTAAAATTATTTAGAAAATAAATAATTGCAATTCCATCCTTTGAATGGCTCCTGCTGGTGAACACTTAGGCTATGTTGCATTTTTGGCAACCATAGCAGGGCCTAGTGATCATCATCATTCACTGTCTTTGTCTCCTGTTATTCACTGTGACCAGATGTCCTGATGTTTGCCTGTTGTCCCAGTTCAATCATTAATAGTGCCTTTGCTCACTCTCCCAAGATGTCATAATTTGGACAGTAAATTACATGGACTTTCTTCAAAAAAAGAATTTGGAGGGATACAAGGAAGATACTGAATAGTGGGTCACGGGAAGTGGATGGCGGCAGTTTCTAGTGGTGACGCCAATACCTGGGATGAGGAGGTACTTGGGGAGAGGCTAGTGAATTTTAGAGTCAGAGGTGTCCACATGACTTTCAAAACACATTGTCCAGGAGGCAGCAGGAAATGTGGTCCTCACCCACTGGAGGTCATTGGTGTGGGATTGGGACTGGCATCTTGGCAGCTCAAGGGAAGAAGCCATCCCAAATATTTCAATGATTCCTGTTGTCAGGTCATCACAGGCTAGGGGCAAGAGGAGGAAGATTATAATTTCTAAGAATTTATCAGGGTCTTGCCCTTAACCATCTGATAGGTCTCAGATGCTCATCATCAAAACATCGTGTTGTGTAAATTATACCTTAGTGAAAAAAAATGAGGCACATGTTGACCATCTCAGCCAGAGTTCTAGCTCGGTAGGATGTATCTTTTCTTCCTACAGTCCTCTGTCTTGGCAGTTCTGCTGCTTGTTAGTGGACAGTAAATTGTAGGTCCACCCCTTCCATTGACAGAGAAAAGACCTGGGGCTTAGAGTTGCAATCCCCAAAGCTTGGTTTGAACTGGGGTTTGAACTCAGGGCCTTCTGATTGCTAGGCAGGAAGTCTATCACTTGAGCCACACCCCAGCTTTATTTTGTTTTCGAGACAGGTCTCACCAACTTTGCCCAGGCTAGAATGGAAGTCAAGGCCCTCCTACCACTCAAGTAGCTAATATACAGGTGTGTACTACCATGCCTGGTTTCTTTTTTTTTTTTTTTGGTGGTAATTGGGATTGAGCTCAGGGCCTTGTGCTTGCTAGGCAAACACCCTACTCCTTGATCCATACCCTAAGATCTTTTTTTTTTTTCAGTTTGATTTTCAGACAAGGTCTCATACTTTCTGTCAGTGCTCACTTCCAATCACAGTCCTCCTGCCTCTGCTTCCCTAGTAGTTGGGATTACAAATGTGCACCACCGTGATCAGACTTCCATGTGGTTTTTAAGACACAAGAACAAAACTAGAGATAATACTGTCCATGTTCTTAAAAAATAAGTCACTCAACACTCAATATACACACAAGTTGCTCACTATCGGCTATGGTTTGGACGTGTGGTTTGTTCTTATGGAAACTCATGTTGAGGCTTAGTTCCCCAATATAATGGTACTGAGGTGATGGGGCCTTTGTAGTATATAATTAGGTCATGGGGCACCACCCTTGGAAGGGATTAATGTACATCTCCAGGGAGCAGGTTAGGATTCTTATGGTTATTTACCATAAGAATAGGTTGTTATAATAATGCACCATCTGTTTTGCACATGCCCACTTCCACTTCTGCTTCTCCGTTGTGTTGTGATACTGCCACAGGACCTTTGCCAGATCCAGTGCCATGCTGTTGGACTTCCAGAATTATGAGCCAAGCACACCTCGTTTTCTTATAAAATACCTAGCATCTAGCAACACAAAACAGATGCAGATATCTCACAAGCAACGAAAGAAAGAAAATTGAGCCAAGTGCCAGTAGCTCACGCCTATAATCATAGCTACTCAGTAGTCAGAGATCAGGAGGATTGCAGCTCAAAGCCAGCCCTGGCAAATAGTTTGTGAGACCCTATCTTGAAAAAAAAAAACATTACAAACAAGAGTTGGTGGAGTGGCTCAAGGTGTGGTACTCAGTTCAAACCTTAGTACCACACACACAAAAAAATTGAAACCAGAAGATGCCTTTTAACTCTTACTATATTGACAGAAACTTAAAAGTCTGGTGGTTCCAAGTGATGGTGAAGATTCCACACTGACACTGGGCTGCCTCTTGCATGATTTCATTGGGTGGGGATGAGGGCAGCCACTATACCCAGTGCAGAGTGTATTTTAATCACTGCAAATATTCATGTAGTAATTGTCCAAGTAATGCTTTCAGGGATTACCCCTTGGTGCTGGACTATATGTGGATTTCACAAGTGTAGACAGAAGCTGTCTAGTTCCTGGGACTAGAAGTGACCTGAAGCAGATAAGTCCTGGGGAAGGGCAGGGAGTTTGGGGCCTGTGGGTGCTGGAGGATGAGTGAGGAGGAGGCTCCCCTACAGGCAAAATGACTGAACAGGAAAGCAATCTGAGGAGGGGCCTTCCTGGAATGGGCTGCAGGGCCACCACGGCACCCCTGCACCCCTCCCCCCCCCACCCCAAGCTGGCATCTGCCCAGGACTATCTACTGGAGTTGAATAAATCCTCAGGACTGGCTCCCGAGTGCTGGAACCACTCCTTGGCTCTGAGCTACCCAGAAGTCCAGGACTCTGACAACCTGAGTCCCAGGAACTAAGCTGACTTGTGTGTCAAGGGTTCTCAGCTGAATCCCCCTCCTTAACCTGTCCTTGACTGCATCAGACCAGCCAATGGAGACCGAAAGAAGTATGCAGGACTAGAAGGAAGAAGCTGGGGGTCTTCTTGAGGGGTGCAGGCCAGGCATTAGCCCCCCTAATTGGGATTCCTGCCTTTCTTTCCCCGGCTGTATCCCCATTCCAACCATAGCCTGAGGGATCTAGATTTTGGGTTCCCTTCTCCAGACTGATGCTCTCATTTGTTGTACATATTCTAGTCCCAGCTGCTCCAGCAGACCCTGTGGCCTCAGTTCTCTGTTCTGGACTTCGCAGAGAGAGTAACACATGTCTCCCTCTCCCCTATCATGTAGCCTGGTTGCCTGTGTGAATCACCTCCAGCTGCTGGGAAGCTTGAGGCTCTCTCTCTGGCTCTGAGAAAGGGCTTTAGGCTCCAAGTTTCGGACAGAGGGAAAGCTCGAGACACCATCTGGAAATTCAGACACATGAGACAATTCATAAGGGAACAATAAGACAGCATATACTAAGGAGAATCTACCAGGAGCTTCAGAGGAGCTGAGTGGGTGGGGGGAGGGGGAGGACAGATGGATGAGTGGGTGGTTGGGGGCTGGGCCTGACTGGGAGCCCCAGCTTGCATCCCAGCAGATCTCCTTCTGAGCTTGTTTCCTCACTTTCCCAAGGATGTCCTCTGTGACAGATGGAGGTAGATAAAGCTGCTTTCCTTGCAGCATGGTTTGTAGGGATGGAGACCTCAGCTCTGGGTAGCAGGTGCTGCCTGGAGCAAGAGGGGACACTCCAGGAGGTTTGGAAATGACTAGGAGAAATGAGGGAGACAAGTCTGGAGAACGGGAGAGAGGAGACTCACGGACAAAGGAAAAGAGAATAAGGGCTTGGGTGTGGCACAGGGCTGGGGGAGAGAGGGAGGAGCACCGCAGACCCAGGCCTCAATGAGCCTGAAGGCCTGCGTGACTCTCCCGTGACTCTCCCGTGTTCTGGGGACTAGCCCAGGGCAGCATTCAGGGGCTGTCCTGCATGGAGGCATCTTTGATGTCTTCTGTGCTCCCATGAGGCATGAGCAGGTCTGGAACACAGAAGGCTGCTGACCTGCTTTCCCCTATCGTTGCTTGAGAAAGGAACCACTTACCAAATGACAGGAGCCTCAGAGTCAGGAACTCTGAAAAGTGCTCATTCCCAAAGGTTGACCTGCACTAGCCCTGAGGCCTAGAGGGCATTAGATCCCTGCGTGTTAAGCCGAATCCTGCTTTACCTTATGGGGACTTGGTGGCTGGGATGCCAGGCCAATGTCTGCTACAGGACTGGATGACTGAATCTCATGACTGGTTACTTCTTGGTCATTTGAACTTGAAATGACAAGCAAGACTGTCTCACATATCAAGTTCTTGCACACTGGGAGTCACAGCTTCACAGGACTAGGCATGTGTGGGTCTGGGGGTGGGAGCAAGCCCTCCTGGTCGTCTAGGCTGCTAAGCCACTAGCTAGGGCACATCCTGCTGCTGTGGACCTTGAGGTGGGCAAGGTTAATAGGGGGCTGGGCTGGAGATCATTGTTGGGGCTACAGGTCTGGAGCAAAACGTGGGCTCTTCAGGGTCTTCCTTAAAGTCTATCAGTTGTAAAGGTCCTGAGGCAGGTTCGATACCTGTCCAGGCAACTTTGAGGGGCTAGAACCTCTGGCCACAAAGGAACCTGCGGGCCCAGGCCTTTTTACCAGGAATTGTTGTCCTTGCCTACCAGTGAAGTCCTGCCTACCATGTGAAGCCACATGGGGAGGGGGCTGCACAAGAATTTGCCCTCTACCCCCTTACCCTGGCTCCCCTGGTTACTCTCAGGTCTGTACCAAGACCCTGGTCTTATCATTGGCTTTGTTGCTGGCTGATCTCCTTGTCTTGTGTGTGTGTGTTGACGGGGGCGGAGGGCGCGGAATGGTGAAATGGGAGCCTCATGCTTCCTAGGCAGGAACTTGAGCCATGCTTCCAGCCCTTTTTGCTTTTAGTTATTTTTTGGATAGGGTCTTGAGTTTTTGCCTTGGGCCATTATCTTCCTATTAATGACCTCCCTCATAGCGGGGGTTATAGGCAAACACCACAGTGCCCAGCTTGTTGGTTGAGACAGAGTCTCACCAACTTTTTTGCTGGGCTGGTCCTGAACCTCGATCCTCCTGAGTAGTTGTGATTATACATTTGCACCATTGTGCCCAGTCATGGTTTGCATTTTCAGTATTTTATGATACGCTGACATCTGGGGCCTTGTTGATCCTGGAGACACTGCCCCTCTCAGGGCTAGTGAATCCCTACAGTCACCAAATGCATGCCTTGCCAATGCACCTTTCCTGGACTCCAGTGCACCAGGCCTACATGGGTCTTTGTAAAGACATTTTAAAAGCATGTTCACTAGAATTTAGAGGAAAACTTAAAAGGGGGAAAGAATAGCCCACAATCCTGGTCCTTAGGAATTACCAGCAGTGAAATTTTAGTGGATTCACTTCTAGGCCTTTTCTCTCTTAAGCCCCAGCAGCAAGCTGAGCTCCCCACTGTGTGCCCAGGTTTGCCTAAGGTTTTTTTGCCCTTGTCCTAATCCTGCAGGCTGCTTGTCTTGGGTTGGGTGGTGAGCACAGCCTTGTGTGGAATAAGGGCAGAATGCCAGGCAGGTGACAGGAATGGCGACAGAAGAAACACATAGTGCTTTGATTTTAACGTATTTCGGGAGCTATTGTGAGGGCTTATGTCTACAAGGTGGGTCCAAGTCTGGCTGTGAAGTGTGTCAGGCTCAGTAGCAAGATACCTGGGGCACTTCAGGCTCCTGGCTGAAGGAGGCACCTCAGATACTCCTGAAGCCCTATTCCTCTCCTGGCACCCTCCTGGGGCTGCTGGTGGTGGGTTCAGAGCCCTGGGGCAAAAATCAGTTGGTTAGACTCAGCAAGATTTCATAGATGGTCCAGCATCTTAGCTGCTTCCAGATATAGCCTTGACATCCCAGGGACCAGGTGCTTAGAGGTGAGAGAAGAAAGCAGGACTCAGGTGAATCTCAGAAATTGTGGTTTATTGACACATTAGCACAGTGGGCCTCTGCTAGGAGACTGCCTTTCTGGCCCCTTCACCTTGGGGTTTGTCTGTAAGACCAGGGGGATCAGTCATCATGTCTTGGAACATGACTCCCAGGAAGCCCACTGAGGCATGCACAGAAAAATCCTTGGCAAGGCCCACATGGCAAGTGAATGGCAAAGCTTGGCACATTTGGCAAAGCTGTGGAGCCTTGGTGAAAGCACAGGACTCCACGGGCTGCCCCTTGGGCTATGGAGGCAGAATCAAACTGGAAACACAGCTTATTTTACATAGATCAACCTGGCTTCCATGTAGCTTGGGTGGAGGTTAGGCCAGGCCTAGGAATGGCGAAAGCCGTCCTTCTAGCCCTGGGAATACTGATGAGGTAGCCAGGATGCCCATGTCGGAACTCACCATGCCAGGGAAGGGGACGTGGACTGGGGCTGCATGCTGGCCCCTAAGAGGGCAGGAGTTAGAACACAGTTAATGGCAGGGGCTTGCCCAAGACTGACTCAAGGCCCATGCTTTCCCCATGGAGCCTGAGACCCTAATGGCTATGCTGCCAACACCATGTCCCTATCCTCCTTAAGACACACCCATCACCTATCCTGGATTCTAAATGGAAACTCACCATAGCCTGGCTGTGCCCCCCCCCCCCCTCCTACCCCTGCCGGCCTCAGCTGGGAGTCAGCTGTACCTGTGAAAGCAGGGTCTGATTGCTCTGGCTTTTGTATTCCATATAAGGCGCTGGCATCTGTAACTAGATTCTTTTCCAACCCACTTAATTTTAAGAATAGACACTAATAATACTTAATCACCCCTCCGTGGGGCGGTGGAGGAGGGGCCTCCTTGCCTGGCAGCATCTCCATAGGACGTGCCAAGCTTACCTCGAGTAGCCCCTGCACCTCCAGAATTCCAGATTGGAGCTGCTACAAACGCTGTGCAACTCTCGTGCCTTATGAAAAGGAAACTGAGGCCCACAGAGGTGTATGATGTGCTCAGCTCATTCAATGAGCTTGTGGCAAAGCTGGGACTTGAGAAGGGGAGTCAGATTTCCAGACCAGTATCCCTGGCTAGGGGCTCTTTTGGGACCATGAGAAGAAGGTGGCCCAGGAGTCTTGGAAGCTGGAAGTACATGGTGGCGCCTGGTTCAGATGAAGGGCCCTCCTCTGTATCTACGAGCTAGCATAGGCCAGTCCTCATGGGAGAAAGAGGGCTCCCTCCACCACAAATTAAGGGTGGAGCTGCTTTTACTGCTGGCCCCAGACCTCTGCCAGGCAGGAGCTTGGTCCTCCCCACAGCAGCTGCCAGTTCAGGGGTCAGGGGAGGTGCTCTGATGAGCTTGGGGAAGGGCTTCCCTCTACTTTGAGGCCTGAGAACCTCACATTAGGGTGTGAATCCCACCACCAAATAGTGTTATCCAGACCTCCCACTCAGAAACTCCACTCTCAGCAGCAATGAGCACAATTAAGATTAGCAAAGAAAAGAGAAAAACAGAAGCCAACACCTCCCTCTCTGTCAAGGTCATTGCCACAGTCAGGATGGGTTGCCAGTGAAAGGTGGAGCCATGTTTCTGTGTCTTGCCCAGCCCTGTGCTGAGATGGCACCAGGGGCCCTGGTTTCTGACCCTAAGGAGGCAGCAGGGCATTCAAGTTAAGCTAAGTGATACCTGATCATTGTTGGTGGCCAATCATTCTCTAACTGTGTTTAAGATGTTTTCTATCAGGAGACCTTGAGCAGGGGATAGACCACAGGGTCTCAAATCCTTCATCCCTGCAGTGGAAATAAGGGCAGAACCCAAGTATGCAGCTGGCATGCCTCATCAAAGGCTGGCTCCCTCCCTTCCTGCTGGACAGTGGACTCACCTTGGGATAGGTGCACTCGTGTACCTGCCCTGTCTGTGAGCTGAGGCCCAAGGTGCTAGAAGCAAAGCTCTGCAGCCCTTACTGGGGCCCTGCTGTCTACAGGTAGACTTGATCATATCCATGGGGACCTCACAGCCAAGCTGTCTTCCCTCCCCTCTGCTAAGCCACTCATTGCCCTCTGGACCGGCCAGCCTCTGTACAGCCCTGCTGCTGCTTGGACCCTCCTTCTGAAGCTGCTCCCAGGGGCCTCCTGGGTCCTTCTGTCACTCGGTGTCCCTGTCCTCTGTCTGGCTTCCTTATTTGTCTTGGCACTTTTAACTCTTCACAGGTTATGTGAACCCTTTGAGGCTCCTAAGCATCACCTTCCCAGTGTCTCTTGAGGCTGGTCAGGCTACAGGGCAGAGCCCAGCAGGGGACACTAGCTAGAGGAGCCAGACAAGGGATTGTGGCTGGTGTTGTCAGAATGCCAGTGGCATCCCTGCTGTCTCTGGGCAAAACTGGAGACACTGGTCTGCCTCTGGGCTTGCCAGAGACTCTTAATTAAGCATTTTCCCCAGTGAAAGCAATGTGATTAAAACAGACACTCTGGAACATTCCAGTCAAATAGCAGTATGGTCTCACTGCCTGGGATCTGGCCAGAGATATGCATGGCAGAGCCCAGAGGGTGGGTAAGGAGGCGTATGTCACCTCAGATACTCAGAGCCCTACGTTTGGGCCCAGGTCCCAGCCCACTACAGCTATGGCTCCTGCTAAACACCTCAGGGAAGCTCCAGAGGTTGTCAGACATCACAGAGGCAAAAGAACTCTTCCTGAAAGATTCCTAACCCGTCATGCATTTCTAACAACATAAATGCTGATTTTGTGAGACCTTCAATACGCCTATTGGGATCCACAGGCCCAGCAGGCGGTTCTCCTCTCCTCTCCTCCAAAGCAGTTTAAGGCACTTAAGCGGCTTATTAACACCACCTGGAAAATTTCTGTTTCAATCCTGATTTAGAAAAAAAAACAGTAATACTGCAAAAAAAGGTTTCCACAAGAAAACGGTTAAAAAAAAAAAAAGGAAATACTTAAGTTTTCTAAGGAATAAAATAAATGCTCAGCTCTCCTTAAATTATATGACACCATGGGTCATCTTGGCACTGAAAAAACAAAGATAAAACCTGAAATACTGCTTTTGAATTAGACTTTTCCCTGGAATAAATCTAAACACAAACAAAAGACACATCATCGTGTCATTGTGGATTCTGAGCTTCACCTCCCCGGGGTGTCCAGGGATGAGAGAAGCCCAGAGTCTGGTGGCCCCGCAAATAATTAAATCTCATGCAGCTGGCATGCAGCTGGGTGGCAGCTGTGGGCTTCCCTACTTCAGATGAGGCCACTCTCTCCTCTTTGGGGAGCCAGCATGGTCAACCGGGACCTGCTGAGCTTATCTGTCAATATGAACCCTCCCCAGCCAAGGCCAGGCTACTGTGAAAAGCCAGGACAAAGCTGTGTTGGACACTGCTTGCTGGTCCTAACCCCACAATGTGCTTGAAGGTGCCTGGGGCTCCTGGGCCTGCCTGAGGGTTCCACATGGACACACCCCACGGATCCACACATAAGTCAGGTGCCACAAAGTGGCTATGGTCTCTAGTCTCAACCCTGCCTGATGGAAGGCGGGAGCAAGAGTTGGTTCACTTCCAGGGCTACCTTCTCTTTGGTGAGGTCTTTTTCCTATGCTTCTGAGATCTACCTGCTGCCTGACAGTTCTGCAGTCACCAGGACAGGCTGTGGCAAGCACCATGAATGGCGTGGGGTGCTGGGGGAAGTGCTGTATGAGTGGGCACCCCCTGCCCACTACTGCCTGTCAGGTCCTAAGGCCTCTGAAGGGGACAGTCACAAGGGTGGGGAGGGGGCTTAAAGGGTGGAGGGGACTGTGCCACCTAACTTCTCATATCTGTCTAGGAGTCCCCTGCCCCCAAGACCCCACTCTCCAGCAGCTCTTGTGGGTCCCTGAGGAAGACCACCATGACTGTGATGTTGTCGTGGGAGCCCCGTTCCCGGGCTGCAGCCACCAGCTCCTCAGCGACGTGGAGCCCATTACCCTTCTGCTTGAGTAGGTGGCTGCGGACAAGGCTGGTGACTTCCTGGTGAGGGACAACATCAAAGAAGCCATCACAGGCGAGCAGCAGGTAGTCCTCGGTGCCTGTCAACTCCCGTGAGGCTGCATCTGCCTCTCCAGACACGTAGGGCTTCTGGAAGACATCCCCTGGGCAGAGGATGGAAGAGCCTTTGTGTTAGTGGATGTGCTTCTTCCTCACCTACCCAGGCCCTGACTTTACTACCTGTTACCACCCCTAAGCTCCCCTAAGCCCAATCCGCTATCTGTAGGCCCCCTATTCAAACCCACCTACTACTTCTCACCCCCTTGGAGTGGCACCTTCTTGATGGTGGCCTGTGAGCCCATTCCACAATCTCCATTTGGAGAGGGCTCTCACTCCAGCTCTTGCTGCCCCCACCCTTGTCGGCCTCCCTCCTGGTGTATCCAAAGATAAAGTGGTGGCAGCAGCATAAGACAGGCTGTAAGGAAGAAGCTGAGAACAGGACCCCTCAGGAGAGGGAGATGGGCAGTGGTGGCTTTGGTCTTCCTTGATGTTTTCCTGGGCTAGAGATTCAAGGTCTAATTCTCTCTCAGTGATAGGCAGTGACAGTGGCAGCTCCCAGTCAGCCCACCATCCTGAGGGAAAATAGTAAGGAGCCTACAGTAGACTGAAGCTAAGCTAGGATGCTTGCTAGGTTAGGTGGTCTAATTACATTTTGGATTTACAATATTTCCAGGGGTTTATTTGGTGGTCAATGCCCCCTCCCACTCCCCCCCCCCAACATGAGTTGAGGAGCATTTATATACTGCAGATTTTTTTAGGTTCATTACACTCTGTCCTAAACCACTGGGTGGATCTGTGGCTACAGTCTGAGGCCTAAGTTCCCATCAGCTTTCCTATGCTCTGTGCCAGGTTCTGCTCCCCCTTACCGATGGCTCTGGAGACAGCCAGGGTCCCATTGACTCTCCAGCAGTCCATAAAAGACACAAAGCCACCCAGAGCTTCAATGCGTGCCTTTTCATCCTGTGGGGAGACAGTGATAAGAGTCAGGGCTGAGTAGGGGGGCGCTCCAACACCACTACACAAGCCAAGACATTGAGCTGGCTTCTAAGATGCATTTAAGGCCACAGCGCTTACATCAGTTCAGGAGGTTTAGAATGTACCCAAATTAGACATTAAAAATACAGTGAGAACTATAAGGGCCAGGTGTGGTGGCATATGCCTGTAATCCCAACTACGAGGGAGGTAGAGATGAGAGGTTCATAGTGCCAGGCCAGTCTGGCCAAAAAAATTAAGTGAGACTCCGTCTCAATAACAAGCGGGAGGGCGGGGGTGTGTGGCTCAAGTGGTAAGGCATTTACCTAGCAAGCACAGGGCCCTGAGTTCAAATCCTATACCACCAACCCCCTCCCCACCAAACAAAACAGTGAGAACTACAAATAACCTAAGTGGGATGGTGCAAACACAAAGGGACCGCTTGGGGCCAAAAGGTCATGACCATGTCCCTAAGCAGAATTTCAGAACTAAGGAGGTGCTCGGGAAGCAGCAGAAAGATGCCAGCCTAGACTTGGATGGTGGCCCCCTCTGCTTCCTCATCTTTTACTTGGGCTGCTGTCTCTAATGTGAAAGTAACTGGGATGAGATGAAATGTGTGACATTATGTGTAGCCACATGGCAGGGCTCAAGAAGCCTGAGTCAGGTCCTGGGGGATGCCCTGAGCCCACTCCTTTCTCATCTTTCCTACCAAGCTTACCTCCAGGCACTGTCTCCCCTTGCCAGAGGACCACAGTACTCCAACCCTAACTGCCTCCCAGGGGACAGGACAGAGGCTTGGTCTAGACCCAAGTCTCTTGGAAAACCTCTTTGGTCCTATCAATTTCCCCAAGAGAACACGAGCCTGTTGTTGAGTGCACCCCACGTGCCGCATGGGAGCTCTGTGCATGTCACCGGGGGAGGGACGGCATCCTTTAGCCCTGTTTTATTTGTCAGGAAAACCTCCTGACCTCATGGCACACTCACGGTGGGCCCAGAGCACAGCACCGGCTCAGCAGGAGAACCCTGGTGCCCCAGGGGAGAGTGTTGGCTGGAAAGACTGGGATGTTGGCCTGGTCTTCCTTCTTCCTCCCCACCTTTGTTTAGGACGGGACCCAGTGAGGGAGGTCTGGGGAACTGGCCTCTGTCTGCATGCTGGCACAAAGGACTAGGCTTCCTTACGCAGTTCTCCCCGCCAAGGTGTCACAGTGGGAATGCCAGGCTCCCTGATCCTCCTGTGCTGCTACAGGTCTGCACAGTGGCAGGATGCGTGCCTTGTAGGCTGGGAATCTTAGCCGGGGAGGGGGAGGGGATGATTATTAACCTGCGAAAGAGGCAGGACTAGGGGACCTCAGGTCTGAGGCTCCCTTCCTTCTGTGGTCTAAGCAGGGCCAGAAGTGCAAGGAGGGCCAGGAGGGCAGGAAGAGTTGAATAGATGGTGAGAAAGAAGCGGGAAGGAGGGGCAAACATTACACATGCAGGTCCACACACATGTTCACACACACGTGTGCACATTCACAAGTACAGAGGCCTAGAGACCAGTGAGGAACTGTGGATGGGAGCACCCCCTGCCTTGGAGGCTTTCCTTTGGTGGTGGTGGGGGGGGTGAGCCCACCTTTAGCCTACATCCATGGGAAGACAGTTTAGAATTGTCAGTCTTTCTCTACTTGTCTCCCACGTGCTCTAGCCCACCTCAAATCCTCAATGCCTGTGAGGTGGGGACAGTGAGGAGGGGTGACTAAGGGTGAACTACAAGCTGCTCCCAGAGACCCCTGGAGATGGGGGTGCACAAACCACACCCATCTACCTTTGACTTTCAGGGAGAGGCAGCAGGGAGTTTGAGCTTTCTAAGCTACAGAACCCTTCTTCCTGAAACCCCAGGCCCCAGATAGAGGTTGTGAGGATAGAGCTGAGCTGGGAACTTAGGCCTGAGACCCCCTACCTTGACAGCTGTGCAATTTGGAAACTCCTAGCTGGGTCCCCTTTGCCAATAGGCCAACCTTGTCTGTGCAGGCTGCCCAGGCTCTGGAACCAGTGCTGAGCAGGTCCATCTCGCTGAGGGTGGCTCTGTAACCCTGTTCTTGCACCTGAGGTCTTCTCTCCTCCTGTGGCTCCCACTTGGTTTTCACTATTTAGCACCCATGTCCTATCCCTGTGCTGGCTTGCTTAGCTTTTTCTTACAGGGTCCTTGGGCTCAAGACACTTCTATCTTTGCCTCCTGTCTCCTCAGAAATCCTTCTTTAGTGGGTTTTTTTTTTTTTGGTGGTTATTGAATGCAGGGCCTCATGCTTGCTAGGCAGGTGCTTTACCACTTGAGCCACTCTGCCAACTTTTTTTTGTGTTGGGTATTTTCAAGATAGGGTTTCACAAATTATTTGCCAGGGCTGGCCTTGAACCGCGATCCTTCTGATCTCTGCCTCCTGAGTAGCTAGGATTACAGGCATGAGCCATTGGTGCCTGGCTCTCTCTAGTGGCTCTTCTTTCTGTTCCTCCTCCTTCATTCTCCCCACTTTTCTGAAACGGTCTCTCCCAGGTCAAACCCTAAGCTAGAGCCTAGCAGTTCCCATTAACAGCCACATCTCCTTTTCCCTGTGATTGAGCTTCACTCTGCTCCAGTGCCAGCCACCCACAGCATCACCATCCTCTTGGAGTCCTCATGCCCTTTCCATGCCTGTCTCACCAAAGCCCGGGCTTCTCCCTTTGCCTCTCTTGAGACTACCTTGCCAGGCAGGTCCTCCCCATTGTGAACTTGTCATAAACTTTAACTACAAATGATTCCTGCAACTCTCTGGGCCTCTCTCATTTCTGACCCAGCCCTCAGCTTTCCCTCTGGTGGTCTGGACATTATGGAAGCTTCCAGTGATTCCTTGTGGAATTCGTCCTGGCTCAGGGCAGCTCTGGAAGGAGGAGCAGTGGTTAGTGGCCTCTGAGTCTCTTGAGGCTGGTTCTGGTATAACCTGCTGTTTCCTGCTAAAGCTGCCACTGGCCTGCTGAGGTCACGCCATCCCTCACTCTCATTGTTTTCTCTCTGCCACATTCTCCCCAGCACTCTGCAGTCTCACCTGCTACACCTTGTCCTCCATTAGACAGATAACTCTGGGGAAGCAGGACATGGGTCCTGTCTTATCCTGCTGTCTCAGCAATGTATCTTGTACAGAGTAGGTGCTAAATGTCTACTGGCCTGAACTGACTCCAGTGGCAGGACAAGATAGTGACATAGGACCCCATGTAATCTGTGCAGCCACTGCAGTAGTTGTCAGGGGCAGAGGAAGGTGGGATCTAGTCTCGGGCCCCTGCAGGCTATGGGTCAGAAGACTCTTGACACTTGGGTATGACAGTCCTGTGCCATGGGGGCAATGATTTTAGGGACCGGTCACTCAATACTTACTCAAGTCCCTTTCTCCCAACAGATATGGAACCTGAGATTCGGGAGAGGTGGAATCAGGGCCACCTGTCTATGCTCTGCCACAGCAAACCTGTGGGGATCAGGCACTGTTTGGACAAGGTCCCCACTGGACTTCAGAGGTATTGGACACAAGCTGGTAGGGGTGCAGGCAGTGGGTGAGAGTGGACCCAGTGCTCTAGCACAGGTTCACATCTCATCTAGACCTGGCTGCATTTCACCTGCTGGTGGAGGGACCACCAGGGAGTGGGTGCCACTCCCCCACAGTGCTAGTACCAACAGAGTGGCAGATATGCTCTGGGCAACTAATAGAACCTCTGAGTCTCAATTCTCTCCTCTGCTTAATGTCGCCCAGACCATGACCTGCAGTGGGAGGCCAAGGAACACTGTTATCCCTGACTGCTACTATAAGCAACACCTGATAGTCTCTGTCCTGCTTTCCCAATCTATAAGCCACAAAAAGAAAAGACTCTTGACACTACTGCAGAAAACCCAACACTCCTACATGGCAAAAAGCCTGCAAACAAGACAAAAAAGGAACAAGTATTGAAAAAATTTGCAAACCATCTGACAGGAGCCAACTTCCTTGACATATCTAAGGTACCTACAAATCAGTAAGAGAAACAGGCAAAGGGCAGGGTCAGAGCCCTCAAAGGAAAGGCAATATAAAGGATCTTAAACTTTGGAAAGATGTTCAAACATGTTCTGTAAGAGAAAAGCAAACTAAACAACTCAGATGGACTAATCTACCAAGACAATATGTGTGTCTACTCTGACACTGTACCTCCACTTCTAGAATTTTGTTCTACAGATCTACAGATCTACTTGACCCTGGACGATGTAACGTACAAAGTTTATGTACTGCCACAATGTTTTCAGCATTGCAACACTGAAGCTCTCAGTGTTTAACCACAGGGACTGGATGTGCTGATATTCAGGAATGGCCCACTAGGTACAGTTAAGCGAAAAAAGTCAGTGCAGATGTCCTTGAACTCATGGGTGTCTAATAAGCCTGGGGTCCTCCCCTTCTGTTTCAGGGTAGGGGACCCTGAAATGGTTAACAGAGCTGCTTCCAGGGAAGGAAGGTCCATCCAGGAAGTGTGGCCACTGCAGACGTACCTGTGGTCTTGCTCAGCTCTGGGGAGAGAGGCAAGCTCAGGTGTCCTCAAACCATCTGCAGTTTTGTGACGGCAGTAGAGGCATCACTGTGTGAGTAGAGGCAGTATCGTGTGTGTGCAGATAGCCAGTAGAAGGGGCACAACTGGCAACCACAGCTCTCCACACAGTGAGGTGTGCTAACATGGGCACACGAACTACGGTGATGAGTCAACTGTGTGGGAAGTAAATAGATATCATGGGGGAAAAAAAATAAAAAAAGGCCAGTGTGGAGCGGTGTGGAAAGTATATATGCATTCCTTGACATCCAAGTGTTCTCTCTCTGACTTCAGAAGACAGATAGACAGACAAGACACATTTGTGAGGTATGGTCTGAGCAGCAATGTCATTTTCATTTCCAGATAAGGACCCGAGGCTCAAATTGATAAGTGAGATCCAAGTTCCAGGATCCCAGTGTAGCTTCACTTACTGAAGCCCCAAGACTGGTTGCTTCCTGCCCAGCCGGTGCAGGGTCACTTCCTTGCTCTCAACCTGTGGTTGGCTGTTCTTTGCCTGAGTGCACCATGAAACTCTGTGCTGGGCTGAGCTGACTCCTGCCTGGGCTGCCTGTTGAGGGACAGGGCCTCACTCTCACCTGGAACTCTGGGCTCCATGTCATTGTGATCCACAGAGCTCTCAGGAAGGGCTCACTTGGAATCCCTTGATTACTCAGGTCTCTTTCTGAATGAGCACCAGGAATTTACAGGGCGTCCTGTGCTTCCTAACCTGCTGCAACAAATACCTAGTTGGGGCCTCCTAATATTCTCCTTCTCTATGAGATCCCAAGCTTGGGCCTCCTACATGGACCCAACATGATGGGAACCTGGGAATGTCCTGGGCTTGAGCAGAAGGAGCTTCTTACCTGTCGCTCAGGTTTGTGTGGCTCCATCAGCTTCACCACCTGTCCCTGCTGCACCAGGATGACCTGGGAGTCCCCGAGCCAGGCAATGTGCAGTGTCGTTCCAGCAATGAGCGCACACACACCTGTGGTACCACTCTGCAGGCGCTGCAGGGAGAGAGAACCCACGTGGGGTGAAGTATGACCTGGTGCCTGTGCAATACAACTGCACCACCACTAGAATAGCACTCAGTGAGAAGGAAGGCGGACTACACAATTCCACAATGGCCAGGACAATACTCAGGGTTACACTGTGCAGGAGGGATCCAGTTTATACTTGTGAACTGCAAACTTGTCTACACTGCAGGAAGCAAAAGAGTGAGTCTAGGGAGGAGGCACGGAAGGGAAGGAGGACAGGGATGACACAGGGCAGGAAGGAGCTTTTGGGTGTGATGATTCTATGTCCCACTACTGGAGTAGAAGTTTCATGGGTGTGTGTATATAAGTCAAAAAGTATTCAATTTTATACTTTAAATATGTGCAATTTATTGTATGTCAGTTATATCTCAATAAAACTGTTTAAAGAAAATAACAGGGGTGGAAGAGGTAGCTCACTGGTAGAGAACTTATCTAACACATGTGAGGACCTGGGTTTGATCCCCAGCAACACAAAGACAAAAAAAAAAACCACATTAATAAGCACCTACTCTAGAGACTCCTTTCTCTATTCTGAAGCAGCCCTGAGCTCACAGGTCTTTTTCACCTGCTGGGGATGACGGTAGCCAGGAGAGGAGGTGTGTCAGTTTTCCATCAGGCTCCCCACCATATGGTTTTAGATGCTCTATGGCTTTCTATTGAGATGTAAAGTCTGGCTCTGCTGAATCCCACTGTCTGTGGTAACAACGTGTGATAACAGAGTGCCTCCCTCTAGGTAGGTCTTTTAAGCAGTCTGAGCCTCAGTTTCCCAATGTCTAAAATGGACACAATATTAGAATCCAACTTTGGGGTGCTGTGAGGGCCCACAGAAGTAAAGTTCGCTATGGTTAAGTTCGCAGAGGAGAGGCCCAGTGTTTTCTTTCTGAAATAAATGCTTCATCCCTACACGTGACAGAAGGTTCCCACTGGATACCAGCAGCCTGCTGAGACCAGGCTAAACCGAGGTAGGTGGGACAGTGTATTAATCCTTTTCTCTTTTTTTTGAGAACTGGTGTTTGGACTCAGGGCCTTGCACTTGCTAAGCAGGTACTCTACCACTTGAGACATGTACCTAGTCCTTTTTGCTATTAGTTGTTTTTCAGATTGGGGCTGGTGTTTTTGGCCAGAGCTAACCTTGGACTGTGATCCTCCTATTTACAGCCTCCTATGTAACTGGGATTACAGATGTGTACCACTGTGCCCAGCCTGTTGGATGAGATGGGGTCTCACTAACTTTTTTTTTTTTTGCCTGGGTTAGTCTCAAATTGCAATCCTCCTGATCTCTGCCTCCCAAGTAGGTTAGATTACAGGTGTGTACCACTGCACCTGACCATGGTTTGCATTTTCTGTATGTTATGATAAACTGACAATCTGGGGCACTGTTGATCTTGGAGACACTGCCTTTCCCAGGGCTAAATCATTCCTAGAGCCAGGAAATACCTGCCCTGAGTGTACACCTTCCATGGGCAAGTCTACTTGTCTGTACCTTGTACTCCCAAACACTTCCTTTATCATCTATTGGGCCAAAGTTTCCCCTGCCCTGTGTGGATTCAGGTCAGGTGATGGACAGCTGGTGGCTACCCTTGTAGTTCAGCACAAACTGAGGTTATTCAAGCTATCCAATCCTGAGTTGCTGGGACTTGCCTGCCTGGCCTTGCCTGGACCTTCCCCAGAGGCCGTGCTTGCCTCTCTTCTGACTGACCCTGGCACCCAGGTGCTTTTTGTGTGGCGTGGTGTACTTCCTCCTCTTGGGAGCTCTAAGCAATAAACTTCTTTCAAAGCACTTGTCTGTCACCTTACTATACTTGATTAAAACAAAAGTCCCAGGTATATTTTAAAACAGGTGGCCCTTACTCCCATGGCCTGAAGACAGTCTATACGTGTATGCTGCTGGAGGCCCAGCATGCTGGATCAGAGATGCTGTGGTACACAGATGGTTTGAGTGTCTTCCAAGGCTTCATGTGTTGAAATTTAATCCCCATTGTAGGGTACCAACAGGGTGGAAACTCAACTCAACTCTGGTATTTAAAGGGGGTGCCTCTGGGAATGGAGCCATCTTGGTTGAGTCCTGGTGGCTTTATGTGGAAGAAGGGAGGCCAGAAGATACATAAATACACACATATACTCCCTGTCTCTTACTATGAGATATGCTGAGCCACTTAGAGATTCTGCCAGCAAGAACATTATCAGGTGAGGTCCTCCAGAACCAAGAGCCAAAATAAAGCTCATCTTTATAAAGTTACCCAGCCTCAGGCATTTTGTTGTAGTAACAGGAAACCAGAGTAATTCAAAGGGTGAGATTTGTGCTGCTTTCATTCAAATAAAAACGAGCCATCTTCCTGTAAGAATGAAATGGCACGATCTCTGGCAATGTTTAGGAAAGGTCTTCCACACCACCAACCACTTTGGTTTCTTTCCCTCTGATGCTAACGGACCCTAAGTGGCGCTTGAGACCTGGCTGTCGGTTCTTTACCTCTCGCTTGGCTTTCCAGAGAAACATTTCATCGGTGTGCTGAAAGGCTTGTTTGAGGGCTCTGGCAGGGTCTGTGGACAGCTCTGGCCGCTGAGCAGCGTTGACATGCACATGGACAGCAGCATATCGTGCAGCATCCACGCCTCCGTGACCATCAAACACAGCAAAGTAGGCACGATCTATAGAGTCCTGATGGAAAATACAGTGGTGGTCACAGACCCGCCGGCCTTGCACTTGACTGAGGCTGGGGCCCTGGGTAGCTGCTCTCATCTTGTGGGGCAGTGAGCCTATGTACTGAATAGGGCAGTGCTTCAGTTTCAATGTATGTACCCCAGAATTTGTGTGTCAGAAACTTAATCCCCAAAGTCTTACATTAATGTTACTTGGAGGTGGGACCTTTGGGAAGTAATTGGAATGAATCTATTCATGGATTAATGGGTTATTGAAGGAGTGGTTTTTTATGAAAGCAAGCTCTCTTTGGTGAAGTTGTTCTGTCTCACCACGCAATCCCCTGTGCTACCTTAGGACTCTGCACAGAATCCCCATCAGCACGAAGGCCCTTGCCAGATGAGGCTCCTTGACCTTGGTCCTCTTGGTCTCCAGAACACACAGTAGAATCTTCATTTCTTTGTAAATTACCCAGTCTCAGGTAATCTGATACAGCAATGGAAATCAGATTGAGACAGGCAGGGTCTGGAAGAATCAGCCTGGCATTTACCATCACACCAATAAACTTGGTTCAAGTACTTATGAGCTGGGAGATTTGGAAAAGTACAGCCCTTGGAGCCTCAGTTTCACCACCTGTACCAGCATAGAATGTATGCTGTACAAGCATAAAATGAAGTAAGATGTACCAGGGTCTCCCAGTGCAGAAGGCTGAGCTGTGCTCAGCAATACAAGTCTGAACATGGCACTGGAGCCTCCCCTTATAACAGACATAGGCCAACTGCTACCCTTTTTTCAGTTCTTTGCAGAGGAAAGCAGGGAGCTTGGCAGCCTAGCCCAAAGGTGCTGGTGCTATGAATTAGGCCTCCCAGACTCCCCAGGGAAATACTGTGAGAGCCACCCAGCACCTCAGTCTTGAGATAGCAGCTGAGAAGTGTTTCTTCTGGCTTGGCTTTAGTTGCTCTTCTTGACCTACAGGGTCCCCCACCTCCTGCTTAAGTTCCCCTATGCTGTTCCAGTGGTGGACACTGCCTGCCCCTGGGCCATGAAGGTGGAACACTCACAGACAAGCCAAAGAGGTGATTGAAGGCAGGAAGGGACACATGCCGGTCCTCCATTTTGCGGCGAGTGTTCCTGATGGCATGGATGGAGACCAGCCACTGCTGCTGTGGTGTCCGGGCCATCAATGGTAACTGCTTCTGCCACATGCTGCATACTTCCCAGAGTTTGTTAAAGAAACTCCGTGCTAGGCCTTTGGCATCTAGCACTGTTGGGAAGGACAAAGGAATGGTTAGAGAAGTACAAATCATACAACAGCAGCTTCACTGGCTTCCCCAAATCCTTTCCCTGCCATCCCCAGTTTTACAGATAGCTCCCACCAGCCAGTCACCTCCCAGGGCATACTGAACATGCCAGCCTACTAAACTGTGCATGACAGCCTGTCTTAAGCATATTAATTTTTTTTTTTTGTGGTACTGGGGATTGAACCCAGGGACTCACACATGCTAGCAAACACTCTACCACTTGAGCCATATCCCCAGCCCAAATTAGAAATGCTTTTCTTGACAGTATGTAACAAGAAGTCTCCTAGGCCACAATGAACTTAAGTCCATTCATGGGACCCTCTGCAAGGAGATCATCAGAAATGCTAAAATAGTTTAAAGGTAAAGTACAGAATTATTTATAATTGCCCACTAACTAGAAACACTATATATCCAATGACAGAAGAACAATTAAATACTGGTCTATTTTGTTGATAAGGAATTAAGCTTCTATTAAAAATGATTTTCACAACTAACATGCAACTACACTATGACCCAGCAATTGTACTCCTGGGCACTAATCCCAGAAAAATGAAGTCTGTTCACCTAAAAACTTGCACACAAATATTCATAGTGGCTTTAACATATCAGCCAAAATCTGGAATCCTTCAACACAACTAGCTAAACAAGCAGCAGTCCACCCAGACCTTGGAGTACAACTTGGCAACAGAACACAGAGAATTACTGATATGTGGAACAATTTAGGTTATTCTCCATAGAATTATACTGAGTGCAAAAGACAATCTCCCAAAGCTACATATTGTATGTCTCCATTGGTATGCATTCTTGAAATGATAAAATTATAGAAATGGAGATTAGTAATTGCCAGTAGTTAGAGACCTGGGTAGGTGAAGGGTGGCAGTGTGAGGTGGCCATGAGAGGGTAACATGAAGGATCCGTGTGTCAAAGGAACTGTTCTGTATTTGACTATGTTAAGATCCTGCTTATGATAAGATGTTACTCCTGGCCAGGAGCAATGGCTCATACCTGTAATCCTACCTACTTGGGAAGCAGAGATATGAGGATCATGGTTTGAGACCACCCTGGACAAACAGTGAGACTTTATTTCAAAGAACAAGCTGGATGTGGTGGTGTTCACCACTAGTCCCAGCTATGCAGGAAGCAGATGTAGGAGGAATGCAGTTCAAGACTGGTCTGGGCAAAAGGAAGATACCCTATCTGAAAAATAACTAAAGCAAAAAAAAGGGCTGGGGGCATGGCTCAAGTGGTAAAGTGCTTCCTTTTACCCTGGGGAAGAAATGGAGTAATGTGTACATACGATCTCTTCATTATTTTACATGTGCAGTTATGATTATCTCAAAACAAAAAAATTAAAAAAATTAAGCAGCAAAACAGAAATGGACTTTTACAGAGTTTTCAAGCAAGTAAAACTTTTATGTCATAATTTTACATGACAGAAGGACAGAGAAGTACATATATGGTTTAAACAATCACAAGTACATGAACAATCAACTGGTAAAGTGCCTACCTAGCAAGCGCAACCCCAGTACAAAAACAAAGAAAAACCACTTAGACCCAGAGAAAACGGGCAGAAATGGTGCACAACCAAGATGGCAGCAGTGGATGTCTGTAAGGCTGGTTCTATGATCAATTTTTGCCCCTTATGTATACTTAATATTAAATATTTTCTCAGGCTTCCATTACAAGTGTTTGTCCTATGTGACAGCTTTAAAATATATCCATGAACTCTTGCATGAGATGTAGCTCAGCTCTTTCCCCTTGAATGTAGGACTTCGTATGAGCTGCTTCTGATGAATGCAGTAAAGTGGAAGTGACCATGTAAGGTTTCTGACACTATTTCATAAGAGGCACTGTAGCTTCCAGCTTGCATGTATGCTCTCATTTCTGTGACTACACCATCTCAGGAGGGTTGTGCTTTGGGGTCAGGCAGTGGCAATCTGTGTGACTACAACTTCATGAGATCCTGGTTATCCTATCCACTTATCCTCAGGGCTCTCAAATTCCAGACCCATGGAAACTGGGACATAAATGACTTGTTTTAAGTCACTAAATTTGGGAGCAATTTATTATGTAACAACAAATAAATACACCCTATAATGCTCATTTTCAAGGAAAATAAAATCTTACTGAAGCCTCACTTCTAAAGAAGTCCAAAGGAGACTTCAGGGGTCACTTTCATTCAATGCACAAACTCCTCCTAGGACTCTGGCTCCTGCCAGGCAGGTGCACATGGCAGGTACAGGTGAGTCAGAGCTTGTCTCCTAAGAGGGGAGTTCAAGTCAAGTAACAAAACAGGGCAGAGTCCAAGTGACATAGGCTACAACCAAAGGACATGGGGAACTGGGAGAAAAAAGTGCTCCCAGACAGAGGCATGGCTGAAGAAGAAGAGCTGAGGGCAGAGGGAGCCACAGAGGAAAAGCCAAAAGGCATGGCCCAAGAGCACAGAAAGCCACAGAAGGAGGAGTCCAAGGGAAACCCTGTTTCAGGGCAGGGGATGAGGTATAGCACTGGTTGTTGCCACTGTATCCAGGACAGGGGCCCATTCAAGCACTTGGTATGAACCATAGGACTAGCAGGTCCAGGCTGAAGGGCTCTGTCTACAGAAGGCAGTGGAAGTATAGCAGCTCCATATGCATTTGGCTCATTTCCCCTGCTGATTATGAGGCTCTTTTGACCAATTCTCATGGTGCTGCTTCCCAGACCTCCCCTACAAAAGGCTGTGCTCAGAAAACTGCTTGGAAAGCTGCCTTCTGGCAATCGCTGGCACTTATCAGCTCTGAAGCACACAGTGGGTCCCCAGTCATAGGCTGTCTTTTCCTCTCTTGTTGCAACTTCCATTCACGTGTTTGGACTTGCATCTTGCTCAGGTAAAGGACAGTTACAAGGGCTGGGGATGTAGCTCAGTGGTAGGGTGCTTGCCTAGCAGTTACAAATGAGGACAAGAAGCTTCTGCAGTGATGCCCAGATCTCAGCCTTCTGGAGCCTTGGTCTGCTCCTCTGGTCAAGGGCTGCAGTCCTGGAGCCTCAGGAAACTGGAAGTCTGTTTTTATAACTATCACTGGGGAGAGGCTGGCTGGCAGGCACAGAGGTGCTTCAGGTACATCTCTGCCCTTTGGCAGTGAACCTAGCAATGCTTGCTCTGATGCAATTGTGCAAAAATGGCTTGGAGACTATAGACCTTGTTATGTTCTGCTTCCTTGAGTGATCATGGCTGTTAGCCTAGGCCTGCATGAAACTGTTATAGGACAGAGAGGCAGGGCAGGGGAAGCTGTGATTTCCTTCTGTCAGTGCTCTTCCCTCCTTCACAGACCCCAGATATAGGGCTCAGCTATGTCAGTTCTCGTTCCCACCAGCAGGTGACACTGTCTCCTGTCTGGATGGACAGAGGAAACAGGCAGAGTAGGGTGGGGTGGGAGGTGGAGATGTTCCCTTTGTGGGGCCCAGTGGTGGCAGCTGCCACTGCTGGAAGCCTACTGGCTTTGCAGAGAACAATGGCTGCCTGTTGCTGAGGATGGCGGTTTCCCAGTCCAGGAGACAAGGCTGTGCTTGGATGGAACATGGGCAGGGAGCCAAGGATGAGGGGACGAGAAAGAAAAGAGAACAAAGACCTGGCACCCATGAAGCTAGAGACCTCATGTATTTTTCTTTTCTCTTTTCATCCACCTTATTCCTTGCTCTTCCCTCTGTGCATGGACTAGTGCTGAGTTTAAATAATACAATTAGAAAGGAAATGACAGATGATGAAAACTCTGCTTCTCACTGCTTGGATGCTGGTGCAGAAGTGAATTTCCAACTAGAAAACAAGCCTCAAAGGCCCCTGGTGGCAGCTCCCCTGAAGCCTGCCACTTTCCCTCCCTATAGTTTTGGTTCAATGCAAACCAACACCTTGGTGACATACAATAAAACCAATTACTAGGAAAGAAAGTTAGGTAGAATAAGAGCCCTATATTTTAATAAGCAGATTCTCTGTCAAATGGCTTTGTAGGCCTCTCAGTTTTGAGGTTCCTGTGGTCATGCCATGCTATTCCACAGCTTGGCCTCACTGATGGCTGACAGAAGCACTGACAGGTGAACCTCCACTGCTGCCTCCCCATGGAATCATGGATAGCACTGAGCGCCTCCACCTAATGGTCCCACTTCAGATGAGTCTGCATGGAGCCTGCACACTGGTGTTTTCTACCATCTGGATCACGATGCTGTCCCTGTAGACTAGATGATTTGTCACTCTGCTGACTGACTTTGTGTTAGCTGAGGGAAAATAGCAAGTGTATTTGATCTGGCATCCTGACTGTCAGTTAGAATCTTGTGTTCCTCTCATATAAAACAGGATAGGCATCATTCCCAACGGCTGTTCTGAAGCTTAAGTGATGTAGGACCTAGGAGAGTACCTACCACCCTCCAGATACCCTGTCTTGTTGGATATCTATGAGCTGGGCACTAATTGCCACATGCCTCCTTGCTGGCTCCATGCTGCTGTGTTATGCTTTCTCTGCGCCTTCATCTTGCCACCGTCATAGGCGAGTACCCTGGTGCCAACCCCTTTGATCAACATGCTGTCTACAATGTCATCTTTATCACTTGCTAAGCAGTCCCAGGGCCACCTGAGAGGGAAGAGAACTCACAGATCACAGGAGCCTTCTCTTCTTCCTCGTTATCATCCTCTTCCTCCTGCCTGGGTAACTTCCTAAATTCAGACAGATCTGTTCGTAGCAGCTGGGAAATTGCCTCATGGGTCAGAGCTGCAGCAAGTGGTGATGGAGCATTCCTAGGGATGAGAAATGAGAAGTGAGGCTAGAGCAGCTCCCAGTAGAAGCCCATGCCTAGCATTCCCCAACCTGGAGGATCTTCCAGAGGTGGAGATCATAGCTCACATCATTATCCTGTGGGGTAAAGATGAGCAAGGTGACCTCTTCCCTCAGGGTGCTGGGACGGATATTCACACAATATCCAGAGGCAGACACACACCATCTAATGGGACCTGCTTAGATGAGGGTGTCACTAAGGTATATGAGCCTTGGTGGCTGGGAAAACTTCCCTGACATTCAAGATGATGATAGTTCCTGGTCCATGTGCCACAGAAGGGGAGAGGGTTACCAGTGCTAGCTGAGGGCCCCTGGAGGCAGGGGTCAGGGACATTATGAGGCCAAATAGTGCTCCTCCCTCAAATTCACATGTTGAAGCTGTAACTCCCAGTACCTCAGAACGGGATTGTACATGGAAATAGGCTCAATAGATAGAATTAGTTAAAATGAGGTCACACTAGAGTAGGATGGGCCCTTATTTCAAGTAAGAACCAAGTTTGTTTATTCATTTGTTTGGCGGTAGTGGGGACTAAACTCAGGGCCTTATAATTGCCAGGCAAGTGCTCTGTCATTTGAATCATGCCCTAGCCCCTACTTCAATATGACTGTCTTTATAATAAAGGGAAAATGTGGACACAGACACCCATATGGGGAGAAAGCCATGTGAACATGAGCCAGCTATGGGTTGATGGTGAGCCAACACACTAAGGAATGTCAAGGATTACTGGTAAACCACCAGAAGAACCAGTCCTGACAATACCTTCACCTCAGACACCTCACCACCAGAACTATGAAACAATATATTTGTTGTTTAAGCTACCTGGTTTGTGATGCTTTGGTACAACCACCCCAGGAAGCTGATCCAGGGAGCATGGGACCCAGGTGCGGCATTTTGGGAAGAGCCATACATGGCCTGGTAGAGACGGCGACTATGCACGGCTTACAGGGTCCCTGGGCAGCAGCCAACAGGGCAGCTGGGGTAGGGGTGACAGGAGCAAAAGGTGGGCCGGGATTTTTGGCCGTAGGGAGCTACTGACTTTGGTCTGTTTTGAAGAGAGACATGGCATGACTGACCTTGGTATGGAAGAGCAGTATTAGGGGAGGCTGGTTGGGGTGAGGAAAGAACAGAGACAAAGTCAAGGTTTCTGTTCTGAGCAATTGGGGGAACACTGACACCATTAATTAATTTGCCTAGGACAAAGTGATGGGTTCTGTCTCCACTGGTTCTCAGGTTCTGCTGAATTCAAGAGGCTTGGGGAGCTAAGGGTACATGGTCTGGCAAGAGATGGAACTGCAGGATAAATGAGGAGCTTTACCCACCCATAACCGCCAGGCAACAGCTGGAGAAGTGGAAAATGATCCGACAGGTGTCTTCCACAAGACCATGGAGGAATAATTCTGAGAAGTGAGACTTGGTTGACCCCTTTGAAAGTCCCAGAACAGAGCTGAAGAGTCGAGTAGGTACAGGTGGGGTAGAGAGGTGTTACTGTATGCTGAAGACAAGTGGAGGAAAGGAAATGCCAATTTTGTGTTGGGGGCCTTTGGCAGGCAGGCAATGCAAAAGGGGCACAAGTGGCAGATCAAGGGAAGAGTTCTGGGGATCAAGAGACTGAAGCCTGCTGTAGCCAAGGATCTATCCATGCCTGCCATGCTCCTACACACAGGCTCTGCCCTGCCCTTCCACATGGGCTCTGTCCCACACCCCCATGTGGGCTTCATGCTTTGGGAAGCCCTGCTCAAATTCCATATCCATAGAAGCCCTCCCTGGCAATCTGGGCAGAATGGGACAGTCCTCCTGGGGCCCTTAGGATGCATCTTGACCCTCCAGATTCTACCTTCTGGCCCAGTGAGTTGAACTACGTGTCTGTTCTTGGGGGGGAGGTGCTGCTTGGGGGCAGCCCCATGACTCTTTGTGGGGCTGACACTCCTGCTTTAACCAGAGGATAAAGACCTGCCTATAGTGTGGCCAATGGATCATGTCTGGTGGGGACTGGGAACTTGAGGCCTCTACTGATGGTCTTTGGAGTCTACCGGGATTCTTGATTTTTTTTAAAATAAGAAGGTGACAGGGGAGAATCCTCTGGAACTGCTTTTGACAAACAACCAGCAGGATGGGTGTGGTTCAGGATTAGAATGCTTGCCTTGCATGCTTGCGGCTCTAGGTTTGATTCCCCAACACTGAAAAAAAGGAAGGGGGAGGAAAGGGGGAGGAGGACAGAGGAAAAGAAAAAAAGAAAAATAAGAGTGGGAAAGCAAGCCAAGACATGAGAAATGAGTTCTTCCACCATTTGAGCATTTCCTGCCAACTGCTGGGTTTTCCCTTTTCCCAGCAGAAGGGCCCTACTGTTTTCCTAGGCCTGGGTGAGGTCATGCTTCAGCTTCCTGCCCACCCCTTGCTGCTGTTGCTCCTACTGCTATTGGGGACAGGGAGGCAGCTTCCGGCCATGGGGACCCAGACAATGCCTGGCGCTGGGCCACTGGCATCCCTTTCCTGGACAGGGCTTCTACTGCATCCAAGGGTCTCGCCTATGGCTAAACCCTGCAGGCCCTCAGGGCTGGGTCACTGTACCATGAAATCTAACTCTGATTCAGGCCTGGGGGATGGGGCTCCTAAATTTGGTCAGAGGATGTTCCAGGGAACCATCCAGGAACCAAAGAAATACCAGACCACCCACCTGGAGGGGAGGTGGAGGAAGGGTGGAAAGGGATTTACAAGGAGTTTATAGTCTAACAAGAGAGATGAAAACTACATCTAAATAATTACAGTGTAAGATATGCACTGGCTTGAGAACCCAAAGATTTGACAATAAAACTGTGAGCAACAAGAGGGAAAGATAAGACCTAAAATGAGCAGACCAGAGTTTGGACGACTTCAGAGAGGATAAAATTAAAATCTGAAAAAAAAGCCCATTGGACCACTATACTCAAAGCCATTTATACCTGAGTCTCAAGTTGGGGATGGGAAGCAGAACATGAAGGAGGTAGGTCTCCTTACACCTGATAGGTCAGGTGTAAGTCACCAGACATGCACAAATGTGCATATGTGGGTGCTCGTGGACAGTTGTACATGGTCCAGGATACACATGAGGCTCAGACCCCAACTGATGACCCATATCTGCCTAAGAGAGAAAATACTAGGAAAGAACAAAAATTCCTTAAATCCATCACAATGTAGGGGAGTCTAAGCAGGCCCCTGGGGAGCTCTGTTCTACCTCCTACAGCTTTAGAACTGAGCAGAGAGGGTCAGAAAAGAGATCTTGTCCTTCATAGTTTCATGGGACAAATACTTCTAGAATGGATGAATAAATAAATGAAAGGGGAAAGGCTACAAGGACCAAGTATACTTCTTCTGAGGAAGAGACCTGAGGTCAGCCTAGGAGACAACCTTGCAGGCTGCTACAGGTCCCACTACTCTTCACCTTCCCTGAAGTCTACAGAGGTGGCTCTGCCACCCCTTGGTGCTTCCTCACCTGTGAAATGGGGATATCACTAACTATCTTGTAGATTGTGGTGGCTGGGGGCGGGTAGAGAAGGAGAGCATGTGGCCTTGGGCTAGTCCCTTAATCCACTTACCTCTGCCTTTTTGTCAGTATGATGGGACAGAAACAGGATTTACCATTCAGCACCTGGTGTGAGTTTAATTGTGCCACCCCCCCCACCCCAAGTATGTTGAAATCCTAACTCACAGTGGCTCAGAATATGACCTTATCTGGAATTACGTTCTTTGCAAATGTAGTTTACAGTAAGAGGTGGTCACACTACAGTAGGGTGGCTTCTAACTCAATATGATTGGTGTCGCACAAAAAGTGAGGCTATACAGAACACCATGTAATGATAAAGGGGAGATCAGAGGGGTGAGTCTACAAGCCAAGGAACACTAAGAAGTTGCTACCAGATGCTAAGAGAAAGGCCTAGAACATATTTTCCCCTATGGCCCTTGAAAGAGAAAGGTCCTGCCAACAAGTCCTTGATCTTGGACTGCTGACCCCCAGAATTATAAGAGGACAAATTTCTGTTGTAATAAGCTGCCCAGTTTGTGATACCTTGTTAAAGCAGCCACTGGAAAGCAATATAATGCCACCCTCCCACCCCATCTTATCCAGTTTTGTTTTCTGTCATTTTAATTACTTGTAATGGTCTGAAAATATTAAATAGAAAATTTCAGAAATAAACAACTTATAACTTTTAAACTGTGTACTGTTCTGAGTGGCCTGATGAAAACTTGTACCACCCTGCTCTGTTCTGCTTGGAACACAAAGTGGTTTTTGTCCAGCATATCCTAGCTGTATATGCTCCCTGACCCTTAGTCACTTACTAGCTGTGTTGGTTATCAGATTGACCATCTTGGTTTTGCAGGGCTCAAGTAACCCTTATTTTACTTAGTAATGGCCCAAAGCCCAAAAGTAGTGAGGCTGGCAATTTGGATATACCAAAGTATTTTCTTTAAGTGAACAGGTGAAAGTTCTCAACTTTTAATAAGGAAAGGAAAAAATTCCAATGCTGAAGTTGCTAAGATCTGTCACAAGAATGAATCTTTGGTGAAACTGTGAAAGGCGAGAAATTTGTGCTGGTTTTTTGTTGCACTTTAGACTGCAGAAGTTACAGTGCATGTGTGGTAAGTGCTTAGCTAAGAGAGAAAGGTATCAAATTATAGGGTTCAGTACTATCCATGGTCTCAGGCCTCTACTGAGGGTTTGAGATGTGGATAAGGGGAGACAACTGAATAACGCCATCATGGGGCTTAGGTAGTGTCAAGGTCAGCACACGGCAGACACACAACACTTCTGTGACTTGCTCAGTCCAGTCTTCTCCCCTTTGGCCTACCTGCTGCCCAGGAAGCCTATCGCCAGCTCAGCCAGCTCGCCTTCTACCTCCTCTTGGCTCAGCATGGCCCCCGGGGCCTTCCATGGCAAAGGGCTCTCTGGGCTCAGTGGGACTGGGAAGTCTTGGAGGAATGCATCCAAGAAGTCTGGAATCTCTGTGCCACAGGCCATCTGGCTGCTGTTCTGTTGGGCTCCAGACGCCAAGCCCAGAGCATCCCGGGAGGCTTGCAGCCAGGCTTGGGGGTGAGATGGTCTTCCGTCAGTCTTCACTCTGGGGAAGAGATGGCAGAATTAGCAATATCACAGGGTAGATGCACCCTGCAACCCAAACTGCAGGTGTCCTGCTTTGTGTCCATCACCTGCAAGCAATGCACAGCAGAGACCTCATAGTTTAGGGAGCACAGCAAGTATAGCAAGACCCCAGCCAGTATCCCAACATGGGTCCAAGTGGACACATGGGTACCCTGAGAAGCAGCCTTTGGATGGTGGGAATAGAGACCTTAAGGACATCATGGAGAAGTGACAGAAGGAGGGCTGGTGGAGTGGCTCAAGAGGAAAGAGCATCAGCCTTGCAAGTGTGAGGCCCCGGTACTGGGAAAAAAAAAAAAAAAGTAACAGAATAACTTATGTTCCCAGCAGAGAGAGGCATGGCTAATGGCGGGTAGAAAAGGAACACCAGAGCTAGGTCATTGAGGCAGGCAAAAAGGTTCCATTTGAGCCCAGGACATCAACCGCTAGGGGGCTTCAAGGTGAGGATGTGAGGCCATCAGGTCTGTGTGCTTGGAAGTAGTGACCTGATGGGAGAAGGGACGTGCACTGGGCTCCAGAGATGGTTTAGAGAAAGAAAGAACCAACACTCAGGAGCAGTCAGCCCAGGACTGGGAGATGGACCAAAGTGAGAGCAGGAAGGGATCCTCAGAGGCCACTGGGCTGCCTGAGGGGTGGGTAGGAGTGAAGTAGAGAGTTAACTTGGGCTGGGGGTACTTTGAGATGTGGTCAGTCCTCTTCAATGCTCTCTAACAGGAAGAGTGGGTCATGAGCTTAGAACGACTCAGTCTTCTTACGGCTCGGCTGGAGGAGGGATACCGCAGATGCCCCAACGCTGCTGACTCCACCAGAGGCACAGGCTCCAGCCTCTTCTTTCTCACATCCTTAGGAATGCTAAGGGTTTAGTAGCTGCCAGGCTCATGTGCCCCTGACACAGTAGGAGCCAGGTCAAGTCCCCATTTCACAGATGAGAGTCCATTACTAGAGGTCTCAGGATGGACAATGGAACCCAGGAGGGATATGGGCACCTGAGCTTGTCACCACCCCACACTGCTCCTCTCACATCTGAGAGAGGCACAATAGTGCCCAAGGGCCTCAAAGTGCTTCCTCCCCAAGGAGGGCCTTTAGCACGTCTCTCCTGTTTAGATCCACCTAGTCACAGCCAAGGTCAGCAAGCCCTTTCCACACTCACACCTAGTCTTTGCAGACTGGTTCTGGCCCCTAGTCTGTTACATTAGACATCTGAGGTTCTACCTGGACTCCTGCCTCTTTTTCATAGCCATCCACATATCAATGAAATAACTCTTGCTTCAATCGTCTCTTTTTTTTCTCCCCTTAGTACTGGGGATCAAACTCAGGGCCTTGTGCATACTAGGTGAGTGCTCTACCACTGAACCATACTCCCAGCCTCTTCCGTCTTCCTACCTGTGTGATCTGCTTCTGCTCCATCCTCCCATTTGCTCTTCTTGGTGCTGTAGCCTGGACTCTTCCAGCCCTACTCTTTCTTGCCCCTTCTAGACACATGTACCCCAGGGCTTGCTTCCTCCAGCCCTCCTATGGCTGTGGCACCCCTGAAGTCTCCAATTAACACTTAGGTTTGGAAATGTTCTTCAGGAAAGAGAACTGTGCATTTACTACCAGGGATCTTTTAAGGTGATAAATTGACATAAGATTCTGAAGAATACCCCAAGTTCTAGGTGGGAGAATCTAAGAAGGAGCTTTCTAGCCCATACCTCTCTTAGTTCATCCCCTTCCTGAAGCTTTTCAGGTTCTAACCACTGAATGGAGCAGGCAGACTACAGGCAAGAATCTTCCAGAATCATTAGTCTTAAAATATCTATAGATGATGCCTCTAAACTGCCAAAAGAGAAGCTGAGGGTAAGGGTCTGAAGTTGAAGGATGACTACAGCTGAAAACAAGAAGAGATGAAGGAAGCTAGTGGCTAAAGAACCCTACTTATGGAAGGGTTGTCCTTTTTTATGATTACTAAGTTTATGAAATGGAGAAATGAGAACAGGCAGGGAGCCCTGGGTAAGGGTGGGAGGAGGGCAACAGAGGACCTGTCAGCACAGTATAGCAGAGCTGCAGAGTATGAAGATTAAGCCCACAAGAAGGCATCAAGGAGATGGCATGAATTTCCTGGCAAGTTCAGAGCCCGTGGGCAGAGGAAGAGGCCAAATCCCCTTCTCTGCTATGAACTGCTCTCACCTGGTTAGAGAGGGAATTGTGAATAATGCAGAGCTGCCCTCAAGCAACTGCCAGCATTTGGTATATGCTTGGATCCCCAACAGAGGCACTGAAACCTTCAGAAGTGCTAAATGTGTTTGTGTAAATTTCTCATTAGAGTCAAGTGAAAAGACTGTATGCTCCTTTCATTTGAAATACACAAAAGGGTTCCAGTTGGCGAAACCCTGGCTCACAGCATAAAGACCCCACTTCCACAGAATTCAAGACCCTCCATCTTTGACCCCACTTGCTAGAGCCTTGTCTGCTGGACCTTTTGGTCCAGGTGCTTTTTTCTTACCTCTACCCCTGGGCTGTTTCCTGTGCCTGGAGCCCCTCTTCCGAGTCTGGCTCCTCCTCTCTGCCCTGCAGCACTGCCTGCTCTCTGTGGCTTGTGCCCACTGCCCTGAGCCCAGGACTTGGCATGAGCCCTAATGACCATTTGTACCATGAATGCTGAGTGGGGTCTGGGCGGGTGAAGCAGCCATTATGCTCATGCGAGAAGGTCTGTATCTGCAGAGGGGTGGGACTGGCTTATTCTCAGGGTCTGCATCAACTGCCTACTTTTGTTAGAAAGGCACAGTGCCCAGAGCCACCCTGCTTGCTGGGTACCACCTAGATGTGTTTCTGCATTGCCTGGCTTAGGTCAGAGGGGAGGAAAAGAACCAGGCTACAGTTTTCCTTTTTGGGGCCCCAGCTGGGGTAAAGGACAAGAATAATAACTTCTTATAAACTCCTAAATCTGATACATGCCATATGGACAGGAGAATAATCCCTGCCCTGGGAAGCTCATGACCTAGAGAGAAAGGTACACAGACAGCAGCAGGAGGGAAATTCTGATCTTGAAGTGGGAAACAGAGGCAGTACCTAGACAGGTAAAGGGACAGTGCCAGTACTCTGAGTTCTTTTGAGATCACTGGAGGAGACAGTCTTAGGAGAAAGATGAAGGCTGGCAGGTAGGCAACAGTTGAACAAGGCAGTTGGGGAGGAGACGGGGCTGGAGAAGTACCAGAGGTAGTTGTATAGGGTTGTTTGGACTTTGCAGTGTCCCCACACAAATAAAGGGCTCAGAGTGGGAGGGATGTGTGCATAAGTCTGTACAAGTCACCAAAAACCTAGGGGAGGAGAAGGGACACTGGACCCCTTACCCTCAGTGTCACCTGCTTTGATCAGTCTTGCCAAACATGACCCTCAGCTGGTTCTTCCTGGCTTTTCTCGTTAGCTGACAGCTTCAGCAGTGGGACCAGGGTGCTGCCAGCTGACATCGGCTTGATCTCTTGTCATTCCTTCTAATCTCCTGACAACCTTGTTGTGATCCTCTCCACTTTACAGGTGCTGGCTGCAGCATAAAGGCTAAGTGACTTGCCCAAAGTCACTGCCTGGCTGGGGCTTACGATGGGGAATCAGCCCCTCATTTCAAAGTCATTCTGACTCCTTCCTGTCACTGACCCACCCCTCACTGGTCACTAATTCTGGAAGTTGGCTCTCTCATGGCCTCTTTCATTTCTGTGCTGCAGCCCCAGGACAGCCCCTTCACTTCCTTTTCCTGAACTAAATCCGAAGTCTTTCTGCTCCAGTGCTTTTCCCCCATCGCTCTGATCCTATCAGGTTCTGCTGACCTCTTTCTACCTTTGGGGTCCAATACACTCTCTTCCATGGCTCTATGGCCCTTTTGATGGCAACTGACATAAAAGTTTTCTTTTAAAAAAATTTTTTTTGAACTATTTATCTTCCTCTAGTTTACTGGTTTGGACTTAAAAGCTCAACTAATATATATATGTATAACTGCAGTTTTTTCTAGGTGTTACAGACAAAATACTTGAATCTTGCTTAACTTCAGATCCTGGGAAATGACAAAACAGCAATCTTTAGAAAAGGAAACTGTGTTACTATTGTTGTGAAAGTAGTGTACTCACTGTTCATTTTTTTCTACCAATGGAGAAACATATTTCTTTAATTCATAAATAACTATCAGAAATAATTGGGTGCAAATCCTTCTAGATCTTAACCAGATCTTTCCCTGCATATATGTGGAAATACTTTATGGATTTACATTTATATGTTTATTTCACTATATATATGGTGGCAAAATATGCACAAAATAACATTTGTCACTCACTTTAATCATCTTTTTTGGTGTTGGGATTAAACTCCGGGTCTCGTGCATGATAAGCACAAGCATACACTCTACCCCCTAAGCCATACCACCATACCCACTCCTTCCTTTAACTATTTTAAATGTAGAGTTCTGTGACATTAAACAGATTTATATTGTTGTGAAAACACTTTTCTTTTTACAGGCTGTTTTTTTTGTGTGTGTGTGTGGGAATGAAGTTTGAACTCAGGGCTTGCAAAACAGCTATGCTACAACTTGAGGCGCATCTCCAGCTCATCTTGCTCATTATTTATTTATTTATTGGCAGCACTGGGGTTTGAACATAGGTCCTCACACTTGCTAGGCAGGCGCCACTCTGCCAGCCCATTTTTGTGATGGGTTTTTTCAAGATAGGGTCTCATGAGCTATTTACCCAGGGCTGGTGTCAAACAATGATCCTCCTCATCTCTGCCTCCTGATTAGCTAGGATTACAGGTGTGAGCCACCAGCCTATGGCTCTTGATGGAACCTTGTGGTCAGAGAGCCCACCCTGACCATTTGTCCTCAGCAGGTGGCAAGTGTGATAACAGAGGGAAGAGCTGAGTGGCCATCATGGGCTGAGTATGAAGTCTGAGACCTGGCAGCTTTAAAGAGGAAACTAAAACACTCCTCTTAGCACAGTGGGTAGCAAGGACAGGCCTTAAAGACAGGGTTGGTTTCCCACAAATAAACTTTAGTGGGAGGTTTAAGGCATCGTTTTGCTTTACCTCTCACAACTATGCTGGTAAGTACATACTGTCAGGTCACATTACAGAGAAAGAAATAGACTGGGGAGGATATGCACTTGTCTAAGGTCACACAGGAGGTAAGTGGCAAAGTAGGACTCAATCTTCTGATGCCAGGTGATTTTGCCACTTGCACCTCAGTTGTGGGAGGAAAAGAGTGAAATTTGTCAATGGCAGGGTTGAGCATACAAGCCAGCAATGAGCTAGAGGTGGCCTCAGAGTGCCTTCCAGCCTCACTTTCCACACCCCGAGGTAGGAGGAGTTTGGCTCACAGAACTCACCCCAGGGAATGCCATGAGAATATATGTCACTCAGAGGACCTCAGCATAGTAGGCTTTGGTGGAGTACATCCCCATCCATTGAGTGTTAGGCCCTATGTAAAACCCCCTATTGTGGGTGTCATTTCTTCCTATTACACAGCGAGGTTAAGGGGCTTGACTGAGCTCACACGCTGCAGTGGTAAGCCCAAGGCCTCCATGCCTGAAACTCTAACACAATCCAGCTGAAGCAGCTGCAGCCTAAGCACTGCTTTAACTGAAACACTTACCTTCAACAGACGTGGGAGGCCCTGGAACGGGTGCATTCAGCAGAGATGTGGTCCCACGAAGGTGACTGTGCTGGTGGGGTACGACACAGGGCAGTGGGTCTCGCCCACATGTTCCTGAGAGGTGGGATGAGCTGGGATGGGTTGGATCCGTGAAAAAGGGAACGTGTCATCCTTTGGCACCCTAGTCTGCCTCACAGCCCCGGGTCCCCACTAGCCCTTGGCTGGCCACACCCCCCGCCGGGTCAATGGGCCCCCCAGTTTCACGCCCTTGTCTCACCAGCCCCTCATTCTTCGCTTCGGGTTCCTCAGATCCTCAGTTGCTCTCCCTGTTCCTCAGTTTCCCATTCAACCCCTCCACCCTTTGCATCCCTCCATCTGAGCCTCGTCTTGGCCTTTTCTTGCCTTCTCAGCCCCCTTATTCTGCAACCAGGGTTCCGCAGCCCCATTTCATCCTTGTGCACTTTGGGCCTTCACCTGACCTCGTCCCAGCCCCGTCACTCTCTCAATATCGCCCCCCGGGGCTTCCTTACCCCCAGGTCCCTGCGGGCCTCACCTGCCACCCCGCCGCTCTGCGCCCCAAGAGCGGCTGCTCGCTGGCCCCGCCCACTTCCCGTCCCGGGCCGCCGCGGGGGCCGCGCAGGCGTAGTCGGATCTCAGGGCGGGCGGGGCCGGACATATGCTGCCCCCTGGCGGTCTCGTGGCTCTTTCATTTTGCGCCGACACCTGTGCTCCAAAGCACTGGCAAACTGCTTCTCTTCAGCCTTGGGTGGATGGCTAGATGGCGAACAGCAATTTCTACCTCACAGCGCCTAGAAATTAAGCACTTTCTGTCCGGTCAATAGGTGGTAAGCGGCAGGGCAGGGATGCAAACCAAGACTTCCCAAGGCTGGCCCATCCATCAGGGGCAAGAGGCACAATACCCCGGGGCCTGTGTGTTAGTTTTCACAAAGCTGGGAAAAAGAGGCTGTCTTTTTTCAAATGTATGTTGGACACAGACATTTTTTTGGGGGAGATGGGCATTTTTCTGACACCATAGAGGCTCACAAAAACGTTTTCTTTGAAAAATAGAAAATATATACTTTTAGAGCAAGGAAGAAAGATATATATATATATATTTGGCAGTACTGGGGATCAAACTCAGAGCCTTGTGCTTGCAGCATTTGCTCTACCACTTGGGTCGCACTGCTAGTCCTTTTGCTTTTAGTTTTTCAGAAGGTCTCACTTTTGCCCACGCAGGACTCAGACCGTGATATTTCTATCTTCGCCTCCCAAGTAGCTGGGATTATAGGCGTGTTCCACTACTATGCCCAGCCCAGGCCAAGGAAAATAGTTTAAAAAGTTTTTTTGGCGGTACTAGGGTTTGAACTCAGGGTCTTATGTTTGTTAGCCAGGTGCTCTACCACTTGAGGCACTCCACTAGCCCTTTTTTCTGTTGGTATTTTGAGATAGGGTCTTGAGAACTATTTGCTTGGGCTGGTTTTGAACCTTGATCCTTCTGATCTATGCCTCCTGAGTAGCTAGCTACTACTAGCTACTACTAGCTACTACTACATATCAGCTAGTAGTGAGTGAGCCACTGGCTCCTGGCTAAGGAAAATATTTTTAATGTCTAGTATTAGTATATTCATCTTCACACCAGCTCAGGTGTAAGGTGTAATTAGATTTTGTGGTGGTTCTGGGATTTGAACTCGGGGTCTCATATTTGCTAGGCAGGCATTTTACCACATGAGCCACTCTGCCAGCCGTTTTGTGTTGGGTATTTTCAACATGGGGGAGGGTCTCATGAACTATTGGGTTGGCTTTGAACCCTGATCCTTTTGATCTCTGCCTCCTTAGTAGCTAGGATTATACATATGAACCTATAATTACTGGCTGTAATTGTAGGTTTTTAATGGAGAACAAGCCGTCAAGCCTTACTGTGGCCCTGCCCATCTGATCTTCAAGTCTACACAGTCCTTCCCAGGAAGGTCTCTAGGATGCTTCACTGACAGAAGGGTTTCAGTAAGTCGTGAATCTGGAGAACTAAAACTGGCTGATCTAAAGGAAACCATCTAGGGTGGGGGTGGATCTACCAGGCAGGGGTTGGAGCAAGTGAGGTCCTGGTTCACCCCTTTCTAACCCACCCCATTTCTAGATCCCTGTCAAAGCAGTGACCCTGAGCAAGGCTGGGGCTATTTCTTATAACCTGTGACCTTGGACAGACAGAGCCTGTTTCCTTACCAGAAAAATGGGCATAATAGCAAACAACCTGTTGTAGGGCTGTTGTGAGACCCCAAGCCAGTGCTTCTCAAAAGTACCTGGGCCACCTACATCAAAATGGCTGTGAAGTTTGAGAACTGTAGTCTAGGCAAAATGATATATATGGCAGCTCCTTCTACAGTGTAAAGTGCAGTGCTAACGAAAGCCAACATGCCTGCAGGCTTCCTCCATAGGAGCTGTGCTACTGTTGAGCGATTCCACTTGAGGTAGGTAGGTAGATGGCAGTGCTATGCACCAGGACTTGCCCTTGCCGGGCTCTAGGCCAAGGATGTGCTTATGCAAGTACTTGTGCCCTGTGGCATCTGTCAACGCCTCCCTGTCTACATTCCACCACGCCTCAGCTCTTGGCTCTCTTTCTTGTGAAATGAACCTCAGTATCACCCACTCCAACAGGCCACCAAGCCCATGCTTCTGTAGCAAGGCCACTTCCCTGGCTAGGGGGAGAACTAGGGGCTCTCAGAGTGCTCTGCTCCAGGTCTTCCTCCTACCTGTCTTCCCTGACTGAACTTTCTCCCAGCTCCCAAATGTCCCATTCCAGAAGTATGCTCAACCATGCTCTGCCACTGGGAGCCATGTGTAAGGATGAAGAGGGCTAGTTTGGAAGATCCTGCCTATACACCCTCCACCCCCCTCACCCCTAGCAGGCTGCCCTGCAGTCACAGACCTCTATAGCTTCCGGACAGAAGGGATGGTCCTAAGGAGCGTGGCTGCTTGGGAGACAGTTCTGGCCTAAACCAGACCTCCTTTCTTCCTTGTCTTCATTGCTCCTAGAGTCACGGCTAGCAGATAGTGGGGTTGGTCACACAGAATGACCAGAATGCACAATGAAGCTTCAGCAACCTAAGGGCCTCCTTGGTTCCATGCATAAGGACAGCCACAGAGAAAGTGAAATAACACTTTTATTAATCCTGCTTGTGGTAGAAATCTCAAGGAAGAATTATGGTAAGGATAGAATGGGTGGTCTGAGTTTAAGCCCAAACTAAACTGTAACTGAGCTGCCTCCCTGGAAGGGTGCTGAAGCATCAGGTGGCCAGGTTGCCTTCCTGTGGAGAGGCCACAGGTCCATACTCTATGTGACTGGGACATGTGATGGAAGAGCCAAGTCCTGGCTCTGTGTCAGTGACCCTGTCCACCAAGAGATGTGGCCTTGTTAAGGATGCAGAATCTGACTGTAGTGACTGGGGGAAGAAACAGGTTTTGAATGTCCCTTTCTTCCTGTAACTTATACCTCTAAGACATCTGCTGCACAGATTCCCAGGCAGTTGTCCTCAGCAGCAGAGGCAGTTGTCCCTCCCAAAGAGACAATGCTCCTCCTCACTGCCTACTTTCTGTCAACTTCTAAAGGGGATTTCCCACCTGTGTTTCAGGTGGGGAATGCCCATGTGGACTGTTGCATTAACTGTGGATTTCTCTATGGTTCTTTCAGTGCCTCATCTGTCCTGGTACAAACTGTTAACTCTACTGCAGAGGGAGGGGTCTTGTCACTCTAACAAGTATCCTACAGAACAGTCTAGAAAAGATGGTTTGCTGAATTCCTGCCCACCACACAGTGAGGCATGATCAGAGGTGGAGGAAGTCTTCACCACACAATAGACCTTACACAGGATCTCTTGTTGGGCAGCTGGAGAGTGGGGCACAGGAAGGAGCCACTGTCAGAGTGGTGGTCTACAGCTAGCATTTGGCTGCCACAGGGCAGTTTGGCTTATGTAAACCTGGCACATGACCGCTGCCTCTGTCTGACACAATGTGGGCTCATTTATGAGAAAAAGAATCAGAACAGGCTCCGAGAAGCAGCCAGAGTCCCTCATAGGCAGTACGTGCCATGTTTGCTTGGAGTTGCTGAGTTAGTAGTGCCAAGCATGCAACTGTGGGGTCAGAATGGTGGGCCCAAGCAAGTGGGCTGAAACCACGGGTCAAGGAGATGCATAAGCTGGGCTGAGAGGACTTCTCCCAGCCCTGCTTGTCCACCTGGCCTCTCTCCTAGGACACCTGCTGGACTGATGATGCCCACTTCCTCATGGCGTCAGGTCTCCTTTTTGCTTGTACACAGTTGCTGTTATTGTACATGTACTGAGGTGGCATACGAGCAGACTGGCTCTGTTCACCTGGCTCCAGGCTTGGTGGCTTCCCCACAGGGCAGAGCAGGGAACACTTTGGACATGAACAGAATGAAGGGGGAGAGCCCCACAGGTCCCCAAGAATTCTCTGACATTACTTCACCAGCAAAAGGCCCCAAACTTCTTGCTCCGTAGAAGACAAAAAGCATTTTAATAGCTTCAGTGGCTGAAAACCAACCATCTTGATGTGTCTGCATCAAACTGTAGCTGGAGTGACGGATGACAGGGGTGTCAAACAAAGTAGGCAGCCAGAGCTGACATTTTGTCCTTTGGCCGCCTGGGGTTGGGCTTACCTGGGGGCCGCCGGCCCCGGGCCCGCCCTCGGCCCTGCCTTCTTCCAGGCCCACCACGGTGCATGGGGTGACAGGAGGCTGCATGCTTTAGCTCCACTAGCTCCTGGAAGACAGGGTCACAGAAGACACAGCCTGTGTGCTGTGTTTCGTTGCCAGGGAGGGGGGACTTGGCCTTGTTGAAGTCCACGTCCAGTAGGGCAGCCTCGCAGGTGTTGCAAGTGTCAGCAGATACCCGTACACGGTGGGCGTTCTCGAAGCAGTGGGCCACCACATTGCACTTGTTGCAGGCCACCTTCCACTTGGGCCCTGAAGTGGGGTCCAGCACCAGGACCCCACTCTCGCATTCCACGCACTGGCCAATTCCCAGCATGCTCAGTGAGTGCTGGCAGGTGGGGTGTGTGCACTCGTTGCAGCCCATGCCTGGGGGGAGAGAGGAGCACTGTGATGCACACCTGCCCGCCCACCTGCAGCTCCCTGGCCCTCCTCTCAGTGCCTCAAACTCTGCACCTCTGTCCTAGCACAAAATGCTCCTCTCAGCCTTGCTCTTGGTAACAACCTTGCTCACACAGGCCCTGGGCTCCTGAGGTCCACAACTGCCATCATCCCTTGCTTGTGCTTATCTAAAGTCTTCTCAATCTTTAAGAGCCCCCAAGCTAATACCTTCCTGGCAGATTCCAGCCAAGGCCATTGTTTCCTTTTACTTCAGCTCATTATTGGCAGCTCCATGTGATACTCATGTCACTAAGTCACATGGGATTTCACTACCCAGGCAGCATGGATAAAGACTGAGACCTAGAGCGTTCCCTACAGTGGACAAATGCTTCTCCCACTGGTCCCTAGTCTGTGGTAGGGGATGGTGACACTTGAATGTGCAGCATGGGTATGTGTGCTAGGTCCAAAGTGCCTTATGACTCTTGCCTCAGGGCTTTCTGACTAGCCTGGACACAAGCTCCCCTTTTTCTAGTAATAAACAAAAGGACATACACGGCCAAGGGTGCCCTGTTTGCTAGGTGGCTCCGCCTCCTGCTCCCTCACCCCAGCCCATGGACGGGGGCACTGCTCATCCCTTGCTTGGATCCTGCCTAGAACTCCCTGCCCAATTATGACCCAGGCAGAGAGCAGCAGATGGGCCAAGAGTTTTCTCAGAAGTACCCCAAATATACCCTGGGGTTGCCACCTCAGCACCACTGAACTTGAGAAAGGTTGGGGTAAGGGGTCCCCTCAGAGTCTGGCATGGTGTGAGGCTAGGGCTAAACAAAGACTGGAGATCCCCCAGCAGGGCCAGGCTGGGGGGCTGGGCACCACACTCACCTTTCTTCATGTCTCGGAAGGGCGGGTGATTGTAGCAGTAGGGGCACAATGGGTAGCTCTTGCCCCGGGAACCTGAGGACCACAGGACCAACTCAAAGTCGTCCAGTGGGCACCGTAGCTCCTTGTAGAGCTTGATGGTGCCATTTTGGGGCAGGGTGTAAGTCTCATCACAGTGAGAGCAGTGCAGGCGGCTGGGCTTGGCCTATGGTGGAACCAAGAGGGGCATGAGAACTACCAGGGACTGACTTTCCTGCCTGCCCTCCTTCCCCTCACAATACAGAATACCTTATCTGTCACATACGTCATGGTGCCAGACAAGCACCTGCCAAGCCTTGGCCACAGCCTTGGGACACCTGCTCTATCATTAAGGCAGGGGGTTTTAAACCCCTGGCATGTTGGAAGAGATGTGGTGTTAGGCAGAAATGGACAGTATGAATTAACATGGCCTAATGGCATATGTGTTTGTGGGGTCAGTTGTGGGTGTTTATTGGTGCTGATTTAGGCCTTTCCATCATTCTGTGTGACAACCAAGACAAAGAGCATGATTTTTATGTGACTAATGACAAAACAGAGGCCTAGGAGGTGACGTGACTTGCTTGAGTCAGTGCACAAGGGCACTGTGGTCAGGAGCAGTGCAGTCCTTCACCTCCACTTACCTGGATGTACTTCATAAACCGGTGGCACTTCCCACAGCGTGAAAGGGGCTTGCCTGTGGCCGCCAGGGGTGAGAAAGACACCTCCATCAACTCGTCCATGCCTGAGAGCAAGCAGAGTATAGGAAAGTCAGCTTTTCCCAGTCTCTGGCAGCCCACCCTCTGACAGGAGGCTTGGTTGAAGTAGGTGGGCTTGAGGGAGACACCACACAGTCAAGGATCTGAGCGTGAACGTGTCCCTGTCAGTGACAGAGCACCATATCTGCAGCACCATTCAACAGGTCCATGTTTCCAGAGCTGTGTGTGGTGTTAATTCATCTGCTCTTTAATCCTGATAGTACCCAACTAGGAGGCATCTTCATTAGGACCTGCAGAGGCCTAAAGCCTGGTTCTGAGTGGGTTTTACGTGGGTGCCCTGACAGAGGGGCAGGAAGAGGAAAGGCTTACCAGCGATGGAGTCAACAAAGTAGTGGAACTTTCTCTTGAAGACATCCAGGGTGTGGCCCAGGACCTGGCGGTAGTCGGCTTTACCCTGGGCAATCAGATTCAGCTGCTTTTCCACTGCACTGCGGATGGTGGGGAGCACCAGCTCTGCATCTACAGATTGGTGTGTGTAGATACTGCTGTGAGCACTGGCACCCAGGGCCCAGCCATCCCCAAGAGGCAGGGCAAGGGTTGCTGCCCTGCTCACCTCTCTAGCTCCAGCTGGTCCTCCCAGCCTCTCCCTGAGTTGCCTGTCCTCAGAGTTGGGGGCACAGACTGGCTCCTATTACCCCTAGGCCTTTCCCAATTTTCCACTGGGAAACCTTGTGCAGAGGGGCCAGGTACATCTTGTGTCTAGCAGCGCATCACATGTGCTTATGGCTGTCTGTAGGCCATGTCTGTTCTGTGCTTCTCAATCTCCCACAGGCTAGGGGGCACCTCCAAGAAAGGGGCCTTTGAGACTTTTGGTAGTATTGGGCATGGAACCCAGAGCCTCATGCTAGACAAATACTTAACCACTAAGCTACACCCCCTTTTAGACTCTATTACATGTCTTGTTCATCCATCAAACAGGCCCCAAGTCCCTATTCTGGGCTCTTGGGCACCACCTGTGCAGTGGGAGTCAGGGGAGTGCATGAAGGGATTGGGCTGCTGCCAGGCTAGGGCCCACCTGGGGGAAGCTGAGAGGACTGAGGGACTCACCAATCTTGTAGTAGCCATGCACTAGGACGATGCCAAGGTTAGTGGGCTTGAGCCGGCGGCCACTCTCCACAGTGACATAATTGCGCTGGCAGATATTGTTGATGTGCACAGGTATACTGGCATCTGTCCCTGAAACACACAGCAAGGCCCCAGGTGTTTTCAGCCTGCCTCAACATGATCCACTGGACTGTGCACTCCAGCTTCACTCTCACCTGTCAAGGGGACCCTGTTTCTTGCCCTCTCAGCAACCCCGGGAGGGAGGGCTGGGTGCCCCCAGAGCCCTGTGTTGTGCTGGAAACCACACTGAGTGCCTTTGTGAACCAAGGATCCTCATGGGATGCTTATTCTAGCTTTACAGCTGAGGACAGACTCAGAGGGGTTAAGGGACTCTGCTAAGGTCACAGTGTTAAATGTGCCCCCAATGGTCTCTCCTACCTGGAAACTATCACTCACCTCTCCTGAAGCCAGGAGGGCCCACCCCTCTCGAGGGGAGTTTACAAGTCCACTGCTAAACCAGGTTGGCTTTACCCATTTCCTGTCTTCTGCTCACTCCGTCTCTAAGGCTCCTAAGGATCCCTAAGGAAGGTTCCAGGGATATATGGCTCCCTCTGACATGGAACCTTTTTTGACAGAAAATGCTAAGATGAGGGTGATTCCTCTGACTGCATTTGTTGGTCAGAGGAGCAGAAGGGGAACTCATACTGACTGCACACCTGCCTGTGCCGATTGGCAACATGCATTTTTCCAAGGCAACTCTCAGTGAGAATTCCACATGTGAAGAAACTGATATCCAGAGGCTAAGGAGCCTGTTAAGGTCCTAAAGCTTACAAATGCTGAACCCCACTGTGGCAGACTGTGTGAGGCACCATGCTCATGTAGCACTGTGTGTCCCTGGCTTGTTCGCACCACAGCCCTTGGTGGCTGCTCTAGTCAGGCCCTTTTAATACAGCCCTGTGGGCCTCAGTCAACAAGGCCACCTTGCCCACTTTCCTGTTCAGAAGGTCACACAAAAGACTTCTTTACTGCTTACAAACTGCAGCTTGTTGTGGTCTAGACCACTATCTCATGTATGACTATGGAAGCCAAGACATGAAAGGGTTTATAAGTCACAGCAAGGCTGTTTGATCAACAGGAAGGTGTGGAGGATGCTGGGGAAATCAGCATCCACATTCCACAGCAGGCTGAGAGCTGCTTGTCAGGACCCACAATATTGCCCAAGCAATACTGTGCTTCTCTGGGGAGAAGCAGACCCAAAACCTGTTTCCAGCACAGGCTGTGTGGACTGGGGAAGCTGCTGATCTAACCTATGAATCCTTTGGCACTCTGGACCAACCCGGGAGCCCAGTGGGTGCTAGTCAGCATCTGCTGGCTGGCGGTGCAGGAGGACGGATCTTGGCCAGGTCCTGATCGGAAAGCCTTGTAAGCAGGTTTGTACTATAGGCCTGTCTGAATTGACTGGTCACACAATATGCCACTAGTTACTAGACAATGGATTAGTGGACTAGTGCTGGGCTGGGTGTATAGGGGTCACTGGGCAGCTTTGCAAGTACAGCCTCTTGGCCTGGGGTCTGGAGGTAGGAACCCCAGTTCTGGGGTGCAGGCAGGTTCACCCACCGATACCATGCTTCTCCATGAGCGTGATGAGCTCAGCCTCAGTCAGGTAGTCAGGTGGGTTCGTCTGCTTCTCTAGCATCTTCACCTCGCCCACAGCAAAGGTGTCACCTCTCTGGCAGGTAGGCAGGCTCTCCTCCAGGGGCACACTTTGCCAGGGCATGATCTCTGTGAAGCCTGAGGAGACAGCATTGACTCTCTGGGCCTCCCACCCTAGGTCCAGTATCTATGGATGAGGTGAGAAGGACCCCAGGACTGGCCATTTTACCTGGGGAGATGACAGTTTTCCCTGAGCAGGTGAAGAGCTCAGGCCCGATCCTGAAGGAGATGGTGCTCTGGAGGTACTTGCAGTCGTGACTAACTGTAGCAATGAAGTGCCTGGTGATGTACTCATATAGCCGCCATGCATCACCCCCTGCAAAAGACCCAGAGCCAGTCACCCTGGCTGGCCAGATCCATAGTACTTTTCCTCCAGCAGCTGGGCTTCAGCAGAGATGCCAGAGATTGCCAGCTCCAAAGCCCAAGGGAGGAAGGAAAAACACACAGCAAGGGAAAGTCTGCTTAGTGCCTGGGTGGCTCTTTCATAACTGCAGCTGCATAACCCTGACCTGTTTCCAGTAGGGCTGCTCTCCAGGCGCTAGCCTTTCTTTCCACCATCTAGTAACATGCCACCCTTGCTTCATACTCAAGAGTGTGCACAGTGGTTCCTGTCTCCACTTAACACTGCCTTCCCTTCCCTGCCCGTCTTCTTCTGGCATGTGGGTGACCAACATAGCCTCAGCCCAGGTGGGAGGCAGGAGGTGCTGTCATTGAGCCCCATCACTCTCTTACTTCCCTTAGGCTGTTGCATACTGACTGCTGCCACCACTTCACTCCCACTCTAGATCCAAGCAAAACTTTCAGGTGAACCCCTCAACAAGCCAGAGACAGGTGGGTGCAGAAGAAGCCTCCATATTGACAGGGGGGACCCTGTCTAAAGGGGACCTGTCACAATAGCATCTTGTCCGTCCCACCCTGGAAGCTGGAGGTGCGTATGCAGTGAGTGTGTGTGTCAGGAAGGTGGGGGGAGTGCCCAATACCTAATTCGGCCTCTGTGGCAGACTTCATGGGGGTGATGGGAGGATGGTCACCAGCATCATGACCTTTCCGAGGGCGGTTGATACCTTCCGCTAACAATCGCTTCACCTGAGGAAGAGAGGGCAGTTATCTGGGCATGGCTGCCTCCCACCAGTCCTGGGTGCCCAAGGTGCCTGAGCCTCAGCGACAGGTTTGTATAGGGCAGGGCCTATTTCACTCACTGTGTCCGCCCAGTACGGGTGGTTGGCCTGCTGCCGAAGAGAGCCCTTCAGGTCAAAGTTCTCGGGGTAGTGGGTGGTCTCTGTCCGTGGGTAGCTGATATAGCCCTGTGTGTACAGCCGCTCGGCTGTTTGCATGGCATGCTGTGGTCCCATACCTGTGAAAGACAGGAGGCTCATCTAGCCTGGAACGTGGGGATAGCCAGGTGTCTGACCATAGACCTCGACACTCTGGCTATTCCCAAGATGGGCAGCACCTCCTAAAGGGTGAGGGTCATTGAGTGGGTTATGGCAGGAGCTTGAAGCTAGTGGCCAGGTGGGTGCCTGTGCCACATAGCTGACCAAGGCTGAAATCCTAAACCTGGGAGGTGAGCCCAATGGGAAATACCACTCACTCTGCTCCATAAGCAGAGTGCTCATGGCAGTGGTGACGTGGCTTTGGGGGCATCTCTCTCCCTCACTTTGGCCATGGAGCTGTAACCAGGCCTTGGGGCTGCTGAGACAACTAGAACAAAGTACATATTCTCTGTCCTCATGGTGTTGAGAGGAGGGACGGCTTGTCCTTCTGCTCCCTAACCAGTGCAGGATGGCTCTCAGCTAGTGATCACTTGATGGCATCAATGACCTCTGAGGACCTTGGAGGTGTTGCTATGAGGATATTGCCCATGGCTTCCCACAGTGGGACACCAGTGCCTAGAAGTTGCCAGCTGTCAGACTGTTAACCTGCAGCCTTTCACAACTGAGAAAACAAGGCTCAGATAGAAGATGCTCATACCTGTTTCTAGCTGGCTGAGACTCTCTTGCAAAAGCTGCTTAGAGAACCTAACATTAGGACGTCCCTCTCCTGTAGTGGTTAATCTTACCATCGCCATTGTTAAAATGTGCTATTTCACATATTTAATCTCTATAGCAACCCAAAGAGATGGATTGCTCCATTTTCTCATGAGGAAACTGAGGCTCAGGACAAGGAAGTCGTCAAGGGGGGATTTGGATTAGAATTTGGCTCTACAGCTGCACCTACAGGGTACAATGCCTCCGGAGGGGCCTCCACGGACCCTGGGACATATGAGGGCCCTGCTTTGATGTAGTCTTCATGTGCTAAGCCCTGGTAGCAAATACTGAAATACTGAATACTAAGAAATGGTCTTGTTTAATTTTCCCCACATAAGTTCAAAGAAGCAGTTGGGTCTTAAGGAACAATACTAAAGAATGATTCCAGGATTTACAGAAATGAGTCTGGGACCTTTGAGTCCCAGGCCTCAGGGCATGAGAGGAGCCTAACAAAGGTGAGGATGTTGGCACTACCTGCACTAGAGCTTTACAGGGCAGGTTGCCATATGCCTGTAGGATGCCTTTGGAGGTTTTAAACAAATGGTCCTACATACCCAGAGCAGAGCTGGCTACACGCAGCATCTCTACAGTGTTCAAGGCCAGCGGCCTCTGCTTAGCCTTTTCTTTCCTGCTTGTGGCCTCCACCTGGAAGATAGGAAAAAGAGTGATCTTGTGGGAAGGAAAGAGGCCATAATAGAGGGTATCAAGATGTGTGGGCAAAGGGTCTGGATTCATTCGGTCTCCCTCTTCTGAAATTCATTCTTCCCAGTAGTCTGAAGACTGGACTGAATATTTACTAGACTTGGAAAGGAAAAATAATGAAAATTCTTTTCTAGGGAAAGAAAATACCTGGAGGAATGGGAAGAGTTGGAGGAGCTACAGGTGTAAATCCCACAGAAACCAGTGTCAGCCAGGCCACAGAGAGAGCTTGTGGGCTCATCTCAGGGGCTGCTACTTGCTGTGTGAATGCTGATGACTGGGCCACTAGCATTGCTATGGCTTCCAATTTTTCAAGGGAAGCTTTATGTCAGATTTTCATGTGAAATATCACAAATTTTAAATAGTAATTATTTTGGACTTTTTTGTAGACACTGTGCTGGTTAAATGAAAGACATCTGTGGGCTGTGCTTGGTTGACAAGCTACCATTTCCCACCCCTGGATGGCATGATTTTCAAAAGAGATGACTCTTTGTTTTGCCTTCAGCAAAAACAATTCAAACAACTCAGCTCCAGCCCGTCTCTGCTGATCTCATTTGGACTGGCCAGGGCAGCACATTCTGGATTCCAGACAGACAAATGTGGGTGCTAATGCTGAGGACAACTGTGTATGTGTGGCAGTGGAAGCTGGTGACATGAGGGAGGGGGCCTGGAAGTAGAGATGGTGGCTCTACAGGAATGTCATTGATGCTACCAGCATGGAGCTGCTTCACAAGAAGTTTCAGAAGCCTGAGACAACTGAAGGCTAGGCAAAATGGGATGTAAGTAGAAAGTGGCTGAAGAGGGCCAAGCTGTGCCTCAGTAACTCTGGTAGCTGTCAGAGCTGCAGGGCATTTGCTGATATGGCTGTAGACCTGCTCCACCTTGTGCCAACATTCCTGTGCCAGGCCGCATCACCCTCTTCCCAACAACTAGGCAGCATGTCCTGCTAGTTCAGAAAAAACCTGAGTTAAAAATTGCAACAACAGAAAGGTGTGAAAGCTGACTGAGACTGGGATCTTATTTCCTGCTAGCTGTACGACCTTGGATATGTTCATCAATATGCACACAGGTCCCTCTACGGTTGTTAGCTTCTATATTATAAGGGGTGTCTGTATGAAATGAAGTCCTGCCAAAGGAGATACTGCCCACTGGGTCTGGTGGAATGGGACAGTGGAAGGGGCCTAGACAGATTACAGGTGTATTCAGCGCCTGCTATGGAGTGGGCATGCAGTACTTTGTAGCTACTGCATTGGCAGAAATGTCTTAGGAGTGTATGCATGAATAACCATTCATTTTTCCAAAAAAGATATCTGTGTTTCAGAAGGGAGGAAGAAAGATGTAGCCTATCCTCTTGCCAGATGCTTGAGGGAGACTTCCACCCAAGTCAAGTGTGATGGGTGTGGGCAGAGCAGGTGCACCTGGGCTTCCTTTTCCAGCTTTGTCATGTTTAAAAACATCTGTGCGATCTCCCGGTCAAACACTCTCACTCGGTCCCAGTCCAAAAGGAGAAATTTGTCTTTATCAACATTAACCTGCAGGAATAATAAAAAGAGAACATGGGAGAAGTTTCCAGGTGAGCCCACTGCCAGAGAAGAGAATTGAGGCAGAGGAAGCTGATCTTTGTCTTGGAGCAAAATAGTCCCAGCTCTAACATCTCATAGCTGCACCTATGATACCCAAACTGGCACCCAACCATTCCCCTCTGTGAGAATTCAGGCAGGTGGTCTCAGCCAGTGGTCTGGAGCTGAGGCTGTGTCCTTAAGAAGCATCTGAGCCTCTACCCCTCCCTGCATCCCTGCTCACTGCCAGTACCTAGGAGTGTCCTCTTCCCCCTCTCCCCCTGCCCACATTACCAGCTCTAGGTCAACCAGAGCAACTCTGTGTTATGTTTTAAATCTTATGTCACACTTCAGAAAGCTTTCACTCAAAAAAAAAAGCTCTACAGACTTCCAAAAATTTGAAAGGCCATTGCCTCAGTCTAGGGCTTGTACTTGACCACTGTAGCCAGTGGCCCCTGAGGGATGACTTTACCCTGTACAACCAGAGTGGAACTCATTCCCACCTCTCCAATCTACATCCAGGTCCAGCCTAGCCCCACCCCCACCCCTGAAGGCTGGGGCTCTTCTCCTGAGCATCAAAGACCCTCATGGGTGCAGCTATTCACATGTGTACTCTTAGCTGGGGCTGAGACCCATGATGAGACAATGACCACAATGGAGGAAAATGCTCAGAACCCACATCCCAACCTGGATCCACACAGTGGTAAGAGAGAAGGGAAAAGAACCTTGGCCTGTAGCACCCAGTAGGTCTCTGGTTTGAAGGACTGGATTTTATCATGTCTCTCCACGCAGAATCCCAGGGTAGGAGTCTGACATGGCCCAAAGGAGATGAGAGAACTGTCTAAATCGCCATATTTCCCTTGGAAATACTTCGTCTGAAACCTAGAGGGAGTGGTAGGGTGGGAGAGAGAAAGATAGCTGTCCTAGAATTCATTCGACACTGGCATTCCACCCCTGTGAAGTCCAGTTTTGAGTTGAGCCATGTGCAGAGAGGTGGCATAAGGTGGCTGCCCCCACTTAGAAGTCATCCTAAGTGGCCAAGTGTGTGGCTGTCACAGAGGAGTTGTGTGTGTGCATGTGATGGAGCAAGTGAGTGAGGGAGAGAGCGGCTCTTATGTCTCAGACCAGGGAGTTCTTCTATTACATTCCATCCACTGCACACTGTTCTCAGGACCCCGAGGGTGGATGATCACAGTTTAAGTGGTAGTCGGTATGATTTATGTATGGAATTTTCATCAGCGTTTAAAAAATGTGAACATTGCCTATTGCTTATTTGGGCTCCCAGAGGCCCAGGGACCACAAACGCAGACCTTCTGGCTGCAGGTTGGGGGTGTGTGTATGTGTGTGCACACAGCACCTGGTGAAAGCACAGCCAATGCGCAGGTCCAGCTCCTGGCGGGCATCCACTGAGAGCGCTTCATTGTGATCTGGCTCACCCAGGCGGGCCATGGCATTACAGATGTCTGTGTCAGTGATAGAGCTGAACCTGGCCCGGAACACTGTCTTCTCACCACTGTGGGCCTTATTCATGACAGGCAGAACAGCATCAAGGACCTGAGAGGAAGGCAGCCCAGTTGTGATTGACTCCCAGCCCAGTTGTGATTGACTCCCAGTTGTGATCTCTGCCTCCTGCTCCATACTTCCACTGTCAGGCCTGAATGAGACACCTCTCTCACCCCTACCAGACCCTCCTCCATCTCTCTCTGCCTTTCCAGAAGCCTCAGTTACTCCACAAAACCCTTGCCACATTGTTCCTTTCCTTCTGGCTACAAACATGCCCACATCCCCCCTTTTTACAGCTGCCCTGCAAGTGCTGCCCTCCCTCCTCTTCTTTTCTGCTCTCATCCCCACCCAACCAGGAAATGCTACTGCCAAAAACTGGAAGGACTGCATGGGTCTCAAATCTACTTGACTTGGCCTGCTTCCCGTCTTGGAAGGGGGCAGTACTGTGAGAAGTGGGTGGAACTTTTAAGTGACTGGAGGAAACACGGAAAAGGAAAAATGAATGAAAAGGAAGTCGAAATGGCAAGAGTAGGAAGGCTTCAGGTGTGCCCAGCTTGTGGGTGGGACCTGGCTTGGTGGGGTTCTGGAGTTGAGACTCACTAGGAAGGCAGTGCAGGGAGAGGGAAGTCACTACTGGAGTCTGGCTAAGCAGTGTCCTGATAGGGTATGTGGGGCTTTGTTTGTGAAGGGAGAAGATCCATGAGCAGATGCAAAGGCCCCTGGGAAGGGCAGCCCTGTGGGGAGGGGTTGAGGAGGGTGCCAAGTACATATGAAATTGGGTTTGTTAAGGATGGTACACAGGAATGTCAGGTGCCCCAAGCTCCTGTGTCACTGGAGCTATCTTCTGCACCTATACCACCTGAGGTGGGTCAGGTGGTATACAGGGATACTGAAGGAACCTGTATAAAGCCACAGCATAAGGGCACCAGTGAGCCCAGCAGCCACAACCAGCAGCATGAGGGTGCCATTTCCAAGGTAAGCACGAGGCAGGGGCATGGGGAGCTGCCACCTACTTCTCTGCAGGAGGGCTCCTGGGCTGGGGTGGTGGGAGGTGGAGGGTTTTTGAGGGGGGCAGAGGATGTGTGAAGGTAGGAAGTGAGAAGAATGAGGCTTGGGAAAAGAATGTAAGATCAGGCTGGTCAACCACATCAACTGAAGGTTCCTGATAGCCACTGAGCTGGGCCCAGGACACGGAGCACCACTTTGCTCTATTCTGAAACTTGCATCCACCTAGAAAGTTCTGCCCTTTCTTACGCTTGCTTGTACCATGTACACCCAGCAAGTGTTTAAGAGTATTTATAGGACTTCCAAAATAAAGGACATAGGGAAAGGCATTTCTAAACCACTATACTTCTCACTTTGGCCTCAGGGATGGTGTGACTATGAATGTCAGTTAGAACGGGTGGCAGAAAGTACAAAGTGAACCAAAGTGGGTGCTGCACTCACCTCAAAGCAAATGTTCTCCCCTTCCTTGTCACAGTCTAGCCACAGAACAATGTAGTCACATCCTCTGCCCTCCACCTGCCACACAGAAAACATCAACATGCGTTTACATAGCCCAGTCCTGCTACTCTCCCTGCGGGGGACAGGAAGGAGGTTAAGGCCTGGGTCCTAGAGGCCTGACCCGTGGTTAGGACTGGTGCCAGGGCTAAGCAAGGAGCTAACTGCAGTAAGACTTGCTCAGCCACTCAGTAATGAATTTGGTTCAGAATTGCTGTTATTTATTTCTTTTTGGCAGTACTAGGGTTTGAACTCAGGGCCTCGCACTTGCTAGGCAGATGGTCTACCACTTGAGTCACTTCACCAGCCCTTTTTTGTGTTGGATATTTTTGAGATAGGATCTCTTGAACTACTTGCACAGGCTGGCTTTAAACTGCGATCCTCCTTATCTCTGTCTCCTAAGTAGAAAACTGCTGTTTTTTTGACCCTCCAGCTCCCAAATTATAATTGTAATATGATCTTTTTTGTTGTTTATTTCTACTTTAATTACATGGTCACAGAATATGGCACATACTCTATAACATGTAGAGGTCGACAGAAGATTGAGGAGGAGTTACTGAGTTTCTGGTGACATTTTCATACATGCATATAATGTACTTTGATCATATTCGCTCCCCTATTACCATCTCTTTACCTCACTCCTGCTGCTTCCCTTCCTCTTCCTGCAGTATGCTCTTAATGCTAAAAACTAAATAGTACTAGAGTTGAAATGAAATAATCCTAAATGTTAACAGTGGTTATCTTGGGTCATGTGGTTAAAATAATTTTTTCTCCTTTATATTTATCTATATTTTTCTCTATTTTTTCATAATATGTGTGCATTTGTTTTAAAATGGGGAAAAAACCTCTCACATACCTGCAGGAACTTCACCATATTCAGCTTGGGGTTAGCTTCTTTCTTCTCTGTGGGAGCTTGGCTGAACAGCTCTGCAGGGTCCACCTTGTCCCACTTGTTGTACTTTCCTACAAACCACAGTCAGTGACACTGGATCACACTTCATAGCCACAAAGGCTCGGCCTCCACAGCTGTCATAACCCCAGAAGGACAGTAGTCTTATGGCACATGTGAGGAGGAGATTTGGAAAACAACTGACCCAGGGTCACCAGGTATCGGAGGCAGCACTTGGATGTGCGTTTATTGGGTAACCCCCACCCACTTGTCCTTCCTTCTGGGCTGTTAGGTTGATGCCATGTCTCAGCCACCCATAGGAACCAAGCAAACTCTCAACAGGGATGCTGCTCTGGCCTTGCTTCCAGGATTTTCCCTGTGGCTGGCAACACCATTCCTTAAGACTGCTTGCTTTGTCAAAGCCTTGTAACACACCACTCATGCTATCATTTCCTGGATTTCTGTAACCCTCTGCCTTCACACAGCACACAGCAGAAACTAAGTTGTTTCTCTTGGAGGGTCAGTTTCTCTGGGCCTCGTGTTCAGTACCTCTAACCTACTTCTCTATGGATCTTTTATGCTCAGCCATCTAGCTTTCTTTTAGGCCCCATTTCTTGCATCCTGGGAGAGTGAGGTCAAATGGAGCCAAGTTGAACTCTTGGCTCCCCACCTACTGGCTGGAGATAAAGCCTAGGGTTCAAATGCTTGGCTGTACAACTTAGTCACTCTCGTTATCACTGCTATCCTCACGAGCAGCAAGAAAAACTATTGAGCCTTTGCCTTGTACCAGGTTTGGTGTTGTGTTTGTCTCTGCCTTCTTTGTCAGCAATCCTGGGAAATGGATGACATCATTGTTCATTTCGCATATGAGAAATGACAACTCACACACGCCCAGGGACAGTTCCAGTCCTCAGTCACAGAGCTGGCGAAGCATGGGGGCTGTGGCCTGAGGGTCTGAGAGGGCTCATATGTTTGAAACTTGACCATAGGGGTGGTAGTATTGGGAAATGGTATAGAACTTTTAAGAAGCAAAGGCTAGTGGGAGATGGTTAGGTCACTGAAGACACTGTCCTCAGAAGGGATTGAGGTCGTTTTTGTGAGAGCAAGTTGTTATAAGAACAAAGCTACTCCTAAATCTCCCTCTGCTCCCTGCCTCACCAAGTGCCTCTTGAGCGCACTTTTGACACTGTGATCTGCCACATCCTCACCAGACCTAGTGCTATGCTGTTTGGACTTTTAGTCCCCAGCACTATGGTGCTTTCTTTAGAAAGTTAGCCTGTACCAGACATTCTGCAAAACACACTACTACAGCAAGTCAGAGCCCTGTTGGACTCTCTAGTCTTGGGAATGCTGGCCTTCCTAAGGAAATGGATAATAATGGCATAAAGATGATAATGACAGCCACCAAGTGACTGATGGAAACAGTCAGTTCAGCAAGCTCTCTTCTGAATACCTGCATGGGCCAGGCCCGTCCTGAAGTATATACCACATTATATAAATGGTAAGGCACACAGAACATGCAATGTCTAAGGAGTGCTGCTGGGATGCTAATGCAGGGGTGCCAAGCTCCAAAATCTGCAGAGTTCACCTTGTCCCACTTGTATTTTCCAGCAAACCACAACTATGGTGACAATGAGTCACACTTCAAGTTCCAAAGGCCAGACCTCTGCAACTGTCACAATTCTGGGAAGATGGTAGGATACCATCATGTAGCAATGGGTAGGCACCTCACCTGAAGAATTCCCAGTCCCTACTCCATGAGCTGCTGGAGGTAGGCTCTAACTGGACCCTGGGTAGAGCTATGTCTGGTCCCCTTGGCAGGGTAGAGGCAGGTTGGGTGGGGTCTCACCCAGGAAATCCAGAGTCATCACGTGACCACAGACAGATGTCATCTTGAATCGGACCTGCTGGCCAGTGAAGGTTCCTGTGTACTCATGAACTGAGCATGCCCCATTCAGCCCTTTGTGCGAGGACATGTTGCCTGAGTAGGAGAAACACATAAATAGTTGCTGTGGCTGAGCTGTGGAGACCCTGAGGCCAAAGGCCACCAGTTCTCAGAGGGCTAGAATTATCTTTCCCAGAACAGGCAGTGATAACATTCCTCAGGTCACCGCAGGTGACTAGGTACTGAGCGGTTTAGTGCTGCTCAGGGACAAAAGCATCTGTAAACAGCTAACACCGTGGCTCATGATGCAGATGCCCAGGTTGGCTGAGAGCCACAGGTGGACACTCTCAGGCCCTTTATTTGCATGTCTGCTTTTCACTTTTCAACTTCTGCCTCATTTTATTCAAACTTTATTCTAAGGTCACCACAGACCTCCTGATTATCAACTCTCCCTCTAGTGTCATTTCACACTGTCCACTGACGGCCTGAGAGCCATCAGCCTTGAAGGATGATGCCATCTCCTGGATCCCTTTAGACTTTTGGCCCACACCTTCTTAGTTGTACTAGGGGCTCTTACTCCCTTGAGTGCTGGAGATCAAGGTGGATGTCTATCATTGCTGGGTACCCAGCTTCCAAATACTCTTCCTATTTAAAGGGAATTCAAAGATAGGAATTCAAAGATAGGCTACTGGTTCAGTAGCTAGAGCAGGGCACAGAGGTAGGTGGTCTCCTCGACCTCCTTGATGTTGCTGGAGGACTGTTGCCAAGGCTCAGCCCGTATCAGCCATTCTTGAGGGACATGGGGTGCAGGGGTTGCATCTGCAACCAAGTCAAGGGCCCAGCAGCAATGGCAGGTATCCAGCAGTGACGATGCCCATGGCATGGCCTTCTTAGACTTAGACTGAGGTGTATTCCTGCTGTGTCTACCTCCTTCTTAGGGTTTTTCTGTTGCTTGTGATCAATGGTCAATGTCCTTGATTGGCCCAGACGTCTGACAATGACTGCAATTTCTTCCTCACTATGCCCTGGTCTTTCTGGAAGCAACAATCCTGATGCACAACGGGTATGGAAGCAAACACATCATAGTATGCCTACTACTAAAACTACTTCATTAATGCCTGCAGACTCGACCTGAGCCTACCTCAGTGAGGGTGGAATCACACCTTGGAAAAAGAAAGAAACACCCTAAAAGTAAGAATAACTGTGCTTACAGTCAAAGGCAACAGATTTTAGTGTTGGTCTTTCCTACCTCGGGAGAGGATTTTGGCAATGGACTGAGCTAGGGATGGTTTCTCTGCAACCATGAGTACAGTCTTCATCCTGGCTCCAATGTCAGGGCCCCTCAGCTCTTCACACCCAGATTCAGGACAACAGCAATGACAAAGTTCAGAAACTGCTCTTCTGTGGCTCAGTACAATTGTCAACACTGACTCCTAAAGGGAAGAAAAACACTCAGAAAATAGTAATGCTTCTAACAGGCCTATTCCACTAATAAGGAAACTTACCTTTTCTTTTCTTTCCTTTCTTTCTTTTTCTTTTCTTTTTTTTTTGCTGGGATTGAACCCAGGGCCTCGAGCCTATGAGGAAAATGCTATACTACTGAGCTGGAAACTTTTGAACTTTTGGAAACTTTTGAAAAATAAATCAAAATATAAAAAAACCCGAGGCAAGGGAAAGAAAAGTTAGGGAAACAAGAAGACATCTGGTGTATAAACAACTGTCCATGCCAAAGGAAGCAGAAATTTGGCTTCAGGTGGGGGAAGCTGAAATAGCCCCAGGGCAATTTGATTGATAAATCCACACCTAGGAAGATGCTGGAACCTACAGACCTGGATTCACAGGCTGCGGCAGGGTGGATGCCTGGCTCTTCTGCCAGGGCACTCATGTCTTGGAGGGGAGAGGAACAATCACGTCCTCTCCTCCCATGCATCAGTTTTGTTTGCTCCCAGATGGAGAGTGGCACCTCCACCTTGGCTGAGCAGTGGCTGCTAAGGGACGCACTTCACAAAATGCAGATGCCCAGGCCAGACTCTCCAGTTACTACTGATTCATGATAGGGCCTAAGACCCACTAGCTCAAGAAGCTCTTCACATCTACTTTCCCACCACCTGTCATCTTTGCCAAATTGGACCCCATCATCTAAAGAAAAAAAAATCAATTTGGAATCTCTATGCCTGTGTTCCCTTGTGTGGAATGTCCTGTCAAGCATGGAGAAAGCAGTCTGACAGTTCACAGGCCCAGCTAAATGTGAACTCTGTTATTTTACTTATTTTTGGTGCTGGAGATAAAACCCAGGGCTTTGAGTATGCCAGGCAAATGTTCTGCCACTGAGTTACACCTCTGGCTTGAATTCTTTTTTTATTTTATTTTTTTGGTGGTACTAGAGATTGAACTCAGGGCTTTGCACAAGCTAGGCGAGCAGTCTGTCACTGAGTCACATCCCCGTCCTATGGAAGTCTTTTTGGAAGAGCTCTTCCAGCACTCATTGACAAGATGAATTGTTTCTTCCTGTGCCTTGTGGCTCTTGGGCTAGACTTGTATCTTAGCTCATCATACGTAGCGCCATGGTCAGTTACCACTTGTTTCCTAAGAGGACATGGGAGATTACATGCCTGAATCACTGCTGGCATCTGCCATAGCTTTCTGAACCTGATATATCACTTAATATCTGCTGGATGAGAATGAACAAACAAACATCACACATGAACCCTCCTTTTTTTTTCCTTTTTTTCTCCCCACAGTGTTGGGTATTAAACCCAGGGCCCTGTGCATGCTAGGCAAGTCCTCTACCACTGAGCTACACCGTTAGCCCCTCTTTCTATCTTTTCAATCCTTATATAGAATTGATATTTATAAATATAGCATTGTATGTATTTAAAAGAAAAAACAAAACCCAAAGACTTATATTGACACAACTGCGCAACCTTGGGAAAAAGATAAAAGTTCGACTCATACCTCACATACCTTGTAACTTCCACCAGCACAGGTTCCAGATCCAGCAAAGATCTAAGTAAAAACTGCAATCAGAAAAATACAAGAAAGTGTGAAATTTAAGTAATCTCAGTATGAAGGAAAAAACCCCCACATCCTGAAAACTCAGAAGCACATTAAAAAATATCTGTTTTCCTTTTGTGTCAACTGTTTGTTTACATTTTCACCCAGTCTTTTTCAGTTGGATTGCTGTTTTCCTATTTTTAGGAGTTACACAATAAGACAATTAGAACCTTGTGATATGATGTCCAACAATACTCATTAAAGAAAGCTAAGCCACAGCAAAGACCCAACCCAAAGTCTGAGCATGTACCTGATGAAGGTGTGGAGGCAGCTAAATCAGAGTGGTCTCCACATGGAACAGTCTGACAATACCTCTGAAAACTACAAGTGCACATTCCCACTTCTAGGAATGAACTCAATTACTCCAGCTATTTATTGAGTACCCAACCATATGCTTGGCTCAGTCCTGGGTGCAGGAGATAAGGCACAGAGCAACACTAGATCCTGTTTTCCTGGGGGTCTGGGGCATTCACAGGTGGGAAGGGAAGGGACAGTCAAGACTAGGAGTATCTGGGATAGGAGTTTTAGGCAGAAGGATCAGGGAAGGTAAGGCTCCGAGAGAGATGGGTGGGCACGTCAGAGGGACAGTGAGGAGGCCAATGAGGAATTGGGAGGGCTAGCCCAGGAGTGGGGGTGATCTGACCTCAAGTGTGAAAGGGACCCTGTGTGAAGAAGGGAATAACTGGGCCCTAGGGGCAAGTCGGAGTCTGGACAAAACTGGGATGGGTGGGATATGGGATGAGGGACAGAATGAATGATCCCAGACTTTTGGCTTAGAAAACTAAAGAAGCAATTCTTATGGAGAAACACCAAGGAAGCAGTCTGGGACAAGGACTCAGGAACAGTGTGTTAGTTAGTTAAGTATGACCTGCCTGCATGACAGACCAGGTAGGTGACTGTGAAGGAAGCAGCAGCAGTGAGAATGTGGGAGGATCCCAGGCTGGGGGTAGGAGAGATGAAGAGCCCTGAAAAGCAAGAGAAAGAGCACTTCAGAGGAACCACTGCCATGTCAAAAACAAGCTTAGTGATGTGGCAGCTAAGACCTGACCATGGTCAATTTGAGTGACATCACCTGACCTTGATGGGAACCATTTGTTGAGAAACAGAGGTGATATATGAGTGGGGTAAGTTCAAGAAAGCCCAGGAAAGTAGAGGGGACAGCACACTTCTCCATTTTGCTTAAAGAAGGACATGACACTATGTTTGTCCAATGGTTCAGTAAACAAGGAAAAAGATGCAAGAGGAGGGACCTGCTGGAGTGGGTGAAGGGGTGAGAGGCCATCAGCCAAAGCAGCGGACAGGAGGAGGGCAGTGGTGTCCAGTCAGTGTGGGGGTAAGACAGGATTGTGTAGGAGGAAGTAGAGAGAGGACAGGAGGTGGCACTGGGGTAGACTCACAGCAGGGAAGCCTGGGATTTAGTTAAGATCTTCCAGGTGAGTATGAGAGGAGAGGGCAGGGGTTGATGGTGCATGGTCACAAGAGACCTGACTCTAAGGAGGGAAAGCAGGGAGGAGAGTGCATGGTGAAGGTCTATACCATCTGTGCTCTATAGGCTCTAAGAACTGTAGGAAGCAAGGTACTAGGGAGGGGAGTGGGAGTCAGAGGAAGCAACTGTCAAGTGAAAAGATGCTTGAGTGGGTATTACGGAGGGGCTTGGGCACTGAGTGCTGACTAGAGAAAGTGAGTGGTAGGTGCTAGTGAGACTGTCCATGTGGACAATGAGTTGCTGAGAGGCAAGACAGTGACGAGGCTGGAAAAGGCACCACTTATGACAAAATACACCATTAGGAATTCTCTGCAGCATTATCATTCATAACAAAAGATTAGAAATGAGCTGGGGTGTAGCTTTATGGTAGAGCACTTGCCTAGCATGCGTGAGACCCTGGGTTCCATCCCCAGCACTCCAAACAAAATATTAGAAATGACCTAGTATATGTCAACAGGGAACTGGTTAAATAAAAGTATCACATATCTATAAAATTAGCAGTTTACAATGAGTACCCACAGCAGTAAAAAAGGAATAAATCTGCCCTGTAAATACTAATGTGAATCAGATTGCTACGATCACTCTTATAAGGAAAACTAGGCATTCAACCGCTATGTAGGAGCACTGCTGCCACCTGTGATCTCTGTAGATGGTGAACATGGGCACATGCCTACTTACAAAAGGAAGATGTGTCTGGGTGGAACTTAGAAGCAGTAGCCTGGAAAAGCGGGTATTAGAGTCTGAAGGTCAGGGGTGGGGAGCCTTCTGCTCACCAGTCCTTTCTGTACCTTGTACATTTGGTGCTGTGCATATATGTTGACCGATCAAAAGAACAAAGACAATGGATTTAAAAATAAAATCAAACCAGAAAACTAAGAGGGCCAGAAAGGGCATTGTTCAGAAAGGATACCAATGAATCTCCCTTCACTAAGGGGCTTTTCTGTTACTCCTCATTATGTGCAGATACAGCCCGAGGTCTGCCCTGGGCTGTTAACCCCAGCCCTTGATTTAGGACCACAGTGAAATTAAATCTTCTCCAGAATAAAACTTTTCCCATTAGTCCACTTGCTCTGACTTCCTGTCCCTCCCATCCTGAAAACTGCACCTGGGGCTACAGGTTTGTCTCCCACATGAGTTGTGTCTATTTCACTGCTGTGTCTCTCTCCAGCAGCCAGTGCAATCTGAATGTTTGTTCAATGAATGAATGATTGGAGCAACTATGACTCTGCTCTCCATTCTGAGGAAGTTTTGGTTTTATGAAAGTCAGAGGCTCATAAATGAGGTTTAAAACAGACCCAGGGATTCCCTCGTCTTCCTGTCAAAGAAGCCAGAGGCCAGAAGGGAAAACTGGCAGTGGAGGGAAATCTCTCTGTGAAGGTGTTTGTTTCCTGCCTCTTTCAAAGTAGGAAAAAGTTTTGTCCTAAAGCAGTCCCTCAGATTTTTCTCATGTCTTTGTTGCGGTAGCCAGCAGTGTGGTATAGTGAAGATATGCTTGGTACCTGGAAGTCCTGCCAGTGTCCTTGGGAGGAGGTGCTGCCACTGCAGTTCCCTATAATGGGAATGCAGGATTAGGAAAACCAGAGTTCAAGTGGTAGCACTTGGACCTGAAGCTGGATCTGTTTGCTCTAGAACCTGAACCTTTATCCTGTCTGCCTCTATGAGAATCCTGAATGGAACAGCAGCCCTGTTTCACTTATCACTAAACCTGATAGAGATTCTACTTATTAGGTTCTTGTCTTACAGCTCTTGGAACAAAAAAATTAAGTTTCGGGAGAGCAGGGTTTTGCCTGGTTCATTCTAGTGGTAAGTAGTAGATGGTGAACAAACAATGATTAAATAAATGCCTGGATATATAAAAGTTATTTTCCCTGTATATAATAAAATGCTTTTAGAGCTCTAAAATTTAAAAACTGACTGTAAGTCCACAAGTATACTGCAAACACTGTGCTTTTCAATGTTCTTTTCCCCATGGTGTTAAAGTTCTGGGAATTTTACATCTCCACTACTCCCTTTCACACCTAAGATCGGAGGTTTTTCAACAAATAACTATCAGATTGACAAATCTCTTCAGAGAGAAACATTTTGCCTTAGTGTCTTAAAGGGTTTACCTCATTTATCCAGGAAAAGGGATAAAATTTGGCAGTACCCACAAAAGCATGTGACACATCCCAATTTCAGACTGCTTATCCACCTGTCAGACTGTACAACTGCTATTTATGCTGGATATGCACCTGCCTTAGGTAGCTTTAATTCTAAAGAAATCAAGTTCTAGCCAGGTATAGTGGCTTACGCCTGCAATCCCAGCTACTTGGGAAACAGAGATCAGGAAGACTGCAGTTTGAGGTCAGCCCAGGCGAAAAGTTAGTGAGATCCCCATTTCAACCAACAGCTGGGTGTAGTGGTACACCTGTCATACTAGCTACATGGTTAGCACAAACAGGAGGCTCAAGGTCCAGGCCAACCCAGAGAAAAAAATTAAGATGCTATCCCAAAAGAGAAAGGAAACAGGGCTGGTGGTGTGGCTCAAGTGGTAGAACACCTGTCTCACAAGTGTGAGGCCCTGAGTTCAATACTCTGTGCAAAAAAAAAAAAAAAGTTTTAGTTCAACATTTTATATTTCAGTACTGCATGAGGACTCTGTAATGTTCTGAGTATCACTGTTTTATTGAGGGGGGAAGTCTCTTCCTAGTGCTGGGAATTGTGGGGCACATTTGTAGTCCCAGTACTCAGGAGGCTGAGGCAAGAGGAGCATGAGTTCAGGGCCAGCCTGGGCTACTGCATAGTGAGAGCCTGTTTCAAACAAACAAACATCCTTTCCTTTAAGAATATGGAATCCTGGAAAAGGGGCCTTGGTGGTCATCTGGTCCAACTATCACAAGGAAGACAAGGAAGTCTCAGAGAAAATGATTTACCAAACATTACCTATGAAGTTTGTTACGGTGGGTCAAAACTCATGCTTTCTTACTTTCAGCCCAGTACACATTTCTTTACCTGCACCAGGTTCTATTTCTTAAGAGATTTCTGCAGTCTTAACTGTGATTAATTTTCTGTGATTATCTTCAGTGATTCCTATTTTTCTATTAACTCACATCTCCCATTTCAAAATGGAAACCAATGAGTAAACCTGAATGTAATGGATCACTTATACATGCATGCTTGTACTTTGATCATACTCACCTCCTCTATTACTCCTACCTCCCCTTTTCCCTTCCACTCCCTACTAATCCCCCCTTTTACTTTCATGACCTTAGTTGTTTTGTTTCCCCTAGCTTTCACAAATGACACTATCTTCACATTGTTGACTTATGAGCATTACTATCCACTTAATTTTTTGCATTTAAAAAGCTTTAATATATAGGCTCTTTTTTTTTTTTTGTGAGAACAGAGTTTGAACTCTGTGCTTGCAAAGCAGGCATTCTATAGCTTGAGCCACACCTCAAGTCCATTTTACTCTGGTTATTCGGAGTTGGAGTCTTCCGAACTATTTCCCTGGACTGTGTCTTGAAATTCAGTCCTTCTGATCTCAGCCTCTCATCTCCAAAATAGGAGATGGGGGTTTCAAGAATGATTTGCTCTAGCTGGCCTCAAACCTTGATTTCCCCGGGATCTAATCCTCCCAAGTAGCTAGGATTACAGACATGAGCCAACAATGCCCAGCAATATACAGGCTCTTTATAGGAACCTACATGTTACATCAAGTCCTATCTTGTTGCCAGGAAAACATCTGAGACTGCAGTTTGTTCTATTCCAGGCAGATAAGCAAGTGCTAACCAGGTGCCAAAAACACCCAAGTTGGAACTGTAATTAGGAAGAATGAAGGTGAGTTAAAAATGGAGTAGCAGAGTAGCCTGAGTAGCATACGGTCAACTCTCACTCCCAAACCCAGTCGAAACAACCTTTGAGAGACATTATAAATATAGAGATTTCCTTTCATGTCAGTGTCTTAGGAGCAGTGGATTTAGTGTTCAGGGGAGGCCTAGAGAGTGTCTGAACAGCATTGAGAATCCTAGGATTTCTCACTTCAGTAACTTTACCAAATGCCCACAGAATCAGGAAAACAATCGCCAGTTCTTGAGCTCCTCCTCGGTGTTAGGCAGGCTATTGCCACAAATACTGCTTTATTCAATCTACTAACAGCTCTAGAAAGCAGGTGTAATTTTTTTTTAAACCATGAGTAAACTGAGGCTCAGAATAATTCAGACTATTGACAGGTGACCTTGGTAAAGGAATCCCAGTGCTCACTGGACATCAAGCCTAGTTGGGCTGGCCTCTCCCAGTCCTGTTTTCAGGTGACAGGGAAGAAAAGACCATCATCTTCCCTTTCACTTCTGCTAGAAGTTACTGTACCTTAATTCCAGATAATTTGCTCACAAGTTTTCTCCCTAATCTACAGAGCACAAATCTGAGAACCGGGATGTCCTCAAGACGGAGCCCAGGAGGCGTGGGTGGAACCTGACTGGCGATGACAGTGCTGACCTGGACTTCAGACAGCTGTCCAGCCTTCCCTACCTGTGAGACTGGGAAAACAGACCTCACCTCAACGAGCCGTGGGAGGGTCCGATGAAGAAGAGTCTTAACAGCAGTGCATGCTCCCTCCAGACACGGGCCAAGAGTCGGCCTACCACCACCTCCCCGAGTTCCCGCAGCAAGCTCGGCGGAGAGGGTCACGCTGGCTGCGAGGTGGTAGGGACGCAGAGCCACCCCGGACTCTTCCCCAAGTCCGCACCCCGACCTGGGTCTGCACCCCGCTACTATTTGGGAAACACGCCTGGAGAAGGACCCGCGCTTTCCGCGTCCACGGGAAAGCCCACAGCCCCACCGAGGCTCCCGATCCCGCCTTGGCTCGGGGCGGCCTCCTGCAGCCCCTACTTCCGGTCCGGCCGCTTCTGGTGTCCCGCGGCTGGCGTGCTAGCGTTTGCCTTCCGATACCCGCAGGTTCGTGCCCGCGAGTTCCGAGGTTGCTGTGTTCCGGGAGCAGAGGCTGGGGCAGGCTCCAGTTCTTGGGATCTGCAGGGTTACCACCTCCTCATCCCTCGGCTTGCTATCTTAGGGGACCCCAAGACTTCACCCTAGCCTTTCCCTTTTACAGTCCGTATGGGCTCCCCAAACCCTCCACCTACAAACCCTTCACCTACATTCTTCCATAGGCTGGGTAGATGAGGAGATAGGCAAATCATATTATTTTAAATGAATATTAAAAGGGTCACACTCAGATATTAAAAACAGTTAAAGGAAAAAAAAAAAGGGGGGGGGAGCAGGAAGCTCCTCTCCCATCACCTTCTCCTTTTAGATGTTAAGTTACAAAAATAGAGAGATTTGCTTTCCCCTTTGGGATGTAAAAAAAAAAAGCTGCAAGTCTCCTTAAATGGGTAGAGAGACAAGAAAATGAAAGATGTGTGGCAAAGGGAAATTCTAAAATTTATCTGATGTTCTTGTATTTTGGGGTAAGTCTAGATCACATCTCCATGTTTTTAAATAATAAGCAGCCCACATCTTGAGCACCCAGATGCATTGTGTAATGATTAGGGATTGCTAGTAGACGTGACCACGTGTGGTTAGAACCATCGTTTTTGCGTCTTTTTATTATTATTTTTTTGGTGCTGGAGTTTGAACTCAGGCCTACACCTTGAGCAACTCCACCAGCCCTTTTTTTGTGATTTTTTTTTTTTTTCCAAGAGAGGGTCATTGCCAACTATTTGCCCAGGCTGGCTTCAAACCTCGATCCTCCTGAAATCTGCCTCCTGAGTAGTTAGGATTACAGGTGTGAGCCATTGGCGTGGGCTCATTTTGAGACTTTACTCCATTTTCTGCATGGGGCCAGGAAATGTTTTTCCTCTTTTCTCCCACTTCTCCCTGCTTTATCTGGGTAAAATAAATCCTTGTGAAAACTCCTACCTCCTGCAACTCCTTGTTGTGAGACACCTTGAAATGCTTTTCAAGTGTGAATCTCAAGTTTTGGTGATTTTGCATGCAAACTAGGAAGCTGAGGGAACCCCCTTCTCCCACACTTGGTGGCATTCCCCACCCAGGGAAGACAATAATGATGATTATCATTTGCCAGCCTAAGTCTCCAGTGTCCTGGTCTACAAAAATAACAGTTGGCTTCAGAGGCTCCTGACTTAGTTCTCAGTTCTAAGTCAGGCAATACAGTCTTCCTAACATCAGGGGTTCCAGGTCGAGATGAAGATGGCAGTTTCATGACACCACTGTTAGCTTCAAACTCCAAAGGGAGTGAGACTCAAACAAGCAGGCAAAAGAAAGGATTCATTAATTTCTTTAGTACACTGGTAACCTTGGCTGTTGGGTAAGTTTTTCTTTTTGTTGTCAGCAGCATGGTTCTTCTATTATTTGTTTATTGGGCTGGAGGCATGGTTCAAGAGGTAGTGTGCATGCTTAGCAAGTGTGAGGCCCTGAGTTCAAATCCAAGTAAGCCAAAAAAAAAGAATTACTATTGTTTATTTATTTAAATTAAATTAATTTTATTATTTTATTTTGGTAGTACTGGGGTTTTGAATTTTAGGGTCTCATGCTTACTAGGTAGGCACACCCCCCAGTCCTTTTATTTTGCTTTTATTTTAAATTTATTTTTCAGATAGGGTCTCACATTTTTTGCCCAGGGTCAGCTTCAGTCTGCAGTCCTCCTAGCTTCCTACATAGCTGGGAGGATAGGCATGAACCACTGCACCCAACTTGTTGATTAAGATGGGGTCTTGCCAACCTTTTGCCTGGGTTGGCCTTGAAACATGATCTTCTTGATCTCTGCTTCCTGAATAGCTGGAATTATAGGCATGAGCCAGTGCATCCAGCTTCTTAATATCTTAAGTTTATAACAGTGTAGTTCAAATAGGTACCAATCTAACATCAGTGGGATACCTAAATTGCCTTATATTGTTACTGTCAAAAATTACATCATTAGACAGTGTGCTTAATAACATTGATTTATAATTATTTTTATGTGTTTACATTTTAAGTTCTGTTTAAAAAAAGTAGAGTTATAAGTCAAGAATTCAATAATATTGGGCTTTGTATTTGCCCATGTATTTACTTTTTCTGGGGACTTCTATTTCTTCATGTGGCTCTTAGTTAATCTAGGGTCCTTTCATTTCATTTCCCTTTAACATTACTTGTAAGGCTGGTGTAATGGTAATAAACTCCCTCAACTTTTGTTATTTGGGAATGGGACTAGTTTACTTTCTCTCTTTTTTCATTTATTCATATGTGCATATATTGTTTGGGTCATTTCTCTCCCCTACCTCCTGCCCCCTCCCTCTCCTCCCCACCACACCTCGCTTCCAGGCAGAACCTGTTCTGCCCTTATCTCTAATTTTGTTGAAGAGAAGACATAAGCAATAATAGGAAAGACAAAGCATTTTTGCTAGTTGAGTAAGGATAGCTATACAGAGAGATTCCTAACATTGCTTCCATGTACAAATGTGCTCCATTCTAAGTTGATTCTTCTTGAACTAACCTTTTCTCTAGTTCCTGATCCCCTTCTCCTATTGGCCTCTGTTGCTTTAAAGTTCCTGCATTAGTTCCTCTGCATTAAGGACATCAAATACTATCATTATTTTTTGGGTTTCTTACCTATCCCCATACCTCCTGTATGTGCTGTCCCCTTGTCATGTGACCCAATTCCTACAATATTGCTGTATTTGCCCTTGATCTAAAGTCCGCACATGAGGGAGAACATACAATTTTTGGTCTTCTGAGCCTGGCTAACCTTGCTCACATTGATGTTCTCCAGTTCCATCCATTTACTTGTGAATGATAAGATTTCATTCTTCTTCATGGTTGAGTAGAATTCCATTGTGTATAAATACCACATTTTCTTAATCCATTCGTCAGTAGTGGGGCGTCTTGGTTGTTTCCATAACTTGGCTATTGTGAATAGTGCTGCAATAAACTGGGTGTGCAGGTGCCTCTGGAGTAACCTGTGTCACATTTCTTTGGGTATATCACCAGGAGTGGGATTGATGGATCATATGGCAGATCAATGTTCAGATTTTTAAGAAGCCAACATGTTTTTTTCCAGAGTGGTTGTACTAGTTTACATTCCCACCAGCAGTGTAAGAGGGTTCCTTTTTCCCCACATCCTCACCAACACCTGTTGTTGGTGGTGTTGCTGATGATGGCTATTCTAACAGGGGTGAGGTGGAATCTTAGTGTGGTTTTGATTTGCATTTTCTTTATGCTAGAGATGGTGAGCATTTTTTCATGTGTTTTTTGTCAATTTGAATTTCTTTTTTTGAGAAAGTTCTGTTTAGTTCACTTGCCCATTTTTTTATTGGTTCATTAATTTTGGGAGAATTTAGTTTTTTGAGCTCCCTATATATTCTGGTTATCAGTCCTTTGTCTGATGTGTAGCTGGCAAATATTTTCTCTCACTCTATGGGTGGTCTCTTCAGTTTAGAGACCATTTCTTTTGTTGAGCAGAAGCTTTTTAGTTTATGAAGTCCCATTTATCTATACTTTCTCTTAGTTGCTGAGCTGCTAGGGTTCTATTGAGGAAGTCCTTGCCTATGCCTATTACTTCCAAAGTGTTTCCTACTCTTTCCTGTACCAACTTTAGAGTTTGGGGTCTGATAATCTCTTTTTTTTCTTATAAAATTTTTTTATTAGGATATGTTCATTATATAGGGGGATCATAGTGACATTTCTGATTAGGCTTATATTGTACAATTGTTAGGTCACTCTCGTCATCTTTCCCGCTCAACCCTCTCTCTCTCTTTCACTTTTGGAGACAGCTTTGCCAGAGGTGGAGTTCCTGGTTGACAGTTCCCCCCTCCCTTGGCACTTTAAATGAGCCATCCCAGTGTCTTCTGGCTATGTTTTTTGATGAGAAACAAGCAGTTACTCTATTGGTAGTCCCTTCTTAGTGGTTAGCCACTTCTCTCTTTCTGCTTTCAGGATGCTCTGTTTTTGGCTTTTGACAGTTTGATTATAACGTGTATCAGTGCTGGTCTCTTTGATTTTATCCTACAGCAAGTTCACTGAGGTTCTGGGATTTATTTTTGATCTATTTTTGGCTATTATTTCTTCAAATAGTCTTTCTGCTCCTTTCTGTCCTCCTCTCCTCCTGGGACTTTCATATGCAAATCTCTGTCCTTTGATGGTTTCCCACAGGTTCCTCAGGTTTTGTTCATTTCCCTATTTTTCTCTTTCTGCTCTTTAGAGTTGATAATTTTAACTACCCATCTCAAGTTGGTGAATCTTTTCTTTTGCCTGCTTGAATCTGTTATTGAATTTCTCTAGTGAGTTTCTCATCTAAAAATGCCTCTATGAAATGCACTTTGATTTCATTCAGAATGTCCCAAGTTCTCTAGCATATAAACAATAATAAAATACATATTGAAATTATTTCTGTAATGTTTAACTTTGTGGTTCAAAGTATGCAAACATATTTCTCTGCTTTTCAGTAAGAAATATAAAAAATTCTAGCAGAGTTTATAGAAACAAAAATTACATTGATGGAACCTGATATTGGGCTTCATAGATAACTTAGTCCCACTGAAAGACCATGAACCTTCAGTTCTATATGTCCAGATTTTGATTAGACCATCAAATTTTATTTACTCTCAAAACCATCATGTGGATGAAACGTGTGAGGAAGATTTGATGCTATTATGCAAGAATCCAATAATTCTCTGGAAATTAGGAATGTGTGTCAGAACTATTAGGTGATTCTCAGAAAGTGAAAAATTGAGTTGGAAATTTTTGAAACCTTTATTAATTAAGGATTAAGAGCTGAGGCTGGGTGTGGTAGCTCATCTCTATAATCCCAGCTACTCAGGAGGTGAAGATTGGGAGTTATAGCAGTTCAAGGCCAGCCTGGGCATAAAGTTAGTGAGATCCCATTTCAACCAATAAACTGGGCGTAGTGGTGCAAGCTACTCAAGTGGCATAAATAGGAGAATCGCAGTCCTTGCTGGCCCAGACAAAAAAAGCCAGAACTTATGTGAGAAAGAGCTCAAGCGAAAAGGGCTGGGGCATGGCTCAAATGGTAGAGTGCCTGCCTAGCAAACGTGAGGTTCTGAGTTCAAATCCCAGCACTTCTCCCCCCACTATAAAAATGAATTAAGAGCTGGGTGTGGTGGGACTCATCTGTAGTCCCAACACTTGGGAGTCAGAGGCAGGAGGGTCATGAGTTCCAGGGTAGCCTCCTGGGCTACGTAGTGAGACCCTGTCTCAAGGAAATAAAAAAGAGTTAGTATGCATCTAATAATTACATATGATTTTTCTACGCAGTGCAAAGACCATTTTATAATAAAAAGAGCACAGAATCGGCTTAGGAAGCCATATTCTACTTCCTTTGAAAATTAGTGAGCTTATCTAACACAAGTTTTTGTGAAAATACGGATTGCACAAGAATTGGCTAAAAATGTTTTTTCGGTCAACACGAGGATCAAGGAGAGAGTAGGAACTTGATAGAGACACACAGGTAATGTCATAGAATTAAGCGGCTTCTGTAAACGTGGAAGCATTTCCAAACCCTACTCCCTTCAAAAAGGCGGAGGAAGATGTAGACACTATAGACACTTCCCATGATTACAGAAGATAGATTGGGGGGTCTCCTCTTTTCCTCTGCTTGTTTTGTTGAACAGTTTTGTTGAAATACAGCTAAGCTGACTGGTTTTTCTGCCATTTATGGCTGCATTGGAATCATAAAGTCAGAGCTGTTCAGCCCTAAAACTTCTGTTTAGTTGTTTTAAAAATATAATTTCTGTGTTTTTATTGGTACTCATTTTGTTCATACACCATTTTCTTCTTTTTTTGTTCATTGTCCATATTTTCTTTTAGCCTTGTTTTACTATGTTGCTCAAGTTGGTCTTGAACTCTTGAACTCACATGATCTTTCTGCCTTGTTTTCCTGAGTAGCTGGGACTACAGGTGTGTACCACCATTCCTGGCACTCGTCAGCTCTTTAAACATATTTAAAACATTTATTTCATAGTTCTTTGTCTAGTAATTCTAGTTTCTGGACTTAGGATGGTTTCTGTCAACTTACTTTGTTCTTTCAGATGGAACTTTTATGCTTTCTTTTCTTTTTTGGTGGTACTGGTACTGGGGTTTGAACCTAGGGTTTTACACTTGCTAGGCAGGTGCTCTAGCACTTTAGCCACCTCTCCAACTCTCTTGGTTTTGGATATATTTAGATAGGGCCTGGAGAACTGTTTGCCAGACTGGCTTTGAACTGCGATTCTCCTAATCTCTACCTCCTGAGTAGCTAGGATTACAGCTGTGAGCCACTGGCACCTGACCTTTTTATGCTGTCTTGCAATGAACTTTGGTACTTTCTTGTTTCTTTGCATTGTGATATTTTTGTTGTTGAAAAGTGGAGATTTGAATATAATTCTGGAAACCAGAGTCCTCTTCAAGGGCTCCTGTTTTGTTTTGATTGTCAAAGGCTGTTTGTAGTCCCTTTGTTTACTGACTTACCCTATTTTTGCAAAGACTCTTAGTCCTTGTCATGTATAGCCACTGAAATCTTTGTTTCATAATTTACATTCAGCTAGTGCTTTGGTAGAGTCATCTAGAACACTAAGAATTAAAATAAACAAAGAAACAAAAAACAAGTAATAAAGCAAAATGAAAACACCTGTGCCAGCTGGATGCTAGGGGCTCATGCTTGTAATCCTAGTTACTTGGGAGGCTGAGATTGGGAGGATCCAGGTTCGAGGCCAGTCAAATAGTTTGCAAGACCCCCGTCTCCAAAATAATTAGAGCAAAATGGACTGGGGTGTGGCTTAAGCAATAGAGCACGTGTTTTGCAAATATGAAGCCCTCAGTTCAAATCCCAGACTCTCTCTCACAGACACACACACACACACACACACAAAAGAAAGAAAAGAAGAGAATGAAAAGAAAAAACCAAAAGACCTGTGCCATTATTTGCTTGTGTTAAGTTAGGGATAAGAATAAGCTGAAAACTTTTTTTGCAGTACTGGGATTTGAATTCAGGGCCTACACTTTGAGCCCTTTTTTGTGAAGTTTTTTTCCGAGATAGGGTCTTGCAAACTGTTTGCCTCAGCTGGCTTCAAACTGCTATCTTCCTGATCTCTGCCTCCTAAATAGCTAGGATTACAGATGTGAGCTACCAGCGCCTGGCTAACCTGAAAACTTAATGTCTTCTCAGGTCTTTTCTAAGCACCTATGTTCTGGGAATGCACGTAGCCCATATACACTACTGCTTATTTATATTTAATTGAACAAAGTAAAGGGTTTCATGATGACATTCCCATAGATGCAGATAATGTACTTTGACTCCCTCTGTTACCCTTTCTTATTTACCCTTCCCTCCCCCTTCCTTCTTCAGCATTCCTAATAGTCTCCCTTGTAGGTTTGTGGACTTCCCTCCCTAATTCCACAAATGAGAGAAAACATATAATATTTGTCTTTGTGAGACTGGCTTATGCCACTTAATGTAATGATCACCAGTTCCATTCATTTTACTGCAAACAATATCATTTCCTGCTTCTTTAAGACTGAGTAAAACTCCGTTGTGTATGTATACCACATTTTATTTATCTCTTTCTTTGTTGATGAGCACCTAGGCTGATTACATAACCTAGCTATTGTGAATAGTGCAGCAACAAACATAGGTATGTAGGTATCTCCATAGCAAGTGAACTCTGATTCTTTTGTATATATATACAGAAGTGAACCATAAGGAAGTTCTATTTTTTTATTATTATTTTTTGGTGGTACTGGAGATTGAACTCAGGGCCTCATGCTTTCTAGGCAGGTGCTGTACCATTTGAGCCACTCTACCAGCTCTATAGAATTTCTATTTTTCAGTTTTGGAGGAAACTCCAACTCATTTCTGTAATAGATGGACTAATTTACATTCCCATCAGCAGTGTTTTACCCCAGATCTTGCCAACATGTGTTATTTTTTGTTTTCTTGATGATAGTCATTCTGACTGGGGTGAGATGGAATCTTAATGTAGCTTTGCTTTGCATTTCCCTGAAGGCTAAAGATATCAAGCATTTTTCATGTATTTATTGGGCTTTGTAGTTTTTCATTTGAAAAGTGTCTGTTCAGTTCTTTTGCCCATTTATTGATTGGATTATTTTCTCTTTTGGTGTTTAATTTTTGAATTCTTTATATATTCTGGATATTAATCCTCTCTCTGATGAATAACTGGCAAAGATTTTCTCCCATTCTATTTGTTAGGAAAAACGCAGCTGGAAAAGAAAGCTCACGAGAAAAGTCTCAGGTCCAAGAGCAAGGTTTAATGGCAGGCCCGAATTGTCAGGCTGGCTGGGGAAAGATGGCGTGGCTTTCATAGAAGAGGGAGCTTGAGGAAGTTAGTGCGTGTGTGGGAGTCCCCGGTCATGGTGGCACGCTCCGGCAATTAACGAGGCAAAGAAGTGAGGCCTGAGAATAAATGGCCGCCGATTCACAAAATGGTGACATTATTACTCTATCACTATTGACTGTCTTTTCACTCTGTTGTTTCTTTTGCTGTGCAGAAGCTTTTTAATTTGATGCTTTAGAATTTCCTCATTTCCCAAGGAAATTCTCCCCAGCTTTTGCTCCTAAGCCTCTGGTGGTCTATTCTTTGATTTGACAATAGACTTTTCCCTCCCTTGTGGGTCATTAATTTACTTTCTGAGTAAGGACCACTATTTCCAACCAGATTTCTGAGTTAGCTTGAAATAGACAAACTTAGGGCTGGGAGTGCGGCTCAAGCAATAGAGCCCCTACCTGGCAAGTGCAAGGCCCTGTGTTCAAACCCCACTACTGCCAAAAGAAAAAAATATAAAGAAATAGACAAGCTTAGAAATGATATTCTTGTGTCAGTAATTCAGATTAAGGTAGACATTCACAATAATTTATGGATAAGGTCTGCTTTGCTTCTTTAGAACCAGGGACCATGGTCCCATTCTTGGAATGTGGACTGCCATGACTTTAAGACTGCTGCTGCAATGGGGAAGGGGTGGGGAAGGATGAGTAGAAAGACTTTACCGCTTTGAAGTTGCCTTTTTCTTGGTTCAGTGTTTGCGGTGTTCTTTCCAGAGTTCTGACAGAGTTGGTTTTGACAGTTTCTGCTAGCTTTTTCAGTGTGGAAGCCTTTTGTCTCTATCTCTTTCTCTTGCCTAGTTGCCTTGGCTAGAATCTCAAGTAGAATGTTGAGTAGAAGTGGTGAGAGTAGACATCCCTTTTTGCTCCTGATTTTATGGGGAAAACTTTCCATCTTGCAACATTGACTATCATGTTAGCTGTGACTTTACACGGATGGCCTTTATCAGGTTGAGGAAGTTCCAGCAGGAGGTTCTTGAATAGGGGTAGCTACTCAGTTATTTACTTAGACTGTACTCCTAGAGTTTCATCTGATGTTCCTGTTGTTAGAGTACAATCTGATGATTTCTGTCCTTATGCTATGTGTCTTTAAACAGTGAGAAGGACCTGAGCATGGTGGTATATGCCTCTAATCCCAGCTACTTGGGAAGTGGAGATGAAAGGCTCACAGTTCAAGGCTGCCCTGGGCAAAAAGTGAGAATCTATCTCTAAATAAACTGGGTGTGGTGCTGCACACCTGAGGTCCCAGGTACTTGGGAGGCAGATGTAGAAGGATTGCACTCTGAGTGTGGCTCAGGCAAAACCATGAGACCCTATCTGAAAAACTAAAAGCAAAAAGTGGCTCATGCCTGTAATTCTAGCTACTCAGGAGGCAGAGATTAGGATAATCATGGTTTGAAGCCAGCCCCCAGCAAATAGTTTACAAGACCCTATCTCAATAATACCCAACACAAAACAGGGCTGGTGGAGTTGCTCAAGTGCTAAGAGTGCTTGCCTAGCAAATGCAAGGCCCAAAGTTCAAACCCCAGCACCATCAAAAACCAAACAAGACAAAACGGTGAGGTCAAACTTGGGGAACTATAATTGTTTACTAATATTGCATGGGAACAGCTTAATGTTTTTAATGACTTTTCTGACATATGTTTTCTTTAAAGCTCAGAGCCTTAATAGGCTTGTTTACATCTCTTTGTGGGGTTTCTTTTTGTGGTTAGAGATCTCTTTCTTGGCACCACCTTAACATCACTACAAGGATTAAGGGAGGTCAGGGTTAATGAATGGGCTGAGTGTAGAGGAAACCTTGATTAGTTTTGACATTAGGGATAGGCTCAGGGGAATGGTTACCACCAGCTTTCTCTGAGACAATGTCCAGAGTTAGAGCTGGGCTAAGGGGAGCTTTGGGATACAGGCAAGAACTCAGAGACCTGGGCAAGATATAGCATTGGAAGCTGCGGACTCCCCTATCATCCCTTCCCTCGCTCTCTAAGCCTTCTCTTCAGATTCCCTTATCTTACCTGGACCCCCCAGAGGGCAGGGCTTTGGTTGTCACAAAGACTTCTATAGCTTCCATACCTAGCATTATCCCATTTGCAGGAGGAATAATGAATGAAATATTGTTTTCTAGCTATACCTTTCTTCTGTGCATTGCATTAGTTCGTACTTCTCAGCCAGTCCAGGATTTTATCCACAAGCTTGTGGACAGTGAACAGCTGCTGCCTGGCTTGAGCCCTGACCTTGGACATATTTTGGGAGTATTGAGAGGATTTTTGGCCCCCTGCTCACCTGAGGAAGCACCCTTATTTGTGTGTGTGTGTGTGTGTGTGTGTGTGTATATAATTAGTATATATTAATTATACAAAATAATGGGTTTCATTGTAACATTTTCTCATGTGCATACAAGGCACTTTGATCACATACTCGTCTCCCATAACTGACCCTATCCCCCTCCCCCCTCCCCCTTCCTCTTCCCTAATATTCCCCTTTTTATGTCTATACCTTCTTTTTTTTTTCTCTTAGATTCCAAAAAACATATGAGTCTTGTCTTTCTGAGTCTGGCTTATTCCATTTGACATGATGCTCTTCAGTTCTATCCATTTTTTCCCCCTTTCTTTCTTTTTTTTTTTGTTGGCAGTACTGGGGTTTGAATTCATGACATAGTGCTTTCTAGGCAAGTGCTCTACTGCTTGAGTAATACCCCCAACTCTTTTTGCTTTAGTTATTTTTCACATAGGGTTTCATGCTCCCTCCTACCCCCTGGGCTGGCCTGAGCTTCTCAGCTTCCTGTACCTCTTCTTCCTGTACAGCTGGAATTACAGACATAAACTACCATACCTGGCTTGTTTGTTGAAATGAAGTCTTGCTAACTTTTTGCCTGAGCTGGCCTTGAACTGTTATCCTTCCAATTTCTGCCTCCTAATTATCTGAGATTACAAGCATGAGCCACCACCTGGCCCTTCCACCCATTTTTCTGCAAATCATTCATTCTTCTTTATGGCTAAATAATACTTCATGGTGTATATATACCACATTTACTTTATCCATTCACTGGTTGACGTGCACCTAGGTTGATTCCATAAGCTGGCTATTGTGAATAGTGCCATGATAAACATGGGTGTGCAACATCTCTATTGTAGGCTGACTTTGATTTCAAAGTAGCCCAAACTACTAAGCTGTACAATGAATTTTTTTTATTATTGTTGTGCTAGGTGGGGGTAAATTGTAGCATTTACAACAATGAAATTATTGAGATTGTGTTCCTATCCCTCCTCCCTAGAGAGATGCCAGTGGGTGGCCAGCAGGTTGGCTCTGTGCAGGTTGACATGGGCCATATGACCAGTTGGCAGTGGTCATAGCAGCAGCATGGCAGTCCAACTCCAGTCCCTCCTGGAGGAACCCTGGCTCCAGCATCAGCAGTGCCACTTTAATGAGCATCTCATAAATCTCAACCACAGGGAGCCATGGCTTGGCCCCACCTTGTTTTGGAGACAAAGAAGGACCTGTATTTCTAAAGGAAAGGGCACAATACAAGGCCTGTATATATATTTACCACTTCCTGCTGCCCCTGGCATGGGCTCAGGCTGGGCCCTGACTAGACTGCCGTGGCTGGCTGCTGCTTGTGAACAGAATGAGCATGTGTTCTTGGGATTCTGCTGCAAGTCCTGAATCAAACCCAACATCTTCAGCATCAGCTACTGTGGGAATGGGACAGGATGACCTTAGAGGTTGGCTTGTAGGACAGTGTAACACCACACAAGACCACTAGAAGCTGGAGATTCTGAAAGAGCAGGACTCCTGGGCCTCAGGCCTCTGTCCCTGCTGCCAGTGAAACTGGATTGTTGATCCCAGGTTGTGTCCTGGCGAAGTTGATGATTGAAGACCCTGGACTAGGAGTTAAGAGTAAGCAAGCACAGAGTTTATTGCAATGATAGTAAAGCTCCCTGCACAGGAGCAGCTTAGTGAAATGAGCTAAATCAAGGAATGGCTGAAATCTAGGAGATGATACAGGGCTCTGTCTGACTAAGGTGCTCCTATCTTACTTTGAAACTGGTTTGTGACTGGATGTTGTGTTAGTTGACTTCTTACCCAATCACCTAGCCTCCCCATCCCTTATTGAACTGGACATTCCAGGAGTGTCTGGTCAGCTCGTCCTGGCCTTGAGCCCATCATTTATATTTTATAGTTAACTTTTGCTACCTTGGTGAGATATTTCTGTTTTATTTTCCTTGAGGAGCCTGTTTCTCATCTTTGAGTGTTTGTTTTCAAAGATGCTTCCTTTATCTAGGTGAAAGACTTCTGCATTTTATTATCTTGGTGAGAGGCCTGATATTCATGTCTCTTTAGATGTTTACTTTTAAGAATATCATCCTGTCTTTCTTATCTAACACAAAAGTACTTCTTTTTTTTTTTTTTTTGTGGTATTGGGGCTTGAGCTCAGGGCCTTCACCTTGAGCCACTCCACCAGCCCTATTTTTGTGTGAGGTGAACGTGATAACCACTACATTACGGAAACAACTTACCAACCCTATTTTTGTGAAGGGTTTTTTTCAAGATAGGGTCTTGAAAACTATTTGCCTGGGCTGGCTTTGAACCACGATGTTCCTGATCTCTGCCTCCTGAGTAGCTAGGATTACAGGCGTGAGCCACCAGCTCCTGGCAGACAAAATTATTTCTGTCATTTGCTCCTCTCACATTCTTCTGTTATTTGCTCCCCTCACACAGCACCCCATCCATCTTTCTTCTTCCTCAGATCTTCCCTCACTCCTATCCTTAGAACTCTTCCACATCACCACCAGATGTGAGGTGAAATGTCCCTCACTCATCAACCTCAGCTTGACTAACACTTGACCCAATTGACTTTGTACCATCTCAGCATCTCCTTCGCTAAGTAACTCTAACACTCTGACTACCTCTACTTGCATCCCAGCCCTGATGTCACTTGGAACAAGCCTTAGAGGCAGGAAGGATCTCAGACTATCTAGAGATGCTTGCAGCTGTCATGATTTGGTTGTTGGGTCAACAGGGAGACTAGATGGAGATGGAGAACGGCCAGATTAGCACCACAACCTTCATTTTTTCCTTATATCTGCCATGGTTTGGATAAGTGTCCTCCAAAGGTCCAGGGTAACACAATTGGGAGGGATTAGGACCTTTAGGAGGTGGGACCTTATGCGAGGTCCTTAAGTCATGGGGGACATACCCTTGAAGGGGAGTGTGGGACCCTGGCCACTTCCTCTTTCTTTTCTTCGTGGACATGAAGTGAGCATTTTGCTCCAACACACATTCCCCCTGATTGCCATTTGGCATCTTCACCACAGATTCAAAGCAAAAAGCTCACTTGATCTTGGACTGGAGGCTCCAAAACTCTGAGCCCAAATGAACCTTTTCTTATGACAAATTAATTACCTCAGATATTTTGCTATAGTGACAGAAAGCTAACACATGTCCCTTGGAAAAAGCAGGAAACAGTGGTGGGAAGAAACCTCTAGGGACCGTTCTAGATGGTAAAGAACTGAAGCCTTATCTCTCAGCATGCTTTAGACTGCAAGTTCCAAGAGCGTGGAAGGAGCTGGGTTCCTTGTGAGGATGGAATCTGCAGCAGAATAAAGCAGAATTCCAGAGAGGACACTTATGATGCATACTGTCCCTTGTAGGACAGGCAAAGAAGACCACACCTGTCCCCATCCTCATCAGCCATCTCTGGGGAAGCTGAGCTGCATCAACCTTGGTCTCACTCTGAATTTAGAGGCTTTTTCCTCTGCCTGTAGCTGTGATAACCTCTTGCAGGAAAACCATGAAAACTGAGCCTAGGCATGTGAGGTTAGGAGAACTCTTAGAACTAAACTAAGATTCCAAAGGCCTACAGGCTGAAGCAAGAGGTGAATTCCAACTGTGTCCATCATGCACCGTGGGTAGGATCCTAATTGGTTAAACTTGGATCAGAAGTCCTGCCTTTGATCACCAGGTAGGACACAAGGGACAAGGTCTCAAGTGATTCACTGAGGCCACCCTTAGAACTGTTGAATTGTTGGAACCCCTGGACTCCCCAGGTACTGGGCAGGCCTCTCACCTCCAGCTCTGAGACTCATCCCTACTAGAAACAATCCAACTCCCCAATCGACCTTGGGAAGAGCAGGGCAGATTCTAGTCCAGTCTACAGAAAAGTTTACCAAGAAGACAATTATAAACATATATGTACACAATAAAATGTATACACACACCCATAGCAGAAATTGAAAGAACTACAAGGAGGAACTGACAAATCTCCCATCATGTGGGAGATTAATATAAATCTATGGACTAGCTGTATCACCTAATAAATATATATATAAAATCCAAAACTAAACAAAATAAAGCCAACAGAGCATTATAAAGACAGTATGTCATAATAAGGTGAAATTCTTCCAAGCAATGCATAACTATCTATCTATCTATCTATCTAGTTAGTGAAGGAAATTTTACTCTTGGCCAAAAATAGGAGCAGTAGAAAGCTGGAATGGTAACTCATGCCCATTATCCCGCTATGAGGGAGGTAGTAGGTAGGAAGATTGCAGTCTGAGGTCAGCCCTGAGCAAAAATGTGAGACCCTATCGGAAAAATAACTAAAGCAGAAAGGGCTGAAGACATGGTTCAAGTGATAAGCTCCTGCCTAGCAAGTGCAAGACCCTGAGTTCAAACCCCATACTGCCAAAAAAAAAAAAAGATAAATTAGAAAATCAGCTTCTAGGCCCTTCAGGGCTAGAAAGTTGTAGATACAGAGCAAAAGATATGAAGGGGAAGACAGGCTAATAAAAGGCAGGAATATTCATGTATTTTATTTTTGGAATAGGTGAGATTTTTATAGGAATTTGGGCACTGCCTCTTTCTTTGTTCATTTTATGGTTCTATTTGTCACCATGGCCATTGCCAACTATCATGGTAGTGGAGGATGTATGATTTAGCATGCAGATGGGATTATAATGAGATTGTCTGAGAGTCACTGTTTCAGCATGTCTGAAGAGGAACTTCTGGCCTACAGGCATCCTGTCCTCAAAGATAGACGTTATGTTTTGAGGTAGAAATTCAGCTAGGTCACCTATGCAGTACTCAGGGTAACAAATCCTCCCTCTCTTATTTTCACTCTTCATTTGTGAGGAGTGCTTCACGGCAAGGGTCTGGATTGCATAACTTCTTAGAGATGAATTTGCATGTCATTTAAGGGTCCATTAAAAGAGTGAAAACTCTTATTAGCTACTCTTAAATAGATTTGGTTATTGCTTGATCATACCCCTGGGTGACTATGATTTGTAACTTTATGGTTTCCAGTCTTTTACTTAGGAATGGGACTGGACAGTTGAAGATGTGTGGCGTAGAGAGCAGGAGGAATAAGATAGTTATTGGGGGTACAAACGGGGAAAAAAACCCAGGTAAGTCTGGTAGGGCCTCTTTAACCATGTTTCAAATATCTTGGGCAAAAATGGCTATAGTTTGATCATAAGCTATGTTGGGTTTTCTAAAAGCCTGCAGGTTTCTTATGACTCTACTGCAGTTCATATAAAAATGACAGAATGCACACATTGTTTTTGGACAATATTACCTCAAAAGACATTTAACACCAGAGTAAGAAGGATCATTAAAAATCATAGGGCAGAGAACAGAAAGGAACCTATCCTGACAGGAAGCCAAATGAAGATATCTATGTTTCTATGTGACCATTGGGCCACTAAGTACCACAGGCAACATCTGTTACCTGGAATCTGGTCCCTTCTTTGTAGACCTACAGATCTTTGCAGTGGCTGGCTCAATAATGCAAATGTATGAAGCTTGAACTAGATAACAGCCTATTAAAAGTATAACCCATGCCAGAAAGTGAATTTCCTTCCACAAATGAAAACATAATTCAGTATCAGGAATTTATAATTAACTCATCATATTAATGTCTCAAAGGAATGAACCCATAAGCTCATGACCAAGGGGGAAATAAAATTTAAAGAACAGAAGTGGCAATAAAGATGAATTTTGGCAAATTATGGTTTATTAAAGCTGTGTACAGGGTTTTTGTTTTGCTTTGTTTTTTTAGACAGGGTCTTGCCATGTACTTATGTTACTGGAGGGTGGTCTCAGAAGACCCTGGTGGAGAAGATCTCAGTTTCTTGCATCTCTCAAATAAAGAATTGGACAGAGATTACAAGGTAGTAGCAAAGTTTTATTGTAATGGAGAGGAAAGTATAGGCACTGTAAAAGAGAGAGTGATGGTTCTGGTCAGGTGGCACAGGAGCACTGATCTCTTTGTTTAAAGGGCAATTTATAAGTTGTAAGGGCAAACAGTGGGAAAATCTGGGCGGTCTTTGCAGTAGGGACTAGGATAATTAGGTGTGGTTGACAAGGTCTCATTATATGACATGGGGCATTATGTGAATGTGCTCATGCTGATTCCCAGGTCTTTAATTATATGTATGAGATGCCACCAATATTCATAAGGTCTTAAGTAGAAGGTTTACCTGAGAGGTCACTGTGAGGATAGATTCCCCTTTATCAGGCATGTGCCATTTTCTGGTCTGAATCAGCCAAGAGACTCCACCGTCATTTTGGGGGGAATTTACAACTGCAAAGGAATTTATAGCTGCAATCCTGATCCTAAAATGACCACAGGATGGCGGCACTGGGCAGAGACAAGGAGGAATTCATCATGGAGTGACCTTTTGCTGAAGAGGATAAAGTCCCATGGCCGGTTTTTTTTTTTTCTTTTCAGTTACTAGCCTGCCTCTTGTAGGTTGATTGGAACTTGTGAGCTGGAGTGATCCTCCTATCTCAGCCTCCCAAGTAGCTGGGACTATACTACTATGCTATGATAAAGATGAAAACAGTTTATTTCTATTTTGGCAGTACTGGGGGGGAGGGTTGAACTCATGGCCTTGTGTTTGCTGAGCAAGTCCTCTACCACTTCAGTCACTCTGCCAGCCCCTAGAAAACAGTTTAATGTTGTTCAATACAAATATAATGTGAACAATAAATGAAAGCCACATCTGTAATTTTTATTTTCTAGGAGTCATATTAAAAGAGGTAATAATAGGAAGGGTAAGTCTCAAGGGATAATTGGAGGCACCTAGGCTGGCCACTACTTCTTTCCAATCTGTTCTGGGCATGTCATAGAAAATATTGCCTTTTGAATTCTTCTATGCTGGTATTGGAATTTATAATCATGTTAACCATGCTTTGAGGGGTTCACTGAAGAGCCCTAATCCTTTTGTCTCAAGAAAGAATTAACCAATATTGTTTCTTGAGTATATTGTCTGCTTTCTGTCACTGTGACAAAACACCTGAGAGAAATCAACTTATAAGCAGGAAAGACTTATTTTGGCTTATGGTTTAAGTTCATAGTTGCTTGGCCTCATTGCTCTAGGTCTGTGGTGAGACAGAACATCATGGCAGGAACGTGTGGTAGAGCAAAGGTGCTCACTTTCCAGCTGAGAAGCAAGGAAAGGGAGAGAGGAGGGGCCAGGGTCCCAATATTTCCTTTATGGGCATGCCTCCAATGATCTAACTTCTTTCCATTAGGCCTCACTTCCTAAAGTTTCCATCACCTCAAAACACCATTAGCTGGCACCAAGCCTTCAACAAGTGAGCTTTTCAGAGACATTTGAGAGTCAAACCATAACAGTGAGTGAGGCCAAACTCTCTTCCTGATCCCCTCGGACCCCTCCCTACCAATGTAGTAGAGCTGTGACACTTTTTCTGTGGAAACTAAATGCCATTGAACTGATAACAAACTGTCCTCTCCAAGTCTTTCTTCGTGTGATCAACACCTGAGACTCATCTCTCTCTGGGTTTCTTTTCTAATCACTTATCATCAACAGGAGGTTCTTCTTCATTAGGTTGGTAAATGGGAAAAAAGAAAAGGAATCACAGGAAAAGGGAAAACCTCCATGTCTCCCCTCTTTGTCTGCAGCTGAGGAATGGGAGGAGTAACAACTCCATCCTAATACATTATCCCTCCTCATTTTTCCATCCTAGAATATATGTAGAATTTCTTTGCTATTTATAATATATATGTATATACATACCTGTTTACATTGAAGAGCAAAACCAAAACAAAACAAAACAATAGAATCCTCACTCTGGGAGTGAGGCTGACTGGCACAGCAGCTTCTCTCATTCCTAGAGGAAGGATATAATGTGATAAAACAGATTGTCCTACGAGACTGGTGAGTGTTCTTGCTATGTTGGTTGGTTGATACCAAATATAGGCTCCTCTCAGCTTCCCACTGCTTGGCCACATGAACTGACGGGAAGGGAGATGTGCAGATCAGAGACTTGAAATCAGAGCTGACTGAAGGACTGAGCAGGCTGTCATAAGACAGGCTTCCATTGTGTGTCTGGCTGGCCAGGCTTTCACAGAGTGGGAGGTGGCACCCTCTGAATGAATAGGTTGGAACAGTCCCAGCTCAAACCATGTGCCCTGGGCTGACTTGAGGCTTGAGGATAGTGTACCAAAATGAAAGATACTGATAGCCAATTCTTTAACTTTCTTTTTTTTTTTTATACCAAATCTTTGAAATTTGGTGTTTTCTTTTTCTCTTGCCTTAGTCACATCTCAATTTGAACCATTGCTCAGCTGCCATGTGTAACTGAGACAGCATGGGTCAGAATGAATGGAACTAGAAGAATTCTTAAATTGTGTTACTCCGATATGAAATATTATGCAAACCTTCAAAGTACTTTTCAGTTTGAATAAAGTGGTTCAACTTTAAATATTCAAACTATTGAAGTTTCAGTAAAATCTACATTGAAAGCCATTAAGGCTGTGTGCTGAAAGCTGTCATTCTCCCTAGTCTGAGCAGACTTCTGTCATGGTGCCATCCTCAGATGTGGGTGGTGCAGAAGTCCAAAGGAATTATAGAGTCTCTGAGAAAAAGCTCTTGGGGCTTTCTCTTCTGACTTGGTCTCAACATGTCTCCATGCTCCTTTCTGCATAAAAGAAACAACTGAGGAACCTCTAGAATGCACCAGTATATTTTGTTAACACCAACTAAAAAGACATGTAAATAAATGGGACAAAAGTAAATTCTCTACACAAGAAAATCCATCTCCCTGTCTCTGCTAAAACACCTAAGAATAACTTAGTGATAATCAAGGAACCAATATAAATAATAATTTTTTAATCTAGTGAAATTAAAAGAAAAGCAAACTGTATTATGAATGGCCTAGGTTTAAGTTCTAATTTTTGAGAAGAGTATTATTTATTGCCATTACAAGTATTCTGTAATGGTAATTTTGGAATGTGACTAAATTAAACCATGCCTTTCATGTGGAAGAATTAATAAGAATAATGTCAGGAAGGAGTAGAGAATGGGAAAATTAAAATGCTACCAGCTATTAGGAAACTACAAAAGCCCAAGATATGAGATAGTAGGAGGTATGTGATTAGTGGAAATGACAGATGAAACACCTTGGAGAGCTTACCATATCAGCCAAGTCAGAAAAACCTGTCTACTTTTGTCTTCCCCCATTCTCACATTCAGCCAATATATACCGAGCACTTACGAATTGCCAGGCATTGTAGATACAGCACTGAATGAAAAAGACAAAATGCCTCCCCTCCTGGGGTTTACTTTCTATTTATCTGTGATATTTATCTCAGAAACTGTATATAAAACACACAGCACAGTGAGTGACAGAGTAAGCCATCAAGAATCAGGCTGACTTTGCAACATGGTCCTCTCATTCCAAAAGAGTATGAGAACACCCTTAATGATGATCCACAGCATCTCTGTGAGTGATGTTCTGGGGTACAGGTAACCTGTTGGTTGGCTATGAGACTCTGGCAGGTGGGTGCAGGCTGCCTATGGGTGTGGAGGTGGCTATGGGTTGCTGCAGGCTGAGGCGGTGAGGATGATTTGGAAGCAGGGAATATTGTGGCAAGTAGCCAATATAGCCCTGGACTGAATCACACCACTGACCACAGTCCTGCATCTATACGGCAATAGCAGAGGGCCATTCTCTTTCTCCTGTCTTCTTGAATTTTTGTTTTACTCACTCCCCACCTTCTTTTCCCACACTTTCTCTCCTTTTTCCTTTTCCCCCTCCCAATTGAGGCCTAACATGGGCTTTGCTGTCACACAATGCACCTGCTTCTTTCTTGGGCTCCTCAGGAAGGTTTGTCCACTCTGCACCAAGATGGGGAAGGAAACCAGCCCTTACTAGTACCTATGTACATTCATTGCTCTGAAGGTTTTCTGTAGACCATTTCTATGAGTTCTTCCACCCAGCCCCCAGTTAGGCACTACTGACCACTACTTGATCACTATTGGACCTTGGAAAAGTCTCAAGGTTCACTAGACACCAGGCAGTGTTCTCAGCATGGAATCCTTCTAGGCACATAACTTATTTTACACAAGTGTAATCCTGTGAGATAGGGAAGATAATTAACTTTGTGACTCAAAATTCCTAAGTTCCAGACATAAGAAATCTGAGGCAAGGGGTTCATGCAAACTACAGAGTCAGCTCTCCTAACCCTGATGCTACATTTTGTTCTCAGCCTTGACATCAGGGAACCTGCAAACAAGCTCCCAAGTGGCTGTACAGCAACAGGAGGAGCTGAATCTCGAGGAAGTTTGGCACAGATACTTCCAGAAGCAAGCATCCTACATAGCAGCACTGATCAGGCAAGGAGGAAGTGAGCAGGGAAGCAAGTCTGAAGTCATGGCTGGCAGACCACTGGGCCAGGCAGCACTGCTGCTCTGACACTGTTAGAAACCTATGTCACCAGAAGGTACCTACAGGAGGCAATGAGATTTCACATACTCTGATAATTACAGGTGGAATAGCAGTATTTACAGGTCAGTGCGACCACATCAGAGAAGGAAAATTGAGAGGTATCAGAGGCTGTTAACTACATACACTATGAAGTGTGGCTGTTTGCCCTTGTGAATGTGTGTCTGACAGGGAGTTGCAGCTCACTGCTGCTGTCCAGCACCACGAGGAATTGTTGTCTAGCACATTTATATAGCCAAGGAAAGGGTCAAATTTCAAAATTCAAAGTATGATTTCTACTGACTACATACCTGAAATTGTAAGTTAAGACATTGTAAGTTGGGGACTGTCTGTACAGTTAAAGTTTGGGGAAGCACTTGGATTTTTAGCATAGCAAAGAACATCACAGTAGGTTAAGCCCCCAACCCATGTTTCTATATCCCAATATCCCTCCAACATGCACTTTTAAATTTCTCTGCCAAGAGTGTTTGCCCTGCAATCAGGTCTCTGCTCAAATGCCCGTGTGGGCCAGATTGCTGTTACTTAGATACAGCTTCTCTATCCAGAAATGCATTCCTTGACACTTGATCACAATTGCCCCCTTTTCTACCCACCTCACCTGTGGCCCCTTCCCACAGCCTCAGCCCTACTACAGCCTGAAATCACACTGTTTACCTGCCAGCCAGGGCAGGGGCTTGTGTTTTTAGCTCTATCCTCGACCTTTGGAAAAGTACTTGTCAAAGCTGGGTATGTAATTCAGTGTCGTAGTACTTGCCTGGTATGTGCAAAAAAAAAAAAAAAGGCAAAAGTTAAAATCCCAAAGTATCTGTCACCAGGCAGGCACTTAGTAAGTTCTTGTTAAAGAAATGGACAATGTGAGAACCACCATACTTGCAGGCCTTTGGAATGGCTGTGCCTCTCTGAGCTGGTACACAGAAGACAGGGTGGGTGCACAATGATTGCCATGGCTGTGTCTCAAAAAAGCCCCTCTCCACTGTGTAGGAATCCTGGGAGAAAGCTACTGAGCATTATCACAACCTGGGTCAGGAGCCAGCAGATTCGAGCCTGCTATAAGACGATCCCTGAAAGAAGGAGAGCTCCTCGCCTGGGCAGAAGACTAACAGAGGGCCTCTCTTCTAATGTGCCTTCCTGATTATCCTTGATTTGGGACATAGGGGTTGCATGCGTGCGGACAGAATGCCTAAGATGGGTCTTCAGTGGGGACAAGAAATAGATGGCAAAAAGCAGGCTAAGAGAACAGATTGGAGGCTCATACTCTAGCTTGTTGGGAGTAGACTGTGCAGGCTTCCTGTTGCTCTATAAACCAGAGGCTGTCATTCTCTGGCTCTCCCTGGCTCTGTGGGTCCATTTGATCTAGATATTTTGGTCCCTGCATGGTATCTTGGTCACTCTAATTTCCCCTGTCTCCTTTGTATTTCACCCATGTGGTGCTGGGGACCTGAGCCCACAAAACTCTAACCTCATTGTGAACTTGCCTCTTAGTCCTCTTGGTCAAACACAGCCCACAGCTCAGTCACTATAGTTATCCACCTTTCCTAGGTAGCCTTACTCTGTGTCCCTGCAGCAGAGACAAGCTCAGCCCAGATATCTCCTATCCAAAGTTACCTTCTCTGACCTGCTTAGATAGCCATTCTTGTCCTGACTACCCTGTCATAGGGACTTCCTAAATGTTCGTGACCCTGCTGTCTGTGTGAGTGTGTCCTGGGCCCTCTGCATGCCCAGTTTGAGGACAGCAGAACCTGACACCCACACTTGTTCCACAATGGTCAGTTGACTGCCTGGGTGGGCTGTGTCGAGTGCTGTGTGTGTGCCTCCTTTCAGCCTCCCAGCAGCCCCTATTCTACTCAGACCTCCAGTACACAGATGATGACTGGAAGTTGAAGAAGTCAGCTAAGGCCTTATTTCATGCTACCCAGAAGCAAAAGACAGAAAAGAAAAACAGCATGAGTGGCCTGAAGAGTGACCTGTGTTCAGGGAGTGCCTGCTGGGGAGGGCTAGTTGAGCCTCTGATATCCTTCTATACTTGGCATCTGGCTTTAGAGCCACCCAATAATGTGTGGACTGAATGAACATTTGAAGCAGGGAGGCTTTGGGCTGAGGAAGGGGAGTGAGGCAGAAGAGTGGAAAGCAGTTCCAGTGGAAGATTCTTTTATGTTCCCTGCAAACCATATGTGCTTGACAGGAAGTCTGTAGCCCTGGCTGCCCTCTCTGACCAATCTCCAGGCCTTGCTCTGCCCCTCAGTCGAGCTGCACCAGCCTCACTGGCAAGGGTAAGGGTAGTGGGGGTGTCCATTGCATGTCAGCCCGCTGCACAGTCTGCAGGAACTTCTGTATCTCGGCCTGTACCTGACACAGCTTGCCTTTGTTGACAGGCCCCCAGGACAGGCCATGTAGGTACACACAGCACTCGACTGGGATGGGATAGAGCACCTGTTTTAACTCCATCAGCCCTGCTGTGTGCTCCAGTAGGCTCAGGAGGCCAGCCTTGGAGACAGGATTGTCAGACAGACCCAGGGAGCTGAGCTGGGAGCAGCAGCATAGGGCTGGCAGGATGGCTTTGAGGTGGGCGTCCTTCAGTTGGCAGTGGTTCAGGGTCAGGTGCTGCAGTGTCCCTGAGACCTTGCCCAGCAGGGTCTCTAAGGGTCCAGGGACCATGTAGGATAGGTTGTTGCCACTCAGATCTAGCTTCTTCAGGCAGGTGGTGTGAAGACTGTGAGACAAGTAGATGATGTCGGTGTCCAGAAGTGTGCAAAAGCGGATCTCCAGGGCATGCAGTGGGGCCTGCAGGCAGCTGAAAAAGGAAGGTGCACTGACTCAGGGGAGGTCACTGGCCCTCTGCCTTGGACACCTTGCTTGCCACCAAGGGGCACTAAGATCACTTCCTCATCTGAGAAGAGGTTTAGAATTCTATGTCTTTTCATGTTTCAAGGTCTGGTTCTTTCTCAACATACCCACCAGGCCCTCTAGCAACCTCTCTGCTATGGTTTGGATCTTAAATCCAAAGACTTCACCAAGTCTGTAGTGCTACTGGGAAGTGGTGGAACTATTCAGAGGTGGGGCTTAATAGAAGAAAGTTAGGTTACTGAGGGTATGCCCTTAAAGGAGATATTGGACCTTGCCTCATTCCTTACTCTTTCTTTGCTTCCTGTCCATGGTAAGGTAGGTAGCTCTGCTCTGCCATGTGCTCCCTTGCCATAGGTTATGGACTGAAACTGGGAGTCAGAATAAACCTTTTTTCCTTCAAGTTGATTATCTCAGGAATTTTGTTCCAGTGATGGAAAGTTGACTAATATACTCTCCAAGGCTAAGTTTCTCTTTGGTAAGATGCAGACCTACATTATATGCACCCAATGTAACTGTAGAGAACAGTCATTTGAAAAGGCTTGCTTGTTGATAAGGAATTCATAGGATGAACCTGATATACTCAGGCTTGGTTCTGGGAAAACTTCTACTCAGGCTTGCATTTGACCAGCCTGAGTATACTGAATGTCCCACCAGGAAGTTTCTAGCAAACATTTATAGAGTAAGATACTTTCTTCACATTATTGCCTTGCGGGGTCCTCTACTTGTTATGTGGGCAGCAGTAGGTCCAACAGGGAGTCTTGATTCTTTCCTTAGGGCCCAGCATGGGGTACCCTGCCCAAGGAGATTTGTGGAGTAGATAAACATATTGCTAAATGAGATTCTTAGGCAGTCATTGTTTTGGACTAAGCACCTGCCCTAGGCCCCAGTAGAGCAGACCAAACCAGAATGGAGTCACTGGTGCTAAGTGCCATGTAACTGAGCTGAATTTTGAGAGGTTAGTTTCCCAGAAAACAACAGATTCACGGCATTTAATCAGAAAGGACCCAATTTTCCTGAGCGTGCATGATAAGGAAGCCCCCTCTTAAGCCATGTAAGGAAAAGAACTTTGAAAACACCAATCATAAGCAGACATGGTGCTTCATATCTATAATCCCAGCACTTGGAGAGGCTGGGGCAGGAAGATCAAGAGTTTGATGCCAGCCTGGGCTATAGAGTGAAACCCTGTCTCACAAAAAAACAACACCCCCCCAAAAAAAGAAAGGACAATCCTTTTTGTTTCTTTTTTCTCCTTTCAGCAGCCCTTTGGCATGCCTATAAAGTTATCCTCTGCTCAGTTCATTGGAGCTCTCATTCCATTTTATAGAGTGCTCTTTAATCAATTCATGAATTGATTATATCTTTAAACTAATTTTTTTGGTTATTTTTAAAAACAATATGCATCTTTTCCTAACAAATTTGTCTTCCAGAAAAGATCCCAATCACCATCTGTCTCCCAATCATAGTTCCTAGGCTGCATCCAGGAGTCCATAGGAATGGATCCCTCTTCCTGTCTTGCTCCCTGTCTTGGTTTGACTTGGGGGTGTTCTGGGGACCGTCTGGAGCATGCTGCCCACCTGTTTACCTGAGTACTTGCTGTAAGTTGCCTGAGAGGTAGGAGTAGGACAGGTGGAGCTTCTGGAGGTGTGTCAGCTTGCTGAGCTGGGAGAGGTAGTAGCTGGAGGACTGCTCGCCATCTGGGGAGAAGGACCAGTGGTAGTAGGCCAGCTTGAGACTGTGCAGGTTGCAAATCCTCCCCAGCTGTGTGGCAAAGAGTCTCTGCTCTGATAGTGCCCGGAACCAGTCAAACACCTCGAGCTCCTGGATGAAGTCCAGCTCCAGCGTTTTCAGGACCCCTAGCAGACTGTTAAAGGGCATTTCTTCAATATGTAGTTTCCTACAGCAGAGTCGCAGGGACCCGCTGCTCTCTTCCACTTTTGTCAGGAGGCTCAAAAGGAAAGTGTTTAACCTGAAGGGACCTCGTAGGAAAAGATTCATGTGTAGTTCCACTGGTTCCCATGGCTGCTTTGGTCCTTTTCTTGTGTCTTCTAGATTGTGCCTGGCCATGGCCTGAGGCATCTGCACCTTGACTGTTGATGGTAACCAAAATGGAAACTTGGCCAAGGCCTCAGAAACCCCTTTAATCTGGATCTGCTCAAAGTCCAGGGTCAAATCCAACACCCTCAGTTCTGACCTCCTGTGGGGAGAGAGGGATGTGATGAGAGGTTGCCATCTGGAGAAGCCCATCTTGGGCCAGGTGAGATGAGCAGTAGCCGCCTTGGGCTCCCAGAATCCCAGCATCAGACCCCAGTATGTGCCCATGCCTTCTCCCTTCTCACATGGACTTTTCCTTCCTCACTTGGGTTCCTTCTCAGTTCCTATTCCTCCCAAACCTGTTCCACGATCCCCAGAAGATGAAAGACCTACTCCATAATGCCCTTCAGCTGCAACATCAGCTATTTAACTCAGAAACCCACAGATCACCCATTTGCACCCCTAGCTGATTTTAATACCCCCCTCACAACTCTGTGCTCCTTACCTGGCACAGGTCCTGTGGATGGGGGAGGTCTCTAGTCCATCTAGCACAGCCTGCACGCTGTCTTGGTTGGGCCACTGCACTATCAGAGAGCCCAGTCGGAGAAAAGGGAAGGGCCAGGCCTGCACCAGGGCCTTCAGAGCTTTCTTGTGCCCCTTGGAAAAGGCAGCAGTGAGAATTGATGGGAAGAGGTCGACTGTGAGCTCGTCCAAGGCAGGTATAGCTGAAACCTCATTGCTGAGCAGACTGTGGGCTGCAAGTTCCAAAAGTTTGGGTAGGGCTGGGTTGCTCATCTTCACAAACCTGGTGCAGGATAAGGTAGAACTCCTCAGCATCCCTCCCAGGCTAGAACAAAGACACAGCCTTTCACATCCATTACAGGACCAAAGACTGGCTCCACCTCCATTCATGACCCAAACCCCACAATTTGGATCTTGAAAACCTAAGACTCTAGAACCCTTCAAGGCTGACATCTGTGGGATGGAGCCCAGACTCTCAGGAGTTTAGATTCTTTGCTAGACTTCAGAGGCTTTGAACTGGGCCAAATTTTCCTTCTTTGCCTCACTGTCAAGAGCACCATGAGCATTCACTAAGCACATTGTCTCTAACTGCATATTAACTTTCCAAAATGTGTCTAGATTCCAACCACTTCTCATCACTTCCGCTTTTACCAACAACTCAATATTTCTTGTTTCTATCATAGCCTTGAAACTTGTCTCCCTGCTCCTGGCCTTGTGCTGTCTGCAGTCTAAGTCACATTATGTCATTCTTCTGCTGAAAACTCTCCCAGGCTTCACTTTTGCTCTGAATACAGGCTACCCTGGGGTAGTCCTCCCGGAGTCTAGATAGCCTCCTGTCACTCTCCCCAGTCTACAACTACTCAGCAATATCAATTCTCAGGGCCTTTGTATTTACTATTCCTTTTGTTTAGAAAAGTCTCCTCCCAGATACCCTCATGGCTGGTTCCCTCACTTCACTCAAGTCACTTTGTCCCTGACCACCTATGTAGGGTAGAGCTTTCATCCCTTAAAAATGTCTCTATCTATCCTAACCTGATCTATAGCACTTATATTACTACTTTTGGCCTGTTTCTACCTCAAACACACGCACACATACACATACACATGCATCAATATACAGTTGCTAATTGTATTCTCTCTGCTAACTTGCAAGTGTCATGAAAAAAAAGCTGTGTCTGCTTTAATCACTGCTAGTCTGAATGACAAACATACTGTGTGATGTATGCTAGGCAAACAAGGCATATTATAAGTACATTTAAGAACAAGTTGAAATGCACAGTTAAGCTTATCACACCCCATGGAATGTGCTGAGTGTGACAGGAAATGGAGGTCTTTCTGAACTCTTATAAAACATCAGTTCTGGGTCAGTTATGAATTCTTCCATCTGCCCAAGATCCTCCTTTCCCCACTCTTATTGGGAAGTGTAGCCTCATTCCATCACTCTCTGTAGTCCATGCAGTTTACAGAGCAGGACTTTGTGCAATGATAGGGATGTTTTAGATCTGTCCAATGTGGAAGCCACAACCCACTTGTGGCTACTGAGCATTTGAAATATGGCTAGTGTGACTGAGGACCTAACTTTGCATTTTATTTAATTTCAGTTACTTTAAATAACTGCAAGTAGCTAGATGCTATACTTATGGACAGCTGAGGTCTAGAATCTATAGAAGTCCAAGATAAGAATCATTTACTCACACTCTCACAAGCTATGCAATCCATTTCTAAGGGGATATTATAGCTTTGGCAACAATATTGGGCAAGGGTAATGATTAACCAATCTCATTTTTGAAGCTGTATGCATAATACCTAAATAGTGAAATAGTAGCAAATAAAATCTATAAAAAATATCACAAAAAGAAAAAGATAAAGGAAAAAGGTAATCGAGTACATCTAATATCAGAAATGCAAGAATGGTTAATGTTAGGATTATTATTAATGTAATTAGTCAATGGATTCAGGAAAATCAAAGGAAGAATGGAAGGGAAGTTCTCGAACCTGACATATAGTAGTGATTTGTAACATTGCCTTTAAAGTCAGAACAAGAAAGCAATGGTGTGAACACCATGAGAATGAGCCCGGTACTTCCAACTTAGGAAGTATGGTTGCTGTTAGGAATCCATGGCAGCCTTGGAGCCCAGGCCACACCTCCTGTGTGCTGTCCTCATCAATAACTGGCTGTGACAGATCTGTCCTGGGAGATGTCATTTCACTAACAATCCCTTTGGCTTGAGGACTCTAAGGGCCTTGCTGGACCTTCCAGGGTATCCATGTCCATCAACCTTCCCTTGAGCTCTGCTTTACCTGGCGGTATGTAGGGCTGCCAACTCTCCATGTCTTCCCCAATTCCTCCCCATTTCCCCTCATAATGGGTGATTCCCCTTTGCAAGTGACATCCTTGTATCCATCTTGGTGCCTGCTTCTAGCAGGCTCTTAATGGTGTTAGGACATGCTACCCAAAAATGTAGCAACATGGCATATTGAATATTTTAAGATGAAGGAAATTAAAAAATGGCCTGTGCAGGAAAGGATTTTCTGACCTTACCTTGTAGCAGATTATAAGACTCTCATGCAAGAAGTAATTTCTCTATACTTGGAGGAATTGGCACAATAAATTCCCCCTATACAATGAATATATGCTAATAAAAGCAAAACAGAAAATGTGATGCATACATACAAATGAAATATTATTCAACAATAAAGAATGAATTTTTATCATTTGCAGATAAATGGCTGGAACTGGAGAACATCATGTCAAGTGAATAAGCCAGGTTCAGAAAGACAAAGGTTGCATGTTGTCTCTCATATGTTGAACAAAGATCCAATACAAATGCAAGCATTACCATATATACACATATATACAAGACATGTTTCCAAAAGTGGGACTATTAGAGGAGACTAAGGGAGGATGGAAAAAAGAAGAGAATGATAGAGAGTGAATAATAATGAAATACATCACATCTGTGTAGGAATAAGACACGATGAAACACACTGAAAACTGTTGAACAATATGGGGTAGGGGGTAAAGGTTAAAGGTGGGTGTTAACTGATTAAAGAACAATGTATTTACAGGTAAAATACCAAGGAAAAATGTCACTGAAGAATGAACAGACACTTAAACAATGAAGGGCAGAAATGTAAAACAGGTCATATTAAAGAGAGGGTACCTGCAGGCAGGGGAGGGTAAATGAAAAGGGTAAAGGAAAGTGAATATGGTCAATGTATTTTCTACACAAGTGTGAATATGGAATGTTGAAACCATTTTAAGGAGGAGGAGGGGGAAGAGGGAGAACAATGGAGGGGATGAACCAAACTGGGGTATGTTATATGCATACATGGAAATGAAGCTCCCTGTACAACTATTATATGCTAATAAAAACATTGAAAAAAGGAATGAATATTTTATTATTGAATAAATATTAAGCCAGACTGTGATGTACATTGTACTCAGTCCACTAAAGGGATTGCAAAGACAGAAGGAAGTCTTGCCCTTTGAGCTAAGTAGGCATAGACAATGTATGACATACAAGTTAACTGTCTTGGCTCAAAGGAAAAATAAAACTTTTCTCTTTTTGAGTAGCATCAAGTTACAACTTGGAACTAAGTCTTTGGACCAAGTTTTCAGTTTATTCCCATTAGTTCAAACTTTTTTTTTTAATCAACCACATTCAAGTTTTAGGTTTCCTTCCCTTTACCTATTCCAATTTTTCTTCTTCGTGACTGTGTCTTCATTGAACCTAAGCATAAAAATACAGTTCTTCCTGAGTCTTTGGGTCTTCCCTTCTGAAAGTTCCCGTGCCATGTAAACCTTTATTTTTATGTTTACATAAATTTGTTGTTCTTTTCTCTTGTTAATGCCTTTTGTTTTTACTTTTTGACAGTACTGGAGTTTGAACTCAGACTTTTTTTTTTTGGTGGGACTGGAGTTTGAACCCAGGGCTTTAAACTTGGAAAGTAGGTGCTCTACCACTTCAGTCAGACCTCCAGCTTTGAACTTGCTAGGTAAGAGTCTTGCATTTGCTAGGTAAGCACTCTACCACTTGAGCCACACATCCAGCTCTTTTTTGCTTTAGTTTATTTTTCAGATAGGGTCTTATAGTTTTTGCCCAGAGCATGATTCTCCTACCTTTTCCTCCCATGAAGCTGGGATTACAGTCATGAACCAATATGCCTGACTTATTCTTTGAGATTGGGCCTTATTAACTTTTTTGCCTGTAATGGCCTTGAATTGCACTCAATCCATCTCCTGTGTACCTGGGATTACAGGAAGGAACTACCATGCCTGGTCCTAATCTGTCTTTTGTTATAGGGCCTCAGCCATGATAATTCTCATGATAGGTGAGGAAAGGGTATTATTTTTTCTCCCAGGTGGAAGAAAACCATGTATCCTCTATAATATACCCTTTGGATCAACAGATTTTAGCATTGCTTATTACCTTTGAGCAATTTTGCAACTTTATAAGAATTAATTGAACAATTTTCCCCCATGAGTCAAATTTCTCAGTTGTAATCAACACCTGCAGGTTAAAGTGAAATTTTAACTTTTTAGTGGTTTTGTTTATTTATTTTGTGGACTAGGTTTGAACTCAGGGAATGTGCTTGCTAGCTAGACACTCTACCTCTTTTTAAAATTCATTTATTCACAAGTGAATACACTGTGTGGGGCATTTCTCCCCACTGCCCTCCACTCCCCCTTCCCCCCCACCCCCTTCACATCTAGGCAGAACCTGTTCTTCCCTTATCCCTAATTTTGTTGGAGAAGACATAAGCAATAATAAGAAAGACAAAGCGTTTTTTCTTGTTAAGGACAGCTATACAGAGAGATTCCTAGCATTGCTTCCATGTACAAATGTGTTACAACCCAAGTTGATTCATCTCTACCTGACTTTTTTTACTAGTTCCCAATTACCTTCCCATATTGACCTCTGTCACTTTAAGGTATCTGTATTAGCTCCTCTGCAGTGGGGACATCAAACACTTTCATGTTTTGGGTTTCTTACCTGTCCTCATACCTCCCGTAAGTGCTCTCCCCTTGTCATGTGACCCAAGTCCAACAATGTTGCTGCATTTGCCCTGGATCTGAAGTCCGCGTAGGAGGGAGAACATACGATTTTTGGTCTCCTGAGCCTGGCTGACCTCGCTCAGGAAGATGTTCCCCAGTTCCATCCATTTACTTGCGAATGATAAGATTTCATTCTTTTTCATGGCTGATTAGAATTCCATTGTGTATAAATACCACATTTTCTTAATCTATTTGTCAATAGTGGGGCCTCTTGGCTGTTTCCATAACTTGGCTATTGTGAATAGCACTGCAATAAACATGGGTGTGCAGGTGCCTCTGGAGTAACCTCTGTCGCAGTCCTTTGGGTGTATCCCCAGGAGTGGGATTGCTGGATCATATGGCAGATGTATGTTTAAATTTTTAAGAAGCCTCCAAATTTTTTTCCAGAGTGGTTGCACCAGCTTGCATTCCCACCAGCAGTGTATGAGGGTTCCTTTTTCTCCACATCCTCACCAACACATGTTGTTAGTGGTGTTTTGATGATGGACACTCTCCCTGTTGATCCACACCTCCAAACCTTTTTTGATTTTAGTTATTTTTTCAAGTAGGGTCTCATATTTATGCCTGGGCCAGCCTGGACTGTGATCCTTGTATTTATGCTTCTCACCACTGCTGGGATGACAGGTGTGCAACATCACACCTAGCTTTTTATTGGTTAAGATGGGGTCTTGCAAATGTTTTGGTCCTGCTTATCTGGCCTTGAACTGTGATCCTCCCAATCTTGGCTCCTGAGTAGCTAGGATTACAGGTGTGAGCCATTGTGCACAGTCACGGTTTTATTTTTGAGAAAATTTTCATTTCACTTATCCTAATGTATAGATTTATCTCAAGAAACACTGTTGCATGTTATTGCTAATGCTTCAAATATTCTTCATGTCACGAACTGAAAATGTGGGTTCATCTTTTATTTTTATGGTCTAAGGAAGTCACAGCTCATTCTGTGCTCAATATGTACAATTTCTGTTGTGAAGTAGGAAAGCAATACTTTGAAGTGCATCTGCAAATCAACAGATGCTGTTTAAGCCACAAAATCAAGTATCACCATGACTATGCATCAGAGATTGAAATGTGGGCTTTTGGTCTCATAGATACTACTTTTTAATAAGCTATTGGTTATTTGGAAATTGCTGGTGATCATTCTGTCTAGACTTTGCTGCAGTCTGGTTCTACTATTTACTCTGATTCATGGTCTGTGCATATCACATGCATGTGGGTATCATGTTGGTTTCCAACACGGCTAGGCTAACAATAGCCATCACCACTTCCATTTTGTGCTTCCTCTTTGTGTGCATTCCCGAAACATGGTGTCCTACTGGAACAAATGTAGAGCAAAGTTCAAGCCTCTGAAAGGATCTCATTACAATTTGGTAGAATCATGTTTGGTTGAGTACATGAGATGTGATTGACTTGAAAATTTTAATTTCCCTTTACTGCATATATCAGAACAATTTCCTGTTAACTAATAGGGTGTTTTGACTTTTGTTTTTAGTACAAATATCCAGGGAAAAAATTTTCAATTGGATACACCTAAGAGGAAAATTGTTCAATTGGTCCCTTTATAGTTGCATATATAGTTGATAGCTGACAGATATGTAAATTTCCCTCTGATCTGGTAGTGATTTTCCCCCAACATCCATCTTTAGAAAAACCCATCTGTCTCCATTTGCAATTGATCTCAACATCCCTGTTGAGACTTTCCTTCTGGATCAGATTTAACATCTGCCTTGTACTTCACAGTGTATGAGCAAAATCAATGCTTTAAAATATGTTCATTTTTCTATCTTTATAAAAGTCAAGATTCTAACCTTTTTCTGAAAATTGTATTCAAATGTTAAGAAGCTTAAACACAGATAAAATAGGGGAGAATTCCATGACTAATGGGACTATTTATACTGATGTAACCATATAGAAATGTACAGCATGCCCAACAACAATTGAATAGTAAATGTATAATGGCAGCCCTGACTTATATACTCTCTCACTTTTCCGTCATCTAAGGATGACATTAATGGTAAATATGTGGAAGCAGTATTAAAAGTAACAAAATATTGCCAGGTGTAGTGGTACATGCCTATAACCCTAGCATTTGGGAGACTGAAGCAGGACTGAGAGTTCAAGACCTTGGCTACATAGCAAGACTCTACCTCAAAACAAGGGCTGCAGATATAGTTTAGTGGTAGAGTACTTGCCTAGCATGTGCAAGGCCCTGGGCTCAATCCCCAGTACCAGAAAAAGAACAACAAAATATTAATATAATAGAGTAAAATAAAGGACACACATGTAAGTGGATTGAATGAACAAATATTGAAAAGATATAAATATTACTGTAGTCAGGAAATTTTGAGTAATCTGTCTAAATAAATATGTAGCTTTAATCTAGAAGAAATGGCAAAAGAACAACTAAGACATTAATACTCAAGAGATACTAATCTTAAGAGAGAAATCAAGATGGCAGATAGCTGACACACCCTGGGACCTTGACCTGCACAATTTCAAACAATTACCCCAGATTTTTGTGGCAGCAAGGATTGGCTAAAACACAACACAGAGAATGGCAGAGATTTGCAAGCATCTGGGAGTATATGAACCACCATAATACGTGCAGATACAGATTCTTCGATTGTCACCCACCTGCACAGACCTGCCTTAGTGTGTCTGCAACCTCACCAATAATAATGCAATGCAGAGAACTGCAGAAAGAGAGCAGCTGCAAGCATCTGGGAAGACTGGGATTACCAAACACAAGGAGACACAAAACCTCTGTCTGCCGTCTTCCTGTGCTACCCTGTAGCTGATCTGTTTTCAACCAAATGAATCTGCTAACCCACCAGGTGAGTGCAACACACTATTTGGGAGGGTACCTCATATTCTAGCACAGCTGGAGAGCCTATTGCATCCCATATAGACAAAATTTGTGACCAAATACATGGAGGGAACATTTCCCCTCTACCTGGCTGGGGGTCGGGGGAAGGGGCAGAATGTTTTTCTGAAAAAGCCTGTACAGGGGAGTAGTGACTCAGCAGCCACTGTGGGGAAAGCCAGACACAGTACTGCCTTGGAGAAACTGGGAGCAAGCTGAAACTGACAGTCTAACAGAAAAGCTCACTTTTAACTCACAGGTTTGCCCCATGAGTGGAAGGGGCTGGTGACTGCTCACTTACCAACCTCTCATGGGACCACTTTTGAGAAACTGACTGCTCCGGAGGCCCCACTCCACTAAGGAAGCCCGGGTTCAAACACCCAAAGCTGAGCTCCCCAAAAGTTGTCTGATAGGGAAAAGCAACACTCATATGCAACCCAACATAACAACCTTAAGAAAGGACAGTCATAGGGCTGGGATGTAGCTCAGTGGCACAGTGCTTGCCTAGCATGCATGAGGTCCTGGGTTCAATCCCAGCACTAAAAAAAGAAAAAGACAAAAAGAAAGGACAGTCATGGCCAAAGTCCCTATGAAAAATAAAAGTGTCATCACCTCAACCTCAAATCAGAGGAAAGAGTTCAGAACATTCATTGAACTGAAAAAAAAATCTTTTTTACTTTACTTTACTTTTTTGTATTTTAAAAATTTTTAATTTTAACGTATATTTTCTTCCATCTTATTGTTACCTAACTCCCTTTTCCATTCTGTCCTAACACTAACCCACTCAGCCCTCTATTGCCCCACTTTCCTTTCTCTACTCCAGTGTTTTGTTTCTCACCTCTTTCCATCTTCTCCCCCTCCTCACCTTCCTCTCCTTCTCTCTCTCCCTTCACTACTTCAGCCTCTTCAAAATGTACCACCCATTGAATAGTCTGTTATACCAACTTTACACACTACCCCATCCTTCCTATTCCTTGGCAGTCCCAGACAACAGCACCCTCTTCCACAGCGACTGAACTATACCTTGATACACACTAAGGACTTAGTATCCTAGACCCCCCACACCTCACACCTCTCCACACTCACCTCATACCCCCTTCCTGCCACTTCCTCCAGCACCAGCTCTTTCAATAGCTAAGTATCCACCTCTACCCAAGCAACCAGTATCCCCCTAATCTCCATGGCTTATAGATAATATCACCAAGAGGCTCGCTACATATTTTGTAAATAACTTTTTGTTATTTTTGTAAATCAATGAATTTGTTATTGCTGATTTATACTGCCTAGTCAGGGAACAGAAATAGTACATCAACCTAGCTAATGACTAAGCCAGTCATAGCACTGTAATTGAGTCAGGGGGAAGATAACAGGTGATTAAAATCCCCAATTAGCCACTTAACAACATAGAAGCACAACACATCATAGAGGCATGGGGAGAAGAAAGAGGCCAGGAAATCCTAACCCCCAAAAGACCAACAGTTCAAAAGAGGATTTAGTAAGAAATGAAGAAAGTGAATACCTAGTTCCTGACCCCAATAGAACAATGATAAATATAACCAATGAGCTCAGTGATGCCACAAAATATCTCTCAAAGAGGAAATTATGCACGAGATCACTGAGAAACTCACGGGGAAGCTACAAGACATGATTAACAAGAAAGTACAAGATGCACTCAAGAAATATTAAGACACCACAAATAAAAAAACTAGAGAAGACACAGAAACAACTAAATGAACTCAGAAAGGACTTCAACAAATTCCAAAGTGAAACAAAGAAGACTATACAAGAGATATATGAAATAAAGAAGACAACACAAGATATGAAAGAGGAATTTAACAAAGATATGGAAAACCTCAGAAAAAATAACCAAGCAGAAACACTGGAAATAAAAAGTTCCTTAAATCAAATAAAAATATAGAGGAAAGCCACTCCAGCATTAGAACAAGTGGAATACAGAATCTCAGGACTTGAAGAAAAAATAGATGTTAAAGAAAAAACAGAAGAACTCTTAGACAAAAGACTCAAAAGCTGTGAAAGGAATGTGCAAGAACTCAGCAACCATCAAAAGACCAAACCTGCAAATAACAGACATTGAAGAAGGAGAAGAGGTGCAAATTAAAGGTTTATGTAATATATTTAACAAAATAACAGCAGAAAATTTCCCAAATCTCGAGAAAGAGTTGTCCATTCAGGCATAAGACTCCAGGATACCAAACAGACATGACCAAAATAGAACCTCTCTATGGCATATTATCATTAAAACAACTAGCACAGAGAACAGAGAAAGAATATTGAAAGCTGTAAGAGAGAAAAAAAACCCAAAATAACATATAAAGGTAAACCATCAAAATAACAGTGGACTTCTAACTGAAACCTTAAAAGCAAGAGTGAGGTTTTATGAGCACTGAAAGAAAGCAATTTCAGTCCTAGGATACTCTACCCAGCAAAACTATCATTCAAAATTGATGGAGGAATGAAAGTCTTCCATGATAGACAGAAACTAAAACAATATATGACAACCAAACCACCACTACAGAAGATTCTGAAAGGAATCCTACACACAGAAGATGAAAACAAACAAACCATGAAAGGAAGTATTAAGCCTCATAAGAACAAACATTCAGAGAGTAGCAGTGAATCAGCTGCATACACTCAAATCCTTAAAAACCAAAAACTAAATGCAGGAATCACCACATACCTATCAATACTAACACTGAATGTTAATGGACTCCATCAAAAGACAGCACTTGGCAAACTGGATTAAAAAGGGAGACCTAACAAACTGTTGTTTACAAGAGACCCACCTTATTGGCAGAAACAAACACTGGCTTAGGGTGAAAGGCTGGAAGACAATTTGCCAAGCTACTGGTCCCTGAAAACATGGAGTAGCAATACTTATATCAAATAAAGTGGACATCAAACTTAAATTACTCAAAAGAGACCAAAAATGTCACTTAATACTAATAAAAGGAGAAATACATCAAGATTAAATAACAATGATCAATTTATATGCACCCAAAGTCAGTGGACCCAACTTCATTAAACTTACACTAAAGGACTTAAAACCACATAAAGACCTCAACACAGTGGTAGTGGGAGACTTTAATACTCCTCTATCTACAATAGATAGGTCAACAAGACAAAAAAATCAACAAAGATATGCTAGAACTAAATGATACCATAGATGTAATGGAACTGACAGGTATCTACAGAGTATTCCATCTTGCAACAGCACAATATACATTCTTCTCAGCAGCCCATGGAACTTTCTCCAAAATTGATCATATCTTAGGGCACAAAGCAAGCCTCAACAAATATAAGAAAATTGAACTAACCCACTGCATCCTATCTGATCTCAATGCAATAAAACTAGAACTCAACAACAAAAGCAGCAGTAGAAAATACTCAAACAATTGAAGGCTGAACAATACATTGCTCAACGATTAGTGAGTCATAGAATAAATAAGGGAGGAAATAAAAAAGATCCTGGAATTTAATGCAAATGAAAACAGTCTATCAAAACCTATGGGAAGATTCCAATGGCAGCTAGAGGGAGGAAGCAGAAAGTGTGGCTCCTGAAGTAAAATCTTGGAGAGACGCTGGAGATACACCTTACAGGAAATACCACCAAGAAGAGGCAAAACTTTGACTCCTCCACACCTCCAGCTTGCACATAGCATCTCCACTTCACATTAAACAGAGAAACCAGGAGGGCTCCTGCACCACCGCCAGACGGCAGCACCCAGATGGCTTGGGAAGACACTGACCACAAGGTGAGCTAAGCAGCACTCAGTACTCCCAAAGACAACCCTGGGCCAGATCAGCATAGCCCCCTGGACAGACTGACCCCCACCCAGGGAAAAAAGAAAAAAAACCCTGAATAATAAGCAATAACAACAAAAAAGACATGTAGCAAAGAGGGCGGGGTGCCCTGAGTGCCGAATGGGAGGGGGAGGGGAAATCCCTCACAACAAGCTGGCTGGAGAAGGCAGGAGAGGCGGCACATGCCCAGCAACCAGGTGTGGGAAAACTTGTAAAAGCAGCAGTGGGAGGAAAACTCCACAGGAGTGGGGGAACACCCACTTCCCACGTGAACTGTAAATAAACATGCAGCCCTGAGAAAGCAGGTGCAGTGTCACCTCCCCCAGTGTGCTTGGAAAGGGGAAAGCTTGTAGCAGTGGCTCACACACAGAAGAACTCTGAGTAAACAAAGCCTGAGGGGATAGGCGAGTGTTAAGCTCACTCCTGAGATCTGCATAAATAATGCCTCCAGCAGCAGCAGGCTGACAGCAGTGGGCAGGTGAGCCGCAGCCTCAGATAGCCATTCACAGAACTGTCTCCAGACTCTTTTTTTCCCTCTCTTCCTTTGATGAGACAACAACTGAACTACACCTGCATGCTGAAAAACTTACTGAAACTGTATTGCATTTGAGCTTGGGACACTTTGTGGGTTTCTTTTTGGTTTTGTGTTGTTTTGTTTTTTTTTGGTTTTTCTCCCCTTTGATGAGACAATGACAGAACTACTTCTGAGACACCATCTCCAAGATTGGAGGCTTAGGGACTAACACCAAAATTATTAAGACTGAAACTTTATTGCATTTGAACTTGGAGATTTTTTTTTCATGTACTTATTTTTTTTCAAACCTCTCTCTGTCTCTCTAATGCCCATTCAGCTTACTGTTGATTAGTACACTATCTCTCCCTGTTTATATCTTTGAAAGTTTTTTTTGGTTTGTTTGTTTTGTTTTTTTCTACTTGTTTTTTTTTTGTTTTTCACTTTTTCTTGAACTTCTTTGCTTTCCATCTCCTTACACACTTCCGTTCTAAATATTACCATTGTTATTATTACAAGCTAGAAAATACTTAATTGCACCCAGTACAGGGACAATAATAACACCAAGGGCAATGACAGGAAGACAGAAAAAACAGGGAAACCAGTTTCCCCACACCCAAAAATTAGTACAGGAACTAGAGGGAAATGAAAAAAACACATACTCAGATCCAGACTCCAACAAAAAGAAGATAAACTATGCCAAAGGACCCAATGAAGCCCACAAGAATAACCTAAAAGAAGAAATCCTACAGGTAATTAATGAGAATTTTATAGAGATGATACTGGATATGGTCAACCAAAATGTACAGGGGACACTCAAGAAATTCCAAGACAACAAAAATAGAGAATTTGAAAAAGCACAAGAGGAAAAAATAGAAACTATAGAAGCACTGTATAAACACCAAAGTGAAACAAAGCACACGATTAATAAACAGATAAATGAACTCAGGACAAAAATAGACAACATTAAAGAGGAATATGGAAAACCTCAGAAAAAAGAACAAAACAGAATTGCAAAACAAAATGGAAGGGCAATCCAGCAGAAGAACAAACAGAAGACAGAATCTCAGAACTCGAAGATGAAATGGTAATTAAAGGAAAAACCAAAGAACTATTAGTTAAACAACTCAAGACCTGTGAAAAGAAAATGCAAGAACTCACTGACTCCATCAAAAGACCAAACCTGAGAATCATGGGCATTGAAGGAGAAGAGGTGCAAGCAAATAGAATGAGTAATATATTCAACAAAATAATAACAGAAAATTTCCCAAATCTAAAGAAATCTATTCCCATACAGATGCAAGAGGTCTCCAGAACATCACACAGACCAGATCAAAATAGTTCTACCCCATGGCATATTATCATTAAAACAACAAAAACAGAGACCCAAGAAAGAATACTGAAGGCTGTAAGAGAGAAAAAACTAATAACATACAAAGGTAAATCCATCAAAATCACAGCAGTCTATTCAACAGAAACATTAAAAGCAAGAAGAGCTTGGGGTGAGATCTTCCAGGCAGTGAATGAAAATAACTTCACCCCAGCATACTCTAACCAGCAAAACTATCATTCAAAATAGATGGAGCAATAAAAGTCTTCCATGATAAGCAGAAACTCAAACAATATGTAACCACAAAGCCACCACTACAAAAGATTCTTCAAGGGATTCTGCACACAGAAAGTGAAACCCAACTTAACCATGAAAGGGCAGGCAGCACCAAACTACAAGAAAAGAAAAAGCAAGAAAGTAGAGAGTAACCTCAACTTAGGTACACACAATCAAACCTTCAAACGACTAAGACAACTAAATGACAGGAATCACCACATACCTATCAGTACTAACACTTAATGTTAATGGACTTAATTCCCATCAAAAGGCACCATTTGATGAAATGCATTAAAAAGGAAGATCCAACAATTTGTTGCTTACAGGAGACACATCACACCAACAGAAATAAGCATAGGCTTAAGATGAAAGGCTGGAAGAAGATTTACCAAGCCAATGGCCCCCCAAAACAGGCAAGAGTAGCAATACTTATCTCTGACAAAGTAGACTTCAAACTTACATTGATCAAACGAGATAAAGAAGGACATTCCATACTAATAAAAGGGGAAATAGACCAAAAGGAAATAACAATTAACTTATATGCACCCAATGTCAACACACCCAATTTCATCAAACATACCCTGAAGGACCTAAAAGCATATATTAACTCCAACACAGAGGTTGTGGGAGAATTTAACACCCCATTATCATCAATAGATAGGTCATCCAAACAAAAAATCAATAAAGAAATCCAAGATCTAAAATATACAATAGATCAAATGGACCTACTTGATGCCTACAGAACATTTCATCCAACTTCTACACAATATACATTCTTCTCAGCAGGGCATGGTACTTCTCCAAAATAGATCTTATCCTATGGCACAAAGCAAGCCTCAGCAAATATAAGAAAATAGAAATTATACTATGCATTCTATCTGGTCACAATGCAATAAAACTAGAACTCAACAGCAAAAGTAAAGACAAAAAACATGCAAACAGTTGGAAACTGAATAACTCATTGCTTAATGAACAATGGGTCATTGATGAAATAAAAGAGGAAATTAAAAAGTTCCTGGAAGTCAATGAAAATGAAAACACAACCTACCGGAACCTACGGGACACAGCAAAGGCAGTCCTGAGAGGAAAGTTTATAGCCATGAGTGCATATATTAAAAAGACTGAAAGATCCCAAATCAATGACCTAATGATACATCTCAAACTCCTAGAAAAACAAGAACAAGCAAATCCCAAAACAAATAGGAGAGAAATAATAAAAATAAGAGCTGAAATGAATGAAATAGAAACCAAAAAAACCATACAAAGAATTAATGAAACAAGTTGGTTCTTTGAAAAAATAAACAAGATTGACAGACCCCTGGCTAACTTGACTAAAATGAGGAGAGAAAAAAACCCAAATTAGTAGAATCAGGAATGCAAAAGAGGAGATAACAACAAACACCATGGAAGTCCAGGAAATCATCAGAGACTATTTCAAGAACCTATATTCAAATAAATTCAAAAATCTTAAAGAAATGGACAGATTTCTAGATACATATGATCATCCAAAACTGAACCAAGAGGAAATTAATCACCTGAATAGATCTATAACACAAAATGAAATTGAAGCAGCAATCAAGAGTCTCTCCAAAAAGAAAAGTCCAAGACCTGATGGATTCTCTGCTGAATTCTATCAGACCTTTAAAGAAGAACTGACACCAACCCTCCTTTAACTGTTCCTTGAAATAGAAAGGGTAGGAAAACTGCCTAACACATTTTATGAAGCCAGTATTACACTTATCCCAAAACCAGGCAGACACCTCCAAAAAGAAGAACTATAGGCCAATCTCCTTAATGAACATTGATGCAAAAATCCTCAATAAAATAACGGCAAACCGAATTCAACAACACATCAAAAAGATCATTCACTATGACCAAGTAGTCTTCATCGCAGGAATGCAGAGGTGGTTCAACATATGAAAATCAATAAACGTAATGAACCACATGAACAGAAGCAAAGACAAAAACCACTTGATCATCTCAATAGATGCAGAAAAAGCCTTTGATAAGATCCAACACCATTTTATGATAAAAGCTCTAAGAAAACTAGGAATAGAAGGAAAGTACCTCAATATTATAAAAGCTATATATGACAAACCTACAGCCAGCTTATACTTAATGGAGAAAAACTGAAACCATTCCCTCTAAAATCAGGAACTAGACAAGGATGTCCACTATCTCCACTCCTATTCAACATAGTACTGGAATTCCTAGCCAGAGCAATTAGGCAAGAAGAAGGAAGAAAAGGAATACAAATAGGTAAAGAAACTGTCAAAATATTTCCATTTGCAGATGACATGATCCTGTACCCTAAAGACCCAAAAAACTCTACTCAAAAGCTCCTAGACACCATCAATAGCTATAGCAAGGTAGCAGGATATAAAATCAACATAGAAAAATCATTAGCATTTCTATACACTAATAATGAACAAACTGAGAAAGAATGTATGAAAACAATTCCATTTACAATAGCCTCAAAAAAAATCAAATACCTAGGTGTAAACCTAACAAAAGATGTGAACGACCTCTACAAGGAAAACTATAAACTTCGGAAGAAAGAGACTGAGGAAGAGTATAGAAATTGGAGAGATCTCCCATGCTCATGGATTGGTAGAATCAACATAGTAAAAATGTCGATACTCCAAAAAGTAATCTACATGTTTAATGCAATTCCCATCAAAATTCCAATAACATTCATTAAAGAGATTGAAAAATCTACTGTTAAATTTATATGGAAACACAAGAGGCCATGAAAGGTCAAGGCAATACTCAGTATAAAGAACAATGGTGGAGGTATCATGATACCCAACTTCAAATATATTACAAGGCAATAACAATAAAAACAGCATTGTACTGGTACAAAAACAGACATGAAGACCAGTGGAACAGAATAGAGGACCCAGATATGAAGCCACACAACTATAACCAACTTGTCTTTGAGAAAGGTGCTAAAAATACATGATGGAGAAAAGACAGCCTCTTCAACAAAAACTGCTGGGAAAACTGGTTAGCAGTCTGCAAAAAACTGAAACTAGATCCATGTATATCACCCTATACCAACATTAACTCAAAATGGATGAAAGATCTTAATATCAGTCACCAAACACTAAAGTTGGTACAGGAAAGAGTAGGAAATACTCTGGAATTAATAGGTATAGGTAAAAACTTTCTCAATGGAACCCCAGCAGCACAGCAACTAAGAGATAGCATAGATAAATGGGACCTCATAAAACTAAAAAGCTTCTGTTCATCAAAAGAAATGGCCTCTAAACTGAAGAGAACACCCATAGAGTTAGAGAAAATATTTGCCCGTGACACATCAGACAAAGGACTGATAGCCAGAGTATATAGGGGACTTAAAAAACTAAATTCTCCCAAAACTAATGAACCAATAAAGAAATGGGCAAGTGAACTAAACAGAACTTTCTCAAAAGAATAAAATCAAATGGCCAAAAAACACATGAAAAAATGCTCACCATCTCTAGCAATAAAGGAAATGCAAAATAAAACCACACTAAGATTCCACCTCACCCCTGTTAGAATAGCCATCATTAGCAACACCACCACCAACAGGTGTTGGCGAGGATGCTGGAAAAAGGAACCCTCTTACACTGTTGCTGGGAATGTAAACTAGTACAACCACTCTGGAAAAAAATTTGGAGGCTACTTAAAAAGCTTGACATTGATCTACCATTTGATCCAGCAATACCACTCTTGGGGATATACCCAAAAGACTGTGACACAGGTTATTCCAGAGGCACCTGCACACCCATGTTTATTGCAGCACTATTCACAATAGCCAAGTTATGGAAGCATCCAAGATGCTCCACTACCGACGAATGGATCAAGAAAATGTGGTATCTATACACAATGGAATTTTATGCAGCCATGAAGAAGAATGAAATGTAATCATTCGCTGGTAAATGGATGGAATTGGAGAACATCATTCTGAGTGAGGTTAGCCTGGCCCAAAAGACCAAAAATCATATGTTCTCCCTCATATGTGGACATTAGATCAAGGGCAAGCACAACAAAGGGATTGGACTTTGAGCAAATGATAAAAGCGAGAGCACACAAGGGAGGGGTGAGGATGGGTAAGACACCTAAAAAATTATCTAGCATTTGTTGCCCTTAACGCAGAGAAACTAAAGCAGATACCTTAAAAGCAACTGAGGCCAATAGGAAAGGGGACCAGGAACTAGAGAAAAGGTTAGATCAAAAAGAATTAACCTAGAAGGTAAGACATATGCATAGGAAATTAATGTGAGTCAACTCCCTGTATAGCTATCCTTATCTCAACTAGCAAAAACCGTTGTTCCTTCCTATTATTGCTTATACTCTCTTTTCAACAAAATTAGAGATAAGGGCAAAATAGTTTCTGCCGGGTATTGAGGGGTGGGGGGGGAGAGGGAGAGGGAGGGGGAGAGTGTTTGGTAAGGGAGGGGGTGGGGGCAGGGGGGAGAAATGACCCAAGCATTGTATACATATATGAATAATAAAACAATTAAAACAAAGTTCAAAGTACACTGTACACATCTATGGAATTATCACAATGAAACCCCCTTGTACTATTTTAATGTATGCTAATAAATATAGTAAAACAATAAAAATAAAATAAAAGAAAATAAAATTTGCTCACACACACAAAAAAGACACCTAAAAAGCTAGATAGCATTTGTTGCCCTTAACGCAGAGAAACTAAAGCAGATACTTTAAAGCAACTGAGGCCAATAGGGGAAGGGGACCACGAACTAGAGAAAAGTTTAGATCAAGAAAAATTAACCTAGTAGGTAACACACATGCACAGGAAATCAATGGAAGACAATTCCCTGTATAGTTATCCTTACCCCAACTAGCAAAAACTCTTGGTCCTTCCTATTATTGCTTATACTCTCTCTTCAACAAAATTAGAGATAAGGGCAAAAAAGTTTCTGCCAGGTAGCATGGGGATGGGTGGAGAGGGAGGGGGTGGGGGGTAAGGGAGGGGGTGGGGGAAAGAGGGGAGAAATGGCCCAAATATTGTATGCACATGTTAATTAAAAAAAAACCTATGGGATACAGCAAAGGCAATCCTAAGAGGAAAGTTTATAGCCATGAGTGCGTATCTTTAAAACACAGAAAAATCTCAAATGAACATCCTAATACTACATCTCAAACTCCTAGAAAAACAAGAACAAGTAAAACCCAAAACAAGTAGAAGGAGAGAAATAATAAAAATAAGGACAAAAATCAATGAAGTAGACACACATACACACACACACACACACACACACACACACACACACACACACACACACACTAAACCCCCAAAGAACTGATGAAACAAAAAGCTGAAAAGATTGGCAAGCCTCTGGCAAATCTGACTGAAATGAGAAGGGAAACAACTCAATAAAATCAGAAACAAAAAAGGGAGATAAGAGCAAACACCAAGGAAATTCAGGGAATCATTAGGGACTACTTTGAGAACCTATATTATAATAAATTTGAAAATCTTGAAGAAATGGGACAAATTTCTAGATATACACAACCATCCAAAACTGAACCAAGAGAATATTAATCACCTGAGCAGATCTATAACATGTAATGAAATTGAAGCAACAAAGGGTATCCGCAAAAAGAAAAGGCTAGGACCTGATGGATTCTCTGCTGAATTCTACCAGACCTTTAAAAAAGAACTAATACCAACTCTCCTTAAACTTTTCTATGAAATAGAAAGAAATGGGACACTAACTCATTCTATGAAACCAGTATTGTACTCATCCCCAAACTGAACAAGGACCCATCCAAAAAAAGAGAACTACAGGTCAATCTCCTTAATGAATATTGATGCAAAAATCCTTACTAAAATAATGGTAAACTGAAACCAACAATGTATCAGAAAGACCATTCACCATAACCAAGTTGGCTTCATCACAGGGATGCAGGGATAATTCAACATATGCAAATCATTAAATGTTATACAGCATATTAACAGAAGCAAAGACAAAAACCACCATATCATCTCAATAGAAGCAGAGAAAGCCTTCAATAAAATTCAACACCATTTCACGATAAAAGCATTGATGAAACTAGGAGTAGAGGGAATGTACTTCAACATAATAAAGGCTATGTACAACAAACCTATAGCTAACATCATACCTAATGGGGAAAAACAGAATCCATTTCCCCTAAAGTCAAGAATGAGACAAGGGTGCCCACTCTCCCCATTCCTATTCAACATAGTTTTGGAATTCCTCACCCGAGCAATAAGGTAGGAAGAAGAAATAAAAGGAATACAAACAGGTAAAGAAGAAGTCATACTATGCCTATTTGCAGATGATATGATCTTATACCTAAAAGATCTGAAAAACTGCACCAAAAAAGTCATAGGTACCATAAACAGCTTCAGCAAAGTAGCAGGATACAAAATCAGTACACAAAAATCAATGGCCTTTCTACACACCAAAAATGAACATATTGAGAAAGAATATAGGAAACAATTTCATTTACAATAGCCTCAAAAAATCAAATATGTAGGAATAATTAGCAAAGGATGTAAATGACCTCTACAAGGAGAACTGCAACCATTGAAGAAAGACACTAAGGAAGACTATAGAAGATGGAAAGATCTCCCATGCTCATGGATTGGCAGAACCAACATAGTAAAAATGGCTATACTACTAAAAGCAATCTACATGTTTAATGCAATTCCCATCAAATTCCAATGGCATTCATCACAGAGATTGAAAAACCTACTCTAAAATCATTTGGAAACACAAAAGACTGCAAAGAGCTAAGGCAATACTCAGCAAAAAGAGCAACGCTGGAGGTATCACAATACCTGACTACAAACTATACGACAGGGCCAAAGCAATAAAAGCAGCATGGTACTGGCACAAAAGTGGAAATGAAGACCAGTGGAACAGAATAGAGGACCCAGATATGAATCCACAGTGCTACACCCACCTAATTTTTGACAAAGATTCCAAAAACATGCAATGGAGAAAAGATAGTCTCTCCAACAAATGTTGCTGGGAAAACTGGATATCTGCCTGCAGAAAACTAAAACTAGATGCATGTCTGTCACCCTGTACCAATATCAACTCAAAGTGGAGTACAGACTTTAATATCAGACCTGAAACCTTGAAGGTAGTACAGGAAAAAGCAAGGAATACACTGGAAGCAATAGTCATAGGCAGGGACTTCTTCAGCAGAACACAGTGGGTCAGCAACTAAGAGAAAGAATGGACAAATGGGAATACATGAAATAAAAAAGCTTCTGCACAACAAAAGAAACGGTCTGTATATTGAAGAGACCACCCACAGAGTGGGAGAAAATCTTTGCTAACAATACATCAGACAAAGGGCTGATGACCAGAATATACAGGGAGCTCAAAAAACTAACTCCCCCCCAAATCAATGAACCAATAAAGAAATAGGCAACAGCACTAAACAGAACTTTTTCAAAGGAAGAAATCCAAATGGTTAAAAACCACATGAAAAAGTGCTCACCATCCCTGGCCATAAAGGAAACACAAATCAAAATAACACTAAGATTCCATCTCATGGTGATAGCCTCTGGGCTCTGGCTATCTGACCTTAAAAAGAGATTAGTAAAGTTAAAAAGTTAAATCACTTTCAAAAAGGGGCAAAACCTCAATATTCAAAAGGACTAAAAGAAAACTTGTGGACAACAATCTGCTTTATTGCATCATTTTCATGAAAGTGTATCAGAGACTGTAAAACTACTCTGAACTTTATTCTTCAAGAAGTCGGTCTGTGAGGAGGATCCAAGATGGCGACTAGAGGAAGGAAGCAGACAGCATGAGCTCCACAAATCAAAAACCTTGCTGAGATGCTGGAGCCACACTTGGCAGGAAAAAAACCACCAAGAAGAAGCAAAACTCTGACATCCTGAACCCCCAGCCTGCACAAAGCTTCTCCATGCCATGTTATGCTGAGGAACCCGGAGGGCTCCCGCACCGCCAGACACTGGCTCCAAACTTGTTTGGGAGACACAGACCAATAGGTGAGCAAATAAGCAGCACGTTGTACTCTCACAGCCATCCCTGGGATAAACCAGCATAGACCCCTGGACAGACTGATTCCCACCCCGCAAAAAACAAACAAACAAACAAAAAACTGAATAATAAACAAGGAACTGAAAAGGACATGCAGCAGAGAGAGCAGGGTGCTCTGAGTGCACTGGAGAAGTGGGGAGTAGCAAGGAGCTGCTCTCCATGTGATATGGAAAATCTCAGAAAAAAAATGAAATAGAAATACAAAACACAATGGAAGGCCACTCCAGCAGACTAGAACAAGCAGAAGGCAGAATCTCAGAACTTGAAGAAGAAATGGAAATTAAAGGAAAAACCAAAGAACTATTACTCAAACAATTCAAAACCTGTGAAAGGAATATGCAAGAACTCACTGACTTCATCAAAAGACCAAAGTTGAGAATCATGGGTATTGAAGAAGGAGAAGAGGTGCAAGCAAAAGAAATTCGTAATATATTCAACAAAATAATAACAGAAAATTTCCCAAATCTAGAGAAAACTATGCCCATTCAAGTACAGGAAGCCTCCAGAATATCAAACAGACCAGATCAAAATAGAACTACCCACAACATATCATCATTAAAACAACAAGTTCAGAAACTAGGGAAAGAATATTGAAGGCTGTAAGAGAGAAAAAACAAATAACATACAAAGGTAAACCCATCAAAATCACAGCAGACTTCTCAACAGAAACATTAAAAGCAAGAAGAGCGTGGGGTGAGATCTTCCGGGCACTGAATGAAAATAACTTCAACCCCAGGATTCTCTACCTAGCAAAACTATCATTCAAAATAGATGGAGCAATAAAAGTCTTCCATGATAAGCAAAAGCTAAAACAGTAAGTGACCACCAAGCCACCACTACAAAAGACTCTTCAAAGAATCCTGCACTCAGAAAATGAAAGCATACAGAACCATGAAAGGACAGGCAGTACCAAACCACAGGAGAAGAGAAGGCAAGAAAGTAGAGAGTAACATTGATTTAGGTGCACACAATCAAGCCCTTAAACAATAGACAACTAAATGACAAGAATCACGACAGATGTATCAACACTAACTCTGAATGTGAATGGAATTAATTCCCCCATCAAAAGACACTGTTTGACAAACTGGATTAAAAAGGAAGATCCAACAATCTGTGGTTAACAGGAGACCCATCTCATCGATAGAAACAAGCATTGGTTAGGGTGAAAGGTTGGAAGAAGATTTACCAAGCCAATGGTCCCCGAAAACAGGCAGGAGTAGCAGTACTTATCTCAGACAAAGTAGATTTCAAACCTACATTGATCAAATGAGATAAAGAAGGACATTCCATACTAATATAATGGGAAATACACCAAAAGGAAGTAACAATTATCAACCTATATGCACCCAACATCAATGCGCCCAATTTCATCAAACATACTCTGAAGTACTCAAAAACATATATAAACTCCAACACAGTGGTAGTGGGAGACTTTAATACTCCCCTATCACCAATAGATAGATCATCCAAACAAAAAATCATTAAAGAAATCCTAGATCTAAATCACACCATAGATCAAATGGACCTAGCTGATGTCTACAGAATATTTCATCCAACTTCTGCACAATATACATTCTTCTCAGCAGCCCATGGAACTTTCTCCAAAATTGATCATATCTTAAAGCACAAAGCAAGCCTCAGCAAATATAAGAGAATAGAAATAATACCATGCATTCTATCTGATCACAATGCATTAAGACTAGAAATCAACAACAAAAACAGCAGTAAAAAAATGCAAACAATTGGAAGCTGAACAACACATAGCTCAATGACAAATGGGTCATTGATAAAATAAAAGAAGAAATTAAAAGCTTCCTGGAAGTTAATGAAAATGAAAACATGACCTACTGGACCCTATGGGACACAGCAAAGGCAGTCCTGAGAAGAAAGTTTTTAGCCATGAGTGCATATATTAAAAGGACAGAAAGATCTCAAATCAATGACCTAAAGCTACATCTCAAACTCCTAGAAAAACAAGAACAAGCAAATCCCAAAATGAACAGGTGAGAAATAATAAAAATAAGAGCTGAAATCAATGAAATAGAAACATCAACAAAAAATAATATAAAGAATCAATGAAACAAAAAGTTGGTTCTTTGAAAAAATAACCAAGATTGACAGACCTCTGGCAAACCTGACTAAAATGAGGAGAGAAAAAAAATAAACCCAAATCAGTAAAATCAGAAATTCTAAAGGGGCGATAACAACAAATACCATGGAAATCCAGGAAATCATCAGAGACTACTTTGAGAACCTATATTCTAACAAATTTGAAAATTGTGAAGAAATGGTCAGATTTCTCGATACTCATGACCATCCAAAACTGAACCAAGAAGATATTAATAAACTGAATAGATCTATAACACAAAATGAAATTGAAGCAGCAATTAAGAGCCTCCCAAAAAAGAAAAGTCCAGGACCAGTGGATTCTCTGCTGAATTCTATCAGACATTTAAAGAAGAACTAATACCAACCCTCCTTAAACTGTTCCACAAAATAGAAAGGGAAGGAATACTGCTTAACTCATTTTATGAAGCTAATATTACACTCATCCCAAAACCAGACAAAGACACCTCCAAAAAGGAGAACTATAGGCAAATCTCTTTAATGAACATTGATGTAAAAATACTCAATAAAATAATGGCAAACAGAATTCAACAGCACATCAGAAAGATCATCCATCATGACCAAGGAGGCTTCATCCCAGCAATGCAGGGGTGGTTCAACATACACAAATCAATAAATGTAATACAGCACAATAGAAGCAAAGACAAAAACCACTTGATCATCTCAATAGATGCAGAGAAAGCCTTTGATAAGATCCAACACCACTTCATGATAAAAGCTCTGAGAAAACTAGGAATAGAAGGAAAGTAATTCAACATTGTAAAGGCTAGATACAACAAACCTACAGCCAACATTATACTTAATGGAGAAAAACTGAAACCATTCCTTCAAAAATCAGGAACCAGACAAGGATTCCCACTATCTCCACTCCTATTCAACATAGTACTGGAATTCCTAGCCAGAGCAATTAGGCAAGAAGAAGAAATAAAAGGAATACAAATAGGTAAAGAAACTGTCAAAATATCCCTATTTGCAGATGACATGATCCTATACCTTAAAGACCCAAAAAACTCTACCCAAAAACTCTTAGACACCATAAACAGCTATAGTAAGGTGGCAGGATACAAAATCAACTTACAAAAATCATTAGCTTTTCTATACACCAATAATGAACAAACTGGGAAAGAATATATGGAAACAATTCCATTTACAACAGCCTCAAAAAAATTCAAATACCTAGGAGTAAATTTAACAAAGGATGTGAATGACCTCTACAAGGAGAACTGCAAACCCATGAAGAAAGAGATCGAGGAAGACTACAGAAGATGGAAAGATCTCTCGTGCTCATGGATTGGTAGAATCAACATAGTAAAAATGGCTATAGTATCAAAAGCAATCTACATGTTTAATGCAATTCCCATCAAATTCCAATGACATTCATCAAAGAGATTGAAAAATCTACCCTAAATTTCATTTGGAAACACAAATGAAAATAGCCAAGGCAATACTCAGCAAAAAGAACAATGCTGGAGGTATCACAATACCCTACTTCAAATAATATTACAAAGCAATAGCAATAAAAACAGCATGGTATGGGCACAAAAACAGACATGAAGACCTGTGGAACAGAACAGAGGACCTGGATATGAATCCACACAACTATGCCCACCTTATTTTTGACAAAGGCGCTAAAAATATATGATGGAGAAAAGACAGCCTCTTCAACAAATGTTGTTGGGAAAAGTGGTTATCTGCTTGCAAAAAACTGAAACTAGATCCATGTTTATCACCCTGTGCTAGTATCAACTCAAAATGGATCAAGGACCTTAATATCAGACCCTAAACTCTAAAGTTGGTACAGGAAAGACAGGAAACACTCTGGAAGTAATAGATATAGGCAAGGACTTCCTCAATAGAACCCTAGCAGCCTAGCAACTAAGAGAAGGTATAGACAAATGGGACTTCATAAAACTAACAAGGTTCTGCACAACAAAAGAAATGGTTTCTATACTGAAGAGACCACCCACAGAGTAGGAGAAAATATTTGCTAGCTATACATCAGACAAGGGACTGATAACCAGAATATACAGGGAACTCAAAAAATTAAACTCTTCCAAAATTAATGAACCAATAAAGAAATGGACAACTGAACTAAACAGAACTTTCTCAAAAGAAGAAATTCAAATCGACAAAAAACATGAAAAAATGCTCATCATCTCTAGCAATAAAGGAAATGCAAGTTAAAACCACACTAAGATTCCACCTCACCCCTGTTAGAATAGCCATCATTAGCAACACCACTAACAACAGGTGTTGGCGAGGATGTGGGGATAAAGGAATCCTCTTACACTGCTGGTTGGAATGTAAACTAGTGCAACCACTCTGGAAAAAAATTTGGAGGCTTATTAAAAATCTAAACACATACCTGCCATATGATCCAGCAATCCCACTCCTGGGGATATACCAAAGGAATTCAACACAGGTTACTTACTCCATAGGCACCTGCACTCCCATGTTTATTGCAGCACTATTCACAATAGCCAAGTTATGGAAACAGCCAAGATGCCCCACTACTGATGAATGGATTAAGAAAATGTGGTATTTATACACAATGGAATTCTACTCAGCCATGAAGAAAAATGAAATCTTATCTTTGGAAGTAAATGGATGGAGCTGGAGAACATCATTATGAGTGAGGTCAGCCAGGCTCAGAAGACAAAAAATCATATGTTCTCCCTCATATGCGGACGTTAGATCTAGGGCAAGTACAGCAATGTGGTTGGACTTGGGTCACATGATAAGGTGAGAGCACACACAGAAGGTATGTTGATAGATAGGAAACCCAAAACATGAAAGTATTTGATGTCCTCACTGCAGAAGAACTAATACAGAAACTTTAAAGTGACAGAGGTCAATATGAGAAGGGGATCAGGAACCAGAAAAAAGGACAGTTAGAGATGAATCAACTCAGAATGTAACACATTTGTACATGGAAGCAATGCTAGGAATCTCTCTATATAACTATCCTTATCTCAACTAGCAAAAACACTTTGTCTTTCTTATTATTGTTTATACTTTCTCTTCAACAAAATTAGAGGTAAGAGCAGAACAGGTTCTGCCTGGAAGTGAGGGGAGGTGTGGGGGAGGGGGAGGGAGTGGGAGGTTGTGGGGATAAATGACCCAAACAATGTATGTGAATAAACAATTAAAAAAAGGTTTCATCTCACCTGCTAGAATAGCTATCATCAAAAACACCACCAACAACAAATGTTGTCGAGGATGTGGGGAAAAAGGAACTCTCAAACACTGCTGGTGGGAATGTAAGCTAGTTTAACCACGATGGAAAATAGTATGGAGGCTTCTCAAAAAACTAGAAATAGATCTGCTATTCAATCCAGCAATACCAGTGCTAAGGATATACCAGAAGGAATGTGAGCCAGGTTATAACAAAGGCACCTGTACATACATGTTTATTGCAGCACTATTCACAATAGCTAAGCTATGGAAACAGCCAAGATGCCTCACTACCAACGAATGAATTAAGAAAATGTGGTATTTATACACAATGGAATTTTACTCAGCCACAAAGAAGAATGAAATTTTGTCATTTGCAGGTAAATGGATGAAACTGGAGAACATCATCTCAAGTGAAATTATCCAGGCTCAGAAGGTCAAAAGCCACATGTTCTCCCTCCTATGTGGATTGTAGACCTAAAACAAATGCAGCAATATTATGGGATATGGATCACACTAAGGGGAGGCTGTGCAAGGCAGGGATAGGGCAAGGGAAGGGAAACCAAAGACTCGAATGAGGTTGATGTGCTCACTGTACAGGAATGAATATAGAAAATTTAAAACTGGCTGAGGCCACCATGGGAAGTGGACTAGGGAGGAGTGAAGACGACTGGAAGAGGCGAATCAATTGGAGCTGTAATACACATATGTATAGGAAAAACTCAAGGAAACTCCCTGTGCAGCTATCTTTATCTCAAACTAGCAAAACATCATGCTTCTCATTTATCTTTTATGTTTTTTTCTTCTACATAATCAGAGGACAAGGGGGTGGAACAGGTTTGGAGGGGCAGTTGGTACTGGTGTGTGTGTGGGAGGTGATGGGGGAAAGGGGTAGGAGGATTTATATTGTGCAAATAATGTAGACACACGTATGTAAATGCCAAAATGGTTCCTGTTGAAACTGTTCCAGGAATCAGGGGAGGGGCTGAGGGATAGAAGTGGAAGGGGGTAATTCAAGTATGATATATTTGATACATGGTTAAGAACCTTTGTAAATGCTACAGTGTACCCACTCCCAGCACTACGATTAAAAAAATGATCCTAATCTTATTAGTATTTTATATGAAGCTATATAATACTCCATCCCCCACTCTCATGGCTCTGCCATAAACCTTGCAGCAAGAAATCCTCCTGGCTCTGTCTCCTTCCTAACAAATGCCAAATGGTTACCAGAGACATGAATTTTTAAGGTGCACCACCTAAGAAAGAAAACAAACAAACAAAAAAAAACAAAACAAAAATGTTGCCAATAAAGCTGACATCCATGAAGGTAAGTCCCATTGACTTCTGAAATGTCAGTTTCTGATACAGCTGTATTGTACATTGAGTGGAACTCCTTGTTTGGTGGACATACACTGCTAAAAGGTGGAGTACAGTGTTAAAAGGTAATTTTCTGGTCAATAAACACATGAAAAGATGAAACATCACAAATTATTAGGGAGACATAGGTCAAAACTGTAAGATACCACCCTCACAATCATTAAGATTATTACTATTAAAAAAAACAAAAAAAAGTGGTGGTTGAAGAAATGGAACAATTGGAAATTCTATACAGGCAATGTACAATGTTGTAGCTGCTGTGGAAAAAGTATTATGGTTCCTCAAAATGTTGTAAGTAGATCCATCAATTCCACTTCTGGTTGTATATCCAAAAGAATTCAAAGCAGAATCTGAAAGATGTATTTGTTTACGTGTTTTTGCAGCAGTATTATTCACAACAGCCAAAGGCAGAAGCAGCCTGTGTCTATTGATGAATGGATGGATAAACATAATGTCATACACACATTAAGTGAAATGTTACTTAGCCTTAAAAGTGAAGTTAAGTTCTGACACGTGCTACAAGATGGGTGAATCTTGAGGTCATTATACTAGGTGAAATAAGCCAGTCACAAAGGAAAATATTGTATGATTCCATCTGTAGGGACCGACTAGTACCCGCAGTGGGTACTAAACTTAAGATACTTGTGATATGGCAGATGCAAATAAGTCTTTTTGGAAAGTTCCCTTTTCTGAGTATAGGTGGATCCTTCTAAGAATGAAGCTTAAATCTCCTTGGGAGAGCTTTACTCCCAGCCAGGATCACCTACAATGGGATGAGAAGTTGCTTAAGCAAACATTATCACTCACTGTCCTATCTCCCACTTGTCCTCCTGAAAGACCCTTTATCTTTTCCATTAGAAACCCTTTCTCCCCACTTCTTTTCCCATATTAGGTTGGCATATAAATCTCTCACTTTAGTTCTTCAGGGAACCTATTTACCTTAATGCTCCCACATGAATGTCAATCTTTTCTCCTGCTTAACCTGCTAATTTGCAACCCTCTCTTCCCAATGGACTTACATTGGTAGAGGAAAAGGTTTTCCTTTGGGCATATTCATTTAAGATATCTGGAATAGTCAAATGCACAGATATAGAAAGTAAAATAGTGGTTTCCAGGTGCTTGGGTGAGGGAGGTAAGGAGGATTATTGTTTAATGGGTATAGAAGTTTAGTTTTGCAAGACAGAAAGAATTCTTGTGGTAATAGTTGCACAACGGGGTGAATATGCTTACTGCCTCCTAACTGTACACTTTAAAATGGTTAAGATGATGAATTTTATGTTTTGTGTGATTTAATCACAGTTTTCAAAAAAGATAATTTAAAAAATGATAAAATCCTGACTTTCATCATATAACTATAAAAATGAACCCATGCTAAATTTTTTATTTAAGTAGCCCATGACAAAACTGGGAAGGTATCACCATCACTTCTAGGGAGAACCCAAATTAAGATCAGAACTATTTTAATTAATGTGCAAATGGAGGTCAGTTGAGAGAAGTCAACTTGAATGAAACAAAATGTACATGTCTAAGAATTATTTTGCATTGCTATATTTGTCCAAGGTAGCTCAACAGCAAAGGAAAGTGAGAGAGATAATCTAGAAGGATGTGATCTGAATAATGTAAGTACAATTTTCACCTAGAATAAGACAGAATAGCCAACCATCTCACTCATCCTGGACCATATTAGATTCAAGCCTGAGTTCTATGAGATGGACTAAAAGTGACAGGGCTAGTTCATTTAAAAAAATCCAAAACACAAATTGTCAATGCTGGTCTCTGAGAAGAAAACTATAAAATGACTGATTTGAGTTTTGGCTCCAAATGAATAATTGGTTAAAAAGAAAACATAAGGGCTGGGAATGTAGCTCAGTGGCAGAGAACACGGCCACCATACGCAAGGCCCTGGGTTCAATGCCCAGCACAAAACCCCTTAAGATACACGGTGGAGTCATCTGTGGAATAAGGTATAGAACTTATTCATTTTCTTAACCTTTTAACACATATTTATTAAGTTCCTATCATATGCCAGCCTTTTGTTAGGTGTAGGATAAAGAGAGTTCTGTTGCCTCATTAGTCAGTAATTTTTTTAAAAAAGAGAAATTGTAATAGTTTTCTAAGCCAAAGAAAAGTGTCCCTGAATGAAAATAGCTCAATATTGCTGCTGTGTAGAGAGAAATAATCTCTATATATGGTATTGAATTTAACAGCAAAGCAGCTAGAACACATACAAGATGGTGGAAACCCTGCCCAGGAGCATCTAAACTAAACTCTGGAAGTCTAGGAATGATTTGCAAGGGAAATAATACAAAAGAATATGCAGGAATAAGCCTGGAGAGAAGGGGCACCAGTTTTCAAAACAGGCCAAGAAAGAAGGCCCCAGAAGCATGGCAGAGTTAAGTCTGCTTGAAGAAGTAAAATGTTACAGCTGGTGGCAGCTTATATTTTATAAAAGGATTTCATATCTCTCTTGCTTTAAATCTTATTTCACTATAGGGTTGGAAAATCTCCAGATATGCCTGGCTTCTTCTGTTGGTCATTTTTTCCCCTGTGGGACCACTCAGCATAGCTAGGTCTCAGTATATCAGGACATATTTGTATTTTTACTACTTATTCTTTTTGTATTTTTCCATCTCAGTCTTACTATGTTCCTGTAGCTTTACTTACTCATTTATAACACACAACCTAATTTTATTTTACTTGACTTACTTAAAGAATTTTTCTGAAATTTTAATTATTAGGAAATTGTGTGTGTTGGTGCTCAGGACTAAATCCTGGACCTTGTACTTACACATGTAGTGTGTACATGCTAAGTACATCCTACCACTGAGCTATATTCCCAGACAAATCACAAGCAAATAAAGGATATTATAATTATAGTTTAAAAATGCAAAACAAAATTTAGACACCCATACCTCAGGATGAGAAACAGATTAATCCTGGATGTCATATTCTGCAGTAAGTTCCTGAATAGATGGATAAGATTTTTGGAATAAACATAGTTTGGCACTGGAATTGGCTGTACCACTTACTAGCTGAATTACTCTGGACATTTTACTGCATTCATAAAATAAGGATATTAACAGAATGTAACACAGTTTTTTTTAAAAGAGAGATTTTTGTCTACTATTAACATTAAGCCCTTAGGATGCTAACTCAGTAATCTTTGAGCGACTCAACATTGTAGCAAATTCCAATACCTCAAAAATAAGTCCAGAAAAGTGGTTATCTGTTTGCAAAAAACTGAAACTAGATCAATGTTTATCACTCTGTACTAGTATCAACTCAAAATGGATCAATGACCTAATATCAGACCCGAAACTCTGAAGTTAGTACAGGAAAGTACAGGGAATACTCTGGAAGTAATAGGTATAGGCAAGGACTTCCTCAATAGAACCCCAGCAGCTCAGCAACTAAGAGAAAGGATGGACAAATGGGACTTCATAAAATTAAAAAGTTTCTGCACAACAAAGGAAATGGTCTCTGAACTGAAAAGACCACCCACAGAGTGGGAGAAAATATTTGCTAGCTATACATCAGACAAAGGGCTGATAACCAAAATATACAGGGAACTTAAAAAACTAAACTCTCCCAAAATCAATGAACCAATAAAGAAACGGGCAACTGAACTAAACAGAACTTTCTCAAAAGAAGAAATTCAAATGGCCAAAAAACACGTGAAAAAATGCTCACCATCTCTAGCCATAAAAGAAATGCAAATCAAGACAATACTAAAATTCCACCTTACCCCTGTTAGAATAGCCATTAACAAAAACACCACCACCAACAGGTGTTGGCGAGGATGTGGGGAAAAAGGAACCCTCGTACACTGCTGGTGGGAATGCAAGCTAGTGCAACCACTCTGGAAAAAAACATGGAGACTTCTTAAAAAACTAAACATAGATCTACCATATGATCCAGCAATCCCACTCCTAGGGATGTACCCAAAGGAATGCAACACAGGCTACTCCAGAGGCACATGCACACCCATGTTTATTACAGCGCTATTCACAATAGCCAAGTTATGGAAGCAGCCAAGATGCCCCACTACTGACAAATGGATTAAGAAAATGTGGTATCTATACACAATGGAGTTTTACTCGACCATGAAGAGTGAAATCTTGTTATTCTCAAGTAAATGGATGGAACTGGAGAACATCATCCTGAGCGAGGTTAACCAGGCTCAGGAGACCAAAAATCGTATGTTCTCCCTCCTATGCGGACTTTAGATCAAGGGCAAATACAGCAATGTGGTTGCACTTGGGTCACATGATAAGCGGAGAGCACTTCTGCCTAGAAGTGGGGGTGGGGTAGGGCAGGGGGGAGAGGGATGGGGTGAGGGGGGTGGGGTTGGGGGGGAGAAATGACCCAAACAATGTATGCACATATGAATAAATGAATAAATAAAAAAACCCCAGGATCCAATTGCTTCAATTGTAAATTCTAGGAAACATATAGTGATAAATTCTGTGATGCATTTAAAGAATAATTAAGAAAAATCTTCCTCAATTTCTTCAGAAAAAATATTAAAGAAGGAACACTTCCTAACTCATTCTATGAGGTCACTATTCCCTAGCCACTCTCCTTCATGAACATTAAAGCTTCAAATCATCAAAAGAACACCAGCAAATACAATTCAATGGCCTCTTAAAATGATTACACATTATGATTCAGTGGGATTTAGTCCTAGAAATGCAAAGATGGCTCAACATGCAAAAATCAATAGATATGATTCATTAAATTAGCATATTGAAAATATCTTTATGAACATGTCAGTTGATGTAGAGAAAGCATCTGACAAAATCCAATACTCCTTCATAAAAATCCAACAAACTAGAAATAGAAACAAATCTGCTTAATATAATAAAGGTCTAAAAGAAGAACCTACAGGTAAAGTTGTACACCTTGGTTAAAGACTGAAAAATTTTCCCCTAAGAAGACAAGAATGCCTGTTTTCAGCACTTGTGATCAGCATAGTACTGCAAGTCCTATTCAGAATAATTAAGAAAATTAAAAGAGTAAAAGGCATATGAAATTAGAAGGGAAGAAGTAACATATAAAGAACCATAAATAACCCATAAAACTTATAGATTACAAGTGAATTTAGTAAGCCTGCAGGATACACAATTGATATAAAAATCAGTTATATTTCTACACACTACTAAACAGCCATCCAAGGAGAATATTAAGAAAACAATTCTGTTTAGAATAGCATCAAAGGACTGGGGATATGGCTCAGTGGTAGACTGCTTGGTCAGAGTGAGTAAGCCCTGTGTTTGAGCCTCAGCACTGCAAGTAAACAATAGCATCAAAAAGAATAAAATACTTAGGAATAAATTTAACCATGGAGGTGAACACTTTTGCAATGAAAACTACAAAACAGAAAGAAATAAGCCAGGAGCGGGTGGTTCATACCTATAATCCTAGCTAGTCAGGAGACAGAGATCAGAAGGATCATGGTTCAAAGCCAGCCCGGGCAAATAGTTTGTGAGACCCTACCTTGAAATTAACCATCATAAAAAATGGCTGGTGGAGTGGCTCAAGGCGTAGGCCCTGAGTTCAAGCCCCAGTACTGCAAAAAAAAAAAAAAAAAAGAAATAAAAAAAACCCTAAGTAAACAGAAAGACATCCTATGTACATGAGTTGCAATACCAACTATTAAGATGACACTATTACTTGTTAGAGGTTGAATTATTTCCCCGCAAAAGATATGTTCACATCCTAACTCCTAGTACTTGTGATAGTTACATTATGTGGAAATGTGGTTTTTGTAAATACAGGGTGAATATCTCTTGTTCAAAATCTTGAGACAAAGTGTTTTGGATTTGGAAGATTTTTTGATTTCAGAAAATTTACATATACTTTCCTGGTTAAACATCCTTAATTCAAAAATTTAAAATTCAAAATCTGAAATTTTAAAGAGTTCTTGAAGCACTTCAGATTTTGAACTTTCAGATTAGGGATGTTCAACCTGTATAATCAAGTTAAATTGAAGTCATACTTTGCTAAGGTGGTCCCTAATCCTATATGACTATTGTTCTTACAAAAAGAGAAAAATTTGAGCCAGGTATGGTGGTGCACATTTGTAATCCCAGCATTCAGGAGACTGAGGAAGGAGGACTTCTAGTTTGAGACCAGCCTGGGCTGTGTAGCTTGGTATGACCCTGTCCTCCCCTTTCCAAAAAAAGGAGAAGGAATGAGGAAGGGGAGGTGGAAGAAGAGGAGGAAAAGAAGAAAAAAGGGGTAAGATGAGGAGAAAAAGAAGAAGAAAAAGGAGAAGAAGAAGAAAGAAAGAAAAAGGAGAAGTTTTGGGCTTGGATACAGAAGAAAGACAAGCATATGAAGATAGAAGCAAGGGATGGCGTTATGCTGCTATAAGCCAAAGGATTCTGCAGTTACCCAAAAGTTGTATTAGGCAAGAGAGGATCTGATGCTAGAAATTTAACAACAAGGTCCTGCCAATACTTTGATTTCACACTTCTAATCTCCAGAACTGTGAGAATAAATTTTAAGAGCCACCCAATTTGTGGCATTGTATGTATGACTAAAGTAATTTATATATTCAATGCAATCTCTATCAAAATCCAAGTGGTTTCTCCTTTCAGAAGATGAAAAAAATCCATCCTAAAATTCATATGGAATTTCAAAGAGTCCTGACTATCCAAACGATCTTGAAACAGAATAACAAAGTTGGAGGACTCATAATTCCCAATTTCAAAACTGCAAAGCTAGAGTAGTCAAAATAGTAGCATAGTAATTAAAACAGGATGATACTGCCATAAATTAAACACACACAGCATGGAACAGAGAGCCTTGAAATAAACTCTCACATATATGTCACTTGATTTTCAATAAGGGAACCAAGACCCTTATGGGGGGAAAAAGTCTCTTCAACAAGTTGGGAAAACAAGATATCTACATATAGGAAATGAAATTGGACTCTTACTTTTTACCATGTACAAAGATAACTTAAAATCATTTGAATATTTAAATATAAGAGCTAAAGTTATAAAAATTTTATAATAAAACATAGGGGCAATTTAATGACTTTGAATTTGACTGTGGTCTTTTAAACATGACATCAAAAGCACAAGGAACACAAGAAAAAGAGATAAGATGAGCTTCATCAAAATGTGAAACTTTTGCATATCATCAGGCACTATCAAGAAAGTGAAAAGAACACACAGAAAGTTGCAGACCAGGAGAATTCCAAGATGGCGGCTAGAGGGAGGAAGCAGAAAGCGAGCCTCCTATAGTGAAATCTTGGAGAGACGCTGGAGACACACTTTGCAGGCATAATCACCGAGAAAAGGCATAACTTTGACCCCTCCACACCTCCAGCCGGCGCAGAGAATCTCCACTTCACGTTAAACGGAGAACCGAGGAGGCCCCCGGGGCCGCCAGGGGCCGGCGCCCATACGGCTTGGGAAGATGCGGACCAGGTGAGCTTCGCGGTACCGCGGTTCCCCCACAGACAAGCCTGGGCCAGAGCAGCATAGCCCCCTGGACAGACTGACCTCCACCCGGGAAAAAAAGAGAAACTGAGTACTAAGCAATAAGAACAGTTAAGACACGCTGGAAAGAGGGTGGGGCGCCCTGAGCGCTGAAGATTGGGGGAAGGGAACCCTTCCCGGGACTGTAAATAAACGAGCCGGGCGGGCCGGAGAGGCTCTGGCGGGAGCGGGGCGCGCCAGCAACCAGGAGCGGGGACGCTTGTGAGAGGAGGGAAGACCCACTTCCCACGTGAACTGTAAATAAACACGCAGGCCTGACAACGCGGGGCAGTGTCGCCTTTCCCAGTGCTTGGAAAGGGGAAAGCCTGTAGCAGAGGCCGCTGCACAGGAGAACTCTGAGCAAACAAAGCCTGTGGGACCAGGTGAGTGCTAAGCTCACCCCAGAGATCTGCATAAATAATGCCGCCAGCTACAGGCTGAGAGCAGCAGGCAGGCAAGCCACAGTTGCAGATACCACTCTCAGAACTGCCTCCAGACGCTTTTTTTTCTTTTTCTCCCTACCTTTGATGAGAGAACAACCGAATTACACCTGCAAGCCGAAAAACTTACTGAAACTGTATTGCATTTGAACTGGGGACACTTGGTGGGACTTTTTTTTTTTTTTTTATCTTCTGTGTGTGTGTGAGTGTAGTTTTGTTCTACTTTATGCATCCCCTTTGATGAGACAACTACAGAACAACATCTGAGGCACCAACTCCAGGACTAGAGATTGAGACGGACATCCAAATTATTAAGACTGAAATTGCATTGCATATAAACTTGGAAGTTTTTTGGTTTTTTGTTTTTGTTTTTTTTTTTTTTAATTTTCTATTTTCCATTTTATTTTAATTCATTTTTATAAATAGATATTACTTTCATATACTTATTTTTAATTTTTTTATCTTTGATTTTCAATCCTCTCTCTGTCACTCTATTGTCTGTTCAGTTTACTGTCGATTAGTACACTAACACTCCCTGTTTACACCTTTGAAACTCTCTTGTCTGATACCTTGTTCTGCTTTCTCCCTCTTGTCTGTATATTTGTTTTCCCCTTTTCTTTAACTTCTTGCTTTCCATCTCAGCTCACTCTTCCATTCTCAATATTACCATTGTTATTATTACAAGCTAGAAAATACTTAATTACACACAGTACAGGGACAGTAACAACACCAAGGACAATGACAGGAAGACAGAAAAAACAAGGAAACCAGTTTCCCCACAGCAAAAAATTAGTACAGGAACCAGAGGGGAATGAAGAGAACAGAAACTCAGAGCCAGACTCCAACAAAATGAAGATAAACTATGCCAAAGGACCCAATGAAGCCTACAAGAATAATTTAAAAGAAGACATACTACAAGTACTCAATGAGAATTTTATAGAGATGATACTGGATAGGGTCAACCAAAATGTACAGGAGACACTCAAGAAATTCCAAGACAATAAAAATAGAGAATTTGAAAAAGCAAAAGAAGAAATAAAGGAAACCATAGAAGCACTGTATAAACACCAAAGTGAAAGAGAGAACACAATGAATAAATGGATAAATGAACTCAGGACAAAAATAGACAACAATAAAGAAGAAAACAGCCAGGATATGGAAAACCTCAGAAAAAAGAACGAAACAGAACTGCAAAACAAAACGGAAGGCCAATCCAGCAGAATAGAACAAACAGAAGACAGAATCTCAGAACTTGAAGATGAAATGGTAATTAAAGGAAAAACTGAAGAACTATTAATTAAACAACTCAAGACCTGTGAAAAGAAAATGCAAGAACTCACTGACTCCATCAAAAGACCAAACTTGAGAATCATGGGCATCGAAGAAGGAGAAGAGGTGCAAGCAAAAGAAATTCGTAATATATTCAACAAAATAATAACAGAAAATTTCCCAAATCTAGAGAAAACTATGCCCATTCAAGTACAGGAAGCCTCCAGAATATCAAACAGACCAGATCAAAATAGAACTACCCACAACATATCATCATTAAAACAACAAGTTCAGAAACTAGGGAAAGAATATTGAAGGCTGTAAGAGAGAAAAAACAAATAACATACAAAGGTAAACCCATCAAAATCACAGCAGACTTCTCAACAGAAACATTAAAAGCAAGAAGAGCGTGGGGTGAGATCTTCCGGGCACTGAATGAAAATAACTTCAACCCCAGGATACTCTACCCAGCAAAGCTATCATTCAAAATAGATGGAGCAATAAAAGTCTTCCATGATAAGCAGAAACTAAAACAATATGTGACCACAAAGCCACCATTACAAAAGATTCTGCAAGGGATCCTGCACACAGAAAGTGACACCCAACTTAACCATGAAAAGGCAGGCAGCACCAAACCACAGGATAAGAAAAAGCAAGACAGTAGAGAGTAACATCAAGTTAGGTACACACAATCAAACCTTCAAACAACTAAGATAACTAAATGGCAGGAATCACCACATACCTATCAGTACTAACGCTTAATGTTAATGGACTTAATTCACCCATCAAAAGACACCGTTTGACAAAATGGATTAAAAAAGAAGATCCAACAATTTGTTGCTTACAGGAGACTCATCTCACCGACAGAAATAAGCATATGCTTAGGATGAAAGGCTGGAAGAAGATTTACCAAGCCAATGGCCCCCGAAAACAAGCAGGAGTAGCAATACTTATCTCTGACAAAGTAGACTTCAAACCTACATTGATCAAACGAGATAAAGAAGGACATTCCATACTAATAAAAGGGGAAATAGACCAAAAGGAAATAATAATCATCAATCTGTATGCACCCAATGTCAACGCACCCAATTTCATCAAACATACCCTGAAAGACCTAAAAGCATATATACACGCCAACACAGTGGTTGTGGGAGACTTTAACACTCCATTATCATCAATAGATAGGTCATCCAAACAAAAAATCAATAAAGAAATCCAAGTTCTAAAATATGCAATAGATCAAGTGGACCTAGTAGATGTCTACAGAACATTTCATCCAACCTCTACACAATATACATTCTTCTCAGCAGCCCATGGAACCTTCTCCAAAATAGATCATATCCTAGGGCACAAAGCAAGTCTCAGCAAATATAAGAAAATAGAAATAATACCATGCATACTATCTGACCACAATGCAGTAAAAGTAGAACTCAACAACAAAAGTAAAGACAAAAAACATGCAAACAGCTGGAAACTAAATAACTCATTACTTAATGAAGAATGGATCATCGATGCAATAAAAGAGGAAATTAAAATGTTCCTGGAAGTCAATGAAAATGAAAACACAACCTACCGGAACCTATGGGACACAGCTAAGGCAGTCTTGAGAGGAAAGTTTATAGCCATGAGTGCATATATTAAAAAGATTGAAAGATCCCAAATCAATGACCTAATGATACATCTCAAACTCCTAGAAAAACAAGAACAAGCAAATCCCAAAACAAATAGAAGGAGAGAAATAATAAAAATAAGAGCTGAAATCAACGAAATAGAAACCAAAAAAACCATACAAAGAATTAATGAAACAAAAAGTTGGTTCTTTGAAAAAATAAACAAGATCGATAGACCCCTGGCAAACCTGACTAAAATGAGGAGAGAAAAAACCCAAATTAGTAGAATTAGGAATGCAAAAGGGGAGATAACAACAAACACCATGGAAGTCCAGGAAATCATCAGAGACTACTTTGAGAACCTATATTCAAATAAATTTGAAAATCTAAAAGAAATGGACAGATTTCTAGATACATATGATCATCCAAAACTGAACCAAGAGGAAATTAATCACCTGAATAGACCTATAACACAAAATGAAATTGAAGCAGCAATCAAGAGTCTCCCCAAAAAGAAAAGTCCAGGACCTGATGGATTCTCTGCTGAATTCTATCAGACCTTTAAAGAAGAACTGATACCAACCCTCCTTAAACTGTTCCATGAAATAGAAAGGGAAGGAAAACTGCCAAACACATTTTATGAAGCCACTATTACACTTATCCCAAAACCAGGCAAAGACACCTCCAAAAAGGAGAACTATAGGCCAATCTCCTTAATGAACATTGATGCAAAAATCCTCAACAAAATAATGGCAAATCGAATTCAGCAACACATCAAAAAGATTATTCACCACGACCAGGTAGGCTTCATCCCAGGGATGCAGGGGTGGTTCAACATACGAAAATCAATAAACGTAATAAACCACATTAACAGAAGCAAAGACAAAAACCACTTGATCATCTCAATAGATGCAGAAAAAGCCTTTGATAAGATCCAACATCATTTCATGATAAAAGCTCTAAGAAAACTAGGAATAGAAGGAAAGTACCTCAACATTATAAAAGGTATATATGACAAACCTATAGCCAGCATTATACTTAACGGAGAAAAATTAAAACCATTCCCTCTAAAATCAGGAACCAGACAAGGATGCCCACTATCTCCACTCCTATTCAACATAGTACTGGAATTCCTAGCCAGAGCAATTAGGCAAGAAGAAGGAATAAAAGGAATACAAATAGATAAAGAAACTGTCAAAATATCCCTATTTGCAGATGACATGATCCTATACCTTAAAGACCCAAAAAACTCTACTCAGAAGCTTCTAGACATCATCAATAGCTATAGCAAAGTAGCAGGATATAAAATCAACATAGAAAAATCATTAGCATTTCTATACACTAACAATGAGCAAACGGAAAAAGAATGTATGAAAACAATTCCATTTACAATAGCCTCAAAAAAAATCAAATACCTAGGTGTAAACCTAACAAAAGATGTGAAAGCCCTCTACAAGGAAAACTATACACTTCTGAAGAAAGAGATTGAGGAAGACTATAGAAAGTGGAGAGATCTCCCATGCTCATGGATTGGTAGAATCAACATAGTAAAAATGTCTATACTCCCAAAAGTAATCTACATGTTTAATGCAATTCCCATCAAAATTCCAATGACATTCATCAAAGAGATTGAAAAATCTACTGTTAAATTTATATGGAAAAACAAGAGGCCACGAATAGCCAAGGCAATACTCAGTCAAAAGAACAATGCAGGAGGTATTACAATACCTGACTTCAAACTATATTACAAAGCAATAACAATAAAAACAGCATGGTACTGGCACAAAAACAGACATGAAGACCAGTGGAACAGAATAGAGGATCCAGATATGAAGCCACACAACTATGAGCAACTTATCTTTGACAAAGGAGCTAAAAATATACGATGGAGAAATAGCAGCCTCTTCAACAAAAACTGCTGGGAAAACTGGTTAGCAGTCTGCAAAAAACTGAAACTAGATCCATGTATATCACCCTATACCAAGATTAACTCAAAATGGATCAAGGATCTTAATATCAGACCCCAAACTCTTAAGTTGATACAAGAAAGAGTAGGAAATACTCTGGAGTTAGTAGGTATAGGTAAGAACTTTCTCAATGAAACCCCAGCAGCACAGCAACTAAGAGATAGCATAGATAAATGGGACCTCATAAAACTAAAAAGCTTCTGTTCATCAAAAGAAATGGTCTCTAAACTGAAGAGAACACCCACAGAGTGGGAGAAAATATTTGCCAATTATACATCAGACAAAGGACTGATAACCAGAATATACAGGGAACTTAAAAAACTAAATTCTCCCAAAACTAATGAACCAATAAAGAAATGGGCATGTGAACTAAACAGAACTTTCTCAAAAGAAGAAATTCAAATGGCCAGAAAACACATGAAAAAATGCTCACCATCTCTAGCAATAAAGGAAATGCAAATTAAAACCACACTAAGATTCCACCTCACCCCTGTTAGAACAGCCATCATTAGCAACACCACCAACAACAGGTGTTGGCGAGGATGCGGGGAAAAAGGAATCCTCTTACACTGTTGGTGGGAATGTAAACTAGTACAACCACTCTGGACAAAAATTTGGAGGCTACTTAAAAAGCTGGACATCGATCTACCATTTGATCCAGCAATACCACTCTTGGGGATATACCCAAAAGACTGTTACTCCAGAGGCACCTGCACATCCATGTTTATTGCGGCACTATTCACAATAGCCAAGTTATGGAAACAGCCAAGATGCCCCAGCACTGACGAATGGATTAAGAAAATGTGGTATCTATACACAATGGAATTTTATGCAGCCATGAAGAAGAACGAAATGTTATCATTCGCTGGTAAATGGATGGAATTGGAGAACATCATTCTGAGTGAGGTTAGCCTGGCTCAAAAAACCAAAAATCGTATGTTCTCCCTCATATGTGGACATTAGATCAAGGGCAAACACAACAATGGGATTGGACTATGAGCACATGATAAAAGCGAGAGCACACAAGGGAGGGGTGAGGATAGGTAAGACACCTAAAAAACTAGCTAGCATTTGTTGCCCTTAATGCAGAGAAACTAAAGCAGATACCTTAAAGCAACTGAGGCCAATAGGAAAAGGGGACCAGGAACTAGAGAAAAGGTTAGATCAAAAAGAATTAACCTAGAAGGTAACACCCACGCACAGGAAATCAATGTGAGTCAATGCCCTGTATAGCTATCCTTATCTCAACCAGCAAAACCCCTTGTTCCTTCCTATTATGGCTTATACTCTCTCTACAACAAAATTAGAGATAAGGGCAAAATAGCTTCTGCTGGGTATTGAGGGGGGGGAGCGGGAGGGGGTGGAGTGGGTGGTAAGGGAGGGGGTGGGGGCAGGGGGGAGAAATAAACCAAGCCTTGTATGCACATATGAATAATAAAAGAAAAATGAAAAAAAAAAAAAAAAGAAAGTTGCAGACCATAAGTCTGACAAGGGTATAATATCCAGAATACATAAAGAACTCTTACAAGTCAACAATAAAATGACAAATATAAATTGTAACATGGACAGTAGACTTGAGCAGGTCTGCAGGCGTGGCTCAGGTGGTAGAGTGCCTGCCTAGCAAGCATGAGGTTATGAGTTCAAACCCCAGTACCAGAAAAAGAACATAAGACTTGAACAGACATTTCTCCAAAGGAAATGTACAAATGGTCAACAAGATAACAAAAATATACTCAACATCTTTGGTCATGAGGGAAATGTAAATCAAAGTCACATGAAATACAATATTATACTTATTAGGCTGGCCATAGCGAAAACAAAATGGAAATAACAAGTGTTGGTGAAGATGTGGAGAAATTGTAATATTCATATATTGTTGGTGGGATTGTAAAATGGTACAGCTGCTATGGAAAGCAGTTTGGTGGTTTCTCAAAAAATTAAACATAGACTTACCATGTGATTCAGCAAATTCATTCCTAGGTATGTGTCAAAGAATTGAGAACAAGGACTCAAACCGATACTTTTATGCTAATGTTCACCATAGCACTATTCACCATAGCCAAGTGGTGGAAAACAATCCAAGTGACTATGAGTTAAGGGATAAGAATTGTACAGATGTATATAAAAAGGAATGAAGCTGATAAACAATACAACATGGACCGATACTGAAAACACCATAAATGAAAGAAGACAGACACAAAGATCACTGCACTAGTTACCTAGGGCTTGTGTAAAAAGTACCACTAACTGGTTGGCTTAGAATATACCAACTTACTGTCTCACAGTTTTGGTGTCCAAGTCTCAAATCAGGATGTCATAGGGCCATGCTCTCTCTGAAGGCAGTGGGGAAGGATCTGTTCCAGGCTTGGTAGCCTCAGGTGTTTGTCGGCTGCTAGTAGCCTCAGGTGTTCTTTGGCTTGCAGATGGTGATCTTCTTGTGTCTCTTTACACCACCTTCCCTCTGTGAGTGTCTGTCTCTGGGTCAAAATTTCCTCTTTTTATAAAGACACCAGTCATAATGGATCAGGGCCCACCCTAATGATGTCATTTTAGCTTGGCTACTTCACTAAAGTCCTTGTTTACAACTAGGGTCATATCCTAAGGTTCTAGAGAGTAGGACTTTAAAATGTATATTTTCATACGATTTATCTTATATGAACTATCTAGAGTAGGCAAGAAAATAGATTGGAGGTTAGTAGCGGGTAGGAGCAGGGTATAAAAGAGAGTTTTTGCTTAAGAGTTCAGAGTTCCTGTTTGGTTTGATGAAAAAGTTTTGGGAACAGATCATGGTAATGGCTTCAGAACATTGTGAATATAATTAACAACAGATAATTGTACACTTAAAATGATTTAACATTTTTTTAGGTTCTATATATGTTTATTACAATTTTTTTGGTGGTACCGGGTTTTTGAACTTAGGGCCTAATGCTTGATGGGAAGGTGCTCTACCACTTGAGCCACTCCACCAACCCTTTTTTATGTTGAGTATTTTCAAGATAGAGTTGAGAACTATTTGCCTGGGCTGGCTTTGAACCATAATCCTCCTGATCTCTGCCTCTGGAATAGCTAGGGCTACAGGTGTGAGTCACTGGCCCTTGGCCACAATTTAAAAATGGATTAATTTCTACAGAAGGACTAGAGAAAGTTATCAGGAACTCCCATGCAGGAAGCACTAAACCTATACAGTTTCATAGGGGCATACAAATCAATTTTTAGAGACCCCCCTAGGGGCAAAAAACAAAAGTGGGACAAACTAAACAACACCTTAAACAATATGTGCCATTCTGAATGAGGAAGCTTAGGTTACCCACTCTCATCCCAATCAGCACTATATAGGAGGTTCAAACTAGAATACTATTGAATGAAAATTATATCTGAGACATAGAACATTGAAATGTTCACATTAGTTAATTTGTCCACAAATTATTAGAAGCAAAGAAAAATAAGGGGCTATTCAAGAAATGGTGCAAGATATAGGGGGCAGAGTGGAGGAGACATGCATTTAGGTATCAGAACTTATTATGAAGCAATAGTCAGTAAAACAATTCCACCTTCCCCCACCTTAAACACCTTTGTCCCATCTCATTACTTCTGTACAGGTGACTCATGTGAAGGGTCAAGGTTCTGTGATTCTTCACTTTCACCCCCATGAGATTTGACACATCTTCATCCTCCATCTCCCTGATTCCTTATTCTTCTTCTTACTTCTGTGCTGGGGAGGCCTCTCCTTGGCTCATCTGATGTCTGGCTACTTCTCAACATTCACCTATCAGTTATTAGTTATGTTCTCAGAGAAATCTTTTTTCCCTGACCTCCATCCCACAACCACAGCAACCCTCCATATTGGTATATTCCGTTCTTCTCATAGAACTTCTATGAAATCAGCTTTCTTATTAGTTTATTGACTTGTTTAGGGTTTCCCAATCACTTTCAATGTTAAGTTCTGTGCAAGCAGGGACTTTGAAGGTTTTATCTCTGTATTTACTCACAAATGAGAGAATAAAGTAGCAAGTCAATAACTGTCTGTGGAATATGAAGGAAAGCTCTGTGCCAAGCAACTTATGCTTATCTATTCCTCTAACATTTCAATGATCCTGTTTCCTGTTTCATAACTTAGAAGAAATTTAACCAACTCCTTGGTCAAAATGGAAATAATCTTGCAAAATGAAAGTAAGATTAGGTAAACAGACCAGAAGGACAACTGCTAGGAGAACAAGTCTCATTATCCCCAGCATTAGGACACCACTTGCACAGTGTGAATTCTCCACTGGTGCCTGAATGGCCGAGCACCAGCTCAATCAAGAAATAGTGGTCACCACCAGAGTGTTTTTTCTTTTTTTGATAGTTTTCTTTACCCTCCACTATTTATTCAGAAACTCCTTTGACACAGATCCAAGAACCACTGTTGTTTCCCTTCTCCATCAAGTCAACTGTGTGTTTTTCCCAAATTAGGCCACTGAGGCAGACAACTCTATGTTAGCCCTCTGCACCATTCATAGCACCTTCTGCAACTTGGTGTACATACAGGCAAATTTCAGCCTGTTAAAGTTGCTCTGAGTTGGGCTTCCTTTAACTTGCAGCTTCTCAAGTTCATGTGTTTCAGGATGCCTGATACCTAACCCAGAAGAACCTGTAGGTGCCTGGGAACCATTTGGGATAGATTATTGCAACATAGGACCAATTCCTTGAAGTGGGTGGCATGAAATCTTTGGGACAAGTAGATGATATCATTCTTGGTTTATCAATTGATCACCAGGGTCTCCAGTGCTTACAGGCCACTATGGACAGAGTGAGTTACTCCTTGGAAACTATACATTTGAGAAGGTCTAGAATCTGGCTTGGGAAATTTGCATTGCCTCTAACGACAGTCTAGATGCCAAAGGTGGGAGTCAGACTTCCGTGTTCATCAAGACCACAAAGCCTTAGAGACAAATATTCCCCGTTCCCAACAGGATATCTCCTGAATTTCAGAGGATGTCATCAGGTACTGACCTTGTGGTCTCAGCTTTTTAATGAGACACATAGACACAATCATCATCCTTGTTCCATAAATTGTGATGGGAATTAGTGAAATCTATATACATCCTTTACACATGGCGAGGACCAGGCTTTTACAAGGTGAAAGGCTTGGGAAGGTGTTTCCTCCATTTCTACCCATCTAAAGACTAGGAGAACAGCTTCCTATTCCAGGGCATGCTTGAGAAAAGTCTACAAGACATAAATGAGAATGATTTGAACAAGTCAACTGGGCTTAGGTGTTATAGGAGCAATTATCTCCCTCCTCCCCAATAATACCCTTAAAGCTTTTTATTCCTATATACACTTCTGTATGTAAGCTACAGGAAGTCAAGACCCTGATTTTAAAATGTTTCTATTTTAATTGACATATATTGATTATACATATTTATAGGGCATAGTGTGATATTTATAAACAATGTATACTAGAAATAATCAGATGGTATACATTGACATCTCTGTCACCTCAGCCATATCATTTGTTTGTCATAGGAGCACTAAAATTCTTCCGTACTATTTAGAAATATTCAATTATTTTTTTGCCAACCATAGTTATCTTACCTTGCCATAGAATGTTAGAGGTTATTCCTCCTATGCACTGTGTCCTTGTACCCAACTTTCCTCTTTCCATCCCTCCTTCCTTCTGCCACACTGTACCAGGTTCTTCCTACTATTCTATTCTCCACTTCTTTGAGATCAACTTTTTAGCTTCTACATACAGGTGAGAGAACATGTGATATTTGTCTCTGTATTTGATTTATTTCACTTAAGTGATTTATCTCCTATTTTTATCTCTATTTTTTGATATGGATTAAGAACTTGAATGACTGACTGACTGAATGGATGGATGAGATTCCAATTTCAGACATGTATCCTTTTCTTCTATAACATTTACCAGCCTTGGAGTCTCTATCTATCAGTGACTCTGCAGGAACTCAGAGAAGGGACGTCCAGGCTTGTTTTGGTCTCTTCGGAAGGATGTTCCATACACTCACCTAAGAATCCTACATAGCTGGCCTAAGAGCTTTCACAGGTGGCCCAGGGGACTTGGCAAGGGAAGTGATCAGCAGGGAAGTCCTAGATGTTGCTTATAGTGAGGTTACTCAGGTTGTGCATCTGCCCTACCTGGGTAAAGAACTGGATCAAGTCTGAAAGGAGGCAGAGCCTGCTTCTATGAGTGCCTGCACTCCTCAGATAGCCTCTCAGAGAAGCCTTCAGCCCACAGCAGGCTCCTCATCCATGGGTGGGCAGGGTGGGTTTCTTGGGGGCATGTTTGGTAAAGGATCATTTTAACAATCACAATGTTAGATTTGATCTGACTGAAGCTTTTCCCCTAGAGGGTATTCCACATACACATTACTGAGAAGGGATGGCAGGCCTGGTGGGCAGCCTAGGGAGCAGGCTGGGACCAGACAGGAAAGACTAGGCCCATTTCATAATCCACCAACTATTCTGAAGAACTCTGAAGCAGCTGGAGCCTTTATTGGAGAGGGATCTGTGATGGGCTTGAGTCTAACCTCCTTCCTCCTTTTAAAGGGTCCCGTTTCTCTGAAGAAGCCACCCCGAGGAAAGCCACTCTACATCTCCCGAGATAGTGTACAGTGATTGTAGCAGTTTGTTTCCTCAGTGGTAGAATTTGCCTGGAATCCTCAAGGCGTTTGCCAGAAGACGTTTTCATATCCCTCTCACTTAGCAAAAACAAATTAAATACTTCATATGCAGGGATGAAAACAGAACAATGAAACCCATTAAATTGTTTTTATAAGAGAGGATGGGGATGATAAGAGTAGTACAGGGGTGAATTTGATCAAAATACATTATATGCCTGCATGGAAATATCACAATGAAACCCCTTTGTAGAATTAAAATAAGTAATAAAAAAGAGAAAAAAATCTTAAAAAGACCCCAATCAACTAAACAAACAAACAAAAACTCCCCAAATTTAATTACCAAAGTACTCATGAGCCATGTATACTTAACTTTTTCATGGGGGGGTAGAGAAGAGGTTCTCTGGACATGCACAGCGAGAACTCATACTTCTCTATTTGACAACCTCCTTTTCTCAGTCTATCTGTCTGAACAGGTGTCAGTACCTCATGTCTGGATTGTTTTCTTCCCACCAGACGCCTTTTTGAAGAGTTGTTCATGCTTCTTAGTATCTCCCAACAGAATCCCTATATTCATCTCTTGTTCAGCCCCCAAGGGTCCTCACTGATCCCCCTCCCACAGATGACATTGAGTGTTGTAACACTGATTTTCTCAGGAACTTCTACATTTTAATACCATTCTTCTTCCTGAGCAGGGTTTTCAGTCCAAGCTGTGGGTACCCGTCTAGCAGGATATAGATAGAGCTGGGCCTCTGGTTCCTTTAAGCAGTCAATAAATTCACCTACTCTTTTTCTTATCCATGAAAGTCACGATATCTTATTCATACTTACTGTTGAACTAAGTCAGCCTGCTTGTCTCGTAGGACTACTTGTATTTCAGTTCTTTTCAGAGGTTTATGATTCAGCTGCATCTTCTGGAGACTCAACACCAAAGGTAAAGGTGAGTGCAAAGCCAAAAAGCACAACCAAGGGACAAGAGTGATCTAAGGTTTATTACTTACAGTAAGTTAGGAGAACACTGGAAATAACTCCCAAAGCAGTGTCTCTCTCAACAAAAGAAGCAAGGAACTTTTATAGGAGAAATTTATATGTGTATATATATATATTTTTTTCATGTAATATTGGCTTGTTGATCCTAGTTCATGTTCTGGCATAGTCAATGATTGAAGATGCTGGACCAGGAGTTAAAATAGAGCAAGTACAAAGTTTATTGAAAGTACAGCAAAAGCTCCCTATGATGGAAGGATCTTAGGAAAGCTAAAGCCATAGTATAGCTGAAGCCTAGGAGTGACACAGAATGCTACCTGTCTGAGGTCCAACTGTTCTACCTTGAAACTAGATTTGTGATTGGTTGGTGCAGTGTCAGCTGCTTGCTGAACTCGGCCACCTGCCCATCCCTCTCCTTATCGAACAGAGCATTTCAGGAAGATGTTGTCAGCTTGTTCTGGCCTTGGAAGTCTGCTCAACTCATCCTGGTTCACTACCCATATGGTGCAGCTGCATTTTGTTATCTTGGTGAGAGGCTTGTTATTTCTCTGAGAAGTCTGTTGCTTCCAATGTCCTTTTACATGTCTGTTTCTAAAGTGCCTCTCTCATCCAAAATGGAGTCACCTCTGTCATTGCCCCACTTACAATATCGGAAGTACTCATTATCACATGGAGAGGTGGGAACATTCCTGAGCATGCTCAGCTCAAGATCACGCTTCTTCATACATGTCATGTGTGAGGATGGGAAAACATCTTGGGTAGAGAATTTAGCCATTATCTTGAGATTGTAATGAGCAAAGGTCACTCTAGGTCAGCCAGAAGAGTGACTCAGAATGACTTAGTGGTTTTTGCTGGTTCCTTGTAGTTTTCTCTGGAAGACCTTATCTGAAACAAAATAACTTGAAAGGATGTTTACAGTCATTCAAAGGTGCAGCACCCTTTTCACCCCACAAGCATAGGAGTTTGCTCCTAAAAGGTCCTGCCTAAAGACACCTCCAAAAAGGAGAACTATAGGCCAATCTCCTTAATGAACATTGATGCAAAAATCCTCAACAAAATAATGGCAAATCGAATTCAGCAACACATCAAAAAGATTATTCACCACGACCAGGTAGGCTTCATCCCAGGGATGCAGGGGTGGTTCAACATACGAAAATCAATAAACGTAATAAACCACATTAACAGAAGCAAAGACAAAAACCACTTGATCATCTCAATAGATGCAGAAAAAGCCTTTGATAAGATCCAACATCATTTCATGATAAAAGCTCTAAGAAAACTAGGAATAGAAGGAAAGTACCTCAACATTATAAAAGCTATATATGACAAACCTACAGCCAGCATTATACTTAACGGAGAAAAATTAAAACCATTCCCTCTAAAATCAGGAACCAGACAAGGATGCCCACTATCTCCACTCCTATTCAACATAGTACTGGAATTCCTAGCCAGAGCAATTAGGCAAGAAGAAGGAATAAAAGGAATACAAATAGGTAAAGAAACTGTCAAAATATCCCTATTTGCAGACGACATGATCCTATACCTTAAAGACCCAAAAAACTCTACTCAGAAGCTTCTAGACATCATCAATAGCTATAGCAAGGTAGCAGGATATAAAATCAACATAGAAAAATCATTAGCATTTCTATACACTAACAATGAGCAAATGGAAAAAGAATGTATGAAAACAATTCCATTTACAATAGCCTCAAAAAAAATCAAATACCTAGGTGTAAACCTAACAAAAGATGTGAAAGCCCTCTACAAGGAAAACTATACACTTCTGAAGAAAGAGATTGAGGAAGACTATAGAAAGTGGAGAGATCTCCCATGCTCATGGATTGGTAGAATCAACATAGTAAAAATGTCTATACTCCCAAAAGTAATCTACATGTTTAATGCAATTCCCATCAAAATGCCAATGACATTCATCAAAGAGATTGAAAAATCTACTGTTAAATTTATATGGAAACACAAGAGGCCACGAATAGCCAAGGCAATACTCAGTCAAAAGAACAATGCAGGAGGTATCACAATACCTGACTTCAAGCTATATTACAAAGCAATAATAATAAAAACAGCATGGTACTGGCACAAAAACAGACATGAAGACCAGTGGAACAGAATAGAGGATCCAGATATGAAGCCACACAACTATAAGCAACTTATCTTTGACAAAGGAGCTAAAAATATACGATGGAGAAATAGCAGCCTCTTCAACAAAAACTGCTGGGAAAACTGGTTAGCAGTCTGCAAAAAACTGAAACTAGATCCATGTATATCACCCTATACCAAGATTAACTCAAAATGGATCAAGGATCTGAATATCAGACCCCAAACTCTTAAGTTGATACAAGAAAGAGTAGGAAATACTCTGGAGTTAGTAGGTATAGGTAAGAACTTTCTCAATGAAACCCCAGCAGCACAGCAACTAAGAGATAGCATAGATAAATGGGACCTCATAAAACTAAAAAGCTTCTGTTCATCAAAAGAAATGGTCTCTAAACTGAAGAGAACACCCACAGAGTGGGAGAAAATATTTGCCAATTATACATCAGACAAAGGACTGATAACCAGAATATACAGGGAACTTAAAAAACTAAATTCTCCCAAAACTAATGAACCAATAAAGAAATGGGCAGGTGAACTAAACAGAACTTTCTCAAAAGAAGAAATTCAAATGGCCAGAAAACACATGAAAAAATGCTCACCATCTCTAGCAATAAAGGAAATGCAAATTAAAACCACACTAAGATTCCACCTCACCCCTGTTAGAATAGCCATCATCAGCAACACCACCAACAACAGGTGTTGGCGAGGATGCGGGGAAAAAGGATCCCTCTTACACTGTTGGTGGGAATGTAGACTAGTACAACCACTCTGGAAAAAAATTTGGAGGCTACTTAAAAAGCTGGACATCGATCTACCATTTGATCCAGCAATACCACTCTTGGGGATATACCCAAAAGACTGTTACTCCAGAGGCACCTGCACATCCATGTTTATTGCGGCACTATTCACAATAGCCAAGTTATGGAAACAGCCAAGATGCCCCAGCACTGACGAATGGATTAAGAAAATGTGGTATCTATACACAATGGAATTTTATGCAGCCATGAAGAAGAACGAAATGTTATCATTCGCTGGTAAATGGATGGAATTGGAGAACATCATTCTGAGTGAGGTTAGCCTGGCTCAAAAGACCAAAAATCGTATGTTCTCCCTCATATGTGGACATTAGATCAAGGGCAAACACAACAAGGGGATTGGACTGTGAGCACATGATAAAAGCGAGAGCACACAAGGGAGGGGTGAGGATAGGTAAGACACCTAAAAAACTAGCTAGCATTTGTTGCCCTTAATGCAGAGAAACTAAAGCAGATACCTTAAAGCAACTGAGGCCAATAGGAAAAGGAGACCAGGAACTAGAGAAAAGATGAGATCAAAAAGAATTAACCTAGAAGGTAACACCCACGCACAGGAAATCAATGTGAGTCAATGCCCTGTATAGCTATCCTTATCTCAACCAGCAAAACCCCTTGCTCCTTCCTATTATCGCTTATACTCTCTCTACAACAAAATTAGAGATAAGGGCAAAATAGTTTCTGCTGGGTATTGAGGGGGGGAGCGGAGGGGGTGGAGTGGGTGGTAAGGGAGGGGGTGGGGGCAGGGGGGAGAAATAAACCAAGCCTTGTATGCACATATGAATAATAAAAGAAAAATGAAAAAAAAAAAAAAAAAAAGAAGAATTAACCTAGAAGGTAACACCCACGCACAGGAAATCAATGTGAGTCAATGCCCTGTATAGCTGTCCTTATCTCAACCAGCAAAAACCCTTGTTCCTTCCTATTATTGCTTATACTCTCTCTACAACAAAATTAGAGATAAGGGCAAAATAGTTTCTGCCTGGTAGCGAGTGGGGTAGGGAGGGAGAGGGAGGGGGTTGGGGGGGGAAGGGGGGGGAAAAGGGGAGAAATGACCCAAACATTGTATGCACATATGAATAAAAGAAAATTAAAAAAAAAAATAAAAGGTCCTGCCTAACAGCTAGCAAAGGGACAGTCTGCCCACGATCAAGAATCCAAGAAAGTGAATTCAGGGATTTGATTCCTGAGGTACAAGACCTGGAACATGTTACCAGAAGGTCAGCACAGCTATCTTGATTCTTGCATCCAACAGAGAAAAGAATTCAGTGAGAGAATAATTCAGGAAAGCTGAGAAAAGTAGTAAACATGATAGTGGGTCATCTCTAGGGTAAGAACAACCATATTAACCTTTGAGGTTTAAGTATTTATTGAGATTGCCTGTCAGAATTTCCTATCCCTATGTCCAACCTACAGGGCTATGGTCACAGTCAAATAATGTATTTTTCTTTTTTTAATCATTAAATATTTTTATTAGCATACGTTAATAGTACAAGAGGAATTTCACTGAATGGAATTCCATAGATTTGTACAGTATACTTTGAATAAGTTCATCCCCTCTATTATATTCCCTTAGCCCCCTCTCCTTTCCTTTTTTCAAGCAGTATTTGGTGGGTTTCACTATGCTATCTTCATATATATATATATATATATATATATATATATATATATATATATATGTAGCTATGTATATCACTATATATAGATCATATATATTTTACTATGCTATCTTCATATATATATAATGACAGCATAGTGAAACCCACCAACTATATACATATATACATATATAGATATATATACATATACATACACTTTCATCTGCTTCATCTTCCCATACCCCGTACCTTCTCCTGTATATAATGACATAATTAACATTCTTTTTATTGCTGAGTAATACTCCATTATGTATATGCACCCCATTTATTTATTTTATAGTTTTTACATTTACTTACATGTGTAATACATTGTTTGGGCCACCTCCCCCACTGCCTACCATTCTGGGCCTCTGATCTCCAATTTTGTTGGAGAGAAAACATAAAAGATAATAAGAAACACAGCACTTTTGCTAGTTTGAGATAAAAATAGCTATATAGAGAGATTCCAAGCGTTGCTTGCATACACTTGTGTATTGCAATTCACATTTGTTCATCTCTGTCAGACCTTTTCTCTACTTCCTGGGTCCCCTTCCCATAGTGGCCTGTGGTAGTTTAAGATTACGATATTCACTCCTGCACAGTGAGCACATCAAACACTTTCAAGTCTTTGGTTTCCCTTCCCTTGCCTTATCCCTGCCTTGCATAGCCTCCCCTTAGTGTGACCCATGTCCAATAATATTACTACATTTGTTTTAAGGCTATAATCTGCATGTGAGGGAGAACACATATGATTTTTGGCCTTCTGAGCCTGACTAATTTTGCTTAAGATGTTGTTCTCCAGTTCTATCCATTTACCTGCGAATGACAAAATTTCATTCTTCTTCACGGCTGAGTAAAATTCCATTGTGTATAAATACCACATTTTCTTAATTCATTCGTCAGTAGTGGGGCATCTTGGCTGTTTCCATAGCCAAGCTATTGTTTATATTGATGCTGTAAACATGGGCATGCAGGTGCTTTTGTTGTAACCTGACTCACATTCCTTTTGGTATATCCCTAGGGGGGTTATTACTTGATTGAATAGCAGATCTATTTCTAGTTTTTTAAGGAGCATCCATACTGTTTTCTATAGTGGTTGTACTGGTTTACATTCCCACCAGCAGTGTATTAGGGTTCCTTTTTCCCTACATCCTCACCAACATTTGTTGTTGGTAGTATTCTTGATGCTATTCTAACAGGAGTAAGATGGAATCTTAGTGTTGCTTTGATTTGAATTTCCTTTATGGCCAGGAATGGTGAACATTTTTTCTTGTGGTCTTTAGCCATTTGGATTTTTCCTTTGAAAAAGTCTGTCCAGTTCAGTTGCCCATTTCTTTATTGGGTCATTGATTTTGAGTGAATTTAGTTTTTTGAGCTCCTTGTATATTCTGGTTGTCAATTCTTTGTCTGATGTGTAGTTGGCAAATAGTTTCTCCCACTGTGGGTGGTCTCTTCAGTTTAGAGACCATTTCTTTTGTTGTGCAGAAGCTTTTTAATTTCATGTAGTCCTATTTGTCCATACTGTCTCTTAGTTGCTGAGCTGCTGGGGTTCTACTGAAGAAATCCTTGCCTGTATCTATTGTTTCCAGAGTATTCCTTGCTCTTTTGTGTATAACTGCAAGCTTTTGTGTACCCTATTTTAAAATCTGGTTTTCTTTATTGGTTGTTGGGTACCTAAACTGATTCCGTACCTTGGCTATTATAAATAGTGCTGCTATCCCATGGATGTGCAGGTATCTCTATTGTAGGTTGACTTATATTCCTTTGGATATATGCCAAAGAGTGGCAGGATCATAAGGTAGGTCTATTTTTAATTTCTTGAGGAACCTCCATACTGATTTCCACAGTGGTTGTACTAGTTTACATTTCTACCAACAGTGTATGTGGGCTCCTTTCCCCTGTATCTTTGCTAGAATTTTGTTACTTGTTTCCTTGTTCTTTTCTGTATTTTTCTTTTATAATTTTTACATTTACTCACATATGTATACATTGTTTGAGCCACTTCCTGGCCCTCCTTTTTATCTTGACGATAGCCATTCTAACTGGGGTGAGATGAAATCTCAGTGTCATTTTGATTTTCATTTCCTTCATGGCTAAAGATGCTGAACACTTCTTCATGTATTTATTACCCATTTGTGAAAATTTCTTTTGTGGAGACTTCAAGGTTTGAATCTTGAATTTTCTGTTTGAGTGTGTTAGGGTACAAGGCCGGCCACCTTCTGAGAGGACAAAGGACACTCGAGACAAAGGAAGTCACAAGGCGAGGTTTATTTTCTAGCTAGCTAGGGTCTGAGCATCTGCCTGACGCAGCAGGTTTCAACAAGGACCCTGAATGCAAAGTTTAAGCAGGTCTTATACTCTTTAAAGCATTGATCATTGTCACATAGGAATTCCTCATGCCCCTGGGGTCACATTTTCCTGACATTGCCCACATCCTGGTGGTGGGGTAAGATTATTTATTGGGAACTGGAGAAACACCAGAGGTTTACTTATCAGGTTTACCTGTCAGGAACTTGAAAAACACCAGATGTCTTAACATTTTGACTCACATTCCGTTCAGCATGATCAATCAGAAACACTCCCTGTTCCCAGGAACCGTTTCACCTCCCTTTTTCCAGGGAGTGGGGCTCGAGGTTACCCAAGGGTCATGCCAGTTATAGCTGATTTTTAGGCTAGGTGGGCTGCAAGTTAAAGTACCCCAACAAGTGTTAGAGTTGATGTTTTCTATGTACTATTATTCAGACAGGATTCTTTCAAAAATATTTATTGATGTGTACTGATGTGTTGCATATTCTGCTAGGCCCTGGGAATTCAGTTGCAAACAAAACAATCAATCTTTACCTTCATTCTAATTCAGACTTGTGGCTATCTTTTCTGTGCTAAAAATTCCAATTGTTTGACTTAATGGAGATACTCCTAATATAAATGAACCTTTCCCCTTTTAAAGTTGCAGTTTTTGAATTCTTCATTAAGCTTGTTTATAAACTTGGATTACTTCCTTTGAAGTCTTTTGTGACCCATTTCTTCATATATTTATTAGGTATTTGTATTTCTTCTTCTGAGAACTATTGGTTCAATTTATTTGCCCACTTATTAATTGGGTCACTTGATCTTTTGGTGTTTAACTTTTTGAGCACTTTGTATATTCTGGATATTAATCCTTTATTCATTGAATAGCTGGCAAAGATTTTCTCACATTCTGTGGGTTGTCTCTTGGTTCTGAAATTGTTTCCTTTGATGTGAAGAAGATTTTTAATTTGCTGCAATCCCATTTGTCAATTTGTGCTCTTATGTCTTGGGCAATTGGAGTCCTCTTCAGAAAACAATTTCCTATACCTTTATCTTCTAGTATTTCCCTTATGTTTTCTGTAGTAGTTTCAAAATTTCAGGTCTTATGTTAAGATCTTTGATTAATCATGTTTTCTTTGTTACAGTGTCTTGAGGCTAGAGGAGGTTTACAGGCTAACCTGATCCACAGGATATGATTTATGGGCATGAGTCTGCTTTTCTAAGTTAAGGATCTATTGTTCCAGGAGCTATTTGTTGTTGACTCACCTTAGGTTTAAATAAAGCCTTTGGTTAATTCTTATGTGGGTGGGGGGACTCAAAAACATCTTGTGACATCCCATGACCTTGGTGGACTATTCTGATCTTAACAGAGGCTGGTCACCTATGAATTGTAAAGTTTAATTGTGATGTTTTTCTGTTAGAGACCTTGTGATCTCTTTCTCCTGAGGTTACCACTATGTTTATCTGCTACCTAATATTATTCCCCCATCAAGGATTCAAGACATTGAAGAATCCTCCATTTTACGTTCCCTAATTCTACCTATCAGAAGGGAGATTTATGTAGAGCTTGAATTCATTCATTTATTCAATCAATAATTATTGATGAATGTCTGTGATGATTCAGGCATTGTCTTAGGTATTGAGAATCATGAGTCTTTGGATATGGATTGGGCCAGATCGATATGATTTTAGGAAAGGCAATTCTCTATATTAGAGATGAGCCCTAAAGGGACCGATAGCTGAAGGCTATCTGCTAATGACAATCTCAGCAGCAGGGGCAACAAAACCTTCCTTGAAGGGAGATTTGTGAGGTACATTTCCATTGCCTTCTCTACCATGTTCCCTGTCAGAATGCACTTCTTTCTATGAGTTCAGGAAGGAGTCACTGCAGGATTTCAGGGGAGAAACTTAGAAGAGAAAGGTTAGTGAGATAAATTACAGCCTTGTCCACTGAAATTGATTTTCTTCCACCACCAACCCTATTGATTTTCCTCATTATAGTCTACCACTTCTGCTTTACAAGATGGCCTGATTCACACCTTAAATAGTTCCACTCACAGCCTGGGCTCATTGATTATTATTGAGGGGTTCCTGAGTTGTTATCTCTGTCATCACTTGAAGGGAGCAATCTAGTCATTGATGCCTTGGGGATGGTCTGTTCTGTGGAGGCTCTGTTGTATCTTTTCTTGAGGGCAATTTCCTCCATTCCTGCTATAAAGGTGTTATCAGTCAGTGCTTTCTTTCCTGGATTCTAAGGTGATTGCAAAGCTACTGTAGAAAGAACAGCTCAGAGCGAAGACAGATACAAAATGGAGACAGAGATGCCAATATTTTCTCCTGCTTTTAGTTAGTTTTGGGGCTCAAGTAAGGAGTCTGTGCTATTCAGTAAAAGCAGTTTATGTACCATTTACAGGAATGCTTCTCTGGCCTTTGAACTAAGTGATAGAGAGCAGCCACCTTTGAGAGTAGCTACAAGTAGGACATTTTTATCTGCTGTATATTCAGGCTGCAGTCAAAGCAGCCTTGCTGCTTGGCATATAAGACTTGGCAGATCTTGGATTTGAGATGTTGGAATTAAAGATCTTCCAGAGCTGAAAACAGACACATGAGAGGCAGAGAAAATCTTGAGGAGGCAATTTCTTTTGATTTAAAGGGTGCAAGCATGTATTCACTCCAGCTGAGTGGACACATGAGCACAAAATTGTCAACAGTGGCTTCTCCCTATGTTCCTGATGCAGTTGTACCTTCCCCGTACCTTGGATTTGTCCAAGTCAAAAGTTCACAATCTCTCTCAGTTGGCTAAAAGGCTTGGGGGATAGGTTAGGGCATGTAATTTGGTGGGCAATTTTTGCAGGCATTAGGGCTTTACAAGCATCCAGAAGAAGAAACAGGAACACTTTAAACAAGATGGTGACCTGAGGAATTTTAAGTAATCCAAGATGGTGACATATACTTTGATAGAAAGATCATTTTTGGCCTTCTGAGCCTGGCTAACTTTGCCTAAGATGATGCTCTCCAGTTCCAGCCATTTACTTGCAAATGACAAGATTTCATTCTTTTTCCTGGCTGAGTAAAATTCCACTGTGTGTAAATACCACATTTTCTTGATCCATTCATCAGTAGTGGGGCATCTTGGCTGTTTCCGTAACTTGGCTATTATGAATAGTGATGCAATAAACATGGGTGTGCAGGTGCCTTTGGAATAACCTGAGTCTTATTCCTTTGTGTATATCCCTAGGAGTGGTATTGCTGTGATCATATGGCAGATCTATGTTTAGTTTTTTTAAGAAGCTGCTATTTTGCTTTTCAAAGTGGTTGTACTAGCTTACATTCCCACCTGCAGTATATGACGGTGTTTTTTCCCTGCAGCCTTGCCAACATTTGTTATCATTGGTGTTCTTGAAGGTGTTCTAACAGGAGTGAGGTGGAATCTTAGTGTGGTTTTGATTTGCATTTCCTTTATGGCCAGGGATGGTGAATGTTTTTTCATGTGTTTTCTGGCTATTTGGACCTTTTCCTTTGAAAAAGTTCTGTTTAGTTCAGTTGTCCACTTCTTTATTGGGTCATTGATTTTGGATGAGTTTAGCTTTTTGAACTCCCTTTATATTCTGGTTATCAGTTATTTTTTTTTTAATTTTTATTTTATTCATAGGTGCATACAATGTTTGGGTCATTTCTCCCCCCTTCCCCCACCTCCTCCCTTACCACCCCGCCCCCTCCTTCTCCCCCCCACCTCCTCGATACCCGGCAGAAACTATTTTGCCCTTATCTCTAATTTTGTTGAAGAGAGAGTATAAGCAATAATAGGAAGGACAAAGCATTTTTGCTAGTTGAGATAAAGATAACTATAGAGAGAGATTCCTAGTATTGCTTCCATGTACAAATGTGTTATTTCTAAGTTGATTCTTCTCAGACTGACCTTTTCTCTAGTTCCTAATCTCCTCCTATTGGCCACTGTTGCTTTAAAGTTTCTACATTAGTTCCTTTGCATTGAGGACATCAAATACTATCATGTTTTTTGGGCTTCTTACCTATCCTCATACCTCCTTGTGCACTCTTTCCTTATCATGTGACCAAAGTCCAGTCACATTGCTGTATTTTCCCTTAATCTAAAGTCCTCATATGAGGGAGAACATACGATTTTTGGTCTAAGCCTGGCTAACCTTGCTTAGGATGATGTTCTCCAGTTCCATCCATTTACCTGCAAATGATAAGATTTCATTCTTCTTCATGGCTGAGTAGAATTCCGTTGTGTATAAATACCACATTTTCTTAATCCATTCGTCAGTGGTGGGGCATCTTGGCTGTTTCCATAACTTGGCTATTGTGAATAGTGCTGCAATAAACATGGGTGTGCAAGTGCCTATGGAGTAACCTGTGTCACATTTCTTTGGGTATATCCCCAGGAGTGGGATTACTGAATCATATGGCAGATCTATGTTTAGATTTTTAAGAAACCTCCAATATTTTTCCAGAATAGTTGCACTAGTTTGCATTCCAACCAGCAGTATACCAGGATTCCTTTATCCCCACATCCTTACCAACACTTGTGGTTGGTGGTGTTTCTAATGATGGCTATTCTAACAGGGGTGAGGTGGAATCTTTGCGTGGTTTTGATTTGCATTTCCTTTATGGCTAGAGATGGTGAGCATTTTTTCATGTGTTTTTTGGCCATTTGAATTTCTTCTTTTGAGAAAGCTCTGATTAGTTCAGTTGCCCATTTCTTTATTGGCTCATTAATTTTGGGAGAGTTTAGTTTCTTAAGGTCCCTGTATATTCTGGTTATCAGTTCTTTGTCTGATGTGTAGCTGGCAAATATTTTCTCCTACTCTGTGGGTGGTCTCTTCAGTTTAGAGACCATTTCTTTTGTTGTTCAGAAGCTTTTTAGTTTTATTAAGTCCCATTTGTCTATACTTTCTCTTAGTTTCTGAGCTGCTGGGGTTCTATTGAGGAAGTCTTTGCCTATACCTATTACTTTCAAAGTGTTTCCTACTCTTTCCTGTGCCAACTTTAGAGTTTGGAGTGTGATAATAAGGTCCTTGATCCATCTTGAGTTGACACTAGTACAGGGTGATAGACATGGATCTAGTTTCAGCTTCTTGCAGACTGCTAACCACTTTTCCCAACAACATTTGTTGAAGAGGCTGTCTTTTCTCCATCATATATTTTTAGCACCTTTGTCAAAAGTGGGCATAGTTGTGTGGATTCATATCTGGGTCCTCTATTCTGTTCCACTGGTCTTCATGTCTGTTTTTGTGCCAGTACCATGCTGTTTTTATTGTTATTACTTTGTAATATAGTTTGAAGTCTGGCATTGTGATACCTTCAGATTGTTCTTTTTATGAGTATTGCCTTGGTTATTCGCAGTCTCTTGTGTTTCCAAATGAATTTTAGGGTTGATTTTTCAATCTCTTTGATGAATTTCATTGGGATTTTGATGGGAATTGCATTAAACATGTAGATTGTTTTTGGTAGTATTGCTATTTTTACTATGTTGATTCTACCAATCCATTAGCATGGGAGATCTCTCCACCTTCTGTAGTCTTCCTTAATCTCTTTCTTTAGGGGTTTGTAGTTCTCCTTGTAGAGGTCATTCACATCCTATGTTAAGTTTACTCCTAGGTATTTGATTTTTTTTGAGGCTATTGTAAATGGAATTGTTTTCATATATTCTTTCTCAGTTTGTTCATTATTAGTGTATAGAAAAGCTAATGATTTTTGTAAGTTGATTTTGTATCCTGCCACCTTGCTGTAGCTGTTGATGGTGTCTAGGAGTTTTTGGGTAGAGTTTTTTGGGTCTTTAAGGTATAGGATCATATCATCTGCAAATGGGGATATTTTGACCATTTCTTTATCTATTTGTATTGCTCCATTTATTTTGAATGATAGTTTTGCTAGTTAGAGTATACTAGGGCTGAATTTATTTTCAAAAATAAATACCTCAGTGCCCAAAATACCTCACCCCATGCCCTTCTTGCTTTTCAAGTTTCCATTGAGAAATCTGCTGTGATTTTGATGGGTTTACCTTTATATGTTGTTTGTTTTTTTCTCTCCTGCAGCCTTCAATATTCTTTCTCTGTTCTGTGTTCTTGTTTTAATGATAATATACCATGGGGAGGTTCTATTTTGGTCAAGTCTATTTGGTGTCCTGGAGGCTTCCTGTACCTGAATCGGCAAAACTTTCTCAAGATTTGGGAAATTTTTTGTTATTATTTTATTGAATATATTACAAATTTCCTTTGCTTGTACCTCTTGTTCTTCAATGTCCATGATTCTCAGGTTTGTCTTTTGATAAAGTCTCTGAGTTCTTTCATATTCCTTTCACAGCTCTTGAGTTGTTTGACTAAGATTTCTTCAGTTTTTTCTTTAATTTGTATTTTATCTTTGAGTTCTGATATTCTGTCTTCCACTTGTTCTAGTCTACCGGAGTGTGCTTCCACTGTGTTTTGTGTTTCTGTTTTTTTCTTTTTTATGAGGTTTTCCATATCTTTGGCTAACTCCTCTTTCATATTTTTTGTTTTTGTTTTTAATTCATTTAGCTCTCTTTTTATAGTGCCCTTTGTTTCACTTTGGTGTTTAAGTCATCTCTGTGTTCAGTTATTGTTTTTGTGACTTCTCATGTTCTTTATTTTTGGTGTCTTGGAATTTCTTGAGTGCATCTTGTACATTTTGGTTAGCCATGTCTAGTATCTTCTCCATGAAATTCTCAGTGTTTTATCACAAGATTTCTTTTTTGAGGGTGTTTTTGTGGGCATTCCTGGGTTCCTTAGTGCCATTTCTCATTGTTTTGTTGGTGTCAGGAACTGAACATTTTATTCAATTCCCACTCAATCCTGTATTGAATTTTTTTTTGAGAAGAGTGGTTTCCATCCTTTCTTCTTTCCATCATTCCATTTGGTGCTGTGCAACTATGTTTTTGATAAGCTTGTTGGTGCTTTTAAGTGCCTCTTTTTTCCCCTTGATTTAATTTTTGTGGTGTGACTGACTTGGTTGTTAGGTAGGTTGGTGCTTTATTTCTGTCCCTGGCCTGGAGACATAATTTAGCAATAAGTAATTCACAGGTTCTCCAAACCAGTTGTTTATATATTATATACAAGACCCTTTGGTGATATTATCTATAACAGTTGGAGTTGGGGAGTAATGGTTATTCGGCTAGATATAAAATATGGGAAATTGGTATAGGTGACACTAAAAGGGGGGTGGGATGTGGGGTGGGGAGTGGGGAAGAAGAATGGGGGCTGCTGGGTTGTGTGGCCCTTGTGTGTGTTTGTGTGTATTTCTGTTGTAGTGTAGGGTATTTGTGTTAGGGATTTCAGGGGGTTGGGGTGTTGTAAAGTTGGTACAGTAGGCTAGTCATTGGGTGATGAGTGTGTAGGAGGGAGGGGTACAGGAGTGTGGTGACAGGTTGAAGGAAGATGGGGGAGAGAGTGGATAAGAAGGGGCAAAAAGAGTAGTTAGGAGGGAGAGCAATGCATTTTAGCACAGGAGAAGGAGGAAGAGTGAAGGAGGTAAGAATAGGGATGAGAAGATAGTGATGATAATACACAAAGGAAGAAAGAAAATAGAAATAGAAATAAAATAAAATAAAAACCCCAATAATAATAATTAATAATAATGATAATAAAAGGAGAAAAACAACCTACAATAAAAAACACCAGGTTCAAGAACAATAGAATTTCAGTCTTTGGTTTAAATTCTAGAGTTGTTCCTCTGGCATCCATTCCTGGTATTGGCAGAAGCTCTGATGTAGTCTTACCAGGTGACTGACTTGTGAGTAGTGTTTGGTTTTTCTGTCCACCACTTTAATTGAAATTGTGAGGTGAGGTAAGTCTGCCAGTTCATGCAGGGTGGTCAGAGCTGTTGTTTTCACCAGCTGGCAGCTGTGTTTTCCTTTAGCTGAAGCTCTGTTTGGTCAGCCCCTTCCCCAGCAAAGTGGGGCAGTTCCATTTTGAATGCCGCCCTCTGGCCCAGGACATCAGTTCTGGGATCCACTACCTGCCCTGCTTTTGGGAGGTGGCCTCTCACACTGCCCCCGCTCTCAGCCTTTGCTGCCTTTCCTGTGTTCATTCAATGAGAGTTTGGTGCTGAGAGTTTAGCTCATTGTGCCACCCCTGTTCTCTGGGGTGTGTTCAGCATTCCACCCACACCTCCACTGTCAGTGTTAGATTACAGCTTACTACTTATATTTGTCATTTTTGTTGGTGGGGATTCAGTCTGCTGTGCTGGTTTATGTTCCTGGGGGTGAGTAGGGGAGTCACGCATGGTGTGTGATGCTCACCTGTTCTCTCTGTCAATTCATGTGCAAGCAGGTTTGGAGCTGTCAGCAGCAGGGAGAAATGGTGCCAACTTTTCTCAGTGAAGTGTGGTGTTGGGAGGATTTCCACGGGCTAGGGATTCAGAATGTTGCAGAGTTTGATTTTGATTGATGTTTTGTCTTCTGCTTGATGGACGAAGGAGAAGAGAGGGAAAGAAAAAAGAAAAGAGAAGTGGCCGGGGAGGTTTTTCATGGGCTTTACCTGCCTTGCTGGCTGTGCTGTGGGTTGCAGCTGTTAGGTGCAATTAAAGGGTGATTAAAGGGTCAGTCTTAAATGTGATGGTGGTTATTATTTTGGCTGGAAGCAATCAGAATTACCCAAGTGTAGCTCTGACATCTCAAGGAGGTTTCTGGAATCATGGAACTTAGATTTTCTGCTTCTGTACCCTAGCCGCTGTCTTAGAGCTCCTCAGTGAATGACTTTGGAAGTGATATGTTCACTGCCTCCTAATAACCAGAACCATCCAGTTAAGCTACAAATGATTTCATTTCTTTTCTTTATTTTGACTTTGAGACAGGGTTTGCTATGTAGCCCAGGCTAGCCTTGAACTCTTGATTCTCCTGACTCAGTCTCTCTAGTGCTAGGATTACAGGTGTGGTGGTCCACACCTGACTCTGTGACCAACTTCTTGACCATCAGGAACTGAGAGGTGATAATAAAAATAATAGATTAAGCTGCTAGGTTTTGAGGTAATTTGTTGCATGACAACAGAAAACTAATAGTTACCTACTGATAACTGCTTCTATTATTATTATTATTATCAGTTGATAACTACTACTACTTCTATTACTACTACTATTACTACTACTACTACTATTTATTTACTATTTGAGCAAAGGTAAATAGATAGTTTTGAGAAAAGACTAAGGAAATTAGTACTGTTTCCACTTGCCATAGGGACCTGGTCTCCTCTTTAACCAAAAAGTTCCAGGCTTGAAAGCTACCTGGTTCATTATGGCTTTCAAAAGGCTTGATACTTTGCAATCATTTGTGTGTCATTTCATGGACTCCATCTCAGTTCACCATCAGTTTAAGTTTTAACTGTTGGACCCTGTCTTGTGCTGGGGCAGATCTACCTGCCAACCAGCAGGTATGAGCTGGGTCTAGAGGTAGTTGGCTGGAAGAGAACATGGTGAGGTCCTTTTGGGTTAGCTAGGACAATGCTGAGATTTGGAGCATATTATATATTGCCCTGACTTTGGGGCAGAGCCATGGGGATTGTTCATGGGTGGCCATCAAAAGAAGGTCTGTCTGCAAGAGCAGCATTTTTGCCTCATCTACAGTTTTTAGTGAATAAGTAGCAGAGTGGTGACTGCAAGAAAAGGCAGGCATGAGGAAACTGTGATTACAAACTCTACACCTACCTGGGAGAATTCCTTTAGTTTTTCACTGTGAAGGTCTGTAATCCCTCATCAATCAAAAGGGATGAGTTGATCGATTTCAAGATGGTGGCTAGAGGGAGGAAGCAGAAAGCAAGCCTCCTATAGTGAAATCTTGGAGAGATGCTGGAGACACACTTTGCAGGCATAATCACTGAGAAGAGGCAAAACTTTGACCCCTCCACACCTCCAGCAGGCGCAGAGAATCTCCACTTCACATTAAATGGAGAAACAAGGAGGGCCCCCAGGCCACCAGTCGCCTGTGCCCAGGTGAGCTTTGCAGTACCACGGTACTCCCATAGACAACCCTGGGCCAGAGCAGCATAGCCCCCTGGACAGACCGACCCCCACCCGGGGAAAAAAGAGAAACTGACTAATAAGCAATAAGAACAATAAAGACACCCGGGAAAGAGGGTGGGGTGCACTGAGCGCTGAAGATTGGGGGAAGGGAATCCTTCCTGGAACTGTAAATAAACAAGCCAAGCAGGCAGGAGAGGCTCTGGTGGGCGCGGGGATTCGCGCCCAGCAACGAGGAGCGGGAAAGCTTGTGAGAGTGGCAGTGGGAGGAAAACTGCACAGGAGGGGGGGGGGAAGACCCACTTCCCACATGAATTGTAAATAAACACGCAGGCCTGAGAAAGCGAGTGCAGTGTCACCTTTCCCAGTGTGCTAGGAAAGGGAAAAGCTTGTAGCAGAGGCTCCCGCACAGGAGAACTCTGAACAAACAAAGCCTGAAGGGCCAAGTGGGTGCTAAGCTCACCCCAGAGATCTGCATAAATAATGCCTTCAGCAACAGCAGGCTGACAGCAGTGGGCAGGCAAGCCACAGCTGCAGACACCATTCTCAGAACTGTCTCCAGACTCTTTTTTTTTCTTTTTCTCCCTACCTTTGATGAGAGAACAACCGAATTACACCTGCATGCTGAAAAACTTACTGAAACTGTATTGCATTTGAACAATTGCAAATATTGAATTTGGTGGGATTTTTTTTGTGTATGTGTGTGTAGTTTTGTTCTACTTTATGCATCCCCTTTGATGAGACAACTACAGAACAACATCTGAGGCACCATCTCCAGGATTAGAGACTGAGACAGACACCCAAATTATTAAGACTGAAACTTCATTGCATTTGAACTTGGAGGTTTTTTGGTTTTTTGGTTTTTTAAAAAAATTTTCTATTTTTCATTTTATTTTAATCTATTTTTATATATAGATATTTCTTTCATTTACTTATTTTTTATTTTTATTCTTATCTTTTTTTTATTTTTTATTTTCAATCCTCTCTCTATCCCACTAATGTCTGTTCAGCTTACTGTCGATTAGTACACTAATGCTCCCTGTTTATACCTTTGAAACTTTGTTGTCTGATTCCTTGTTCTGTTTTCTCCCTCTTGTCTGTTTATTTGTTTTTCCCTTTTCTTTAACTTCTTGCTTTCCATCTCCACTCACCCTTCCATTCTAAATATTACCATTGTTATTATTACAAGCTAGAAAATACTTAATTGCACACAGTACAGGGACAGTAACAACACCAAAGACAGTGACGGGAAGACAGAAAAAGCAGGGAAACCAGTTTCCCCACAGCAAAAAATTAGTACAGGAACCAGAGGGGAATGAAGAAAACAGGTACTCAGATCCAGACTCCAACAAAGTGAGATAAACCATGCCAAAGTACCCAATGAAGCCCACAAGAATAATTTAAAAGAAGACATACTACAGATACTCAATGAGAATTTTATAGAGATGATACTGGATAGGGTCAACCAAAATGTACAGGAGACACTCAAGAAATTCCAAGACAACAAAAATAGAGAATTTGAAAAAGCAAAAGAAGAAATAAAGGAAACCATAAAAGCACTGTATAAACACCAAAGTAAAACAGAGAACACGATGAACAAACAGATAAATGAACTCAGGACAAAAATAGACAACATTAAAGAGGAAAACGGCCAGGATATGGAAAACCTCAGAAAAAAGAACGAAACAGAACTGCAAAACAAAATGGAAGGCCAATCAAGCAGAATAGAACAAACAGAAGACAGAATCTCAGAACTTGAAGATGAAATGGTAATGAAAGGAAAAACCAAAGAACTATTAGTTAAACAACTCAAGACCTGTGAAAAGAAAATGCAAGAACTCACTGACTCCATCAAAAGACCAAACTTGAGAATCATGGGCATTGAAGGAGAAGAGGTGCAAGTGAAGGGAATGTGTAATATATTCAACAAAATAATAATGGAAAATTTCCCAAATCTAGAGAAAGATATTCCCATACAGATATAAGAGGCCTCCAGCACACCAAACAGACCAGATCAAAATAGAACTACCCCATGACATATCATCATTAAAACAACAAGTTCAGAAACTAGGGAAAGAATATTGAAGGCTGTAAGAGAGAAAAAACAAGTAACATACAAAGGTAAACCCATCAAAATCACAGCAGACTTCTCAACAGAAACATTAACAGCAAGAAGAGCATGGGGTGAGATCTTCCGGGCACTGAATGAAAATAACTTCAACCCCAGGATACTCTACCCAGCAAAACTATCATTCAAAATAGATGGAGCAATAAAAGTCTTCCATGATAAGCAGAAACTAAAACAATATGTGACCACAAAGCCACCACTACAAAAGATTCTTCAAGGGATTCTACACACAGAAAGTGAAACCCAACTTAACCATGAAAAGACAGGCAACACCAAACCACAGGAAAAGAAAAAGCAAAACAGTAGACAGTAACCTCAACTTAGGTACACACAATCAAACCTTCAAACAACTAAGACAACTAAATGACAGGAATCACCACATACCTATCAGTACTAACACTTAATGTTAACGGACTTAATTCACCCATCAAAAGGCACTGCTTGATGAAATGGATTAAAAGGGAAGATCCAATAATTTGTTGCTTACAGGAGACCCATCTCAACGACAGAAATAAGTATAGGCTTAGGATGAAAGGCTGGAAGAAGATTTACCAAGCCAATGGTCCCCCAAAACAGGCAGGAGTAGCAATACTTATCTCTGACAAAGTAGACTTCAAACCTACATTGATCAAACGAGATAAAGAAGGACATTCCATACTAATAAAAGGGGAAATAGACCAACAGGAAATAATAATCATCAACCTGTATGCAGCCAATGTCAACACACCCAATTTCATCAAACATACCCTGAAAGACCTAAAAGCATATATTAACACCAACACAGTGGTTGTGGGAGACTTTAACACCCCATTATCATCAATAGATAGGTCATCCAAACAAAAAATCAATAAAGAAATCCAAAATCTAAAATATACAATAGATCAAATGGACCTAGTTGATGTCTACAGAACATTTCATCTAACTTCTACACAATATACATTCTTCTCAGCAGCCCATGAAACCTTCTCCAAAATAGATCATATCCTAGGGCACAAAGCAAGTCTCAGCAAATATAAGAAAATAGAAATTATACCATGCATACTATCTGATCACAATGCAGTAAAAGTAGAACTCAACAACAAAAGTAAAGACAAAAAACATGCAAACAGCTGGAAACTAAATAACTCATTACTTAATGAACAATGGATCATCAATGAAATAAAAGAGGAAATTAAAAAGCTCTTGGAAGTCAATGAAAATGAAAACACAACCTACTGGAACCTATGGAAGACAGCAAAGGCAGTCCCGAGAGGAAAGTTTATAGCTATGAGTGCATATATTAAAAAGACTGAAAGATCCCAAATCAATGACCTAATGATACATCTCAAACTCCTACAAAAACAAGAACAAGCAAATCCCAAAACAAATAGAAGGAGAGAAATAATAAAAATAAGGCCTGAAATGAACAAAATAGAAACCAAAAAAAAAACAATACAAAGAATTAATGAAGCAAAAAGTTGGTTCTTTGAAAAAATAAACAAGATCAATAGACCCCTGGCAAACCTGACTAAAATGAGGAGAGAAAAAACCCAAATTAGTAGAATCAGGAATGCAAAAGGGGAGATAACCTCAAACACCATGGAAGTCCAGGAAGTCATCAGAGACTACTTTGAGAACCTATGTTCAAATAAATTTGAAAATCTTAAAGAAATGGACAGATTTCTAGATACATATGATCATCCAAACCTGAAACAAGAGGAAATTAATCACCTGAATAGATCTATAGCACAAAATGAAATTGAAGCAGCAATCAAGAGTCTCTCCAAAAAGAAAAGTCCAGGACCTGATGGATTCTCTGAATTCTATCAGACCTTTAAAGAAGAACTGATACCAACCCTCCTTAAACTGTTCCACGAAATAGAAAGGGAAGGAAAACTGCCAAACACATTTTATGAAGCCAGTATTACACTTATCCCAAAACCAGGCAAAGACACCTCCAAAATGGAGAACTATAGGCCAATCTCCTTAATGAACATGGACGCAAAAATCCTCAACAAAATAATGGCAAACCGAATTCAACAACACATCAAAAAGATTATTCACCATGGCCAAGTAGGCTTCATCCCAGGGATTCAGGGGTGGTTCAGCATACGAAAATCAATAAACTTAATAAACCACATTAACAGGTCAAAGACAAAAACCACTTGGTCATCTCAATAGATGCAGAAAAAGCCTTTGATAAGATCCAACACCATTTCATGAAAAATGCTCTAAGAAAACTACGGATAGAAGGAAAGTACCTCAACATTATAAAAGCTATATATGACAAACCTACAGCCAGCATTATACTTAATGGAGAAAAACTGAAACCATTCCCTCAAAAATCAGGAACCAGACAAGGATCCCACTATCTCCACTCCTATTCAACATAGTATTGGAATTCCTAGCTAGAGCAATTAGGCAAGAAGAAGGAAGAAAAGGAATACAAATAGGTAAAGAAACTGTCAAAATATTTCTATTTGCAGATGACATGATCCTATACCCTAAAGACCCAAAAAACTCTGCTCAAAAGCTCCTAGACACCATCAATAGCTATAGCAAGGTAGCAGTATATAACATCAACATAGAAAAATCATTAGCATTTCTATACACTAATAATGAACAAACTGAGAAAGAATATATGAAAACAATTCCATTTACAATAGCCTCAAAAAAAAATCAAATACCTAGTTGTAAACCTAACAAAAGATGTGAATGACCTCTACAAGGAAAACTATAAACTTCTGAAGAAAGAGACTGAGGAAGACTATAGAAAGTGGAGAGATCTCCCATGCTCATGGATTGGTAGAATCAACATAGTAAAAATGTCGATACTCCCAATAGTAATCTACATGTTTAATGCAATTCCCATAAAAATTCCAATGACATTCATTAAAGAGATTGAAAAATCTACTGTTAAATTTATATTTCTTTTTTCTTTGTATACTATCAACTTTACTATCACCATCTTCTCATCCCTATTCTCACTCCCCTTCACTCTCACTCCTTCACCTGTGCTAAAATCCATTGCTGTCCTTCCCACTACTCTTTCTTTCCCTTCTCATCCACTCTCTCCACTTGCCCACACCTTCTCCTCTCATTCTCCCCCAAACTGTCACCAGACAACTCCCCTCCTTCAAACTCACCACCTGCTGACCAATCTACTATACCAACTTTACACAATCCCAACCTCCTGAAATCTCTGATACAAGAATCCTACACTACAACAACAGAAATACACCCAAACACACACAAGTCAATGGACTCAACTCCCCCATGTAAAACACTGTTTGGCAAACTGGATTAAAAAGGAAGAGCCAATGATATGTTGTTTACAAGAGACCCATCTCATTGACAGAAACAAACACTTGCTTAGGGTGAAAGGCTGGAAGATTAACCAAACCAAAGGGGCCCCCAAAACAAGCAGCAATATAAGGGGTAACTTATACCGGACAAAGCAGACTTTAAATTTACATTGACCAAACAAGGTAAAGAAGCACACTTTATACTAATAATAGGGGAAATACACCAAAAGGAAATCTCAATTATCAACCTATATGCACCCAATGTCAATACACCCAATTTCATCAAACATATTTTAATGGACTTACAAGCACATATAGACTTCAACACAGTGGTAGTAGGAGATTTTTTTACCCCCCCATCACCAGTAGATAGGTCATCCAAACAAAAAAAAATCAATGAAGAAATTCTAGAACTAAATAATACCATAGATCAAATGGACCTAGTTGACGTCTACAGCATATTTCATCCAACATCCTCACAATACACATTCTTCTCAGCAGCCCATGAAACTTTCTATAAAATTGATTATATCTTAGGGCACAAAGCAAGCCTCAGCAAATATAAGAAAATAGAAATAATCCCCTACATTCTATCTGATCACATGCATTAAAACTAGAACTCAACAAAAACAACAGCAGAAAATACACACACAATTGGAAGCTAAACAACACATTGCTCAATGACGAGTGGGTCATTGATGAAATACAAGAGGAAATTTAAAAGTTCCTGGAAATTAATGAAAATGAAAGCACAACCTACCAGAACATATGGGTAGGCTGCAAAGGCAGCCTGAGAGGAAAGTTTATAGCCATGAGCACATATATTAAAAGGACAGAAAGATCTCAAATAACTGACCTAATGCTACATCTCAAATGCCTAGAAAAACAGGAATAAGCAAAACCCAAAACAAGCAGAAGGAGACAGATAATAAAAATAAGGGCCAAAATTAATGAAACAGAGACAAAAAAAGCCATACAAAGTATCAATGGAACAATAAGCTGGTTCTTTAAAAAAATAAACAAGATTGACAGACCCCTGCAAATCTGACTAAAATGAAGAGGGAAAAAATACCCAAATCAATAAAATCAGAAACGCAAAAGGGGAGATAAAAGCAAACACCAAGAAAATCCAAGGAATCATCAGAGAATGCTTTGAGAACTTATATTCCAAGAAATTTGAAAATCTTGAAGAAATGGACACATTTCTGCATACTTATGACATGGAAAACTGAACCAAGAGGATCTAACCACCTAAACAGATCTATAACATGAAGTGAAATTGAAGCAGCGATAGTCTCCCAAAAAAGAAAAGTCCAGGACCTGACAGATTCTCTGCTGAATTCTATCAGACCTTTAAAGAAGAACTAATACCAACTCTCCTTAAACTTTTCCATGAAATAGAAAGGAAAGGAACAATGCCCAGCTCATTCTATGAAGCCAGTATTTCACTCATCCCAAAACCAGACAAAGACACATCCAAAAAGGAGAACTACAGGTCAATCTCCTTCATGAACATCGATGCAAAAACCCTCAATAAAATAATGGCAAACTGAATCCAACAACATATCAGAAAGATCATTCATCACGACCAAGTCAGCTTCATCCCAGGGATGCAGAGGTGGTTCAACATATAAAAACCTGTAAATGTAATACAGCATATTAACAGAAGCAAAGACAAAAACCACTTGATCATCTCAATAGATGTAGAAAAAGCCTTTGATAAGATCCAACACTACTTCATGATAAAAACTAGGAATAGAAGGAATGTACCTTAACATTGTAAAGACTGTGTATGACAAACCTATAGACAACATCATGTTAATGGAGAATAACTGAAACCATTTCCCCTAAAATCAGGAATGAGACAAGGGTGCCCACTATCCCCACTTCTATTAAACATACCCCTAGAATTCCTAGCCAGAGCAATAAGGCAAGAAGAAGAAAGAAAAGGAATATAAATAAGTCAAGAAACTGTCAAAGTATCGCTATTTGCAGATGACATGATCCTATACTTCGAAGACTGAAAAAACTCCTAGACAGCATAAACATCTTCAGCAATGTGGCAGCATAAAAAAATCAACTTACAAAAATCATTATCTTTTCTATACACCAGCAATGAACAAGTTGAGAAAGAATATAGGAAAACAATTCCATTTACAATAGCCTCAAAAAAATCAAATATCTAGGAGTAAACTTAACAAAGGATGTGAATGATACCTCTATGAGAAGAACTACAAAACTCTGAAGAAAGAGATTGAGAAAGACTACAGGAGGTGCAATGGATTGGTAGAATCATCAAAGCAAAAATGGCTATACTACCAAAAGCAATCTACATGTTCAACACAATTCCCATCCAAATCCCAATGGCATTCATCACAGAGATTGAAAAATCTACCCTCGAATTCATTTGGAAACACAAGAGACTGAGAATAGCCAAGGCAATACTCAGCAAAAACAGCAATGTTGAGGTATCACAATACCCGACCTTAAACTGTATTACAAAGCCATAGCAAAAAAAAAAAAAAACAGCATGGTACTGGCACAAAAACAGATATGAAGACTAGTGGAACAGAATAGAGGACCCAGATATGAATCCACACAGCTATGCCCACCTTATTTTTTACAAAGGTGCCAAAAACATATGGAGAATAGACATCCTCTTCAACAAATGTTGCTAGGAAAAGTGGTTATCAGCCTACAGAAAACTGAAACTAGATCCATGTCTATCACCCTATACTAGTATCAACTCAAAGTGGATTAAGGACCTTAATATCAGACTCGAAACTCTGAAGTTAGTACAGGAAAGAGCAGGGAATACTCTGGAAGCAATATGTTTAGGCAAAGAATTCCTCAGTAGAACCCTAGCAGCTCAGCAACTAAGAGAATGGATGGAAAAATGGGACTACATGAAATTAAAAATCTTCTGCACAAGAAAAGGAATGATCTCTAAACTGAAGAGATCACCCTCAGAGTGGGAGAAAATATTCACTGGCTATACATAAGATAAAGACTGATAACCAGAATATACAGGGAGCTCAAAGAACTACACTCCCCAAAAATCAATGAAGCAATAAAGAAGTGGGCAACTGACCTAAACAGGACTTTTTCAAAGGAAGAAATCCAAATGGCAAAAAAAAAAAACACATGAAAAAATGTTCATCATCCCTGATCATAAAAGAAATGCCAATTAAAACCACACTAAGATTCTACCTCACACCTATTAGAATAGCTACCATCAAAAACACCACCAACAATAAATGTTGGTGAGTATGCAAGAAAAAAGGAACCCTCATACAGTGCTGGTGGGAATGTAAGCTAGTACAACCACTCTGGAAAACAATATGAACACTTCTTAAAAAACTAAACATAGATCTGCCATATGATCCAGCAATCCCACTCCTAGGGATACACCCAAAGGAATGTGACTCAGGTTACTCCAGAGGCACCTACACACCCATGTTTATTGCAGCACTATTCACAATAGCCAAGTTATGGAAACAGCCAAGATGCCCCACTACCAACAAATGGATTAAGAAAATGTGGTATTTATATACAATGGAATTTTACTCAGCCAAGAAAAGGAATGAAATCTTGTCATTCGCAATTAAATGGATGGAACTGGAGAACATCATCTTAAGCGAAGTTAGCCAGGCTCAGAAGGCCAAAAATTGTATGTTCTCCCTCATATGTGACGTTTAGACTTAAAACAAATGCAGTAATATTATTAGCCATGGGTCACAGGCTAAGGGGAGAACATGTACAGGAGGAATAGGGAAAGGGAAGGAAACCTAAAACTTGAAAGTGTTTGATGTGCCCACTGTAGAGGAGAGAATAAAGTAAACTTAAACTGACAGAGGTCACTATGGGAAGGTGACCAAGAGGTAGCTGTCTGGTAAAGATGAACCAATTCACGTTGTAATACACTTGTGCATGGAAGCAGTGATAGGAATCTTTCTGTATAGCTATCTTTATCTCAAACTACCAAAAACACTCTTGTCTTTCTTATTATCACTTATGTCTTCTCTTCAACAAAATTGGAGAAGAGGGCCGAACAGGTTCTGTCTGGAAGTGAGGGGGTTGGGGGTATGGAGAGAAAGGAGGGAGAGAAGGCCAAAAAATGTATGCACATATGAATAAATGAATAAACAATAAAAAAGAAATAGAACAATGAAACCTGTTGAAAAAGCTTTAAGAAGGGGGTGGTAATGGAATGATGGTGGGGATGAACATACCAAGTTACATTGTAAGCATATATGGAAATGTCACAATGAACCCCCCCAATACATGTTTAAAATGATTTAAAAAAATTTTTAAGACAGATCTCACGTTAAGTGTTCTTATTGAAAACAAAAATAGTGCAGTACTATTAACTATAGGTACAGGTTGGATAGCAGAAAAAATAAAATAAAAAACACAAACATTTCTTCAAAACAATAATAAATGTGAAAAAATAAAATGTATCCCTATAAATATCTGAGTAATCTTTATTGCAGAAATCATTATGTGGTGCTCTTGAAGTTCATATAGAAATGCACAGGACCGAATATAGGAAAAGGTTAAAACATAACAAGATTGGAGGACTCATAGCTTCCAGTTTAAAAACTTGCTATAGGGCAGGGGGTGTGGCAGAGTACTTCTCTAGCATGAGGAGCCCTGGAGTCCATCCCCAGTACTGTAAAATTAAAATAGACAAAAATCTTAACTGTAAAGATACAATAGTCAAGAGCACATGGGGTACTGGCATAAGGATAAACATGCAGATTAATGGAATAGAATCAAAAGATCAGAAAAAAGCTCTCACACTCTAGTCAGTTGATTTTCGACATGGGTGGCAAAGCCATTCCACAGAAGAAGAAAGTCTTTTCAACAAATGATGTCAAGAAAAGTAGGTATCCATATGCTGTTGGGTCTCTACCTTATATCAAATGCAAAACCTAGTTAAAAATGGAACAAAGACTTAACTAAGAGCTAAACTATCAAATACCAGAAGTATAAAAAGGGTAAATCTTTGTGGTCTTGGATTTAGCAATGAATTCTTAAACATGAGACTGAGCACATGTCATGAAAGAAAAAATAGTTAAATATATCATTGAAAGCTTTTGTGCATCAAAAATAGCATCAGGAAATGTATAACAAATACAACCTACAAAATGGAAGAAAATATTTGGTAGTAGTAATACATCTGATAAGATCTAACATCTTGAATAAAACATGCAACAGTAAAATAACACTAACAAGTCTTGGGGTGTGGCTCAAGCAGTAGAGCACCTGTCTAAAATAACACTAACATCATTCATAACAAAAAATGTCAAATAACCAAATTTTAAATGAAAAAAATTATAGATATGGCCCCAAAAAAGATACACCGTCACTCAAAACACCACTAGTCATTAGAAAAATGAAAATAAAAGCCGAGAGATTCCACTTTACACCCATCAGAATGGCTATAATGAAAAAGAAGAATATGACTGCTGGCAATGTGAACAAATTGGAAACTTCATCCATCCCTGCTGCAAATGTAAAGAAAACAGTTTGGAAATTCCTCAAAGACTTTGAGAGTTACCAAAAAGTCCAGGAATCCTATTCCTAGACATATACCCGGGAAAAACTTTTCAATGTTCTTACAAAAATTTCCATATGAATGTTCATAGTAGCCAAAAAGTGGAAACAACCCAACTATCTGTCAACCAATAGATGGGAAACACTGTGTTCTATCCATACAACTGATATTATTCAGCTATGGAAAGGGTGAAATGTTGATACATTGTCAACACAGATGAATCTTTTTTTCCTTACCATCAAACTTCTAAGCTGGCAATTACATGCTTATTTACCATAGAGCATAATAGTGCATTATAAGGAAAAATAAATGTGACTTGAAAATGAAAATGGTGATAGGTGGGGAGAAATCCTATGAAGCATAGACTTACTTATTCAAGTGGAACTTTAACACAGATGAATCTTGCTTGTTGAAATGAGGCAGACACGAAAGCTAAACATTGTGTAATTTTATTTATATAAAACATCTAGAATAGGAAACTCATAGGGACCGAAAGTAGCAGTTTCTAGAACTGAGATGAGGGTGGGGATAAAGATTGGAACTAGGTATAGGGTTTCTATACCTAGAAATGTCAGGATGATAACATCTACTGAGACTATATAGTAATGGTGATTGTAAAAACTTTTTACAAAACACTGATTCATACACTTTTTAAATATGAATTTTATAGAATGTGAATTATACCTCAACAAAAGAATATGGCTTAACATTTTTTACTTTGCCTCTATACGGTGCACTGAATAAACTACACTTATCACTCTTTTTTATTTTATTTTATTTTTATCATTTTTGCATTTACTTACACATGTATACATTATTTGGGCCACCTCCCCCCTCACCCCCATCTCGGGCAGAACTTGGTCTGTCCTCTTGTTCTCTGATTTTGTTAAAAAGAAACTATAAAATAAGACTAACATGGCATTTTTGCTAGTTTGAGATAAAGATACGTATATATAGATTCCTTGTGTTGTTTCCATGCATCATCTCTACCAGACCTCTTCCCATAGCAGCCTCTGCCAGTTTAAGATTACTATATTCGTTCCTATACAGTGAGCACATCAACCACATTCAAGTTTTTGGTTTCCCTCCCTTTTCCTATTCCTCCCGTGCATGGTCTCCCCTTAGTGTATGACCCATGTCAAATAATGTTATTGCATTGTTTTAATTCTATGATCCACATATGAGAGATGACATGCGATTTTTGGCCTTCCAAACCTGACTAACTTCACTTAAGACGATGTCTTCCAGTTCTATTCATTTACCTGCAAATGACAAAGTTTCATTCTTCTTTAAGCCAACTTAATAACTGAATTCCCAGAAATGGAGCAGGTTGTATGGGTGATATTGGAGACTCAGTCTTGTTATTTGCCAGTTGCTCATTTTGATGCTGCTGAATAAATGCTGGAATATGCAGAATATTTCCTTCCCTTAGGATCAATCCCCATATGCAATCTTTGTTTGAATCCATTATTGTATTCTTCATATTCCTGCATCAAGATTCTGGGAAAGGCGTTCACAGAGCTGGTGGCATCTGCCTAGTAAAAGTAATAATTTACTCCCCAGTCAAACTTTGGGTCTCTTTTATCTCTAGCTGCCTAGGGAAACCACCCAAATCGCAGTAGGGCTTAGGAAAATGGATATTGCATTTTGGTGTGCGTTTAAAATACTCCAAAGACCAATTGTGTAGGAATAGTTGCTTCATTTAGATGAGGCAAGGTCGAAAGCAGCACAACACAGTGACTTATAGTGAACTGACAGTATTGATAGCCTGAAGCCAAACTGTATGTAGCTTGGAATGAAATATAGTGCCTCTGCTTCCCTGTTCCCTGTTCCCCGCAATAATGTTTATTAGTATTATGTTTTGTGAGGCTAAAATAAGTAAATACAGACAAAACTTGACCAAAAATGAAACTTCATAAGTGGGTACATGCAAAGGTGTTTAATTATTATGTGTCCAGAAGAATAAGCAGGACCTGTAATAGTGGTTGCCTTCAGAGGGTACATGGAGGGTGACATGTAAGGCTCTGTCAGAGGAGAACAAAGCCTTACTTTTCCACACTGGCAGAAGTGTGATTCTTTACAGCACATGGAAAAATCTGCTACCTCATATGATGTGAAGTGGGTTAACTAGAGCCTCTGACTCCTCTATTTTATGGTTCAGGACGCTGAAATTTAGAGAGATGTGACTATCCCAAAGTCACATCATTGGGTAGTAGTGAATCCAAGGCAGGGAACATAGTTGGTTCCCTAGGGATAGAAATCTTTGAATACCTGAGACCACCAAATCATGGTCTGGACACCAAACCTTTTCCCAAATCCATCTGCCCCCAAGGTGGCAACAGGCAGATGGTTGATGTCCTGGAGGAGTGGCCTATCCTCAGAGAACAGCCCAAATCCTGACTCAACTCTTGGCTCTATACTCCAACCTCTGGCCCAAGAGGCAATGCCTTTCTCACAATGAAGCCCTGCTGAACACACCCGCTGAGCAATGCCCCCCTTCCCCAGCACCGACACCCTGTGATCAGGTGATCACCTAAATGACCAGTGGTCTGCTTAACTGCCAACTGACTTAGAACTCAGGGCATTTCAAACCAGTTGCCCACATGACAGTTGCATAAGTAATTAGCTTGACCTTAACTGGCCAAACTTAGAGAATGAGCAGTTAAGATCAATGAGCTGTGGAGGTGCTGTGGGGCTGGAGCTTAGGTGGTTCAGGAAAAGTCTACAGGCTCCCAGGGTCTTGTTGAGTAAAGATCTGACCCACTGACTGAGCAATCTGGAAGAACTGGACAGCCCTTGACATACTAGTGGCAGAGACCAGGTCCCACTTCTATTCTCTTGTTCTCCAGCTGCCTCAGGGGCCAGTGGATTCAAAGTTGGGCTTAGGAAGAGGGATCTTCCCCAAGATTGCTATGGAGAAAGAGTAGATAGACGCCTTGTAGGAGGCCCAAGCCAAGAGAAGGGCACTTAAAGCACCCAAGGGGCTGACTGCAAGTTAGGGAAGGCACAACTTTACTGAAATTTGGCAATATAGTGATGAAAGTCTGGGGCTATGGTCTGGTGGCCTTGGTTAAGGTCCCACTTAAAGACCACTTGAGAAACATCAACCATCTAAAGAGAAAAGAATTGCTGGAGCAATCAATCATCACCAACAGTCAAGAGGATGGAACCTGGGGTGAGTGGAAGGATGGCCTTAGCAGGACAACTGAGCAAAAAAAAAAAAAGACCACTTGAACCTTGGAAAGGGACTTCACTCTCTGTACTTGGCTCTTGCCCTGGGATATGGTAATGTTCATAGGGCCTACTTATTAGTATTATGTTGTGAAGCTCAGTATAGCAAACACAGATACAACCTGAGGGAAAAATAATGGGTGCTTACTAAGTACATAAGTACTACATTATTAAAGGTCTGCAGGAGTGAGCCAGACATGTGGAGGAGGAAATCTGGGTGGCTACAAGTCATGGAAGAGGGAAGGTGACCTTCCAGCCATCACATGAGTGTGATGCTTCATAAGTTTACAGAGAGGAGCTATGTTCACCTCCTGTGACCCCACATCAGCCCTGTGGGTTGAAAGGAGCAGAAACTCTGCACCATATTTTACAGTCAGTGAAGTTACTTGCTCAGAGTCACACGTTGAGGGGTGATGAACCCAAGACAGGAAATGTAGTTGGTTCCCTGGGGAGAGATCTCTGAACCCAATTTCTCTAGATCATGCTTGGATATATTGGTGTAAGGTTTAAAATCTACAGTATTATACAGCATATTTCTGAAGCTAATCCTAAATCTATACAATTCAAACTAAATTATCACCAGTTTAATCTAACAGGAGGATAAACATCAAGATGGCTCCTGTTCTTTAACCTCAAAGCTTGATTTTAGCTTTCTGTTTCTTAGGGAACTTCCCCTTCATCTGAGGCCCAGGACCTCAGGTCATTGTCCTCCCAGGTATCACTATAGGAATCTGCAACTCAGACATGGGTGGTGGGTCACTGGGGAGACACAGATAACAATGAGGAGAGCTCATTAGGGCAAGTAGGCAGGATTACAAGGCTCCTCATCCCTGGAAAGTGACATTGGGCCTTGACCTCCTCAGGTCTCAGGTCCAGGGAGCACCAAGTCCTATCTGGTATCCTCTGCTAAGGGTGTTTTCTGTGAACAGAGTGTCTATATATAAATGTCCTTTCCAACAGAAACAAACACCCTGGACATTCATGTGAACAGCCTTCAGGGGCTGTTCACCTGACAGTGAAACTGAAGCTGGAGTGGGGTTCTATAATCCTGGAATGGAAAATCCACATCCCATACACCTGATCCCCTGAGAAGCAGGAGATCTGAGGAAAAGGATGGAGCCATCCTACCTCTCCACCCCTACCCTCTGTGGGATCCCTCACAAGACCTGCATGTTAAATACAAACAGCTTCCTACAGTTCTTTTTTTCTTGAGGTGATCGTTCTTTGTACCACCAGCAAAGCTTGCCTGTGCCTTTCAATTCAAACAAAACCATCATGCTATGATAACTGAAAGAATGTTATGGCTTAATGTACTCAGGTATGAAAAGAATATAGAAAACGTTGCTGTGTAAAATATAATAAATCAAATTATATTTTTTATTTGCCAATATAGAAAACAAAAGGCACACAAGCAGCCTGTAATCCTGTCACTTAATATATCCCAAGTTAGCACTGCGCTGAATTTCATTTGAGTGTGTGTGTGTGTGCGTGCGCACTTGGTTTGACTTTTACGTGCATATGAATAGTCTATACAACCTCAGCTTGAGATACAGTGCCACAAGGTCACCACAAGACTCCATAGAGGTGAAGATCCCCAGGGCTTGGGCAAAACACAATTAGTCTTTTGTATACTGTAGTGTCCCTTACTGGATGCCCATACTGCCAAGTGCCCATGAAGCTGTGAAACTGGGAAAAGTGTGCTATCCTGCCTGCATGAGAGTGATCCTGGGTGCCTTTCTTCACCCCAGGCTTTTCCCAGGTGACCTGAGAGAAGACTACACCACGTTTTCTACCATACCCAGTGGTAAAGGATGCACTTACTGGCCTTACCTCCATCAACCTCCCTCTGCATTCACATTGTTCTTCCTCATCATATCCATTGAAATCCCCACTGCTCTCTATAGCCTATGTCAGGATAATTTCTTGACATCTGAAAAGAAGGAAATAATCATGCATGTCGAGAGACCCCAGTGCAGGAGAACCCCCCTGTATTGCATGTCCCTCTGCACCTCACAAATGTACCAGGAGGCCTAAAGAGAAGGTGATCAAGGCAACTCCAGACTGTCCACCACACCCAGTCATAAAGGATACTAGCACTAAAGCTCCTGTTGAATTCAAGAAGGGTGTTAGTTTAAGGTTAAAGAGCAAGATGGTGAATGAATATGGGGTACATTCTTCAAAAAGTATGCAGCGGCACTCTAACCCTCAAAGCCATGTACATGGTGACCCTACAGCTCCCTACAACCCTATCTTCCAAATTGAGGCAACTTTAGAGGGCAACCTTGGAATCTCTAAGAATGGGTGTCCATTCCCCCCAAGATATGTTCTTAGGCCATCATTCCCTTGCCTGCATGGATTCTTAACTATCTTCTTGTCTCCACTTGAGTTCACACACACCATCACTCACTCCTGTGCTCTCAGTTTTGCTGCATTTCATTATGTATCAAGAAGAAAGTTGGGCAAGCATTGGAGAACATGTACACTCATTTGTCTTACACTCTTATCAACCCCCTCCACAGTCAAATTGTTCTTCTTTCTTTTCCTATCCATTGAAATCCTCACTGCTCTCTATGAACTCCAAAATGACATCGGGAAGGAAGAGAATAATCATTCATGTCCAAAACCCACAAATGCAGGATGAACCCTGTGTGAGGTGCCCAGAGCAGAACCAGACTTCTCTGGGGTCCCCTGCAGTGGGCAGGGTACAGCTATTCTGACCATTACCCAGTTCCCTGCCTGACCAAGCAGAGATGCTGAGTATAATTCAATGGTGTAGTCTGGGGTCAGAATCTCAGGCAAGGCTAAAAGGAGGAGGGCTGGAGTGAGATTTTATAGACAAGGAGAATTTGAGGATCTCAACTGCTGGATAACATCAGGATCTTCAGGATGAGACTCATAAAGATGGAAAGGGAATAGGGAAGAGTTCAAATCAGGATCTCATAAATAAGAATAAGAGGTTTTTCTTAAGGAGCATGAAGAGGAATTAAGTTGTAGAAGATTGTTGCTCCCTTTCTCTTCACCATCTGCAAAGTGATCTTCTGAATGGCCAGGGACAGTCACGGTGATGGGGTGACCATGGGAAAGGAGAAAGTTAAGAGTTTGGGTGAGAGCTCAGGCCCCTGATGCTTCTGGGTCTCTATCATCTCACCACTATTTCGTGGCCTCTTCCCTGTAATCTTGTCTCAAGGCCACGAGTACTTCCCTCCTGCAATGGGGGAAGCAGTCTCTAATCTCCAACCTATTTTCCCTGCCTTCCAATTCCACCACTAGGTCCAAGAAGGAATGCCTGTGTCATTCTCTTCCTGCCTGAAGCAGACACTGTCTCCTTGACCTTCTGTGGGTGACACTGACTTCCCTCTACTCCCCCACTGCCTGATTTCTTTCTCCTAAATAGTGCCCATTTCCTTACTCCTTGTAAACCTCCTGTCATATTTACCAACATGAAAACGTGGAAGGAAACATTACAGATAGACTATCTCCACTCCAAAAAATCAGTGGAGTCAGAAGTACTTGCCATGGATGTGGGGCTGTGTTGAGCCCCATGAAGAGAACTAATGATCAAATCTATATTTTCACTGACTATTTTATGCATTGGATTACCTTAGGCACTTGGTAAATATTAAATTGAATCCTCACACCAAGCCCATGCATCTGAAGCATTAGGGGTTATGAACACAAGTTTAGAGATAACCTGACTTGTGCAAATGTTCTCAATGCCTTCAATGTAAAAGTGAGGCAGAGGGGAGCCTTGTGAATAAAGGGGATCTGCCAGGTTTTCACAGAGCTATGGATGGATTTGGAAGAAAGGTCACTAGGCAAATCTGAGGACAGGGAGCAGGCAGGGTCCTGGCTGGAATAGAGGAACAGTTCTATCTGACTGATGCAGTGGTCTGAGAGGAGCACTGACCTCTTGGTCAGTCTGTCCTGGGTCAGGTCAGTTGCATGAGATGAAGCCAGTGAAACAGCAAGGACCAGTGTGCAGCATGCCTGGCAGACCCTTCCCCAAATCCTCTAGTTCCCACCTTGGCATGGAGGAGATACTGGGGCAATTGAACACAGTCCTCACAAATGGAAGGAAAATTAAAACCTCAGCCTTGGGCGAGGTGGGAAGGCTGACATGGTTCACATTATGCTTTTTCCTCACATCTCAGGGTGTTGGGACACACAGAGTAATCCCAGAAGAAATGTTCTTGAACCCACTAGCCCTCACAATGTTCTGCAATCTAGGAATGGCAGTAAGGACAGCTTTGTCCCCAGGATCATGGTTGTGAGTGAACAAAACCTGTCCCACCAGATTTCTTCCATTGTGGGTCAACACCCAAAACCAACATAAAATCTCTTGTGTACGTTTCCAAGGAGGTGCTACAGAACATAAGCTTTAATGTTTGCTATGGTAAAAGCAGAAAATATCTGGCCTCCTAGGAAAGATCTTTAGCTATCAGAGCAAGAAAAGATAATCACAAACCCAGAACACTCAGAACCCAGAACAAATACCTGTTACTGTTAGGTCTTTGAAATACGCAAAGAACAAAACAGATTTGTGCGTATATTTCTTTTTTCTTTCTGATTTCATACTCCACTTCCTCAGTCTCCAAAGCAGCAGATGTGACCTGACTGCTCCAGGCATCCTCTCCTATTGGGCCCTTCCTGTAGTGTTGTCACCTACCTGGAATGTCTTTCTCCTTATTGCTGGAGTCACAGATACTATACAGGAACTCATCCTTAGAAACATAAATAGTAAATTATTATTAGAGACTGGCAGTCCCATTCTTATACAAGTTGAGGTCTTGGTGGCTGTCACATTATCCTACTTGTTCCTCTGGGTTCTCACACCCACCCTGGGTGTGTGGAGACAGGTGCTTTCAACAAGACATTGCAAACAGTTGTAAACCTTCACATGAGGGAGAGGAGCCAAAAGTATTGCCTTTGGACTTCTCACTTACCCTATCCATTGGGTCATTGCAGCTCTCAACGCCAATATTTTCAACCTAAAATTCCAATTGCAAAGGATGCACTGTGCATTAGATGAGTTCGGCAACTATACCTCATACCAGGTTCAGGTCAGAAGCCCAAGAGAGTGCTTTCTAAGGATGGAGAGGTTCACTCTACACGGTTGAACTTGGTAACCAATAGCATGTAATTATGCAGGGTATTTGAAATGTGACTGGCATGACTCAAGGCATTGGGAGTGTAATATTAGTGGAACTAATTAATTCATTAATTAAATAAATTAGTTGCAAACAGCAAATCTGGTAGTGGCTACCACACTGGAGAGTGCAGACCTAGAGTCCAAAGATGAGCAAAATGACCTTCTGCCTGATGCTCCCTCGCAGAGTTAGCTGGGTAGATAAGGTCACTTATTTATAGGTGCTCCCCAGGCACATCCACTCTGGTTCTCTGGGCCAGTAAAGCTGTAAGGCCCTGGGGACACTAAAACAATTACATCAACATCCAGTCCCAGACGGAGTGCCAGCAGAGTCAAGTGTAAGAAGAGGTGATAAGGAGGGCACTGTAGACCCTGTCTAGACACAGAGCAGTGGGAGGTGTAGGGACACAGTGCTATCTTCAGAAGCATACCTCCTGCTCTCTGACTCTATGTTAGAGCCTGGTCAGGTACCTCTATGTAGGGCCCAAAGGGCTGGACAATATGAGGGGGGAAACTTTCTATAGCAGAGTGAAATCCCAGCATGAAGGGGAGCATATTCATCAGATGCTCAGGGAGACCAAGACAGAAATGAAGAGGATTATGAGGAAGACACAGACCCTTCCCTCAAAGTGACCAGTCAGGGACAAGATCCCTTACCCATGAGTAGGAGAACACAAGTGGAGTTTTGGAATGGCAATTCTAAGACATGTCAGAGATACTGTCAATGTAATGCCTTCCAGGCCATACAAGGGAGTAGCAAGGGCCATCACTGTTCTGATTCTGTCCTGTACTGGAGTCCCTGCCCCTTCTTTATAACTAGAATCCCCTGCACCTACCCTTGTAGAGAGGCATTACACTGTTGTCAGTTTAAATGTGGCTCTGGGCCAAATAGCCCTTGGTTAGGGGTGTTTACATAAAGCTATTTGACCTGTAATTTCCAGAAGCAGGTGAAAAATAAGTACTGATCCCTGTTCCAGCCACAGGAAGATCAGACCTAGGATCTTCTGTCTATGTCTGTCCTGAGTCTGTTCTTGCTGACTTATGTTCTTCCAGTCCAGGTCTAAGGACTAGAGATTGAATTCCTACTCTCTGCCTCTTACCAACTTTCACAAAGCAAAGTGCCCCTATTCACAATAGCCAAGTTATGGAAACAGCCAAGATGCCCCACCACTGACGAATGGATTAAGAAAATGTGGTATCTATACACAATGGAATTTTATGCAGCCATGAAGAAGAACGAAATGTTATCATTCGCTGGTAAATGGATGGAATTGGAGAACATCATTCTGAGTGAGGTTAGCCTGGCCCAAAAGACTAAAAATCGTATGTTCTCCCTCATATGTGGACATTAGATCAAGGGCAAACACAACAATGGGATTGGACTTTGAGCACATGATAAAAGCGAGAGCACACAAGGGAGGGGTGAGGATAGGTAAGACACCTAAAAAACTAGCTAGCATTTGTTGCCCTTAACGCAGAGAAACTAAAGCAGATACCTTAAAAGCAACTGAGGCCAATAGGAAAAGGGGACCAGGACCTAGAGAAAAGGTTACGTCAAAAAGAATTAACCTAGAAGGTAACACACACGCACAGGAAATCAATGGGAGTCAATGCCCTGTATAGCTATCCTTACCTCAACCAGCAAAAACCCTTGTTCCTTCCTATTATTGCTTATACTCTCTCTACAACAAAATTAGAAATAAGGGCAAAATAGTTTCTGCTGGGTATTGAGGGGGTGGGGGGGAGAGGGAGAGGGCGGAGTGGGTGGTAAGGGAGGGGGTGGGGGCAGGGGGGAGAAATGACCCAAGCCTTGTATGCACATATGAATAACAAAATTAAAAAAAAAACAAAGCAAAGTGCCTGACATGTCACAATAGCTGGAGAAGTAATCCTGTCTCAGAAGACGTCAATATTGCGTCATGCTCGCTGAAGCCATGATACCTGCATCCTGCTCATTCCCACTTGCAAGGAGTATAAAAATCACTGTGCAGTGGAATATCATTGGACTCAGGTGATGATCCATACCTGGCATGGCTACTCCTGTAACTTCCTTCTCCCTCTCATATCTTTCCCCTCGGAAGGTCCAATCCCCGGCCCCAAGGTCTGCCTCCCTCCATGGAATGCACTGGGTGGCTGTCTCAGGATTCCTAGAGCCCTTGATCTTGGAAGCTCTCATTTAACATTTAATCATTCACAGCAGATTTCCCATCAAGCACTATTGGAGAATTTTTCTATAGAATAGGGCTTTCTAGGACAATCTTATGACGAAAGGCTTGTCTAGGTGGTAAGGTGACATTTTTCAAGGAGGCAATCTTATTTTTTTTGTTTAAGGGGAGAGGAATATCACTCCAAGCCAATCCAATTCTATTGAAAACGGAATGTATTCGCTCAGTATTTCATACAGTATTGATGATCCAAAAGGATCCTCAAGCCAAAACTCACTTCATTTTATGTTTACACTCACTTGAGTACCTTAAGGTGTGTCTTTACAAAGGCCTTCAGTGGTAGGTGGCATTCCTCCGACACATGGCCAAGTTGCTCTCTCCTCACTTTGTAATGCACAACCTACTTTCTTCCTCCTAGGAAGGGAGCCACAAACCCATCCGGATGCTCAGTCCTGGAAGAAAATCTTGCATTTCTTTTTGTTTCTCATAGTGTTGTTCTCTACTGTGCAGAAAGCATGGCTTGTGTAAGTGCTAGAGACAGATTTTTCCACCTGAGAAAGGAAATTGCCTGTTTTGAGCAACATTATCTGAAGGGAAATATTAGATTTCCGTGGAGAAAGCTGGAGTGAAGTTGCCCCAACTCCGCCTCCAGGCTCCTCCTCCTCCTTTGATCCTTGCCAAACCTGGGCATGAATGTGGCTGTGGCTACACCAAGGGCTCACTGCAAATGGAAGAAGCCTGCCCCACACTCTCTGCTGAGAGGGCCAGAAATGATGCACCAATGAGGAATGTTTTATTCCTTGAAATGATTAAGGTAGTTGAGGAAGCAAGGACTCCAGTATTACTGAAAACAAGCATCCAAAGATAAGAGGATCAGTAATAAGGATTAAAACCAGAATAGATGCCAAACTAAGTTTAGAGTAGGGGCAGGAAGAAAGTGCCTGGAATTTGATAGCACAGGTTGCTAGGTCCCCCAAGTTTTGGGTGTACAATTATGTATGATTTTTCCATGTCCTGAAGCCTTCTAAACCAAACTAACAACCACAGATTCTTTTCTCTTTTATGGAGAAGCATAATCCCATGTGGAGAATATAAAGAACTACTCAGAAATGAAACTTTTCTTTAAATGAAGTTATTAATGATCATCTAATAGGGAGCCTGAGATATCATTTGTCCACTGTGAATATTTTCTTGGATAGAGGTAGTATTTTTCCCCTTGTTGATAGAGGTATACTTGACATACAAGAAACTGCATATATTTAAAGCTACAGTTTGGTCAATTTTTACATAATTACTGCAGTGTAATAAATAATATATCTGGTCTCTGTACCTGTCCCAGTCCCCACCACAAAGTTTCAAAAACCCTTGGCATTTCATGTTTGATAGAATTGCCTTTGTAATGTCAATGAGGTCAGAAACAGCTGTAGAAGAGAGCGAAAGACCCAACTACATAATTAAATGGCTGAAACTTTGGGACAAACAAACCTACAAGGACAGGAGAAGACTAGAGATTAGGTTCAGTAAAATGGCCAGTGCCTTAATCAATCATGCCTACATTCCACAATACCAATAAAAGTCTGGGCACGAAACCTCAGTGTAGCTTCGTGGTTGATGAGCAACTGATGGGCTGGTCATGGAATGTCCTGTGACCCCACCCGGAAAGGGCAAGGAAGCACTAACTCAGATGTCTCTTGGATTTCAACTACATGTATCCTTTACAACAAAGCCATAGGTACAAGTATGGTGCTTTTCTGAGCTTTATGAATCATTCCTAGTGAATTATTGAATCTTCACTCATGTGGGGATCCCCCCCGCCATACATAGGCCAGTCTGAAGTTTAGATGGGATAAGGGCCCTGAAGTTAGAGCTGGCTTCTGATGTAAGGACAGTCATGCTGAATAATTGCCCTTTATTTGCAATATCTAATTCTAAATCTGGGTACTTAGTGTCCTAAATGTATTGCAATAACCCCCAGCTGGGGAAAAACAAATCATTTAGTGTCAGCAATGTGGGATTCTCTGGAACAACCCTGACTCAGTGAAACATGTGGTTTGGAGAGACAGAGATTGAAAAAGTGAGGGATAAGTCTCCTTAGATTCCTGGGTGTTCATGGGGTCAGCCATGGCTTGGAACAGCAGCTGAGTGGCAAATTTAAAGTTCAAATTTACAAATGGAATTTAGAGATGATGTGATAATGGAAGTTGGTTCATTAATTGTATAAGGAGATGTAAAATAATAAGTAAAAACTGAACTATACAATCCCTTGGTTATTGTATAATCACTAAAACAGAATGATAGAAGAGCTAGATCACTCCATCTGAGAGATGGCCACTAACTTCAGTGCTTCCCTCCAAAGGAAAAACATTCTGGGACAACACAGTATCTCTAAGATCAACAAGAAGGGAGTCCATGTACAGGCAGCCAGAAATGGCTGACATACCAGGGAGTATAGTACAATGAAATTGTCTCATTTTGTGAACTAGTGTCCTTAGTTTTCTGAAGAACCATCACTAAAGTCAGATTGTAGGGCTGACTAATTTAGAGACAGTAGCTTTGGGTTTGAATGCTCATAGTGAGAGAGTATATTTAGGCTGATCCTGGACCCACACTTTACTGCAGAATCATCACAGATGCCTCTTATAGAAGGTAATAAAAGTAGATTAACAAGAAAAGATGGAGGAAAGTCAAGAGACTCATTCCAGCAGGATGGAAATCTTCACATGGTTTTTAAGGAATGGAAGGTATAACCCTAACACTGATGGGGTGAAACAACAATCTTGGTGGTCTATGGAACCTTCTGGTGGTACCCATACTTTAAGGAGTCCCAAACATGTCTATCTGCTCTACTTACCCAGGTTGGGGAAATATTAAAAGCAAGATAGGAAACACTGCAATGAGAAACTCAAACTGGAATCACCTAGGGGAAAAGCCAAGCAGATTTATCAAGATAAGGATTGGAAAGGGGCCATCCCTTCTCTGGGGATCTAAGACCATACATACACACATCAGTGGGTAGAATGGTTGGGAAGAAGAGAAGCTTCTTAGATACCTTAGCAAGGGAACACCATGAACTGTACAACCAAAAGCTCTTGGTGAGCCCTTTAATGGGCCAATAATTGAGCAAATACAGAAATGTGAGTTCAATGTGATTAAGATGAAAAACTGGGACAAAAATTGGAGTGTTTAAGCAGGATTTTACATGAAGTGGTGTGGCTCTTTTTATCTAAAGTTATTATAAAGATGGATATAGTGTCTGACTAGGGACTGTTTCCTCTGCCTAGTATTGTAAAACAGAGGGCACTGAAATGTACGCTTTGAGCATTATTATTGGATGTGCTAAGTGGGAATCAGAATATTTCAGCCCATGTAGTAAACAGAAACTTGAAGAATGGCATGGTAAAATTGTCTGTGCTATAACCCTGCATATGGTGTAGCCTTGAATTTACAGCAAAATCCTATGAGCCCCACCCCTGTAACTGTGGGACCACATACTAGAGAATTTCCATTTGAGGGGAAATTACTAACTTTCTATTAGACGTTGATTGAAAATGGTCCACAACTGAAGGACAGAAAACAGTCTCAAAACCGAAAATACTCATAATTCCTTGGATGATATCAGAGAAACACCCTAATATGGAATGAAATACCCAGAAAAGTTCCACAGCAAAATGGAAAAGCACTCTGCTACTGAATTACATCCCTAACCCTAGTTTTTCATTGTGAACTCTTCTTACCCACCTATTAGATTTTAATTTTCAAAGATTTTACCCACATGTATTGAGTATTTTATTGTACACATACTGTACCCTTCAGGATCCTCAGAGACAGAAATAAGGTGGTGAGGATGACTCCAGTTACTTGTTTCCACAATTCCTGCTTCTTCCCAATTTCAGGATGATGATGTGCTCATCTAAAACAATTGCTGGCATATCTCATTAAGAATTGTGGTCAATTTAACCTGCTTATGCTGTCAAAAACAAATAATTTGTTTCTCTTTTCTACATAAATGTATCCAAATATGAGTAGACATTGGCTTTTACAAACTGTGTATTTGCAATTTCATCCTATTTTATAATACAACTAACATAAAAGAAATGGGGGAAGGGAGTCAAATATAAGACCCAGTTAGCTGGAGAGGGTAGAGATGATGAATTTTCAGCTCATTAGAAATTCTCCTATACTCATGTATAAGATTAGCTCTCCAAAGGCTTGAGCCACTATAAGTGTCAGAATCATATAACGTTTTAAACATTTTAATAACATTAGAACAAATTGTACTAAATGTGTAACTGGATATATGGTCAAAGATGCATAGACTATTTAAAATGTACCAGCAGGTTACAAAAAGAAACTATCAGAACTATAAGAGGTGGTAGAGCATGAGCTTAGCATGTGTACGGACCTGGGTTTGATCCACAGCACCAAATACATAAAAAAAAAACCCTAAAACACCAGAAGTGAACAATACAAAAACTGAAACTAACAACTCATTTATGAGTAAGACCAAAAGATAAGAGATAACTGAAAAAAAAAAGAAATACATAAATGGAAGTTGGTCTTGGCATTTACTCCACTCAGACATTCAAAGAAATGGTATATTCAAATGGGTTAAATAACATGAAACACAAATTGAAGTTCTGATAATCTTTTTTTGGTGGTATTGGGTTTAAACTCAGGGCCTCACACTTGGTAGGCATGCACTCTGCCATTTGAGCCACTCTGCCAGCCCTGATAATCTTATTTTATTCAAAGTAACAAATGAAGAGAACAAAATCATTTCACTAACAATGACTGATTTCTTATATTTGACAAAACATGCAAATCCTCAGCTTTAGAAAACAAGATAAAAACCATGGAGTATAAATAAATAAAATACCCATTTATGGATGTAAAGAAAACCAAATGGAAAGATAAGAAATACCTGATACCTACCTTCGAACCACCAGAAAAAGCAGAACCAAAAGAAACTGAAATAATTGCCCTTCTTGTTCTAAAGTAAAAGGGTCTATAGAATTATAGGCTTAAACTTTTACTCAAAATAACGGTCAGTCAGCTTTCCATCACTGTGACAAAATAACAGAGAAATTTTATTTAAAGGAAGAATAGCATATTTTGGCTCACAGTTTTTGAGTTTTCAGTCTATAGTTAGCTGGCTTTTAGACCTGTGACCACAAAGTGGCAGGGAGTGGCAGATAGATCAAAACCGTTCACCTCAAGGCAGCAAGGAAGCAGACAGAGAGAGAGAGAGACAGAGAGAGAGAGAGAGAGAAGGTTAGGTTCCCAATATCCCCTCCAAGAACATGCCCCCAACTTCCTCTCCTAGAGGAAAGTTTCCACCATCTTCCCCAATAGAACCAAAGGTGGCCAAGCCTTTAACACATGGACCTTTGGGAGACAATTCAACCTATAGCAAACAGTGAAAATTAAGATGACTCTTCAGATAAAAACTGGGGTAATTAAGGAAACTGAGGGAGAATGATCTCAGAATGAAAAGTTGAGATGTCAGAATATTCACTAAATGTCAGTGAATGAACAGGCAGACAGAAATGAAAAATTCAAAAATAAAGTCATACTATTTTCCACATGGGAAGGAAATAATCATGCTGGAAGGAAACTATGACACAAAAGGTAGTGCATGGGGTAAGAGGGATGGTGATAAGGCTAAGTGCCCTTTTTTTGGAGTAAGGTAAATACACTGATTATTTTCCATATTAAGTTAATTTTAAATGTTAAATTTTTAAGAGTAAGAAAAATGGCAGTGTATAAATTCCACAATATTATAATGATAAAAATTACAAAAATATTTGTAGTGGGTCAATTCAAAAGAAGCAAAAAGGAAATAGACATGAAACCATCAGGACAAATAGTCTAAGATACAGTTGAAATAAATGGAAACATTGTTGGTGTTCAAACAAAATTTCAGTGTATTTAACATAAGGTTAAGAAATTAGGATTGGATTAGACTCTAGAAGACATACCTAAGCATCAGTACACATAAATGCTTCCATTAAAATCTTGTGACTATGCATTGTGCAAACACTAGTGAAAAAAAGTGATGATGGAACTTTATTAGCAAACAGCAGACTTGGAGATAATGTCTTTGGAAGGTCAATTCCTAAGAATAAATTGCACTGCCTAGCTTTGTATCCTCAGAAAATCACTTCTCCACCCAGGCCTTGTTTTCCAGATACCTTTCATGGCGGATAAATAATATAAGAACACTGACTACTCAGTTGTGGTGAGAATTAAGGAAGACATCTGTATAGTTGAGCCCTCCATGATTGTGAGCTCCTGTGATTCAGGGTGAGTTCTCAGGGAGCGAGGAAGTGTCCCGTTTTTTCAACCCCACCTTTAGGACTTCACTCAGTGCCAGGAGTACATCAGGGGGTTGCAGATCACTGAAGATGCTAATACTGAATCTCCATTTCTGCAGCCTAAGAGCCAGCGTGGCTCCCAGAACACCCCCCCCCCACCACACACATGTTTTTCCATCTGTTTGCCAACTAGGAGACAGAGCAGAAGTCCTGCCACAGCCTTGTATGCTGAAGTTGGTGGAGGCCAGTAGCAGCTGCTCCTTCTGGAGAGTGCCTCCTGATAAAGACTGGAAAGGAGGTGATAGGGTATAAGGAGGAATAGAAGTTCTCTAAAATTGGCCAGAACCCCAAGGGTCCCAAGTTACTTAGACAGCAGAGCTGGAATTCAACCTTTCAGCACTACTTCTAGCTGTGTGACTGTGGACAAGTCACTCCACCTCTCTGAGCAATGCTTCCTGTACGTCGGGGCTATTGAAAACACTGGCAGCCCCATAGGGTTATTGGAAAGTAGGTGAAGTGTAGAGCACACAGCAAGTGCTCCATAAATGCACTGCCCATTGCTGCCCCTCAGAGTGGTTGCAGTATAGCATTTTTTCCACACATGAGGCCCAGAGAGGTGCAATGACTTATTTGAAGTCGCAGATCTTGTGGGTTCCAGCTGTGGTCTTAGCCATTCTCCCTGTCCAACACCAAAAGAATGGGCAGGGCTGGGTTTAAGGAAGCGTTGGGCTGAAGGGTGGGGTGGGGAGAGGCGGAGGCAGCTTCCCCACTGATAGCCCTGTGTTTTGCACACACCTTGGGGCACTGGAGGCACCGGAAGCCTCTGATTCCTCCAGCAAGAATTGGCCAGGCCCAGGTTCTGATAGGGGTGGCAGAATCTCCCACAGGAAAATGTAATCTTTGTAGTGATCTTCCCTCTATCAAACCCACAGTTTCCAGGCATGTTTTGTCTGGGGGATATCCACAGACCTGCATTCCAAGTATGCCACCCACTAATCCTGTGACTTCTGATGAATTCTTAGCCCTCTCTTATCCTCCCTTTCCTTAACTCTGCTATGAGGAGACTTAGATCTTCCACCCATGAAACTCACTCATATCCATGGGAAAAGGTTTCCACCTGTGGGATGATAATGACAGTATCTGGTCCATGCAAACCTTCCCAAGATGCCTTTGCCAACGCTTTGGGGATTTGCCATATCTAATTCCCACACTTATCCTCCCAAAGGAAAGGGCACTGTTTGTCATTCCCTTTTACTGATATGAAAACTGAGATCCTAAATGGATGCATGTGACAGAAATGGGGTTTCTTCCTGCACACCCAGGCCTGTCTAGGGTCCTTGCTCTTCTTGCTGGTCACCACACCTCAGCAGACGGAGGCCACCTTCCTGCATTACCCTTAGGAATCTCCAGGGAACATTCCTAGAGGACAGGCAGCCCATGTGCCATTCACTCACACATAAGGCCATGACCCAAAGCTTCCAAAGCACATAGAGGAGGGAGCACTCACAGAAGTCCAGACCCCTGATTTTGGAATGCAGAATGAGATGAAGAAGTGGGGATTGTGCAGGGATTTGGAGAAAGAATGTTTTTCTGGGGGAGGGAAGAACTAGTGCAAATGCCCTGAGGTGCAGGTAGTTTCCACAGACTCTAAGCGGACAGTGTAACAGAGAACCTGGCTAGGGCTGTGGATGGAACACAGTTCATGCAGAGTGGTACAGGTCATTGTAAGGAGACTGGACTTGATCCTGAGGATGTTGGGGGAGGGAGGCATGGAAAAGTTGCAAACTCTGTGAAGGTGTGATCTCAACATTTCCCTCTAGACCTGTGCTGTCAAAATCGATCAAATTAAATTAAAATTGAGTCCCTCGGCCACACATGCCTAATTTCAAGTGCTCATTAGCTACCTATGCCTTTGCTAGTGAACACACAGACACTGCACATTTCCACCATCAGGAAGGTTTTATAGACAGTTCTATGCTACTGTGCTCTCTAGTGAACGCCAGAGAGCACTCAAGGTTTGGGGTGGAAGTGTTTTTGCTGAAAAGGTAGCCAATGAGGACAAATCCCAGGGATTCAGCGAGATGCTGGTGGCCAGTGCCTGGTATGGTGCCTGACACACAATAGGTGTCCTCCGGCAATGGTCACCTATCTCTGAGGCAGCCCCCAGCAACCCACACTTCCAAATAGTATGGCCTCATGCAGTCGTTTTCCTTGCTGAAACATTGCTGGCCAAGAATGGTCAAAGTGAGGAAACGACAGTGTACTTTCAAGACCAGATCATCAAAGTCATTGTAGCTCCTCCCTTGGTCTCTTGAGCTGGCTTCCCAAGGTGGAAGCTTAGATATCAGATTTCAGAGCTTTCTTTTTTTTACGAATATATGCACTCAGTGCTACATATTTCCTCTAAGCTCTGCTTGTATCACATTTCACACATTCTGATATGTTGTACATACATTTCATTTAGTGAAAAACATTTTTCTCAGGTTTCTTTTCGATTTGAGTATTTTTTTAATGTGTTGTTTAATCTCAAAATATTTAGGGATATTCCTGCTATCTTTCAGTTTTCTCTACTTCGAAGCCCATTCTGGGGATGACAAGTAGCTCAGTAGAAGAGCATGAGGCCATGTTTATTCTGTCTGATCGTTACAATCACCAGTGCTCATGACAAGGACAGAACCCCAAAGACACAGTTCTGACACAGTGGATCAGAATGTTCAGGGGACTCAGCAAACCTGGACCACCCCCCCACCCCGCCCACCGCGTAATTCTTATCCTCAGTTAAATTTGAGGCCAGGCTGGGAGGTAAAGTTGTTTAGATGTTGCTTGCCCAAGAGGGCAGTGGAAGCTGGAACCCAATGTGTGCTGTGTTCACCAAGCCCTATGTCCAGGTGTCCAGGATGCACTTTTGGAAAATGCTGCACTATGTGGTCACCAAGGTCCAATCTCTGTCTGACATTCTATAATTTGAGGTGGTGGTTTCTAAACATTGCAAGTGTGAGAGCTCCTTACAATGTGCTAAAATGTAGGCTTGCCTGTAGTTGGACCTTCCTGATTACTCTTGGTGGTCATCTCCGTCTGCCAAGGGCACTGTAATGAAGACTACGTGTCTTAAACAACAAATATTTCTCACAGATCTAGAGGCTGGGAGATCCAAGATCAGGGAGCCCGCATAGCCAGGCTCTTAGTAAGGGACCTCTTTCTGGATCGCTGATGGCTTTGCTTATGCTGTGTCTTCATGTGGTGAAGAGGGGCAAGAGGAGAGCTTTCTTGTATCATTTTTTTTCTTGCGGTACTAAGGATTGAACTCAGGGCTTCATGCTTGCTAGGCAAGTGTTCTACCACTTGAGCCACAACTCCAGTCTTTTTTTTTTTTTTTGAGACAAGTTCTTGCTATGTAGCCCAGGCTGGCCTCAAACTCACAGATCTCTTGTGTCAGCTTCTGGAATTACAGGCATGTACAACCACACCCATCTTGTGTTTCTTCTTACAAGGGTGCTAACCCCATCATGAGAGCTCCATCCTCAAGACATAATCATCTCCCAAAGACTTCATTATATGAGTTGGGGAGGGGGGCACATTCAGTCCACTGAAGCACTAATCAAACTTTTGGTATTGTTAATTACAAAGTATGTAACAGAGGTTCCTGTGAAATTAATGATGACTTTAAATGATTATAGTATTAAACATTGCTTCTAAAAATGTAAGCATTCATGTGAAACCTTATAGAAAGTGCCTCGTGCACATGTGGATTTATGCTCTCTAGGACGTCATGACCTTGGGAGTTATTTAAAGACTTTCCCTTTTGAAATTGAATCCAGAACTAGTCGAGAACATTGATCTCATTTAGTTGGGGGCTGTATTTCATCTTTGGTGGAAACTAGTAACATCCAGGTTGGTTGCTAACTATGTTCACCCGGACATATTGCTGAATATTTTAAAATTACTTCCAAAAAGCTAAATATACTCTCAAAAATTAAATAATTTCAAGTAATTGAGAACTCTCTACACACAGAAACTGTGATACTTTTTTATCCTTCAGAGTACTTTCTCCAGTACCACAAAAACTTCAAAAAATGTTTATTCAATCAAAAAGTAAATACACAACACTACTAAATTGTACACTTAGAAATGGTTTAAGAAGAGGATAAATATTTGAAAGGGAAAAAAAAGAAGAGCATGAGGCCTAGTATATGTGACCTAGGATGAGCCATCCCTAACACCACACACACACACACACACAAGTTTGGTCTGAGAACGTGTTTTGTACATTTCTATCACTTTAAATTATTGAGATGTGGCTGGTTTATTGGGGATTTTGTGACTTGGAGCATTAGTTATCTTGGTGAATGTTCCACATGGGCTTGAGAAGAATGTGTATTCTGCTGGATGAAATACTCTGCAAATGTTAATTAGATACAAAAGCCACTCATTTCACTGTCGTCATTGCTTTTGTGCCTACTGTACCTATCAGTTACCAAGAGAACAATGTTTACATCTCCAACTCTTAATAGTGGATTTGTCTATTTCTTTTTGCAATTCCCTCAGTTTTGACTCACGCGTTTTCCTGTTAGGTGTGTATAGACTTACCACTGTTATGTCTTCTTAGAGAATTGACTCCTTTAACATCATGTAATGACCTCCTTTCTTACCCCTGATAATTATCCTTATTCTGAAGTCTGTGTTGTCTGAAGTTAATATAGCTTTCTTTTGATTTGAGTTAGCATGGCAGGCATGTTCTTCTCCATCCCTTTACCTTTAAACTGTTCTTATATTTAAAGCTTATTGTTGGGCATTATTGTTGTTGTTGTTTAATCCATCTTGACAATCTCTTTTAAATGGTTATTTAGACTAATATCTAAAGAGAGATTATTGGGAGGGGGGACCAGCTCAGTCCTGGATAGTCTACTTGTCAAAACAAACAGCCAATCATTAACTCCAATCTCTGTGTTGCAGTCTGAAATATTAACAAATGATGATAGGCTCAGACTGACAGATATGTAGACACCACTTAAGGAAGCTCCCATGTAAGCTGAGTTTTGAAGACTATCATGAACACTTAATTAATGTGTGAACCACAGAATGTAAAGCTGGAAAGACTATTAGAAACCACCGAGGCTCCCACTGTGCATCAAGGGAAAAGGTAGCCTTTATGACTTATAAACTGTAAAAGGTAAGAGTGTCACATGAGGACCAATATGAACTTTTACAACTTACAAATACACATTTTGGTGCCATAACTTTATATAAACAATGCTATATTAAAGAACAAAGAGATTGCTAATATGGTTGGGTTGACACCTATCATATTTGAAACTGTTTTCTATTCATTGTCCTTGTTCTTTTTTTTCCTTCCACCCACCCATTTTGCCTTTTCTGGTTTTAATTGGGCATTACATGTGATTTTAGCACAAACATTATACTTTTTTTTAATTTTTCCATAGTTTCCCTAGAGTCCATAATATAAATTTATGAGTAGTCTAAGTTCACTTCCTTTTTTTTTTTTTTTTTTTTCATGCATATTTTATTTTATTTTATTATTTTTTTTTTTTTGTATTTTTTCTGATGAGTATTTTTTTTTTCATTTTTCTTTTATTATTCATATGTGCATACAAGGCTTGGTTCATTTCTCCCCCCTGCCCCCACCCCCTCCCTTACCACCCACTCCACCCCCTCCCGCTCCCCCCCTCAATACCCAGCAGAAACTATTTTGCCCTTATCTCTAATTTTGTTGTAGAGAGAGTATAAGCAATAATAGGAAGGAACAAGGGGTTTTGCTGGTTGAGATAAGGATAGCTATACAGGGCATTGACTCACATTGATTTCCTGTGTGTGGGTGTTACCTTCTAGGTTAATTCTTTTTGATCTAACCTTTTCTCTAGTTCCTGGTCCCCTTTTCCTATTGGCCTCAGTTGCTTTAAGGTATCTGCTTTAGTTTCTCTGCGTTAAGGGCAACAAATGCTAGCTAATTTTTTAGGTGTCTTACCTATCCTCACCCCTCCCTTGTGTGCTCTCGCTTTTATCATGTGCTCATAGTCCAATCCCCTTGTTGTGTTTGCCCTTGATCTAATGTCCACATATGAGGGAGAACATACGATTTTTGGTCTTTTGAGCCAGGCTAACCTCACTCAGAATGATGTTCTCCAATTCCATCCATTTACCAGCAAATGATAACATTTTGTTCTTCTTCATGGCTGCATAAAATTCCATTGTGTATAGATACCACATTTTCTTAATCCATTCGTCAGTGCTGGGACATCTTGGCTGTTTCCATAACTTGGCTATTGTGAATAGTGCCGCAATAAACATGGATGTGCAGGTGCCTCTGGAGTAACAGTCTTTTGGGTATATCCCCAAGAGTGGTATTGCTGGATCAAATGGTAGATCGATGTCCATCTTTTTAAGTAGCCTCCAAATTTTTTTCCAGAGTGGTTGTACTAGTCTACATTCCCACCAACAGTGTAAAAGGGTTCCTTTTTCCCCGCATCCTCGCCAACACCTGTTGTTGGTGGTGTTGCTGATGATGGCTATTCTAACAGGGGTGAGGTGGAATCTTAGTGTGGTTTTAATTTGCATTTCCTTTATTGCTAGAGATGGTGAGCATTTTTTCATGTGTTTTCTGGCCATTTGAATTTCTTCTTTTGAGAAAGTTCTGTTTAGTTCACATGCCCATTTCTTTATTGGTTCATTAGTTTTGGGAGAATTTAGTTTTTTAAGTTCCCTGTATATTCTGGTTATCAGTCCTTTGTCTGATGTATAATTGGCAAATATTTTCTCCCACTCTGTGGGTGTTCTCTTCAGTTTAGAGACCATTTCTTTTGATGAACAGAAGCTTTTTAGTTTTATGAGGTCCCATTTATCTATGCTATCTCTTAGTTGCTGTGCTGCTGGGGTTTCGTTGAGAAAGTTTTTACCTATACCTACTAACTCCAGAGTATTTCCTACTCTTTCTTGTATCAACTTAAGAGTTTGGGGTCTGATATTAAGATCCTTGATCCATTTTGAGTTAATCTTGGTATAGGGTGATATACATGGATCTAGTTTCAGTTTTTTGCAGACTGCTAACCAGTTTTCCCAGCAGTTTTTGTTGAAGAGGCTGCTATTTCTCCATCGTATATTTTTAGCTCCTTTGTCAAAGATAAGTTGCTCATAGTTGTGTGGCTTCATATCTGGATCCTCTATTCTGTTCCACTGGTCTTCATGTCTGTTTTTGTGCCAGTACCATGCTGTTTTTATTGTTATTGCTTTGTAATATAGTTTGAAGTCAGGTATTGTGATACCTCCTGCATTGTTCTTTTGACTGAGTATTGCCTTGGCTATTCGTGGCCTCTTGTGTTTCCATATAAATTTCACAGTAGATTTTTCGATCTCTTTAATGAATGTCATTGGAATTTTGATGGGAATTGCATTAAACATGTAGATTACTTTGGGGAGTATCGACATTTTTACTATGTTGATTCTACCAATCCATGAGCATGGGAGATCTCTCCACTTTCTATAGTCTTCCTCAATCTCTTTCTTCAGAAGTGTATAGTTTTCCTTGTAGAGGTCTTTCACATCTTTTGTTAGGTTTACACCTAGGTATTTGATTTTGTTTGAGGCTATTGTAAATGGAATTGTTTTCATACATTCTTTTTCCGTTTGCTCATTGTTAGTGTATAGAAATGCTAATGATTTTTCTATGTTGATTTTATATCCTGCTACTTTGCTATAGCTATTGATGATGTCTAGAAGCTTCTGAGTAGAGTTTTTTGGGTCTTTAAGGTATAGGATCATGTCGTCTGCAAATAGGGATATTTTGACAGTTTTTTTACCTATTTGTATTCCTTTTATTCCTTCTTCTTGCCTAATTGCTCTGGCTAGGAATTCCAGTACTATGTTGAATAGGAGTGGAGATAGTGGGCATCCTTGTCTGGTTCCTGATTTTAGAGGGAACGGTTTTAATTTTTCTCCATTAAGTATAATGCTGGCTGTAGGTTTGTCATATATAGCTTTTATAATGTTGAGGAACTTTCCTTCTATTCCTAGTTTTCTTAGAGCTTTTATCATGAAATGATGTTGGATCTTATCAAAGGCTTTTTCTGCGTCTATTGAGATGATCAAGTGGTTTTTGTCTTTGCTTCTGTTAATGTGGTTTATTACGTTTATTGATTTTCGTATGTTGAACCACCCCTGCATCCCTGGGATGAAGCCTACCTGGTCGTGGTGGATAATCTTTTTGATGTGTTGCTGAATTCGGTTTGCCATTATTTTGTTGAGGATTTTTGCATCAATGTTCATTAAGGAGATTGGCCTATAGTTCTCCTTTTTGGAGGTGTCTTTGCCTGGCTTTGGGATAAGTGTAATAGTGGCTTCATAAAATGTGTTTGGCAGTTTTCCTTCCCTTTCTATTTCATGGAACAGTTTAAGGAGGGTTGGTATCAGTTCTTCTTTAAAGGTCTGATAGAATTCAGCAGAGAATCCATCAGGTCCTGGACTTTTCTTTTTGGGGAGACTCTTGATTGCTGCTTCAATTTCATTTTGTGTTATAGGTCTATTCAGGTGATTAATTTCCTCTTGGTTCAGTTTTGGATGATCATATGTATCTAGAAATCTGTCCATTTCTTTTAGATTTTCAAATTTATTTGAATATAGGTTCTCAAAGTAGTCTCTGATGATTTCCTGGATTTCCATGGTGTTTGTTGTTATCTCCCCTTTTGCATTCCTGATTCTACTAATTTGGGTTTTTTCTCTCCTCATTTTAGTCAGGTTTGCCAGGGGTCTATCGATCTTGTTTATTTTTTCAAAGAACCAACTTTTTGTTTCATTAATTCTTTGTATGGTTTTTTTGGTTTCTATTTCGTTGATTTCAGCTCTTATTTTTATTATTTCTCTCCTTCTATTTGTTTTGGGATTTGCTTGTTCTTGTTTTTCTAGGAGTTTGAGATGTATCATTAGGTCATTGATTTGGGATCTTTCAATCTTTTTAATATATGCACTCATGGCTATAAACTTTCCTCTCAAGACTGCCTTAGCTGTGTCCCATAGGTTCCGGTAGGTTGTGTTTTCATTTTCATTGACTTCTAGGAACTTTTTAATTTCCTCTTTTATTGCATCGATGATCCATTCTTCATTAAGTAATGAGTTATTTAGTTTCCAGCTGTTTGCATGTTTTTTGTCTTTACTTTTGTTGTTGAGTTCTACTTTTACTGCATTGTGGTCAGATAGTATGCACGGTATTATTTCTATTTTCTTATATTTGCTGAGGCTTGCTTTGTGCCCTAGGATATGATCTATTTTGGAGAAGGTTCCATGGGCTGCTGAGAAGAATGTATATTGTGTAGAGGTTGGATGAAATGTTCTATAGACATCTACTAGGTCCACTTGATCTATTGCATATTTTAGATCTTGGATTTCTTTATTGAGTTTTTGTTTGGATGACCTATCTATTGATGATAATGGAGTGTTAAAGTCTCCCACAACCACTGTGTTGGCGTTTATATATGCTTTTAGGTCTTTTAGGGTATGTTTGATGAAATTGGGTGCGTTGACATTGGGTGCGTACAGATTGATGATTATTATTTCCTTTTGGTCTATTTCCCCTTTTATTAGTATGGAATGTCCTTCTTTGTCTCGTTTGATCAATGTAGGTTTGAAGTCTACTTTGTCAGAGATAAGTATTGCTACTCCTGCTTGTTTTCGGGGGCCATTAGCTTGGTAAATCTTCTTCCAGCCTTTCATCCTAAGCATATGCTTATTTCTGTCGGTGAGATGAGTCTCCTGTAAGCAACAAATTGTTGGATCTTCTTTTTTAATCCATTTTGTCAAACGGTGTCTTTTGATGGGTGAATTAAGTCCATTGACATTAAGTGTTAGTACTGATAGGTATGTGGTGATTCCTGCCATTTAGTTATCTTAGTTGTTTGAAGGTTTGATTGTGTGTACCTAACTTGATGTTACTCTCTACTGTCTTGCTTTTTCTTATCCTGTGGTTTGGTGCTGCCTGCCTTTTCATGGTTAAGTTGGGTGTCACTTTCTGTGTGCAGGATCCCTTGCAGAATCTTTTGTAATGGTGGCTTTGTGGTCACATATTGTTTTAGTTTCTGCTTATCATGGAAGACTTTTATTGCTCCATCTATTTTGAATGATAGCTTTGCTGGGTAGAGTATCCTGGGGTTGAAGTTATTTTCATTCAGTGCCCGGAAGATCTCACCCCACGCTCTTCTTGCTTTTAATGTTTCTGTTGAGAAGTCTGCTGTGATTTTGATGGGTTTACCTTTGTATGTTACTTGTTTTTTCTCTCTTGCAGCCTTCAATATTCTTTCCTTAGTTTCTGAACTTGTTGTTTTAATGATGATATGTCGTGGAGTAGTTCTATTTTGATCTGGTCTGTTTGGTGTCCTGGAGGCCTCTTGCATTTGTATGGGAATATCTTTCTCTAGATTTGGGAAATTTTCCATTGTTATTTTGTTGAATATATTACGCATTCCCTTCGCTTGCACCTCTTCTCCTTCTTCGATGCCCATGATTCTCAAGTTTGGTCTTTTGATGGAGTCAGTGAGTTCTTGCATTTTCTTTTCACAGGTCTTGAGTTGTTTAATTAATAGTTCTTCGGTTTTTCCTTTAATTACCATTTCATCTTCAAGTTCTGAGATTCTGTCTTCTGTTTGTTCTATTCTGCTGGATTGGCTTTCTGTTTTGTTTTGCAGTTCTGTTTCGTTCTTTTTTCTGAGGTTTTCCATATCCTGGCTGTTTTCTTCTTTATTGTTGTCTATTTTTGTCCTGAGTTCATTTATCCATTTATTCATTGTGTTCTCTCTTTCACTTTGGTGTTTATACAGTGCTTCTATGGTTTCCTTTATTTCTTCTTTTGCTTTTTCAAATTCTCTATTTTTATTGTCTTGGAATTTCTTGAGTGTCTCCTGTACATTTTGGTTGACCCTATCCAGTATCATCTCTATAAAATTCTCATTGAGTACTTGTAGTATGTCTTCTTTTAAATTATTCTTGTAGGCTTCATTGGGTCCTTTGGCATAGTTTATCTTCATTTTGTTGGAGTCTGGCTCTGAGTTTCTGTTCTCTTCATTCCCCTCTGGTTCCTGTACTAATTTTTTGCTGTGGGGAAACTGGTTTCCTTGTTTTTTCTGTCTTCCTGTCATTGTCCTTGGTGTTGTTACTGTCCCTGTACTGTGTGTAATTAAGTATTTTCTAGCTTGTAATAATAACAATGGTAATATTGAGAACGGAAGAGTGAGCTGAGATGGAAAGCAAGAAGTTAAAGAAAAGGGGAAAACAAATATACAGACAAGAGGGAGAAAGCAGAACAAGGTATCAGACAAGAGAGTTTCAAAGGTATAAACAGGGAGTGTTAGTGTACTAATCGACAGTAAGGTGAACAGACAATAGAGAGACAGAGAGAGGATTGAAAATCAAAGATAAAAAAAATAAATAAGTATATGAAAGTAATATCTATTTATAAAAATGAATTAAAATAAAATGGAAAATAGGAAATTAAAAAAAAAAAAACCCAAAAAACTTCCAAGTTTATATGCAATGCAATTTCAGTCTTAATAATTTGGATGTCCGTCTTAATCTCCAGTCCTGGAGTTGGTGCCTCAGATGTTGTTCTGTAGTTGTCTCATCAAAGGGGATGCATAAAGTAGAACAAAACTACACTCACACACACACAGAAGAAAAAATAAAAAAAAAGCCCCACCAAGTGTCCCCAGTTCAAATGCAATAGTTTCAGTAAGTTTTTCGGCTTGCAGGTGTAATTCGGTTGTTCTCTCATCAAAGGTAGGGAGAAAAAGAAAAAAAAGCGTCTGGAGACAGTTCTGAGAGTGGTATCTGCAACTGTGGCTTGCCTGCCTGCTGCTCTCAGCCTGTAGCTGGCGGCGTTATTTATGCAGATCTCTGGGGTGAGCTTAGCACTCACCTGGTCCCACAGGCTTTGTTTGCTCAGAGTTCTCCTGTGCGGGGGAGGGGGGCCTCTGCTACAGGCTTTTCCCTTTCCAAGCACTGGGAAAGGCGACACTGCCCCGAGTTGTCAGGCCTGCGTGTTTATTTACAGTTCACGTGGGAAGTGGGTCTTCCCTCCTCTCACAAGCGTCCCTGCTCCTGGTTGCTGGCGCGCCCCGCTCCCGCCAGAGCCTCTCCGGCCCGCCCGGCTCGTTTATTTACAGTCCCGGGAAGGATTCCCTTCCCCCAATCTTCAGCGCTCAGGGCGCCCCACCCTCTTTCCAGCGTGTCTTAACTGTTCTTATTGCTTAGTACTCAGTTTCTCTTTTTTTCCCGGGTGGAGGTCAGTCTGTCCAGGGGGCTATGCTGCTCTGGCCCAGGCTTGTCTGTGGGGGAACCGCGGTACCACGAAGCTCACCTGGTCCGCGTCTTCCCAAGCCGTATGGGCGCCGGCCACTGGCGGCCCGGGGGCCTCCTCGGTTCTCCGTTTAACGTGAAGTGGAGATTCTCTGCGCCGGCTGGAGATGTGGAGGAGTCAAAGTTATGCCTTTTCTCGGTGATTATGCCTGCAAAGTGTGTCTCCAGCGTCTCTCCAAGATTTCACTATAGGAGGCTCGCTTTCTGCTTCCTACCTCTAGCCCCTAAGTTCACTTTCAAATAACACTATACTTTTCCACAATTAGCACAAGTGCCTTGTAAGAGACTATGTCAAATTATTCCCCGTCTTTTATAAAATTGCCAATACTCATTTCACTTATCATTACCAAAGGCATTCAGGCTATTATTATTATGAATAAAATAGTTAAGAATAAGAAAAGTAGATATTTTTCCTTCTCTATCTTCCTTTTTTTGTGCATATCCACGTTTCTGACCTATATCATTTTGCTTATCTCTGAACTTTTTAGCCTTTCTTGCAAGGCAGGTATACTCATAACTGATTCCATTTTTTAATCTTAGAAAGTCTTTATTTATTCTTTGCTTTGGAAGAATAATTTCAATGGATATAAAACTCTATTTCCCTTCTGTCTCTTCTTGATTGCATAGTTTCTGAAGAGAAGCCCTATGTAATTTGCAGTCTAGTTCCTCTACAAATAAGATGACTTTTTCTCCTCTGACTTATTTCAAGGTTTTCTCTTTGACTCTGATGTTCCAAAGCTTAAATATGATATACTGAGTTGCCTTGTTATTTATCCTGTCTAGTGTTCTCTGAAGTTCCTAGATCAGTATGTCTCAGAAAACGTATTATCCATGATAAGTTCAAAGACTTCCTCTGCCCCTTCTACATCTGGTATTGTCTTTACTGAGATATTACACCATTTGCAATTGTCTCACTCTTCTTGAATATTTTTTGTTCCCTTCAGTCTTTTTTTCTCTTACTATTAAAATAGTTTGAGAAGTTCCCAATCATGTATCTTCAAAGTCAGAGATTCTTTCCTCTACACTGTCCAGTCTCTTGAGGGCATTCTGCATTCATGCTAGAAGGTTTGTTGTTTCTAGCATTTCTTTTTTATTCTTTTTTAGAGTTTCTATCTCCTTCCATACAGCACTCCACAGTTCTTGAGTGCTGTCTACGTTTCTCATTAGATCCATCGAAATATTGACTGTACCCAGGAGTTGTGGCTCACACCTGTAATCCCTGCCACTCCAGAGGCAGAGATTGAGAGGATGACAGTTCAAGGCCAAACAAGAGACCCTGTCTGAAAAATAAAGCTAAAATGGCTAGGCGCCCATGCCTAGCAAGTCCAAAGCTCTGAGTTCAAACCTTAGTACTGCCAAAAAAATAAATAGATCATAGTCCAATATCTCTCCCATATCTGAGTCTAGTTCTTAGGCTTGTTCTGCCTCTTCATTCAAGGTCTTAGCATATGAACCACAGTTTTGATATCATATTTATGTCTGGCTCTTGTCTCTTCAAACTGTGTAGGATTTTTTTTTCTTCCTTTCAGTATGCCTGGTAAATTTTTTCTCTTTGTTGAAAGTCAGCCATGATGTAGTGGCTAGGAGTTGGGCTGTGTTCACTGTTTGCTACTAGCAGTAGGTGTCCCTGGACTTTCACCTTCACACGTGCTGCTCAGCTATTTTTTCCACTCCCCAGACAAGAGAATGCCAGAGTGGGCTGGAGCTGGCTATTGCCCTTTCTAAGTGTGGAAGGCTAAAGGCAGCTAGATCTAAATATTTTCCTTTGTCTGAGCAAGTACAATACCGGTATGTATAGCCAAAGATGGGCAGGCTCTAGTAACATAGTTTTCTTTGAGGGCAGGTTTCAATTCCCTGAGGGTGTTTCAAAAATGATTACTTCTCCTACCCTTCCTACAGAAGCGTGAAGGAATTTTCCTCTTCATCCTTACTCTGAAATAATGGTGGGGTTGCCAGGGGTAAAACTCTGTAACTTTCCCCTTCCTCTGGAGTGTTTAACTCTTACACTGAGCCTCCAGAAATCACGCATTTCCGTTTTGAGTTTTCCTCTGGAGGTACTGGCCCCAGCAGAGGCCTCTGCTCAGTTAAGCTGTTATTCTCAGAAATCTGCCTGTGGCTCCAGTTTTTGAAGCACTGGTTTGCCCTGTGATCGCAATCATCTGATGCATATAAGACAAGAGCTGATCACCACTTTGTTCAGCTCTCTTCTTGTGAGGATGGGAGAGACGGCCGCTAAGCTCCAGATGTATTGGAGGGAAAACTGGAAGTCTTTTAGCCTTTTATCCCCTTCCATCTCTACTTTTAGAAAAGGGAAGGGATGTGCTCAAGCATGTCAATTAATGTCTTCCTCAGTTACAAAGCAAAAATGAGTTTTCTTCCCTTGTTCCTCCTGGCCCAGGAGCTTTGATGCAAGGCCTAGGCTCTCTGGGTAAGATATTCATGAAGGTTATTGTCCTAAGAGTTATTAAAAGGAAAAAAGTCAAAACAGAAATCACTACACTAATTCTAAGCATAGAGTGTGTAAACACTTGGTGGACATGAGGAAGGATCTAAACCCTCCAGGTCACACAGATTGGTACCTGCTCAAAAGCAAGCACAGGTCTCCTATTTATCCTTTTCTTAGGCCCACATGACCTTGGGCTCCCATCACTCAAATTCAATATAATTTTTAATATGTAGGTAATCGGTTCTTGTAGACTTCAAGACTACCCCCATCAGATGGGTAAGCAGCGTCTGTAAACATTTACAGCATCTGTAAACATGCAAACTAATGCTTTCTCACTCTGGATCTGCTGAACACAGACATATAAGGACAACATAAAGGGCCAGAGCAAGGTTTCATTACAAATTACACAAGGGTTCTGGGAATAAAATTGGAAGGTCTGAGAGTCAGCTATAGGTAGCAAGGGATGTGGTGCCTGCTCCAGGACTGGTGGGAAACAATCTAAGAGCCTCTGTGTAATGGAATGAGGACTCAACCACTATAACTAGACAAATGTCCTGGCAGCCTCAAAGGACCCGTCTCTGAAAGCAAAGCTTCAAAGAACCATGTAGGGGTGGGATGGTGTGATTTAGAACCTCCAGTTAGTCCCAAGATCAAAGAGGCCAGGATAAAACCTTGGGATTTACATCTTAAATGGGGTTCTCACAAAATTCATCCTGAGGGGAAGTGAACTCTGGGTAATTCTCCAGGATGCTTTTCTCAGCTAGCATTCAGCTCTTGAACCCCAGTGGACTATGCCCCAACTCAAATGAAGATGACGTGGTGGATGGCCCAACAGTTCTGTGTCCAACAGAATCTAGGAAAAGTGATAGAGGAGCCCTACAGCCTGAACTCCTCCTCCCTGTGCCCACCCAAAAATCTGGATTGCTAGGGTTTGATATCTGCATGAACTTGCGCCTAGAGGCAGCTTTGCCTGCTATGATACTAGGTCCCTGAGTAGAAATTAGGGGTTTCTTTGTGGGTGAACCACCAGGAATGGGAAAAAGAAAGGAGTAGCAGTGGCTCCAAACAGAATTATTTTTAGTGTGGCATCCCATTATCATGACTGAGATGACTAAGGGAAGTGTGGTGTTTAGGCCCCTAGCTTCTCCCATAGTTTTGTGTGGTGCTCAAGATCACTGTTTATTCTGCTATTATGCTCAGTAATCCGAAGGTGGAGATCTGAGGCCACCTCTTCCTCCCAAGGCTCATTGGTGCTTCTGAAACTGCTGACGTTGAGGGGGCTAGCCTTACCTTGCCAAATGTTGAGCAGGGCTAAAAATTGTTGGACCACCAAATTCAGGTGACAGCTCTAGGCATGTGGGTAGCAGCTGCAGAGCCAAAAGAAGTGAATATGCAAAGGGGAACACAGCCTGGGTAGCAGCAAAGGCCATCTAGGTGCTGCCATGGGTGCCCAGTGTGGAACCTGTGTGTAACAAAACCTCAGATGTAGAGTGTGTTGTGCTGCCCAATGCTGGACTGGGTTGGGACCAGGGTTAGATTGTTGCTGCCAAGTCCTTAAACTGAAGAGAGTTGTCAAAGGTGAAATTCCATGCAGCTACCCATCAGAGGCCCCAAACACAGGCTGTGTGTGACTCCAAGTTTAAGGATAAGTTTCCCAGTTTCTATGGAGGCAGAGGTAGAGATGTCAGTGGCTGAGGCTGTGCTGACACTCAGGGACATTGAAGCTCCTAGGCAAAGGGGAAGAAGCTCCCACAGAAGGTAACAGGAAACCCTAGGAGGAAAGGCTGACAAGGGGGAGTAAGGTCTGTGAAGTGATCCCAAAGTCAGATGCTGGCTTGGGAGTGAGCCAGGTCTGCCAATATGCTGGCCAAAGGGCTGGAATTGAGGTCAGAGACAGTGACTGACAGGTTAGTGGAGAGGATCTAAGGTGGGAGGTGGTCTGAGAGGAGGGGACAGGAGAGTCCACACACATAGATCTGGGACTGCATCTTGAAGGTGCTGGGGTGGCAGGGAAGACAGAATTGTTACTGTTTTGGCTGAGGTCCTGAGATGCAAAAGGTCAGGTTCCTCCTGATGCTGAGTCCCCCAGATGGGCTTTGACAGGATGGAGAAGCACCCTCCAAGGGAAGGAACAGGCAAGGTAGGTGGTGGTCCAATGATGCAGTTCTTGCCTGGAGCAGGACTATTAGGCTGTGGTACTTTAGGGAACAAGTTACTTCTGTATCTTCTTGGCCATAGGGAAAAAATGGGGTCAACAGGGGGCTTGGGCTGAGGACAGGAGTGTGCAGAGGGGCCGCAAGTGACTCTGAGAAGGGAAAGAGGGGGCAGGGAAACATTTCCTCTCAGATAAGGGATGCACAGACATCCGCTGCAATTGGTCTCAAGAGTCACTGAGCCCAGGAATCCTGCTCCCTCTTGCAGCTCCTCTACTGTGAATGTGCCAGGCAATGGCAGGGGACACCTGGGACTCACCCTGAATACACTGTTGGTGCACTGGAGCCCAGTCTTCTCCTCCCATCTTGGATTGGTGTAGTCACAGGAAAAATCCAGCCCAGTGGTAGTGGCACTGTAGATGGTCCCCTGAAATATATGGTACCCCAGGAATGTTGCTTTCTCAGGACCTAGAACTATCAGTGGTGAATGTATGATTCCTCAAGTTTGCTGTCTGCCCCTTGTTGCATCTGCCTCTTTCTCACACCTGATCATCTTCTGGGATAATCTCACAGCAACAAAGGAGACCAATGCTGTCCTCATTGACATTGTTTGAGTACCCAAAGGACAGCTAGAAGTGGGATGCACTAGAACTCCTCCTCTACAGTGACAGAAAACCTCAACTGGGGCTGTGTGACCTCATGATGGTATTTTGGGGGGAGGGTAGTAGCTCCCACATGAGGTCTGGGGGTTCTTATTGGCTATGTCATTAGATCTGGTGGATTTTACACCAACAGATGACTTATAGGTATGAAGTCCCCAATATCTGATTTGTTGTAGAAGACCTAGGTTAACACTGCTCCCATGACCCCTTCCAGAGACAAAGACAGAATCCCTAAAAAGACATTGGCATAAGGACAGGTGGCAAGTACTAATTTGGGAGTTAGTGCATTCACATGAGATAAAATGATGGGAATAGGAAATAAGGAGTTATGGTGGGGGCAGTCACTAGGGTGATTGCTTTATGATCTATTAGGTTCCACCTCTATTTAGGGTGTTTTCATATGATGTTTTCTGCTTTATGGGAAAAAAGTGTTAAAAACTGGTAGCAAGTGACTATTATTTAATGCAGTAGCATCCAATATGAAATACAGAACATATTTATAAAACTAATCTTTTAGCTATACAATTAAACATAAATTAATGACAGAGGACACTCGGAGAGACAGCTCCTGTCCTTTAACCTCATATCTGAGTTGATCTTCCACTGCTCAGGAAACGGAAGCTCCTTTGAACCCCAGGACTGCAGGTCACTGCCCTCACAGGAATCTGCAACACAGAGATATGGGGTCACTGGAGAGACACAGAGCTAGGGAAAGAGGGGCTCGCTGGAGAGGGTGTGCAAAAAATCATAAATGTAAGAAAGAGGGAATGGGGAACTGCTACAAAGAGGAGTTTATAGATAAGAAATTGAGCAAATAAGAAATACATTATATGCCCATTGCTGGTCCCTATATCCTAATCCTTAGTATCTGTGGAACAGATGCATAAGGGTGGTAGTAATGGCGATGGGGTGGCTTTGAGAAAAGGAAGGGTAAAGTCAAAGTCAAGGTGAAGCATGGATCCCTGCTACTCCGATGTCACAGAACTCAACCTCAGAGCTCAATTCCTCCTCATCTCTGTGCTCCTGTCTCAGGGACTTGACCAGCTCCCCTCTGAAATGCAGAAAGGTTCTAGGACATCCAGGTCTCTTCTCCTGTCCAATTTCAACCACTGTACTAAGGTGCAGATTTCTGCTTTGTCATCCTCTTTTTCCAAGAGGTCACTGACTCTGCGACTTTCTGTGTGTGATATTGACTCGCCTCTCCATCTTGCCTCCCTCATAGTGTCTGTCTCTTTTTCTCTCCTCCTTTCTATTTCCTTTCTCCTTGACAACCTTCACCACCATAGGTTTCTCCAGTGTGGGAACATTGGTGGAAAGATCAAGAATATATTGCCCTCCCAAATTAATCAATTAATCAACAAAACAATCCATCCAAACCCAGAAGCAACTGTCATGGGCCTAAGGTTTTGTTGCATTCTGTGTGGGAGAATTACAAACAACCCACAGGTCAAGAGAATTTTCTGGACCTGGGATGGCCTTAGGGACTTGTGAGACATTGGCTCTTTACAACAACTCCATAGCTGACTAGAAAAGATTAACACAATTTAGAGGTGAAGTCACTTGGTCAAATCCCCCTCGTCTGCAAGTGAAATCTACAGCAGGTGGATTTGGGGCCATATAAATAAATAAATGGCACTTGCCAAGGTTTGCACTGACCTGTGGAGGCACTGTAAAGGAAAACACCTGGCAGCTCTGAAGGCAGAGAGCAGGGTGAGGGGAGAAATAGGGCAGCACCCTCTGGCAGGAGCAATTAGGACTGAGAGAAGTAACCCCTGCTGCCCAGAAGTTCCATTCTGAATCTGGATGATTCCAGGAGACCAAGCCAATGGGACTGTGAGGGCCAGTGTATGCAGCCCTTTCCCTCATATCCTCTAAGATTCCTGCCTTTCCATGGAAAGGTTCAAGGTGCAGCTGGACACAGGCCTATCATTCAGAGAAAATTCAGGTTTAATTCCTTATCCCAGGATTTAGGAAGCAGATGAAGAGTGGAGGTGAGAATGAGATGGGGGACATGATTCTTCACTCTTCTGCAGAAGGACCTGGAAGGAGGTGCAGGAAGCCCAGAATGATGTCTGTAACTCATTCCACCTGGACAGTGAGTGTTCACAATATTCCTTTGCTTGTGGATCAGTACCCAAAACCCAAATCCAGACCTGTTGTGCACAATTCCCAGCAGATGCCAACCAATCAAGGAAAATTGTTGTGCCATCTGGCAGAGGCAGAAGTAGGAAAGGGCAGGTCTGGTGGAAAGTACTGTGTTTATTTAGCAAAGCAAGAAAAGAGGTTACACACTATATATTCAACACCAGTAAACACACTCCTCTTATCCATATGTCATTGAAATATGAAAAGAACTCCTATTTTCTGTTTCTATTTCATATCCCTGCCTCAGTCTCCAGAGTAGCAGCTATAAACAACTCCTCCCGGGAACTGTTTCAGAGAATTCATCTTCACCACTAGAATCCCATCTTCTGCCTACGATCCAATCTTTAGAGACACAAACATCAGTAAGAAAGTTGTTTGAGCGAGTCTCACTCATTTCTTCTACACCAGTTGTCAGAGAGGGTGCTATAGGTTGGATGTGGTTTGACTCCAGATGTTCATGTGCTGGAAGCTTGGTCCTCAGAGTAGCAGCGTTTAGAGGTGGTGAATTTTTCAGAGGTGGAGCAGGTTGGAAGGAAGATTGTTAGGTCATTAGGGCACTACTCTTAGAAGGGATTAGTGTAGTTTTCTCAGATTCCAGTTAGTTCCCTTGAGAGCAATGTGTTACAAAAAAGGGCAAACCAGGCCTCTGAATCCTTCTGGCTTCCTGTATCACCATGTGGTCTCTCCCTCTCCCGCACCTACCCACCATGATGTTACCTATCATGCTGTGATGCACCTGCTGTGAGGGCCTTCATCAAAGTCAGGCAGATGCTGGCACCATGCTCCCGAACTATGAGCTACACACACCTCTACTTTATATATAAAATACTCAGCCTCAGGCATTTTGTTATAGCAACAGAAAGCAGAGTAAGATAAATGATTACACAAGATCACACTGCTCTGGCCTCTCTGAGTTCTCTGTGGGTTCAGAGGTCTTCAGCAGTTACTACAAACAGTTGCAAGTGAGAGAAGAACTGAAATATGATAGTATGACGAGATTTTGAGTGCTTATTTAAATAAATTCAAATATATACAAACACATCTGTGTAATGGCTGCTACGATTGATAGCAAAGACCTAGAGATATAAAGGTGAAGAAGACATGACCTTCCTCCCTTAGTGTGACCTCCCTCCCCTGCATAGTTTGATAGTCAGTTCCAATTGCTTATTTATATATATTTCCTGGGAACATGCAATAGGCCTGTGCAGGACATGAGGTCCTGGGAACACTTAACACCCTGAGACAGCATCCACCCAAGGGGATTTCCAGAAGAGCCATATGTACTTAGGACACAAAAACCCTAGCTAGACATGATCACAGCCACACAGGCATGAGGGACAGCATAACACTGACTTTAGGAGCCCGCTCTCATGTTTCTTACCATGGAGCAGAGCCTGGGCAGCCACCTGTCTAGGTAGGGGGCCCAATACACTGAAAGAGTTGAGAAGAAAACCTTCATACAAATAAGCACAATACCATCCCATAGTGGATTCACCAGACACTCATGGGGCCAGTTGTGTTCTGGGAGGACACATACAATGTATAGTACTCATGATTTTTAAAACATGTCAGAGATACCCTCAAAGTGACATTCTCTGGACGATACAAAGGAGCACAAGGGCCACCTGGACTGGGGAATCAGTGCCCACCACCCTCCTGAGCTCACCCTGCACTAGACCCCTTCGTCTCCTATCCCCATTCCTGCCCTGCAACTATAATGTGCTGTGAGACTCCCTATAGTGTTTCTGAGTCAAACAAAAGTCACAGCAGAGACCAGTTGTCAGGTGATTTCTAATAACAAGGAAAATGTACAAATTCACTCTTGCTCCAGCCCTCATAGATAAGGTGACATCCATATCTTTGCTGAATTAGGTACTGCCCATCTGGGACATAGAAGTGGGCCCTTGACTCCTGCTCTCTTCCTATCAGCAACTTCAGATGACATCACTGCCTCTGTGACATGATTGTCACAGAGAGAGATGGAAAAGACATGGACAGGACTAAAGTGCCTCTCTCCAGGCATTAGGCAGATAGTCCACAGAGCTTTTGCCAGCCATTAGGGCCATGATCTACTCAGTCCCACTCAGAAGGGGCCTAAGTGTACTTGGTTCACTCAGGTGAAGATAGTGAACTGATTCCGATGACCTGAAACCTGGTAATCTACCTCCTACCCCAAGGCCTGGAAACCCTTCATATCTTCCTCCTGCTACTAGAAATATCATCCCTCTTAGGTACACCCAAGCTTCTGACCTGGTGTCTCCATTAATTCCTGGATCCTCAGTGTTGGTAACAATGAGTTTCATCTCTAATCACATATACCAGGGTCTCCTTCAGAGCTGTGGGGAAACTATGCTCTAGAGATGCAAAATTTCTAGAACACTCTTATTTCAAGTGCAGAGTTTTTAAGATAAACAGGTGGCATTTTAAATCTAGCATTTTCATTTTCTTTTGTGGGGAAAAAGTAATCCATTTTTACTAAATTACAATGTGTTTCCACAGAAAACTAGTTGCAAAAGGAAATTCTGATCACCATTTTGTGTATTTTATACTCATTTTAACTTTACAGAACTACCATGAAAAAGACCTTCCAAAGACCTACAGAATCAACTAGAACCAATTTCAACTAGGAGGCTCAACAGGGACCTTATTGAGATTCTCCTGTCCTGTGGCTGCACTTCTCTCTCCCCAAATTGCAACACACAGCCTACCTTTGATTGATTTGGATGAAGCCACAAGCCCATCCCGAGGCTTAATCTCTCAAACAAACCTCTTGCTTCTCTGCTCATTTTACAGTGTTTCTTGGCAAGTGCACAGAAACCATGACCAGGCTCAGTGATGGGAAACAGATTTTCCACAAGAGCATGGCATTTCCTGTTTTTAGCCATGTTATCTGAAGGTTAACATTGGACCTTCATGGAGTAAATTCCCCCTATTTTGTCCACAGAATTTCCTGTCCCAAATACAATTCGATTGATTTACATATATAATTACACTGCAGTGATTGCTGCATTTTTGTTAAAAATGTTGTTGACAGTGGCAACTAAGGGAATATACGTCTAGTGAAACAAACACAGAAAAACTCACACAGAAACATGCAGAATTAAACCACATGGATGCAAACATAGATATCACCCTATACACACATCATCTACCACCTAAAGTGGACACAGCTGCTTTCAGGATCTAGAGAAAATGTCCACGTCTCTTTACCTGAAAACTGAATTTCTATCACCGCATCCCAACCCTCATTCACAAAAGTAAGCTTGAATCAGGGTGGCTGTACACACTAACGCCACTAAGACATCTAGCCATCACATCATTTTAGATGATTCATGAGCAAGTAAAGGACTCCACAGTACACACCATTTTCTATTTCTATGGTGTCTGCCTGTAATTACAGAGAAGTAATCAGAATGAGGATCCAACCATACCATGTTGTGTGTTCATAGGACTTTTGTTCAGTTGGTAACATTAGGAAATCAGGAGGGAAATAGTAGTCAACAAAACAGGAAGACAAGAAGAGAGCAAACTTATTCATGCCAAAAGACACAAGCTCTGAACGGGGTGAGGGGAGTATGTCTCAAATCTATTTTTCTTGGCAATTGCAAAATGCATTTCCATAGAATTAAAAAATGCTGCCTAGGGAAATGCTTACTACCACACA